>NC_091817.1:35400624-36650624 GCF_041296235.1 Equus asinus
CCAGCAGAAGACTTAGGGGAGTGGGGATAGGTAGATGGGGGTCACTCACATTTGTTCACAGTCAGTCTGAGTGCGTCACTTCTTGATAGAGAAGCTGGGAGGAGAAGAAAAGGTGGGGGTGGGGGTAGGAAGAAAAGGAAAAGAAAGAACTATGGGGCCCTGAGGTGAGAGGTCAGGGTTCAAGTCCAGACCACAGATCTATTGAAGAGGTTCAGCCAGGCAGGCTTCCACTTGTCAGCCAGCTCTGTGGATTCTCAGCTGGTTCCTTTACACCACGGCTCCTCGCATCTCCTCGCTGCTAATTACCAGGGGTTTCTAACTAACTGAGAGCCAGGCTCCACCAGGGACCCCAAAGGGATTTCTACAGGCTTCACCCGGGTCATAGGGAAAAGGGCGACCTGTGGGCTAAATATTTTAGAGGGATATGGGGAGAGATCGGCAAGGAGCAGCACAGCTCAGTTTAATCCCTCTCATCGAAAGCAAAGGTGTTCCAAATAATTGTAGGCCCGGCAAGTTGAGCACTGGAAGAAAGTGCATAAATAATCGTATTTGTTATGCGCTATTAAAAATTCAGAAAGATTTTAAATTCAAGTGATAATCTGGTCATCCTGAGGGATAGGCTTGTGTTTAATAGCCAGGTATTTTTACCTATTCAATTATGATGAGAAATATTCTAATGAAGTCATAAACCTCAGCAGAGGAATGTTAATCACCTGTGCGTGTTATGTTAGCACCGTGTTGAAAAACATACCTGCCCAGGCTGACGTGCTAATTCACTATTGCATTTGGAACTCTTCCATTCAGAGGTCCCCAGGCACCTGGAAATATACGGCTTAAAACAACCAAATTCATGTGATCTTCTCTCCAGTGGCCGTATTTCTATCCGAGCAAGGAGTCAGGGGTCAAGAATGCATTTCCCCCCAAATTTACACAACAGAGTTCAGTTACATTGAGCTGTCTCCTTCTTGACACCGCTTACCACTGCCTACATGCACACACAAAAATTCTGCAGGTTTAGGGTTCCAGATAAAATATAGGAGGCAAGTTCAGTTTTAATTTCAGATAATGAATAATTTTTTAGTATGTCTCAAATGCTGCATGGGACATACTTGAACAAAATTACTTATTGTTTATCTAAAATTCAGTTTGAACTGGGCATCTTGTTTTGTTTTGTTTTGTTTTTTACCTTGCTAAGTCTGGCAACTCTTAAACCCACATATGTCCTGCAAACAAATGAGGTTTGCAGTGGTTTCAAGTCACTTAAAAGATACCCAACTGTAAAAGGATTTATTCGAATATCTTCAGGTCTAGCTTGTGGCACAGAAACATGAGATGTTATCCTGTGTGCAGGTGCCCTGCTCTGTCGAGAGCTGTCTCATTCAGTTTCCACATATAAACTCCACCGATTCAAAAGGTTACAATGGGCAGGTGCCTGTCCATTCAGCTCCGTTGTATAAAAATGAGAACGCTGGATAAAAGAATCTCCAACCTCCATTACACATGCTCAGCCCATCCTGTCATCATCATATTGCAGTCCTGTGTATCAGCCCAGTCCTGCCTGGACTGCATCCGAGGCGTGTGTACACCCCTGTGCAGCCCCACACAGGCCTGCACCTTCTGGTCCAGCGACAAGCAGCAAGCCTTCACATGCACTGGATCTGCACTGGCAAGTGCACAGGGATGATGGGGGAAGGTATCTGGTATCCATGCTCAGCACTTGACCTCACTCAGGAACCTGTGATGTCACCACATGAAGCTAAAATAACCACCAAACAGGAGAGCGGGAGCCCAGGGCTGGGAGGGGAGGCATGGGAGGAAGGGGAAACACACTCCTGTATATGCTTTGCCGGCTGCACCATGAGCAGTCTTTGTGCTCAGTGTCCTGTGTGAGGAATAGGGAGGAAGGCAGCACCCAGGCCTCAGCCTCACATGCACGACCCTCACGCCTACTCTCAGTCAGGAGGTCAGAAGGCATTTTCATAGCCTTTATTTAGTAGGCCAAATAAGTAGAAGAATTAGATTTCTATTTATGTGTTTCTGTCTCATGTTTTTAATACTTTGTATAAGGTGGGGGGTACACGTCAAATCTCACGTAAGTTTGCTGGGTCCCATATAAATATTCATAAAGAGGAGAATGTGTTTCAGGATGCAGATGGGCCGGTGGAGAGCGAAGGTCAG
Source organism: Equus asinus (assembly GCF_041296235.1). Lineage (NCBI taxonomy): Eukaryota > Metazoa > Chordata > Mammalia > Perissodactyla > Equidae > Equus > Equus asinus. The sequence continues at coordinate 35,402,803 of NC_091817.1, forward strand.
GCTGACCTGAGGCTTTTGGATAACTCCTACCTAGTGGGCAGGGGGCAGTGCTGTCATTTCTGGAAAGAGGAGAGGAAATGTGGTCTTTAAGATGACTGCCACTGGCTGTTCCCAAAGAGCAGCTCATTTTCCTGGATCCCAAATCCCCTACACTTCGGAAGCCTAGAGAAAGCCGTGCACACCTGCACCTTCACATGTGCACGAGCCCTGCCCAGCCTGGCTCACACCAGCGTCCGCAGTGACCTGAGTGAGCACAGTGACAGATTTTGCACACGGCTGATTCTGGAAACATGCGGATATGGTGTTCCTCGTCTTGGTTGCAATCCAGGCATGTGTTCAGCAAAGAGCACAATATTGGATCTAGAAAACAGTGAAGGTGATGGTTGCTAAGGTGATTTTCGGAAGGATATTATTTCTCAAGGAGGGAAAAGAACAAGTGGTCAAGAGATGCAAAAGAAAAAGGAGAGCGTGCGTGTGACTTCTGGGGAGTAAGGGAATAGAATTTTCTGCAGAGGAGAAAATACCTATTCTTTTTTTTTCCCCTCTGACCGATGGTGAAATAATTCTTCTTCTTCTCTGTTAAGGTAGGAAGGTAAGAGACTAGGAGTATCCTCCTAGAAATTTTGGTGAGACGAAAGGTAGGATTTGGAATCTTTGGGGTCCTGAAGCAAAAAGGATCCTTTACAGAGGCTCCTTTACAGAGTTTCTTATGATGAGAGAAAATATGTTTTCCCTGAAAGTACATTATAAAAGTGACTTTAACAAATTTTTTTTAAAAAGAGTTCCACGTACAAAGCAGAAATGTTCTGTTTCATTTTTACTCATCTAGGAGCTCAACTAGCCCAAATGGCTTTGGAAGCAGCTTTTTCTGAGGGCCATTGAAGCCTCTGTCCCCTTGAGCCCGCGTCACACAAAAGCCAGTAACCATGTCACACCAAAGACAAATGCATTTTGTTTAAATACAATGTTAAACACATTACAAGTTATGACAGTGCGCTCCAAAACCAAACCCTAATATAAGTCACTGAAGTGTAGCGCTTGTAGCTGCATAGATACACTGATTAACATCTGTAGTATTTGGACGATAGACCTCCACTTTTATAGCCTGAATATCCATTGCGTAGTCTGTGAATTCCTACTTCTATTCATATATGTGAGTGTGCAGAGAAAGACAGTGTCTGTATATCCTGGGTGTCAAAAAGCAATTTCTTGCTGCAGTGAGTTTAATGTATTCAGTAACCTTATGTTTATTTGAGTATTATTTGCTGAAAACACTTGGAAAGCTTTGGCGTAAGAGTGTAAGAAAAGCCAGACCAAGTGTTGATCCTGAGGCTGCCTCTTCACACACCGATGGCCCGGACCCACACGGGCCGACGGTGGGAGAGCCGTCTCTCTTTACTGCACAGCATCAAATAAGGTCAGTAATGCTGCTTGTGCGCCTTCTTCTTTTATTGTCCATGTTATCGAGGAAACCTATAAAAGTTCCCTCTTTTGATATCTTGACCCACGGTGTTGCTCGCATGCTGCTTTGTGGTTTAGAGATTTAAAGAAACAGAGAGGGAAAAGGAGTGAGAGAGAGAGTTTGCCTTAGGTGATAAACAGCAGTGTAAGGCCAGAGGCCTTATGAAAAAAAAAAGAAGAAGGAAAAAAATAAAGGAAGAAAAAAAAAACAGAAGAGAGGCAATCGTAGCAACAAGGGAGTTTGGAAATGTTGGGAGGTTTGGGGGCTTCAGGAAGAGGTGGGGGCACGTAAGCCAACGTAAAATCAGTTTCACTTGGCAGCAATGTAAAATAGAGTTCCAAACGTTCACAAATTCATTTACGCCCTAGCTTGAACGCAGGGACAGGTGCGTGACGTACATGCGTGTCTACAGGGCCACACGGTCGCAGAAGAAACTCTCGAAACCCACAGGTTTCAACTCTCCTGGTTTTCAAAGACAAAAAAAAACCTTGTTTGATAGCAGGTTATTGGTTTCCGTTTTTAGTGGGAATTTGAAATTAGATGCTCTCACTCCCCCCAACACACAATCTTCCCTATCAGATCACAGCTTCTCAGGCAGACCTCATTTCCTATGCCCCTGCCTCATCTGTTAGCAGTGGTGTTTCCTCGAGTAAGAAGTCTCAGTGACTTTGGATTCGATGGATGTCATTGGTTGATTGAAACAACCACTGTCCACTCGCTAGGACTTGCATCACGTATCCATCCGAGACAATGCGCTTATTGAAACAGTGGCAGGAGGAGGTGGGGTTGTGGTTGGGAGTTTGTTCCATGACCAGGAAGGGCAGACATACCTGTTCATTTTTTCTGACTGCTTCCACTTGGGTGTCAGGCTAGCCCAAACACTGATTCTAAACTGTCATGTCTCTGCTAAGTTAGCAGATAGGCGTGTGCCAGGACTGGGAATTCAGGGCCTATGTGGGGAAGCCCACTTGTGCAGGAGAGGGTGACGCTTGTCTGTTTCTTCTGAGGTCTCGATGTCTCCTCTGATCCTTGCTTTGATGGGAGGGAGGATTATTTCCTCGGAAAGGAGAGAAAATTTGTATGACTTTTTCAGAGAGATGTGATTTGAGAAATGTGTACTAAGGTTTCTGTTTCTGGAATGCAGTCAGTATGTACTTCTTGTTGGTATACCTTAAGCTGGAGTTTGAGTTTAGTTCTCAAATGCGGGGTGACTTTTTCCCTTTTCATGGACCTTTTTATTAAATTTTATTCTAATACTCCTTGGTGAAATTTTTTCCAAAGCCTTTATAGCAGAGGAAACAGAAGAGGGCATAAGATGAAAAGCTGGAGGCAGTGACATGAAGTCTTTTCTGTTTTTCAGTTTAGTCTGGTTAGTGAAAAATAATAGTAAAACAATTATACAACAGTCATCGACGCCATGTGTGCATATGCCAGGGGCTCGTGCTCTGCTAACGTTGAACACTCACGATGTTCTCCTGTGACAACCTGGCTACTCCGCCATTTTTATTTTCATAGTTTACGCAGACCAAAAACAAACAAACAAACAAAATCAGAATGCAGAAATGACTGTCAATATCATTTCGGAAAACTTGTCAAGCAGTGAGCCCCATCTATGAAGAATAAAGACAGGGAGAAAAGTTACTCTAAAGAGTGGCCTTTTTAACACTACATCAGCAGGTCCCAAACTCTTTGCTTGTGTGGATACAATGTACTACTTTGTGGCTTGAAAGTCCACAGGATTTCAATAAAGCCAAGACCCGAAAAGGTCAGCTTTGGTCCCTTCACCACATGTCAGTTTTTCCTGGTATTGGGTAAGACAAGGCTAATTTAGGCACCACCATCATCTCACGGGGCTCCTGAAGAGCGGCTGAGCTGCTCCAGGTATGGAGAGGACTGTCTGGTCTCAGGGCCCTCAGACATTGCTTTCCAGTTAAGCAGGATTGTAGCCTCTGTATTTGTAGGTCATGGAGGCTACCCCCTTAAGTCATCAAGGAGTGATTTTAGAGCTGGCATCAAAACACTCCCAGGCTTTCTTCTCTTAGGGCTGAAAGCAGTATTGATAATGCTGAACTCTGAGCCATCAGCTGCTGAAGTTTTGACGATAACATCAGCCAGAAGCATCCTGTCTACTCAGGGCTTGGATGCGCCGTGTTGAGTGAAGACATTCAATTGGTCGTAACTGAGTCAGGTCTCTTACTTGCCCAGCATGTGATGAGATAGATAACTTATTGCTGGTATCTTTTGGATGCTTAGGTCAGATAAACACTAAGGCAAATTAACATGAACTTGAAAGGTGGGATTAGCCAATGCTGACTGTGTGAGTTTCTTTCTTTCTTTTTTTCATAAAGAATGTCATTGAATTAACCTATGCAAATACATCTTCCCAAATAATAAAACACAGATCCCTTTTTAAATGTGTGCCTACTGTGTATTGCTTTCATTTTAATAACAGCAGATTAGTTCCTCCCATCCTGGAGCTTCAAACCGTAGTCCTCTGACAAATCCAGAATCTCATGGGCTATGCAGAAGTGACTGGAAGAAAACCACAGGAGGATGGAGACAGCTTTAGAGAATCTGGTCTAACTGGAGTGGGGTTCTCCTGGGTGTGGCCTGGTACCACTTTAGGGGCACACACAGCAGCATTTCTTAGTAGTTTATTTATTCTAAAGTATAGTAGAATATAATTAACACATTAAATCCATGATTTTGTAGATATTTTAGCTTAGGTTGCAATTAAATGAGGTTACATGTTATGCATATTGAATGAATTGCATTTCTTTTCTGCAATACGTTCACTTTCATGATGCCCAGTTATGGCAAGAATCATAAAAGTGGTCCAAGAATGTCTAAAGTAGGCAAATGAAAACCTTTTGGGTAACTTTGGCCAGTATAAACTGAGGCTATAGCTCCCGAAATTTTCTCCTCTAAGAACCTGTTTCATTCTTTTTTCCTGATGTAAACTTCGTATTTTGAAAGATTTTTTCAGCTTACACAAATGCGCATTATTACATAATAATTTATTTTTCTATTTAAAGATATCTATACCTGCTGATGAGCATAAAGTAGACAGTGTTCCTGATTGAATTAGTGTAACTCCAGCAAACCGCAAACAACTAAGCATAATGTCTCCTTAGGACTCTTGTTTGCAAGTATCAGAAACCACCTCAAGCTTGTCCACTGATGGAGAATTTCTTCTAAATATAGAGGAATATTTCATGGAACCCAAGAGCTAACATCAGGAACAGCTGGATCCAGGAATTGAGGGGTAACCACAGCCTAGGGAGAATTTTCTCTTGGTCTCTTATCTGTAGTTCTCTTTGCAGATCTTTATTCTGTCTCGGCAGACTGCCTTTTCCTGTTACCCTCTCCTAATGGAAGATGGAAGAGGCTGTCCACAGTTCCCAAGTTTACATTCCAGCAATGTGAAAGACCAGCTGGCTCAGGGCTGATTCCCTGTGTCTGGGGAAGAGACACTGATTGGCCCTGCTTGGGTTAGATGTCCACTCTGATCTCACCACAGGTGCCCTGAAGCTTGCTCATACCAGCTCCTGAGAGCCAATGGTTAAATTTTCAGGAATTTTGATGAGCAGATGGTTCAATACAACCTTTTTTTTTTTTTTTTGAGGAAGATTAGCCTCGAGCTAACATCTGCTGCCAATCCTCCTCTTTTTGCTGAGGAAGGCTGGCCCTGAGCTAACATCCATGCCCATCTTCCTCTACTTTATATGTGGGATGCCTACCACAGCATGGCTTGCCAAGTGGTATGTAGGTCCACACCCGGGATCCGAACCAGCGAACCCTGAGTCACTGAAGCGGAATGTGAGAACTTAACCACTGCGCCACCGGGCCAGCCCTCAATACAACCATTATTGAAAAGTAAATTATTTAAAGTTACAATTAAATAAATTATATTTTAAAATGTAATACTTCCTCAAAAGTAGTTACTTTGCTACATTTTACTGTCATTTGTGCTCTCGAGCACAAACGTCTGTGTGCTCATGTCTATTCTATCTATGTCTCATGTCTGTTGTATCTATATGGTGGGACTATCACTTAATGGTGTGCTACTATATTCTCTTCTCAGCTCTTCGTTCAGTGATATAATGGTGGAAGCTTGAAATCAGCCATGGTGGGAGTATTTACACCATGGAAATTGGTAAACAGTATAAATGAGGGTGGTGATGTTTTTTCCCAGAGAGCTGTTGTTAAACATTTATTAACACATCACTGGATCTAACCCACTCCAGACGGGTATGGGGCCTGGGTGCCTTTCTCTGTAGAAAGAAAGAATGGTGACAACATCCCATCTCATGGATGGGTCAGGGAAACGGGACCATTAAGAGAATCACTAGTGAACTGGACTCGACCCTCCAAAATCTAAAGGCTTTCCTTTTGTACAAAGTGAATATCCTGGCGCTTGTTAATTTGTTTATATGCTTTCTGCTATAAAATGTCATGAGAAAGACTAAGACACTATTATTATTTGGCAACTATGATGGTAATGATGATGACCGGAACAGTTTGACTGTTGTATTAAGACTTTTTTGCACATATGATCATATATGATCCTCAGAACACCTGTCACTTCCACTGAGTTCATTTTAATTGAAAAAATATTTATCAAGCACCTGAAATATTCCAGGTTCTGTTCTATGCACATAAGATACATCAGTGAGGAAAACAGACAGAGGTCCCTGGTGTTTACTTTCTATCCGGAGCAGACACATAACAGAATACACATAAGAAAGTTACACATTCTAGAGTACCATAGAAGGTGCTATATGCAATGGAACAAACCAAAGAGTGCAGGATGAGGGGACTGAATGGTCTGGGGATGGGGCAGTTTGCAATTTTAAATGAAGTGGTCAGAGTAGAACTCATTGAGAGGATATTTAAACAAAGACTTGAAGGAGGAGAGAGAGTTGCTTTTGTGGACATTTGGAAGAAGAGTGTTCTGGACAAAGGAGACTGCAAGTGGCAAGGCCCTGATGTGGAAGCCATGCTTGGTGTGTCAAAGAAACATTAAGGAGACCACTGTGGCTGGAGCCTAATGAGCAAGAGGTAGAGAAATAGGTAGTTAAAGAGGTAAAGAAGGTGACGCTGTAAGTCACCTTGTAGGCCTTTGTAAGGACTTTGGCTTTGTCCTTGAATGAAAAGGGGGGCCATCAGAGGGTCTTGACCAAAGGAGTAACATGACCTCACCCACGTTTCAAAAGGACCACTCTGGCTTCTGAGTTGAGAACAGAGGAGGGACGTAGAAAGCCTACTACTATAATCCAGGTGAGCAATGACATTAGCTCTGACCAAGGCAGCAGCCACGGAGGTGATGAGCAGTGGTGGGGATCAGATTCTCCATGCGTTCTGAAGGTAGGGCCAAGAAGATTTCCTCGGGGTTTAGATGAAGGCTATCAGAGAAAATTCAAGGATGACTCCAGTGCTTTTGTCTCAAGCAATTGGAAGGATGAAGTTGCCATCAACTAAGATAGGCAAGGCTGAGGGATGGGCAGATTTAGAGGAGAAAAACAGTTTAGCTGAGTTGATTTTCAGATGGCTATTAAAAATCCAAGTGAAGATGCTGAGTTTCCCAATTGGATATTGAAGCTTGGATTTTTCTAGGGAAGTGTGGGCTAAAGATGCAAATGCAGGAGTCCTTGGGACATAGATGGTATTTAAAGCCATGAAACTGGATGGATGTGGTCACCAGGACAATGACGATAATGACCTGAATAAAATAAAATTGATGATGCAAGAACGGAAGGGAGACTTGCTGGAGAGATATCCTTCAGGAGACAGGAGGAGTAGGATCTAGCATGAAGTGAAGGCATTGAATTCAGAGAAGACTGTGAGTAGTTTAGCTTTGGTAACAAGACAGCAGATTATGAAAAGTACAGTTGGTCATTGATGGGTGGATGTGTGAGTTAGGCGCCATTGGGAATTCACTTCTGATTGTGCCACTTTTATTGGTAGAGTAGGAATCAAGGTCCTCAGCTGAGAGTGAGGATGGGGAAGAAGGCAGTGATGGTTTGAGATGAAAGGAGAAAATGTCATAGTCAACTTGGAGAATGTGGTGGTAAATGAGCTACATAAATACAGTCTGATCACTGGGCAGCATGAAAGTCCACTTGAGATTCATGGTCATAATATGAGTACAATTATTATTTTTCTATTACAGTGAGGAAACCCAGGCTCAGAGTAGTTAACTTACTTGCCTGAGGTTACACACCTAGTAAGTGGTGGCAGAGTCGGGATTCAGATTCAGACAGTCTGGCTCTGGAATCAATCCTCTTAAGTACCGTGAGGTATGCTTTAGAGTTAACTAATAAACAACTGTGATTCTCTTCTTATAATGAAAATGGCTACTAAAATAACAGCATTCTATCTATAGAATATAGCAAATCCACAATTCAGATCCGTCAAAGGTAATAGCCTTCATTAAAAAGACAAAACAAGTTCTACATGAAAATTCTCAGATAAGAAAGGCAGCGAAGTGAACTCTGGATTCGTGTTTCTTGAAGGGAAAGTCATTATTGAAAGGTTTGCAAAAGCATTTAAATAGTAGGAGATGCTGACCTGGGAGATAGGAAGAGACCAATCTAGACATATTGGGCAGTGGGGATCTGTTAAGCAGAACTAAAGTGTGGAGAAGGATGGCCAGGATGTGCCAGGCCTGCGCCCCAAACCAATTTTACCTGAAACAAAGATTTCTACTAGGAAACACAAGATATCTTGAGTCTTGTAAAAGCCACACAATTCATAAGTTTCCCAACAAATAATGATGGTTTGGAAGAAAAAGCTATTTGGTATATTTGACCAAAAATAGTTATAACTCATCTCTTCTGTTCATCAGTAGCTTTAAAACAGCTTTCAGGTTCTCAACACGTTGGCATGTTTCTCCCATACAGAACTATCCCACTTGGATAGTTAGCCTTCACCAGGGGACAGAATTCAGTTCAAATCCACACCAGCTTGTCAAGCGTCTTTTCTGCCAGACATTGGGATTATGGAGATGAATGAAAGACAGACTTTACTTCATGAAGATCATCATATAGAGGTAATATAGATAAGTGACCAGTCGTTGTTAGGGTGAAAAGTGTATGGACAGCAAAATATATAAAAGATGGCACTTCAGAAGCCATAATGAGCTTATCTTAATCAACAAAAACTTCCAGAAAAATATAGGATGTTGATAGAGTTAAAATTGTAATTTAGAACCTCGCTCTTCAAAAAGTGGTCCACGCACCAGTGGCATTGGCCTCATTTTGGCAGTTTCACATGCACATTACAGTTTGAAAAGCTCTGTCCTAACTTCTAGGATAAAGGAAGCAGCTTTCCAGTCATGGAAATGCATCTCTGGAAGTTGTGGTCACGTCTGAACTGCTTAGAGAAGGTAATTACCTTAGGATACCAGTGATGCATTTTCAGCTGCCAGATAGAAGGCAATTGTTCCACTCCCCCCACCTAAAAATTCCCTCACAGGGCTGAATCTTGGATATAAGGGGAAATATTTTCAAAGAAGTTTCTGTTGCCCAGTTGCTGCATGCCATCGCATAGCCTAAGATCGTCTAATTAAGCCACTAAGAAGCAGGTGTCTCAACTGGGACGTAACAGCAACAATTACAAATGACACAATTATTTCTAGCACTTGAAGTCAGAATTTTAGAGTGTGGAAATTATTTTCCACTGATTTACTATTTAGAGGAAGACCTAAAGTTACAGTGCCACTGACTTCCTCGGAAGTATGCCTCTTTCTGGAATTATTCTGCAGATTCTGGTGGGTGCTTTCTCATTTCTCACCTGGACACCAGACACGGGCCAGAGAGCAGGTCTGTTGAGGCTGTGCGCTGACCTCAGCAGGCTCGGAGAAGGCAGAGGCCAGGCCAGTCTTTGCTGTCTCCAAGTGGCACTGCAGTGCGGCTGGGGAGCTGCCAGCAGCCCTCCCCATGTGGGAGGGCACCATGCTGATTCTCCCAGTGGGAGGCTGGTTGAATACATCACACGAGTGAAACCTGCTGAATTGGCTTCTCTAGAAGGGCTAGAATATTTTTTATTAATCCTTTTCCTTGGCACCAAATTCCCAGATTTCTTCTCCTTTCCCATATAGGCTTTTTTTTTTATGAGCGTACCTGAAATTAATAGCAAATCTTTTGACCGAGGCCACTTTTCTCTTAGCAGCTGCGTTGTCCAATGGGCAAAATTATCATCTACACACAGGGGGTCTAAACAGCAGAATGAAATACAGAACTGACCAATATCTAGATAATTTAGACCCCTGATATATTTTACTCTATTTTCAAAGTAGAGGAAAAGCTGCTCACCCTGCAGCCTCATTACACGTATTGTTTTCATACAATGCGTTAATGCCTTGTGACCTCTTTCTTGGTACGCTCATATTTTATTGTTTGCTGTCCTCAAGGAAACCCTAGCTTATTAATTGTTAAACATGTTAAGGAACTGGGGATTCATTACATGCTGTTCTCAATTCAGAAGGTTGGACAGCCAGATGCCTGTCCTATATCCAGGAGGCTGATGTTCAGTAATGTATCATTATAATGTAGCTGTTGTAATGAAGCTGAGGTCCTGGGTGTGATTCCCCGGGTGCCGGTTACCTTGCCTCTCTGGCTGCAGACCATAACTCTATTCTGAACCTGCGCTTTAAATGTGTGGTGTTGGTCAAAGCGAGCTTGAGGGAGAGGCTATGACCAACACATCATCGATACTTCAGGAACAAAAACTCACAGCACATTCCATGGTGCTAAAGTGTATGTCAGTTCCTTCTTGGAGCCACCTCCAGCCAAAGCTGAATTCTCCCCCCTCTGAATTCCTATTGCACTTTTCTACTCTGATGGATCTTATCACGTTCTGCTTTAGATTCCAGTAATTAATGCCCATGTATTGTCTTCTCTGCTAGATTGCAAACTCCTTGAAGACATAAACCATATTGAATACATCTTTATTTCTCTTACAATGCTCTTGCATGCTCCATAAATATTTGTTGAAAGGGTGAATAGAAGGATGGATGGTTGGAGAAATGGACAGATGAATAAGTGTGCAAGTTGTCTTTGCGAATTTGTTGGCTAGTACCTCTATTGATATCCATCAAGGACAGATAACTCAGAGTTGTAAAATATAGTGTTATAATCATGCCTGATAATGATGCTACATCTTCCACAAAACTGATAAATCTGATAAGGTAGTGTACATCAGTTACTCATAATATGCTGATAATGCATAGAATTTCCCTTCTCACCATCAGAACCAAATCCTTGTAGATATTTAATTCACATCTAAAGCCTCTATGGGTGATTGCCCCCATTTTAGAGCAAAAGAAACTAAAACACAGAGCAGTTGAATTGTTCTGCATATCGTCATGTAGTGCATAGTCAGATCAGTGGAATTAGGGCGTGTATTAGTTATCTGTTGATATGTAACAAATTATCCTCAACATTTAGAAGCTAAAAACAGCACACATTGATTATCTCAGTTTCCCTGGTGAGGAATTTGAGTGCAATTTAGCTGGATGCCTTTGACTCAAGGTCTGTCATTGGCTGAAATCAAGGGGTCAGCTGGGGCTGCTGTCATCTCAAGGCTCAACTGGGGAGGGTCCATTCCGAGCCATTCACATGGCTGTTGGCTGGGTGTTGGCTTGAGCCATCAACTCTTGGCCTTGGACTCCATAGGGCAGCTCACACATGGCAGCTTGTGTCCTCCAGACTTAAGGCTCCAAGAGAGTGAGAGAGAGCAAGCAAGAGAAAAGTCACAATCTTTTTGTAACCTAACCTCAGAAGTGATACCCCACCATGTGTGCTGTATTCTCTTCGGGAGAACCGAGCCACTAGGTCCCACCCACAGTCAACGGGAGGGGATGACATACGGCCTGAATATCATGAGGGGGGATCATTGGGGGTCATCTCAGACACTGTTGACCACAGTGGGCCCCCGAGGTTCACAGAAGGACCATCTGCGAGCTGCCTCTTGCCTGTCTGTACATACAGTGTTGGTCAGAAGGTGGTGCCAAATAAGAGATCACAGAAGCATCCTGTCTCAAAAGTGAAATGTCTTTTCTCCCTTTTGACAGAATGCGAAGGTAGGTGTGGCTTCTTGCTGAAAGTTCTACCAACAACCCCTCTTATCCTGAGTGGCACCCAAGCTTCTTCCCTCCACCACCTGAGCTGTCTTTAATAGATGGCAATGGATATCTGGGAAATTCAAACAAATGTATAGCCTCGCTCTGCAGCCACAGTGAACACCTTAGGCTGGGATCCTCTGAGATGGCAGGATTTCTTTGGCCAAAGGGATCAGTGATCAAAATGCTGAGTATGTGGGTGTAGGAAGGAAAAATTCTGCCTGATGGTTGGTGGAAATGAAACTCCGCTCTGAAGCCAGTTGTCTCTTGTGTTGGAAATGAATGCTTTGAATTGACTAAAATCCTCTAGGAATTTATTCCTTTGTGTCTCTTAAAGCGAGGCTTTCAGGATAGATATAATCAAAGAGATACAGTATCCTGGACGAGGAGCAGAGGGTGTTTCTAAGCCCCTTTTGCTTCGAATGGTCATTTGCCCTGAAAGTCCACTGTTATCGCCAAATATCCTTAACTCCTTAAGCAAGAGAATGACATTTTATTAAATAGCAATTGCTGGATTATTAGCCACTGGGCTTAAAACACTGAAGTGTCATCGTTCTCCCTTCTCTTGCCTCAGATCAACATGGTTTAAGCTTCTTCTGAGATGTGAAGTTCATAACAAGCATTTCTCTCCATCCCAGCTCAGAATTAACCAATAAATTAGAATAACTAAGTGAGAAAGGGTTAGATAAAGGCAGTGTCGAAACTGGAGGCCAGGGCCTGGGTCATTTTGAATATGAAACAAAGCATGGTTTATGTTTTATATTTTATAGGTTTTAAAACAAAGCTAAAGTATAGCATTAAAGATCAAGGTCAGGGTGTTATCTTTTGTGGGGTGAACGGGGTGGGGGTGGTGAGTTCGCAGCTTATGCCAAAGACGTGGCCCCTCCTTTCTCCGTAACATTTATTTTCCTGAGCTTCTGTCTAATTAATATAAGGCCTTGCTCAAGCACACTGGCCCTCATTGGGCCTGTCACTCGTTAATCAAGCGACCCTTCTAGCCTTGGGTAATGACCTTGAAAGAATATATCAGCCCATGATGGCGGAAGTGAGGAATTAAATTGTTTCTCTGAGTGCTTATGGTCATTGCTGACAATTTATATCTCACAGCTGCCCTGGGCTGGCCATACTGGCCATTGTGCGGCAATCATTTTCCTGGCCGGGAATGGATTGTGTGCCGGACAGGGACCAAGCTGGCCTCCTGTACGTCTCCATCTTTATGTTATTTCCCCTCCCCCCCGCCTTCTCTTAATCACGTCTTTGTTTGAGAGGCAGGGATTGTACAAAGTTAAAAGCTTTGTCATTAAGGCCACCAAGAGCCAAAAGCTTGGGGTAAATCGTGTGTCTGGCTATATACCCTGCTTTGTCTCTGAGCACACTGCTTTCGCCTCTGCTGATGTAAGGCTTAAAAGGGAAATGTCTTGAGAATTATGTTAGCTCAAAACTCATAAGAGAAAAATTACTGGAAATATTAAAAGGCTGCAAAGGGTGTATTGTGTACAAGTGATTAAGCTTGAACCCTTTCTGGGTCTTTCTAGGAGGTCAGGGAGATATTGGCTGCTGGTCCTGAGGGGAATAGGCAAGGATGGGGACTTTCATCCTTTTTCCTTTTATGGTGGTATATTTAGACCTAGTGGTATCTTGGGGTACGCTGGTGTGCAGCTAAATCATACCCTTGTACTAAGATAAATGTTATCTGTGCCTGAAATTAAGCACCGTCCATCTACCCAGAATCTATACACCTCCTTCTCTTCTTCTATTTACTCTTCTCAAAACTAAGTAAGTGAATTTTGAGAGCTCTTTTCTCATCAGAAAATCTTTTTCATTGTTTCACAACAGCATAGTTGGGTTTGCAAAAGAATTAAGAGGAAGATTCTTCCCCTTAGCTAAAATTCAGCAAATAAATAGTGTGCTGTTGCATAGCTCAAGCTACAATCACTGGTTTTTGTGCGTGAAGCTTTATAAATGCAGTGGCATAGCTCTGATTTGTCCTAGGCTTTCTCTAGTATATAGGCATTCACTGGTTATCACTGAATGTATGTGCTAAAACTTCAAAGAAGAGAAGTCACCAACAGGAACCTCCAGAGATGAGGCAAGAGATAAGGGTTTGTAAAATCTAAGTTGTGATTCCTTCATCTTGCTGACTCCTAGCTCGGCGCTTAGTCTGTTTATCATTATTGAATAATGCCTTCCCTATGCAGGGAAAATTTTTTTCCTGGGGTCTATATGGCGTGAGAGCTTCTGCAGGTCACGGCTCCCCCTCCATCCTGTCCCTATGGGATCACATTGCATAGAGTGGTTGGTGGAAGCAAGAGGAAAATGAGAGCTTCTGTCTAATTGCTGGAGCACGCTGGCCTTCCGTGAAAACAGGACAAATATTCATTCTGCTCTCAGCCCTTCTGGGGAGAGATGTGTACAAATGTGGAAAACCAAGACTTTTGACAACATAAGTGCAAATGAAGGGAGATTAATAGAATGCAAGCCAACCACATACATGCTGATCCTAATAAGATTCACATCGAGATCTTTGTCCTTTAAGGGGGGCAGCTCACTGAAGGCAAAGCCCGCACTGTTTTTTCTTTGAATTCTTTACCACACCGACTGTAGTGGCTTACATATAATAGGCACTAAAGAAAAAGGAAAAAGATTTGTGGAGCGATGGGATTAATTCATTCAGTCCATGATCGGAACACAAGTCAAGCTGGTTCTTCAGCTCTTTGGGAAATAGGACAAAATTGCCTGCTATGGAAGTGATTCTTATCCTCTGTTTTTCTGTTTCCATTGCACACATATGCTCTACTGGAAAGGGCACGAAACTCAAAGTCAGAGGCCTTACTTCCAGTCTGATGCCAACAGGCACTTGAGCATCAACTTTGCAAGAGTCATCCCTTCTCTGGGAGCATTAGAGTCTATAACTCTTAAATGAAGGAGCTGGACTTCCTAATCTCTATGGTTCTTCCCTGCATAACATTTCTGTAATTCTAAGGGACTGCTGTCACTTTGTGGGAAAGAAGGCCAAGTCATAGGAAGAGAATGTGTTTATGTGTAAAAAACTATCAGCTTTGCCTGTGTGTCTTGCATACAGTAGGTGCCCATAAAGGTGGCTAGCATTGGTTTGTGAAGGAATTAGATGACAGGCAAGAAACCACTCAGTTCAAGTCTGTGTTCACATTCAGCCTTCTGTCCTTCCCTCATGAGTTACTGTGGCTCCTGGCACAAGCAAAACCACAGGATGTCATTTTTCCAATACATACTTCTAGTGATAAGGCTGCTATTTACCTGAAGAGTTTACAAAGAGAAATGATGGAGATTTCGAAAGTTTCATTTGCTTTTTTGCCTAAGATCTCAAAATCAATCTATCGTCCCCTTTTGTTCCAGCTAGATTTTTATTTAACTATCTGTGCATCTGTATTTTCACTGGCAGAGGTCTTAATTGCTACATCTAAATATTATAGGTTTTCTTGTTTGTTCTGATAAAGGATAGAGTTTCTCTGAGACAGGAACGACTTCTTTGTGAGGGGCACGCCAGAGGCAAGGCTAAATTAGTGAGAGGAAACTTCAGGAAGAGGCGAAAGAGAAAACTTCTTATTTCCTTTGTCATCCCTCCCTTCAGAATATACACGTGAAAAAATTGAGCTTTCTTTGCCCCAGCACCACATAAATTACAGTAAAACGTGCCAAGCATCCAGGGTGAGTGACCGTTTGCAGGGCTGATTGTGCCATCTGGGCATGTGAGGAAATGACATGCGTGTGGAGCATGCGCCCAAGCATATCGGTGAACACTGCCCGTGGGACAGGCCACCATTTCATGGGGAAGACAGTACCAATCCCACCTCTAAGGTGGCACCTCAGAGGCTCTTAGCAGAGTGTGCAAATCCAGAGAGGGCACATGTGGTCACAAGTTCAGAAACCACTTAGTAAGCATGTTAGGGCTTCCATCTAAGCAGTAAGAGAGAGCTCAGTGCAGCAGGCAGGTACTGTGTTCCACAAGTTCTCTGCTAAATAGCTTTCATGTGTTTTAGGTTATTTAACCTTAAACATTTTTTTCCAAAGTATGAATAATTCCAAATTATTTCATAGGAAGTTATGTGTATTTCTTATCCTCAAAAACAACAAACATTCATGCTCTGATGCCAGTCTTCATTGATTGAATAATAATGAATTCTTCCTCCAGTAGTCAGTCAGTGCAGACACACATAACTGACAATGAGAAGTTCTGTGAATCATTAAATAACCAAGGCCTCCATGCAAACTTGCTATAATTTTATCCAAGGGAAAGGAAGTTAGCATTTTCATTAAGACTTGTGAAATATTTCTTATTACGGGAAAATATTGTCTTTGCAGACACAGAATTCTAAGGACTCAGGGCTGGAAACCACTGCTTTTACTAGTGGAATTTTAGGTACTATAATAAGCAGAAGTGAAAAAATTCAGTCAGTGTGAGAGTTCACTGTTTTGAGCAGGGTCCAAACTAACAGGGAAAACTATTCTTAGAGTTTTCCCAGATTTCACTACGTTTTCTCACAGTGGCTTCCACAAGAGCCACCAGGAGAGAGAGGGGTCATACGGGGGGTTGGGAATAGAACAAGAGTGGGGTTCAATGTGAGCCAGAGATATCACCCCTCCCTCAACCTGGCTATAGGGTCTTTCTGTTAATTTAAGTAAAAGTTGACCAGTATCCTTCTGAAAGGTTCAGAGTTAGTGACACAGCGACTTAGTAGAACAAGTGATTATTACTATTATTAGTGGAAATTCATATTCATCAAGCTTGGTTTTGTGTCAAACTCCAATTTAAACTCTTTTCAACAACCCTTTAATGCAGATATTGTTTTCTGTATTTTATTGATAAGATTCGTCAACCAGAAAGTGACAGAGCCACTTTAACATCGGCTCTGTAATCTACTATATAGTATCCAACCAACCACCCAAGAAGGAGACCTAGTTTAAGTTTGATAATTGAAGGCTAAGATTCTCTAAATGTTTTGAAAAGCAGGCAGCTATTTAGGATTCGCCTGTTTGTTTTGGTTTGACTTTTTACACTATGATATTCTGAAGTGCTGTATCCAGTAATCTGAAAATATTAAGGGTCCAAAAATTATTTTGTGTATAGTACTCTGTGATAGTTTTCCTGGTCCCTCTAACCTTAGTTGAGAGTTTGTATCTCCCTTCTCTTCAGGAACATTAGCTTGTGCCAACATATTATGAACATCACGTCAGTATATAACTATTTCGGCCCTTGTTTCCTCTATACTATTTTATGGACTCTTCCAGAGCAAAATCTATGTCTTCATAGTCATCTTTTATTTTTTTGTGTATGTAAATAGTATATGCTAAATAAATATTTGTTAAATTAAATTGATTTTGTCTAAATTTGCATTTAACTCCATAGATGACCCAGTATTCCTTCAATAGCATTAATTCCACTTCTAATATGTACATTTTCTAGACACCAAATGTTTGTAGAGAAAATGAATGGAGCCAGTAGACTTCCAGAGCAGAAGGGGCTGGAAGGTGAGGAAGCTGAGTGAAAGGCAGCCCAATTGCTCTTCTAAACCCAAAGAAAGAAGAAGACCAGTGCTTGTGAGCTCACACTTACCAAAACAACTATTTCATAGGATATTTTCCAAAACTCTGTCTCCTCAAGTGAAAGCCCATGGTTGAGTGGCCATTTGAATTTAGAAAAACTTGAATGAGTTTAGAAAAACTGCAGACAGGTTTGTTCAGCTCTGCCATTATAACTTTAGTTTTCACCCTCAATGAAGACAAAAGATTATATAATTTCAATTCTAATTTACAGAATGTGGGGCAATTTATGGAAAGTTTCAGAAAATGGAACTTTGAGGATTAGACGTAATCATAAAATATGACAATTGATGAAAGAAACGATAACATTCCATTAAATCTTTTTAAAAATGAGATTTGAAGCAACACTTTTTTTGGAGACTTTATTTGTTTAGGGCACTTTTAGGTTTATGATAAAATCGAGAAGCAGTTACAAAGATTTCTCATACACTTCCTACCCCCCCATATGCACAGCCTCCCCTATTATCAAGGTCAGTCACCAGAATGGTACATTTTTTACCAAGGCTGAACCTACCTTGACACATCATAATCACCCAAAATTACCAGAGTTCACCCCTGGTATTGAACATTCAGTGAGTTTGGATACATGTGTAATGACATTTATCTGTCATTATAATATCACACAGAGTATTTTCACTGCCCGAGAAATTTTCTCTGCCCCGCTGATTCATCCCCTTCTCCCCCCGCAACCACTGATCTTTTTTACTGTCTCCATAGTTTTGCCTTTTCCAGAATGTCATATAATTGGAATCATATACTACGTAGCTTTACAGATTGATTTCTTTCATTTAGTAATATGCATTTAAGGTCCCTCCAAGTCTTTTCATGGCTTGATAACTCATTTCTTTTTAGTGCTAAATAATATTCCATCGGCTGGATGTTGTTTTTGTTAGTGCTGTTGAGTCGATTCTGACTCCTAGTGAGCCTGCGTACAGCAGTGCAGAACCCTGCCTGATATTTTTGCGCCATCTGCTCGTCTTCTGGCTCTATATCAGACAACGCTCCACTACTATTCATAGGGTTTTCATGGCAAATTGTTTTTGAAGTGGGTGGACAGGTCTTAGTCTGTCTTAATCTGGAAGCTCCACTGAGACCTGTCCACCACAGGTGACCCTCCTGGTATTTGAAATACCGGTGGCATAGGTCTTAGCATCACAGCAACACACAGCCATCACAGTTTGACAACTAACAGACTGTCGAGATGTACCACAGTTTATGCATCCATTCACTTACTGAAGGACACCTTGGTTGCTTCCAAGTTTTGGCAATTATGAGCAAAAACTGCTATATGCAACCGTATACAGGTTTTTGTTAGACATAAGCTTTCAACTCACTTGGGTAAATACAAAGGAGTGTGATTGCTGGGTCATATGGCAACAGTATGATTAGTTTTCTAAGAAACACCAAACTGTCTTTCAAAGAGGCTGTACCATTTTGCCTTCCCACCAGCAGTGAATGAGAGTTCTGTTGCTCCAAGTCCTCGACAGCATTTGGTGTTGTCAGTGTTCTGAATTTTGGCCATTCTGATAGTTGTGTGGTGCTATCTCATTTTTGTTTTAGTTGGAGCACCTGTTCTTATGCTTATTTGCCATCTGTATATTTCCTTTCATGTGGTGTCTCTTAAGGTCTTTGGCCCATTTTTTAAATCAAGTTGTTTGTTTTTCTACTGTTGAGTTTTAAGAGTTCTTTATATATTGTGGATAAGACTTCTTGAGCAGATATGTCTTTTGCAAATATTTTCTGCCAGTCTGTGGCTTGTCTTCTATGAAGCAACACTTTTAACATAGGTTCATTCTCTAAAGAAAACCTTACTCTTCCATCCCAGACTTCAGTTTGTGAAAAGTGCCTGGCATGAAATTAAATCAAATACACCATGCATCTATGTACACCAACCCCAAATGGCAAGAGTTTCCATACTTTCTCTTATGTATTTTTTTTAATATTTCTTCTCCTTTTTTGGTTTTAAGGTCTGCTTTTTGGTGAGGAAGATTGGCCCTGAGCTAACATCTGTTGCCAATTTTCCTCCTTTTTTTTTTTTCCTTCCCATGCCCCATTACATAGTTGTATATTCTAGTTGTAAGTCCTTCTAGTTCTTCTATGTGGGATGCTGTCACAGCATGGCTTGATAAGAGGTGTGTAGGTCTGCGCCTGAGATCTGAACTCGCAAACCCTGGACCACCAAAGCAAAGCGTGCAAACTTAACCACTTGGCCACGGGGCCAGCCACCTCTTTTATCTTTAAATACATAATTTTCCTTGTACCTAAAATACTGTAATTTTTGTTTCCAAAGAAAGGCATCAGATTTTTTTTCTTTCCAAGTACACTACTAATAAACCTACTGCTTCCTAGAAATTTTTGTTTTGAAAATGAAGTAGCCTTAATTCCTAGTAGTTTGTGAGTAATACCACTTAATTATCTGAGTATGGTTTGTTACTCGAATCAATTCTTAGTGGCAAGTAACTCCTGGTAGAAGAAATAGACCAAGGTGTGGTGATACGCCACTCCATCCTACTTTAGAGGGAACATGGAGAAGGTCTGGGTCAGCCTTCTGAGCCCGTCAACCACTAATGTCCGTGGGAAGAGAGACTCTGCTGAAGTGAGACCAGAAAGACAGCAGGTGACATGCGACCAAGAAGAGCCAGGAATCGAGAAATTTGGTCTCATCTGGGAGGTAGCAAAAGAAAGGAATTCAAATTGACAGAGATAAAATCTCAAGGTTCATGATTTTGAAAGGAGGACAATTTTATGACTGAGAATGAATAATAGGCCCAAGGTAGAGAGGGGTGGAAAGGAGTTAAGAAGGAAGGAAAAATTTTTAAAAAGAAAGGCAAGTAATAATCTGTAAATAAGTAAGATTTTAGAGAAATGTAGAGAAAGGGATTTAAAAAAAGAAAATTAATAGAAAATCTTAAAAAGAGACAGATTAAATGTTAAGCATGTAATCTTAGATCGATGAAAATGGAAAGAAATGGGTCTGGAGACCCAATAATAATAGCTAATAATGGAGAAAATATCTTTTTTGCAATGGAAACTTTCCGTCTTCTGATTTACTGGTGGTTTCACTGTCACAAACAACCATCAGTTAGAAATACTGGAAAAATTTTTAGGCTTGAGGTCAAGATGGGTCATTTTGAATCCTCTGGAACTCAGCAGATTGCTCCCTGTTCCCTAAGAAGTTGATGGGTTTGGAAATGTTTATATCTATTTGCTTACTTACGTGAGACTTGGGAAATTGGCATTTTCCATTAGCAGACAATAAACACCACTTAGTGCCTTTGAGACTTTGCGAGATCTCCTTGCCTTCACTGCTCTGCCTCCTTCGTGCCACAGACCTCTCTCAGTGCTTTGTGCTCTGTGGCATAATGGCCCCTGTTCTCTTTGGCTGGGAAGATGTGTTAACCTGTTAATGGCAAACCGGTCACCTAGTGCCCATCCTATGATTTTCAAAGACCTTTGGACTGAGAAAGGAAGGCAGGTAGTAGAGCAGAACAGGAAACAAAAAACCCAGCTTAAGGGTAATTTAGATCAGATAGATGGACATGTTTTTTCGCATAGCAAAATCTGTTAAACACTCTTGCTCGTTGTTGGAGGAGCTTGCTGCATCTCCCTCCATGCAGGTCTTTAAAATTCTTGTCTCTGTGCATGGTTGACTCTGTCTTGCTCAGGGCAGGGTCTCAAGCTGTCAGCCCTGGAGCTGGCTGTCCCCTCTGCTGAGGCCTGGCCAGGCAGATCTCCCTTTGCAGCCATGAATGGGAACTTAACAGTGATTTAGGTTGGGGACCTGGGGAACAAGGTGACTTCTGAAAGTCGACCATTTGGCAAAGGTAATTGAACAAGGCAACAAAAAAGGATCTAATGGGAAGGCAACACAACTAAATCCTAGAAGTGTACTTCTTTATTCAGGTAAGTAAGACCTAACCACATGAAAAAGTAAATAACATTGCTAAACAATGTATGCCAAGTCTTAGATCAGTACTTTAAATAAGTTAGTCAAAAGAAGCTGATCTCAGTGACTGGAAACCATCAGTGTAGCAGGCACTCTAAGTGGCCTGACCATATTCCTTAAACTTGCCCTGTCTCATAATGGGAGCCACGAACCACAGGTGGCTCTTAGGCACATGAAATGTGGCTGGTCCTAGTTGAGATGTGCTCTAGGTATAAAATGCACACCAGATTTCAAAGGCGTCTTACAAAAAAGGGGAAAATATCTCCATAATTTATTTATATAATTACATGTTGAAATGATAATATTTTAGGTAATATATTAGGTTGAATAAAATACATTATATTAATATTTTAATAATTATATAGAATTAATATTTTAATAATATCACAAATAAACATATTATTATATTATATATAATATTAAATATATAATTTAAATAATTATACTATATAATAAGTAATGTTATAATTAATATATTAGTAATGTAATAAAAATATATTATTAAAGTTAATTTTACCTGTTTCTTTTTACCTTTTTAAATGTGGCAACTAGAAAACTTAAAATTATGTATGCAGGTTGCATTTCGGACTCACATTATATTTCTACTAAACAGTACTGCTCAGACCTGAACTATTTCAGTATCTACATCTCTGTACCTGAGGGCTTCCTCTGAAATTGTGGCAGGATGGAAGTACTTGGGAATTAACATTCTTCCCTCTTCCACATTGGCCCTCAACCAATAACTTTCAGGAGCTGGGGTATTTATCCTGCACCTCACAGGTGAGATAATTCTAAGATGTACCTTTTGCACCATTTCCAATATTTTTCCCGCTGCTGCCCACTGTGGTCCCAACTTCCTTGCTGATTTTCCTTGCTCTTCCCAAATAGACCATACGCCCTCAGATTTCTTGCCTTGGGTACTAAGACTACTAACCCGAACTTAAAGACAATCACAGAAGAAGGCTGCAGGATTAGACATGACATTTGAAAAGTAGATGAGATTTCTAAAGGTAGATGGGAAGGAACATTCATCTGTACATTTGTTCACCGTTGAATTTTATTGATGAGTATAGAGAAAGACAGACATTGTGAAGGCAGAGATGACCATGCCCATTAGAGGAGCATGAGATGAAAAATAATTCAAGAGCAAAGGAGATGAGTAGGAGATACAGGTAGACAAATATGCAGACCCTCGACCGTCGATGGTCTCAATTGCTTTGGAATCTTATAGGGCACAGGAAGCTTCTCATCGAAGGTGTTGGATGACGGAACAACATAATCACTGCGAGCTTAAGGAGGGTTACTTTAATGGGAATATGGGGATGCTAGGAAATGATAGGAAGGGAGACTCTGAAAGAAAGCAGGCCAGTTCAGCCAGTTAGATTTGTTGTGAGATGATGAAGATCTCAACTGGGGTACTGGCAAGAAGAAGTTGAAGGGAATAATTGCCCTAAATGTGTATGGTGTTGTACAGTTTATCAGGTATTTTCATGTGCTCAATCTCATTTTATCCCCATCAACCTCCATCAACCTAGTAAGGTAAACAAATGCAAAGAAACATTTTGAAGGAAGATGTGACAGGGTTTGGTGTGTAACTGGAAAGGAAAGTATCAGAAATGAGCCTCCATGTGGGGAGATTGGTGGTATCAGTGTGCCATCCATCTATCCCCCCACCCATATCATCAACACAGGTTTACTGAGCACCTGCTGAGTGTCAGACACTGCTCTGGGCCTTGGGAGTACAACTGTGAGAAAATCGGACAAAGCTCCCTGCCCCACTGGAGTTCCCATGATGAAAATCATGGGGAATGGAGGAAGGAGAAATTGACCTGGGGAGAAGGTGATGATTTTGGTTTTAGATACATTGGCTCCTAGGTACACTTTTCACATGAAAATGCCTAATGGTTTACAGGCTCTTTGAACTGTCATTCCAGAGAAAGTGCTGAGCTGGAAGTATGTCTGAGCATCACCTGCAGAGAGGTGGTATTTGAAACTTCCAATCACTACCCTATTGCAGCTAAGTCTCAAGTGTTAGAACTTTCAATTAAATTTGCATACAGTATAAAGATGACAAACTTTGGGTACTTGAATATATTTTTGTGCATGTGTGTGACTGTATGTGTCTCTTGTGTACAGTTAGATATGCATGTATGTACACACACACACACACACACACACACACACACGTATTTGCTTTTCTAACCATGCCATTCTGTGGACATCGGCCATGGTAGAATGTAAGCCCTGATTACAAAGGACATGCTGCTTTAATTCCCTCTGCACAGCCCCAGCTACACCAGTCGATTTAATGCTGTTATCTTTTCTAGCAGTGATCATACTCAGTGTTAGGATTTTGTGTGACTTGTTTAACTTTTCAAAATGTGTTCATAAAGGTCATGGCATTGTATTCTTAAAAGAACCCACGGGTCAGTGTTTAATGATGAGGGTGAAGAGTTAGCAATAGAGGTGCTGACATGTTTTCCCCTCTTTCTGTCTTTGAATGTAAATTTATTTCATAGGGATTACTTAGTTCCATGTTATAGCCGATGAATGGCAAATGACCAATGGAAACAATGTGTTTGCATCTGCACAGAGAATGTAATGTTTTGACTGACTCTACATCATCTTCCAGATGGGCTTGTTTGACTGATTTAGCCCATCAGTCCAGCCACACAATCATTCCGTTTAAACAGCTGGTCAGATGATCAAAATGGTTAGACATAGATACAGCTCAAAGAAATGCCTCCCAAATAGAGTCCCAGATTTCTCCATGACAGATTTTAAATGGTCCCAGATTCCCCGTAGCCATAAATCATTTCAAGGGATTTTTCCAGCCTCTTCTCCATTACATACTTCTAAAAACACTATATCCTCAAATTCTCATATTTGTTCTTTCTCTACTCTCTCTTTCTTCCTCCCTCTCTCGGTCTCTCTCTCTCAGTCTCTTCATTTCTCTCCCTTCCTTTTGCTACTCCATCCTAGTTTAAGCTTGATCACATTGGCTTCAGACCTTCACTCCATCTTTGTTACTCAGGAATCTCTTTACATATTTGACTTGGTTATCATTAGCCAGTACATTCTGTTCCAATTTAATGTGCTGTGTCCTGCACATCCCTGAGTGCACAGAATTGGTAATTGGCAGCCTGGGAAGCTTAACAAAAAGACGACAAGACTTGCCGAGCCTCAATTGTGCTGCCGTCCTGCACACACAAATCCGATTTAGGTCAATGAAAGTTATGTAGATAAAGGCGGGGAAAGGGGGCCTTCAGAAAGCAGATTTCCTGGCCTGTATGAGATTCAATGCATTCTGGGAAGTAGCATGCAAAAGTCTCTGAAAAGCCTTTGGGATACATACCTCACAATGAATATGCTGGAGTTCTTTTTATTTTTACTTATTTGTGTTTCTCAGAACATGAGTCCTTTTGGTTTATAAGGAAAAAAAGAAATTGGAATAAAATATCAAGATGGAAAAGATGACTAAGGCCAGCTCAATTGTCATATTTTTTCCATGATCAAACATATGAAGGAGAGAGGAAAGAGTGGGAGAGGCAGGCAGGGACAGCTGTTCTAAGGTAGATCAGGAACATTGGGAATTCATCTTAGCTCATTCTTTCATTCACAACAATTTGATCAAGCTCCGTGGCCCACCCCTCACCCCACTTCCACCTCTAACTTGTAGGCAGGGATAGGAATGACATAGGGTGCTTAGGGAGAAGGTAGTCTCAGATCCAGCAGATCTTGGTAACTAAGGCAGATGTTCAGTTTCATTGAGCTTCAGTTCATCACTTATAAAACAGGGATAATAATACCTATCTCATAGGGTTATTGATAATTAAATGAGATGATAGATGCAAAGTTTGTTCTTAACCAATGGTTGTTAGTATCAGTAAGTATAGCATGATAACACTAAAAATAATAGTTTAGAATATTTAACTTCATCATATATAAAATGGTAATTCATAATAATAGGACCTAATTCATAGAGTTATTGTAAGGAATAAATTTAAAAATAGGTATAATGCTTACCATAGTATTTGGCATATCATACACCATCAATAAATAGTAGTCAATAGTATTAGTAATAGTAGTGCTAGTACTAGTAGCAATAGTACTACTACTACCACTAGTAGTATTAGTAGTTAACAGTAGTAGTAGTCATCGTCACCTACCAAATACGGCTTCATCTTTCACTATGGCTAAAATATCACTTCCTATGTGGAAACTTCCCTTCCATTGTCAACCCCTCTTGCCTCTGCAGAACTAGTCACCTGGCGTAGCCAAGGAGAGAGAATGGTTGACATCCACAGGATGAATCCTCCTGCTTATTCATCGCCTCCCCTGTGGTGGGAAAGAGCAAAAGATCCACATGCTTTGTGCTCACTCTCATAGGTCTATCCACATGTCTCTTTCTTAGACCTCCTTGTTTTCAATCTTCCAGTGTTGTTTCTTCCAAGCTCCTGACCAACCAGGCATTTGCCACTGCTCATAGGTGTTTGTATATCTTATCTCAGACCATTCCGTCTTCACCCCAAATTAATGCCCAGATGTACTACTCAGAGCTCTGCCTTACGGGAGAATGACCCATCACCAGTCTTGTGGGCCACCCTTGAGTGAGCCTATCAGATCGTTTATAATTCACACCAACATATTGTGCCAACATATCCATGAGCCAGTCCCAAGTTCTTCCCTCCTCCATCAGCTGGGCGTAGGGAAATCCCCCTATCCCAAGGCAAATCATGTGGATTGAGGGAGGGGCCATTGCAACAGATTTAGCTGACATGGGGATCTTGGCCACCTGTTCGTGTATCTCTGGACCTTCCCAGGCCTGGTTCTGAATATACCTACCAATTTCCTTGTAGGATGGTATGTTTGTCTGCCTATCCAACCTTGTGACTCAATGGATCTAATAATACCCAGCTCATGAGGGGCTGCTCCAGTCACACACTCACTTAGAGTCCCATGATCAGACGCTCAGTCACTACTAGGGTTCAGTTGCACACCAGGGACAGCTGTCCGTCTATCTCACCCATCAGAACATTGTGATTTTTCATCTGATTGCCAGCTCAACTTTGCTGCCCATTTCAATAATTACAACCATCCTGCCTTGAATGGTTACATAGCACTGTCTGACCTTCACCATTTCAGAATCTCATCACCTCATTGAAATTAGGGAACGCTGTTCAATGATAGCATTTCCTTTTGACCAACCTGACCTATAGAGGACAGCCACCAGTGAGTTTCATAGAGACATCCATGTCCCTCTCACTAGTGTGTTCCTTACTGATTCAGTGATGGGAATTTTCTCTGGGCCTTCCCAGGCAACATAGTCAGGTACTGGGTTCTACAGTGTTAGATAATAAATTTATTCTAACATTCCTACCTCCTGACCCTTCTGACCCTTTCCTGAATCCAAAGCAGTTGTATTTCTCTATCTCATTTGCTATAGACCATCACCATACCCAAGCTTTTGGGAACTAACCCAAGCAAGTATTAAGACTAGCTCCAGGTATCTTCACCAGATCACAATAGAGTCTTCTTATTCCATTAAATTATTCCTCTACCTGCCTTATTTTCCAATTCTCCTGTTTTAATATCCTTTAGATCTGTTGTCATGGATGTTCCACGTTCCACTATAAATGTGCCGTGTCCTGCAGTTTCTTCAGTGTGTAAGCTATTTCTTCCTGGAGCAGGTACTTTATTTCCCCACTTCAGTCCTCCCGAGATCTAACCCTGGTTATCAGGATGTAGGCAATAAGGGTGGTGAGAGTGAATCCTGAGGACCACAACCGTGATCCTAAAAAGAACCTGTCTAGATGAGGTCTTTGAGGATGAGTCTAGGTGAGCAGAGATGCCCTCTTCCAGCAAAAGGGGTGGGGCTGCCTCTGCCAACTTTAAGGTTCAAGGGAGGCTGGAAATTCAAGATTCTTAGAAGAATCAACATCTAGAATTCTTGCATTTCAGGTTTCAAGGTCCCACTCTTTTTCTGTCAGAGTCCCAACTTTGGCAACCTGTTGAGGCTGTGTATTTAATCACTTTTGTAGTTCTTCTACCCTCAAAATTATACCCCTTGCTTGATTCTCAGCTCCGTCTGCCATGTGACTGTCGTGTAAGATGAGGGTCTTCAACTGCTGCCATAGAGACTTCTGGGTTTCAGAGCTGCCTTGGATTGAGAGTTGTCTAATCTGAGAGTTTATCATTTTTTTGAAGGTTTCCAAAACAGTTAACAAAAGTCACTCAACTTCACAATATTTGTAACTATAAGGTCCCAAGGCCATGCAAATATTACTGATACCACACCATTTCATGGTTTGCCTTCTGCTTTCCTTTCTTCCCAATTTGCCACAGGGGAGGTTCTTGATATTTGTGATACTACCACATGTCAGTGTTATCACCGCTCCCCGTACCAACTGCTTTGGCCTGGGTTACGCCAGAAGGAAAAGCAGAGGGGTTATTTGGGAGTGACTTTGGGGAGTAGTAGCAAGGGGATTGCAGAAAGATACGTGGAATAAGGGGAGGCACTCCAAGAGTGATTGTTGAGTTGGCCACTGCTATAAGCAGTTGGTGCTTAATCCCACCGGGAACTTCTGAGGAACTTTTTGAGATGGGTCTCAGAGCTGTCTACCTGGGCTATAAATAGTAGAAGCAATTTTCTGTTAACTTTCATTCCCACTTGGCCGATTTTGAGGTGGTCATGCCTGAATGTTGAGCAGGTTCTGCAGGAGTCTCATTTTACAGTGTCAGAGATGCATAAGGCAAAAGCCAAAGTGATGATGCACATCCCGGGGCAATGTGCTGTTTGGCACCTGCAAAAATCCAGGCAAAGATTTTTGTGCGTAGCTGGTCATTACCTTAATTGCTGGAGTAGATGGGGCAGAGAAGACGTGAAGTGATGCACATGAGTTGCCCTATACAAGATCTCACTGAGGTCTACCTCTAAGGGCCTTTCTAAACCAAGGTGTAGAATGAGGGAGAAGTTGGCTAGAGAAAGTGCATTGGGTACTGAATTTCTTCCTAAAGGAAGAAGTGAAGTAAAAGAGGAAGTCTTCCTGATTTCTTTCCCTGATAAAGAGAAATCTCAGCTGCCACTTGTTCAGTGGACAACCTGCTGCACAACTCCAAGGGCTGACATTCATATCACCATGAGGCAAATTCCTCCCCTTGGAGTTGTCCAGTACGTCACCTGTACATCAGTACATGGTGACCCTGGATGATCTTCCTACCTTTGGAGCAAATAGTCCAAACTGAACAAAACACAGTCCCCTCCCTTTGAATTTTGCAGTTTAGTTGAGGCCTCAGATAAACAATTAGAATACCATAGAACTGGTGATATAATTGTGGTCTATATGAATTGCTATGGGAAGACAGAGGAGCGAGGGATGAATTGTGTGAGGTTTGGGTTGGGGCATTCATTCAACACAAATTTATTAAGCATTTACTGTATAGGTGCTGGGGACATCGTGGCAAACAAAATGGTCACAGTCCCTCTTCTCATGGTTCTTACACTCTGGCAGAGAAAACAGACGATGAACAAACAAGCAAGAAAAATAGCAGATAACGGTCAATGCTAGGAGAAGATTTAACATTGAGTGATATAACAGCCCGTGGCCAGATAGTCACTTCAGAATAGTTGATCAGGGATGTCTTCTCAGAAAAGGTGATATTATAGCTAAGATCAGAATGACAAGAAGCAGCTCATAGGAAATCAGTAATCCAGGGAGAGAGAACAACCAGCACAAAGGTCTCAAAGAAACATGCCAGGCTCACTGGAGAAAGGGAAAGACTGTCTAGACAGAGGTGGGAGAGGAAATAAATGAAGTGGGAGAGGTAGTCAGAGCTCGGGTCATGCAGGACTGTGCGGTGTGACTTTTATTCTAAATAGGTGTTGAAAGGACTGGCTAATGGATTGGCAAAGAGAGGAGCACAATGAAGAGATGAGACCTGGGTGAATGATAGTGTGGTTGTGCCAGTTACGAAAACCAGCTGAGAGGGATTTGGGTTTTAATGGATATGGAGAAGTTCTTCAGATGGGGGAGGAGGAAGAGTATTTTAAAAAGAAGGAACGGAATTCACAATACCCAAATATGAAAACATTCCATTCTAGTAGCTACCATTACGATCAGCATGTACTCATGAGAATCAAGGCCAAGGTCAAGTAGCTATGCCAGAGAAGAGAAGGCCTTGAAAATATCTAATTGATTATTATCGACTATATGTGACCGTATATTTCTCCATGAAACTGCACTTGGAATTGATTTGATCCATTGGCACTGAATTTCTCTGTCCATCAAAGAGTCTAAAAGCTGCCTTGAGTGTTAAAATTTGAGGCTTTGTAGATTCAGAACGGGGATATCTTTTCTCAAGATGTATTCAAAAGACATCACAGACACTCAACAAGGTTCTTATTTTGGTAGAAGTGTCAAAGACACAGCCTCCTTTGACAAAGGAGGAGAGAGACACATTGCTTCTATTTTTGCCATTTAAGGCCTAAGCCTCACTAAGCCGCAGTTTTCATTCATGTCTGGGCAGTAAAGTACCATTGCAACTGTGTATATTTCCAATGTGTACTATTCTCCCTGGACTGTGTTTTGCCTGTTTTGGATGATGACTTGTTGGATGATGGAGAATAAATTGAGTATGATTCAGGGTTGTCCAAAGTTCAGCTCACGCTCTTTCCCTTAACTGGTTCCATGTGATAAAATGAAAGCCTTGTTTTTGTGCTCTGCTCTGCCTAACTCACATATGTGTAATGACAGTCTGAAGACCTGCACGTCCCTGCTTGAAGTTTAATATCCCTTCACCTGCAGGGAATATTCCATGGTCGTATTCTCAGATCTCTTTTCCTGGAACATGCTCCTCTCCTCCTTTTTATGTTAAGATGTATGAAGAGGAACACAAATTAGCCCTCACCAGCTCCTTTCCATAAAATGTAAACATTTACCCCAAAGCACTCCGAATTAGATGAAACCTTAATGCTTCCACACTGCCCATGTCACCCATTTCACAGATGAAGGAGTTGAGAGCTAGGAAAAGTAATTCAGCGTACTAGCTGCAGAATGAATCCACTAGCCCTCTATGAGTCTTGATTAGATATTTCCAGATCACCATGTGGATTATAAGGGGTCTGGTTAGATAATAGGATCAATGGGCATTTGGGGAAAGTAACTTTATATCAAAACCAAATTATCACCTTTAAGCATTTGCAAAAGGACTACATATATTATCCTTGCTCCCTTGCCTTGGGCCTAACATTTGTTGAGCATTTATTATGTCTAGTTACTAATCTAAGCACAAAATTTTGCAAGCTCATCATGATGCATTTTGTTGATGGGGTGGCGGAGGATTAGACAGGTTAAAAACTTATCTATCGTCTCCCAAGCAAAGCGTGGCAGAGCTGAATTCACATTCATCCTCTGCCAGTGAATCCACCTGTCTTTCTACTGAGTCTGATGCTAAGTAGGGTACCACAAACTGTGGTTTAAGCAGTTCTTCGAGGTGTCAGTCACTACAGAGTGGGAAGTATTTTGTATTACACTGAAAGGAATATGACCTTCAGCCCAAAAAACCAGGGTCTATTGTGTATACAGTAGGCACAATCCGTTCTGGATCTTCTGTACCACCTGGGTTTCCATTTTACTCCCCCTCCTTCTTTACTGGATACAATTTCACTCTTTTCCACTAAAAAGAGGACACCCAAATTGAGTTGTGCCCATCTAAAGGAACAAAGGAGCTGTAGGCAGACACTAGACCAAAAAGTCTTACTAAAACTGGAAAGGGTGTTGAATCCGTCCCAAGAGTGTGGATATAAAACTGGAGAACTAGAGGCAAAGGGAGATGGAAGAAGGAAGCGCTCCACGTGTGGGTCTGTGGAAGGGCCAGGGGAGAAGGATTCGTGTTGGAAGCCTTTAGGAAATGCTGACTATTCCACATGGCACAGTTTAGAATGGATTTCTGGACACAAAATAAGCATTATCGCCTTGGTTCAGCCAAGAAGAGGGCTCTCTGAGGCTGCATGCATATTAAAGTGTGTAATCTTGCTGTTACTGTGGGGAAATAATTTACAGGATCCTACAACCCACTGCCTCCTGTCATCTGCTGGGACCCTGTGGTTGCCGTGGCTGCACGTGGGGACTCAGCTACTGAGTTAATGTCACCTACTGTGTAAAATTGCACCTCAGCAGAAGGAGAAGGCTGATTGGTCTCTGTCAGGGCTACATGTGGTGAAGGCTTAACTGGGAGAAAAGCCATCTGAACCCCCGTGGCTCCTGGTGAGGAGGTGTTGGAGCCAGGCCTGACACAGAGACCTGCTTTGGTGTCACAGTGTAGGATCATTCTGGCTAATACGCATGGACGTTCTGTTAGCAGGTCTGTGCTAAACTTCAGAGCATTTCCTTGAGACACTGTGTTAACCTAAGAATGTGAGTATTCAACAGGGGAAGGAAATCTGGAAACCAAGACTACACGTCCACAATATGCTATTTATTTTAGGGGGAACAGAGTTAGGAGGGCGTGGGATATAGAGGGAGGTGAGACAGAGACAATAGGAGAAAACTTGTCCATCACATTTCTTGGGCGTCTCTAAATCTCTGGGCCAGGGCCAGGCAAAGGGGCACCATGGGAGTTTGGAACTAGTAGCATTTCATGAACAAACAGATAAACTTGCTGTTAAAAGTCTTGTCATCTCAGATCAGATCAGGCCCAGGATTTAGGGGGTTGAATGCAAGATCCAGTGAACAACAACACCGCTGTGGACCTGGAACAAAACCTTTATCCACTGAGGTTTCTAGTGTCTTCGTCTGCGAAATGGTGAAGTTGGAACGTCGTGAACTTCCAAGCCCCTGCCTCCCTGACCCCCATCCTGCCGTGACGTAAGCTCTTCCGTCTCCAGATCCCACGCACTGTCCAGTAGAGTGCCTTGCACATAGTAGGAACTCAGAAAATACTGCATGGAAGAGAAGAAAACATCCAGCAGCAGCGCCAATCAACCCTGTGCCTTGAGCAGGAAAGATTCTGCTGCAGTGAGCCCATGAGTGTTACCGGGGCCGTGCTCCTTGGTTCTGCTCTGCAATTCCTCAAGTTCTCCATCGTGAGAACAGTGACAGGACATTTCGAGGCAGCCAGGAAAGTCTCACAATGTCAGCTGCTGGGGGTAAAGTGAGAAGCAAAATCTATGACGCAAAGATGATCAGGCGCACCTCCTGAGACTCACAGCCCGCACAGGAAGTAGTTTTAAAGATCCTTTAGACTCACAGCCAAACAGACTGGAATCTCTTCATTCTTGTCTGGACTTACTGGCCTTCTGATTTTATTTATATATATTTTTTGCCTTTTATTTTCCCTCTTCAGTGTGCTTCAGCTTTAGTCAATGCATAAGGGTGACTGGCTAGTAGTTCATGGATGATGGGGTTCCTAGGAATAAGGAGACAGCCCCTTGACTTTGCAATCAAGCTGGATGTTAGAGTTTATTCTTGAAGGGGGTAAGGGAAGAAACCAGTTAAAGAGCAGGCGGTCAGCCCCACTGCTTACGCTGGGCCTCCCGTAATTGACATAAGCCTTCTCAGAGAGGCAAGAATTTGTTTGTTTGTTTGTTTATCTCCACTATCAGGTGGTGTGCTGGCTGGCGTCCTGCATTTTGACAGCAGAGCAGGGAGGATATACATATATATTTATATTTATTGTATTTTTTTCAAGCACATTCTGAAAAGGCTTGGGTTGATTAATATTTTCCGCTGTCCGGTAACCATGGCAATAGGGTCAGCAGATATAATACTTAATTTAATCTTCCAGCTGCCTCAGTGTGCTTCACGGTGTCCCGAATAATAGAAAGCCTTTTGCCTCTCTCTCACTCTCTCTCTTCCTCTCTCTCTCTCCCCTCTCGTATATTATTATCTTTGCCAGTGGCTCCCTCACATGACCCAAAAGGAATACACTGGGCTTTTTTTTTCTCATTTCATTTTGTATATGCACTTAAAATAAATTCCTGTGTGATTCCGCTTCCAACCCGAGCCAGTTCCCCCTTCACCAACCCTACCACCCTCTCCCCCTCCACCTCCACTCCCCACAGTTCCCCCCCACCCACACTCCAGCAGCCAATCTCCACGGAATGACAGGAAACGTGGGAAGATCCTGATAGCTTTCATAGCTGCACCGTAAGGTTGATGAAACACACTCCTCGGCCAAATGAACCCATGCCGACTCTCCTTCCCGCCGCAGACCCAGGCGATTGGCTGAGAGCGCCTTGCTGGTCCGATTTGCTCTCCAGGTGGGTTAAGCGCATTGCTTTGTCTTCATTTGGCCCAGTCCCCTGTGTCATATCTCTATTTTCCTTCTCTTTCCTTCATCCTCCTTCCCCCTGATAATTATCTCTTTTTTTAAGCTACTATGTTTTTGCACACACTCAACATTTGGTGGGTTCTAGGAAAAAAGAGAAATTGGTTTAGAAACCTAGGTAGATTTTTATGCAGGAGCAAATCCAAAGACAGACCGTTTGGGGAGGATAAGGGGGTTGAGATTTGAGTCGGATATTTTTGTTTTTCCCGCTTTCAAAAAACCTGATGTGAATTCTCTAATTTGAGTTCACTTGGTTCTTTTCTCCTTCAGCTTATCACCCTGCCACTGTTTATTCCACAGCTATTAAAAGAAAACATTAAGATTAAAATAGTACTTTTTTCCCAGCTGGGGTGTGGGGTGGGAAGATATTTAAAAAAGAGAAAGAAAAAAAAAGAGAGAATGTTTGGAGTGTGAGTTATAAGAACACTGTAACATTTTTTCCTTTTCGTTTTATTTATTAATCATGGTTTTATTAATCCTGTCATCGACTCAAACAATAAACGTATTTTCCCATTTACATCCCCCCTTTACCTTTTGTTGTTGTTTTTGTAATAAAGATCAATTTCCAGAGCAGAATAGTATTTTTTTAAAATGAGGAAATGAACAACTATCATCCTCATTTCTTCCTCTGAAGAGCATAAAAGCCAATTTATTCCTTCAGGATTCCATATTTTTTGTTTTTGGAAGAAACAGGTCAGAAATATCACAAAACATGCCAATCGTGCATCCATTGGCTTTAGTCTGAAATTGAAATTGAAATTGGCCAATTCAGTTGATTACATTTTCCCAAAGTGGAGAAAGTGTCCCCCATCTCTGTTTGATGATAGCATGCTTCATGTAGATATGCATTCAACACCTTCGCTCTTCAAGGGCAGCTTCCTGCTCCTTTTTCCCATTCCCCCATTCAGGAAACAGTGCATCCAGTTAAATCATAACACTGTCTGTAATTGACGTGTTGGTAATCGAAAGCCACAGGAGGTGGGTTGGGGACTGGAGGAGAATGGATATGCAGCTGTCAATCTCATAAAGTAGGTGCCACTGTGGAGCTACCACCAACAGCAGACAGTGCAGTTGACGCCTTTTGCAGACAAGTCTCATGTTTAGCCATGTGACACTTCTTGGGCAGGTCCTATGTATGTGAACAGTTATGACTTGAAGCAAAAGGAAGTCCATAGTTGTCAGTGTGCCCATCATCCCAGACATCCTCAGAGACAAAGGTACCTGTAGATTTATCCTGGGCTGCTAATGCTGTTTACTTAAGTGACCATGACATACAGACCTTGGAACATGAGGCATACAAACAGCTAAGTATGGATATATAGACAGACCCCTCGAGTTCATCACCATGGCTACGAATACCTTTCAGATGAAATCATGGCTATCCACAGGCCATAGGCTGACTCCCATGTTAGGGGTGCATCTTCTAGCTCTGATTAGAACATCCCTCGAGAAAGGGGAAAAGGGGCCGAACAGTTCCAAGTGGATACAACACAATGAGCCTGATTATCCTGGTCCATGGAGCCACAGGACACACCACTGAAAGCACTATGAAGAGTATTTGCCATCGTGTTTAACACTATTATGCTAATGTTTCAGGGAGGTGTTTTAGGGTTACAAGGAGCCTAGATTGAGTTTATCTCACTTAATAATGTCTATTTTAATAATACCCAGGGAAATGAGAAGAAAAGGAAGCCATCTCCTGAGCACACAGCTGAGAATCGGAAAGAACTAGAACATCACTTGGGGACATTCAATAATTCTAGTGGTTCAGCAGCTCATCATGATCTCACGGGGTTACCAGGTCATCTTCTCTCTCCTTCAGCAGCTGATGCCCATCGCTCCTACACTAGCAAATCCATCAAGTCTTGGACTGGGTATCCAAGAGATCCGCTAATCTCCTTCTCTGTTTCTGTTTCTCCTGGTGGCACCAATTCTCTATGCTCTCCTCCTCCACGGCTTCTACTATCTTTCTTGGGATTCCCAGCTTCTGCATCACCTACCATCTTGATGGCTCTGAAGTCCACACTCCTCACGTGTGAGGGTCTAGGTGGTTCATCTCCACACAGTGTAGAGCAATTTCTTAGGCCAGGCTGCTTCATGGGCCCCTGCCCCAATATCTGTGATTGTCTTGGGATCTCTAACACTTTTAATTGTGGTCAATTGTGTTGGGGCTATGAGGTACAAAGGAGGCATGATGACCTCTTAAAAAAGGGAACATGGGCATGGTGGGCCCCCTAGGTTTCTCAGCCAATACCTTTAATCATTGAATGTCCCAGGATCCTCGACTTAACCCTGCCTGGCAGGTCTTGTTGGTGTTAGACATAAGGCTTTATCAAAGAAAACCAGAAAAAAAATGTGCATTTTCCAGGCCACTTTCCTTAATGGCCTTTTAGAAGTTCCCATTTATATTCAAAATGGACTAACCACAGGTTTCTTGATCTATGGCCCTTTTTTGCCCGATCACTGACTTTTAATGCTGTATCTTCAACCACTTTTCAGTGGGTTTACCTCCTGGTGGAAAGAAACAGAAGAGAGATAACCTGCTGCTTGTGGGAGGCACAGTTTATCAAAGTAAACAAATGGCTCTTTGTTTAAAAAAAAAGTCCTACATAATAGCAACCAGACCTTTTCTCTGTAGCATCTCTCCCCAGAGGTGTAAGGAAGGCTGAACTTTCAGTGGCTCTTCACGTCCTTAAGGGAGAGGTTGGGCATGGTCTGTCATGCCAGCATGGCTTCCAGACATGGGCCCAGGATGCTCTCTGGACTCCCATCTTCCCCACACATCAGCTTTTCTTTCAGGTTTCTTTTAATTTTTCTAATTAATTTTGAGAGCTCTTTGAGACATTTTCTATTTTGTTCACAGTTTGAGTCCTGCTCTGAGGTGTTCTCGATAAATGTCTTGGTATCTTTAGCAGAATTCTTTCAGTGTGATGGATCCTTCGAAAGAGACTCATATTCCTGTTTAATTTAGATGCCTGATCTGATTGTCATTTTCAATCCAGCGATGGCTGTGATTATCGACAGTGACCTATAAATCATGGGCACTCACAGCACTGTTCAGACAGGGAGGAGGGAGACCTCTGGTTAAATGTTCCAGAATTAAGGAGCTCGCATATGATATGACTTCTTCTTGTGAGTTGCTGGGATAACTTTACTTCTAAAACAGCTGGCTTATTTTATGCTGAAGGCTGGTCGGTTCCAGAGTTTCAAATTGTGAGTGATGTGTGTGGGTGTGTGTTTAAGGAGAGACAAAACACTGAAAGTTTTTAGTGTAGATTTTTGTGACTGTTGTACATTTTTTCTCTTTCCATATTTTTTAATTTAATTGTTGAGATCTGCTCTTATAATATCTATAATCTCCATTCGTGAAGTTCTTATCTGGATTTTCTCAGGCTTGGTTTAGTTTGTTCCAGCATAAAGCTGTTCCTCTCTCGTGTTTGCACATCAGGTGGCTATTTGTACCATAACATGAGGAACTTAGAAGGCAATTCAGCTGTTTTCCCAAATGTGTGACTTGGAAAGATCCAGTATTCCACAGTGTGAAAAACACAGATGTCCGCCTCCACTTTGAGGAACGCCTGTCAGTCAGTTGCCACCTGTTCAGAAAGGGAACTGCCAAATGCAAAGTGGCAGCTTGTCACCAACTTCCCAAACTCCAGCACACTAATTAACTCATACTCCCTCATGCAAACTCATTTGTAACCTACACAAAGATGCCTCTCTCTCTAGCATGGCAGCACCCAGGACGATGGCCCACGAGTGGATGAACCCGCAGCTCTGGTTGTCTTTCTTGGCTGTGACCCAACAGAGGTCATGGGCATGAGGGACTGGGAAGGTGCCTCTGAGTTTCTCCTGCAGGCCATCCAATTCTCTTTAGCTACATGCTATTTGCAGGCTCAACATCCTGCAACCTAGGATGCCAAATGAGACCCTTAGTTAAATGAGCTAGTGCTGTAGTTTTTCCTATGACGGCAACCCCAGCTCCAGGTCTCATAAGCACATAGCTCATACATTTTGGGGGGTGGGTTACTGTTAGGAGTGAATGTGGTACCTGCTTCTTACTTCTTGCCTTCATCCTGTAGTGAAATTGTCCAGCTCCATCCAGATCCATTGCCCACTTCAGAATAGACGCATTCATTCCTCTGGCTGTTGGAAATGTTGGAAGGTGACAGCTCTCAGCAGAGTCCTCTCTCTAGTAGTTGCCTCAGGTTATAAACCCCTTCCCCAGAGGCAAACTACATCCCATTCTGGAGTTCTCCCTCAGATAAGGCCTTGGTTTTATCTGCATCACAGTTCAACTTTTTCCTCAACCCAGTCTTGCTTCCTTCACTCCATCAAAGGTGGTGCTGATCTCTAGCAGACTCCTCAACGAACTTCATGTATGGCAACCGAGTCTCCATACCTAAGACCCATTCTCATTAAGACCTTCACTGCAGTGCCCTTGAGACCTGACAAGCTAAGACCTGAGAGACATGGTCTGATGTATTTGGCCCCTGTTCACCAAGTAGTTATTCTTTGCGCTAACTTGTATGTCTACCATGACCGCCAAATTTCATGGAAATGCCCATCCTTTAAAAAGGTGGTGTAGTCATCATTCTTCTGTAAAGGAATCTCCAACTGTTCAGTTGTTGAGGTTGCAGGTCTTCTGGAAAATAGTTATTTTCACCTTTTTTATTGATGTGTACTTACATATAGCTAAGAGCACAGGTCTTACGTGAACAGCTTACAGGTTTACTTTTACATACTCATGTAACCAAATCCATATCAATATGTCAAATACATCCAGCATCCCAGGAAGCTCCCTCATGACCCCAGTCAGCTTTCCTCCACCAAAGGCCAATACTATTCCAACCTCTACCCACATAAATTCATTTCAAAATGATTATTTTGTGTATTTTGAGTTTCTCCCTTTCATTTATGGTCTTCAAACCTTGGTGAGTGGTGGTGGAGGAGCCACCACTTCTGTTATGCTTTTAAAAGGCAATAAAAACATTTAGGAAGCAGCATGCACAAGGGAAAAACGCACACCTCAATATTTATATGAAGCACTTAAAAGTATAAGCAATGACGTTGTTAATATTATACACATGTATAACTGAATAGGCATTTATAGTTTACAGAGAACTGTTTGCAAAATGCTACACAACCAAGGTGTCAGATTATTTATCACTTAGCAGGATGGTTAGGTTGGAGTTGGAGGAGTCATTAGGCTGGGAATTTGAAGTCAAATTAGGATAAGCAATTTAAGCTCTGGCTATATTGCCAATTTTGGTTTTCTAAGGAGTCATACATTTTATAAGCTATCACCTTGTAATCCTTATAATCCTTCTTTCCCCACTGCTGTTAAGTTCCCTGACTTTTCCTGACCATATCCTTTGGGGCACTTCAAGCTTCAGTCTCGCTCCTTCCAGTGCTATTGCCAGGATTCCCAGAGAGTTTCAAGTTGCATTTACTGAGGTCCACAGTTGAGGCTTTCTTTCTCCGGGGAAAAGAGGAAATAAAGATATTGTGTAAATAAATGTGGTTGCAGCGAATTTGTCACATGGTCCTCCAGTGGCTGAGGACTGAGAGAGGCTGGAAGCAGATTGGTATTTTGCTCCTAATCCACGTGCTGATCAATTGGAGAAGGTGGCACAGTCTGCACACTTGTCCCCTGAATCAGTCAAGTCCCAGCCAGAAAAAGAGAGCCTAGATACTTTGTATAGAGAAGTTAATGTGGGGTCTGGTTTCGAAGGTCTTGGGAGGGTATAGGGAGGCAACCTAGGGATTAGCAGTAGCAGGGAGCCACTACTACCCCTAGCCCAGAGGAACAAAGGGAGGAGGTGGTGGTGCAGAGCCCAGGAACCAGGGCTATCTGGAGGGAGCTAGAATCACAAGAGCACTGTCTGGCAGAAGCTGGAGTGTGGAGGAGAAGCAGCAACTTCCAGTGGGGCCACCCACTGCAGAGGCAACAGGAGAGGGAAAGTGGGAGAACTACCTGGCTTCTCCCTTATTCCCATCCTCCGGGCTCCTGCCATTGCCTCCCACTGGCTGATCCCAACCAGAAGCCGTTTGGCAAGGGAGCTTCCGGGAAATAGAGTTTGCACAGGGCAGCCCTCTGGAGTATGGAGCAAAATAGAAGAGAGAGTTTGGATCTGACAGCAAAGATGCCAATGACCAACCCACCCCTTTTCCCCTCTCTCATTAACTGGTGAAGAGAAACCTTCCTACGTCTTTGGTGTAGAGCTAATTTTTTAAGATGTGCTTCTAAGGAAAGCGAAAGACTGACCATTTAGCGCGTCTTTGTTTTCACTGCCTGGGGGCTTCCAGCTGGAAGGCTGTGCTAAGGGGCTCTGTCTCTGGCTCTTTGGGAGCTTATGGATGCGACGCCTTACTTTAGGATTTACGGGCTATCTCAGTTTCATAAATCAGCGACGTGCGCTCTGTGTGTGAGAGTCTGCAAATTCTAAACTAATATGTCGCTCTCTTTCTGTCTAGCATCATATTTATGTTAAGGCTCCATAAATCGTGCTCGACGTTTCTGCAGCACGACCGTGATAGAAAGTGATGTAACCAACAATAAGAAAGAATGGAAATTAAAATGCAAGAAAACAAAATGAAATGAAAATTCATGCGACCCTCGATTTAAAGCCGTTTATTTCAGAAATGTGCATTGATTAGGGGAAGAAAATCAAGTATTCAGTCTGCATTTAGCCACTTGGCCGCTAAGCCATTCAACCTGTCCTTGCCATGTCAAATATGCCTCTTGTGAAGGCCCAAAGGATTGTTGCTGGATCAGAGGCAATGGTGGTAAGCTTCTGAGCCTTAATGTCTGTTCAGGGGCAAAATTTCCAGAGGTATCTTAGGGGCCATTGCATTGAGGGGGGATTTTCAGGGCAAAGCTACCATTTTCAGGGACCAAATTTCCCACAAGCAGGTGAAGACAGAGGGCACTGGAGGAAGCACTTCTTAGGCTTGAGTTAGGAATTTTGCCATTTCCTGCCTGGCTTAGCCGACCCGAACTAGGTGAATTTCAGCTGCTGCTCCATTTTAGCAAAAGCATTTTTGTCATATAGATTTTAGTGTATTTTATGCACACAGATTTCTTTCTTTGTATCAAACTCCTAGAAGGAGTGAATGTACCAGAGCTAAAGAACAAGCCTGCTAAGCGGTTCCCTTGGCTGGTAGAGGGCAGTGATTTCAAAGGGAAGCCACCCGGATACAGAGCATCTTCCTTTTTCTTTAGGGGTATTTGCTTTTCAAGTTTGTTTATTACATTTGAAAACTGACTGAAACATCAAGTTATGCATTAGACCAAGGAATAAAAGGTAATATTTTAACATGCTAAAGGAATTCTGCCAGCCAGTCATAAGTATCAATCCATCACAATTATTAGAAACAATGTACTCTGCAGTAGTGAAGAGATATAGCCAATATGCAGACACATACTAAATAAATTCCCTCTAAGACTGGCTGTTTCCTCCCCTGCCCAGGCAAATGCAGAAACTGTTTATACAAAATAGAAATGTTGAGAGGTGGAACTCAACACCAAATAGTTTCTTTTCCCTCTGGTTTCAGTCATTCCTGTAAGTTTCCAAGTAGAGTTTATATCAGCACCTGGTTTCTCTCTTAAAAACACAGATTGGCCCTGGGTTTGGGGGTTTAATATACACAGAATATGATTATAATACTAATGACTACATGTAAGCATCAACAAAAACAGCCATGCGGGAGGAAGAAATGAGGGGTGGGTGGAAGAGGCAAATTGATTCAGCCCAGAAAACAGACTTCCCCTAAGTGTTTATGCACAGATGGATGCCCACTTTTGTTTCTATTCGCATTCCTTTCTTTTCCAGCCATATCTTCATTAGCCGAGAGAATGCTGGAGGCAGCCCCTCTTTCCTGTAGCCATTTGCTTTACGTAAACCAGCTAGCAAACCGCTCCGTTCGTATTGATGTAGACATTACCACAAATCGCCACTTAGGGACCTGAACGAATTGACTAACTGGTTTCAGATCCAATACACATAACTTGATCAGACACAAAGTTTAAGTACACTTGCAGGCATGCCAACTGCACCTACCAGGAAGTGACTCTTTGGCTGCCAGCTTAAAGAGGCCCTTAGGGAAAGCCGGGAGGAAGGCATGCAGACCTACGGGTGAGGCAGCAAGTCTGGAGGTTTCAAGAAGAACAGCCCAAGGTGGAAAGCAATAAGGCATTCTGGGCAGGAAGCAAGGCAATTTCAAAAGCCACATGGACACTTCAGTCCAGGGTGCACTTGACACAACTTTCATTAGTTTGGCTTTTTATCCTCTCTTCCAGTGGCTCTGAGGTCTGGGAGACTGAGTGTCAGATGACATGGGAGATGACTGAACTCAGATCAGAGAAAACTCAGCTGGTCAAGGGTCAGCTGTGCGTGCATCTGCCCATCAGTCTGCCAGGCATCCAGGAACAATGGCTTTTGAGTTAATTGTCTTCTCAGTAGCCAGGAAATTACCTGCAAAGAACTGGGCAAAGGCCTTGGGAAGAATGAACAGCACTGACCTTGAGTTCAGGGCTGGTCTGTGGTGTGGTTGGGGCTGAGGACCACGTGAGCCTGTTCTTCCCATGCACAGCAGGCCAGCCCAGCCCTGATTAAGTCGCTGACCATGCTGGAAGCAGTCACTCATTTCTGACTCAACCTGATTATTATTGCATTAATCACTTCTCACTCCTTTGGGATATAAGTTTTTGTTTCCCTCCAGTCACTTGGGAGTGAGAATGCTGCTTTTCTGTGACATGAAGCTTTCCCTTGGAATATTATGTAATAGAACTTACAAGGCTGGATATGCAAATAGAGGGATTGGTTGGACATGTAGCCATGGAAGTTTCTAGAAAAGATAATGAATGAGAAAAATCTGTCAGTTCAACTGGTATGCATGAATCTGTGTGCAAATCGGTGTGTATTGGGGTGGGGACAATATTGATAAAGGGGACCCAGATACGATACTGGCAAGAAAGCAATGTATAGTCTACTAGAAGCAGACCAGGCTTGCAGCTGCAAAACAATAGGTGACTCAAGAAGGATTGAAAGTTAGAACAGAGAGGAGGGCTTAGTTGCAGGGAGAGAGGTGGATATGGATAGACTTCAAGAAAAAGGATTGCATTAGAGTGGGAAGCCCTTAAAATCTGAAAGAATAATCCTGGTTTGAACAGAGAAATATATTTACTTCTCTAATTATCATATATTTATATTATTATGTGTATATTTACTATTTTGTTTATTTTCTTGTTCATTTGTTTAATGTGTACTTATTGACCACCTACCATGTAGTCAAAGCATTGTGGATACAGTGAAAAATAATGCAGCCATGGTTGGTGACCAAGTAGAGTTTACATCTTACAACAGTTGTTAGGAGCAGGTTATTGAAGGTTTAAGGATTTGGCGGTGGAAGCTTAATCCTTACAAACTGAAATCATTTAAGGGTAGAGGTGATTTTAAAAGTGATACAATAATAATGATGGCAAATAATAGTGAAACAGATTGAGTACCTAAATGTACCCAGGAATTGTGCTAGGGGATCTCTCTATATTATAGCATTTAATC
The DNA here is from genome assembly GCF_041296235.1 of Equus asinus. Lineage (NCBI taxonomy): Eukaryota > Metazoa > Chordata > Mammalia > Perissodactyla > Equidae > Equus > Equus asinus. Next base: position 35,445,807 of record NC_091817.1, read on the forward strand.
CTCACAACCATCTTATAAGGGAGAGGCTTTAGTCCCATTTTACATTGTGGCTTAGAGACGTTAAGGTACAGCCCACAAGTTATGGAGGAAGATCTGTGTTTCAAAGTCAGTCACCTATGGCCCCAGCTCCTTCGCTTGTTCTCCTCTATCATGCAGCTTCCCTGGGGCAGTGTGGAAGCTGGGCCGTGTTGGAGAGTGACTGGTGTTAGGGAAACCAACTAGGGGCACAGTAATATTATTCTTCTATGGGAATAACGGTGAGCACACGAGGAGGTGGAGAACATACAAGCAGCAAGAGAGATGGAGAAGTCAGACTCAGTAGTCTTCAGTATGGAATTTGGAGGCGTGTGGATCTGGATCGTGAAGGAAGAGGAATCGGGAATGGCTCTTTAAGGTGTCCAGCTTGGGTGACCAGAAGGATGGAAGTTCAGTGACATTGGAAAAGTTGGAAAGATAGAGTCAGAGGCAGGAGATGGCACTGAATTTCGTTTTAAACAGGGTGCATGTAAGGCGATGGCTGGACATCCTGATAAACATAACTAATAGGTAGTTAGATATATAGCATTTGAGAGAGATTTAAGTTAGAAATACAGATTTGGGAACCATTAACAAAGGGGCCAAGGAGGCAGCAGTACATAGCTGAAAGCAAGCAGTTGCTTCTGGCTCCTTTATTCAAAAGCACTCAATGGGCATAACAGGCAGTTGGCATTTCAGGGACCACCTGGTAGACCAGGGTTTCTCAATCTCTGCACCATTGACAACAGAGCCAGATAATGCATGGTTGTGAGGGGCTGTCTCGTGCATTGTGGGATGTTTAGCAGTATCTCTGGCCTTTACCCACTAGACACCAGTAGCAACTCTCCCTCTAGCTGTGGTACCAAAAATGTCTCTGGACAATGCCAAATTCCCCTGGGGGACAAAATTGTCCCTGGTTGAAAACCAGTGAGGTAGACCAAAGAAGTTCCATTCTAGTCCCTATGACTATCTATAAGCATATATCATGCGTATATGCATATATATCTATATGTATATCATGCTATACATATATGGACATGTATACATACCTGTATGTATGTAACTTCTTTATACATATTATGTATACCCGTGCTACTTTTTCAGTCAATGGGACTCAACCCTTGCAGTCACACATGTATGAAAAATGACTCTGATGTATAGTGGTAAGAATGCTGAATAATTCTGAATGCTTTGGCATCAGTCACCTGCCTATAGTTTGAAATCTTCTGAGGCATGTTCAAAATCACTTAATTATACCATATTATTTTAGTGCCTGTGTCAAAAACAGTTGGTGCTCATCAACCATCCATGTCCTCTCTTATGTTTCTGAGACGGTTGAGTTAGAGCCAGATTCTACTCAATGGATTGGAAGAGAGAGAGTGACATGTATCACTTCTAGGATGAAACAGATAAAAGCCAGGTGCCTTTTCCATTTCTTTTTCCCCTGACACAATAGCATCAGAGGCCATATTCCAGATGACTCAGCTTCATGCTAGAGGAAGACTGCCTGACCCCTATGCAACTTTGCATGGATATGATGTGTCAAGCCACTTAGGATTAAGGGTTTGTTTGTTACCATAGCAGAGCTTAGTTTAACCCTGACTGATAGAAATTGCAGGAGGAGCAAGAATATTTTAATGAGGTTTTGCCAAATGTGTATCCACTTTATAGGACTGTTACAACCATATACAAAAACTGTAACTAATAGAGTAGTAAAATAAAAGTTAGTCATAGTGAGAAATATGACCTCATATTGTATATTCATTCAAAGAAACATCAGTTAGCTGTCACCTTTGTAGTTTCCTGGGTTCAATGGAGTTGGTTTTTATTTTATTTTTTAAAGCAAGATGATTCTGTTAAACGGAGCTTGTATCGTTAAAAGGCGGAATTATGTGATATACAAATTCAGTCTTTTTTTCGTTGGTTTTTTTTTTTTGAGGAAGATTAGCCCTGAGCTAACTACTGCCAATCCTCCTCCTTTTGATGAGGAAGACTGGCCCTGAGCTAACATCCATGCCCATCTTCCTCTACTTTATACGTGGAACGCCTACCACAGCACAGCTTTTGCCAAGTGGTGCCATGTCCACACCCGGGATCCGGGCCGGCGAACCCTGGGCCGCCAAGAAGCAGAACGTGCGAACTCAACTGCTGCGCCACCGGGCCGGCACCAATTCAGTCTTGATTTCAGAGTATCATGTGCACCTTGAAACTAATTTCCACATTGCTTAAACCAAAATAAAATGTTCACTAGTGTGAACAAGAAAGGAATCACCTATGGTTTTTTTCATATGCACTTAAAAAAAAAAGGTTTGGGGGCCGGCCCCGAGGCTAGGTGGTTAAGTTCACGCTCTCCGCTTGGGTGGCCCCAGGGTTTTGCCAGTTTGAATCCTGGGCACAGACATGGCACCGCTCAAGAGTTTTAAGATACTCTTTCACAGGTATTTGAATAACTGCGATGAAATTTTGTGGGAATTGGTTGTACAACAGAAATTTGTAACAATTACATAAATGGTGCATCTCATGTTTTTACACTTGACATGGTATTTTCCGTATTTATCCCAAACATAAGGAAAATACAGAAATTTCTTCTCTCCCCGGCAGTTTTAAATGCTGTGATCAAGAGGCCACACTGAGGCAGTGTCCCACATGCCACAATTAGAACGACCCACAGCTAAAATATGCCACTATGTACTGGGGGGGAATTTGGGGAGAAGAAGCAGAAGAAATAAAAGGAAGATTGGTAAAAGTTGTTAGCTCAGGTGCCAATCTTTAAAAAAAAAAAAAAAAGTTTTGCAATAGAAACCGGGCAAAACTTCACAACTCTGTGGTATAAAAAACATGGAAACTTCCTGTCTTTGGAAAATATGTTTGTGGAAGGACTGGAGTTAATGTGATGATTCTTGAACTGGATATCTCACTAGATGAAGTAATGATATTATTCCTCCATTCTGAGCTGCAGCGGAATTCTTGATAAAATTTTTGGCATGTCAACTGATAGAATTTCCGTTAAGTTAACTTTAAAAACCTTGCAAAATGTAAAGGTTTTAAGATACTCTTTCACAGGTATTTGAATAACTGCGATGAAATTTTGTGGGAATTGGTTGTACAACAGAAATTTGTAACAATTACATAAATGGTGCATCTCATGTTTTTACACTTGACATGGTATTTTCCGTATTTATATAGCATGAATAGAGACACTGTTATCATTTTGTGATTTTATTAAAGTGCAGTTCAGACAAATTTTGACATGGTAGAACACAAGATTTCAGTCACTGATCCCTGCTTTTAAAAGAACACTAGCAATGTCGCAATTACTATGAGCTTTGTTTTATTCTGTTAAAAAAAATATCTGAAAAGATTGTTTTAAGCACTCTGAATCAGAATTTTGGTCCTTTTTATAAGGTGTTTTTCCCCATAATTCTATTCTTAAGAAAGCAAGGGGAAATTATATTAAAACCAGAAATTATTTGTGAATATTTTCCCTTAGAACTGAATTTATAAAGAAGAAAGATTTCTAAGATGCTGCTGCCTAAAGTAAGAAAGTTGTAGGAGAAAATTGCTAGCAGTGGTATTTGTTGCAGTGTGGACCTAGTGCATCGGGTAGCAAGGGTGTGTGACGTTAATTGTTGAATTATTCCAGAGCTTCGAAAGGCAAATCTCGTGCTTCTATGAAATATGCTGGATTCAGTTGGAAAAAAGCCCTAAATGGGATGATCTGCAGAAGATATGGAATCATTTCTACGTTGCTCATCTCACTTTGTCATAAAATGATCTTTTTAATGAACTTTCAGTTCTTAAATCATATCTTAATGAGAACTTGCTAGCCAGATGGGATAGAAATAAAGATCAAATATAGTTGAATGTGCATATAGATTTTCATCAGGAATACATTAGAATCCCAAACATAAGGAAAATACAGAAATTTCTTCTCTCCCCGGCAGTTTTAAATGCTGTGATCAAGAGGGCATTTTCCCTAATTAATATATTTTAGGTATCAGAGAAGGTATTGATGGTATTTAAACGGTGAAATCTTCTGGATAATCCAAATGAATTACTCAGAACCTTGGAAAATGTGGAGGACTAAACAACTATTGAAAACAATGATAATAATATAGAAGAGTTTGCTACGTACTGGATACAGTGTTAAACACCTTGAACGTATGATTTTATTTAGTCATCACAACTATATGAAATAGGAACTATTATTGTCTCCATTTTACAGATGAGGAAACTGAGGTTAGGTAAGTTGCCCAAGACCATTAGCCAGTAGGTAGTTAAGCTGGCATTTGATTCCAGAATGGATGCTCTTAATCACCATTCTGTCTTGGCCCCTAACAGCTGAGCATACCATTGGACATCAACTTCATTAGTGGATGGGGTAGTGGAAATCAAAATAATGTCTAGGCTGATGGACAACTTTTGCTGGGTTTTATGTGCCCTGCCATATAGCTTTATTCTCTGGGCATTCCATGCTTCCATAAATCACAGCCAACTGCCTGGATTGGGGAAAACTTGATCAGTGAAGCCTTTCCCAATAGAGTTAAAATACCTCCTACTAGCCCCCCAACCAATGTTTTCTTGCCCCAACAGGATCCTAGGAGGCAGCCATTGTGAGTCACCTGCTGTATCCATCCATGTCAATATCAACATGTACTGTTAGCCTTGTAGTTCCCCCAGCGTGGGCTGACCTTGCTGTTGCCTGCCATTTGCTGTGGGATCCCTGCTGATGGAGGCTTTGTTATTCTTTCCATCCTTCTGGCCTTCCCTTACCCCTATGCCAACCAGTGCTGGCCCATGTTGCCCTTCTCACCACCACCATACTGGGCTGTCCTTCCTTCTTCTGCTACCTTCATGGCTGCTGTCCTCAATCTGCCATTGGTACAATTCCGAGCAGGAGCCCTGAAGGATGGCCCCATTCCTTTAGCTTTCTTACATTATTTGGAGCTCTTATGTCAGTTCCCAAAAGAGTGGCCTTGTTCTCTTAAGTTCTTCTAGGCTCCTCTCTTGAGGAAATTGTATCAGTTGTCTATTGGTGAGTAACAAATCAACCCCCAGAAACTAGAAGCTTAAAACAAAAATGATATATTTGCTCACTCATCTGTAGGTGGACAATGTGGGTTGGGCTCAAGTGGGAGGGCTCATTTCTGCTCCACACAGTGTCGGTTGAGCTCATTTATATGTCTGAGTCAACTAGGAAAGCTTGACCTCTCTCTCCATTTGGTCTCTCCTCCTCCAGGAGGCTAGGCTAGGCTTTTGTCACATGGTAATGGATTCCAAGAGCAGCAGGGGAAGATAAACTCCAACGCATAAGCCCTTTTTAAACCTCCACTGGCATCACATTTGCTAAAATCCCATTGGCCAAAGCAAGTCACTTGGCCAAACCCAGAGTTAATGTGGGAAAAGACTACACAATCACATGCATAAAAAGAGAGGTGACTCATTGGGCCATGAAAGTCTACCTGGAATTGGTTCAGAAGACATGTAAGTAACTCTGCTCTACAATGCCACACCCAAACTGTCTGCCATCAGTTAAACTCAAGTTTGATATTCGAGGTTCTCACCAATGCGGCTCTCTTCCAAAATTATCTTTTTATAAACTTCTTCAGGAACCCTCTACTCTAGGCACTGTTCCTATTCACTGTCTCTTCCCATTTTCTCAAGGTCAAACCCTTGCTCTTCTAAATAGCAAGCTATTTTAGCTTAAGGAACACTAGTCTACCAAACTCCAATCTCCGGTCCCATTTCCCATCATTTCATTTCTGCTACCACCATCATCTTATCAGCCTTATTTTTCCAAGTAGGTTTTATTCTCTAACACACGTATACCTAAGATACTCAGGAACTTGAATTGTATCAGGCTTATGGTGAAAGGAATTTGCCTCAGCGATTGTGAATTCTCTGCAAGGGTTGAAGTGGTCTTGTCCTGGGGTATAGGTAAAGCCTGAGATCAGGAAGTGTGCAGAGCAGAGCACAGTATACTGAAGAATGTATTCTTTTCAACATTTGCAGACATAAATGGATTTCATTTCTGAAAAGATAAAATAGGGAGGAGAGGCCCTAGATTCAGCGGAGAGGAAGGTTCTGGCCTGGAATAAAAACTGCATGACACAACCCATGAGGTCAATGAGCACCCTGGAGTTAGTTTAGTATTTGGAATACCATTGGTCTACCTTTATTTTGGGGGCTCCCTGGAATTCTAGAACTCATAGGCCTTTCCTGGCAAGCAGGATTCCCCAATGCAGAAAAAGAGTGGTGGAGTATTGCTATCAAGTGACAGTTGAGGTCCTCAACTAAGCTTTTGGATAATCAGATGGCATTCATTTGATACGCATTTATGGCCCAACTACTATGTGCCAGGCACCATGTTCGGTACTGGGGGGCACAATGGTGAATGAGAGAGAGGCAGTCCCTGCTCTCACGGAGGACACAGTCTTAGACAAGTGACGGACCTTTAGAGAACTGTATAATAAGTTCTAGCTCTGGGCACTGTGAGAGCATGCAGGAAGGGGCTTACCCCAGACTTGGTCAGTTAGAGAAGGAGCAGAGAGCTGTGGAAGAAGACGTGAATGGGTCGGCCTGAGGGGTGTGTGTGTTTGTGTGCCCGCCCGCATGGGTGCACACATGCCTATATGTATGCAGGCAGGTGCTTGTGTGATGGGGTAGGGCAGTGCACAGGGACACCCCTGTGGGCAGAAGGAGTAGTTTGTATGAAAATAAGAGGTGAGAGAAAGCATGTTGGGTTTGAGACTCTGAAATATGTTGAGTGTGGTTGGCTTTCTGAGGAGGGAAGAAAGAGAAATGAGGTTGGAGAGCAACCAGAAGTCTGGATGCTATAGGCCTTGTCAGCCACGTCAAGGGGCAGAACTGGAAGAAAAGCCTAAACTCAATCACGAAATAGAACGACATTTTCATCTAAAAAATTTTTTTCTTAAAAGAAATTTTGTAAATGCTAGTTTTTTTCCCCCACTATCAAGTTTCTCTCCAAAGAGACTTGAAGCCTGGATGGTACCTAACAGTTGTGTATTCCTCATTTAAAACTAGCCAGGAATGGGGTTGGTGGGGAGGCTGCATAGAGAAACGTGGGGCTCATTGCTTGCTTGTCTATTGAATGGGGTTGAACGTTACAGAACAAAAAGGAGCCAGCATCTTGGGCCCCACCTCTGCACTCAGCCTCATTCCCTAGATCACCGTTGGTCTCATCTGCAGTGACATTGTGCAAGCAATTTGTCATTTCCTCTTACTCATTTTTAAACCCCTGTTTGACTTTGCTATGACCTGATCTATTTTTAGTCTTTCTCATGTTTTTGTTAATTTCCCAAATGCGCACAACTAGCCATTAGTTCTTTCTTTACCCTTTGGAGGACAAAATTGGCGGGATCCTTTTGTAGCTGTGTCTCAGGGGAGACTTCAAACCTTATAAAAATTCCATTTTTTTTTCCTTATGGGAAATGCTGTCTGGTTTTAAAGGCATGTATGTGGCTGTATCTTTCCAGTTATCCAAGCAGAAGGTTCCTATTCCTGTCCATGTTTTAACATTGTACATTTTTATGAAATGTAAAATAAAAATAAAGTGCCAACGCAATGCATAAAATGTTCCTGTGTCACTGGAGGAATATAAATGAAAGACACTGTATTTCTAGAGAGGCCTTTTTCATCGAAGGCATTCCTCTGGCAGAACAAACAGATGCTGAAACAAGGGAAATTGGAAGTTGATTGCTTTAAAGGAGAGTGCTTTGGGAAGTATGGTCCTCCACAGTGTAGCTTTGGGAACACAGTTTTAGCTGTCCCCTCTGATGCCAGGCCTCGCATCTAGGGCATTTTGGCCCCAAGCTGACCATTCCCCATTGACTCACCCATGTCACACAAAGGGTGAGCTCATCCAAGTGTCATCTGATATTCCAGTGGCCCATCTGGTCACCAGGCACCTACCTCCTGGGGACATGGAATTAGGCTGTGTCAAGGGAATGCCCAGGGAGAAAGTCTCCAAACCTTTTCTGCATGAGTTTGGGGCTTAGTGCATTATGATTGGAGTTTTTCAGACTGGTATCTGAATCGTTAAGACATTAAGGGCAGCCACAACTTTAGACTCTTTGGGAGTGAGATGGAAGACAAAACCCAACTATGACCAGGAGGTGATGTTATCTGGCCCATTGGAACACAGGGAGGACACTCCTTGGAAAGAGCGTTTTCTCCAACACATTGGTTCCAAAGCCTCTCTCATCACCCGGGGCCTGGGCCTGTATTTGCCCAGGACATCTGCACCTTTCTTACCTGCAGACCCTGGACTCTGGAGCAGAAAAGGAGCTCTTCACCCTGACCCATATTCTACCCCCTTGCAAACTTGACATTCTTGCAATCAAGCCCCAGGCACTGTCTAGTGGGGGATTTCAGACTGTTTTCTTATTACTAAATGGAGAGGTATTAACAACACAATGCAGAAATTAAAAAAAAAAAATAAAGGCGGAGGGTGAGGAGTTGTGGGGAGTGGGGGAGAAAAGAAAAGACAGCCGCCTGCTCTTTTCTTCTTGGTATTATTGTTTGTGACAAAGCCCTCGGTCCATTTTTCTTCATAATTTGCAGGACTCCTAATGGGAACAGCACCTCCCAATTACCATGGCTGCCAAAGGCTAATTTGGTTACCCTCCGGATCCACAATAGCGAAACTGTGTTGAGCGTTTGTCGATATTTGCATACTATACATACCAGGAATGTAAACCAGCTGCCTGGCCCCTCGCCCACTATCATGGCAATTATGGGTCATTAGCTGCCCCCCTCCTTCTCCCTTTTTCTTGTTCTCGTCTTCCAAGGTCTGGTAGGCAGTGGTAGGCAGCTGACGGATTTGCAGAGACAAGAAATAAGAGAGCTGAGCTGCGTGGCCTATTTGTTAAGAGTCCGAGGCTGATGGACTGCCACTTGAATTGTGCTAACACAGCCCTGTGCTTTTATTCATGAGTGCCTCCTCCTTTTCTTCCACCCCTCCTGTCTCCGACCTGTCTTCCCCCTCTCTTTAGGGGGTCAGTGCGGGCCCCGCACGTGTCTATGTGTGCACATTTGTCCCGGCAGCCCAGCGTGGACCTCTGGGCAAGGCGTGTGCCGGCACTTGGCACTGGGGACGCACGCCAAGGGATGAGGGCTTAGACATGCAAGCCCAGCCCAGAGCACCCAAGCTGGCCCACATTAGAAGGAGGGGGTGCTTCACTTTTAAGTTTTCTCATTGAATCTTAGCCCCATGTTGAGGGGAAGGGGGGATGCAAAGAATCAGAAAGAGGCTTAACCATGACACGCCCTCTCCTTTGGAACAGTTCGTTGTGTCTTGTGGTAGTTAATGGGAAGTTATGGTTTCGAATATAATTTTTTCCCCCTTCAAGCTGCTAATTTTATTGACAATATGGATAGATTGAAAGACCCAACGCTTTTGTGTTGTTTTGTTAAAGCAAATAAGTGAGGCACAAATGTAAATTACATCTCCAGGTTCGCATTAGAGGTTTGCAAATAATACTGAGCTAATGGTTATTGCGAAGGAAAATAGCACTGGGATCAATATTCTATACAGTGGAAGGCGATACCTCTCTCTCTTTTAATCACCTCATTGCAGAAATGGCATTGAAATTTGAAATCTCATTTTCTCCATTTGTACAAATTGAACATAAATCACTATGAGTGAGGGGAGGTGGCAGGCCCCTTCACTCTTTGCGGGATTGCATTACTAATTAGTGTTGGGCTAAAGCAGTGTACAGCCTGGGAGAGGCTTTGCTAGACCTCTGGCCAAAGGCAGAATGCTCTGGAAAGCCTGGACCTGTCGGGGGAGGGGCTTTGCCCATCTAGCGGGGAGTGGATGAGGCCGGGGTCAGCCCGGCAAGAGGATGGAAACAAAGGGCAGAAGGCATTCAGACCTTCACTGGCTTATATCATTTTCTGCGCCGGGATGGCAGCTCCCGACCAATCCCCTTAGATGTCAGGGGGTCAGAATGTATAGGACATCACTGTTCCCAGTAAGAAGCAAGTGAGATGTCAGCTCCCAAGCTTTGCCTTTGTCGGTGACTGTAGGAGTAGAGATGAGGGTACCAGAGGATGGGAAAGCCCTGCTCAACATGGGCCCCACCTCGTTACCTCCCCAAGCACCTCCTGTGTACGAACACCAGTCCCCACTTCCTTCTCTCTGCCCTGCCCTTCCTTCTTTCCTTCACTTTATCCACTTGTCCTGTGTGGCTGTCACAGCTCTTAGCTGAGTGACAGATATTTTCTACCAAGGATATTCAGAGATATCAAAGGGCCTCTGGTATTGTACTCACTTCAGCTACATTTTCTCCATATCATTTAAAACGTCCTTCACTTATTGGCTATGGGGTTGTCATGGGAAAGAACTCAAGCCCTCTTTCTCCCTCCCTGGGCTGTAATATCCCATGGCCATGTATTTCTGGACTGGGCAGGTATGGGGAGAGAATGCCTTATATCAAAGGTGACAAACGGTGGGTGAGAAAGTTGGTATCCAAAAATTGGTAGGGGGAGAGAGTAGGGCAGGGGAGCAAGGTGTCAACTCAGCTTGCAGAACTGCTGGATTTAGGGCTTTGTTCTTTTTTTCTTTTTTTTAAAGATTGGCCCTGAGCTAACATCTGTTGCCAATCTTTTTTTTCTTTCTTCTCCCCAAAGCTGCCCCCCTACTCCAGCCCAGTACATAGTTGTGTGTTCTAGTTGTGGGTCCTTCTGGCTCTGCTCTGTGGGTCTCTGCCTCAGCATGGCTTGATGAGTGATGCTGGGTCCACGCCCAGAATCTGAACCGGCAAAACCCTGGGCTGCCAAAGTGTAGTGTGCTAACTTAACCACTTGGCCTAAGCAAGAGTTGTGTAGACAGAGCCCTTGACTCGTCTTTGCAGCTGGCCACTTATCCTCTTGCTTAGAGTAAATAATGTTCTTCTAGGTGATTAATGGAGGATGTTTAGTTCATTAAACTTGACACCCCGAGGGCAGGATGGACTGGTAAAATATTTATATATTTATATGCAAGGCTGTTCCCATAAGGGCCAGTGTCTGCAGATTTAGCACAAAATGGGACAAGCTACTGTCCATCAAGGTGGGGCCATTGACAATGGCCATTGACACCAGTATCCTCTGATGCAGCCATTGGGTCACCATTAGAAGGAAGAAAGACACCCATTCATTCCCAGCCAGGAAGGCCATTAAGAAGACCACAGTGGGTCCTACCATGGCCAAGCACAATCTCAAAGACAGCCAAGGCACCTGCCACATTCCAGGCACACTTCTGCCTTCTTCTGCCTGCCTCTCCTCTGTGCCTGGGGAGAAAGGCAGAGGGATTCCCGTAGATTTATCAACACTCCAAGAATTTTCCATCCTTTCCCTCATCCCTAGCAGTGGCAGGAGGAGTTAAAAATAGGGAAGGTTAGGGGGAAAAGTGGAAACAAGCTTCATTACCTAAGGTCCCTCTCATCCATTTCAATAGATGAAAGCAGAGAAAATACAGCAAACCCCATCCAAACAGTAAGCAGGTGGTGGCTGCTAATAGAGAAGAAATAAAAACCTTTTAGAAATCAGAGCTGACTACAAAAAACACTGAAAAAGTGGAATGAGAGTTCTGAACAATCAGTTCAAAGAAAAGGTGTTTGAAATAAACCCTTAAAAACATTTCAAATACTGAAGGAAAAAAAAAAGCTGCTTTAGGTACTTGAAGCCAGGGTGACTTAATCTGGAGAGAGGACTTTTTGGATTCTACTTGGGAAAAAAGAACGGATGGGTCCTTGGCAGTACTGGGGGTCAGAGGACAGACCCCCACAGGTGCTCATGGGCTGCGTTGCCTTGATTGCTAATCACAGGTCGATCAACAGCTCCTGGCTCGACCTGGGGCTTTTAACCTCCCTGTGCCTCCATTTGCCCAGCTATAAACTGGGGTTACTAATAGGCGCGTCCTCTCACCTCCAGGTCCCTGAGGAGGTATAAGAGGATAATGGACCTGATCCTATTGATGGAGAATGAGTAACGGCCATTTTATGACCTCCACCTTTAGAGGCCAAGCAGGTAATCTCCCAGAGGCATTTTGGGGCCCTTCCCCTTTTTGGTGAGTTTCCGTATTCATTCATTTCACATGAGGTGTGCCTCCTATGTACCAGGTATGGCGGTACGTGCTGACACAATGAGGAAAGCACACCCACTCCTCCCTCAGGTTATGACTGGTTGAAGCAGGCAGGTAAGGCAACAAGTGACTATAAAAGAGTGTGAGGGAGCAAGCATGGGATGCCTTGGGAGCGCAGCCTGGAGAGGCTTCCTGAAGGAGGTGAAGACTAAGCTGGCTTCTAGCAGAAGGGCAGAAGTGGCTGAGTGTCAAGGCTGCGAAAGGCATCTCAGCCAAGGGAATAGCGTGTGTGAAGGATGAAAGGAATGAGTTTGGAGAATGTCGACAGGACTCTTAATGGCAAGGGATTTGGAGCATAAAGGCACAGTGGAGACAGGAGCCTGGGGTAGGAAGCAGAAACTCCCAACAGGTGCTGGGGTAAATCAGGAATTGCATTCAGCAGCAGGTCTGGAGGTTGGCAGTTTATAATTACAGAGGCTCCCCAGTCGTCAACCAACCCAGGATCCTTTTATTTTTCTGAGCTGCTGTCCTTAGGAGGAGGCTCCCATCTTCAAGTTTGCCTCACTAGTAAGGCAGAAGGTTGTACAGACATGATGTAGGCACTGAGCAGGCCCTAGCACAGTCTTTTCCTACATATAAGGGAGTACGTGCGGATTTATCTCAGGTTTGGTCTGTGACCATTATCTTGATGAGATTTGCATTCGTCTTGCATCCACACCCTATCAGATATTTTCACCTCACTTCTCTGTTTTATGAAAGGGCTAGGAGTCCTAAGGCACGGGTGGGTGCACAGAAAAACACTTAGCAGAGAAAAAGCCAAGAAATTTAGAGATTTGCTGCAGTGAAAATAAAACCTAAGAATCCTAAAACATAGGATGACATCGCATCCCAATTTGCCCAAGGGAGACCTGGTGTATGCCTATTGTCTTAGCATTCTGTCCAGTTTAGCATTTGTCCCAGGTTTCACTTTTGTTATTATTTTTTAACAAAGGGTCATTATTAATTGTTGCATTAAAATAAGCCAGGAGGGGCCGGTGGACATCCACTTTGTTCTGCCGGCTCCTGCCAAGGTCTCATCCAGCTGTGTGTGAGATGCAGGTTCAGTGAACACAGCTCTTGTTTTAACTTGCAGTTAAGGCTGAAAGACGACCAAGGGATGACCCATCTCTCTTTCCCCAGTTTGTTCCAGACCTAGGTAATTGACCCCCTTTTCTCAAGGGCAGCATGCAGAGTGCTTGCTGATGATGCGAAGTGTGCTCAGCTGTGAGCACTGGGGTTCAGCTACTCCCCTGGGTCTCAGGTGGTGGTGAGAAGTGGCTGCTGCTGCCCCTACTGGCTGCCTGTGCCGCGGCCAGCACCGGGGCTCTGGGGGAGCAGCAGGCCACTGACGCTTGTTGGCAGGGTCTGTGTGAATTGTGGAAAACGATAGGGTAGGCGTCTAGGAAAATATTAGTTCCATGCCGGAAACAGAGTCTGAGCAGCCCTTGCCATAGAACACAGAACTCTTGCAATATCAGTTTTGTCATTTATTATAATTTAAATCCACAACTTCTTTAATGTGTTATTTGGTAACATTTTTGTTTCGAAATAAACCCTTCTGGTAGCCGTGAGCTCAAAAACAAAAGAGCATGTTTAATGCAAAATTAATTACTGAGTTTGCGTTTCTTACAAAAGCTGATGAACATGTATCTTACACAAAACAGTTATCAACATTTACCATCCATGGTGGCAAAGGACCACAAAATTGGCTGACAAACATCAGCATCTAATTCTAAAAACTGGTAGTTGTTTTAAGACTCTCCTGTAGATGATGAGTTCACACATGAGTCTGCAGACGGTGGATTTACAGATTCCTCTGCAAAGCAGGATTTTTCATTTATATCGGATGACTGGGTCCTGGGTTGTTTTCAAAATTTCACTCAATTTTTTTTTTGTTTGAAGTCTTTTTATGCATGTGCAAAGCATGAAGTGTTTGCAGTTAATGTGTTGGCACTTTAAGTAGAAGAAAAACTGCAAATAGTTTAAGGCTATCACTTTCCTTAGTGCTATTAGATGCTTCAGAAAGAAAATCAGTTAATTCTAATAATTGGTTCAAATATTCACTTCCAATTGAGGAAATCAAAATGTAGCTTCTGGAAGTTCATTCTGAAGAAGGTGAAACATCTGATCTTATTGTTAATACTAGTGTAAAATTCATTTTTTAATGGCATTTTTAGTTTAATATTGAAGATAAAATGCTTAGTTTTTTGCAGTGATATGCAAATTTTGTAGTGACATTCAAATTTTGGTAAAGCGCAGCTTCATGGTAAAAGCAATATTATTAAAAAATTAAGAAACTTTTGGGGCAGAAATAGGTTTGGGATTTGTTTTGGTCTTCATATAATTCATACTTTGCTCCCACTAAGCTGCAATGTTAGATCAACTAAAATAAAAGTTGTAGTGGTTTAAATTTACAAATATTTTTGTATATCTTGTTAGAGTAATTGAACCACAAAATTTTTCTAAGGAAGCTGATGTTGAATATAAAAAAATACTTTCCTGTGGCAGCATACACTTTCTCTTCACTGCCCACTATCAATAGGGTTTTTAAAGATTTTGCACCTTTGAAGAACTACTTTGTAAATCAACATACATGTTTTGCCATAGTATTGAACTCCTTTTGTAAACAAATTTGTAAATTTTGGTTGCATTTTATTCAACATCAGTTGGATAACTTTAATCAAAGTCTCCAAAAATAAAGAATAAAGTATTTAAAAAAATTCATTTTAAAGCTTTTAACCAATTGCAATTGTTGAAAACAATGCTTGCAAACAGGAAGACAATGAAATTTATCCCTAGAACAGAAAGAAAAGAAAAATGAACAAATTAAATGTTGACAGCTCAAAAATTATAGAAGATTCATTTTCAATAATTGCTCTTCAGAATATCTTGATCTATTGGAAGACTCTTGATGGTGTTTCCATTTTTAATTACATAAAGTTAGGTTCTTGCCAGATGGAATGAAACTGAAAGGTTATGATTTGGAATTACAGACAACTTATTTGAAGAGTTTTTTCTTGAAAAAAATATCTGTGAGAGATAAGTACTTGGGAGGTAAAATGATAATATCTGAGAAGTTATTTGGGCTAAAATATTTACACATTTAACATGAAAAATAGAGAATTCTAATACTCTCTAGTAGAATTTGCTCTGAACTTACAAGTCATCTTAGGAACTTTGGAGAAACTATTTTTCTCAATTAAAAATAATATTATAATCTACAGGGAAGATTCAATTGAGGGTGTCAACAGTTTCAAATTTATTAACAATAAAATGCAACTTTAGTACTTTTCAGTATGTAATACCTCAAAAAGCTTTAAAAATGCAGCTTTGAGGAAGATTATACGCAATTTTATGAAACAAAAAGATTAAAAAATAAATCTATGTTAAAAAAACGTTCTTTAGGAAAATACCAGACATAATAATATTAGGAATAAGTATGACTAAAAAAACCCATTAAAATATATGAATATATGCCAAGCACCATTATTCTGCTAATGGTATTATTTAATATTCGGATAATACGTTGAACAAAATAAATTATTTTTATTTCGCTTTAATGAACACAAATACGTGTTATATTTATTTCATTTTTGTTATACTAATTTCATTTTTGGAAATAGATTTTAAATAAAACTACTTTATAATTCTGCCAATATAAATGAAATCAATGTACTGGTCAATAAGTTAATATTTTAAATTACAAAATTTTGATTGTTCCTAGCATTCCCTTTTACTCCCAAAAATGTCCTTGTTTGGTTGATAAATTATGTGGCTTCCCCAAAAATAGGAATAAAGACTGAAGTAATAGCAAGAAGAGAGAGAAAATGGAGTGAAGAGTCAGAGCAGAGGAAGGCACAGGAAGGAAAACTGGGGAAGCTCAGGGAGAGGAGGGAAGGGAGACCGGAAGGGGCATGGGGAGTACCAAGGGGGCTGGGACAGCATCCTGCTCCAGAGGAAATCCCTCCTAGGGACCCTGGCAAATGCCAGGAGAATCTCAAGTGTCAGGCAGATTTTGCCAACTGCTGTTGGTTTCCTATACGTCTCCTAGCTTATTTTTGCCCTCCCCCCAATTAAATGGAAGCGACCCCATGCACAAGTCAACCACTTTGGCTATTGTTGTAGAAACAGTTCCTCCCAAGGGTGGCCTAGAGAGCTGAGTACCTCACTGTGGTATACCCTGGTGAGGGTGGGTAACAGGGAAGAAGTGGTAGTGAATCCCTGAAAATGGCCCCATGACTTCATAATATAGGGTTCCTCTGGTGGGAAGAATCCATCCCCCTTTCTGTGACACTGTGAGACACTGTGCTACCAATTGTTGATTCTTTCATTCTCTGGTTCATCTGGTACTCAGTCACTCAATCATTCATTCATTAACTCAATCAACCAACAAACATTTGTTGAGTACTTACTATGTGCCAAGTGCTTTGTTAGGCACTGGTGAGGCACAAAATGGAATAAGGCAAATCTTAAAAGTGTGCATAGTTCCCAGTTCCAGAAATGGCAAGGAAGCTGCCAGCTGGAGTGGAGGCACGTAGCAGGTGTGTAGGGGACCCAGAAGGACATCTGCTTAGAGGGGGCCATCACGGGGGATTGATGCCAGGGTTTCCAATTGAAATTAGCTTTCCTCTCCCCCTCCTCCACCTCCCCTGGGAATGCTGTCTCACCTGGTGGGGCTTTTATGTCAGAATTCAAGCCACTGCTCTTTGCTCTTGATATTTTTAATAGTAAAAGAAGAGCAGTAATGCAGATCCCTAAAAATGATTCTCTTTGCTCCTTTGGTGTGGTTTCCAACTGTTGTTTCATTCCTGTCTGGTGTCAGACTGTGTCCTGGAAAAACTTTTAGGACCCAGTAGCTGTTTCCCATTCCAGGCTCCTCGTGTGTTGTTTCTGGGCACAGAAACAAATCCAATTCAAGCAAATAATGCTGTCATCGGGATCTTGTGCAGGCGTTGGAGGGGCGCAAGACTGGCCAATGGAGTGCTATGTTTAAAATATCTTGAGATCTTCAGAAACATTTGTTTTTATTCAGAAGTGTTCATTTGATGTTTCCCTGACCCACGCAGTTTCCCTATGGGCTTAAGCTCCCATTTGTTTAAGAAACAGATGGGAAAACTAGTTCAATTTGTGTTTGTTTTAGCATTTAAGACAGCTTACCATGAGTTGGTAGAGTTTGGACATTGCAGATAGTGACACATTATATTTAGCAGGTGTGCAAGGGAACAGAATCATGTGACCAATTTAGAGAGGCGGAAGCACGGACCTGCCCAATTCTACAGAATAAATCAACGGTGGCACTGGAAGGTGCCCTGCGATTCTTCCGTGGACTCATTTAACTTGAGTGGGATGATCCAAAGTAGGCACGAGAATCTCAAATGTCAGGCAGATTTTGCCAACTGCTGTTGGTTTCCTATATATCTGCTCTTATTTTTGCCCTCCCCTCTCTATTCAAATGGAAGTGACCCCATACACAAGTCAGCCAATGTAGGCTATTATTATCTGATACAGTTCTTCCCAAGCATACCAGAGAGCTGAGAAGTGCCCCAACCCTCAGGGATGGGCCCTGTCATACTCAGGGTCCTGGCAGGGAAAAGACTGCACAGTCAACATGTTAATTTAATGAAGAGAGTTTAATAATGGAACTGTTTATAGGGGTGAAAGGGTAAAGGGAGCTGACAAGGGATGATGAAGCACCTCGGAGGACTGAAGTGGCAAAAGGAGGAACAGGGAACTGGTCCCTGGTGAGACCTGTGGCTGTGAGAGAGCTGTGGCTGTAGGTAGAGGGATGTGCCAAAACCATGGTGAGGCAGGGAGGGGGCTGGAGTAACCAATACCCTGATCTCTGACCTCCTTCTGGGTCTGCTCCTTGGTCAAACCCAACTGGAAGCTGTAGGACCAGCAAATCCAGGTGATGCAGTTTGTGAAGGTCAGTCTCCTAGGACACAGAGCCACGTGGGTCTGGAGGGGCAAATAGAATAACCAGCACAGCCCATACTTTTGGAACACCCTCCTGACTCAGGCAGTTATGACCTGTCCAAACTCAATATGCTGTTTCTCCCACCGGTGGCAGAAGTAGGAAACGTGCCCTTTCAATGTGATGGAGCCTCTAGCAGCAAACTAGAAGTTTTGTGGCTCTATCAGAATCCACAGACAACAGCCTACAAACAACTTAAGTGTGACTTCACCTTGTGCCACCACAGGCAAGATAATCCAAGAGCTACTTTTTTTTGAGTCTTTAGGTTTGCCATTTTTTAAAGATTTGAAAAATAGAATCCTGAACTTAGAGTCAGAAAACCTGGGCTCCTGTTCCGGTTGACTGCAGTAATCCTCTTTGAGTGTTTTCTCATCTATGAAATGAGGAAATTGGGTTAAAAGCTTGTTTAAAACTCCTTTGGCTCTAACATTCAGTAGGTCTTTAAATCAAAACCAAAAGACTACTAGGAGGAATGATATGTTTATCCAGGAGAATGTCTGAACCATCCTCAGACATGAGTATATGAAGAGGCAAGAGGAGGTTCTGAAATGCTCAGGCCACCAGGCCAGTTGGGCGTCACACTGTCAGAATCGGAAGGTGGGCAGGTGACTTATCACCATGAAGTGGGCTGGCTCACTTGCTTAAAATATTAGATGCTCTCAGATGTCTCCACTTGCTTCAGGGTCTTTCCTAGACTAAGATTAGCCATACAGACTCAGGCAGCTTCTGAACTCTGCCCTTCTCCACCATGGGAAGAGAGACATTTGAGGCTCCCTTATGTGAGCTCCTCTTAAGGCAGATTGCTCATAAAATGCCTTTTCTATAGTTGCCTTTAAGTAGTCCCCAGGGGTATCAGAACCTATAAAGGGTCCTCTAAGATCTCCTTTTACCACTATCACCCAAGTCAATTGGACCCATAGTATATGGTAAAGCTGAGGACAAATGAGGTTTAGAAAGATAGAGTCATGAAGTGGAGGTCTCTCTTGCCCATGTGTAACAAATACAGGGTGTGACTAGCCTACCTTGGCCCATCTCTTCACCTGGGATTTGGACTTGCAGGTTGGCCAGTGGTCAAAATCAGCTCTCAGAAAGATGCACCTGTGCCACACTTGCCACTTTGCGAGAGCAGCTCCCAAAGCAGCACTGGTTACACACCGTAAGAGCAATCAAGATTCCGACATGGCACAGTTAATTGTTGACTATGATAACATATCTTGTTATCAGTTTTTCTTTAATGAATTCCTTAATAGATGTCATTAGACATTAAGTGCTACATTACTTCCTCTAAGAAGAAATATTTAAGGAAACTACACACAGAAAGTTTCTCCATCCTGAATCAGCCCTGAATACCACGCTTAGCAATCACCAGCGACTCTGTGGAACCATGTTCTTCTTAATGACATGCTCACGTGAGCTTCTTTGTCTTCCGAGAATATGTCTTTGAGGATGGAATTTGAAGCTACAAGTAGATGTTTGTCCAAAAAAGGGAGCAAAAGACTTTGAGTTCTAAGAAATTCACTGGGTCCCACAGGAAACACGTAGCCATGACGAGAAATAGATAAACAATCTCAGTTTGTCAACACCCTGTGTAGGGAATTAAACTCACAACTTCCACGTTAATGACACTTTCGCATTTAAGTTCCCGTGTGCCACACTGAAAACGCATCCATTGAAGGTGGAGTTTCACTCCACAGAGCTGTCTTATTAAGTGAATGTGTGTGAGGTGGTACCTGTCAAAACAAGATTCTGGAAGCTCATTTAGAACTATAATTTGGGGTGGGGGGAGCAGAGGGGATTGTATCATGTAGTACTATCACGGTTTTCTTAATGTCATTATTGCTATTAGTAATTGGTTACTCATTAGTGCTAAGCATTAATTGTTAATATTAATAATAGCTGTGTCAAGAACCAGCAGCTGCTCTCTGCTGTGTCCAACATGGGCAATTCTAGATCGTCAGCTTAATGGACAACATGCTAAATGTGAAGTCAGTTGTAGACCAAGCAGCAAGGGGCAAGAAGCAAGGAGCAGGCCTGGAGTCCTGTTGGGGAGGGTCTCATTACAGGGGCAGGCCTTTTCTGGCCTGCAGACAGCTTTGCATAAGTAGACAATGCATCACAGCCCCCAGGAAGATAGCAAAAGTGCATATTATCTGTGGGAGAAATGGAAGAGTCAAACTTGCTACTCAAAGTCAAGTGTGCCCCAGTGATAGGAAGCATTGGCATCACCTGGAAACTTATGAAAGTACAGAGTCTCAGACCCCATCCTGAACCTCATGAATAAGAATGTGCATTTTTACATAATCCCAAGGTGATGGATATGCACATTAAAGTTTGAGGACCACTGCACTAGATTCTAGTGATTCTCCAACTCTGTGGTACAATAGAATCCTTTTGGGAGGTTTGAAAAAACCCAACACCCGGGCTCTACCCCAGACGAACAAAATCAGAATCTTGGAGGCTGGGACTAGGCAATAGCATGTTTTCAAAAGCCCCAGGGGATTTTAATGGGCAGTCAACTTTGAGAACGTCTCATCAAGAAGACTGTGACACTAGATTAACTTAAAATCCTTCAAGAACTTGGAGAACTCCTATTCTAATCCCTGGAATAAATCTGAGACTGCTGTATGCATACAGGTGATCTACACCAACCTGGATGCCTCCCTTTGACAACCCTGCCCCTCCCCTCCATGCGTGGCCATCCTCCTTCTAGAGCCCCCAACCACTCAAGGATCATTGGTGAGCCTTTCTTGGTCAACATTCTCCTAATGCCTCTCTACAGTCCAGTCCTGGCTTTTGTTGATTCTTTTCCCTCCAGATGAGACCATCTGTTTAAGAATCCTCTGCTTTCAAGCAGCCTCTGTGCTTTTCAAGGTTTCAGTTATCTGCTGGAGTAGAGGGGCTGTGGGAGGGTGAGATTGGGGAGCCTTTCTCTGCACCCTCAAGTACTTCAACAGCAGCCTCTAAAGATGAGGACCTCACCAGTCTTCTGCCTTGAGGGAAGGCTCCCATTCTTATCTCTAACATGATGATGCTCATACCTACCTTACACTTTGTGTATTAAATTCCAAAGCACTTATCATAACTTCTTATTTCCTTCTCCTCACTATGTGATCCAGCCAGAAAGGAGACCATTATCATGAGGTCAATGGATAAAGTCAGAGCTGTCCCCATGGGAAGGATGAGTAAGTCAAGAACTGTGGATTTGTGATTGGGGCATTCTAGATAAACAGTCTCCTCACATTTGAGAGACACTGTTAGTTGTCCCTCCAAATCCTTTCTCCCTTCTTTCATAGCAAGATAATTTCTCTGTTGGGCACATTGCTACTGAGAATAAGGACTACATTTCCCTGTCTCCCTTGCAGCCAAATGTGAACATGTGACTAAGCTTGCATGTCGATTTCCAGGAAGCTTCCTTAAGAAGAAGCTTGTGCATGCCATTGTGCCTCTTCTTTGTTCCTTCCACCATCTTACTGCTTGGAATATAGATGCAGCCATCTTGGACCACGAAGAGGGGGACCATCACTTAGGGATGTTGGAGCAGTGAGCTGGAAAGGACTGGAGTTCTTGAGATGTTTGAGGTACAGGGTCCTGGGCAGGTTCCATTTGGACTTTGTTTATGTGAGCATGAAATGAACTTCTATCTTGTTTGAGTCACGATTGTTTTGGCCTGTCTGACACTTGCAACTGAACCTAATCCCAACTGGTGTACCACCTAAAGTTTCTTCTCCGCTGACCAAATTCCACTTCTGAATATTTCTTTCTTTGAATGTTAAAACTTGTATTACTCATCAGGAGAGATTGGATAAAATGCAGATTCTACAGGACGGGCTCATAGCTTTTATCTTTATGAGTAGCATTCTTAACAGGTTGTTCAGCCCTGGGAAAAGTGTGTGGACAGCACTGGGGGTACTGAAAGGCAAGAGGGGAGAGCTGAAGAAAATTTACCCTTTCATCCTGCCAACTATTCTTTTGGGACAACTTGTCTTGGGACCGTAAGAACATGGGTTGATTATCTTAGACACTGTTACCTAATTTTTTTTTCCAATTTTTTATTATGAAAATTTACAAAGACATAGAAAAGCTGGAGAAATTTTTACCATGAACAACCATACACCTACCATCTACATTCAGCTATTAACACTGGAACACACTTGCTTTATCACAATCTGTCCGTCTATTCATCCCTCTGCCCATCCATCAATCCACCCTTTTTTTTGAAATTGTATTTCCAAGTAAGTTGTGGGCATTAGTACACTTCCTCTTGAATATTTCCCTGCTACCTAATTCTGTTCATTTTTACAACTTCGTCTCTGTTTCTGTTCCAGGCCATTTCCCTTCAAGGAAGGAGAACAGGGCGTCCAGGGCCAAGAATTATGACTAGAGATCTGGATAGAATTTCTCTTGACTCTTCCAGCATCTAAAGTTACTGGGCAGTTAATGGAAGTAGCTGCCAAAGACAGACAGAGATGCTGTCCTTCTGGAGAGATCATGCCTCCTTGTTCTCTACTCTTAAAGTTGCTCTAAGGTTGCTCTCTAGATTTCCTTGAGCCCTACGGGTCTCTCCCTCCTTGCCCGACTCCCGCCATTTAATTCCATGGCTTACTGAGGTACCAAGATCATTCCCCTTAAGCCAGAATCTTCTCTATTCTTCTCTTCAGCTAGATCCTCCTCCATACACTCTGCAGTGAAGCCTGCCTCCTTTTCTCCCATCCTTAGGGCATCTGCCCAAGTGTTCTGTACCTGTCAAGTCTTACCCATGTCACCCTAGAAAATCACTTCATTTCCCCTTCACTCAAACTTCATGTTTTGCTCTGTGCCTCCTTTCTTAATGTGTCCTGTGGTTGCAATTTAGGCTTCATCAAAACCTCAGTATCCTGAGCATCCTCCCTCCTGCTCTGTGGAAATCCCAGAATATCAGACCTCCTGGAGCTGGAGAGGGATGAGGAATTCAAGATTAGGTCCCTGAATTTTCTAGTAACGAAACAGGCACCTAGTGGAGTGTGTTGGATAAAAGTTGCCGCTGGTTGGGGGCTGGCAATGTGCCAGGGATCATCTAAGCACCTACATGCACTTTACCCCTCCAGTAGCACTCTGAGGGAGGTACTTTTATTTTTCTTCCCTTTATGGATGAAGAAACTGAAGCACAGAGAAGTTAAGTAACTGGCCCATGCTTGTACAGCTAATAAAAGTCTTCCAGAAGTATTTTTTATATCAGGGAAGCTCAGGTTGGAAAGAATGAGTTTTGTGGGAGATTTGGACCTAATGCTTTGTAGAGCTACAGTTGTGTTTATATTTCCATGTTGCTGGGTTTTCATTGGTTTCTCAAGGTGGTGTTTTTCAAACTAAATCTTCAGACCCCAAGGGTTCACAAACATCCTTGTGTGTTACTACATTTTCTTTCAAAGGGCTCTGTGCATCCTTCCAGTTTGAGAAACTCTGGCTTCGAGGCCAGGAGGTAGGGTCTGTCCCTCCCAGTCTGTCCTCTCCTTATTGTTATGGGCCCCCTAGACTATCATGCAGGCCGTTGGTAACTCTGTCCCTGAAATTCTGTTTCGCAGTCCATCTGTGGTAATTTGCTTATCCATCTCATCTGGACTTTGGGCTAGAAGTGGAGCCTAGAAAGGAGAGAAGGACTCAGGGAAGGGGAGGGAAGGGAGAGGGTGTTTTCCAGGCAGGGGCAAACCCAGAGGTGAGAAGTCATTGGAGCGTTCTGGAACAGAGGTGGCAGGACTGAGCAGGGTAGTAGCTGCCACAGGGTACACAGGCAGCTTATCTGTGGAGCCTTGAATGCCAAGCTAGAGAGTCTGGATGATGCTCTAGGCAAAGGGGAGCCAGAGAAGGAACAGATGAGGAGGACCCAGCTAAGGTTGCAGTCTCCAGTGAAACCTCAGAGGCACCTGGAGGAGACAGGCAAGGTGGCTTCCGAGATGGGGCAAGGCAGGGGCGGGGCAATCCCTGCAGCTGAGCACAGGGCACCAGGAGAGCCATGTGGGAGAAGAGGCCCTCTGCCTCTCTCCTTTCACCATGGGAAGGAAAATACCAGCGCTGGAGATGGCTCTGCTCTCAGCCCCTACATACAGTTTTTAGCCCTTCTTCTGAAAGATATTGTTTAATTCTGCTTGTTGAGCTGCCATTTGCTTCCGTGCAGCGTTAGCTGGAGAGAGGGGGAATAACCATCAACTCAGAGAACTTAAATCAGAGAAATGCGGCGAATGTTCTCGTGTTTCTCACAAGCACTGGAACCTTCTCGGCACTGCTCTTGCCTGTGCTGGGTCTCCTGGTCTAGGCACCACGCCAGCCCTCTTGGGCATGTTCATGTCCATCCCTGCCCGCCTCTAAGAAGGCGAGAACCCCCTCCTGCCCAGCCTCGGCAGCCCCACATTTTGTCCCCACCATTATGTCCCCATTTTCCAGGCAACCTGAAGAAAGCCACCAGAGAAGTGGCCTTCGATGGTCGAGGGACCTGTACTAGGAACGTGAACTTTCCCATGTGGACAAAGGAAAGATAAGGAAAGAAGGACCCAGCGGCAGGTCAGGGACTAAGTTAGTCCCCAAGCCCCTTGGCGTGACCGAGCCCCAGCACAGCTGTGACATTAGCAGCCGGCATTTGAGGCACAATAATAATTCTTCAGATCAAAGCGGCTCCGTCTTTAGACAATTATAGTAAAATTGAAGCTCTCCTCTAAAAGAAACACATGCTCCTGTTGTTTTCACCCCTCCCCCTCTTTATTTTATTCTTTATGAACAAATTGGTTTTCAGGGCTATAGAAAGAACCGATTGGGAGCTTAAATTCTCACTGTCTGCCCAGGGGAAGATTTGCAGGGGTGGACATGGAACATCTGAAAGCTGATTTCTTTTTTTTTAAATTGATATCCAAGAATAAAAGAGAGAATGGTAGGAGAAGCTGATCAGGAATGAATAAAGTCTCCTTTTAAGCTGAAATAACCCCCTCCCCCCATCTTCCCTCCAGAAAAGCTGGACTGTAATTGCTTGCAATCACTCGGCACAAATTGTCTGCTCGTATTTGCTTTTTAATTTTGTATAATCTGGTCCATTTCGCTCTCTCTGCCTTTGAGCTTAACCTCTCCCTCCCTTTCTTTCTCTCTCTCTCTCCCCCTCTTATTCCTTCTCTCTTACTCTCTCTCTTTAATTCTTCAGGACTGTTCAAAAAGTTAGTAATAATTCCCAATGATATTTGATGGCTTTTACTAAGCAAAGGCACTCAGAGAAAAGAAAAAAATACATATTTTTATATATATACACACACACATGCTGAATGGAATGGATCTGGGCTGCATCTGCTTACACGTTCATTTCTGCATCCTAAGTATTGTTTATATCCATGCATTAATACTGTTTCTTGAGGCATGGTAGACATTTTAATAAATAAATGGACTGACCCTGAAGTGAGCAAAGAAAAACGCCAGAACAAGAGAGGTGATTTCTCGGAGTTACGGTACACCATTCTTTTCTTGTTTTAAGCAGGTTTACGCCTGCTGGCCCCGGACATGTCCCCACTTGTTCTCTTTCTAATGGACACGGCTTCTGTGCAGCGTGCTGCAACGTCCGTCCTTCCTTCCTTCCTGCCACCTCCCCAACCAGTGCTCGTCCTGGTTCTTCTGCCTGTGCTTTACCTTTGTGGGGACCAATGAGTCTGGAAGGAGACACATCAGTTGGTATTGCTTACTTTCCAACTATCTAGAAGGTGACAGGGAGGTGAGGGGGCATTTAGATGGGGAAAAATCCAGGGGAAGAATCCTCAATGGGCAGAGAAAAGAAGAAAAAAGGAAAAGATGTGGGTGTAAAGAGAAAGCAAGCAAAATGAAAAGCACAGGTTATACTGGAAGCCATGGATGCGACTCAGACTCCAATATGTGCTGCTATCAGTGCCATCTGCCCTGGTCTTCTGAAAGAGAAATGAGATGCCAAGAGAAAGAACTTCAGTCAAGCAGCATGTCTAAGAGTTTGATTTCTATCCTGCCTCTGATCCTTACTGTGTGTCTGTTTACAGATTACTTAACTTCTCTGTACTTCAGTTTCCTTTTCTGTAAAACTGGGATGACAGTATAACCTTTCTTATGGGGTTGCTTACATGGAATAACAAATATAAAGTGCAGAGCAAGTACTTGGCACGTTTTAAGTGCTCAGTAAATATTAACTCATTATTTCAGTTTAATAGAAAATGACTTAAGTTATCGGTCAGGATTCAATCAGGGAAGCAGATACTAAGAGCATTACAAAGTAAGGAACTTATTACAGGCATCAGAACTTGCACACTTGTGGAAAGAGATAGGGAAGTAAGATCTGGAAGGAAAATTAGAGAAGCAGAGAGAAGTCACTGGCCCAATGGTTCCACTGGAGAATTCTACAAATTGTTTAAAGAATTAATACCAATTTTACACAATTTCATCCAGAAATAAGACAAAGAGGAAACACTTCCCAATTCATTTTATGAAGTTAATATTATCCTGATACCAACACCAAACTAAGACAATAGAAAAAAAGAAAAATGACAGACTAATATCCCTCATGAACATAGATGCAAAAATCTTTAATAAAATACTAGCAAATACATTTCAGCAATATATAAAGAGAATGATATACCATGACCAGGAATGCAAAGCTGGTTAAATAGTCGAGAATCAAGCAATATAATCCACCATAGTAACACGCTAAAGGAGAATCACATGATCACATCACTTGGTGCAGAGAAAACATTTACAAAATTCAATACCCATTCATGATCAAAACTCTCAGAAAAATAGGAATAGAGAGAAACTTACTTAACTCTATAAAGAGCATCAGCAAAAAACCTGCAGCTAACATTATACTTAATGATGAAAGACCAAATGCTTTCCCCAAACATGAGGAATAAGGCAAGGGTGCCCACTTGCACCACTCTTCTTCCACACGGTGCTGGAAGTTCTAGTCAGTGCAATAAAACCAAGAAAAGGAAATAAAAGGCACGCAAATTGGAAAGGAAGAAATAAAATTTTATTTTGCAGAAAACATGATTGTCAACATAGAAAATCCCAAGGACTTTACCAAAAAAATAATAATAAAACCATCTAGAATGAATAAGCAAGTTCAGCAAAGTCACAGGACTTGAGATAAACATCCCAAAACCAGTTGTATTTCTAGATACTAGCAATGAACACATGAAAATCAAAATGTAATGCCATTTATAATATCTAAAAAACTGAATGATGGGGGCTAGTCCAGTGGCCTAGTGGTTAAGTTTGGCATGCTCCACTTAGTGGCCTGGGTTTGGTTCCCAGGTGTGGACCTGCACCACTCACTGGAGCCATGCTGTGGTGACCAACCACATGCAAAATAAAGAAAAACACAGATGCTAGCTCAGGGCCAATCTTCCTCAAGCAAAAAGAGGAAGATTGGCAACAGGTGTTAGCTCAGGGCAAATCTTCCTCAGCCAAAAAAACAATAAAAATAAAAAAAACTTTTAAAAAATGAACACTTAAGTGTAGATCTAACAAACATGTATAGGAGTTGTATGTTGAAAACCAAAAAATACTAATGAGAGAAATCAAAGAAGATCAAATAAATGGAGAGATATACTATGTGCATGATTTGGAATACTCAACATAGTAAAGATGTCAGTTCTCCTTGAACTGACATGTAGGCTCAACATGATTCCTATCAAAATCCCAGCAAGATTTTTTTGTAAATATAGGCAAGATTATTCAAAAAATTTATATGTAAATTCAAAGGAACTAGAATAGCTGAAACTATTTTGGAAAAGAAGAATAAAGTGAGAAGAAATTAACTTACCTAATTTAAAGACTTCCTGTATGGCTACAGTAATCAATACTGTGTGGTATTGCCACACAGATCAATGAAGAAGAACAGAGAACCCAGAAACAGACCAACATAGATATGTCCAAATGATTTTTGATTTGATATAAAAGCAATTCAGTGAAGGAATGATAGCCTTTTAGCAAATGTTGCTGGTGCAATTTGATGTCCATGGGCAAACAAAAATGAACTTCAGTAGCTGGCCCAGTGGCGTAGTGGTTAAGTTCAGTGTGCTCCACTTCTGTGGTCCAGGGTTCACAGGTTCAGATCCCTGGCACGGACCTACATCACTCATCAAGCCATGCTGTGGTGGTGACCCACATACAAAATAAAGGAGGATTGGCAAAGATGTTAGCTCAGGGCCAATCTTCCTCCAACAAAAAGAGGATGATTGGCAACAGGTGTTACCTCAAGGCCAATCTTCCTCACCAAAGAAAAAGTGAACTTCAATCCAAGTTCACACTATATTCAAGAATTAACTCAAAGTGCATCACATAGTTAAATGTAAATCATAAAACTATAAGATTTTTAGGAATAAAATGGGAGAAAATCTTCAGGATATAGGACTAGGCAAAGATTTCTTAGACTTGACACCATAAGCCCAATCCATATAAAGAAAACTTGATAAATTGGTTCAACAAAATTAAAAAATTTGGCTCTGTGAAAGGTCTTTTTAGGAGGATAAAAGACGAACTACAGACTGGGAGAAAATATTTGCAAACCTCATATCCAACAAAGGTCTGGTTTCTAGACTATATAAAAACTCTGAAAACTCAACAGTAAAAAAGTGAGCAGTCCAATTAGAAAATAAGCAAATGCCTTCAAGAGACATTTCACCGAAGATGATTTACAAATGGCAAATAAACTCATGGAAAGATGTTCAGCATCATTAGCTATTTGGGAAATAATAAAACCGCAATGAGGGGCCGGCCCCATGACCAACTGGCTGAGTTTGCGCACTCCACTTTGGTGGCCTGGGGTTTGCTGCTTCAGATCCTGGGTGCGGACCTACACACAGCTCCTCAAGCCATGCTGTGGTGGCATCCCACATAGAAGAACAAGAATGACCTACAACTAAGATATACAACTATGTACTGGGGCTTTGTGGAGGTAAAAAAAAAGAGTGAGCTAGAAAAGGAGAGACAGGGCTGGGGATTAAAAAAAAACACACACAATGAGATGTCATTAGACAGCTACTAGATTGGATAAAATAAAAAATAGTGACAACACCAAATGCTGGCAAAGATGTAGAAAAATCAAATCACTCATACATTGCTGGTGGGAATGTAAAATGGTACAACTGTTTTAGAAAAGCATTTAGGAGTTTCTTAAAAACTAAATATGTAATTATACAACCCAGCAGTTGTACTCCTGGACGTTTATACCAGAGAAATGAAAACTTACGTGACACAAAAACCTGTGCATGAATGTTTCTAACTTTATTTGTAATAGCAAAACACTGCAAACAACCCAGATATCCTTCAACAGGCAAATGATTAACAAACTGTGCTACATCCATACTATGGAATTCTGCTCAGCAATACCAAGGAGCAAACTATAGATGCACACAACAACTTGGACAAATCACCAGAGAATTCTGCTGAATGGAAAAATCCAATCATGAAAGGTTATATACTATATGATTTCATTTATATAAAATTCTTGAATTGACAAAACTATAGAAATGGAGATGAGATTAGCAGTTGCCAAGGATTAAGGAGAGAGTGGGGATGGGAGGGAAGTGGGTGTGGCTATAAAAGAACACTAGGAGATATCCTTGTGGTGGTGGAAATGTTCTGTATCTTGGCTACCTCAACCTCAATATCCTGGTTGTGATATTGCAGTGTAGTTTTGGAAGATGGTATCATTGAAGGAAATGAGGTAAAGGGGACATATGATTTCTGTGGATTATTTCTTCAACTGCATGTGAATTGACAATTATCTCAAAAAAATTAATTAAAAAAACAGGAGCTCATGCTGGCCCTGTGATATAATGGTTAGGTCTGGTGCACTCCACTTCTGTAACCCGGGTTTGTGGGTTGGGATCCCGGACGTGGACCTACACTACTCATCAAGCCATGTTGTGGCAGTGACCCACATACAAAACAGAGAAAGATTGGCACAGATATTAGCTCAGGGACAATCTTCCACAAGCAAAAAAAGAGGAAGATTGGCAACAGATGTTAGCTCAGAATCTTCCTCACTAAAAAGCAAAACAAAACAGGAGCTCAAGGCATCTAACGACTCCACAAACTTTTCCACATTTAAAATAAAATTAATTTTTTGTGTTTTGTCTGTTTTTGTTTGGAGGGAATAACTTTGTATATCTCAAATCTGTGTCTGTTCTCTCATCCTCCTCTATCTTACTGATGCCCATCAACAGGTAAATACCTGTGGTAGAAAGGGCAGAAGTGTTCCAAAAGCAGATGGAGAGTTTGTTGGATTAGCTGCAGCAATTAGGCAAATGAGCTTCTTAGGCAAGTCAGTTGTAACACTACAGACTGGGATATTTATTCTCCCTGTCATTGTAGACAAGTTTCAGTTGCTACTAATGTGAAGCCTTATTGACATGTTTCAGTCATGTTGGTTCCTTAATTATTTAAGGCAGGGAAAAGAGAGTTTACAGAGCAGGCGATCGGAAATCATTCTGTGTTTTTACCAAGAAGGAAAAATATCATACAAAAGCATAAGAAAATGAGATAAAGATTGAGGGTCAGGAGCAGGGAGAGGAGAGGTGACAAGTATAAGGACAAAACCCAAGAGTCAGAGGAGAAGCTCAAAGCTCAGGTATAAGAATTCACTTGGGTGTGGTAGGCAGCAGGTAACCGCTATGGAGTTGAAAATGTGTCTCTAAAGGAATAGAGAAAAAGAGGGGAATAATGAGAATGAGCAGGAGGTTGGAAAGAGAGACGGAGACAGATTTCTTTAAGGATGGATTTTTTTAGTTGGCTAAAGAGGGGACAGAAAAATGAAAACCAACAGCCATTCCCGGAAGAGGTAACAGGGGTTGTGATGACACAAGCCACAGTGGTTCAGGTACCTTTCTATGAAGCCAGCCCATAGAAAGTGACAGAAGAACCTTTTAAACAACTGAGCTTAAGTGCCCCCTTCTTTAGCTAGTGTCACAGTCTTCCCAGGAGGAGGTGGGATGGAAGGAATTACAACCAGACAAGCGAGTCTCTCTTGAGTTAGGCCGTGTGTTAAGAACTTTCTGTGTGCTATCTCATTTAGGCATCACCACGAAGCAGGTATTACTCTTTCATTTTATCGATGACTGAATGAGTGGTTAAATAGCTTGTCCAAGGTCATCCTGCTAATAAGTAGCAGATCCCCATGGAAGGAAACTTTGCAGCTCCCACAATGCACTCAAAGCCTGGTGCTTTAGGGCTGCCACTGGCAGGAGAAACATTCCAGGAAAGGAAAGACCAGACCTCATTGTCTCCATTTCTGCTGACCAGGATTCCCACTCCCAGTGGGGTCTCTCATCATTGCCTCTTGACCCACCAAGCTGGTTTCAAGGGAGATGCTACCACATGGGAGAAAATGGTCAGTTTCCTCAATAAAAATCCTCCAAAATTGGAAGAGGACTGTATTGGTTGTCGGGGGAAGGTGCAGGAAAGGATGAGACATGGGTCCTCCAGTCTACTCAGAAACACAAGGTTCAGCCACCCTCCATGTGAGGTGGTCCTCCTCCATTTCTAACCTAAAGCAATCAGTGGTTTCCCTTCTGCCTGAATGTTATCTATAGTCTGATCCTAGAGCCCAGGATCCTTCCATTACACTGTGCTGAAGGGAACTTATGGGGCTCTGATTGAGCATTTGCCTGGAAGGTAATTACAAAATTTAAAGTGGAGGCAGGCAGAGAATTATCAGTACTCAAAGTATATGTGTATGGTTTTCAGTAGTCGATGCTTAGTAATTATTTGTTAAATAAATAAATTATCAAATGCAGCTTGATTCAATCTTTCCATCCAGATAGAAGGTAGAATGACATCTGGATCCCATTCTGCAGGCTTTGGAGGAGCCCTTCATTCATTTCAAGCTGGTAATTTTCATTTTGATGTCAAGGCAGCTACTTTTAGAACTGAAACAGAAGAGATGAAAGATTGTGATTTTTGAGTGGCACCTGCTTTCTGCCGTAGCTGGCTGTGGTCTTTTCTATCAGAATGTACCGTCCCACGTTTTCACAGCCTTTAACAGTAAGCATTCTGTATCAAGAAAGTAATATTTGCCAAGGAGATTCAATTGTGGATGTTTTCTAGAGGATGAAGCCCCTGTGCCTCCTTGGTTTGTCTTTGTCTTTTTGCTTTGAGTGTGGTATGGACGGTGATCTGTGCAACCACATGAGCCTTCCTATGCTGCGGAAGATGAAGGAGGGAGTCTCTTCAGTTTGGAAATTAATCCCAGTCTCTAGCTACTTTAAGAATGGGACAGATTGAGAAAGCTCTTTCTTTTCTTTTGTTTTCTTTCCAGGGACTTGAAAAGGGAAACGAAGAACAACTGTGAAGTGTCCCTGTCTCATGACCCTGTCATATTCTCAGGGAAACGAACATGTGGAAGGCTGCAGGACATCCCAGCAAAAGAGGCGAAAAGCTCCTGACTCTTGGGAAGAACGCTGCCCCTCACTTCCCCCATTAGAGGGAGAGCTCCTCTAGCACCCTCACCTTTTCTGGACTGTTCAAAGACAGCCAGTATGGGTTCCTGGGCTGGAGAAGTCCGACTAGCAATTTTTCCCAGGTAAGTAATACTCCTGCTTCAGATTCTAAGGAATTTGAAGAGAAAAAAAGAAGCAATGCAATGTGGTTTGTGAAGTGGTACCCACCACCTGGGTGGTAGTGCATGTGTCACAAGTGGGAGTAATGATTGGACCCCTACTGACCCAGTGTGAAAGATTTCTCCAGTTGGGCTCCCTTGCTACTCCCCAAATCAGACAGATTTTCTCTGTAAAAATAAATTGGTACCTGCTTCTTAACAAACAAACCTTTGAGGGCAAAAAAAATGCAATATTAAAAAAAGAAGAAGAAAATTACATGTGTATTTTCTCCTGACACGGTTTTAAAAGCTGTTTGTAGCTGATTTACAATGCTCATAGTATTCAGCTTTTCATTTGAAATTCTAATAAGTCCTTTGAATGGGTTGGAGCTTGTTAGGAAGTAAAGGGAATGAAATGTCTTCATCGAATTGTGAGGTTTTACTGGCTTCTTCATGGACATCCCAGGTCTCTCCTCACTGTCACCTTTCTTTCCATGGAGTGTTGTTGAATTGCTATGGGCAGCAAAGCAAATACAGAGTGGGAAGAATGGCTGTGCAGAACCATCATGTGTGTTCCATTTATAGAGCTGACTGGCTCTGTATTTTCCACCCGTTAGTTTGCAGGTTCCTATGATGCATGAATGAATTGGAAGAATGATCTTTCCATTCTCCTTAGAAATTCTCCTCTGACAGTACAAGTGTAAGGTTCCTGGGAAGTGTATAGACCTCTCAGATCACAGGTGCTACTTTTATGGACTAATGTATTCACTTTGTTTCAAACGCAAACGTTGGCTGGTATGAAAACTGGGCTGTATAGATCTTGTTTCCTGTTGAGAGGCCATGCTCTGATTTTATGAGCTCCTGTCTCTGTGATGGGCACCAAATAATGCCATCGTGGTTAAGAAAAGACAGTCCAGTCAGAATTTGTAATGACAAGTAAGCTACATGTTCTCATTTGGTCTGACCTTGGCAAAGATGAATCAAAGCCCAGGTTAGTTTTCCACACAGTTTTTTTACTGCCGTATGTTCTAATATTCTAGCTTTTCCAACGCTGCTATCGTAAATGATGGAAAAGTCTTGAATATTTGCATAAAATTATAGAAGATTTGTGACTGAAAGGATAGGATGTTACTTATGCAAATCAGATACGTCTTTTCTTGTGTATTTGTAGTCACTTCTCGCTCCTCTCCCTAAGCCACACACCCCCTTTTTCAGGGTGACCCTCTAACTTGGAAAAGGAAAGAGTAATTGTGAAGGCTTTGAGGGGGTTGAGGAATGAATAGAAGGTGAGGAAATTGAGACATGTGGAAATGATTCTTTTGAGCAATTTGGCTGTGAGAGCGAGGAGAAAGAGCCTCAGTGTTTGCTACCCAACCTGAGTAAAATTTCTGGAGAAACTGTTGAATTTGGTAGGCCTAATGGTCCCACTGCTGTGTTCAGGAACTCAAATAAGGCATGTGAAATCCTCATGAGATATTTATTCCCTTTGGATTGTTATCAGGTTCAAAATTCCTACCGGTTTTAGTAAGTGCTAAGTTTGCATCAAAGAACCTACCATCTTCATATCACCTGTAAAATAGTTTCTGGTTGAATACGGTTCTGTCTGGATTTTCTTTCTAGAATAAAATTAACAGATCCCTGAGGTAGTGGCAAAGGCATGGTAATATATTATAGACTCTTAGAATGTTCCAGTTACCTATTACCTTACAAACCACCCCAAAATGCAGTGGTGTGAAACAACAATGATTTTATTATGTTCACGGATTCTGGGGGTCAATAATTTGGATGGGGCACAACGGGGATGCCCCAACTCTGTTCCATGGTGTTTAGAGCTCAGTACTGGCTAACTGAGAAGAGATTCTTGACTATGTTGGGTTCAACCACTACCTCTACAGGTGACAATATTTCTAGCACCTGAATAAGTTGGAAAAACATTTTACCGACCTAGGACTGTTTGCGTGCATTAGACTTTTTAGTGTCTTTCTGCCAGTTGGAAGAGTTCATTATATTTTTAATGTGATTAAAAAATTAAAGTAAAATAGTGATTTTTATATACAGACGTTGATGAAAGATGTGTTTTTAAAGCAGCAAATTAAAATCTCATTCATATTTCAGTGAGAATATTTTGTGCTTATCTGTTTCATCTCTATTTTTGACCTATGGCTTAGAGTTCACAGCATGAAGGAGATGGTGAAATCTGCTCAACATAAAATGTTAATTGTAAGTAAATTACAGCACAAACGTTCAATCAGCCACATTAATTCTACATAAAGTGAATTATTGTAGCAGAAAATTTTGAAATGTGACTGAATTTTATAATCTTCAGTTTCCTTTTTCTACCTATCACACCAACCCTGATTCCCATGTGTTTATCCCAAAAGCTCTGAGCTCTTGGTGTAGTGTTAAGCTCATTCTACTCATGGTATTTTGAAAGTTAAGTAAAGTGTGCATCCCTTCCATCTCTCCAAATGACTCTGAATTGTACATAACTCGATTTGCCCCATGGCAACTTAAATGAAAGCTTTGATATTTTTCAAGCAGAGAGTTGGGCTTTTAAAATGAAGGTGTTGAGTTTGTCA
Organism: Equus asinus; assembly: GCF_041296235.1. Lineage (NCBI taxonomy): Eukaryota > Metazoa > Chordata > Mammalia > Perissodactyla > Equidae > Equus > Equus asinus. The sequence continues at coordinate 35,481,068 of NC_091817.1, forward strand.
TATGAAACAGTTCTCTCCTAAAACATGATCAAAATGTCCTCTCATATAATATATATTAGTGTCATAATTGTAATATATAATACATATTATAATATATAATATAAAATATTTATATAAATATATAAGTATTTATATATTTATTTAATATTATATATATGTTATAATTGTCATTTTCTCCTGGGTTTAGGTCTGCTGTAAAGTTAAAAACTTAAAAAAAGATTGCTTTTATGGCCAAAAACCAATGGAGCTTCCATCTGGGATCATTTCTTAGTTCACAGAGAAATACTAAGGGAATAAAAACTCTTACCCAAAGACTAATAATAATTCAGAAAATGCTTAAAACATCCAGACTGCACATGGTTCATTCTGTCAACTAAGTCAATTGTTCATTAATAGCAAATATTCTAGTGCTTCCTTGAAGAGGAATGCCTCTATATATTCGTTGTGTAATTAGAAATAGGGATGCTGCTCATTATTAACAGGATATTTAATCCAGTGACTAGATGCCATTAGACACTAGACATGAGAGAAGCCACAGATTTTGCATAAATACTAGGAGGGGAAGTCTTTTCATTTACATGGTGCAACTAACAGCCAACTGAATTCAAGTAACAAGTGGTCTAATGGAATTGCACAGTAGGGGTTCTCAACTCCTAGTTGCCCTCTGGTCTAAAGTATTTTGTGATGGATCTGGTCTGCTTCCTTCCACTTAGCAAGGTCTAGTGTATCCTTAGTGGATCTACAGTGTTTATGTTTCATGTGTGAAGATTGTAATTAGTTTTTGGGTGGTGAACATGATGTAATCTGCACAGAATTTGAAATATATTACGATGTACACGTGAAATTTACATAATGTTATAAACCAATGTTACTGCAATAAAAAAAATTTTTAAAAAGTGTTTATGTTGAAACTTTGGGTCACATTCTGGAGGATCTCCATTTCAGATTTGCCAAGTCAGAAGCTGTAACTCTCTCCTGGTCTCATCTCACCCGTTGTGGCAATATTATTGCTCTGGTATCTACTCTGTGACCACAGGAGAACTCAATGTAATGGAACATGAAGTGTGACACATGTATTGTTGCCCACCAATGTCTGGTGTCTGTATTAAGGATCAGTACTCCCATTAGTTGAAGGTAGACTCTTTGCTTTGTTCCCTCAGATAAGCCATTCCATTTAACACTCATGAAACTCAATGGAAGGTTGAAGCAGCCAAGAAAACTAGAAATGCTTTATGGGCTGCATTAATAAGGAAGATGCAGAAATGGGAATCATAGTACTACTAACAGAAAAAGACTCCTCCTATAAGAGGGATGAGGGAAAGAATTTCCAATTTGCTAATGGCAGAAGCTGTTAATCTGCAAATGGATGCCGGCATTGGTGAGTCCTCCATTGACATGCTCAGGAAAGCTTGAGGATTAAAATCTCTGAGAGAGTCAGAATTAGGTATCTGGTACCATTAAGAGAAAAGGACCATCAGCTTCTTAAGAGGCTAGATCTTCTAAAGAAAATAGCAGAATCAACAATTTGGTAAAGTCAAATGGCAGTTACTTTAATTTGAAACTATAGGCAAAAATATTTTGAAAAAATGAAGATGGTGTGATGCTTCTATTATAATTTTCTTCCTCTTTTTTTATGCCCCAAGTTCCCATTCTGGGCTCTTAGCATCTTCCATCTTCTATTTTCCTTTTATATCATGTAGAAAATCATAAACACATTTACAACAAATTGTTAGAAGCCTATATTTTCTCTTTTAGAGAACAATGACTATTGATTTTGTAAAACTTATACCTGTTCACTTTGTAAAATTAAAAATAGTAAAGTACAAAGAAGAGAGCAGAATGTCACTAAAAATTTCACCACTCAAAAATAGTCATCTTTCAGATTTGGTGAACATGTTCCCAAGCATTTGTTTATTGTCTTTATATAAAAGAAAAGAGAGAAGGATGATAAAGACAGAATCAGAGACAGAGGAAGAGAATGAAAGACCCAAAGAGACTGAGACTTAAAAAAGAGATTATGGGGGCCAACCTGGTGGTGTAGTGGTTAAGTTCGCGCACTCTGGTTTGGCAGCCTGGGGTTCATGACTTTGTATCCCGGGCACAGACCTACACACCACTCATCAAGCCATGCTGTAGCAGTGCCCCACATGCAAAATAAAGGAAGATTGGCACAGGTGTTAGCTCAGGGACAATCTTCCTCACCAAGAAAAAAAGGAGAGATTATGTGTGACAATGTCACTAGACTTTGTTATATTAGAATTTAACAGAAAAAATTATAAAGGGGAAACTGAAGGAATTTCTGATCCTCAGAAAATATTATTTTTCATTAGAATATAGTTCTTAAATGATCTATCTCTGATTAAGAAAAAAGATTAGGAAAAACTTTGTCTAGATCCATTATTCTTTTTTAACTTCACGTTTCAGTACTATGCTGTATTGGTTGACTCTCTGCTTAAAAGATGAGAAAATTAGCACACAGCTGCCCAGTTTCCTTCCCCTGCCTCCTGATATTTATTGGTTATTGCCTTACTTTGTCATTTTTTTGTAACATTTTTGTCACAGTTTGTAACATTTGTCATCTTGTTCTGAAACCATGAATACCACATTTATTTTGTCCTATTTTTATATTTCTACATTTGAATAACAATTCAGTGCTAAACTCAAGATTTTTAGACCCATATTCTCCATTGTTGCATTTTTTAAATTTTGATTTCTCTTTTAGTTGGATGAATTTTATCTTTAAGTAGTCTTTCAGAAAGATTTTAGACGCCATGTTCTAAGTTCTGCTATGCTTGACAATGTCTGTTGCCTTTACAGTCATGCACCCACACAACAGTGTTTTGGTCAATGATGGACCACATGTACAATGGTGGTCCCATAAGATTAGTACCATATAGCCTAGATGTGTGGTAGTCTATACCATCTAGGTTTGTGTAAGTACACTCTATGATGTTCACACAATGACAAAATCACCTAATGTCACATTTCTCAGAATATATCCCCATCATTAGGTGACACAGGACCATATAATCAAGATAAAAAGTGAAGGCATAGAAAATAAAATAAGCAAAAATAAATGAATAATTGAAAAGACACTTCAGCTGGCTATAAAATTTTCAGATCATACTTTCCTTCCCTCAGGAATTTGTAGACCTTTGCCCATTGTCTCTTGGCACTGACTACTGCCCTTTAACCACAAAGTTGTCATTCATATTTTGTTTGATTGGTAGATGGGCTCATGGATTCTGTATTCTGAGTTCCTTCATATTTGAGTCTCTCACTGTTGTGATTGTATATTAACATCAGCTTGACTATGATATGATATTTTACCGACCATACTTTTTTCTTTAGAACCTTGTAAATATTGCTGCTTTATTTTCTGGGATTAAATGCTGTGGAGGCTCAGCTGATTTTTCTGCTTGTAGAGAACTTGATTTTTCTACTAAGTAACTAAAGAATTTCTTCTTTATCCTTTAAACTCAGCAACAAAACCAGGACATACTCAGCATCAACTAATTTGTATCTGTTTTTCCTAGGTTATACTCTGCTCTTAGAATGATAGATCTATTTCTTCCTCCTTGACGGAGGGTGTATTCTGGTGGACTTTGTCTCAGAGAAGCAGGGGCTCTGTTCCTTCTCCTGAGACTTTGTTAAATATCTTTCATCAGGGTTTACTTCATGTATGCAGAAATATATTACCCTGGAGTTCTCTCTCTAAAATACTGAGCCCAGACAGTTTTTCCTGTCCCTAATAAGAGGTGTTATAGTGATAGATAGAGGGCCTCTATTCTTTTTTCTTTTTTTTATTGAGTTCATAGCAGTTTAGATCATTGTGAAATTTCAGTTGTCCATCCCCACATAGGTGCTCCCCTTCACCCCCTTTTCCCAAACCCCACCCCCATTCCCCTGGTAACCACTGAACTGTTCTCTTTGTCCATGTGTTTGTTTATCTTCCACATATTAGTGAAGTCATATGGTGTTTGTCTTTCTCAGTCTGGCTTATTTTGCTTAACATAATACCCTCCAGGTCCATCCATGTTGGTGAAAATGGTATGATTTTGTCTTTTTATGGCTGAGTAGTATTCCATTATATATATATATATATATATACACACACACCACATGTTCTTTATCCAATCATCAGTTGATAGGCACTTGGATTGCTTCCAGATCTTGGCTATTGTGAATAGTGCTACCATAGGGCTACATAGGTCACTTTGGATTGTAGATTTCAAGTTGTTTGCATAGATACCCAGTAACGGGATAGCTGGGTCCTATGGTATTTCTATTTTCAGTTTTTTGAGAAATCCCTATAATATTTTCCATAGTGGCTGCGCCAGTTGGCATTCCCAACAGCAGTGTATGAGGGTTCCCTTTTCTCCACACCCACTCCAAGATTTGTTATTGTGAGTCTTGGTGATTATAGCCTTTTTAACAGGTGTAAGGTAGTATCTTAGTGTAGTTTTGATTTGCATTTCCCTCATGATTAGTGATGTTGAACATCTTTTCATAGGCTTACTGGCCATCTTTATATCTTCTTTGGAAAAATGTCTGTTCATATCTTCTGGAGGGCTTCTGTTCTTGAAATTACTGATTCAACCCAAGGTGCCTATGCACACCTTCAGTTTGTTTCTCTCCAAACTGTGGGGTATTTAGGGAAAATGCTAAATATTTTCTTTCTACCTATTCTGGGGTTCAGGATACAATTGAAAGCAGCATGGAGGCACATCAAAATAATATTTCTCCTCTTCTGCAGATGATACTTTTTGAAATTTATGACTCAGGGTTATACCATTTTCTTTGTTTGTCAATGCTGGTGAGCATTTTGCTGATTTTTTACTACTTTTTACTCCTTTTGTTAGATATTAGAACAGGGAAATTCTCTGACCCAAATTCACTCCCATCTTCCCCCAAATCTAAGACTCTACATTTTAATGAAAGACACCTTAGCAATATCAATGCTATACCAAATAAATGACCATATGTCTTCTTTTAGGTTCTCTCATAAATAGATGCTGAGACTAGTAAAAGTACTTTATTTGTAAGGCGATTCCAGGAACTAGGAGAAGTGTGGGAAGCAAAGCATGGAAGAAAAGGATGCTAATAAAGAGTGTATTAGCAAGCAAGTTGCCATTGCCGGCAACTGGAGCTTAATTCCACTAGCAAAACTCGGGGAAGAGTCTAGAACACACACTTCACAGATACCTTGCCCAAAGGAAAAGGGATCTGGTATATTATACACGCTAACTCCTGTTACTCATTGGTTGAGACCTGCTCCCAGGGGTAGTAATTTCCTTTCACTTCCTGCCTATCACATGCACAGGCCTTGCAGCAGGTTCAGAGGTGTTGAATAAAGATCTCAATAAGATACTGGCTCTAAAAGATGGAAGTTGGGCTGTCATGCCCTGAAATGGTAAAATCCAAGGGAAGATGGCCAGAGCATACTGTGTGATTGTGAATTTCAGGCATCTTGGCACTTGGGTAGAGCAAGGCTTGGAGGAAGGAGGATTTGTCAAATGGTACCATTTGGGTGGTCTCTACTTGATACTAAGAGTATATCTTGGGTAATGATCCCTTCTAGCTTATATAGTTATAATGTCTCTTCAAATTTAATGAATGCACCTGTAGAAAAAGCAGGGAAAATATCTTGGGAGGCCTAAAAAAAGGTGAGGGGGAGCTATTTTAGTCAATAAACCTGGAAAAACTGTGCACACTTTTTAGAATTATATATATGATATATATATATATATATGTACACACATCTATAGAATTATATACATATATGCACAGACATTTAAATAATATTTGTTATATATATGAAAAGGTTTTATAAGAGGTGAGCAAAGGTGAGGTAAGACACACAAAATAAATGTACTTGATGCTACATGTTGCATGGGTGCTGTGTGGACATATCAATTGAGAGCGTCAAGAGTGTTGCTGAGTTCATCCCCATCAGTTTCCACCTGGCAGGGAAGGGATCACATAGTTCTTATGGAGGCCACCACATAAATCCACTCACCTTCAGTCCTACTTTCAAATAATCCCTTTTATAAAGGTATCATGCTGATCTCAGTTTTAGAAGGGGCACGACTTTTGACTGCTGTACATGTCATATGTTGGAATGGAGTCCACAAATCCACCCCTTTCCCTCCGTGTGAACTATCTAACCTAGTGGTTAACAAAGTGGTGAGTTACAGTAAATCTAAGAGGAAAACTAAAAAGATCTCCAAGCTCATTGAGTAAGGTAGAGAGAAGATGATCATATTCAATCCAGCAAGTTAGGGGATTCTAATCAGCGATTTTGCATAGAAAGTGAATATACAGAATATTACATTTTGAAAGGCAAGTGTGCTTCAGAAGTCTCATCCAAGGGACTGGAAAGGTGTATATATTCATGTTGTAAAGGATACCAACTTGCTCACTTCATGGTACTTGACAAAATTATCCATACTAGAAATCCTTGTTTAAAAATTCCTGAGTGTTCTGTCTTATGTTTTATTGAGGAAAAGCTAAATCTAGGATGTCAAGTAGGGGAAGGGAGAATGTTTGATATTTATTTGGCTAAAATAAAGGAAAACCACGGAGTAACTTAATTACTCAAATATATGGTGGAATTTTCTGTGGCTATTTCTGCATAATTATTCTCCATATACAGAGAAGAAGAAGAGAAGGAAGGAGAGACTAAGATAGACTAGTAGGGAATGTGAAAGAAAATGAAATCACCAAAGTCATGAGGCCTTGAAATGCTGAACTTTGGCTTCCATTAGCAAGAGATTTTGGTCAGACATACATAACTCCTCGTCAGGCTGAGTAGATAAATCATCAGAGCAGATCTCTAAGAGATCTTTGAGGGCCTACTTCTGAGGTCTTTTAGAGGAGAAACTACCATGGTTTCTCCAGAAACCATGTTTCTACCAGAAACTACGAAAGGTTTACGTGAAAGGTCCAGACCAGAGTTGGAACATTATTATAATGTTCAGAATCTCCGATCATTCTCTGAAAGGAGATTGTCTATCCTTTTAGGAAAATGTACATGCAGAAGCACATCTCAGTAACTTCCTTCCACGGAACCATTTGCTTCTCTAAACTCCTTAGTCTCTAAATCTATACAATTCTGTCACTAAACATTTGGGCTACTCCACATGCTTGCAAATGTGTTTCTTCCAGTCTTTATATTTCATTGTCACGTGAAGTAAAGCTTCAAATTCATCTATAAATTTACATTTTGTTATCAGCTGAATGGTGTCCTCCCAAAATTTATATGTTGGAGTCCTAACCACCGTACCTCAGAATGTGACTGCATTTGGAGATAGGGTCTTTAAAATGGTAATTGTTAAAATGAGTTCAGTAGAATGAGCCCTAATCCAAGATGACTGGTGTCCTTATACGAAGAGGAAATTTGGATACAAACTTGTACAGATAGGAAACGGTGTGAAGCCACAGAGAGAAGACAGACACCTACAAGATGAGGAGAGAGGTCTCAGGAGAAACCAACCCTGCTGACACCTTGGTCTCAGATTTCTAGTCTCCAGAACTGTGAAACAATAAATTTCCATTGTGTGAGCCACTCGGTCCGCGGTCCTTTGTTACGGCAGCCCTAGCAAATAAACAGATGTCCTGCCATTTCACCTTCTCTCCTTTACCTTTGCCTTCTCTTGGATGACACGTCTAGGCTTGCTAACATTTCTTTTCCTTCTAGTCATCTTTAGAACACGTGCTACCCTCCCTTCTTCAGGTTCCTAAAGTAGTATGTTCACTGAGAGCTATCATTTCCTTGCTGGCCTACCCAGGCCCCCAGCAATGAGCATTAGACCCTGAGAACTGTTAGGAGAGAAAACATTGTGAATCCCAAGACTGACTGTTGAGCAGGTTTTCATGCACACAACGTGTTGCCTTCTATCACTTCCATTTTTTTTAAAAGTATATGTTTTAGAGAAATTTTTGTATTTGTGTTTGTATGGCACATCGCAGTTTATAAAGAATTTTTACAGACATGTTTGCTTAATCTTCCCCATGTTTCAAGTCAGTGGTTTTTCAAGACCCTGAAACTCAGAGGGCTTAAGCAACTTGATCAAAATGACACAGCTAGTAAATGGCAGAGCTGGAATTTGAACCAAGGTGAAGAGAAGTCATCCACTCCCAATGCAGGATGGTCAGCAAGAGCTGTTTTACAGTGGGGCTGATTTCTCTCTCCTCTGAACTGTACTTTCGTGATCTTTCTATTGGCATGCACCTCTAGCTAGGTGCTTGCTCATGAATCATGATTACCCCAACTAAATTGGAAACTCTAGGGAGGCAGTTTCTGGGCTGTGCTTTCTGTTTAGTTATGGTGTTTGAGGAACATTTATTAATTGATTGGTTAAATGGACATTTGTTTTTACTGGAGAATTTGGCACATCTCTTGGTATCCAGTTTTCCAAAGATATATGCAAAAGTGACAAAGTTCTCACACTGTTGATCTGGTCTTTGTAGACAAAGGTTAGGAAAGAGTATGTATAAAAATAATACCATGGAATGACATTATATTACAATAATTATAATTATTGTACCCTGTATTTATATAGCTCCCTCTCTCTCTCTCTCTAAGGGGCTCATAGTCATTTGTAGGCAGTGGGCCTTATCCTGCCGCTAAATAGAAAATAAATTGCTTATCTCTTGGAAGAGAATTAACTCTTTCAGGCACTGGGGTACCATTTAGTAAATTAGTAATCCTCTAAATGGCACTCTAGGTACGTCAGATCCCCCGTATAAACTGGAAAATGAACGTGTTCCCAGTGCTTAAAAGAAATCAGGGCATGCCTAACAGAAATCAGACAGCAAGCTTAAAATATATGTAATGTGCTTACCTCTCTCCTCTAATAACTTTGTGTGCATTCTCATGGAAATCTGTTTGTGACTAAAGATGAATCTATTTGCTAAAAGCTGGCACTTCTGATCTTTTAATCTACTAATATGAGAGCAATAAAGGGGAAAGGGGCAGATGATAGGAAAAGTAGAGTGGGGGCGTTTATACTCGTGGGATCAGTGACAATTTGTTCAGCTAAACAGATTTTGAGGAACTGATGAATTTTTTTCAAAACCATTTGGAAGGCTGGCCTTGATCGTTCCCTTCGGTCCTGAAAATGTTCATCTACTACCAATATAGTAGTTAGTGGGTTGGAATTACCCTCATGTGTCTCCTTGGAACCGTTGCTAAGGTAGGTAGAGGCCCAATCATGAATCAACAGGAGCTTTAGAAATTCAACTCCCATTCAGTGGGAAATGAAGTTGAGGAAATTAACACAAACTCACAGATGCTGGAGATTTTCCATGGCAAGCGTAGAAAAACAGGCATGGTTAATTGGTACTGAATTAGACCATTTTTTAAAAAGCAGATCAACTGTAGTCTTTCTCTCTTGTTTTCACTTTCTCTTTCTTGCACGTCTCCCGCATACTGTCTTTAAGACATTTCTCCCCAAATTATGATCTGATCACCTCATCCCATGTAAAATTTTTGGAGTTCACGCATTGACCTACATGCTTCTTGGACGCACTTGCTCGTGAGGTGTTGCTACACTGAATTCTGATTGTAATTCAGTAACACGTTATTGATTGTTGAGACTTTCGGTTTATGTGCAATGAGATAGAATTTGGAAACTGGTGGTGTCTTATTGACTTTCTGATTTGCACTGCTGGGAAGCTCATTGGATGGTCAGATGGGTTGCTGCCAGGCAGTTTGGCAGTTCAGTAAACATTCTGTGGCTATTCCTCCGAATCGTGTCGCATTCTCATCAGTGTCCTCTCACTTTGATTCCATGCACTTAGGAACAACACATTTCACAACTAACTGCTATCTTATGTCCAGGAGTTAGCCTCTCTCTGAAGCCTCATCCCCCATCTTTGGTTTTTCTTTCTTCTTCCTGCCCCACTGACAGACAGCTGCCCAAGGCCTCTTTACACAAGCCTCAGCTTTTCAAGGTAAATATGCCACGTAAGTCCAATTTCAGCAATCCACACACCTCTGAGCCCCTCACACTCCAAGGAGCATCCTTAAAGAGAAGAATCAGCAGGCTGCTAAGAAGAAATCAAAGCAGATCAGCAAAATGTCTTGAAAGGGGGAAGGAAGGATGACTAACGGCCTTCATTTTCCAATACTCAACGTGACTGGTGACAAAAATAACCAGTAATGGGGAAAGTGTATATTCAGTCTAATTGTATAATTGCAGGTTGCTTTCTGTACGTCACACAGGGATTGAAGTAACGCAGCACTGGGAAGTAGCTCAGTGCTTTCCCTCCTACGTATACGTGCATTTTGCATTTAGTTGCACTCGTGCATGAGTAAAAGTCCAAATGCACCAGGTTTGAAAATTCCCAATACTCACCATCTCAAGATGAAGGTCAGTTGCAGTAGCACTCTGAGCTCACAGGTAGCAAAGTGAGATGAACAAAGCTGGCATGAGAAACGAAGCCACTAATTCATCTCCCAGGTGGCTCTTTTAATATTCCAAACTGCATTTAATCATCAAGGAGGATGTTGAACCAAGGAGCCTGGTCAGCAGTGCCCTTCTGCTGACTGACTTTTCAAACTTTCTGGCAAGTAAGGACGCTGATGGATTTCTTATCTTGCCCCTATTGCTAACACTAGAGCCTCGGAGACTTTTCCAAGGATGAGAAAGCTGGATTCCATTCATTTCCTTTGGGTTTGAGAGAGGAGGGCAAAAACCCCAGCGGTTATATCCTATGATGGTATGAGACAGATGGGCTTCTCTTGTCCAAGTCCCCACCCCTTCCTTTTTGACATTTTATCACTCACAGATTCGCACTATCCTCGGTAAACACAGCCACCGGCTTCACAGCCCTGAGCCTCTGTCAACTTTGTCTCTGATCCTGGCTGCCACTTTCTTTGTTGTTTGTGGCTCTGATTTCCTCTCGACTGGAAAACATCATCACATTCTAGGCAGTAGGAAGTTTCCATGAAGAGGGCATTTGTGCTGCAGTTGTTGGAGTAATTACCACACATTTTATTTTAAAATTTTCAAGAGGAAGCTGGAAATATAGAAAGAGTTTGAGTTTCTGAAAATTCTAATTTAACTCAAATGTAGTAATAATAATTAAAGGTTATCATTAATGCATTATTATTTTTTGTTATAACCAAGGACTTTTTTTAAATTCCTGAATTTTGTATGACCCAGAGGCAATGCAGAGATGAATAATATGATTTGCATTTGATATTATTATTTTTCCTGTCAACATAGAAAATTACTGATCCACTAGAACTTAAAATACATTTGGATGATTATTTCCTCCATCTAGTTTATGTGCATTTTGTAATTTGCTTCACACCCTCTTCTCTCATGATTTTTGTGGCTTTGTTCAAATGGCCAAGACTGCCTTTGAGCCATTATGAGTTTATAATGATTGATGGACTTATCCCAGGGACCGCATTATCAGCATCTACCCTTCTGCAGGGAAAACATCTTTACCAGGGAAGATCCAATTTTTGTTTTCCCCTATTTGTTGTTAATCTGACTTTGTGATAATGTCATCAAGCCTTATTCTATACTTTTTCTTGATGAGCTAGAATTCTCGGAGCTGAGAGTTGCAGGCATGGGAGAGAGTGATAAACTGGGACCATGGAATTAGGCAAATACACTTTTGACATTCCCCTGCCTCAGACATAAAATTGACGGACCCGCATTTATCATTTCTTAGGTTCAGAGCAATCCCAGAACCACTTGTCGTTCAAAACAGCTCTATTAGAACATCCAACTCAAGAAAAGGAAGCTGGATCAAAAATTGAACATTTATGTTGAAAGAGAATAGTGCCCTTATTTTCAGCTTTCTTTGGTGCCAATTGACTTAAGAAAGAGGAATAATGTTGAGAAAGACTACAGAAAAATTTGCAAGGACCACTTTGGTCTGCAAATATTTTGATTAATTAACAGGCATTGATGCTTAGTGGGTAAAATTACAAAGAGGGCATATCCCTAGGAAGAAGTCTGACTTTCTTTTGATTAATATTTCCCATCTGGAGACAGTTTTATGCCCCAGAAACTGGTAAACATAGACTTGTTGGTGAAAATACCAATAATAGAGTATCTCATTTATTCAGAAATTGCATACAGTAATATTGATTATTTGGAACAAAAGAAAAAAACTGGAAAGTAAAGGAGGGAAAAAGCCTTCTACAGAAAAAAAGGGATGACTCAAAATGCCTGCAGTAATACTGATTAGGTGAAAATCTTTCACATATTCTTATTGAATATATTTTAGACATATTTCATTAAAATATTTAAAGTGAAAACAACACTTTGGTGCTTGAAGGCATGCACTTCAGTTTTCGACCACATTCATACATGAAGACCCCTCATTCCCATGCTGGATAAAAAGTCATGTTGTGCAAGCTCCTTTCCCTAAAATTAATGTACTAATTTCTACAACACTCTTTGTAGTTGGCAAGTGAAAGACGGTCACCAAGAAGGAAATTGAGCACATGGGTCTTGCCTTTGTTATTGGTTAGTTGTGTGACCTTGAACCAGCCATTTAAGCCCTCTGGCTCTGAGTTTTTTCACCTACAGAATAAGGTATTACTCCAAAATTAAGTTTCTACCATTTGTGAGAAGTCATTTGATTCTTATATAGTGGTCGTTCCAGTTGATAATCTCAGGCCGCTGGGGGGCTCCAGTCTTCTCAAGGCTATTTGGCTAAGAGACTGAGGAAGCTTCTGTCTAAAATAATCCAGACCAGCTTGAATCAATTATAAGGCATCTGTGGATGGAGGAAAGGCATGATTTGGAACTCAGAAGAGCCAGCGAGACTTGGATGCATCCTTGGGGACAGGCTCCCTCAGGCTCTTGTATGAATCCAAAGACCTATTTTCAGTGAAGCAGTTGCCAACTCGAGAGAGAAGGTTGGAGCACTTTGGTTCCCATCTACTGGAAACAAATGGGGAGGGAGCCATACCCACCCCCTACCCCCGCCACCGCTACTTCAGCCAAGATGTCACATGCATTGATGATCTCAAAGGACGCGGTCCAGCCAGGCACATAGGGCCCTGACAGCCATAGTAGCAGCAGGCAGTGGGTAGCCATTGCCCGATGCTCTGGGCTGAGGGAGGACTCACCACCCATTTGGGGAGCATCAGCAGATATGCCCGGTGTGGACATCAGTGTTGGGAGGGCACCCTTGAGGTCTGCAGTGGTGGCCTGGACTTCAGCAGCAGATATCACTGACAGGCCCGACCAGCCCAAGAGGCAGATGGCAGACTCTAGGAATAGCTGCGGTGGCTCCTCTGTGAGTACTGTGAGAACCAACCTGGCAATGGGGCAGACTTGAGCAGAAACTGAGTTTCTATGATAGCACATGCAGGCAGGAGCCTGGGAAATGTAACTCATGACCATGACTTTATCTCAGTGGTTTTCACCTGGGGCGGTTTTGCCCTTCAGGGACATTTGACAAGGCCCGGAGGCTTTTTGTTTTCACAACTGTGGGGAGAAGAATGCTACTGGTATCTAATGGGTAGAGGACTTGAATGCTACAGTATACAGGATACCCCAACAGAGACAGATCTGGTCCAAAATATCAATAACACCAAGACTGAGAAAACCTAGAGCCCTTCATGCAAGTGTGACAAAGGAAAATACAGATTCCACCTGGTTACACCAGGAACTCGAGTACGTGCCATATGGCAAACCACTTTAGCAATGAGGGTGATTCTATGATCATAGTAACCTCAGTCATGCCGCTAATTATAGCTCACATGTATTGAGTCCTGTCTATTATCTGCAGGAAGGTTCTAAGCGTGTCACAGATCTGCACTCATTTAATTCACATCACAACTCTAGGAAGTAGGCATGACTCTTACCTGCAACTTGCAGACAATTTAAATAGCCATCCTGGCAATTGACTAGAAAGTGTCAGCCAAAATCCTTGTTTGGGTAATTTGTGTGGTCACCTCAGGCAAATGGTCCATGCAGGGGGACTGTTGAAGTCATTGACCTTGCTCATCTCCACGACTGTCCCAGAGACTAGAAAACAGGCCAGCCTGGTACTCCCAGAAGCCTGCTCTGCATCTTGAGATCTGACCACCTCCAAAAACACATTACTGTTTTCTGCAGGAAAAAAAAAAAAAAATGAAAGAAACTACAAAACCACAGACAAATCAACACAGCGTGAGGTCTCGTGGAAAAGGGTTGGCAAGAATCCAGTGACGCCAAGTATCTGTTAAAATAGATCATGAAGCCCCCAAAGCCTGTTTTTGACTCAATTATTCAAACACATGCAGATTGTTTTTACATTATCCAGATAACTGAGGCAGGGTGGCCCTGCCCTGGTTCCAGAGGATTTTAGTGGATAGACTAATGAGATGGACTAATTTAGTCCTCTAGCCCGTGGTTCTGTGGCATTGGCTTCTTTAAAGGACTACCACAGTCCTCCTCCGATTCACCTTTTATCTCAATCAATCGTCTTATATTTACTAAGGGCCCCAGGAGTGGGACGGAGAGGTGTAGATCATTCAATTTGTCACAGCACATATTTTCAATATTATGATAAGAAGACAAGGGACTCTGCATTTTGTCAACTTGCAAGGCCAAGATCGATCAGCAAATAGATGGGCCTCCCTGTATTCTGAATTAAAGTGTGTGTTTTGGCGGTTTATTGACAGTTGATAACTACTGACCACTAGTCCTGATAGAGTTGCAAAGGTCGGGTCAAGGCAGGTCAGAGCCACAAAGAATGCCTCCTGCTCTTGGAGCCTGCTGCCCTCCCAGAAGGAATGTGCAGGTCAATAACTAAGCCACCTGTAGGGTCTGGAGGCTTTTCCAGTTTTTCTCCTTCTGGCTATGCTGTGACCTAACCCCCATGCAGCCTCATCCTCTCCTGCTTTTCCTGAACACTGCTGCCCTGGGAGTCCCACAAGTGCCAATGAAGCCAAGGCTCCACTAGCAAGGGAAGGAGGCAGCGGGCCACTGCAGGGTGGGCTCAGTGCTGCGTCCTATCGCCGATGCTCTTCCCGAAGGGGTTGCCAGCACAGGCCACACTTCTGCCCCATGACCTCAGAGAGTAAAGGACACACAGAGGTAAAGGAAGTGGCTGTCTTTATGGCTCCCCCAGGAATGCTGGCTCTCCTGTGCATATGCAAACCACTCTTGGCAAGCAGAATTTTAATTAAAAGCCTCTCAGAATGCCTCTCCAGCTGGGGTGGGCCTGAGTTGCCAGGAGGGGCCTCATCAAGTGGATGTGAAAACACACAAACGATAGGCCTTGTTCCCAGGAAATGTCATCTGGTCTGCCTCACTTGGTGCCTGGCGGAGGAGGAGAGGAGGGGGTCGTGCCTGCATGTTTGATGCTGTCTCCATTGTCTACCTGGAAGATGCAAATGATATTCAAATTTGGCTCCAGTGTACAGGCTGCTTGCACATACCCCACAGCAACCCTCAAGCAAGTGACTAATGGGAACATGTGTTCTTTCTATTTTTATAAGACTGGGAGAACAAGGGGATGGAAGGCTAAACTTGCGGGGTTTGAAATCTCTCTTTTCAGGGGACGTGCTGCTGTCTGAAATGATAGTAATACCCAGTGGCAGCTCCATGGCAGTGGCCCTGACCTGTTTAGATGCTCTGCTTCATGGAGGCCCTGGAACTGGGTATATGGCCCTGCCTGTCCCTTCTATCCAGCCAGAAGGTGGCAGACCAAGGAACACCACAGGGCTCTTCGGTGGCAGGGCCCCCAGCCTCTCTTCCTGATGGTTTTCTCAGGAATTAGTCTTGGCAGGACTCCATCTCAGCGGGCACGAGTGGAGTGATCATCCTCAACATCAGTATTGTTGGGATAAGAATGATCTGCATTTTTAATTAGATGATTCAAGACTGTCTGCATGTGAGGTCAGCTGAGTGGAGCTTGGAGGGGACTTAAGTAACACCTACACCTGTCCAAAGCCTCTTTTGTAGTCTCTCACAGCCCCAACTGGAAAAAATGAGAAGAAAGATTTCATCCAAGACAATCTTAGTATCAAAACTCCATTTTGGCTGCTCAGTTCCCTTTGTTGATACTGCTACGAGGCTGTGGCGGGCCTCCCACATCTCAGCTGCTTCTCCTCACACCTCGATCGAGTGAACAGGAATCATATGGCAAAGAGGACGCCCAAGATGTCAGACGAGATCTTTTATGTGAAAAATGATCTCCTACTATGTGAATAAATGGGTGCAAGAATCTTGAAATGCTAGGATTTGGAGGGATCGAAACAGATGGCCTGGCTCAGTGGCCGTCAAACGGAACTCTAAAATGTCTTTTCTGAGGGAAGGAAGTGGTTGGGCCTCTGGACTCCTCACCTCTTTGTAGAACAGTCTAGTTCCAATGGATTTGTTTTATATCGTATACTTCTGCACTGAGACTATAAAATGGAGCTACGTGCTAACTCCAGTCAGCCAGTATGGGCTACCTAAAGTGCTGTGATGAGGACCCGAGGGCCAAGTCCAGGATCTTTGAAAAAGAGGGCTGGATCCAACAGGCACAGGCCTGGGAGATAATGGCATTTAAACCATGCATTTATGCTCCCTAGTAGAAAATGCTACTTTTTTTAAGAAAGAACTTTTTCTGAGATTGTTAGAAGTTTAAAGACCACCAAACTTTATTTTCTTGCATTTAGATAGGAATCTTCATCCAAACCTAGGCAGAGGTACGTTTTGATTTTAATGATGAAATTCACAAATGCTCAAGGTAACCCATTATCAGCTCAGCAGTTCTTGACAACCTCTTGATATAGGGAAACCAACCAGCTGCCAAACCTCAACCTTCCCCTTGCCAAATGAGGAGAATCTTGGGGACGAGATTAGGATCCCAAGGTCGACTTGCTTCTTCCTGCTTGGAGACCCGTCCCCACTGACACTATTGGGGGTCCCCGGCTTGTCTCATCAAGGCCATCGGGTGTCTCCTTATGCTGGTTATAATAATTGTTAGAAGTCAGGTTATACATTTCAAGTATCTTAACCAAAGTGCAGCCCCTTGACAAAACTTTTAGGATTTTCTATCTCAAAGAAATAAAACATGGAGTTGTATAAAAAAGATGCTCATTGCATTATTCTGAGTAATTTTTAAAAACCTGGGGTTAACTAAATATCCAGCAATAGATAATTGGATTTATAAATAATGTAACATTTATGGATTTTATATATATACGTGTGTGTACATATATATGCATAGTACATATGTATGGAATATTGCAAAGCTTGTAAAGACCTTGCTTTTCAAGAAGATGAATGTTTTTGAAGACTATAAAGTAAAACAAACAGGACACAAAAATTACGTAAAATAGGATCCCAAATTGTTGTATATTTGTATAGATACATACCTGAAGGAGAGAAATATATACATACACATGAGAAAAAGTGGTAGAAGAATACACCAAATGTTGATAGGGGCTTTCCCTGAATGGAGGGATTGTGGTTGAGCTTGGAGGCCTTTTTGTAACTTTTCTCTGTTTTACAAATTACTTTTGTAATCAGGAAACATGTTTTTAAAAAAAAGCCTCTGTTCTGTAAACATTAGGGTGCTTTATTTTTAAGGGTGTCTCTGCACTGAAGTCTCTAGAAACAGGCTACCTTAGAGAGGATCTATAAAGAGAAAGTGAAGTGAGTTTTCTATTAATATCCACTTGGGGTCAATATGCAAATGGCATCATTGAGGCTAAAAAGAAGCCCACTCTTTCTCTGCAATTAGGTGTTTGGCCTTCTTTATCAGGGAGCTTGCTGCAATTTTTCCATTTCTCTTTGCTTGTGTGGAGACAGTCAGAATCCATGCCTTGTCACGTACTAAAGCTGCCATAACCATGGCCTGCTAAACTAGCCCATTGAGTCCCTACTATGTGCCAACAATGTGCTGGGTACCGGAAATACAAAGGTAACTAGGATGTCATCCCTTCCTTGGAGGGAAATTTTTGACTAAGAGGCACATACAAATGTAGACAATTAAAGGTTAGAACCATGTGTCACCTGTTATAATTCATCTCCACCTACTTCATGCAAGGCATTGTCCTAGGATACCTGCACATGTCACCTCACATGTTCACACCAACCTGCAACATGGGCGCCATCTCCCCATTTGTGAGATGGGAACAGTGACACCTCTGAAGCTAGCTGGCAGGTGGTAGAGCCAGGACGTAAACAGCAATCAGCCTGAACTTACTTCTAGTATAACTCTGGAGCCAAATTGATGTCAGAATGAAGAGGAAATCTTTGATTCTGCCTGCAGAATGCAAGCTCCAAGTGGAAAGAGTTTTTCTGGTTTTCAGTCCATTTTGTTTCCTGCTGTCCCTAGCACCTAGAACAGAGCCTGGCAAGAATGCAGAGTGGGCATGCTATAGCCATGGTAGGGTTGCCAGATTTAGCAGATAAAATAAAGGACATCAGTTAAATTTAAATTTTAGACAAAAAATGAATACTTTTTAGTAGAAGTATGTCCCATGCAATATTTAGGACATACTTATACTTAAAAATTTTTCTTTGTTAACTGAAATTCAAATGGTACTGGACACCCTGGTACACCTGGCAACCCTGAGCTGTGGCAGCTGATGGCAGGGTGGTACTGACTTAGGTTGGTAGGGGATAGGAAGGCCCTCACCAGTTACACAAAACAGACAAGGCAGAGGGCATGAGCAAGGCATGGAGGGGTTAGGATTCTTGGTTTGTTCAGGGAACTGCGAACAGCATCCTCCGGCTATAGTGGGGAGCAGAGTTCCCAACTGGGGATTTGAGCTGACATGTTTTGTTTGGCCTTCTACTTTTAATTAGTTACCAACATTTAAAATCTGGTCAATTTCACGATTAAATATATATATATATATATATAGGCTTTCGGTGAGGTGGTGGCACATGGGTAGGAATCTGAAGGTCTTTATTTCCAAATGACAACAATCAGCAGGAGATGAGGAGTAGCTGTTCCTTTTGTCCCTTGTGTGGGGGTGAGAAGAGAGAGGCTGGGCTCCCCTGTTAGCTGCACTCTCCTAGCTCTTGCTGTGGACATATGTTCTCTCCTCCTGGACCATACAGCCTTCTGTGTCTCCTGTGTTATGAATTATAACAGGTGAGACTTGGTTCTAACCTTTAATTGTCTACATTTCTATGTGCCTCTTAGTCAAGCCGCCCTTGTTGAGAACTGCCCCCTCGGTGTAGGGTGACTGGGGGTAATTGCTCCCCCTGTTGTAGGTGATTGGGGGCATTTCCAGACCTGCTGGAATTGTTCCCCCTGGTGTAGGGTGTTGAAAAAAAGACAAGGAAGGAAGGAAGGCCCTGTCCAGGTTATCAAGGGCCTGTAATCCATGCTAAGGAGTTTTCCTCTACAGACAGAGAGATCAAGGGGGTGTTTCATAAACCAGGCAAGTGACATACCCACATGTCCTTTAGAATGTAACTCTGGTGACCTCGAGAAGGATGGATTGGAGCAGACAGTGACTGGAGTCAGTATGGAGGCCATTGCAGTAGATCAGGGTGGTGAGAATGATAGGGAGGACCCGATGTAGAGGACAGCTCAGATAATCATTAACTGTCTTCGGATCCTTGTTGAAGGGCCGACGTTGGATTCCCCTCATGAGTCAGTTACGACCTTGTGAGTTTAAAAGGAGAGCATGGTAGGTTTAGGGGATGATAACATGTAATGATCCACATTTATATCTGTCTATCTATTAATTTATTTATGGTGGATGAAGAAGGAAGAAGACAACAGATGGAGTTAGAAATGGACATGACCCCCCATTTGCTCTGCAAATTCTTCTTGGCTTAAGGAAATGTCACTATCCCCCTGCCCTGTGTGTCTGGCTGACCTGGGCTGTCCTCGCTGGTCGCTGGGGGCAGATGCATTTGTGATGGAAGAGGCGTACTCACTGTTGGGGGTTGGAGGCGGGGGGGGTGGGTATCTCATGTTCACCCATCAGGAAGGAGCATGGGGAGACATTTTCTTCTCTGGTAATAAGATTGTCAGGGCCCCTTCCTGGCCTGAACGGATGGATGGAGGCTGCCAGGATGGCGAGCTCACTCTTCTTAATTAGCACTAATGCAGTTGAGGCTGTTTTCTTAGCCCGACCAAAGGGAATAGTAATTAATATGGTGGGGGAGACAGACGGAGAGTTCAAGGCTGGCATGTGTGCCCCTGACCCTGGGGTCACTGGGGAAGGGGAGCCTGGAAGACAATAGCCTGGCTCCCGCAGGCCTGGACAAAGACTGGCCCTGGTTCTCAAACCTCAGCTCACTGTGGCCTTCCCATTAATGAGAAATTCTGTCCCTCCACTTCTGGAAAAGCGACTGGTTTATTAACCCTCCCAGCGAAGGCGTGTGGATGTGTGTGTCTACATATGTGTGAATGTGTACATTTTGAGGGAGAATTGTTCTCCCACTTAAACTGCTAACTTCGCAAAACCTGGGGAGGCCCTTCATTCTCCATGCTAGCATGTGGCTCCTATCGGTGGTAGGAGGCACTGGACTTATGCCCCCAACAAGCAGAACACAGGTTCCGCAGCATCCATTTCGCCTTGAAGTCTGCACAGGATCTTGGGCCTGGGAGCTTAGAACTGAAGATGGCCTTTTACAAGCTGGGAAGAGGCCATCTGAGGGGGACAGGTAGCTGGAGCCCAGGTGTTTCTGCAGTCAGTGGGCTGGAGAGCAGGCAGGCTGACCCACACGTGACAAGTGCTCAAAGTGCTGGCTCCACTTTCCAGGGCATCCCTGAAGAGGGATGGAATGGGAGCGGGTCAACTGATGGTGGGTGGGATCTAAGCAACGGTCTCCCTCATTAAGGATGACCTTCCCACTCCAAAAGACAGGTGGACATGCAGCACCATAATGTATGAAAATACACTGGACTGTCAGTGCCTCTTCCTTGTTTTGAGACACTGATCTTCCAAGAGATGAATTTGATTCTTTCAGATTTTGCCCTCGACTTTCCTTAGGCGAGTTCTTTTTTTTTCTTTAATTACATATTGCTGCCTAACTCTTTCAGGTCAGCAGCAATGTCACCAGCATCAGCCATGAATCATGGCCAAGCTGACATTTTAAAAATGGCATCGTCAGGGCAGTGAGTGCAGGCCAGACACCAAGGCACAATGGCTGGACCCCGTAAATTACACTGAAAGTCTAATCAGAATAATCAGCACGCTGACATCTTTATGCATGTGGGCAGACCACGGGCAAGGGAGAGGCGCGGCCTCCGATTTTTTCTTGCTCCGAGGTTTCACTTACAGCAGATTCCAGTGCTTTTTGAGGATCCAGAGAGAATCTTCAAGGTGTATCTTTTGAGCACTCTGTGACCTCTTTCCTCCAGTTTACATTTTATGATAAAAACAAATATAATGAGAGCCTCTCAATAGTGTATTGGTTTATATGCAGCCCATGCAGCACAGCCATATATTTTTTCCTGCAAACATCCCACACACATGTATTTTTTCATCAATACCTGTACATGAGTGGCTCTCACTCTTGCACACACACTCACACACACCCCATCATTGTGATTTGAAGACACTCATGGGTGCTTCCAGCTATAGAACTGTATTCAACCTGTTTGCCTCTAAGAATGGTTTTCATTATTCTGACCCCAATTCTTACTGATCCCCATTAATATGATTTCTGAAGGCCAGACAGGACAGCCACCGTCTGGCCAAGACCATTCATCACCTTTTGTACCCCGTTTTAGTTTTTGACCTTTCCTTTTCTCTCCTTGAATCCTTTCTCTGTCTCTCTCAAACTCTCTTCTTCCTTTCTTGTGTCTCTAGTTTGCAAAAAAAAAAAAAAAAAAAAAACTCTCCCAAAGCTCTGGGCTCCCCACCTCTAATAGAAGGTCAGGGGTGCTCCTGGCCATACATATGCAGAAAAAGCGCCTCCCAGTGATTAATTGGCTCCACCAGGTCACAGGCACAGAGAGCCCATTTGTCACCAGCCCAGCTCTGGCCATCACAACCAGGCTGCCCAGAGCTTGTGGGCAGCACAGTGTACACCAGCTGAGACTAGCCAGTTAGTACCCACTGAGGTGTGGCCAGCCACGGCCCAAGGGTGAATGCTGTGGGCTAGCTGGAATCAAGGAGAGGATGGGAACCAAAGGAAAGAAGAAAGAAAAAGTGGAAAAAAGAGGATCCTGATTGACAGACAAGAAGCAGAAACATTTTCTTAAAAGGTAAAGGAGTTGCTTCTGTTTTGCTTTAATTGATTTCTCAAACATTTATTGGGCACCTACTGTGTGACAAGAATGAACAAGACGTGGTTCCTTAACCTGGTGCTAGAGACTGTTGATGTTATTTGAAGTGTCAACATCTTTGATAGATTTTGCCTGTCTGATTTTTGCAATGATCTCAAGAGAAAGAGGTGGATGCTATTCATATGCTAATGTTTCACAAGGGTAAACTGAGGCAGGATCTCTGTGATTTGTCCAGGGCCATGCTGGGAGTTGATGACTATACCCCTTCCTCTAGTGCTTCTTTTGTTATATCACACATAGGAGGGGATCCATCAGGATGACCCAATTCTGCCATGCCCTTGGGTCCTCCAGCATATCCTGACCTTGGGACAGCCCTCAAACCCTTTGACTCCTGGACATAAAAACATGGGCTCTGGTTTGTGTTTTGGTTTTTTGACTCATCTGCTACAGGGCCTCAGGCAAGTCACTTTACCCTTTGCATCCTCAGTGTCTCCATCTTTAAAATGGGTTTCATATTCTTAGAATGGTGGCAATTAAATGAGATCATAAAATTTGGAGCATTGTGCCTGGCACAGATTCAGCAATTAGTAAATTACTAGGTGTGGAAGGTACATTTATGTTTACATATACACATTCTGTCCATTTCGGGCTGTGTGCGCACCCCGACGTGGCCCCAGCATAAGCCTGTATCCTGAGCCACATGGTGGGCAGGGAGTTGAACACAAGGACAAATGCCCCACAATGCAGTTCCCAGAAATATGCTTCCCCAGCTTTTCCCTGTCCATCCTGCTATCACCAGCCCTTCCTCAACCTTTGTTACAAGGATCCCTACAGCCAAGTGTTTGTGCAATAAGCACTTGTTGATAATTACTACTAGAAAGCACTGTGTTAGACGCTGAGGGGCAGGGCAGGCGAGGTGAAGGGGGAACGAGCCAGTGAGAGAAACCAAGTCTGGGAGAGGATGGGATAGGCAGAATCAGTCCTGAGACCCCAGTTATGAGACTTCCATGCGGATGTGTCCTGCTTAAGAAAGCTCCAGATAAGAAAGTCCAGCCGAGCGAACAATTTCAGGAAAGAGAGATTCCCATAGAATAACATACACTTTTGTGCTAAAGAAAAAAGATGATTGACTTTTAGGTCAATAGTTCATTTTACTTCCAAACGAGCTGGTTGCAGAGTTTCTTGAAATGGCAAGCCACTTAAAGAATTGGACTCTAATTCTGTGTACAAAGTATCGGTAGCTGGAATTGTTGGGTGGCGTTGATTACGAACACTTATGTGGGAAGTACAAGATCAATTTCCAAGATACCAGAGGCCCCCACAAGAGTAAAGGCAAGTAACGGCCCTTGTTTACTGAGCACCTGCAGGTGCGAGGCAATGCGTTGAATAATTTACATGACCGATCTCACTCAAGTTATACAGTAATGCTGGGGTGCAAGCGTTATTACCTCTATTTTACAAATAAGGAAACTGAGGCACTAAGTGATTAGTGAGTGACGAGAGTGGCCTGAAGCCACTTAGGATGTTTTTGGCTGAAAGTAGTAAACATCTGTTTCAAACTGGCTTAAATAATAAGAAAAGGTATCATCTCACCTAACAACAAGTTTAGCAGTAGGGCATGCTCTCTGATGGGTGGATTCAGCGGTTCAGTGATGTCATCAAAGGCCCGGACCTTTTCAATCTCTCTCGCGTAATGCTGTCCTTATGTTATCTTGCTCTTACTTCAGGTCCCCTCAAGGTTTCAATATGAGCACAGAAATTCCAGTTGTTACACCGAGACCCAATATTATCTGGAGGTAAAAAGGAAGCATCAACTTCTAGGTGTCTTCCCAGAAGCCCTCAGGAGACTTTCCTTCTTCTCACTTAGGCCAGAGTTGGATCACATGACCAGACCTAAACCAATCACTGACAAGTGAATGAGATGACCAAGACAGCCCAGACTGGTCAGTGGCCAGCCTAGTGGTGTATAGAGAAGGATGGAAACTCGGGCAAAATCCCAAAGAGAAGGGGGAACTGGAAGTTGAGGAGGCAGCTAACGTTGTCAGCCACAGCCAGCATTCCAACAGTTTCTGATAGCAAGAGGAAAAGAGAGAGAAAATCATGTCTATCTACTACTTATCAATGTTGCAGGACTTCTGAACTTTTTTCCCTAACAGCTCTTAAACAACAAAGGGAGGTACTATAGACTGAATGTGTCCTCCCAAAGTTCATATGTTGAAGTTCTAACACCCAATACCTCAGAATGTAACTGTATTTGGAGAGAGGGTCTCTAAAGAGATAATTAAGTTAAAATGAGATCATTAGAGTGGGCCCTAATCCAATCTAACTGGTGTCTTATAAGAAAAGGAGATGAGGACACAGACGTACACAAACAGAAGACCACGTGAAGACCCCAGAGAAGATGGCCACCTACAAGCCAAGGAGAGAGGTTTTAGAAGAAATAACCCTGACAACACTGTGACCTCAGACTTCTAGACTCCAGAAATATGAGAAAATAAACTTCTGTCGTTTAAGCCACCCGGTTTGTGTTACTTTGTTATGGCAGCCCTGGTGAACTGCTACAGGAGGAATGTCAGTTTTTACAGTTGTTCTGCAAATCTGTATTACTCATTGGAGATTGGGAATGGCAGGGAAGGGAGAGGGAGTTAGGAGGATGACTGCTAAGAAATGGAGGAAAGATGCAGAGAAAGAACTGCATGTGAGTGTTAGATAGGAAATGTGCATGTGCTTTGGCAAGTCGATTCATCGAGCACTGAGTTCAGACCTGAGTCTGGATGCCTGGGACATTCACAGCACCACCGACCTACTGTGAGATTGAAAGGGAAAGTTGCTTTGTGTGGAAAAATGAATTTGATTTGAAGAATGATCTGTTAACTCTTTGGTAACTATAAAATAAATAATGCATGTTTTCTGTGTGCCAGTCACTGTGCTGGGGCAATGAAGAGAGATAGACAGGGTGGTCCCTGACTTCAGGGAACTGGTATTTACTCAGAGAATGAGTTTAGCATGAGCGATGGGAGGACGATTAGCATCAGAAATCTGATTGCCAACCTCCCAAACTATTGTCAGAAAGTTTATGATGTGCTGCGGTCATAGCCATTTGTAAAGACAAATGGCCCCATCCAAGGTTGAGCAGAGGAAACCGTCTACAGAACTTAACCCCAATAGGAAAAAAGCCATCTTCCTAAAACATTCTGTTTTATTTCCATAAATTATCTCCTTGTGCTCCCTAAACAGAGAAAAAAAGATGCTTGGATTTGATGTAGAAATAAGTAGAAAGCAAGGGCTTTCAGGAGACAAAATACGTGGGGTATGTGTCCCCCAAAGCATGGAAATGTATGTCTCTCATGAGGAACCCCTAGGCAGGTGGTGGGTCTTATTGAATATATGTGATTCGTCCTGGGATCTCACAGATATTCCAGGTAGACTTTAGGGAGATTGCTCCAGTTGAAAGACTCTGGGTTGGTTTCATCTGTGGCTTTTCTGAAGTTCTGCCAAACCTAGGGCTTTACTTATCCAGAATGAGTCAAGGCAGAGTGTTGTCTCAAGGCTCATCCTACGTGCATGCACTCCTGAAGAGAAGACTGAATCCTGCTCAACATCCCTTCCCTGCCAAGCTGGAGCCCTGGAGAGAGAAAACCATGGCGGCCCACCTGTGAACAACCTAGGGCATCGGAGTTCCACTACCAATGCAAATCCTTTATCAACTAACCCCAAAAGGGGGATTTATGGCAGATGTACAAAGATGACAATTTATTTAGGCTCTCCTGCCTAGAATTTCTTGTCTTTTTTTCTGTTGATTTTTATTGGCATAAAATGTTTTACATTTACTTTTGCCCATTTATCACTATGACAGGGATGTTTGGATGATGACTATAAATGAAATATGTATGCATCCTGAAGATATTTATGTAATTTAGCAAAATTATTTTTCAGGTTTGTTCAAAAGAATCTGCTCAGTTCATGTCTTGCTAGCACCACAAAACACTTTACTAATCGCACCCTAATATGCCAATGAACATGTTACTTAAACATACCAAATATGTGAACATATAAATAGTGTTAAAAAATCTGTTACTCAATAAATTATGATCACTATGTTAAAATACCAATTTCTAGAGAAAATTGATTTAAGACAAATAGCTAATCACAGTACCCTGTGAAAGCAGCACTTTTTCAGTATCATTTAATTTTGAAGCCAAGAGATTTGGATGGTTGTTTCATTATTTTTTTTTCCTATTCATTTGCTGAGCAATTGTCTTCTAAAACATCCTACTTCTGCACTTGTATCCACTGGCGTGATACCAAAAAGATGTAAATGATTTAACTGAATTAGTTTAATTAGGTAAATTAACAGTTGAGCATATCACACACAAGCTTGTTCTGTTTATACTACGTTATGGAGATAATTTAGTGCGGAAGAAGAATGGGCATGACCAAAATTCCAATGCAGGGAGCCAGATTCGCTGGCAAAGGAAAAAATGCAAAGATAACAGTCAGTGGAATTAAATCTGGGTAAATAATTTGTGTGCAGGATTCATTATGTCATTTGAGTTGTAGATGACGACCGGTTGACAGTCAATGAGTGTACAAACATGTTGCTACTGAGCAAAAGTGTGAAGACAACTAAAGTGATTCTGACCTTTGCAGGAGCATATCTTCAGGAAAATTCCAACATCCCTTGGTAATTCAGACAAATCGAGGCAACAAAAGGAGGCTGGCTAGCCAAAAATCTGAATTAAATTTTAAAAAATCCAAACAAGGCATAGTTTGATTGCTTTCAAGTGTACGCAATTAAATCAAATAAAACAGGCTTTTTCAACCTTGGCATTATTGACATTCTTTGTTGGGGTTGGGGGACTGTCCCATGCACTGTAGGATGTCTAGCAGCATCCCCGGTGTCTACACACTAGACGCCAGTAGCACCCCTCTGCCCCCAGCTGAGACAACCAAAATGTCTCCAGACATTGCCAAACGTCCCCTGGGAAGGCAGGCCAAAATCACCCTGGTTAAGAACCACTTGAAATAAAACCACTGCATATTATCTAATATGGATCTTTAGAAATCTTGCTTTAGTGAATTACTCACGAAGTTGTAACATTTGTAGCACTTACAGGGGATATTATATAAAATTTTAAAATAGTATTACCTTAAGTATTTGAAACATCCTGTTCTTTCTCATCCACTCATTCATTCATCCATTCATTCGTCAAGCAGATATTAAGTACTGAGCACAGAGCATCAGTGGATACAGAGTATCAACACCTTCAAGGGCAGGACCAGTCGGGCTGACCTGTGAATGAAAATCACCCAGCATAGAGTAAATGCTGGCAGGTGTGAGGGGGCTGAGGAAGCTGTGTGCCTTTGTGAGAGAGCCCCAGCCTTGGATAACTTGCTTTTAGTTCTATGTGGCAGAATACAAGGCCAGAAAGGAGAGCAGGTGCCACCATGAAGGTGTCAAAAGTTGGCTAATACATTAGCTGACCTAGTGGCAATTTGAGAAATTGGAAGTTTTTAAGCAAGGAAGTGTTATAGATAGTCAGTGTTGACTTTTGGAAAGGGCAAAGGTTTTCAAGTCACACCTACACAGGTTAAATCCTCACTCTGCCACTCACCAACTGGGGTACCTAAGCAAATAGCAGATCGTTGAGCCTCATATCTTTATCTATAAGACGCAAATGATAATAGTTACCTCATTGCAAATCGTAAATGAAACACCAGCTGAAATATATGCCCCATACAAGTCACTAAGTAATTATTAGTGTTCCATTTCTTCATTAGCCAGTCCACCCCACTTACATTTTTCTCATGAAGGATGCAATGGAAAGCATACGTTTATGAGGTTCACATTCCCAGACATCTGGGTTGTGTTGATGAACGTCACTGAAGTTGTCCAAACCTTGCCACTGAATTTTGTTTATTCTAAAGCTAAGTGTTTAAATCCCTTAAATTGGTAACGTCAGTTTGACGTCCATGTTAATCTTTCATGAGTCTTTAGGGTCTGGAATCTGGAAGTGGCTTTCTCTACTATGTTCACGGATCTGGAGCCAAATGTGGTCATTATTACCATGGGAATCAGGGAGAATGGGGAAAAGCACCCGTTGGAAGAAATGCTCATTTTTTATACAAAGAAACTGAAGTGTTTTGCCAAGCAAGTTTCTGGCAACATGTCTTGAATGCCAGCATTTTCAATCTGTTGGAAAACAGTGACAACCAAACAGAGAAGGGAGACCTGTTTTGCATTTGGAAATACCAACAAAACCACATTCCCACCCCTTCTGCAAATTTATCACTAACGTGAACTGAGCTTTGTATATATAATGGAATGCAGGGCTGAGCTGTTTTCTTTGGGATTCTGACATGCCTTTTTCTCTCCCACATACCCATTCCACAGTGATATGTCTATAAATGAAGAGGACGTTTCCAAGAACACATTTTATTGTCAGAAACATATACACATAATGTAGTAAACACCCTGGGTGAAGATGTGCTCTTCCCCCCAACCCGTGGCTGGATCCTCCCTTCCCTTCACAGGACTCCTGTCCTGTGAAAATGGGATTCCCCACCCCAGGTGACTAAGCTAGGTGCTCTAGGTGCTCTGGAAGTGCAGTCTTTAGGGCTGGCTGGTCTCAGACCCCAGCCAGCCCTAAAGACACTTGACATCACTCCCTGCTCCCCTGGCCACCACCTGCAGCTGATGAGAAAATCAGAATCTTCTTTAATCCCTTCCGTACCTAGGGACTTATTTGCTGAAGTTTATTTAACTTGTGTATGTTACAGCTATAATTACATATAAGTTCAGATTAACTCAACAGGGAAACGGCAAATTCCCAGTGGCCTCATGTTCTAGAAGGTTCTAGAAGGAATGATCAGCTCTTGTGTTACCTAACCAGGTTCGTTGTTGCCTGCTGCCCAGAAAGCCAAACACCAAGATGACGAGATTGCAGCAGAGAGAGAGTTTAATCAAAAGGCAGCCATGTGAGGAAGCAAGAGCATGAGCCTCAAATTCGCTTCCCCAAATATCGGGACGTAGGGATATTTATAGGATAGGGAGCAAGGTGGTCTGAAATGTGGAGATAGGTGATTGGAGGTGAGGAGAGGTGAGGTAAGTGATGATCTGTGCAAGCGTAGTCAGACTCCACGCCTCTTCATAGGACCCATGTTCACAAAATGGTGGTATTAGCATGATCTAAGACTGGAGTTTTTAGCCTCTTGACATCAAAAGGTTGCTTATCGGACATCTGCGCAGGCCCACTTGATGGCTTAGTGGTCTCAACCGGCCTCAAGTGGACAAGGGGTTCTAATTTCTGAAAAACAACTCACACACCCATTACCATGGTGACCGAGGCTCCAGGGAGATGTTATCTATAGGAGCCCAGTGGGAGTCAGATAGCATATTGCCTAAATAGCACAGTTAACAATGGGTGGGTTAAACAGCTAAAAGCTATAATCAGTAATTGCAAAAAGGAAAAAAACCTTTAGTTCCTAGCTACTTACTCATCAGTGGCTAACTCTGCCAGTTTCAGTCCCTCCTATTCTTTGGTATTCTTTATTCTTGAGGGATTCGGGGTGATGACCAATCTAGCTACTTCCTGCTGAATTGGGGTGTAGAGCTCGGTTAGAGAAATGAAACTGTTTAACATTCATCTGGAAATATTCTCTTGTTCCCAGCCTCATGTTGACATTTTTGTATTATTAGAATTTTGTATTTTGCTCAACATCTGAAAAGCACATTTTATAATCAAGTGTCTGACCAGAAGGATAAGAAGTATAGACAACCCAAATTTTAACAGCCCCTGTAAAATAGACCTAATCCCAGTGGGGCCTCCATCTGATCTCCAGGTGGGGGCAGAAATCTGGTCTCAGTTCCTGATAGTCTTTTGTTTTACTCGATACGCATCAGAGACCAGAGCAACAGCCTATACCCTGATCTTTCAGTTGTCATTGATGATGTCCGTCAGCAAAGACTGTCTGCCTGGGGGGTCATCTCATTCCTAAGGAACTCAGAAGAACAAAGTTATTAACTTATAGCAGCTGGGAGGGTCCATAAAATCTACAGAGCACGTTTGGGTTAGTTAATCAGAGGCTATTCAAAGTTACAATGTGGTTTCTTTTCTACAATATGGCTTCCCTTATGTCAACCTTGTGTTGACCGGCATCACTTGTGCTGCATCTCTATCCCATTAGCCACTCTCTTTCCTCTCCTGGCCTTCCACAGCCTTTTCTTTTCTATCTTTTTTACAAATTTATTTTGAAATCATTTTGACTTAGCAGAAAAGTTACAAAAATAGTTCAGAGAGCTTCCATATACTCTTCACTCAGCTTCCCCTAATGTTAACATGATATATAACCATAAGATAATTATCAAAACTCAGACATTAATATCAGTGTGGTGTTATTAACTAAACTACAGTCTTTTTTGGTTTTCACTCATTTTTTCCACTAATGTCCTTTTCCTATTCCAGGATCCAATCCAGAATCCCACATCGCATTTAATTGTCATGTCTGTTTAGTCTCCTCAAATCTGAGATAGTTCCTCAGTCTTCCCTTGTCTTTTATGACCTTGACACTTTGAAAAGTACTGGCCAGTTATTTTATAGACTGTCCCTCTATTAGTATGCGTCTGATGTTTTCTCATGATTAGAATGAGGATATTTGTTTGGGGCAAGAATACCCCAGAGGCGATGTGCTCTTCTCTGTGTGTCATATTGGGGGGACATGATGTCCATCTGTCTTATTACTGATACTAACTTTGATCACTTGGCTAAGATGGTGTCTGCTGAGTTCTCCCACATAAAGGTACTATTTTTCTCTTTGTAATAAATAAATATCTTGGGAGAGATACTTTGAGACTATGCTAATATCCTGTTTCTCCTTACACCGTGTCTGCTCGTTTTCACATGCGTGTGCACACAGATCTTGCCTGCAAAAGTGGACACTGTGGTGGACTAATGCCAATTTTTGGCTTGTCTTATTCTTTGTCCATTTGTTAATTGGAGCTCCCCAAACCTTCTTGTCTGACCCTCCAGAACTGGTATCCTCACCTTGCAGGATTTGGTCTAGCCTCATACTCTGGTCCCTAAAAAGGGCTCTCTAGATATTTTTTTAAATGGAAAGAAAGAGGAGAAAAAAGTGACAAACAAAGGAATCAAAGAGCCTAGAAGGGCTCCAGTCTGGGTTCACCGGCTGATGTTAAACGAGTCACTGTCCTTCTTTGAGCTTCAGTTTTCTCTTCTTGAAATGCCATCTCGAAGTCCCTTCCAGCTCTAAAACGCTATGATGCCATGACAGGAGGTCGGGTTGTGACAGAATCTGCAGCTTGTGTCATCAAACTTCCCAGCAGTAAGATGAACACAGGGCAGCAACAGCCACAGATAGGGGAATTCAAGGAGAAGGGGAGGAAATGGTCCATGAATCTTTTACCAGCACTGGTGATACCGACATTAATAATACTTTCCACACGGAGAAACACATTGGAGGGGATGCTAAGGTTTGGGGAGGAGTCAGTCCCATTTGGGATGAGGTGTTTAATCTCTGCCTGGCCCTTGAAACAGATGAATCAGCCCTTTCTCCTCAGACTGAAGAATCCACAGTGTGTGTTTCCACTGTCTTTTTCATTACTTTGCATCAGGCTTAATACCCATTTAAGGCTTAATGGTGGCAGAATTACACTGGGTGTAAAATATAGTTTCTAACAGGATAGTTTAAGAGCTGAAGTTCCCCTCTTATCCTTTGTATAAAACTCACAAAACATCCAGGCCACAAGACTAAAAAATTCTCTTAATCCCTTGTAAGCTAAGTCAGTTTCTACTGATTTCCAACCCAGTGCCAATTTTTATTGATATTTCAAATATACAATTAGAGACTACAGTTTATCTTGCCTATCTTTTAGATACATCAAACATTGTTTAAAAATGTTAGAACATCAGACATCATTAAAAAAAATAAAAAGACTGAGGGAGAAACGTTTGTGACTATAAAAGGGAGGGTTGGCTCCCGGGGTTAACTGTGAATGTTGATGGGAGCAAGACACCCAGGAGCTGATCATGGGTCGTGGGCTTCTCCGTTACAGGGAGAGAGGATTCCAGAGATAAGTAAACCAGAATTAGTTCCGAACTCTTCTTGTTTGAGCCAGCACTTGTTAAACTCCTTTTCCCAACTAGTCTGTTCTCAGATCTGCTAGCAGATAAAGGAACGCGCTGATTTGGGATTGTATCTCAATTCTCCACTTTTAATAAGGAACTTTTCAAATTTCACTACAAAGTTGCTTTCTGTAAATATGATTTGGAAGATTACAGGCAAAGTAGGGGGTGGAAGAATGAGTAGCCAATAGTCACAAATTATCTTGGAGATCCTGTATTATTGATTGAACTGTGAAGTTAGTTCCTTTCAGACAGGGACACATCTCTCTCTCAGTCACTGCTCTATCTCTAATGCCAAGCACAGTGCCTGGCACACAGTAGGTGCTCAATAAATCCCTGATCCGTGAATAAATGGTTGCTTATAGAAATTCTCTCTACGTGAATTGAAACCTGAGCTACAACCATTTCATTTATTTTGAGGTGATGGTTGTAGGCAGGAGGTGATCTAACAGGAATAATAGCACGTGGAGGTCTATACCTTTCATTTATATAACACTTTGTAATGCTATTTTTCAAAATGCATCTTTTGGAAAGTTAATAGATATTATTCAATAAAAAGGTTCTGTGGTCAACGTTGAACTATGAAGGCTAAACAGTTTGGTTTTTTCTTTTGAACTGTAGGACTCATCAGGGACTTTGATGCTTTGAATGGGTGTTGGGACCTAGCAAGAGAGCTATTAAGCACTTGACTTCTGAATCTTTTTTTTTTCTTGGAGCATCTTTCATGCTAATGACCAAATGAGCCCAGTTTGAGAGACATTGATAATATACAGAGCATTGTATTTTGGTAAATCATCCTGGAACATTTGGTTTCTTACTGTTGATTTTGGATTAGTTATTTGTGTGTAAATTAAACATATAACATGAAAAATGCCCCTAGGCACTCAAATACTTGTTCAACAATGAAAGAATCAATGGATGAGTAGATTAGTGGCTATATCAGAATAATATTGTTAGATAAATGACATAAGGATTAACATCATCATTACCAATATCTAAGAGAGTCGTTGAGATTTCCCAAAACCACAAATATTCTCATGTGTAACCATTTTTTACCATTCCCATTCCCCCCCAGCCCCCAATAAAGCTACTCATTACCTTTTGCCAATAATCATATCTTTTTAACCAGTCTTTGCACATCTGGTCTTGCTGCCCTCCGTGCCATCATGCCCAGGCCCCAACATGCCTATGTGTCCGTCGTCAGTCACAGGGCAGTCCTCAGCTGGGTGCCCAGGGCCTCTGACAACATGATCTCAACTCACCCACCAGCCTCATCTCCCTTTGCCCCCTTCTCTACAGGCCACATTCCACCCGAACCGGCCTCCCTCAGTTTCCTGAGTACGTTGGGAAATTTCTCACTCCTATGCTGTTATTTGTGGTGTTTCCTCTGTCTGGAATGCCTGGGGAATCCCACGTCGTTTGTGGAAAAGGCCTCTTGAAATATTACCTATTTTTTCATTTTCATTTCAAACCACCGCCTTCATGAGAGTATCTCAAGTTCTGCTATTTTCTGAATCTCCATGGCATTCTCTTATATCACTCATAATTACCTAGTACTCAGCTTTTCCTGTTTGCCTCTTTCCCACCCCACCCTGCCCCACCAGACACACACTGAATTGTAAATTCCTGCAAGGCAGCATTTTCAGTATCTAGCCAGCTCTTTGCACACAGTGGGCCCTCAGCTAATAATTGGTGCATTGAGCACTCTTCTTAAGATCCATAAGTGCATCTGTATTATTGTTTTTCCATAGAGCAGTGCAGAGAGACACAGGTCTCGCCCTAAGAAAGCCAAAGTTCTGAATGGGAAGCCCAATTATCCCCTAGAATTTAGAAGCATTAAATTTACTAATGGGCTATGTTGCGGAAGTTCATTTGTGAGTCTGTTGTTGGGAACTTGGGTTAAATTTTCCCTTAGAAACAGTATTATGCACGGTGGTGGTGTCTCCCAGCCAGCCCACAAAAGCCTATTTAACGTGTAATGTGTCTAAAGTCTGATACTAATAGCAGCCCCCGGGGTTCATCGGCCTCTTCTCTCAGGCCATTGCCAGTCTTAACACTACAGACCTTGCCCTGAGGCAAAGTACGAGGCAGGGATGGAATGGGATAAGGGGCACAGGCTCCAGCAGCTGTGGATGAAGGCGGGGAAGGAGGCAGGAAGGGGAGGGGAGGTCTACTGTGAGCACGAAGGAGGAAAGCAGAAGGAAAGTGGCCATGCGAAACTGAGCCAGGGCTTCCCATCTGTCTGCCTGCGACGGCCGTTCTTGTGTAACGGGCACAATGTAAGCCGAGTGCGTGGGACTTTGGGGGACAAATACATTCTCTGACATTTATTTTTATTAGGAAGTCTTTGGCAAGCTGCCTGCCTTTGCCTGTCTTGGAGGTTTCTGGTTGTTCTTCCTTTAATTTTAACCACAGTAGAAACTAAGTACATCGACAAAGAAACCATCGAAAGACATTTTATATAAAGGCACCTGCTATGATATAGACTGGAGGCCACAGGCTTAAATGCCTAAGGGACCAGGCAGGCCAGGGAAATGCATGATGCAGGGCAGGAGTAAGGACGTTGGGGACTGTGGCAACCTGCAGAGCACATGCTCCATCAAAAAAAGGAAGCCTCTACTTAGCTTCTGTCAAATGTTCGCCCAGGGTTCAAAATACTCAACTTTTTCAAGAGAAGCCATCAATCTGAATTTTTTTACTATCCCCAGGACTTTGTACGTTGACAATTTAAAATTTTTTAAACATTGTATAAAGCAAATATACATACATACATATATTTATGGGTCTCACCCATGAAATCTTTGCTGCACACCATCATATTTCACTTAGTGTGGTCCCTCCCTCCAAAAGAAAGAATTATGAATATAATTCTTGTAGGTGGAATCATATATTCCATTTGATGGGCATTAAAATTTCAGAGATGTATTCCCACAGAAGAAGATTTCTGTTCAACAACACATTGAAAAGCACACTTCAGGGAATAGTTTATGTACATCTTTCAAGGGGCAAGTGCCAATTTCTGGTAAAATTTTAACAATAATGCACCAATCTCTGTTAAATTTAATTGCTAAACCTGTAAAACCCAGGGTAAAATCACTCAGAAAACTGAGGAAATTTCCAACCAAGGACTGGGATACATTTAGACAGAAACTCCTGTCAGCATCTCTGAAGTCAACTCCAGCATATGGCCATTTTTATTCTCTGCAGATTCCCTATCACAGGACTCAGTCTTGAAAATTCTCAGTCTTTCTACAGTAGCCACTAGGGCCACTCACCCAGAGTCCAAGGGCCTAAAGGTCCCTGGCTATGATCTGTTCACCCTTTCGAAGCACCGCACTAGCACGAAAGCTGTTCTGTTGATGGCCATCAAAGATGTATTCTGAAGACCTCAATGCCACCAGCAGCACTGTCAAAGGGAACAGCCCTACCTATCTCAGGTGTCAAGCTCTATGCTACATCTATGTGGCGAACAAATGGATATCAAAATCGTGGCATCTTGCCTAAATTTCGGTGCTGGATTCTAGTTCTAGAGCTGCCATTGTGAACCTGGGCAGGTCACTTAAATTCTGTGTACTTTAGCACCCACATCATCAAAAAGGTACCTACCCCATGGTTGTGATGAGAATGAGGCGAGATCATGCTTGTGCACAGCACATAATTTTGTAGTCGGTGCATGGCAACCATTGTGATCATTCATTCTTAGTAATATCATTAGCATCATCAGAGGATGCAGCCTCCCCTGTTTGATTCTTCCTCCACCCACCAGCAATTGCCCCTTAAGATCACACAGGTCAAGGGGCAGGAGATGGGTCAGCACCACCTGCGCTGTGGGTTCAAACTGAAGACGCTTGTCCCTAAAATGAGAAGTGCAAGTGTGTCCCATGAGTCAAGATTTCCTACCAGTTTCTCCAGGGCATAGTTGTCTCCAGACCAAATGTAGTTATTTTTTCTTGTCTCTGGGCATATTCATGGTTAATGATTCAGTCACAATGTGTCTTCTCCATGCTCAGGGACATCATTGGGCTCTCCAGGAAACAGGAAGCTGTTAAAGGACATAGTGTGTTCTTCTGTTTTGCTGTCTGCAATGCCTAGCTTCGCACAATAAACAAAAGGATACTTAATAAGTTGCTTTTTTAGCAAGGAAACTACTCACTTTGGGTGAAATCCTCATCTAGAGGGTGGATCAACGCTTTCATTTCACATAGCTGGCTTTGACAAATGAAGGAATCATTGTACTGAATTCAGGGAAAAAGCTGTTTAAACGAACAGTGGGAATCCCTTGCACAAGGCCATGTTGAAATGAACGGGGAGAGAGCCAAGTTTTTTTGGGAATCCCTAGAGCTGTGTCTGGAGAGTTGGATCAGTCTGGCAGATGAAGACGACTCTGGTTGTCTCAGCTGGAATTGGATGCAGTTTGTGGTCCTCTCCCAAGGGACA
Organism: Equus asinus; assembly: GCF_041296235.1. NCBI lineage: Eukaryota > Metazoa > Chordata > Mammalia > Perissodactyla > Equidae > Equus > Equus asinus. The sequence goes on from NC_091817.1 coordinate 35,517,805, forward strand.
GTTTGGATAACATGTGGGCCCCATGGGAGGCCATACCTGTCTCCCTTCTGTGCAGAGGCTGAGCCATTCTTCAGACCCTGACACACAGCAGCATCTAAGCCAAAGGCCTGACCCTCTGGTCCACCCGATGGGACTGTCAAGGCCACTGTTGCCCTGACTTTGAGACTAGAGGGCCCCAAGGTCAGCCAGTTGGAAGCCGGATTTCCAAAGCCCTGCTCTGCTTGTACTCCTCTCTTTTCCCAAAGGAGTGAGTATTCCCAGCCCAGAGGCTTCCAGACACCACACATTGAACCACAGCCCTTCCAGCTGTTAGGATTCCCACTTGCCTTTATTTCTTGGCCAGCCTGCACTGGGGATGGAAAGGAAGGACAGATGTGTCAGTGAGGAACCAGTAGCAGCTACATCTGCTGCTGTTTAGAGTTATTGGCATCCACATCCCTTTCTCTGTCACCCCATTGGCTTTAGACCTCAAGATCCTGCTGGGGACTCAGGCCTGTCCTGTTCTTCCCTCTGAGTTCGCCCTCTCTAGTAAAGGCGGCTTCAAGATCATTGTCTCCGCACATCTATTTTTATGGTGGATACAACAATAGACTTTTCTTTCCTCTGATCTGCTCTGATATCACTTAATGCAGAAATGCCTACAGGGGGCTTGGAATGAACAACCATCCTCTTAGGTCCCAGGCCAAATCCCTCCATCCAAGCAGAAAAAGCAGCTCCACAGGCTTCTGCAACCAGAGCTTCTTCCCCCACCCTCGACAACCTTCCCACCCCCATCCTTGGCTGCTCCCCAGTGGCCTGAGACTCCCTTTTCCATCAGAGGAGAGGGTAGGTATGTTTCCCTCAACTGCTGTTTGCTTCCCCCCTGCCTGTGGGAATCAGAGGTTGGGATAGGAATTGATAAAAGCAAGCATTTTGCCATAAAAAGAATCTAAGAGGGCAATGGAAGGCCATCTGTGCGATTCCCCAGGCTGTCTGTCTTTGAAAAGGAAGATCTGGTCAAACCTACAGAACTTGCTGCCTCTGGAGTTTACTCTTTATTTCACTCTGTGCAGCACGTCCTTGCGTATGAATTAAAGATTAAAGGCAACTTAACCTGCATTTTGCTACATCTCTATATACAGGAGAGGAAGGGAGGGAGGAGTGTGTGTGTTTGGCATGATCTCCTGGTTCTACCATCAGACTAGAGATGGGAGATTAAAGATGGAAAGGTCGGTGGTCTCTTCCTGACCCTGCCACTCCTTCATGCTAGGACCTCTGGCAAGTCACTGAACTGGTCTGTGCCTCCATTTCATCAATTGTAGCATTAGTATAATGATGCCTCCTTGGACTACTGATGTTTCCTCTGCCACAGCTTGTGGGGCTCAGTGTGGTGCTAGCATCATTCCAGCACTGGCCGTTTTACACAAGACACAAGGTATGAATCACCTTGCAGTGGGGAATCAGCATTTGGGCCCCTCCCTCATGTTGAAATGCCATCAGCTTGGGATGGTGCACAGCTGAACTGTAACCAGTCACCAAGCTGCTTCTAGTCACCAAGCAGAGTAGCTACCTTCGCAATCCCCTGGAACAGGGTTTCTAACCTCAGCACAGCTGACATTTGAGGCTAGACCATTCTTTGTGGTGGGTGCTGTCCTGTACATTGCTGGATGTTTAGCAGTGTCCCAAGCCTCTGCCCACTAGATGCCTATAGCGCCCCCAAGTGTGACAACCAAAAATGTCTCTAAAACATTGCCAATTATCCCCTGCAGGACAAAATCGCCCTCTGTTGAGGACCACTGCCTTAGAATCAGCCACTCTTGGAGGAAGCATCACCAAAACCCCTGATCCAATTAATTGTTACTATAAGAAACTGAGACATAAATGCATGGGCTAACTCAATGCCTCACTCCAGGAACTGGAATGTCATCAGGGAATATAAACCAGCCCCAACAAAAATCCAAGAAAATAAGGCCACACAAAAAAGTAGATTCCCAAGCCATTCTCTGTTATTTTGCAGGCATTCTTCATGCCACTCATGTCCTGTTAGTGCAAATCATGGATCATTGACCTGATAAAGACCACCCTACAGCCCCAGAGTTGTGGTAACATCTGATGCATACCCAGAGTTTTGCAGATACAGGCAGGATATGAGCAGGAAGGTATTTCACAGACACATGTGGGCTAGGTGTGTCCATTTGGCTCTGGATCTGTAGTTAAGTGTCTATGTAGCACACGTTAAACAGAATTTACTGCATTCCATATGAATGTATGTGCCTGGAGCAGCTACATTAACCTATCAGTATCTACCAAAATGAATATGTCTTTAGGATGAGACTTCTTAAATATCAAATAGAACAAAAGACAAGAGAGGGCCCTAAAGTTGGACACTGTTATCTGTGGTCATCTGAAATCATCTTCAGGTCCAACAAGGTCCTAACTGGTCCTGCCTCAACTATAATTCGGTGCTAGCTTCTCTGGTTGCAGAGACCTCAAGGAAGGGTTTTGTAAATGGACACTGGTGCCTGCATGGTCTGAGATGGAGGAATTAATTCAGGGTGCTCTTTGCAGCTGATGCTCAACAAGGCATCTGACAGGGCATCCTGAGGCCAGTTTCCAGTGCAGATGTTTTTGCTCCACTATCTCTTTCTAAAGAAAATGGAACGTGTGTCCCCTCCTTCCCCTCCCTAGGGCATGTACCCCACTGGGCATCTAGGCTGGATGCCTCATGGAAACCACATTCCTAGGAGGAACAGTTTGTATGGCACTTTCCAACCTCTTCTGGAGCCAAGAAAATATTTACATTTTGCTGTTGGTGTTGAACAGGTCCCAGTCATTTCCTCTCCTTTCAAGAAGATTCCAAATGAACATAAATCTCACCCCAGCTCTGACAGCCTCCAGTCATCTGTTTACCAAAATAAACTTTAAACATACATTGAAAAATAATTCCTAGTGAAATATGCATCCCCATGGCATTCAAGTCTCGTATTTAATGTCTTTTTTATGCTTAATAATGCATCAGAAGCATCCCCAGTCTGAAGCTGCCATTACATCACAGACATGATGTACAGGGCCCATTTCAATGACTAAAAAACTTGGAGTCAGTTTTTATTTAAAAAAATACTAATGTATAATTACAGTGGCCTCCTCCCCTCTCTGTGTATTTCTTTTTAATAAATCTGCTGCTTGATGAGATCAATCCACTGAAACTACCTAGAGAGGTTCTTTGCTTTATACAAATAAAGAGACATGCTATATAAACAACTCCAAAATCCCCTCATTAGAAGTGAATTCTGTTTGGAGAGCATCCTGGTCTTCTTTTTTATTTTATGTTGCTTTATTTTTTTAAAAAATCATCCAGGATTGTGTAAAGAGGTACAGCTAAGCCTTGTCCTTCCTGGTAGACATAGAAAAATAGAATGGCAAAAACATTGGCATTCATTTCAATTCTGGTTCCCTAAAGTTAAAAAAAAAAAAATCAGGAAAGCCCTATCTGCCTTCTGTTAATTGCAAAGTGAACATTGCTCTAAAAGTCTTTCCTTATTACCGATTTAGTTACTGACGCCGAGAACAGCATGGATGGGAGGAACGATGAGGGTTGAAAGTTTCCTTCTGGAATTTTCCAAAGGCTCATATCACCCTTAACGTGCAAGAGCCCCAGGCCCCATCACGGACATCTGTAATGACTACATTCATGCCCACGTGTGATTTCTTTGCCACGCTGGACCATTTCAGATGGCCTGAGGATGATGCAACTTTGTGGGAGCGGCCAGCGTATAAGTGCGTGCAGGCTGGGCAGTGTCTGCTTACCTTGATTTGTGGCTCTGAGGGCCAAGTGAGATAATTAGATAATGTATGCAAAGTGCTTACGATGGGCATGCACCTGGGAGACACTCAGAAAATGGCAACAGTTAGAATTTGGTGGGGCAGTGGAATGAGTGACTAAGAGTGTGGCTGTGGGCTCAGATAGTCAGAGGCTAGGTGGGACGTTCCTGGACTCAGAGACTTGGTTTCCTTATATGTAAAATGGGCGTAATACTTGCCAAGAGAGTAGATCTTAAATGTTCTCACCACAAGAAGGAAATGTAATTATGTGACGTGATGGAGGTGTTCACTAACGTTATGATGGTAATAATTTTGCAATATATAAATGTATCAAATCAACATATTGTATACCTTAAACTTACACAATGTTACATGTCAATTATATCTCACTAAGCTGGGAAAAAAATGGGTATAATAGTACCTACCATGTTCTCTTACACGGTTATTATGATGACGGCAATGAGACAATATGTATAAAGAGTAAAGCAGTCACTCGATGGCAGCTATTAACAATAACACCAACAGCAATAAATGTAATCAGCCCTGTAATTTGCGAACACTTAGATAATGTGATTTAATAGTCTCTTTGTAGCCCTCCCACTTATGATTTGCTAATGATGGAGGCTTTGGACCCATAGCACTAAGTTTGAGCCAAGGTTCATCTTAGGAGATGGGAAGACTTTTTTGTCCCCTGCAGAGATGGTAAACACATGTTTTAGGAAATAGGGAAAGAACTAAAGGATGGCTGCGTTCATGACTTGCAGGTCTTCCATTTTGATAGTTAGTTCCCTGAAACCATTACAGACCACAGAATCTAAGCTGAAGTCAGTCCTTCTCTTGATGGAGGACCCTCTGTTTAGAGACCGAAGGCTGGCTTTGTCCAAAGTCAAGCTGAGAGAGTTAGGGACGCAAGGGGAGAGAGGCTTCCCTCGAATGCCGTTAGCTTTTCTCCAGCCCTTGATGCTGGTTTCTTGGCTGATCCCAACAGGTAGAGCGCTTCTGAGACTGAATCCTGAGAGTTCCCATCAGCACAGGAAAATTTTTCTTTCTTTCTTTCTTATTTTCCTGCTTTTTTCTCCCCAAATCCCCCCAGTACATAGTTGTATATTCTAGTTGCTGGTCCTTCTAGTTGTGGCATGTGGGACACTGCCTCAACAAGGCCTTATGAGCAATGCCATGTCCGCACCCAGAATCCGAACCTTGGGCTGCTGAAGCAGAGTGCGCGAACTTAACCACTCAGCCACAGGGCCGGCCCCAACATTTTTCTTTCTTAGTGCTTTTCTAAGATCTGAATTGTGGGATTCCCCAAAGGGACTCCTCCTCCCTTCAAACTCCTCACAGGAGTTTTTCTTCCATCTTTGCCTGGAAAGGAACATCTTGAGATCCAAAGCCAAAGCAACAGTAACTCTGCCTGCCACCAGCCAAGACATTTTGGGCAGTCTCTTCATGTGGCTTGTTCACCCTTAACCCTGCCTCACCCTCCCCTGCAACTCAAGCTCTAGACCCCCTCCCAGGGCTGACAGGCCTCACAATCTGGAGGTAAATGCTGCAAGCTTTCCCTTTCAGAGGCGGTTTAAGAAGTTACCATTTGGCTGTGTTCGCCACTGGCTTCCTTTCAGTTCCCCAGCAGCCCCCGCCCACCCAGTTCAGCTCCTTTCTTGGTTTCCCTATTGTTCAACTCCACGGTACTTTTTAAGTGTCAAAGCAAATTTGTGTTTCCAGTCGGAAAGCACCTTTTGCTTTTTGCCTTTTTTTAATTGCATGTGGCCTTCATGATTCTTAATTCCCACGAAGAACTTAACTATGTCCCTAAGAAAAGACACAAACACACACACCAACGCAGCCGGCAGACGTTCCCGTGTCTTCGCACACCCTCGCAGACACACAATTGCACGCCGCAAAGCTGGCTAATGTTGATGCGTCCAGGTTGGAAATGACAGGATATTGTGGAGGGCCAGTCACTTAATGAACCCCTGCGGGACCAGTCTTGGTTACTAACAATTTCTCTCCGACTCATCAGGCGAGGGAATCGCAGCCTCAGTGTTTCACTCCATCACGTCCCCCCACTGCCCCTTCTTCCTGCTCTACACAAACAAACCAATTATAGCAACGGATATAAATTGGACCCCTTTTCTCAACATGCTCCCTCAACCTTTTTTCTGCCCTTCCTTACTTAGCTTCAGTCAGCCTGCCCACCAGGTGGACGATATACACATGCACACACACTCATGCACACATGCACACAAATACTCACATACACACGTGAGTATGTGCATATGCATGCTCTTGCGTATACTGTCTGTCTCACCGCCTTCACTGACTTCCTGTTCTTTGGTCTAGCCTGGGTTTATCTGTCTTTATAGCCCTTTAATCTACTATTATGTGGAATACAGCTTGAGAATCACTTTTCTTTATATTTTTTACCTTCTTTTCATACTGCAGCCAATCCCAAACCTTCCCCTCCCTCTGCCATACCTTAGGGTACCTTCCTGATTTATTCTTGGACAGTGCCTTGAGTAACTCGTATTGGTATTCACTGCGCCCTCCCTCTTAGTTATTAATTGATAGCTTGGAGGCTTTGTATAAAGACCTATTCCTGCTGTTAAAACTAGCTGTTAAAACGTTGGATTTACAAACTCTTATAAGGAGTGAGAAGTTACCTAGTTGGAGTCTGAGCCATTGTAAATAAGACAACAAGATAGTTAATTGCTTCAATGTCAGGACCACTCAAAGTATGGTCCGCAGGCCACTCCTGGTCTGTGAACCGTTTGTTAGAGGTTTTCAGCAAGTTCGGTACAGAAATTCTGAATAAGAGTTTAGAAACTTTTATAGCAACCTACCATTGCTGTACATTCAAGCAACATTTTATTTTTCTAGTAATTCATTTCTGATGGATTTTACAAAGCATCAGTCCATGAAGGATTGGATGTTAACAACAACAAGAAAAAGTTGTCCTTTACTACAAATAATCTGAGATGCAGGATTCTCCGTCATCATAAGGATGTTCAAGTTTACCTAGAGAAACGAGGGGTCTCTTTGAATAATTATTTTGGTACAATTAAATGTTTGCTTACAGATCTTTAACTGTTTGAGTGGATGGTGTGATAAAAAAAAAAGGCGGAAAAGATTAAAGCTAATATGTATCTAAATAAAAATTGCAAGAAAATGAAGAACACCCAATCGTGAAGAAATGTAGATATGTGGGAAATGACCATATTTTGCAATGATTCTGTTTTGAAATAACTTTGGGGCAACAAATCTATTATGTAAAGCTGCCGTGGATCCTAGCAAGTTGACCCCATATCCATATTCTGGAGGGCGACTCCTTTATAATGCTGGATCAGGTTATCCTACTAACTTGCCTGTTAAAAACGCTATGCATTTGTTTTTTGGGGGAAGACATGGTTAGTCCTTTGGCATCTACAAATCTCCACGGAGTCAAAACCTTGTTATAGCAGGCTCTATATGCTTAAGCCTCCACATGGACGTATAAACATTTCAAAGAGAGACTTCTGCTCCCTCTGGCATGAGGAACAATCACCCAATTATCTAAGTAGAAGGATAGGTGTCTATGGCAAATTGTAGGCTGGCAACATTCTAGAAATAATAATAACTTGCATTTTCAGTGCCCTTTCCCATTTAGAAAGCATGCCCACTTCGATCAACTCCCTTGATGCGCTGAGCTGGCCAGCAAGGGAGATCAGGCAGGGCTTATTACCTCCATTTTGAGGCGGGCATCAGGTACCTAGAACTTATCCGCTCCACTGTCTCTGTGTGTCTATCCAAATGCTGCCTGAGGCCCCAGAAAATTCCAAGGGAACAGAAAGAACCTCTCCTTGCGTCATTTTTTGCATTGTGTAATGCAAAGAGAACCTGTGAGGGGACACTAGTGGATTCCAACCATGTCCCTTCTGGTTTTGGGTTTTTTTTTTTTTTTTCAAACCAATACCTGTGGGTGTTACTGGATGGATTGTGACTGGAGGCAGTGGAGAGAAAGGGACACCGGGCATTAAAAATGACAAAGCACTTTCATTTGTGAGAGCCATCCAAGGAAGGTGGAAACGAACATATTTTTCTGAGAGAAAAGCAATTTCACAAGCCCCGCCTGTGCACAGATGCACAGGACGCTGGACCTGCTCGGGATGGCCTCCGACATTCCCGGGGAAAGATGGATGATTGATGTTTTCTCATTATGTAGGCTGGGAGGGAGTTTTATGCAAAATTTAAAGAAGGCAAGAAATCCCAGTTCCTGCCCTTCTTCCTTTCATGAGGGCCTTCCTGAACTGGAGACGGACAGACGTGGCGACAGAGCTGACCCAGAATTACACAGAGGTGATGGGATCATTTCTGGGCAGTTAGTTGGGCCAGACAGACATCAGCAGGCCTGGCTGCTGTAGAGGATAATGTTCCCTCTGGGGAAGAACACAAGGTAATAAATGGCTTTTGCAGCAATTAAATGCAAGAGCAAAAGGTGAGCCTCTAGCTCCACCGCATCATCTCTTTTTTAAAGAACAACAAAAACGACCGTGAGCCACCAATTCAGAAGAACCTTCCTCCTCACCGGGACACAGGCAGCTGCCTGCTTTTCCTCTCAGTGAACTTTCCACTGCAACTCCTTATGGGTTTCACAGATCAGATGTTCAGGAGGAGCCGAGAGAGTCCCATTCCACCCTGCATTTGCTAAAATGCATTCGGAATGACATTATTATAGATTATGCAAGAACGGAACATGGTTGAGATGAAAAAGTAGCCCTTGATGCTTCTGAGAGAAGGAAGTCAGACTGACCCCTTGGAGACCGAGCTTCTGACTCTGTTTTTCCACAGATCTGCTTGCCTGAGGGAACGGTTCAGCTCTTCCTCCCTTTTAATTCCTGTCTTGTGGGAGATGTGAAAACATGAAGCAAGGAAGAATAACTCTGCAAACTCCCGTCACACACCAACAGCTTGACACACAAGCACACACACACACACACACACACACACTGGAGTCGAGGTTGTAGAACTTTACTTAGACTCAGTGGCTTCCTGATGGGGAGAAGGACTCAAGAATTGGAGGTAAGGAAGGCAAGCACTCACCTTTGCTCTGGTTAGCTATGGGGCCTCAGGGAAATCACTTAACCTCTCTGGGCCTTAGTTGCCTCACCTGAAAAAAAATGAAGCTTTGGATTTGCTGACTTTTGTGATTCCTTACAGACTTAACATTCTCTGATTCAGTGAATTCCTTTCTAATTGAAAGCCTCACTCAGGAAGGCCCATGGGTTTTGCGTGTGTGTGTGTGGGCACGCACCCCAGCTGTGCACAGCAGATAATGCAAGGACTCCATTTTGTTCTCTCTGGAGCCCAGCCTCCATGGGTGTGCTATCTGCTGTCTTTCCCCCTCCTTCCGTGCACTTTTGATGGCCCTGTTATATCCAGACAGCTACATCTTCTGGAAATCATAATCAGAGCGGTGCTGGAATGACACATCTCTCAGACCCCGAGCGTCCACAGAAACCAGCACTCGATTCCTGCTGGAGGCGGTGGAGGTAACCACGGCCCACTCGAGCATGCAGGGAGATCGGCCGCATGCTCCAGTGCACCGCAGCACGTCAATACTTCTGAATAAACTCATCAACCCATTTGCACCTTTGTGAAAACGCATCTTGGAATCAGTGAAATAGGTGTGGCAGAGACAATACAACATTGAGAGGTGGAAAAAGAAGAAAGAGAAGGATTACAAAGAACAAACTTATTGTTTCCAAAGGGAAGGGAGTGCTGTCTGTCCAGAAACTTGGGACAAGTTTGGGGAGATGTTGCAGACATCCAAGAAACTGGAGTTCCTTCTACCTTCTTCCCCTGGGCCATATGTCCATCTTGATGTTTCCACTGATGCCCCAGAGGGAAGAAACTCCCCAAGTCCTCAGTTATTTTGCAACTACTGTTGAGTAGAAACAATCCTCTCTTAGCTGTCTAAGAACTCATTCCACACAAAGCTGGATACTCAGATTCTAAACCTTCCCTTTGACTTTTTTCCCTGGGCTGTGTAAGACCCACTTCTGCTTATCATCCATCTTGTGATGGCAAAGCAGCAGTGCTGGGTCAAGGTTGGAATGTGACAGGAGCTCCTGGTTGATGGGACTGTGTCACCATGTACTGTATATTATATGCCACGTGGGTCAGCTCATGTCGGAATAAGGTCCTGTAAGTGTGCACAGATGGCATCTGGGGATCCCATCCCACTCCTCTGATAAGGCTGAATACCAGGCTCCCCACAAAGTGGGAAGGGATCTGTGCTGTGCTGATAAGCGGCTCTCAAATTTTCCAAAAAGACCCAATTTGGAGCATTTGCTGATCTTCATGGTATAAATGCTCCTGCCATGACTCCCACAATAATGGCTATAGTTAACAACAACATAATTCTTGAAAATTTAACCACCAACTCTCATGAGCCAACAGGCCAGCCCCAGCACCCCACTGAAAGGGATTCCCATGATGCTAATGGGAATTACCAACACTGGCATGGCCTTCCTCCTTCCCGTAGAAATCTGACTGGTTGTTTACCCCAGAAATTAGTAGTAGAGAAATGCTAAATGTCTGCTAGGCCAAATTCTCCTTTTTCTTGTACCCCTTCTCTTCTCTCTCATTCCCATCCTTGGGAGGACACTTCTAGGCCCATGACTTTAAATTCCGTCTATTTGCTGAAGATTCCATAAACTGTCTCCCTTGAACCTCAGACTCTTCACTTGAGCCTCTAATAGGCATCTCAAACTTAGCACCTTTATAACAGGCCTTTTCGTGTCCTCCAAAACTTTCTCCCCCAGTCTTTCCCAACTCAATAAATGGCACCACGGCCCACTTGCTCAAGGTAAGTACTCTCCTTCACTCTCCACATCCAATATATCAGCCAGACTTTACCTTCCAAATACATCCTGAATCCAGCTCTTTCTCCCATCCCTACTACTAACATCCTGGGCCAAGCACTATCATCGCTTGATGAACTACTACAGTTATGTCTACACTGTTCTTCTCCACTCTACTCTTGACCCCGGAAATCTGTTCTTTATACCATAGCCAAAGGAATCTTCAATATTCAAATCAAGTGATATCACTTTCTCTCTGTTCCCCTCCCTCTGCACATACTCACACACCTATACCCAGCTTGAGACACTCCAATGGCTTTGTATTACACTTAGAAATGCCTCCAGACTCCTTATTCTTACTCTGCCTCCTGTCTAACCACATCCAGTACTGTCACCCTAATCACTACACTCCAGCTGCATCACTCTTTTCTATTCCTCAGGCATGAGTCAGCTTCTGCCTTTGCATTCAGTTTTCCATCTAACTGAGTCCCCTGATCTTTGCATGGCTGACTCTCCTTATCGTTCAGCCTCATTGTAAATGTCACCTCCTCAGAGAGACCTTCCCTGCTTACCTTTGGAATGTATTATCTGTCTAGAATGCAAGTTCCATGAAGGCAGAGACTGGTGTTAGTTAGGCATATATAAAAAAGGCTGCGACAAAGAGGCCCAGTGACAGAGCAGCTAAAGGACAAGTTCATTTCTTGCTCACAAGAGAACTGTTCAGGTTTTTCCTTTATGTTGCTGTGCTGTCTCCCATGGCATCGCCACCATCTGCAGGATCAAGGCTGGGTGACCACATGTTTCGCACAATGGCAAAGGGATCTAGGAGGAGGTGGCATACCCACCATCTTAAGGTCTAGGCACAGATATGGGTCACATCTCTTCCACTCACCTGCCACTGATGAGACCTCCACATGGCCGCTCCTAACTCCATGCAAGGCTGAGAAATGTAGCCTATCCACAGGCCTGGAAGGACACCAGGGCACTTCGTACATGTCAAATGAATAAACAACAACAACAAAAACAATCTTCTAATTTAACAAGTAAACATTTCAATTCCCCTTTGGAAACCATCAAAACTGCAGAAGGAGGTTAGGAAGGTAAAATACAGCCTTCTCCAGTTTGATCCTCCATGGCACACTTGCACATGGAAGGCATTCATAAATGCCAGTCTTCAGTTATCACAGGCTTGACCAAATTCTCCGCCCTCTCCTCCCCATAGGCCTCTACCCGTCACACAAACTAGAAAGGCATGGAGAAAGATGTCCACTGGGAGGCTAATGAAGAATAGTGTGTCTTTTCCATTTTCAAACTCCCTATCTTCTTAGACCCCTCAGCCACTTTTCCCCAACTTCAACAGAAGACTGCATTCCTCTAAGGCCCTGTCCTATTTATTCCAGGTAGGGTGATGACTATGAAAGAACAAAGGAGAAAAATAAGAATTCTACAGTAAGCCATTGTTTTCCTCTAAACCTTGTTAAAAGTCTTACTCTACCTCAGATGTACATGTGGGCATATTTAACAAAGTCCTGTGGGACAGCTGGCATGTGTGGGAACAAATCTGTAAATGTCTTATATGTCTGCACTTAAGATGGGAAACTGGGGCTTATTCCTGGGATTTCTGTACTCTTCTGTAGTGAGTTTTGCAAATCAGGGCCTCTCTTCTGAGCATCTGCAGTGAAGTCCAGTCTAAAGGCCTTGTTTAAGTACTAGCCACATAATTGCTTATGAAAGAGAAACAATTGGTGTCCTTTATGCAGCAGTATAGGGGCTTTAATATTTCAGAAAAATAATTGATTTGGTAATAGTTATAAGCCCATTAACAGCAACTGTGTACCAGGCACTGTTTTAGGTGCTGGGAATAAGGCAATGGGCAATTAATTCAGACTTTCTTAAAGAAAAGAAAGTGGAGCATCGTTCAGGGTTTCTTAACCTCAATCCTGTTGGCATCTGGGTCCAGATGATTCTTTGCTGTGGGGGCTGTCCTATGCATTGTAGGATGTTTAACAGTATCTCTGGCTTCAACCCACTATGTGCCAGTAGCACCCGCACCCCCAGGTGTGACAAGTAAAAATATCTCCAGACATTGCCCTATGTCCCCAGTGGTAAATGGCCATCACTGAGAAGCACTGTTCTAGTGCGGAAGAGCATGGTCTTTGGGATCAGATCTGGGTTCAAGTCCTGGCTCCACTAACCTTTAGCTTTAAAATCCTAGAGAAATTTCATTATTTTCTGGCCTTGGTTTCCCGATCTGTCAAATGGTTTAATAAAAGGATGGCATAAAGTAAGGAATATAAGATGCTTAGGTCAATGTTTGGCACGCAGAAGTACTTCTGGAAATGTTATCTAAAAGGTATGAAGTTTGATTTCTTCTGGGACCATGTAAAAGCTTCAGTTAATACAAAATCTGAGAAGTTATTTACCATACCATTTTTTATGATTCAACAAGGTTTTGTGTGCCATTATAAGCATATCCATATCCTTCTGTCTCTGTGTGTGTAGGGCATTGTTTGAAACATTAAATAGGACATCAAGGGTGTTGGTGGCATAGAGATAGAAAATTACTAGAGTTCTTGTTCTTTATTAACAATTCAGTATTTTCTAGCACTTTCCTCTGCAACAGCTCTTTGACCCACTTGATACTGTGGTGGCTCCCAAGAGAATATGTTTTCCTGCAGGTATCATTGTCCTCTCTCTCCAGAAATCCGGTCCCAACTTTCCTCAGTTTATTCCTTGTGATTGGAGCTGGGAAATAGCACGAAGTTTCAGAAGGAAAATTCACGTGAGAATGAATATGTACTTCTAGTAGAAACTGGATTTTATCTCTAGTGACTTTTAAGCTGTGAACAGCACCAATTACTTTAGGTATGTGTTCATCCTACTTCCAATTCAAGATGGTAACTTTGGTAACAAAGGCATCGGCATGTGAACAGCTGGTCGGATGAGCAGTGCTGAATGTAAAGTTTGTACAGAGGGAGGAGGGGGACCAGGAACTGCAGTATCAGGCTGCTGAAACACTGTCAATAATCGTGTGGGAGATCATTAGGACCAATCACCAGACTATCGGGACTGACAAGGATATATTGACAAGTGCCATGCTGATTTCACCAAGGAAATTAAGCTTAAATTGGAAGGATGGTAGGAAAAAAATATGCAGCAAAATATATTTTTAAAAATTATATATGATGGAGGATTATGAAAAAACATTAAAAGAATTATAGAAGTTTTCTGATATTTTAAAGAAAAGTACAGGAATGATAATCAGAAATAGCTTTTATGTCCCAGTTCTCTGTATCCCCATGCACCTTATGTGACTAAGAAACAAAGCGGACTTGAAAGTTATGAAGAGGCTCCATGAGATCCAAAAATCGAATGTTACCGTGTGGGATCCTTGAGCCAGTGCGTTGAAATGTGGTGGAGAATGTGTACATCTGGATAAACAGAGAAAGAAGTGGAAGTGATGTCCTTATGGGAATATACTTCAGACCACCCAGTCAGACGGATCAGTGGCTAGTGCTTTGTTACCCAGGATTACAAACTTCACACATGCAAAACGCACCAGTCACAGGGTTTGTCAACTCTCCCCACATTTACTATGTATCACCTTCTGTTAAAGATACACTTCCCGAAACATTCTTGACCTGCCTTGTTCAACATTTCATCCATTAGAAGGTTGAGAAAGACAAAAGAGTAATGGCTAATTTTGGAGTTGATTCTAATAAATCTAGAGGAACTGGGGATGAAATCACTTGGTGGGATACATTTCTATATGAATTTTCATTTTTTAAATTTAATCAACTTTATCAAAGTTATTAATACACATAGCTTTTAGATTCAAATACTGCTATCAGGCTTATTTAAAATAATACACAGGGGCCAGCCCCGTGGGATAGTGGTTAAGTTCACGCACTCTGCTTCTGCGGCCCAGGGGTCGCCTGTTCGGATCCCAGGCACAGACCTACACACCACTTATCAAGCCATGCTGTGGCAGGCGTCCCACATATAAAGTAGAGGAAGATGGGCATGGATGTTAGCTCTGGGTTAATCTTTCTCAAAAAAACTACACACTTTCCCCCGAAAGTCTCCCACCCCAGTGCCTACTGCCCAGAAACAAATTCTTTCAGTTCTTTTAACTGATTTCTTAGGAATGTATCTCCACATCTCTAAATATCATTTAGTATTCCTATTTCTTGATTTTTACTTCTAGGTGTCATCTGTTGATTTCCAACTATGGAAAGAGGACCCACCACTCTTTTAAATCCCATTTCAAAAAAACCACATAAAATTTCTATCCTCCCAACATTGTGATATTATAATTTTCACTAGGTCAATAGTCAGCCTAGCTGAGCCACATAGTATACTACGATTATTCTTCTTTTCCTGCATAATCCCATTTTCAGTGGTTCCGTTTTTGTTTTTCTTAGTTTTCTATGTAGTAATTACAGGCATGTCTATAAACTCTCCCTCAGTTGTGTACATCTCTTCTCAATATATTCAAGTATATGTGGTGGTGAATCAGTTTCATCTTGTTCTAAAAGTTCCCTCAGAGCTTTCTGTCCTGCTCCCATCGAGACTAGTCGCTCTATAAGTCTGGAGCCTCATTGTTGCCTCAGGATGTCCCTTCCCATCATCCTGGGGATTCCTTTCTCCTCGTGGTCTGTTGGAGTCTCTGTTTCCTGCATCCCGTTTCATTTAATCCCTACCCAGTAGCAGATACTGTTATTAGATCCATTTTGCAGATGAGCCAAACTGAGCCATGGGAAACTGAAGTAAAATTCCCCAAAGGCATATGGTTTTGGCACAAATGGCACTGCCAGGTCTCAAATCCACAATCCATATTACACCAAACCCATGTTCTTAATCACTCACTGAACAGTCACAGCACCACATTTGGCAGTCGTGCTGAGAGGATGGCGAGGTGGCAGAAGCCAGGGTGGCTAAGGGTCTTGTGCAGGCTGTGCTTCCCAAGTTCGTCAGTTTGTTGCAACATTTTTATTTTAAAGCACTTTTACAGATCCTGACTCACTATCCCTAAAACGGCAGCTTCTTATTTCTTGGATTAGTGGGTAAAAAAAAAAAAATAGCTTCTGGGCATGTGACACTATTCCCAGGCCTTTAATGTCAGAAATAATGATCGTGTTAAATTGGAGCTCATTACCACAGAATGAGACCTCACTGAGCTCTCTTTTTGGGGAGTTGTTTAATGATTTTTTCTTCTTCTTCTTCTTCTTTTTTTTTTGCCTCCTCCTCAGTAGCTCTGACATGGTACACCAGGGGGGATGTGGGTGTTTGGAGTGGCAAATTTTTAAATAATAAGAAAGATCTCCTTTCATCTATGTAAGGAAAAGGGTCCATCCTCCATTGTTCTCACCAAATGCTGGCTGTTCCTTTGTTATGGTCTCACGGAAATTTCCTGAGCCCCTTAAGCCACTAATACCAGTTGTATCCCCAGCAGCCACAACACGTACTTAAAGCATTATATTCAGCACAGCCTTTCCCATAATGAATCTGACAATCCTGTTTTATGATTTGTTGAGTGGTTAAATCAAAATATACTGTTCTCTAGAACCGGCTCTCCAATGGAATCCCTGCTGGGCCTCCAGCCACTAGCACAAAGGTTTGGTGTGACCATTCTCAGAGGGCACTAAGGGGCCTGATTAGACCAGGGTGCTCTCCTACGCCGGGGACTCCAGAAGAGAGCAGCCAGCCTCTGCTTTCTGCCTTCCGGGAGCTCCTCTTGTGAACTATCAGAACTATGGTGACCAGAAACAAATGCCCCACTTGAGGAGGGAACTGCTGTCCTCACTGCCTTCTACGTGTACAAAGGACACTGACATGCAGGAGAGCAACAGAAGGGGCAGAGAGCTTGCTACCACACCACACAAGAAACAAGAAAGGAATTGGGAACATTTAATCTGGGGAAGTAAAATACAAAGGTAAGGCTTTTGTCAATTGTCTCCACATACTTGATGTATCATCTTATAAAGGGGATTTTTCCCAACTCGCCCCAAAGGGAAGAATGGGAACCAAGGGGAGGAAATGATAGGAAATCAAATTTTCACTCTAGATTTAAAAAGAGCTTTCCAACAGAGCTGTTGGGAAACATCACAGACTTCCCTGTGAGCAGCTATGTATTTCCTTTTATTGGAGGAATCAAGAAAGATGGGACATCTACAGATATTCCAGAGGAGAATCACCCACTAGGCTTTAGGTAGGACTCATAATCTAAAATATATCTTCTAATTACATGGTTCTATGAGTCTAGGAGGTGGGGGTTTATTAGTCACTTTTAAAATGAGGGGCAGACCTTTTGGCAATTAAACAAGAAAGATTTTCTAGATAGGAGGTACTACTTTACAGTAGAGGTCAGCAAACTTTTTCTTAAAGAGAATAAATATTTTAGACTTTATAGACCATTTAATCTCTGTTGTGACTACTCAACCCTGTTACAGTGCAAAAGACAACATACAAATAGACAAGACACAAAAGAATGAGTGTGTCTGTGTTCTAATAAAACTTTACTGACAAAACAGTGGGCCAGATTTAGCCCATGAGCCACAGTTTGCTCACCCTTGCTTTAGAGAATACTGAGAAACTCAAGGAATAAAAAGGCTATGCTAATGCTGTGAGTGTGCTTTTGAGTGTCATACTCATGTATAGCATTCATACATGTATCTTTGGTTATGAGGGTGCGTATTTGTGTGTATGTGTGGTTTGGAGAGTGGTGAGGAGAGAAACGGACAGAAGACACATCTGCAAACAGAGGGATAAGGCTTCTAAGATGCGCTGGTCATGGTCTGCACCGATGAGTTCTCTGTCACAGCGATGTAAAGGCTCCAGGCCCAGAGGTCCCCCAAGGGAAGCTGTACACAGTGTCTGAAATTCCTAATATTTCACTCTCTTTGCTTTGGGCATCTGCCTTGTGAAGGAAAAGGCCTAACTAAATGTAACTCTGTTCTGAAAGAGGGAAAACATAGATACTCAGATTGGTCTATCGGATTGGCTGGCTGTCACATAGACCTTCAAACAGGAAAGTCGGGCCAGATTGGTGCCTGGTGTACCCAGGACCAGCAAGGCAGTCCTCAAATCCTGGAAGGAAGGTAGCTGGGGAGTGAAGAGAGAGGGAGGAAGTGGGGCAGGGCAGGGATTTGCATTGCCTGCTTGTCAGGTCTTCTTAGGGACTACCCTGCATCCTTGCCCCCAACGTCCTGCCCATTTATCTGGGATAATCTTGGGGTCATTTTAAACAGGCTATTTCTAAGCCCCTGATGAGCATTTGCAGAGACTAGGACATCTGTCGGTCCTTGAGCCGGCATGGTTATAGTTGAAGGTGGTTAAAATACTGAAAAATCTGTTTCTTAGAATCACCATACTTTTTTGGAGGGTTTCTTCTCCCAGATCATTACCCTTTGCTGTTCTCTGACCACTTTCCTCGTTGACAGCCCTTTCTTTCTAACAGCATCTCTTTTCTGCATCTGAACTTTAAAAGCCTCCTATTCCAGATAACATGCCCCTCCCCAGGCCTGGGCATGCACATATATTTCAAGCAACCTGGAAGAACCTCCGCCGCCATTTGCGGCTGCTTCGTGTTTCCACGGCGGCCATCTTGTCATATCTAAAGAGAGGGACAGAACAGCCTCCCCGGTTCCATCTGAAGTGTGCTGTGTAGTACTGATTTTTTTCCAGTCATCTCTAAATAGAGGTTTCTCTCCCCCTCCTACCAGCTCAGCACCCGAGCGCGCAATGAGCGTGCCCTGCATTTGAAATCTGACATCTCCCTCTCTCACTCATTCAGTCCGTCTTCAGCTTGGCAGAGCGCTTAAAAATTGGTATCCCTTTAACTAGGCGAGCTATTCTTCTGCTGGGAGATGACCTTTTACACAGAAGATAGGGCTGTCATAAGTGATCTCTGATATATGGAAGTTTCCTGTGTGTTCCACACCAGAGCGCAGTGGGTGTCTGCAGCATGATTCTGTGCAATGTATGTAAAGATGTGTTATATGACTATATATGGACCTGAATAAATACTTGAAAATACTGCCAGCCCTCATGAGGAACATCCATTCAATTTTTTTTAATTGAAAAGAAAAATTTTGTCTGATTCAAAGGCTCTTGGGAGAAAAGATGGAAAAAAAAATCATTGAAAATAGGCAAAATTGTCCGTGGGTTTTACAGAAATTAGTTGTACTCAAAGTTATGAAAATAATCTTTAATTCTTCCCACAGACTTGGGGAGTGAAAACAATGAATGGCTTTTTATTCTCCAAGATAATATGTTATCGTGAATTCTTCAGCATTACTCCTCTTTTCTTATCAGAAGACTAATGTCTGATTTTTTCCCCCAAGCAGAATATTGTTACTTTTTTCAAAATATTAATATATATTTCCATGGAGTTGTGGAATTCATGATGCAGAATGAAATGGGAAATTTCCAAAATGGGAAATGATAAGGATTTGCTTGCATGGCATAAATCCACTGAGTACCACACTCGGTGTTAATGAGTCTTAACTTCAGGACCTTGTCATTTGTGCAAATAATGCACGTACCATGGGCTATTAGTACACCAAGGAAACCAGGCTCATGCAATCTCATATAATAGGCTGTCAGAGAGAATGGAAATACCAGGGATGTGCTGACCACCTGCAGTTCCCTCTATTTTGTCAGTTAAGCAAGAATCCTGGGATGACTGCTCCTGGAGTGAAAAAAACTACTTCTCTTTGCTACTGGGCCCTTTCTCCAAACTACTGGAGAAATGGATTCTGAGGGTATTCCTAGTTTACGTGAGGGAGATTACTTACAGACTAACTCACTGGGTGATGTCATCTTTGACGAATAGAAGGAAAGCATATGTGGTAGGAGACTCATGGTTATCCCACCCTAAGCCAATTCCAGGGTAGTCCATCAGAATTCAATGATGATAATGACATCGAAGAATAAATATTTTAAGCCCTGAGTGTCACCTAATGCCCACTTCGATCTCTAGAGTTCCTCTTTTGACTTCCACGCATATGGCCTGTGTTTCTGATTCTCAAGGTCATTGCCTAAGGACTGTGCAGACCTCCTGTGTAACTTCATTAAGTGGCCACTTGCAGACATAAACCTAGGGACAGCTCTGTTGCTGTGACCAAAATTCTAACATTAAAATTCCTAATGCAAGCTAAAGAAGCTATTGTTCCTTATGAAAATGTAAATACTTTTGAGGAGCTAAGTGATGTTAATATTATGACTGTAATATTATTTTTACTATTCAATAATAGTCTTGCCCTAGCCACGGTATGTACTATCTCATCTCACTTTGATCACCCAGCATGGTAAATATATTAAAAATAAGGAAACTTGGATTCAGAGAGTTTAAATTTCTTATCCATACTCACATCTAGTCAGCAATATGCTTAGGATTCAAATCCATATCTATCTGATTTGAAAACCAGTGTACTTATGGGTTGTCTCATAAGACCCTTTCCAATCTGTTTACTAGCTGAAAGCCATTTTGATAAGAGAGGAACAAAAGAGAAAAAGAGAGAGAGCCCACATTGATTAATTTAAGGTGGAGAAGATGCTACAAGAACATGGGATGGTACAAAGAAAACATTACCTCACATAGCTTTGCCTGGGGCAACCTGCCCTTTGGTTATTCTTTGCTCAATTGATTTGAGGGAGGATTTGCGAGCCCTTTGCCCAGGATCTTTCTGCTGGAAACTGAGGGAAGGTTGTGACATGAGCTGGTTGCAGTTGGAGCGATTGGAGCTGCCAGGGTCAATAAGTAACAGCAACCTTGGTGACGGCCAGGGCAGAGGTGCCCCAGCTCTGAGATGGGCAGCTGTTTTTACATGCTCTTTTGTAGATGTGCCAAAATGTGGTCAAATATGCAGGAATCTGAAGAGAAGCCTCCATGTATGGCAGGCGTGCACTTGGACCTGGATGTCCAACCACAGCTGAAAGGAAAGTTTTAGGAACTTTTCCTCTCAGGGCATTTTTTTCATTTGCAAGGCACAGATCCCCCAACTCCAAATGGCTGAAGCAAAAGGAGATGTAGTGGCTAACATGACTCAGAAACCTACAGGAAGATCCATTTGGATGGGTAATCAAGTCCGAGGTAGATTATGATTAGGGATTTAAACAAGGTCACCAGGTTTCTTCTCTCCCCCTGTCACTTGGAGCTATCTCCTCCATACTGGTTCCTTTCCCTGGAGGGGTTTCCTTGGTTACAGCATGCCAAGCCCTATGTTCTCTCACTGCAGATGCTCTGGGAAAGTGGGAACATTTTTTTCACAGAAATTCCTGCCAATGTCCTATGGGTACCTACTGGGTCACATGCCCATCCCTCAACCAGTCATGGTGGACCAGGGGGAATGCAATATGCTGATTGGGCTAGGGCAGAATCAGATGCTGTAGCCCTGGAGTCAGCCCTGCCCAAACCCTGTGAACAGAAATGGGAGGAGAGACACATCTCACAATGGCTGCCATCAGGAAAGGCATAAATGGATGCTGGGGGTCAAAAGGCAATGAATGTCCGCTGTATGATGTATCTAGCTTTTTCACTGTCTACAAACATGTGAATGAACTAAGTGGAATGTTCCATTCCCTTCCTTTGGTGCTGGCTTCTAGGCCCGTATCAGTAAGCGAAGCCAATGAAACAAGGAAAAAGGATGCCTAAGGCTTTCTAAGAGTGTGTCTTTCTCCAGTTATGTGAAGCTGCAACGCCAAATTCATGCCTTGTACATGGTTGAGACTTGATGTTTATTAGTTCCTCATACTGTTGTTTTAGGAAAGAGTGACCCAGAACCTTGCTACTCAAAGTGTGTCTCACATGCTGGCAGCATCAACATCACCTGGGAGCGTCTTAGAAACTTGGAATCCTTGACCCTACCCCAGACCTGCTGAATTTAGGTAATGACCTGGAGCAAGGGTCCTTTTCTGCCAAGTGTCAGTTAGTAAATAGTCAGCTTTGCAGACCTTAGGATCTCTGTAGTGACTACTCAAGTCAGCCTGCTGTTGGAGGGCAAAAGCAGCCCACAGACGATATGTAAATGAATGAGTGTGGCTGTGTTCCGATGAATCTTTATTACGAAAACAGGCTGCAGGCTTGATTTAGCCCTCAGGCTGTTGTTTGCCAATCCCTGGCCTAGCGGAGGAAACATCATAACAGGGGTGGAAGCCTCATGGTTCTCACCTCTGCTTTGGGTTTACCTCTCCAGATGAATTATTAGAACATGACTGGAAAATAATCTGCTCATGCGTTCATCTCTTCATGATGTGTGTGTTGAAGCAGCCTCTATTTGGGAGGCATTTTGCCATGCAAAATGATAGAAGGGACCCAGAACTTCCTGAGTTCCTACCGAGTGGTAGTACTCTCCAGAAGGCATGTACTCTTGCCGTTGTGGAGAAATGTGTGCTTGTGCACAGGGCAAGGCTTTGCTGTTTTGTCAAAGACAACCAGTATGGAGGAGATAGCTCCAAGTGACAGGGGGAGAGAAGAAACCTGGTGACCTTGTTTAAATCCCTAATCATAATCTACCTCGGACTTGATTACCCATCCAAATGGATCTTCCTGTAGGTTTCTGAGTCATGTTAGCCACTACATCTCCTTTTGTTTGGCCAGTGGGGTGCTTTGTGCCCATTGCCCTGGGGAGCCAGACACAGTCTCAGTCATGGAGAAGAGAACATCCTCAACTTGCCCAGATGCAGCTGTGAGGTGCAGATTTGCAGGAGAGCTAACAGTGTCCACCCCCACCCCCCAGTTCCTTCCGATCCACTTTCCTTTGCTTTCACCACAAGGGATTGCAGGCAACAGAGAGGCCTCCACAAAGATAAACTTCACAGAGCTCTGTCACAGGCTGCAGGGTCCCTCTGTGGAGATGCTATTCTCTTCCCTTTGCAGCAAATGTCAGCTCCGCTGCCTCTTCCCAGCAGCTCACGTCTGCATGCGTTCTTTCATTTTTCTCTAGAGATCCTGCCTGTCCAGGACGTTTTTTATTTTACATTTGAAAAAGCAGAGGCTCTGCACAGAGCCTGAGTTACCGGCTCCAGGCCCAGCGCTGCTATGCAGCCTCAGATTTTTTGCCTCGGGCTCCCTATGTCTTGCACAGGGAGGGGGGACACTCCTTTGTGCTAACTGTCACTCCACTGGCGGTCCTGCTGCTGGGTGGGTAGAACCCATTTCCTGGCTGAGGAGCAGCTTGTTCCTTCACTCTGACCACATACCAGATGACAACTCTTGGCTTCACACATGGAAAAACAATTCACAGCCCATTTGTTGGGTCCCCAAACCTCAAGAGCAGAGAGGAAATTATTCAGTGCAGTTCATCCAGCCAGGGGCTGCAGGCATGTGCCCTGTCCCCTCTCATGTTTGTCCATGTTCCCCTTCCTTCTCAGTCTCATCCCCTTCCTCCCAGGCCCTGCCTCATTAGGGGAAGAATTCACCAATTCCTCAAGATTGTAGCGAGTCTTCTTGTCTCCCCTCCTCTTCCTCATAGCCAGACCCAAGAAGGACAATCAGACCAAGCCACATGGGCCAGTAAGGCAAGATAATCTCAGGGCTCGCCCTGGCCTGAGCAAACTCTTGGGTTCAAACGGCCAATGACACACATTTGCTTCACTGGAAAAACTTAGAAGTCATACCACATTCTGAACCTCGCCTTCCCTCAAAAAAAGGATCAAGGAGTCAGCTGGGGAAGGCTTGGCCTAGATGACGTAGAGAGCATGGCATAGACATTTTCATCAAAAACCAGCCCATGTTTATTGAACATCTATTAAGGCTTCTCTGAGGAGTCTGCAAAAGCATCCTGGCTGGGCTCCCTGGTTCCATGATTGCACCCTCCCCGCACAATCCATGCTCCACACAGCAGCCTGACTGGTCCTTTTAAAACATCAGTCATCTCACTCCCCTGCCCAAAACCTCCCAGGGCTTCTAATTGCACTTAAACTAAACTCCGTACCCGTTGCCTGTTTTCCATTGGGATGTTTGTCTTCTTCTTGCCAATTGGTAAGAGCTATTGGTGTATTAGCGATATCAGTCATTGGTGGTGCAAACATTTTTCTCAAATCTGTTGTTTTGTCTTCAGACTTTGTGTACGGCATCTTTTGTCGTATAAAAATTTTACATTTTTATATAGTCAAATATGTCCAACTTTTCCTTTATGGCTTCTCAGTTTCTTGACTTGATTAAGATGGATGCCCTTCTTAATGTGATTGTTAACCTGGAATCCACTTGGATTTTTCTTCTGAGAGGTTTTCGTGGTTTATATTTTACATTTAATTCTTTATTCTATCAAAATTTATTTTTGTATTTGGTCAGAGACGGCAGGGCTAATTTTCTTTTCCTCTAGACAAGGGGTTGGCAAACTATGGCCACATGCCAGATCTGTGTTTATAAATAAAGTTTTATTGGAACACAGCCATGACCACTTATTTATGTACTGTCTCTGGCTGCTCTTACACTGTGACGGCAGGGCTGTATAGTTGCAGCAGAGACCATAAGGCCAGCAAAACCTACAATATTTATTAACTGCTTCCTTACAGAAAAAGCTTGACCACCCCTGCTCTAGATGACTATCCATTTGTGCCAGCCCAATTTGTTAAACAAACTACCTTCAGCCCTCTGAAATGAAATAGTCTTTGTCATATATGAAATTCTAATGTGTCTGAGGATCTTTTCCTGGATTTTTCCATTCTGTTCCACTGATCTCTTTGTCTGTCTCTCTGCCAATACCACTTAGATTTGATTACTGTGACATTATATCTGGCAAGGCATATCCCTCCTCACAATTCTTATTTTTCATGCTTTTCTTGGCTCTTCTCATGCGATTACTCTTCCATTAGAATTCAAGTTATTTTTGTCCATTCCAAAAAAAGGGAAAACTTTCTTGGAATTCTAATTAGAATTGCCTTGTTTATATATGTATTTTGAGAAGAATGGATATATTTACAATATTAAGTCTTCCTATCTCAGAAAATACCTTTCTATCTTTTCAGTTCATTTGGGGTCTTTTAATAAGATTTTATAATTTTATCCATATTGATCTGTATTAGTCAAGATCTGGTCAGAGACAGAAACCATGCCAGTAATTTGAACATGGAAAATTTAAAGAAAGACTTATTAACTAGTAAAAAGTGGTTAACTTTTAAAAGGGTTAAAAGAAGAGTCTCAGGAAGACAGGAATAGCAAATGCAGGAAGGAGCGATTCCCAGCGCTGAAGAGCGGCTCACGAGGACGGGACAAAGAACTTGGGAGAGGGAGCCTTCCAAACCCGGGGCTGAAATTCGGACATCACTGGAGAGGGTGTAGCTGCCACAGGAAAATATAGCCTGGGTCCAAGTTCTTTTTATGTGACCTTTATCCCTATGTATTTTTATAGTTTTTTTTTGAAATCTCTGTTGTCATTTTTTTCCCATTCTCATTTCTAGGTGCTTATTGCTAGTAGAAAGTGAAGCTAGTGATTTTTATATAGTTACCTTTACTGTCTTTACTAACTTGTCTTATTTATTTGACTAGTGTTTCATTAGAGTCTCTTGAGTTTTCTGGGTATTCAAACATAGAGCAAGAGAGATAATTTTATCTATTTTTCTCAATATTGATAGCAATGATTTCATTTTCTTGCCTCAGTGCATACACCAGTTCCTCAGATAATGTTAACTTGCCATTTATCTATTCTACCAAAGTTTTTTTTATATTAAATTCCTTCTATCCTTACTTAATTTCTGTCTCCTAGATATGCCCAATTCTGAGAGATGTATATGGCTATCTCCAACTCTTATTTTAATTATTAATTAATTTATTTTAATTTTCTCATATGCTTAATAGCTTTTTTTCTTTATATATTTAAGTGTTATGTTATATGGTGCATACAGGTTTATGGACATTGTATCTCCTTTATAAACTCTGCTTTTTAACGTTATCTCATCACTCTTCCTTCTGGTCTGTACCTTCAACCTTAAATTCTACCTTTTCTGAAAACCATATTGCTAACATTTGCTTTCTTTTTTGCCTGGTTACTCTTTGTCTATCGTTTCCATTTCAATTCTCCTTTCTCAGTTTCTCATCATAGAACCAAATAATGGAGCATTTGCTTGCATTTCCCCAGAAGTTTCCACAGTAACTGTGTTTTTAGACTTTTGCACCTCTGGTTGTTGTTTCCAGTGGGTCTCAGTAACACTGGATGCTACTTTCAGTCAGAAATAAGCATTGCACATGTACTCTGCTCTGTCCACACTAGTTCACCCCTAAAAGAGCACTGAAATTAGTGCCCTACTGAATAGGATAAGTGCTTTAGCAGAAGCCTGCGAACAAGACTACAGTCCTTTGTGATGAGACTCTTACCACCCTGGACATGCCTGATTTTATTTTTGCTCATATTGACCCAATCTGTTGATCCATGTGAAGACAGAAGTGACCACAAGGCTACTCTTCCTTTCTGCTTATGTTAACAGTAACTTCCATGTATTGAGTCTGACTCTGTAGCAGGCACTTTGCATACTCTACACACATTGTCTTAGTTAATCGTCACAATAATCCTGGAGAATATATTATTATCCCTGGTATGCAGGTGAAGAGAGTTAGGTAACATGCTTCCAGAAACACAGCCTCTAAAGAACAGAGATGGAACTTGGCATTTATTTTGTTTTACTCCATGCACTGCTTCTCCCTTCTCCAGAGTCCACCAGCCTACAACACAGCCTCAGGCTGTGCTGAGATCGGGGCTGTGGGCTGATAGAGGCAGAAAGTGAAAGCATTCCAGAGTGACCCAATAATGGCCATTTCACCAGCTTCACCAGACCGGCACTGAGGATTGCCAACATAATATTTTCGTGAGCTTCATACCTTTACTCTTCCATGGCTTAGAAATCAGATATTATTGTTAAGCTTCTGAAAGTTTAGTAGATATCTTTTATAACAAGGGTTGGGGTTATGCAGATATAAGAATAAAAAACATCTGATCTCCCCCAACTTGCCATTGACAGATCCTGCTGCACAGGATCATGGGAATCATTCATACATTGTGTTCTCAGGACTGTGCAAGACACTGGCATAAAAGTCCTGCAAGGTGTGCTGTCTTCTTCCTTGAGAGTTTTACACTTCACTTAGCACATGTACCCCCAAAAGAAAAGTTTTAAAAAGGTGGATGGTACAGAGCAAGGGGAGGTGCTGCAGTAAGTGTCTCAGAAGGTCAGAAATGATGTTCTCCCAGGGAAAGATTTAAGGAAATAATGCACTTGAGCTAGGCTAAAGGGAGATAAGAAGTTAAGCAAGTGAGAAGAAGGAAATTATAAGATGAGGGCAATGAGAGCCAAAACACAGAGGGGAATATATCATGATGAGAAGGAACAGGGAGCAGACCGAGTTGGTCAAGGAGGAGAGTCTGGGTGAGAAAGGTCGTGGTGGAAGGTAATGCTGGGGTTATTGTGGTGCAGATTATGCTCTGGTTAAAGACTGGACTTTATCTGGTGGGCAGCAAGGAGCAGTTGAAAGTATTGGAGCAGAGACAGCAGGTACACGATAGTTGCTTAGAGATGTTAATTCCACAATGGCTATGGTGGGTTGGCGTGCTGAGGGAGAGAGAGCAGTTTAATAACTGGTACAAGAACAAAAGCAAACATTTCACAAAAGAAAAACTTTAAAGAGCCAGTAATCATTTGGAAAAAAAGGGTTAGCTTCATTCATTATTAAGTAAACGGAAATTAAAACGACTATGAAGTCCCCATCCTTGCCCCTAAATGCAAAAAGATTGTAAAGTCTGCTATTCAGTGTTATCAGAGGAAGTGACCTTGACACTTTCATATACTGCTATTGGGCATATAAGACATTTCAGGGAAGAATTTAGAAATATGGACCAAGATTTCCCAAAATATTCAAACCCTTTCACCTATTACCTCTATCTGAAGAATTAATCATAAGGAAATAATAAGTCTGTGTCCAACATTTTAGCTGCAAACATCTCCATTGCGGCACTGTTTACAATAGCAAAAAATAGGAGCAACTTAAATGTTAAGGGTTAGGGGACTGGTTAAATAAATGATGGCACAATGGTGGTATCTTCATACAATGGAATACCCTGCGACTATTAAAAATGATGTCTATGAATAGCAGTTGAGATGGAAAGATAGTCACGAGACAGTGTGTTCATCCTTTCTCATTGGTCTCTAGGAATACTTCAGTCATAAAGTGAACATCTAAATTTGCAAGGCTCTGTCTCTGGGGTGTCTGTCCTATTACACTGGTCTATTTGTCTATCTCTATGTATATGCCACACTGTCTTAATCACTGTAGCTTTAGAATAATTCTTGCTACCTGGTCGGTCTAATTCCCTGCCTCTGGCTGCTGTGTGGAGAAGAGTTTTGGGTGGAGGGACAAGGTGAAAGCAGGGAGATCAATTGGGGCGCTGTTACAGTAATTAGAAGTAGAGGTGGTATTGCAAATGTTTCTGAAAAAAATCGGAGTTACTCAAATGCTCTACAAAGCCCAGGGTACTAAAGGGCACTAATAAGAACTTCTTATCCCATATTTTGGCAACTTCATAAATGATCTTACCTCATGGAACAGCTCCTCTCCTCTCAGACCAGTTTCGTAATCATCAAGGAAGAGAAATCAGTTGCTGAGTACAACAGTGAATTTAAAGTTCTGTGTCTCCTGAGTCACCCGCCATGTCTTTCATTTATGCCTCCAGATACAAAGGAGGCACATATTCCTCCCCCAACTACCACATTCCATCCGTCTCTCAACCACATTTTTCAGAAAGTGTGAATCGCCTCATACAGTGGCTGCCATTATAAACACCATGAATTAAGACTTCAACATTGACTCGAGCCAATGGTGAAAGATCAACATGGCTGCTCGTGCAACAAACATTAAGAAATCCCAAATGGGGGCTGGCCCCGTGGCCAAGTGGTTGAGTTCGCGCGCTCCGCTGCAGGCGGCCCAGTGTTTCGTTGGTTCGAGTCCTGGGCGCGGACATGGCACTGCTCGTCGGACCACGCTGAGGCGGCGTCCCACATGCCACAACTAGAAGAACCCACAACGAAGAATACACAACTATGTACCGGGGGGCTTTGGGGAGAAAAAGGAAAAAATAAAATCTTTAAAAAAAAAATAAAAAAAAAAAAAAAAAAAAAAAAAAAAAAAAAAAAAAGAAATCCCAAATGGTTGTGCCTTTTTAGAACTAACAAATGAGTTCAAAGGGTTTTCTTCCTTCCATGAAAATGAAATGAATTCAAGTTTAACAAGTAGGTGGTGAAAGCCTTGCTGACAGGGCTGGAAAATTCTATGGAAGAGCTGATGGAGGGTTAGGGAGAGAAAATGGTCCAAGACCTAAAATAATATTTCAGGAGTTTTCTACGATATTGAAGAATTACAGCAAGTCAGTAATGACCTTCTTAAATTTGAACTGTTCTGCAATTTAAAACTGTACCTTCAGTAATTATGATCCAGCAACAGCATAGATAACTCATTGGTTCCGTACTAAAAAATTATATAAAGTGTGAGGTAAAAAGTCAACTGTCTGTATCTTTAAAGAGGAATCAAATGAAAAATCAGCTTAACTTGCTTTTCAAGTTACCAGTAGCAGGAAGGAACACAGTGAAGAGGACTGTGATAAACATCAGGAGTTAGACTTCTTGGAATATGTCTTGTTTCTTACATTTGACTTTAGAACTGCATGACCTTTTACATAATTTTAAAACAAAAGTAAACTTTAAAAAGCCATCCTTAAAAATCAAAATCGGAGTGAAATAAATGAATCCAACTCTGTGTCCAGTGGGTGGCATGACCACAGAGAAGGACTCATCTAAATAACTTTAAAACGTAGAAATTTGATGTACATCATTAAGGACAAAAAGAACTACAAAAAAATATGAAGCCGTTTTCAGGAATGATACTGCAGGTAGTTGTAGCGTCATTGTTATTCTGGGACTCGGGTGTAGAATGTGGAACAAAGCAAATAAGTATTTAGATTAGTGTCATTGACAACTGAGATTTCTAGCATAGGGAAAAGGAGATACAGCTGAAAGATCAATACGGTTAAATTAAAACCTTGTAATTCCGAATTTGAATGGAAAGTATCAGTATGAACCTATAATGTATTTTATTTTAAATATATATATGCCGATATATTTTACATGATTTATATAGTATAGAATGTATGCATTTACATAATATGTGTGTGTGTTTATATAATATGTGTGTGTGTGTTTCCTTGCCATGTTCACTGAAAGGCTTGGAAACAGTGATCAACCTATTAGCTATGAGCGTTGACCAACCCTAGCACCTAGATTGTAGTGTATAAATATTACTTCTCACTAAAAGAATCCAGGGCTTCTTGGATACATGGCTAATTTCATGTCTGGGGCAGGAAATATACAAGATAAGCCTGGAATATTTTGTCACAGCAGAAAGCAAAAACACATGAGCCAACTTGAAGATGCTCCCATTGGCCAAAGATGACACAATATATTATTCAATAATAATAATAACCACAGTGAATTTCAATGGATTGAAACACAACAAATCAAATAGTTAGATTCATGAGGTCATAATGATTCAAAACAAACAAGAAACGCAGAGAAACCAAAACTCAGGGTAAACACATGAGGGGAAACTCCTCTCTATAAAAGTATTTCAGCTTTATTTAAAAAAGAAGGAGGAGGAGGAGAAAGTTGGAACGATAGAATAAAAAGAGTCACATTTTGTAATCCATTAAAGAACCGATGGATCTAGGCAGTGAGCATCAGTGGCTGTTCTCATCAAGGAAAGAGCTAACTAGGCATTAATCCTTCCTGATGGAGATACAAGCAGCACCACATTCTTCCAAAGAAGTGAATCTAATGAAGGCTCTGGATCCAAATGCCAATTTACCAGAGATGCAGAGGACAGCAGAACACGTAAATACCACCATGAGAGTGCCATCAGAAAAATCCAGACTGTTTGAAACTCTTAAGGCCACATGACCCAATTTCTTCAATAACAACAATAATAAACTTCCAAGGACAAAAAGAGATAGAAAAGGAACCCCAGTGATTAAGGAGACTTGAGAGACCGAACGACCAATCACATGGTATGGACCTTTTGGGGATCTTTTCAAACTTTTAAAAAGTTAAATTAGGGGGCCAGCTCTGTGGTGTAGTGGTTAAGTTTGCATGCTCCACTTCTGTGGCCTGGGGTTCATGGGTTCAGATCCCCAGTGTGGAGCTAGCATCCCTTGTCAAGCCATGCTGTGGTGGCATCCCACATAAAATAGAGGAGGATATGGCATGGATGTTAGCTGAGCAACAGTCTTCCTCAAGCAAAAAAGAGGCAGATTGGCAACAGATGTTAGCTCAGGGACAATCTTCCACACCACAAAAAAAAAAAAAGAAAAAACAGAGAAAGAAAACAAAAAGTTAAATTTGTAGGACAATCAGGGAAATTCAAACACTGACTGGATATTTGAAGATGTTAAGGAAATATTTTTAAGTATGATAGTGGTATTATTAGTAGGCTTTTAAAATATCTTACTATCTTTTAGAGATGCATACTGATATAGTTATAGATGAAATGATATGTCTGAGATTTGCTTCAAAATAATAAGGTGGAGGACTGACCCCGTGGCCAAATGGTCAAGTTCACCTGCTCTGCTCTGGCAGCCTGGGGCTCACAGGTTCAGATCCCGGGTGCAGACCTACACACTGCTCATCAAGCCATGCTGTGGTGGCATCCTACTAGAACGACTTACAACTCGGATATACAACTATGTACTGGAGCTTTGGGGAGAAAAGAAAAAAGAGGAAGATTGGCAACAGGTGTTAGCTCAGGGCCAATCTTTGTCACCAAAAAATGGTTGCCTTAAAAAAAACAAACAAGATGGGGGAGAGTGGGGGTGATAGATGAACCAAGATTAGCCATGAGTTGATCATTGTTGAGGCTAAGTGATAGGTCCATGGAGGTTTATTCTTTTCATAACAAAAAGTTTTTTAAAGACATAATTTACATAGTTTCATATATATGGTATATATATAATAATTCAAAAGATATCATTAAGAAATAGCCTACCCCACCCTCTCGTGCTTCATATTTTGCCCCATTGCAGTCTCTCTTATTTCCTCCATCAACTGCTTTCCTTGCTTCTGCTGCCAAAGGTGATTCTGACGGGCCTTCAGAAGGTCTAGAGGGTCTGGTTAACCTGCCTTATCCCAGCTCATCCTGTGCATCCTGTATTCCATTCCCGTTTCATCCCAAGAGGACATGTACTACGTAGCTTTGATTTGGCAGATCCCGTCAATCTCATGGGCAGTAATACAATGTAGAGTTTATTTTAGCAGCATAACTTCTTTCAGTAGCTCTGTAAGTCATTGTAGTCCAAAGTTTACGCAATCATTAATAGTCTGAAGGGTTTAGCTTAAATTTTCAGTGACACGTTCTTGTATTGTACAGGGAAATCGTATATTGGAGTAATGACAGAGATGGGAGTTTGTGAAGCTCTCTTTGTAAATTTCTAGACCAAAGAAGTATTCAGAGGCATGGCCTGAGGCGTCGAAGGAGAATTTCATCATGTACTGCCTCATTCTGTTCTTTGAACACAGATAATCTTGTGCACCCGTGCTTAGCAGAACATACGATTTTTGCTTCAATTTTGCCATCAGCTCTCCAGCTGGACCAGCAGTGGCTTGATTTTCTGGCTAACAGGAATTGAACAAAGGGGCAAGAAGGACAGACCCCCATGTTGCTTCCATATTCTGGTCCCCTGAGACCCTTAGGGGTAACCCCTGAAGGGATCTCTCTTGGACAGGACTGTATTGTGATAAGCGGCTCTTCCTTCTTGTCCAGCATGGACCTCTGATGGCTCCTAGGTCAAAGGGAATGGAATGCAGTTGGGCTCTGCTCCTCTAATCCATCTCCCCCAAAATTCCTGACCTGAGAGCTACACTTCATAAAAGACCATGCAGCTAAGCCAAGGGGTCATGGAATGAATAGCCACGCAACTGGTGAGAAATGGAAGCTGAGAAGCAATCTGACAATTCCTCTCTCTTAATTTAAAGAAAATGGATCTGGAGACTTTAGAAACCTCCCAGCCCCACAAATTTAAGTCCCCAGGCCCAAGTGTCTCTAATTCTTCACACTGGAAAAGTTAGAAGCCTCAGGACAGGCAGCAACTACAAGTCTGTCTCTAGATGTTCAACTCATTAAACTCTGTGAAAGCAATTTGACAGCATCTGGGACGTGTTTTGTCATTAGGGGTGGGATTGGCACTGTTATTTATTTTACCAGGAAGAGGTGTGTGTGAAGGTGTCTGCATGAGAGGGTGTATGTTTCAGATGTAGGTGTCACTGAGTTTGTGTGTGTTAGGGATGGGTGTGAGTTTTTTGAGGGTTTCATTGCTGTTTTTGTTTTGTGTTCATTCCTACTGAAGAAATGCCCCTGAGCCCCTGCGTTCAGTTCATCTGGAAATTCTGTGCTTCTCTCCTGTGTTAATGGAATCACCCAAAGCACCGTCCTTCCTCTGAACCATTTTGACCATGATGATTCCGAGCAGCCAAAGAGACTCAGCTCTGAATTTTACATTTCCTTTCCTCTTATCTAGAGGAACAAGTTGTCATTCTAATTAAACAACAACTTTATTCCATGATGCAAGGAATAAAATCTCGGAATGACTTTCACTAAATTCCAGTTTAAATAAAGTCTTGCAAATAATTACTTGAACATAAGTTATTTACCCATTAATTCTTTATTTGAATTTGGAGGAATTCAAATATGTTTTCTGGCAAGTGCTTCTGATAAATGACCCGCTTTATTAGTAGTAGGTGTCTTATTCTTATAATTCCTAATGTATAATAAGCAGAACCCAGCCATTTCTGTTTCATGTGTTCTTTTTAAACCCTTTATCTCCCTTTAAAAAAATCATGTTTAATACATCACAGACATGATCTTTTAAACTGTTTTCAGTAGTTATGCAAAATCTTCACAAAAGTACTGGTGGGCAGACTACAGAGACCTCTCGACTTTAATCAGCCACGAGAGTAGGCAGGATTTAGAAGTCATTTCTCAACTCGGGATCACCTGCAGAAAATGAAAAAGTCCCAGGGAAGACTGCTGAGTATAAAATGCCATTGTGTACATAGACTTTTATGGACTCTGAAAAGCCCTTTGACTCCTTGGAAATAGAAGCTATGTTGGAAGTGGAAAGAGTAGAAAAATTTGTGTGACATGTGCATGTGAACACAGCACTGATGTTTAGGCTTGAAAAAGAGTGAAGAGGTCTAGGAAGGGGGCTCGTAGCCACTGAAAATCTTAACTGTTCGCCCAGAGGGGCTGGACTGAGACCTTGAATGGGAGGGAAAGGGCATCAAGATCAGTGAGAGAGACTTTGAACTATTTGCCAGTGACATTGACTTCAGAGCCCCAAACCTGACAGCAATAATCCAAGAACTGGAGCATGGTATGGAAAATGGGCTCAGCATGAGGACGAAGAAACCATATTTAAAGGAAGCATGATAAAGGGTAACTACCGTTCAGGAGAAGCTGTGGCCCTCACTAGTGTCTGCCACAGCAAGCCCAGATGGGCGATGACGGACTGCAAAAGCGAGCTGGTTTCTGCTGACAGATAGAGTTTCCAGTCCTACAGCACTTCTCGTTATGTGACCTTGGGCAACTCATTTAACTTCTCTGGGTTTCATTTTCTTCACCCATAAAGTTGGGGGTTGGAATGGCTGATTTTTTTAAGAACCCTTGCAGATGCAACATTCTACAATTCAATAAGAATGCATAAGAAAAAAGAGTTTGGCTTTCCAAAAGGATTGCAATTCTTAGAGTGTTATCCCAAAGAGTGTCTATCCTCTCTTCACTCCTAGTCATCTTGCAGCTCTGGGTAGCCAGCCACCCATGCATACACCACAGACTGTCTAGAAAACAGAGAAGGACCTAGTAAGTCTGAGATGGCTGAACAAAAAGAAAGAGAACGACTTAGACCTTGCTGTGGCTGGTGAGGCATATATAGGTTGAGTTTCAAAGCAGTCATACCAGAAGAACAGCAGTCTCCATCACACCCCGAGATTGCCCCTTGACTGGACCAGGGCAGTGTGCTGTGCATGGCTACCCTGGGATGGAAGTCTCCTCTAGTTGACCCTGATAATGTGGTCATCACACCAACAGCCCCAACATAAATATGTGGAGGGAAAATTACAGCCGGGAAATTTGAGTTGAGCCTGCATCATATTATGGGTTAGCACGTGGGCTTTCCTAGACGACAGGTAACCACTCCAGGCACCTCTGAATTTCCTGTTTATGTTCATGTACCACCCAATTAACACCTAGTTAGTGGCTGCACACTTGCACCGACTTTGCCTTGTCACCACTACCCTGCAGCTCTTAACTACCCCCAACCTGCCTTCCCATATAATAGAACCTGAATTAATACTCTCATTCAGGCAGAACACAATCCATTAAGAAAAAAAGAAATCAAATGGCTTTGATGAGAGGATGCACACGACTTGTCAAATGTAGCCATTCTGTCATTCCCCGAAACAGACACCCAGGTGAGAATGCAGCTGAGTTACAGTGACATGTGCCAGGTGGCATGAAAGCGATCACCATACAATCAGGTTTCTGCCTGGATTTGAAGTATTTCCAAAGAAAGGCTGCTGTTGCATATCTGTTCTCACTGGCGCTGGGCTTTTCTGGTTACGTGGCAACCAGAAGCCGGAAGGTTGGGGGTGGGAAGCCAGGAGCTCAGTGTGAAAACTTTGGCCTTGAAGTTACAGTTTCAAGTGAGGAATAATTCTTTGCCTGGTGGCATAAAAGGAATCTTTTGTGTGTCCTAGAGCCATATCACTGACAGACTGACCAAGTAATACATTGAAACGATTTCAGAGTGAGTATTGAGAGACTCGGCGCTTCAGATGTGCCTTGTCTGTAATCTCAAAACTGTGAGAGGACCACCCAAATTCTAAGTCATTAAGCTGAATGTTTCCATACTAAATAATATCTTTTGCTTGGTAGTGCATTGCTGCTTGATCCTGGCTGTGCATCCGAATTGCCTGGAGCTTGTTAATAATGCAGAGACACAGACCAGATCTCCTGAGTCCGAATCTTCAAGAGCGGCAGCGTCCGCCCTTTTGACAGGCTCACAGGTGGCTCTGCTGTGCGCTCAGGATGGAGAGCTACCAGCATGGTGCTCTGCAGTTCAGCCAGGACTTTTTCACCCATCGTCTCATTTGGTTCTCCCTACAACCTGTGAGGAAAGAATGGAATCTCTTTTACTGATGAGAAATTAGAGAGAGACAAAAAGTTCCAGCACTTTGCTCGAGACCCCAGAGTCAATAAGTAGCCGAGGCGGCTGGGGCCTCCCACCACCAGCACTGTCTCCAGGGCTGTGCGACCTGTGCAGGTGCACAGGATCCAGCACTCGGGCGCCTGCTGCCTAGTTTAATGCTCTGCTGCTGCCATCTTGAAATTCTTAATAATTTTTGAACAAGGGCACCACATTTCCATTTTGCACTGGGCGATGCAAATCGTGTAGCCAGTCCTGCTGTGTAGACCATTGCATTGTGTTGATTCAACTGTAGTAAAATACTTGGAGTGTTTCTCTCCAAAGTGAATCCCAGCTCTAGAGTCGTTAGCTTGAGTGTGCTAGAACGGCAACCTAGGGGAGAATAATAACAATATATAATAGTACTTTCATTTACTGAGCATTGTTATGAGCTTTTCATAAATCATATCACTTAATCCTCACGACAACCTAATGTAATTATTGTCACCATTTTATAAGTGAGGAAACTAAGACACAGAGAAATTAGACAGAGGTTGTGTTGTATGTGATTGTATATGTCTGTGATAACGGTGGATTCTGGACTCAAATCTCAGCTCTGCCATTTACCAGCTGTGTGACCCTAGGCAAGTTACTTGACATCTCTGAATTTCAATTTCTCAGCCAGTAAAATAAGGGTGATAATAATTGCTTTAGAGAATTGTTTTGAGGATTCAATGAATTAACATGGACAAAGTGGCCAGCACATAACAGAAGCACAAAAAATGTTGGGGCCTTTAATAACCTTTGCACTCAAGAATATTACCTGTGACATACCAAAATAGATATTTAAATGGCACCTTACTTAAGGATCTGAAGTGTTTTCACAGCACCAGATAATATAGTCAAGGTGTAATTAGCCATGCATTATAATATTTTTAAGTGATTCAAGTGACACTTCTTATGTCTAAGTGTAATCTTTCCCACTTTAGCATTTATCATAGTTTAATAACTACTGAATGCTGTTGAATTAAAATGCTATTCTGTCTGGGGCCATGTTGACCCTTAGCATGGTAAAGCTCATCCAGAGCTCAGCTAGAGCCGAGAAAAACGCTCACCAGAGCAACTGAACTCACGTGCTCTTCGGAGACAAGAAAAGATTGTAAGTAAAATGGAGAGCCTCTGAGATTTCTGAGACACCGGGCAGCTTCACACTGGCACGGCTCAAGAAGCACAGGCTGAGGGCTTACTCCTAGGAATGAGACCTCCATAACATTTTACAGAGATGGGTTTGCGCTTCTTCCATTCTTCACAAGCTCACAACCTGTGTGGTAGGAAAGGGATGTGGTGTTAAGACCTTCTTTAGTTATCTCCTCCATATATACCCGCCAGAGTATACCTACTATGTGCTTGTACCATGGATTCGATGCTGTATATAGATTCGCTCGCAGAGTTCCCGTACAATCTACACGATAAGTAATACTGCCCATTTCACAGAGGAGGGAAATGAGGCTCCATGGATAGAACCAATTTGCTTGGTGGTGGAGGATTCAAACCCAAGTCTTGGCCAGAGCCTGGACTCCTTAAGTTCCTTTCGTTCTTTCCATTCCTGCAGGCGTGTGTTCTTTGTGCTCTTTGATGAGAAGGAAGAGGCCAGGCCTAACAAAAGTAGTCATTCAGTTCACCCAGTGAATGAAGGAATGTGAGCTGGATCAGAAGAACACCAGAACATTTTAATGACGGTATGAATTGGCTTGAACACGTGATCCAGTCAAATGTACCATTGTTTTGAATTATTCAAAAGCTGTGAAACATTTGTTTTTCTAAGTGACCATTTTTCTTTTCTTTATTGCACACTATCCTTCTTCCTTCACATGGTGAAATGTGCCAGTTTGATTTAAGGGCATGTGGTCTTCTGGGCAGTTAGCCGTTTTGGTTCAACAGTCGCATGGGATCTCTTTCTGTCTCGTATATCTCAGACTTGGCTCCAGAGCCGTGGAGCTCGATTCTCCCAGTGACCATTTATTGAGAGGGAATTCAATACTTTGTAAAGCCATATGAGGTCACTGAAATAATTTTAGTAAAAATCCCTTTGCTCCCCAGAAGAGTTCCCTGGTGAGCTCCTTGGAACCCAGGAGACTGGACAGAAATTGCTCACTGGGTGAGAGAGAGATTGTGTGTGTATGTGTGTGCGCACACACTCGCGGTGTTGAATCCAGCAGAGGGACGGCATGGGCCACGCACGCATATCGTTCATGACCCGGCCTCCCAGACTGGATCCTCAGAATGTGGGCAGATAGACAAGAACCCTTTTCAGCTGTCTCAGAGCACTTTAGAATCTCAACCAACACAGAAAATAATTTTCTACCAATGATTTGACACAGTGATTTGAACTGTACTCTATGGTCTTGACATGGTCTAAGAGCCCTCTGAGAAATAATGAAAACTTGGAGCCCGCACCTCATCCCAGAAAAAATTCCCACATGCCATACACACGCACACAACTGTGTAAGCAGTATCAAGTGATTTGTGAAATCTATGGATTGCCCTTTAGAACCACCGCTCCACGGAATTTCTTTCCTGTCTCAAAACAGTCTCCAAGACCAACGTCTTTCTCTTTCCATCCCTCTCTTTCTGTCATAGGAATCCAAAAAGGACAGGGTTTAATTTTCTATGGTGTTTTTTTTCCACCGTGTTATATCATAAGCCCTTTTCCTCTTGCTGCAAAATCTTCATAAGGCTCACTAGTAATAGCTGTGAAACGTCCCATCCATTAGCTGTCTCTGGATTTTCTTCTTTATTGGTGAACACTGCAACGGTTTCCAATTGTTTGCTGTTTAAACTAACATTTCAGCAAACAATGTGCTGCCAGCATGTCCCATTCCCCACTCGAGCTGCCAACCCTTTTCCATCCTCTTGAAGCATCGTGGTGGTTATCATTTGCACTTACTTGATTTAAATGTGCTTGCCTCTGTCCTTCCTGCCTGACCAGAAAGCAGGGCCATTTTTCTTTACCTCCTCTACTGGATGCTTGGTTCTCTCCCATCTTGCCACTACCAGTTATTCCTTTTTTTCTCCCCTACCTTTTGTTTTGTTCTTTTCCCAAACACACCCAGGTCCTCCTCATCTATATAAATCTCTTTTGCCTCCATGAATTTGCATGTGTTGGTTCCTCTGCCCGGAATACTCTTTCCTCCCACCCACACTTGGAAATTTCTACCAACCATTAGACTGAGAAAAGACGTTACTTTACAAGGTGACTCCAGGGTAGGAAGAGGGAGAATGTGACCTTCTGTGAGGACTGTATACTATGGTAAGCTGGGGGCCAGAGGCCTGACGTGGCTGTGCGCCTGTCTTTAAGGATTTCAGCCTCTGCAGAGGTGAAGATCTTGGGAATCTTCGTAAGTTCCTGAAGCAGAACAATGTGCTGGGAAAAGCACAGTGTTTAGGATTGGCCTGACATTGAATCAAGTCTCAGCTCCAGCATTTACTAACTCTGAGACCCTACATATGCTGCCAAACACCAGTTTCTGCATCTGTGAAAGAATTAATGAGATATTACTTGGCCTGGTACTGAGCCCCATAGCCAGTGTCTCATAAATATTTTCTCTCCTCTATGACAAGCCTTCGTACCCCAGCAATGTCTAGCCTCGTGTTTGACTCAAGAGTAAACACTCAATAAATGTTTGCTGAGTGAATAAACATTGACTGATAGCTCCAAGCGTGGCACCGGCCCTCATCTGCATCCTTGCTCCTCCTAGCCCGGGCAGATGAGCAGGCAGTGCCTCCTGCAGCCCAGGACAATCTCTGTGTGAAGCAGAAAG
The DNA here is from genome assembly GCF_041296235.1 of Equus asinus. NCBI lineage: Eukaryota > Metazoa > Chordata > Mammalia > Perissodactyla > Equidae > Equus > Equus asinus. Next base: position 35,557,477 of record NC_091817.1, read on the forward strand.
TCAGTGATTGCAAGTGCACACGCGGCCAGACAGGAACTGTCTCCAGAGAAGGGGGTGGCACTATGCCAAGTACCTGTGGCCTCTTTGCAGAGGTGCATAATAATTATGATCCCTCATGTTCCTTCTGGAGGGTGCCTTTCTTCTTGGAACATGTGGCACTTCACAGACATCATCTCAGGGATCGTCGCCACACGCCTGTGAGAGGGCAAAAGCACAGCACAGCTTGTCACCTGCCCTGTGGGCACCTGGCAAAGGAGGGTAGGTGATGAGAAAGGATGGGGGTGGAGGAGGCGCATGTCCTCATTGTGCAGGTGAAAAGATGGCAGAGAGAGGTTTCAACAGCTCACCCACCCTCAGAGGGGCAGAGGGAACAAATTCAGCATCTCTTTCAGGTCCGGGAGCACCTAGGCAGTTCCGCGGGCCTACATCAGGCTCAGCTGATCTTGGCTGGGGATCTGCATACTTCTGCAGTCCCAAGGTCCAGGCTTTGGCTATGACACTCCCATGAATGGGAAAGTCCCCACCCAGTGGCAACTGAGAGACGGGGAAAGAGGAAGATAAACCTCATAGATCCAGAGTGCTTGCAAGTTAATAGTTCAAGTCCATTAACTTAAAACTCAGTCCCACGTCTTTAAAACTGCACAGAACAAGGATGTCCTACAACTCACCAGCTCATGGTGGGATGATGTTGTGCCAAGTGTTTGCTATGCCCGGGAGTTCCCCAGCTGTGCCCCACCCAGACTCTGCCGTGCTCTGCTGTGACAGCACCCTGTGCTTTTTCCTTTGTGACATTTGGCTAATTTGTAATTACTTGTTTCTTAGCATGATTATACATACAATTATACATATGGTCTCCTTGACTAGAAGCAAGCTCTATGAGATCAGAGAGTACTTGTGTCTAGTTCCTCTTATATAGCCCTACTACCAAGGATAGAGCATTCAGTAAACATTTGTTGAATGAACGAATGAATTGTAAAATTTAAATGAATAGGAAAAAATAAGCCAACAAAAATCAAATTATAGGAAACACTTTGTACCAAGATGAGATGACATTTGTTACGGGTATATCTACCCATGGCCTTACTTGTCATTTCTACCTACAATTGTAAAATGAAATTATTGTCTGTTACACAGAATTAATGGCATAAATTTCTGCAGCTCCATGAGGCCAGGGGTGTTATTCATCTTGCTTATGCATTGTATCCTAGGGGTTAGCATAGTACATAGCACAAATTATGTACTAAATAAATATTTGTTAAAGGGTGGATGGAAAGAGCCTGCAGATGCTTTAAAATTCATCACTCCATGCTCCATTAATTAAGAATATTGGATAATTAAGATATAATCTAGTTGAGTTTTTTCCTTGTATTTTATTTATCTTGTATTTATCATTATTCTCTGCCTCATTTAGAAAAAAAAATTTAAGGTGCCAGCAAAATAAGCCTATTTCACACTATTCTTTTATTCAACAAATATTTTTTGAGTGCCTCCTCTGTGCTATGCACAGGGTTAGGTGATGAAGATGCAATGGGGAAAGGACAATTCGCTGTGCCTGTCTTCATAGATATTACAGTATTGAAAACATGCTGGCCAAGCAAGTCAGTAGAATTTGGAGCAGTGCTTAAAATATGTAACAGTTAGCTTTTGCTGCATAACAAACCACCCCAAAACTTTGTATTTTAAAACAACCACCATTTATTTAATTTGTGACTCTGTGGGTCAGTAATTTGATCTGGGCTCATCTAGGCAATTCTGTTGACCTGAGTCAGGCTCAGCTGATCTCAGCTGGGGCTTATTTGAGCATCTAGGTTGGTTAGGAGCTGACTGGCTGTCAGCTGGGGGCCCTCATTCTCCAGCAGGCTAGGTGAGACTTATTCATGTGGAGGTCTCAGGGTTCTAGGAGCTTAGGAGTAGAGGCTGCAAGGTCTCTTAAGGCCTACCACCAGAACTCACACAAGGTCATTTCTGCTGTGTTCTATTGGTCAAAGAAAGGTCAGCCCAGATCCAAGAAGTGGAGAAATAGACTCCCCCTCCTGATGGAATGAGTTACAAAGTATCGTGATCATTTTTTTTAATCTATAACAATATATTTTTATTGTGATAAAATATACGTAACATAAAATCTACCATCTTAACCATTTGTAAGTGTACAGTTCAGTGGCATTGAATACATTGATGATGTTGTGCAACCATCACCACCACCCACCTCCAAAACTCTTTTCATTTTGTAAAATGGGAACTATACCCATTAAACACTAACTCCCCATTCTTCACTCCCCCAGCCCTGCAACCACCATTCTATCTTCTGTCTCTATGTCCTCTATAAGTTCCTCACATAAGTAGAATCATACTGTATTTGTCCTTTTGTGACTGGCTTATTTAACTTAGCATAATGTTCTTAAGGTCCATCCAAGTTGTAGCATGCATCAGAGTTTCCTTCCTTTTAAAGACTGAATAATATTCCATCATATGTAAATGCTACGTTTTACTTATCCATTCATCCATTGATGGACACTTGGGTTGCTTCCTTCTTTTGTCTATTGTGAACAGTGCTGCCATGAACGTGGGTGTGCAGATATCTCTGTGAGACCCCACTTTCCATTCTGTTGGACTACCACAATGTATTTACCAAAACATGCTTTAAGTCTTTCTATTTCACTTTAGTAGTTCACTTCATATAAACTAAGCATGATATTAAAGAGATACAGAGCCACCAGGAAATTTATTTGACAACTCTTTGTTAAATGTTTTATATTCCTTAATTCTGAAAGCCTGTCTGCCCTCCCCCTAAGCCCACAATAAGGCAATGCTATTTTTCAGTTTTACCCCCAGGAGACAAAAACAGCTCCATCACTGTAAACTTATGTGGGCACTACCACTGCCTGGTGGTCAAGGGCCCTATTTGTCCTGCAACATCTTGCATTAAGCACACGCCTCAATCATATTCCGGGTACTGAAATATTAGATGAATTCATCCATGGTTCTGGATATTTCTTTGTGACTCATTTATAGAATATTCAGTGATCTTTCAGAACACTCTGTGAAGTGTGCCGTGTGGGTCTGGTGAGGCCTGACACCCTTTAGATACTCCTACTGTAAATTGGATGCGCCAGCTCCCGAGAGCTGGTGCCAAGGTGTGAATTAGATAGAGACGCTTTCGCCTGTTCCTCTGGCCTCCTGACTCTGTTCCTGGGCCATCCCATGGCAGACCAGGTCTCCAGGCAGCATGCCTGACCTCAGCTGCCCAAGGAGGGGGGGATTCCAAAGTAAGTAACAGTAGGGAACTTAGTGGCTCCTGCATCCTGTTTGCAAACTGACAAAACACGGAGCTGTCAGATATATGAGCTTCTGCTGAGTCCTCTCCTCGGATGCAAATCTTCTGTAGGTGGGGAGTGTGGTGGGGAACTGAGATCCTGGGGAGGCAAGGACGGCAGGGAGGCATGTAGGCCAGGGTGGAAAGCCAAGCCATTTTTGGCTGCCATAGATCTCCCAAATCCTGTCAGAACCAGTTGTCCAGCAGGAATTTTCCCTTCATGAGAATATGAAAAATGCCAGCTGCCTGCTAAGTTCCTCTGGGAGCATGTCCTCCTCTGAGTTTGCTTAGAAAAGGGGGCCAGCCCAGTGGCCCAGTTGTTAAGTTCGAGCGTTTCACTTCTCGGCAGCCCGGGATTCGCCAGTTTGGATCCTGGGTGCAGACATGGCACCGCTTGGCACGCCATGCTGTGGTAGGTGTCCCATGTATAAAGTAGAGGAAGATGGGCATGGATGTTAGCTCAGGGCCAGGCTTCCTCAGCAAAAAGAGGAGGATTGGCAGCAGTTAGCTCAGGGCTAATCTTCCTCAAAAAAAAAAAAAAAGAAAGGGCATCGGCACAGTGATTTAGGTTGGTCACAAGCACAGAGGCAGAGGGTTGGACAATGTGCTTAGAGGCAAGTCAATTTTCTTTTTTCAGAGTCAGTCTTTGAGGGGAGAAATCCCTCCTGTTGACCAAGCTGTCGCCATGTCTTGTGGGAGAGAATTGTCACCCTCATATTCAAAGAAATAAAGATAGTCACTTCAATACTGCCCCAAAGTTGTCATAGAAAGTAGTCTAAAAAATGAATACATTATCTATGAGTATATATCTGGATATGTAAAAGTTTTTAAAAACATTTTTTGGATGGATGGACACCAAACCTCTAATTTGCTTACCTTTACAAAGAGGGAAGGAGACCAGAACTGGGGATGGTAATCAAAGAGAACTTCAGCTTTATCTGTAATAGTCTATTTTTTTAGAGAAGAATGGATTCCTATATATCTTGTGTAATTAAAAATTAAATTCAAAAGAGAAAATAAGGAAAGTCATTTTGGTTATCTATTTCTGTGTAACTAGCCACCTCAAGACCTAGTGGCTTAAAACCACAACAATGTATTTTTTCTCACCATTCCAGCTGGGCAATTCTACTCCACATGCGACAGCTGGGGTCATCATGCAGCTGCATGAACTGTGAGCTGAGCTGGAGCTCCAGGGTCTCTGTCCACATTCTCTCTTCCCTCAAGCCCAAGCTTCTTTGCAGAAGGAGGGCTGGCTTCCAAGGGGACAAGCCCAAGAACAAACACTTATTGAGCCTCTACTTGCATAGAGTGCTAACGTCCCATTGGCCAAAGCATGTCACATGGTGTCATTGTGGTAGGGACAAACAAAGGTGTGAATCCCAGGAGGTGTGGTTCATTGTGGGCCACCAATATGGCAGTCTACCATAGTCCTTCAGTTATTCCAGACCACAAGATTCTCTTGGGGACAGAGCTCAGGTAGTGATGTGGCAGTTGCTGACACTTTCCAAGCTTTGATGAGCTTTTCTAGATCTCAAATTCAAAATTCTGAAACCCACCTTTCCTCCTTTGCTCTTATGCTTGCTTTTGCTGTTCCATTGCATCTTCCTTTCTCTTCTTCCCTCCCTCATCCAGTTTTTTCTTTATTTGTTTTTGGGTTTTCTCTGTAGGAGGTTGGGTTAGGGGCTCATAATCCTCCATCACTTTCTTTTGCATTATTACCTGAACTATGCCATCAGGGAAATACAAAAACTGATTCCAACAGCTTGTAAAGATTTAATAAAAGGGACAGCATGGAATTCTAGGTCCCCCATCAATATGTATGGCTCTCAGTTATTCAGCATTAATCAGCACCTTTGTGCCAGACACTGCCATGCATATGTTAAGGCCATATTCTCAGGGGGTAACAGTACCAGTGCTGTACATAGACTACCTGGCTTCAAATGCCGGCTCCACACACTGTATAACCTTGGCAAACTTCTGTGCCTCAGTTTCCTCATTGGGTGGTTGTGAGGATTAAATTAGCCCATTAGCTCAAATAAGATTATCTGTTGTTGTTATCACCATCATCATCACCTGTATCTTGCTTAACTCTCCCAACAATCTCACACGATAGACATTAACCCTCTCATTGTGTGTATCAGGACCCTGAGGCACAGAGAAGCTGAGTAACTTACCCAAAGCCACAGTTAATAAGTGACAAACCCAGGATTCAGACTGACATCTGTCTGACTTCAAAGCTATGCACTCAATCACTACATTTCTTACTCGGGTTTATAGCCCCTCAAACAAGAAATGTTCTGGTGGGTGACCCTTATTTAGTTTTCTACCAATAGTTGTTTGATCATTAAAAAAAAAAAATCCCATCTAACAAGACCTGCCCCATGATCAATACCAATCCACACTGAATCTTTAATGCTCTGTCTTATCAAATTAGCAGCTTCCACCACAACTCAGGGTGAAATCAATGTTCTCTTGACCTTAAGCATGCACCAACTTGCAAACACTCATGCCTCGGGGCTTCGGTGGCTTGTGGGTGAAGGGAGCCCCTCTCAGACGTGTCCACTTCAACCCAGAAAGAATGCAGTTCCGGATGAGTCGAGACCCCACAGGCCCTGGTGAACCCAGTAGTCATGGCCCATTCATCCCAGGTCTTCTGTCCCTTCTTCCAGGATCTGGGGTGTCTCTGAATGTCCCTGGGCACACAGCACACAGCCAGGCAGCCTCTGGCCTCCACTTTATCCTCAATGCAGCCGTAATAATAGGAGGTTTCTCAGCCTCCAGGTTCTCCTCTCTCTAAACCCTCCTTTCATCAGCACTTTTCTCAAACATTTAGCAAGCCACAAAGTTTTCCCCCATCCCACAGGCTCTAGTCTAACACTTGTCATTGCTGTGCAAGTTTCTGCACTAATTAGTGTCACTTTCTTCCCGGTACTCATCCTCCACTCCAGCCAAAGCCACTCACTCTTCTAGTCTCCTATATTGCTCCGACCTCTGGGTCTATGCTCATCCCAGGGCTCCTTGCTGCAATTCTCTGCACCTTCCTTTAATTCTGTGTACCTTCCTTTCATGCCCACTTGGGGTCTAATAATCTTTCATGTCTTGTTAAAGTTTCAACACAAAACATTCCAGAAGAGTCCAGCCCATTTTTTTCTCACCTCCTCTAAACTCCTTCAATTTTTTGAGTCTAAAGAACATGCTTTAGCACTTAATTGTCTATTACCTTGTGTTGTCTTCCTTCGTGCACTGCAGCATCTCCCTAGGCAGAAAGCAAGATGCTCAATTTTCAAAAATTATATTATACCTTCTCTTGTAATCTTCATAAGAATAATAATAGGTAGCATTTATTAAGTGCTTACTACGTACCACGTAGTGGCTTAAGCAATTTACAAGTGTTATCTTGTTTACTCCCAGAGTGTTTTATAAGGTAACTCATTATTACCTCCATTTTGCAGATAACCAAAGCCCAGGGGTCACATAACTGGCACCGAGTCATCTAGTTGGCAAGCGACAGAACCAGAATTCAAATCCCGGTAGCTTGACCAGAGTGTGTTGTTCTGCAGTCAATACCTGTGTGAAATTGTGCCCTAAAATGTATACTGTCACTGACTCTGTGGAATGACTACACATAGTGATGAGATATAATTTGGGTTCATTTCTCTATTGCTGCATAGCAAATTACCCTAAAACTAGTGGCTTAAAACAACACTTATCATCTTAGCTTCTATGGGTCAGAAGTCCTGGCATAGCTTAGCCAGGTGCCCCTGGCTCTGGGTCCCTCGCAAGCCTGCAGCCAAAGTGTCAGTCATCCCAAGGTTTGAGTGGGGAGTGGTCCTCTTCAAGCTCACTTAGCAGGTTGTTGCAAGATTTGTTTCCTTGTGGGTTCTTGACTGGAGGCTACCCTCAGTGCCTTGCCATGTAGCCTCTCCATAGTACAGTGCACAACCTGGCAATTTTCTTCACCCAAGCATACCAGGGGGAAGAGCCAGAGAGACAGGGAGAGTGCAAGCAAGACAGAAGTCACAGTCTTTGTAACCTAATCCGGGAAGTGACATCCCATCACTTTTGCCATCCTCCACTCATCAGAAGCAAGTTACTAAGTCCAGCCCACACTCAAGGGGAGGGGCATCACACAGAGGTATGAATACTAGGAGGTGGAAATCATGGGGAGCCGTTTCAGAAGCTGTCTGCTGCAAATCCATAAAAGCCATTAGGGAGGCCTCTCCGAAGAAGGAGCATTTAAGCTGACTCCTGATGGATGAATAAGAGTTAGCCAAGATGTATGGGGTGGGGAAGCCAGACAGAGGGAAGAGCTCATGGGAGGCCCTGGAAGGAGCTGGGCTTGTTCAAGGAACAGCAAGTTGTTCCATGAGACTGGAGTGTGAGGAGGAGGGGGAAAGAGACCCAAGACGAGGCTGAGGCCTTGTGGGCAGGTTTGGAGTCTTCCTCCTTCTCCTGAGAGCAATGAGAAGTTCCTGTAGGACTTCAGGGAGTGGGATGTGGGTATGGAGAATGTGTTAGAGAAGACCACAATAGAGGACGAAGGCGGGAGGCTGTTACAGCTGGAGAGGAAGAGAGGTGGTGAGTTTGAGAGAGAACTTGGATGAAGAATCAACTTAACCAGTACACTGCCCAAAGACTGTTCAAATTCCGAAGTACTAAAAAGTTCCTGCCAGGAGAGATCTGATTCCTTTTACATTTCTGTCTGCTGGTTCTAGGTGAAGCTGTCATTCTTAGGCTCCTTTTAGAATCTGGAGGAAAGGAGACTTTTAGTGTTAACTCTCTAATTTCGTGGCAGAACCACCCCCAGCATTGAGGTGCCTCATCTGGAGTGGCATGTTCTCCATGCGTGTGCCTCCATGTGTCTCTGTTTTTGATGTTTTTTCTCTCTCTTAGTTCTAGAAGTCTCTGGCCTTCTCCACTCTTCTTACTTGCCATCTGAGATGGCCCAGCCCACTTCCTCACCATTTCTTCCCTTCTGGAAGACTTTATCATTGCTTTCCCATTCCTATTTCTTCTCTCTCTCTCTCTCCATGTTTATCACTAACACGTCTTAGTTTGGATTTTCCAGAAATAGAGCCAGAGATAAAAATTTGAGAAATCATCTATTTGGGAGGTAATCCCAAGACACTTACAAGATCAACAGCCTAATAGGGGAGTGGGGAAGGGAAAGAAGCCCATGGAATGTGTATTATTGAGAACATTTCCACTGTGGACAACTGGAGCTTCACTCTGCAGGGCCACTCCAAGAGACAGTGCAGAACAGACACTCAGAGTTGTACCACTCAAGGGGTGAGGATGCTGGTCTATCATTGCTTGACTGCCTCCTGCCCTGGTGGCTCTTTGGCACGTCCCAGCACAGGGCTGGGGGACTCCCATGGACAGAAAAGAAAGCTCCCAAGAGGGAGTCACCAGTGTTTGCAGCCAGCAGCCTTCATGTGTAGGGTGTGTTAAGAGGACATGAGTGGGACTTGACAAAACCTACTGTAATAATAATAGCTAAAATGCTTTTATATAATTAATCTATTTCCTCCTCACAGATATGCCAGCTCAGTCCTTGACACATGAAGGTGCTTACCAAATGTTAATTAAACTTGTTAGTATTGCCACTGTGTTGTCCAAGGCCGTTCAGCTTGTAAATGTCAGAGCTGGGACTCCCACCAGGTCATGGGTGCTGAGTCCATTGGTCTTTAGACTGTAGAACAAGGAGTGTGTCACTGCCATGAGAGGTCCCGCCTCAGCTGTGGAGACAAGTTGAAGAGAAAGGTGACTGACTGCAACATTGCCATCTTGCCCTGGGTCAGCCCAATTAGCAGAGTTTGTCTGATAAAATTATGAAGAGAAAAACCCCACAATGACCTCTAGGGATGCACATGAGAATGCAGGAAGAACAAATGAGGGTGATAAAAAGTATATCCCGGCTGTCTCTATTAAGCCAAAAGTGGCAGATTGAAGAACAGTCTGTTGGGCACTATCTCACATTTGCTTCTGGAGACCAAACTAGCTTATCTGATTGGGGTGCGTGGGGAGGAATCCGCCATTCAGAAAGGGCCCATTCAAGTAAAAACCGGTCGTATCTATTCTTGGCCATAGTATCTTCTTTTATTCTGGCGCCTTGATGTTATTTCAGAAATGTGGGTCTCTAGGGTAGACTCTTAGCAGAATGGCAACCGTGGAACAGAATGATGGTGGAGAGGCTGTGTGAATACTGGGGAGAAAACCCACTGGACTTGGGAAGGACAGCAGCTCCAGGCTCGGCTCTCTCGGTAACTAGCTGCATGCCCCTGAGTAGGGAGAGAGGGGAGCGGCCCTAACGTCTAACACCCCTACTATATGTAGGCACTGCCCTTGGCGCCTTTGTAATCCATTGCAGTTGATCAGCACAAAGGCCTGTAAAGTAGACATTATCATCCCCTTTGTACAGAAGTTTGAGACAATAATCAGCTTGCCCAAGTCACTCAGCTATTAAGCAGAGAAGCATTTGGACTCAGTCCTGCCTGAATCCAACATCCTTACTCTTTCCACCCTGCTGTGCCTCAGTTTCCTTCTGTGCTTTATAGGACTATTATATCACAATGCATCAAGTGCCTTTTTCTAGAGTATAATTTTCCATGTGCATCAGTGTAGACTATTGCGTGAAGCAGAGCCCAGCTCCTGTCGTGCTATTCAGCACCCTGTTTAGGAAAAGTAACCCCAGAACACTCCATTACACGTTCCTTTTCTGCACCAAGTGAAGGAGACTATTACTCGGGTGAAGGGCTTCTCGTCATCCGCAAATCAATGGGACGCTCTCTGGTTCTAGCCAGAGAGTTAGCAAAACACAAATGGAATTTTTTTTTAAGCTAGGTTTCCTTTTTATTATTATTATTCATGCCAGGAGTCCACTGGGAAAATCTTTATCTGCATTAAAACATACATAAGAAGAGGAGAGAAGAAAAGGCAGACAAGAGTGTGTCCTACAAAGGGTTTCTTTGAGCCCAGCTCTGCTCCTCTGTAAAGTTCTTTGCCGCGCTCTCCACAAAGATGGAATCTGGGTTCAAGGTTGAATGGAAGCCGGCTCCAGATGGAACGCGTATCCCCTGAACACACCTCTAGGAGATTAGCCCGTCATTAAATATTTGTAGGATAACAGGAGAAGCCTAATTTAGTTTTTGTTTCTTTCTCTCTGTGGTTTAATCACAGATGAAAGAGACTAATAGCACTGCAGAGCTTTCTGGTGATCAAAGGCCAATCAATCCCCTTTGTGGAGTAATTAACTATTTGCTAAACTTGCAGAATTGATTTCCATTTAGGGCTAAGAGAGAGGGTTTTAAATGAAGACCAATTCACCAGGCGAGAGGAGGGAATCTCGGGGCTGATGCCAGGAGATACTCAGGGTGATGAATTGGAATCTGCTAATTAGAGACTGAAAAATACAGCCAGAACCTGACCCTATTCAGGAGTTCTTTAAGGGAAGGACAGGCAGGAGGAAGGGTGGACGCGGATGCTGTCTTTATCTGCCAGGCAGCTGTGCACACTTGAAGTGGAGAAAGCCTTGGCATCCTGTTTGGGGCAGAAAAGGCTTGATTGCAAGCAGATGCTGAGCTGGGCAGGAGGTGGAATGCATGTGGTCAGGAAGTCAGGGTGGAAATCCACAGGTGACCAGGGTGTGGAGGGGAGCCCCCTGACACGAGGGCGGCATGTGGGCACACCCCAGAGCACAGAGCTGGTTATTGTGCCCCCCCCCCGCCGAGATTCTACTTGTGCACTTGAAACTTGCATTTGAAACCAGTCACAAATTTGGATCCTGCTGGCATCTCTACAGATGCCACAAGGATCTGATGCATACACTTGGGATCTTAAATTAAAAGTTTATGCCAGCTTAAAACTATAAAGACTTGAGACAACCTAATAACGCCTCTGTTTAGGGTTGCCAGATAAAACACAGGATGCCTAGTTCAATGTGAATTTCAGATAAACGAATAATTTTTTTAGTATAAGTATGTCTTAAATTATTTGTTGCTTTAGTATAAGCACCTCCCAAATGATTTGGTGTTTCTTTGAAATTCAAATGTAACCGGCTGCCCTGTATTTTTATTTGCTAAATCCCGCAGCCTTAAGTGATTAGATTTGGGCCCTCTATTTACTAAGTCAGAACATGAGTCTCAGTTTCCTTCTCTAGGAGTGAGACATATATTAGTAACTAATTGTTTCATCGTGAATATTAAATGAAATAACTGAATGTGAAGCACTTCAGACGATCTGGTACCTGGTACATTTATGTTCTCCGTAAATGTTAGCTACAATTATAGCGAACACTATTTACTTGATAAATACAAATAATAATGTTAAATATTAATAATGGGTTTCCCTTTTTCCTATCTCTTCCTCCTTTATCTCCCACTTCTTTTCTTCCTCTTTCTCTTCCTTGCCTCGTTTTCTGCCCCCTCTTTCATTTCTCACTGCAAACTGAATGAATGTGTACTAACAGTATTCATATTATTTTGTAAATTGCAGTGTCTTTGTCCATTTCCCCCCCGCAGAGGGCAGGATGGGTGAGTGGCCATGAGCTGGCTCAGGGTGCTAATTCTATGATCTTGGCCATCCTCTTTACCCTCTCCATGCCTCGGTTTCCTCATATGAAATGACAATAATGTTGTGTGTCAGATTAAATGAACTCATGTAAGGAGAGCACCTAAAAGTGTCCAGCACATTATTACTAATAACACTTATGTGTTAGTTTGGGTTCCCCCGGAAATAATGCAGTAAATGTTCATTTCAGTAAGGTCACTCAAGCCAAGCTGGATGCCAGTTCAACCCGAGGGAGTGAACAAACGGATGTGGGTCCCAGCTGTGGCCAGAGAAGCTCAGATATAAGTGAAAACCAGCACGAACGCCTTTGGTGAGTTGAGCCCATGGGTGGCTCCAGTGTTTGGAGCAAATGAGAACATTTTTCCTGTCTCCCACAGACCAGGTCTGCCTGTGCCTTACCCTTTGCCAGAGCAGAGGCTCCCAGCAGGTCGATTGTGATCGAACAGTGTTTCTGGAAAACTTAGATGATCAATTTCCCCGATGGCCACTGCCACCATGACCTCCTTGCCACAGCCTGTGTGGATTCTCCCCAGAAGGGGGTCAGGGCAGGTGGGGATGTCTTTTCTGTGCCCTGCTCCACCTCTAGACCACACAGCTCCTGGGAAAACAGCCTGGCTCGGGCACACCAAGCCAATTTGGGGAGGCCGGGCTGGATGGCACTTCTAATTGATTAGCGGGCTGTGGCCTTCACCATAGCTGAGGTCCCAGATGAGGAAAGGACTCAGGCAGGCTGATTCTATTGTACTCTCCTTGTGCTACCCCAACGAGCTGATCACCTACCTCCTTTACTTGATGCTTTCGTATGTGCCAGCTGGGTTCCAAAAGCTTGACAAATATTAACTCAGTTTATCCTTATAACAACCTGATGCAGCAGGTAACATTATCACCCACATTTTGCAGATGAAGTACACGCACAGAGAGGTTAAGCTATTGCCCAAGTTCACACAGCTATTGAGTGGTCCTTTTATCGTTACAAATCCTTTGAATGGAACTCCACAAACAGTTGCTGAGTACCACTTTAGACAGTGCAGTGTACCAGGTGGTGTGCCCAAGGATGCCTTAGACCCCATTCCTGAGCTCTCTGTGGGTTCAAGGCATGAGCTAAAGAGATGTGTATAAGATATTACCAGAATGGTAATTCTCTAGACTGAGAGAAAATTGTAAGTTTCTCAAGGGATGAGGAAGCGATGAATGGACAGAAAAGTTGTGATCTTTTGGGCTTGCCACTATTCCTGCAGCCAGGGAGAAGGTATTTTACTGGGTATCCTGGCAGGGGTTTAAGAGTTATCATACTACATAGAGAAGGTCTCCCAGCTTTGGGGCCCTAAAAAGGTTTAGAAGATTTTGTAATATTCAAATGGAAGCTCTCTTTTGACCAAGTAGGATCTGGACTAAGTGATCTGAGTGAGTCTTTTGGGAGAGTGTGCTGTGCTGGGAGGTCCCCCCTTTCGACCTGCCTCTGGCTGGCTGGACACACAGAGGTAACCGGAACTGTGCTGCTGAGAAGCCTTTGAGAAGAGAAGAGGTTAAACTTGGTAGTGTTTTAAAAGGATTCTGTTTGATTCTTTTTTGTAAATTGAATTCACCTATCAAACAGCCAGGACTTGATATTCATTGGCACATGAGACCAATGTCTGTGCAACTCCCCATCAACAGGAGCAAGATAATGCACACTTAAGAGGGAGCTGCGCAAAATCCCAATTGCTGGTTTAAATTATTTAGGAAGCAGGGAGAAAAGTAGCTGGGGGAAAAAAAGGTCTCCCCAGTGATGTTTGGAGAAGGGATCTCAGTGCTGGCCATACCCTGTCCAGGACTGACCAGCAGCGTTTAAATGCAGGGGCTGCTGTGAACTGACTCACTGCTGGATAATTACGTTAGGGACCAATACGGCCTGTTGAAAATCAATTCTGCTGGACCAGTGTGTTTGTTCGGAAAGCCACTCAGCCAATTCAGGAGTATATTAGGCAGCAGGCCCAGTGCGGTGACCTCTTCCGGATTGGGGTTGACACTTGGACGAAGGCGTTTGTCCAGTTAAAGGACAGTACTAGCAGCAGGCTCTTATCTCCCCTAAATTGGATTACTCAGATCTGCTTGTTCTCTTTAAAGATAGCTACTCTTGGGTTTTTTCCCCTCTCTTTCTATCTGTCTGAGATGGTTACCTAGTGATTACTGTTTAACTTGCCATCCTTATGTATTCTCGGACCGTTAACACTTAATGCCACCAGTGTCACTTCCCTTTCCTACGTAGAGAAGGTCATCTGATGCTGACACCTGCCTTTTTCAGGTCACTGGTTGGACCAACAAATGGGTTGGGATCCAGGTGAGTTGGCCTGTGTGTTCTTGAGGAGATTATGGTTGGCAAGCCTATGATTTGCTTTCCAGGGGGTGGAACAGAAACCCAGGGAAGCACAAACTTCCCTTCAAACACGCTAACTCCCTCCAAAGGAATTACCCCCAAGACGCTATCCTTGAAAACTCTCAAGCCTGCTCACCAACCAATGTCCCTTGAGTGAGAGTGCCAGCCGGCCACCAGGACTGTGGAGAGATGCTGCCTCCAGCCCACTGGAGCATTGCAGCCCTTGATGGAAGAGTTAGGATGCCGGAGAAATGATGACTGAGGAGACTGCCCATGAGAAGCCTGAAAAATCCCACATGGGGCAAACTCTCTTGGTTGAGTCTTTATTACCTGGAGCTGCAACAGCTGCCGCCACACCTAAAGTTGTATAGGGTGTCAAGAAGACATTGAGAAGCCCAGGGAATCCTGCGTACACCTCTTATAAGAATCCAGGAAAGACTTATTGTCGCAATTATGGTTCTTTTAATGACACATAAAATGAACTGCTCTGCATATCTATTCTCTTTGACGGCTGAGGATTCCACTGTGATAAAAGCAGGGCCATGCACACGGTCAGTGATTTACATTCCTGAATCCCAAACCCTGTCAACCAATTAGACTGCAAGAAGGAGTGGCACCATTTTCTAATGAAGCTATAATCAGGGTGCTCCCTCACCCAGAAAGAGCAGATATTCTTGTCCCGGATGGAAAAGGTCATCATCGGGAGAAAGGGTTTGAAGAAATCAGACGTGGTATCAGAGCAGCTTGCTATAGATGTGTTCTCACTGGAATCGGGGCTGGTAGACACACAGCATCCCCTCCCCACCATTTCACTTTAAAGAAAGTAGCCTTTTCTATGTAGAGAAAGGCAACATGGTTTCTGAAATAACTAAAATAAAACATGGGAAGGCAGAAGCCATGAATATCAGGCCCAAGCTCTCAAGGATCACTGAAATGGGAGGAAGGGGGAGGAGGGCAGGGGAGGGCAGAAGAGGGGAGGGCAGAAGAGGAGAGTGGAGAAAGGGAGAGAGAGGAGGGCAAGAAGGAAGGAGAGAGAGAAAAAAATAGAGGAAGGAATAAGGCAGGGAAGGGGAAGGGAGGGAAGCAGAAGGGAAAGAGGAAGTAGGGAGGGAGAGAGAGAGACAGAGGAGGATAGATAAACTCCCTCTCTACCCAAACTTCCTCACATGCAAAGACTGATTGATAACATCTGTACTCCTGGGCTCTTAAAACCATTGGGAAAACAAAACGAGATCCTGTGGGTGAAAGATACGATGCAATCACCTTTCATTGACACGGCTGCTAATCGCACCTCCCCCGGGACAGCACTAACCACTGTACAGCATCTCACAGATCCTGTTTGATGATGATGGTTGTGCACTTGGCTCGAGGTGATGCTTCTGATCACTTTGTTCTCCAACATGGTGTCAAGATTCCAAGGGGACTCCCGGTCGAGCCTGCCAAGTCCTCCTCCTGCATCCTTCCCAGGTTTTCAATACCATGACTGTGGCAAAACAAAGGTGCAGAGGCACTGGGGAGCCGTGAGAACTCCCTTGGGGGACCCCTGGGTGGAAAAGTTTAAAAAATACTCCCTAGGAATCTGTTCTGCTTTGATCTGTATTATGGATGACCCAAATGGAAGGCCAAGAAATGCAAGATCCTCTGGAAACCTCAAACAGGATAATGAAGCCATCCCATTCTTGCTTCAGATTCTTTTAAAAGAGTATTTTCCCACTGTGTTTTAATGAAGTCATTGGTTCTCCACCAAACCAATTTTATTGCCGTGAGAAGATGTCTGATTCTCTGCGTAAACACACCAGCCTCTCCTCAACAAAAGAGAATTCCCGGGACTGCTGGCGGCTAAGTTGACAGGGCCGTGCTCCTCACCTGCATTGGTGAGAGCTGGTCGTCCATGGGGAATTTTCCTGTCCTTAACCGGGAATGTGGGTGCCACAAGAGCCTCCCGAAGAGCACCAAGGGTTCAATGAGAAGAGATTTGAGTGCTTTGCTTGTGCCAATTTGGCTTGTGTGGCTAATTGCACTGTGTGCAGAAAATAACACCTGCGAAGATCAGTCCGTCCTCTGAACACCAGACTCTCAAAGTCAACGACAAAGCTCTCTGGGTGAAGCCCATCAGTAGAAACGCCCGTGGAAACATCAAACGCGGCTTCAAGTGGAAAGAGACTGAGAGCGAAACTTTAAAGATCAAGGAGAAGGCTAAATTGAACCGAATTCTTTCAGGGTCTGAAGGGGATGGAGGCTGGGGTTGGGGGCTGGGAGGGGGGAGAAATGACACACCCTGAGGGTGAAGGACCCTTCCAGAGGGGTGATTAACAACCCATTGTAGGAAGACTTACTGACTGCTCCCAGTGGCATGGAAGAACGGGACAACCCTGAGCTTCTCCTTAAGACCTATTTTCTAACCAACTTCAAGTAAACTTGGAGTAGTTGTGTGCTTGAGATGTAATTACATGGGGTATGCCTCGGCTGCCAGCAGAAAATAAACCATGGCTTTGACAGGTTGGGACGGTTTCCTTTTAAGTGGGCTGCCTGCCCAAGCTCAAGGAGATTAGTAAACAGAGATGGAGAGGCCTTGTTTATAGCGAGAAAGAAGCCGGCCACACTGGTCCTCTGAAAGGTGTTTGTGAAGCTGCTTTCCCCCTCTCCTTAACCAGTCGACTGCCTAAGGAACAAGTTGATAGTCTGCCAGCTTTTTAAGAAAATACTTAAATATCAAAAGTTTTCACTCTTTACTATGTGTGCAAAATATCAGCTTAAAACCCAATGGAAGTCAAAGTTCTTGCTTAGCATACAAAGGTTTCTGAATTTTATAGTGTTCAGGACTTTAATCTACAAAGTATAATTTAATCCTCTTCGAGCTATCTGCCCACGGAGCCCTGGTTGTAAATAAACCATACGGTTGCAGTGGCTGCAGCCACAGCTGCCTGCCTCCATCACTCATCCTTAGTAAATATTTCTGCAAAACAGATGAAATTAACTACTGTAACAGATAAATAGAGGGTGTAGTTCTCAGAGCAAATGTTTTACCACAGCAGTCATGCTTAAACACGACCACGAGCTCCGAGTTGAGACTCAGCCACCTGCCGATGACTTTCTCTCTCGCTGAGCCCTGGTGCACCTGGTTGCTGGGACCTACCTCTGAGCAGAGTGAAGATGGCACAGAAACACGCACAGGGCGAGGAGGTTATGTGTGAGGGACAGCCTGACTCCTCGGTGCTCCCACATGGAGCAGATGCTGATGTTCTGACGTGTGATGAGTTATTCTACAGCAAGGCTGTAGGTGCAATTACAATTGCAGGAGTATGCAGTTCTGAGCATCGAGGCCTGGAGCGAGGAAGGGAGAAAAGTCCTTTGGAGGCAGTACCCTTGTTGCTCCAGGTGAAAGAAATGATTGCAGTTGTGAGACCTGCCATGTCAGGAAGTAGAATCAGATGGAAGAAGGCATTTGGGATGACAGGAATTGGAGACCTAACTGGTAAACTTGGACTTTGCGGTCGTTTCAAAGAGCAAACATTTATTTGAGTGGGTCTTCTCTATATGACTCTGGTATCACAGAGACCTCGATTTGAAACTAGATTCTTGCATCTAACAGCTGTGTCTCTTTGTGCTGGTTATTTCACCCCTCTGAACTTCCCTTCCTTTCCCCTGTAAAATGGTAATAATGGTACCTCCTTGGAGTTTGTGAGCATGAGGGTTAATTGGAATAACCATCATCATCATCATCATTCTTAAACTAAATTATTAGTAGTATTATACTAAATAATATCATCACTCTTATACTAAATAGTAATAATTATTATCATTGTTGTCATGGCAATAGTAAGTGTTTACCTTCATGATACGGGGCGGAGAGAAGGTCCTATCTCTGCCTTGGACTCTTTAGGCCACAGTCTCTCTGGCTGGGGCTGTGGTTCCCATTTCTAGCCACTGAAGCTCAAGATGACACCAGTGCCCCATTCCATGGCTTTGTCACTCTCCATAACTGTTTCAGCCAATCAGTGGCTCCTCTGTGCCTCAGATGTGCCAAGGCCTGGCCCAGTAATCAGAAGTTGCCTTTCCTCTTCTGCGATCCCCGGGACACGGGGGCCTGTGCGTACAGCAGGGGCAAGGTGGCAGATGGCGGCAGAATCCGGAGGCTCATAGGTCTGAGAGGTTTTCAAAGCCAGGTGTCAGCGGCCTGTGAAGGGCAGATGTTTACCTGAAGGCTGGGAAAAGGCAGGTGGAAGGTGTGTCGATCACATCAACATGCCTGCTCTGTGCTGCAGGCTCCCTGAGGCTTCAGGGGAAGAAACGAAGGGTGAGATGACCTATGATGAGGGACAGCGCCTTCATCCCGGCCTAGAAGACATCCCCAAGAAATAAGAGCACAGAAGTGGCTCGGGAGAGAATGCTGGTTTCTTTCCAGCTCAGTTTCATAGCTCAGAGCCAAGATGTTCCAGATCCCAGCCTGAGCTGAGGCTGCGGCACAACCGCACCCTGAGGGGCGGCAGGGCCCTGGGCTGGAGTCGTTGTGGGACATGGCAGCTTCAGAGCAGCTTTGGGGACCTCTCACTCATGGATTAGCATCAGATTTGAAAGTAGCTGAGTCCAATTGGATAAAATTTTAAAAAATAAAAATAAAAAGGATTTAAATTCAGGGCTACAAAACAAAAGACTGGTATAGCCCAGTGGCATAGAGGTTAAGTTCATGCGCTCTGCTTTGGCGGCCTGGGGTTTGCGGGTTCGGGTCCTGGGTGCGGACACACACATTGATCACCAAACCATGCTATGGCGGCCTCCCACATACAAAGTGTAGGAAGACTGGCACAGATGTTAGTTCAGCGACAATCTTCCTCAAGCAAAAAGAAGAAGATTGGCAACAGATGTTAGCTCAGGGCCAATCTTCCTCACCAAAAAAGTAAAAAAAGAGAGAGCATTAACTAGGAACAGGGTTTTTTCCCCCAAACCAATCGCATTCACATTCTTTAAGCTAAGAGTAGGGCTGGGCAATTCCACAAACAGGACAGGGAATCCATGGCAAGTTGGTCTAGGCCCCAGGTTCCTGCAGAAATATTTAAATTGAGATATGGCATATATATATATATGCGTATGGCATATGACATATATATATGAGTAATTCTTCTCAGTCATTTGAGAATAAATTGCTGGAATCCTTCCTCCTAATCCCTAAAGACTTCAGTATGTATTTCCGAAGAATAAGGACATTATTTTACATAATCATAGTACAATTATCTGTCAGGAAATTGAACATTTATACCATATCATCAACGAATCCACAGGCCAAATTCAAATTTTGTCCATCCTTCCAATAATGTGCTTTACCCAGAAACGCATATTGCCTTTAGTTGTCACATCTCTTTAGTTTCTTTTGAACCAGCACAGTTCCTCAATCATTCTTTATCTTTACCCCATTCTTTTTCTTTCTTTAACCTTGACATTTTTGAAGAGTACAGACCGTTTATTTTGTAGAAGTTTACTCGATTTGGGTTTGTCTGATGTTTCCTTGTGATTAGTTCCGGGTGATGAATTTTTGGCAGAAACACCCAGAAGTAACGTTTTGTCTTCCTCAGCGCATCCAGCTAGAGGGATACAATGTTGGGTTGGTGCCAATATTGGTGATGTTATCTTGGATTACTTGTCCAAGGTGGTGTGTGTCAGGTTTCTCCTCTAGATAGTTGCTATTTTTCCCTTTGTGATTAATGAGAAATTTATGGGGAGATACTTTGAGACTATGTAAATATCCAATTCTCGTCAAACTTTCACCCACTAGTTTTAGCATCCGTTGATGATTCCTGCCTGAATCCGTTATTACTAGGTTATTTGCCAAGAGGAGATTTTTCTAGTTCCATCATTCTTCTACATTTCTTAGTTCAATTCCACTGCGATGAAGAGCCTTCTCTACCCCACGTTTGTCTGTTTATTTATTCATTCACTTATATCAGTATGATTTCATGGATTGTTATGTATCATTCACTGGGTTGTAACCCATTACTATCACTATTTATTTTCACATTCAAATTGTGGCAGAGTTGGACAGTGGGAGCCGTTTCTCCCCTTTTGACATGTCCTCTTCATTTATTGAGCACTTTCTGCAACAAGATGTTCAGGCTCACCTTGTACCTTACCTGTCCTAGAATCAGCCATCTCTCAAAGGGATTCTGAATCATCCTTTTAGTGGTGAACGGAATTTTAAAACCAAGATCTAGGCATTAGGTTCTGGGCATCGGTGCCACGAGTGCGTCATTATTTCTAGGTCCTCTCAGTGGACAGAGCTAGGATCTATATCTATTTTTAAAACATACTGAAACTTTTAATTCCAATCATACAGCATTCTAGGGTTCCCTTTTTTGTATATTTGGGGGAAAAAACTGCTTCTCCAATAGTGAGACAGCTAGCTTCCATTTTTCTCTCTATATTTATTCTATTCTCAATCTGAGAATACATAGAAAGTAGTTTTTGAATTGTTCACACATACCACTGTAGAAAAAAACTATTAACGACAGTTCAATACTTCTCTACACTTCTTTTGGTCTTTAGACTGAGGCTACACAGTCAAAACATTGTCTTGAAACGTTACTTGGAGTGGTTCTCCCCCACTCTTCGTTCAGTCGCTCATGCTGCTCATTTGAAATATAGTTTGATTCGTTTGTTTCTCTTGGGGCTTTCTCCTTATCCTGGTGGATTTTTTGACTATTAAAACATTAATGTGACTATAAAAGTCAAAACTAAATAAAAAAGTGTATTCAGAGAACCTCCCCCAAACCCTTCTTCCCTGTGTCCACCCACCCCTTGCAGGGAACCAATCTTACTCACTTCTGGTTCTCTTCCCAATATTTCTTTTTGCTGAAATAAGTAAATAAATGTACAGTTTATTTCCTCTTCTTTCTTATAAAAAAAGAGAGCATACTCTAAGTGATCTTTCACACTTAGCTTTTTTCCCTTAACAATACATCCTGGAAATCACTCCCCATCAGCTCGGAGAGCCCTTCCATATTCTTTCTTAGCTCAACAGTCCTGCATTGTGTGATGTGCCAGTTTATGCAACCAGTCTTCTATTTGTGGGCATTTAGATTGTTACCAGTATCTTGCGATTACACATAATGCTTCCCTAGATAACCTTGAATATCTGCATTTTCGTGTAGTCGAATAGGTATCTTCAGGCTAAATTCCTAGAAGTGAAACTACTGGGTCACAAGGTAGACAAATATATAGTTTTGTTAGATATTGCAAAATCCCCCTCCTTAATGGCTGTACCAGTTGGTATTCCCTCTAACAAGGTATGAGAAGGACTATTTTCCCACAGCATCACCAGCAGAACGGATCAAGCTTTCCAATATTTACTAGTCTGACAGGTAAAAAATAGTATTTCAATGTCATTTTTTAAAGCAGCTTTATTGAGCTATAATTCACATACCACACAGTTCACCCACTTCAAAGGATTTTAGTACATTCACAGACATCTCCAACCGTCGCCACAGTCAGTTTTAGAAACCTCGTACCCATTACCTATCGCTCGCCTAGCTCCCCATTCTCCCAGTCCTCAGCAACCACTAACCTACTTTCTGTCTATAGATTTGCCTGTTTTGGATATTTCGTCTAAGTGATCACAGAAATATGTGGCCTTTAGTGACTGGTTTCTTTCATTTAGCATGTTTTCAAGGTTCATCCGTGTTCTGGCATGTATCAGTACTTCATTCCTCTTTGTGACCAAATAATATTCCATGGTATGATCAAATAATATTCCATTTTATTTATCTAGTCAACTGTTGAGGGAAATTTGGGTTGTTTCCACCATTTGGCTATTGAGAATAATCCTGACCATCATGTATTGTTTTTTGTTTATTTTGATTTTAGATTTTTTGTGTATGTGTAAGGAAAGTTCATCCTGAACTAACATCTGTGCCAATCTTCCTCTATTTTCTTTTTGTTTTTGTATGTGGGACACCTCCACAACATGGCTGATGAGCGGAGGATCTAAACCCGCAAACCGGGGCCGCAGAAGCAGAGTGGCAGAGCTCTAACTACTGGGCCACGGGGCCAGCCCTGTACACTGTTTTTCGTGTGAACATACATTTTCATTCCTAGGGATGGGATTGCTCATTCGCATGGTAACTCTATGTTTACTTGTTTGAGGAACTGCCAGATTTTTCAGTATAGTTTTAATTTGCATTTCATTCATTATGTGTGAAGTTCGACATTTTTTCTTATGTTTAAAGGTGATTTTTATATATTTATTCAAATTGTCGCTTCATGTCCTTTGCTCACTTTTTTATTGGGTTGTTAATTTTTTCTCAATTTTTGAGAGGCCTTTGTATATTGCGAAAAATTAGCTTTTTATCTGTGCTACATATTTGCAAACATTTTCTCCCATTTATCGTTTGTCTTTTGATTTTGCTTATGGTATTTTTTTCCATGCAAACTTTTAAAACATTTTTTATGTCACCAAATTTATCAAGGTTTTCTTTTCTTGTGTCTCTGGATATTGTCTCAAGTTAGAAATCCTTTCTCCACACCCAGGAATTCACCCGTGTTTTCTTCCAGCGCTTGTAGGGGTCATTTTTCCATATGGCTCTCCGATCCGCTTTGAATAGTGTTCTGGTGTGTGGTTGGAGGTAGAGGTCTACCTTTACTAACTTTGCTAATTGGCTACCACTGTCCTCGCACCACTTATTAAAACGTTCGCCTGCACCCTAGTGATGCCAGCTTTATAAATTCCCGTATATGTTTGGATCTCATTGCGGGGCTCTGTCTGTTTATTCAGGCACCAGCACCATGCTGTTTTGTTTCTCATCGGCAAATTTGATACCCTCCTCTAGGCCCCTGTTCTTTTGCTAAGACCCTTGCTGTCAGGAAGTCCTTCCTTGTATCCATGCTTCCATTCCCCCTACTGCTACTTAAGTCCATTTCCTCTGTGAGTTCCCTGAACACAGGACTCTCTTTGTACACCTGCCTCTGAGTTGTCAGGTGCTATGAGCTCTCTCCTTTTGTGCAAATGTGGCCACTGCTTCTTTCCGGCCCAGAGGTGACTCTCTCTCATTGACAGCCCTGACTGCCGACTTTACAAGTAATTTGCTGAGTTTGTCAAGCCCTGCGGAATCATGTAAATGCTATTATCGTTTTTGTCATCATCATCATCAGCTAAAGCATCAGCCGCTTCCCTTCTTTCACCTATTGTTTAGAGCAAATGCAGTAGCTGCCAATGCTCAGAATAGAGGCTTTATCTGTGGGATATCGAGTCATAAGCCCTTGTAGGTCAGTTCACGTCTTAAAAGTGTCAGATAGTCCAGGAGAAAGATCATCATATGCCACCTACTTTTCATGGTTAAGCAGTTAATGTATCTCGCAAGGGTTGAGGAGTTAATATATCTCACAAGAGTACCCTACCTCCACCCCAGATGAATTCTCTCTCCTACTCCTGATGTGATAGCAAAATGTCTAATTGGGAAATATATTTATGCTTAAGAACTAGTTGTTTAAAAAAAGGAATGGGGGCTGGCCCCATGGCATAATGGTTAAGTTTGGTGCACTCCACTTCAGCAGCCCAGGTTCACTGGTTCGGATCCCGGTCATGGACCTACACCATTCGTCAGCTATGCTGTGGCAGCAACCTACATATAAAGTGGAGGAAGATTGGCACAGATGTTAACTCAGGGCTAATTTCCTCAGCAAAAAAAGAAAAAAAGGAATAGTAGACTTTGTAAACCTATTTCTCCTACTGTTATAAGGGAGAACACAAGGTTATATGCTTGGGACAATTAACCACGATTTGAGTCCATTCAACAAAGATCTGGAGAGCAACTGCTCTGTGAAAAGCATTGTAGCCAAACCTGTGAAGGACTCAAAGATGAATAAGATGAGATCCTGCCTTCCAGGAGTTCACTCACAACTGAAGGAGATAATGGGAGGAGAGAGAGAAGCATGATGTCATTACAAGGCAAATGAGAACGGATGAACAAAGAACAGTGGCAAAGGGCTATGAGAGTGTAGAAGAAAAACTTTTCATTCTGGGGCTTCTTTGGGAAAGATGAGATTTAAAATTGGATTCTGAAGAACAAGTTGGGTGGCTCAGGAAGATAA
The DNA here is from genome assembly GCF_041296235.1 of Equus asinus. Taxonomy (NCBI): domain Eukaryota; kingdom Metazoa; phylum Chordata; class Mammalia; order Perissodactyla; family Equidae; genus Equus; species Equus asinus. The sequence continues at coordinate 35,581,791 of NC_091817.1, forward strand.
TCTGCCTTTTAGAATGGATTAAGCAAAATTACAGAGGCAGACACAATTGAACTGAGCCACATGAAATGACTGTTTCGTAGGTGAAAGCAGTCCCACATTGGCAGGCTCATATGATTCAATGCAATGCATCATATTTTGGGTACTGAAGACTGGTCGTAGATCTAGCAGAATTGATAGACTAAGATGGAGGGATTAAGAGAAAGAGACCAAGAGAAGGAGACCAAGTTGTGGAGGATTTTGAGTGTTAAGATGAAGAATTGACTTTTATTTAGTGAGATTTGTTTAGTTACTTATTTATAAAACGTCCGTTAAGTTGGTATGATGTGCCCAGCCTCCTGGTTAGGGAAGCTCTGAGAGCAGAGCCATGTTTCAGAAGGATAATTCTGGCAGTAGTGGGCATGGTGGGCTGGAGACAAGAGAGACTGTGGATGAGAAGACCACTTAGGGGTTCTAGGAACTGAAGGACAAATGAGAGCCTGAGACGCGGATGTGATGGTGACTAGAAAGGAGAGAAATGAAAGCCACTCCAGAAATGGAATTGACACCAGAGATTGTGACTGAAAGGCAAGGCAAGGGAGAAAAGGCTGATCAAAAGTCTCTAAGGCACCAACTCAGGAGAACTGGGAGGCTCCCAATGACCTCCATCTGTTCATTCATCATTCTACAAGTATTTATTGAGCACCAACTCATTGCTTGAGTTATGAGATAAGCAATGTTTCAGGAGCTAGAGACACGGAACACATGGCTAATGCAAAGAGACAGACAGTGAATAGGTAAATAAATTAATATATGATGTAATGGTAGAGAGTGGTAAGCACTATAAGGAAATGTTATTCAATGTAAGAGAACCGGGGAGGGTAGGAAAGGTGTGTTCCCAAAGGATAATCATGGAAGGACTGGTGGAGAAGGTGACCTTGGAGCAGAGAGCTGAATGATGTCAAGGAGGGGGTCTGGGAAGACTTGGGGAAAAGATTAGCAAGCATAGAGGCCTTGAGGATGGTATAAGCTTGGAGCATTTGAGGATCAGCTATAAGGCCAGGCCAGTTGGGCTAAATTGGGAAATAGGGAAACCAGTAGGTAGGACATGTAATGGCGGGATGGAGTGAGAGCAGTCAGGGCAGACAGTTTGATTTTATTTTGAACATGCTGGGTTTTGAGTTTGGAGAGATGACCTTTTAAAGTTTATTTGGATCCTATGTGGAGATTTGACTGTAAAAGAATGAAAAAGTGAGAGAACTGATGTGGTGGGGATGGTGAGAAGTGGTCAGATTCTGGATAAACTTTGACATTAGAGCTAGAGAAGCTGCCAAGGAATTAGACACAGGGTGTCAGGGAAAGAGGGGAGTAAAGGATGGCCATTATTTCCAAGTCTGAGGAAGGAACAAGATTTGCATAGAGAATCAAGGTTTCTGATTTGGATTTGGCAAGTCTGAGACGCCCAGGAGACATTGAAGTAGAGAGACTGAGCAGGCAGTGCAGTAGAGGAGCCGGGTGCTCACAGAAATTGAGGCTGGGAGATCTGAATTTGGGAGTCACCAGTATATAGATGCATTTAAAGCTCTGAACCTGAATGAGACACCTAAGGAATAGAGTAGATAGAGAAAAGGATAAGCTTGATGATGGGGCTCTGTGATGGTCAGTGTTTACAGCTAACGGACCAGAAAAGGAGGCTTGGAGGGAGGGGCCAGTAAAAGAGGAGAAACAGGAGACTGTGAGGACCAGGAAGCCATGCAAAAGAAACATTTCAAGGAAGAGGGGATAATCCACTGTGTCAATGCTGCTGAAAGGTCACAGAAGATGAGGACAGAGAATTGACCAGAAAATTAGCACGGAGATGTTGGTGACCTTGCCAGACAGTTTCAGTGGCGTGGTGGGGGAAAATATCTGAGGAGACATTGGAAGGTAAGGAATGGAAACAGAAGTCATAGACTGTTCCTTTTAGGATATCTGTAACAAAGAGAAACAGGAAAACAGAATAGCATTTCTTGGGGGAAGAGTTGGACGTGGAGTCCCAGCAGTGTTATTGTCAAGGAAAAGAATGTTTGTCTGCTGAAAACAGTGATCAACATGAGCAAGAACGTGATGATTAGTAAGTAGGGAAGGGGAGTGGGACATCAGCTGGAGACCAGAACTTGGGCCTTTCCTCCATTTCCAGGGGACACAGAGCAAAAGATGGAGATGCAAAATTCATAGATTTGACAGTAGACAAATGAGGAATTTGTTTTGTTTCTATTAGTGAAGTAAGAGGCAAGCTGCGAGTTAGGATGGAAGAGGTACCAGAAGTTCAAGAAAAGAGTAGAGGGTATGAAGCCATCATCTTGGAGGATGGGTGAATGAACTAATTAGCAAAGCGTGGTAGGATTGTTGGCTAGTACTGAGGTCCATGTGACACTCGTGGTCATACATTTAAAGTGAGATCAGTCAGCCTGGCTGTGTTGTTTTCTTCAGCACATTCTGCTGCTCGCCTGCAGGTAAGGATTTTTTTAAATATTTATGTTTTAAGTATAAAGAGTTAGGGTTTTGACAAGCAATGATGGTGGAAGAGAAGAGGGTTGCAAGGAGGCTGACTGGTATGCACAAGAGAGGGGTTTTGGTTATAAACTTTGGAATCTAGAATGAATAACACGGGAAGGGAAACACGAGGCAGATGATGGGCATAGAAAAGGGGTTAGGAGCCCCAAAAGGGATTGAAGACTTGTTGAAGTTGGAATACTAGAGTGAGCTGGGAAGATAGAAGGTTAAAAGAAGTGGGATGCTTTAAGGAGAGAATTTTAGAAGTGATGCAGTTGCTGGTACTGACAAGGTCTAGGGTATGACCATGGCAGTGGTGACATAAAGGCGATAGGGAAAAAGCACATTAGAAGTGAGCAGGTCAAGCAACTGAGAGGCCAATGTGTTAGATGGATTGTCTATGTGAATACTGAAGTCATTAAGAATAATGACAGGGAGTGATGGAGACAAAGACAGTGAGCCAGGCATGAAAAGACTCAGTGAATCAGCAGATGTGCTGTGCAAGGTGATCAATGACTGTAATGAGAAAGGGTATTGGGTGGCACAGTGTGATGGCATATGCCTCAAAGGAGGTCTTGAAGGAGAAGATAAAAGTAGCCTGGAAGTAGCAATGAGGGGCAATGAAGACACCCATCAACCTCCTGGTTCTGTAGTATATGGGATGTGGAAGGAAATAAGGTCACCACTTAAAGGGCCTACAGGGGAAGCACTGAACTCCGGAGAATGCTGATGCAAAACAGTGAGAGAAACATTTAGAAGAGAGGTTCAAGTGATAGGGGATTTTGGTGATAAAAGACTATGAGTTCCAGGGAACACAGTATAAGGATTTTGGGGATTTGGGGATGGACAGAAGATTGGGTCAGATTAGGAATGCACAGCCATGGAGGACAAGCATCTGTGAATATATGGATGATTTGGAGTCTTGGACTTACAGGTAAACTGAGGTAAACAGGGATTGTAAAACAGGATGGTATTGAACCTTTTGATTTTTTAAGGGAAAGTTCTGAATTACACCTCATTCTTGGGAGATTTCTTAGGCAGATGGTAGTTCTAGAAAGTGATGGTCAGACCAGGAAGCCAGGGGACCCTGTTGGCCTACCTTAAGTCTTTCTCTAGGTGACGCTACAACTAGACAGGGAACTCTTAGGGAGGAACAGTGGAGGTTTAGGAGGAGGGGAGACGAAGGAGGAAGAGAAGGACGTTGGAAATTGTGGCACTTGTACATTTGGTAAGGGCTGAGGACCCTTGAGAATAGGGAAGATGAGGTCACCAAGATTATGGAGAATGGATTCAGCTTTAGCAGGTGGGAGGTTTGGAGCCCGGAATTATTAGGAAGTTTAAATGAGATAACTACCACCCATGAGATAACTAGAGTCCCTGGTGCTTAGAAGGTGAACAGGTTTGGTTCCCTCCCTCTCCACCACCTTCCATGGCCTCCAACTTCCCCTCCAAATCTGCACAGGCGAAGCGCTCAGGACTAACGGGAGTATGGGTGTGGATCAGTATAGATCCACCTTCAGCTGTTAGAACAACTTAAAACACATGCACTGCTGTAGAGGACTGGGAGCAGAATCTGGTGTTGAGTTAGAAGAAAGGGAATCTGTAATGTGCGGTTTGTAGAAATGTGGCCCAAACACTTCAAGACAGTTACAAAAGCTCATGATCTTGAACCCAGCTATTGGGAGAATAGAATGGCAAAACCTTTTGTATATTTAGAGATATTATTGTAAGTGCATGAAATTTGGCCAGACAAATGCAGTCAATACCCTGATCTTGAGCCCTCATTGACAACCAAGAGTAGAAATAGCTGTCAGAATTGTATTTGAGTTTATTTTGATTGCTTTAACTATAAAGTTGTAGATGCTTATATCAGTACCTTAAGTACATCAATTAAACAAGAAAAATATTCTGTAGCTGAAACTTCGCTCCTGGTAATATTAGATAGATTCAGAAAAGCTATACAGAGTAAAAAATAAGCCATTTGAGGAGTACTTTATCACTTTATCTTTTTATCTCCTATCCACTCCAGTGTTTGCTGAATTCAGAGTTTTAAAATTTCTGGAAAATTTGAAGTTATAGGGAAAAGAAATTGTCTTCATTTGTTTGTTTGATTTGTTTTCTGGGAAAAAACACAGGACCTAACGTAATTCTTGGTAAATATTTTCATTATTACTGTTATCACTACAATAGTTTGGCATGCTTTCTTACTTAAATTTACCTTATTAACCTAGGAAAATGAAATGCACTATCTATTTCTTGGTTTCCCTGAAAAATAATCACATTTGGGTTATTTAAAACCATGGTTTTGTCACATAATAATTGGTTCCACATTTGCTAATTGAATTTACCTTTAAATGTTTTAAACTTTGTTGTGACTAGAGCTGCGGAGTTTAGTATTTTTTTTTAATTCCTTTGTGAGAAGCAGGCAAACTCAAGAACCAAACAAGCCATCAACATTAGGGTGGAACAAAGAGAGTTCTTATGTCAAGCAGATTCAGAAAGCATTCATTTTCCAAAAAGGAATGAGAAAGAAAAGGAGGAAAAGGGATCCCCTTATCCAATTTAATGGGCGATCATAGGACTGAAAGGAGGAGGGGCCGGGTTCAAACTTGGCAGCCTCTCTGAAACCGGTCCACTCACCGCCTTGCTTCTGTCCTGGAGCCTCTTGAGCCTGCAGCAACTCGTTTCTAATCTCTCCAGCACAAAGGAGAGCGACTGCGAGTGGCCACTCAGCCGGCCGGCGGTCCTTTGAGGAGCAGGCAGAACAATGGGCTCCCTGCCACCCTCCGGGGCTGAAGGGGACAGGAAGTTGACAGCGGTGAAGGCACCGAGTCCCACTCCCTTCAGTCCCGAGGACTGAAGTGGTCTCCTGGAAACAAGACTGTATTTCATTCTTGCCTAGAAGTTTATTATTCTATTGGTCCTCAGCATTTAGGATAGTTAATGAGTTTTTCGCCCTTCCTGCCTTTGTGCCCTCACCATCCCCTCACTCTAACCCCCTGCGGTCTGTCATCTGTCCCCAACACAGGTCAACAAATTCAACAGCCTCTTCTCCCTTCTTATCCTGTGTAGCTTATCCTCAGCACAAAGGCAGAGATGCAGCTGATGACTCTCCCGGCCCCTCTGCTTTCTTAGAAGCCTCTCCTGCCCTGGCCCTGGAGACACCATCCTCCGGGTTCTGCTGCCTTTCTTGTTAACCTGTCCCTCCTTCCCCTTTCCACCTTCAGAACGTGAACTCTTCATCCAAAGACATGTCTTTGGCCCCTTCCTGTCCTCTCTCTGGTTTCATCCTAGACATTCTCCCCTATTCATTTCTGAATTTCATCCATTTTCAAATCACCGTTTCCAGACTTCATTTATTTGAGACTTCACCTTCTAAACATTTTCCCCTGTATGAGCATCAGAACCCTAAACTCGCTAGATGTAAGATGGAAGTTAGCAGCCTGTCCTTAACCTGCCCCTCCTCTTGTGTACCTCCTTTCTCATAAAGGTACCATCATTTTTTTTGGTCACACAGGATAAAGCCCCCTTTGACTTCCTGTTCTCCCTCATCTCACATCGAATTTGTTGCCAAGCCCTACTGTTCCTGGTTTAAGCAGCTCTCTTATCTGTCCACTCTTTTTCCAATCCCTTTGCCATTTACTCCTAGTTCAGGGCCCTCATTATCCCTGGAAAATACAAATGCCTTCTGATGACTCCTGCCACACATACACATTCATTATTGCTCCCTGTCAACTCATCCTTTACCCCACCATCAAATGAATATTCCTAAAATAAGACCATGATCAGGACACCAGTAGATATTATATACATATATTTAATCCCTTTCTCCTCAAAAAATGTCTAGCAAATGAGTGTGGAGGGAAGGATGGATGGATGAATGGATGGATGGATTGCCGGATGGAAAGAAGGAATGAAGGAGAGAAGGAAGTAAGGGAGGGAGGGAGGGATGTACAGAAGGAGGGAGGAAGAAAGGAATGAACTACAAGACAACCATAGCTTTATTTCTAGGTTTGTTGTTAGCTCTGCCTCTAGAAAAATCACTGGCCTTCCCTATGCCTCAGTTTCCCTCTTGGAAATTGTGAAAACCCTTACCACCACTCTTGTTGTATAGAATATATTCTTCATTGACTGCCTCGAGGGCTGCGCCAGCCCTCATGGAAAGAGATCACTGTACACTTGTTGATACCATTGCCTCATCACCTTTGTTTCTGGTTTTGATTAGTCCCAGGTCAAAGTAAATGCTTGCTGGTCAAATGGTCTTCTTCCATCCTACAGAGTCAATATTCTTAATCACCAGGAAAAGATTTCGTTTTTCCTCCTAAGCAGATAAAAGTTTTTGAGAGAACTTCAAAGAGGGTTTGTTTGGGAAATCAAGATGAAAGAGGCAAAAAGAGAATTAGTAAGTTTCCCTCTGAGTGGTAGTTTAACCAGAGACCTGTGTGACTGGGAAGATACACAACCCTTTGTGACTTCAGATATTTGTAGGCGGTAAGAATGGGCAAGCCAAGTTTCCTGGTTCATCCTCATGGGAAGAGAGGAAGGCTTAGGGCTCTACTATGTTATCTAAGTGATTTAATCGTTCATGGACAAGTTTGAGTTCTTTCCTGTCCCTCAATAGTAGATAAAGAGTTGGTTATATAATTTCCTTCTCCGCATATATAATTCCTGTATACAATCCTAATCTCCTGGAAATGGCTTCCTATTTATTTAACAGCTCAAATTTTCCCCCAATTCCATTTTTATCATCTGACTTTATCATGTAGCCAACTTTTTCAGAATACCAGAAATATCTCCCAGCCTGCCCTTCTTTGAGAGGGAACTTTAGGAAAAAGAGAATCAATATGCATTTTGACTGCTCAGGCTCTAAAAAAATGCATCTTGTCCTAAGCCACGCACCTAAGACACAGAGTTAAATGCGGGTAGGGGAATTTCAGAAGATTCCATTGCTTCCTTCTGCCTTTTTGTTATTCTGGTGGATGATGCAGTACTTTTAACCACTGATTCACCAACTGCATTCCCATTTTCCAGTTCAAGGGCACCACTGCTGAGATTTCGTTGTGACAATCTTTTCCCAACTCCCTGATACAAATGATTGAGTAGGAATGTCATGATTTAAAATCCCCCCCCCCCCCCGGCTACCCCATAAGGTTCTTAAACTTTGACATCTTCTCTGCACAGGAGTCATGTTTCAGCTCACTGGAAATGCAGCAGAACTTGCATATTTGTTTCTTTACTATCCTATGTCAACAGTCCCTGTTCCTACACAGAAAGTGCCAACACTTCTAGGTATTCTTACCACTGAAATAGGTTGGAGAACTACTCCTTTTCACCACATCTCATGGGCAGATCCTGACACTCATGAGACCAAAGTTGTAGCTGCGCCCTCTGTACAGACCAGGGAGCATGGTTTCATTCCGTGGCAACAGAAGAACAAAGGACTCCAGGCAAAAGGTGAGGGATGACTCAACTCAAAGCACTGCTCTTGTCACACAGAGGGATTCTGAACACATTCTTGCCGAGAATCTCTCTTGCACATGTTCTGCTCTTGGGGTGCCCTTTCTACATATGCTGCCCATGGCTTTCTCATTAAGGATGACTGAGATAACCCACGATCAGCAAGAAAAACAGAAGTATAGGGATTTATCCAAATAAGACTCAAGTGAAGAGAAAGGAAGAAGCACAAGTAAGTATGGGGTTGATGTCTCTCTTCCTTTCAAAAGGAAAGGGACAAAACCAGATAATGGGGAAAACCACGGTGTCTTAAGCCCATTGTCTTAGTATCTCTCTTTTAGTTATCTCCTTCCTCTTCACCAAATCTCAATCATATTTCATAATGTTTATATGTGTTTCATAATGACCCATCCTCCCCGACACCAATATGCACTCATCACCTTTATTCAGTGATCATATTACCTAAACGATCCACATCCACCCCTGAGCCTGCAAGCTCTTCCCCACTCAAGCCTGTTTTCAAAATCCAGCCAGGCCATCTGTGTCTTAAAGCAAGCCCTTAAATAACAAACAAAGCAGTTCCTGACTACAAAACACTGACATTTTTATCTATCACCTTCCTCATATGATCATCAATGCAATAGACTATCTCTAACACATGCCTGCATTGCTTGCCTCCACTTTGCGTTATCTAACAAACATCCTCTACCTTTCACCACACCTGTGATCAATCCCCTTTTTAGTGTTTATATTAACCAGAGCCTGAATGATAACACCCTAATAACTCTGTCACTTAACCTGCCCAGATTAATTATGAAATCCAATTCATTCACTGCTTCCACTTTCCTTTCCTCTTTCCCTTCTTCGCTGTTAGCTGCTACCTGGGCCACCTGGGCTACGTCTTTTGCCCATCAGTAGGTGGCTCAAGACCCTCTCCTCTCTCTTTCCCCTTCCTGCCCTAAGTGTGCGACTCCTGCTCTTAGAGCGGCTGCTTAGGATGACCCTACTTGATCCCTGTTACATTCCTCCGGGCTTGTCAAAGGTTTGCATTGTGTCCCTGAGTAGCTGGGGCATGCCATGAAGAGTGAGCACGGCCCAGCCCTAATCATGACAACCTCAGCCCCAGTGAAAGATGAATAATAACAACTGCACTAGCCAGTCCCAGAAGAGCCTGCTGAGGACGTTTGTTTTGGAATAATGAATATGGAAATTTGGAATCCATAATAAACTGCAAGCAGTCTTTCAACTCGCTCGTGCCGAAAATTCACACTCGCCTTTCCCATAACTTGTCACTTGTGTTTTTTATTGTTCGATATGTAAACAAGGCCGGGAAAGCCTTTGTTCCTCGGTGCCTACTTAGATTTGCCCATTAATCCCAACCCCCCTCCCTTTCCCACCAATGCATGCAGGATTACACAAAGCAAAAGTCATTAATTTTTATCTCTGACTATCTGTAGGGTTTTTAATGTGGCCTGGCTTGCTTATGCACCACCAATTACATGTCATAAGTGCTTGTAGATGCTGGAGCAGTATCATGGGTTGATGAATCACTGCCTCCCCTCCTGATTAGTATGCAAGGGGCTGTGTTCCTCTTTGAGCAGCTGGCATGCCAATGAGGATCTGGCTCCGCCGGTCAAGGCATCTGGACATGAATTCAATATGGATTGCTTTAATTAAATGGCTAAGCGCACAAGACGCTAAGAAACAACTCCATCATTGAGTGAAACTCGAAAATATAGTCGACACAAGCAAGAGGGTGGAGAGAGTAGGAAGATATTTCATCAACACCACCCACTCTACCTAAAATCCTTGAAATCACCTCGTGTGAAGCACAACCACTTGCTAAAAGCGTGATGAATTGTGGAATCCACAATGAAACCCCAGAGGTGAATCTAGTTCATCACCCTTAAATTTAGAAATCAAAACAGCAAAGCTAAACCTCATTTTCTGCCCTTTGAAAAGGTTTTATTTTAACTGTACAGTTGCCTGCAAACTACTGAGGCGGCAGATTTCAAGAAGGAAGGACGCAGTGAGAGGTGGGTAGCAAAGTCTGAATGTACCTGTTACCAGCACTCCTGGAGGAAAAGAAGCTAATGCAGCTTTGCAAATATCAGGAGGCCAGAGTGGTCCATCAGTGTGCTAATTCACAGAGGAGGGGAAGGGAAAAGAGCATGGATTCTCACTGTCCACTTGGGAGGGGCTTTGCATAGATCAGAAAGATGAAGTATCTGCCAGCTCATGTTTGCTTTCAGCCTACCCTTTATTAGTCTATTTCAATAAGGAAACAAATGGAATATTTTCATAAGGAATAGCTGTTGCAGCAGTAACCCCGGTTTTATTCTTCTGAGCACTTATCTTTAATTCTGTTGCAAGTTTCCTCATTGTATTTGGTTTGCCTGTATATTTCATTGGGAGGCAGGATAGAATAATGGCTGAGAGCGAGGACTCAGGATTCAGACGCATCTGGACTCTTATCCTAGCTTCATTCATTTCTAGCCATGCAGTCTTAGGCAAGTTATAGGTCTTCTATAAATCTCCTTTTCCCTGTCTCTGAAATGGGGATAAGATTGAGTTAATCCACACCAAATCAATAACACATACTCTAGACTCTCAAAATTGATGGCTACTGTTAATGTTTTGTGGAACGGGGCCTTATCAGTTGTTGATGTTTTACTGACCAAATACAGGGAATACCTGTTTCCTGTAATTGACTAGATTTACCTACGTATACCAGTAAGGATTTAAAGAACTTTATTACTATGCAACTGCCACCTCTCCATTTCTACTCCTTCTCTACTGCCCATCAAAGATCTGGTACCTCCAATTGATAATAATATGCACTACAGATGGACCTGGGGCTCTATTTTCTTTTTTAAATAATTTATTAGGCCACCACTGTTCAAAAGACCCTGAGGCACTCTGCCTTAAAAAAAAAAAAAAGAAAAGAAAAAGAAAGAAAGAAAGGATATTAAAATGGTAAAACAGTCTCAGCATTCTGGCTGGTGTTCCTCCCTCATGCTGAGCTGAAAGGTTGATGACCAGGAAAGGAAGTTAAATGCTAGTGTCTGTGATCACTCTGTCCTTGCACAGTGCATTCTCTAGGATTTTATAAATCCATGAAGGATTGGGGCATTCCACGCCAGCAAGATCATCAGAGCCCTAAGCGTCCCCTAGGGGCAAATGACAGAAAGCAGACTATCCATGGTGCACAGAATTCAGTTAAACCACACATGGACAGTATGTGAGATTGCAATAGTAATCAATCACAAAGATTCCATTTCAGGGCAATTTAACATTTGACACACCAGCCTGCCAGGTCTAAGCTTGACATAAAGGCAGTGTTCTTCAATAATAAGGAAAGACACTTGCTGAATCTTGTGATTCTCTTTTGGGTCTTCAGAAAGGGGAAGTCCAAGCTAGGTTCTCCTTGGAGCACCATTCATTCACTTGCCATCTGCCACCTTTGGAAGGAAGCATGTTAGTAAAGATGGCTGTCATTGGAGAAGGAACCTGTGGTTTGATCCAACCATGGGTTATGGATGTTTTCAAAATGGTGGGCCCAGGTCTCCTTCTGAGGAAATTGGGGAGGAGATAGAAGAGGGCTATTTGGTTGAGCACTGACTCTTTGAGGGTGGGAATGGGATTAGGGAGTGAGCCGCCATATCTGGTCTGGTGGAGTAATTGAGACATTGGGCTGCAGTCCTTGCAGTGGTGGGTGGAGCGTAGCAGTAGAAAACAGTCTACTTGAATCTTAAAGTCAGCTGACGTGCTTTGGATTGCTTCTTCCTGTTCCAAGTGAATAAGAAAAATGTAAGGCGTATGCAGAACTCAAGAACAAGTAAGCCAACAGGCTTATCAGAAAACTACTATGCCAACAAATGAAAACCAAAAATAGTCTGAGCCATTGAGACTCATGACCATTAGTCCAGGTTCCTTTCTTGCCAAATGTTGTTTTGTGTTATTTAGACAAAGCCTTTCAGAGAGACTTTGGGAGATATGGTTTTCTTAGGAGGTTTTTTCTTTCCCTATGAGTGTTGAGGTACCATTGTAGTTCTTCAGAACCACAAATATACATTGAGAACCACTTAGTAAAACTATGGAGTTTGATGAGTTTAACAAAGCAATCAATTGTGTTATCTCCAAGGTATGTTGTTATTAGGTGTTTTAATAGGTTAATTAAGATGCTAAGGACCCAAAAGAGAACTGCAGCTTCTTCAGTTTTTTTAAATAACTTTATTGAGATACAATTTATTTACCGTAAAATCCACCCATTTAAAATACGTAATTCGGGAGTGTTTAGTGTATTTACAGAGTTATGCAACCATCACAACAAAGCTGAGAATATTTTCATCACCCCAAAATGAAACCCCATACCCATTCACAGTCAGTCCCCATTATTCCCTCTGCCCAACCCTTGGCAATTACTAATTTACTTTCTTTCTCTATAATTTTCCTATCTGGACATTTCATATAAATGGAATCATACAACATGTGGTCTTTTGTGACTGGCTTCTTTCTCTCAGCATGCTTCAAGGTTCATTCACATTTAGCATGTATCAGTACTTCATTCCTGTATAGCTTCAGTTTTAAAACTCACGTGTACACACTACCCATTGCACAGAGAGATGGAATGTCAGCTCAGAATGGATGTGTTAACTTACTAGCTATTGGACATTAGCTCATTATTGGATGTTAGGCTTTTTAAATACACTTCAGTTTCTCTTGGTTTTGCCATTTAGATTCCTTCCAGATTCCTGAATTCTTGAATGGCCCTTGCATATGATATCAGATATTATTCTTTATGATTTATCTGTGTTAGGAAATATAAAGTGTCATATTGGCTAGTCCCAATACTCTGGATCTTGTGAACTTTTTTCATGGAAAATGGCTTGGATAAGGAATGACCACACATTGTATAAATGCAATGAGACTTTAAGGAACTGGGTGTGAAAAAAGAAGAGCTCCCAGCCAGGAGTGAGGCAACCTGTACCTTACTGCTGCTCCCACCACTGCAGACCTTGAAACCATGGGCATGTCACTCAGCCTCTCGACTTCTGTCTCCCCATGTGTAAAATGGTCAGACCTCCCAGGCTTCGGACCTCCACTGGCACCCTCACTGCTTGAGAATCAATGCCAACTTCTTAGCATAATCTTATGAGGCCCTCATGATATGGCCTCCACTCACCTCTTCAGCATCGTCTCTCCTGTATGTTTGTAGTATTGGACCAAACTCCTAATTCCACCACATCTGCATCTCTCTATGTGCTGCTCCCTCCATCTGGCATGCCCTCCTGCCTTTCTCTTCCAATAGAATCCCTTCCCATCCTCCCAGGCCCTACTCAGATGTCCCTGTCTCATATGGGAGACTTCTCTCCATTCCCCAGGCAGAGTTATGAGACTCATCCCCAGATCTTACGGCACTTACTTCAGTTAGAGTCATTACCTTACTTTGCCATAATTGTTTGTTTCCACATCTGCCTCAGCACCTCCCACTCCAAATCTTAGGCAATCTTAGTAGATGGCACCTCTAAGCACCCAAACCTTCCACCATGTCTGGGCCATAGTAGATCCCCCTGAATGTTTGTTAAGCATACAAATTAATTAATTTGAAAGAACTGACCTCAAATTAGCTGTCCAATTCTCTTGTCCTCATGTCACCATCCTAGACTGAATTGCTATATTGCCTCTGGCTTAGACTATTCCAGAGTTCCAGAGTCTTCTCTTTTCCTTCTTTCTTCCTAGAATCCATTCTCCACCAAGAAGTCAGAAAGGTTGTGAAAGAGTCAAATGAGACCTAACGTACATGAAAGAGATTTGCAAATTCTAAAAGCACTACACACATATAAGGTTTTTAATTGTTTAATTTTATGCCTGTCCGATTTTGATTTTTAGAATAATAGTGATCAAGAGAAGGGTAAATGTTGCATCCCTTGAGATAATTGGAAGCACTTTGGGCTGTCGCAAGACTGAGGCCAAGAACTACAGAATGCATGATTGTTTTCTCAAGCCTGTGCCCCACATCCAGAGCTCCACACACAGAGCCTGGAAACTCCAACTTCCCCTCTAGTCTTCACAGGTATCTGCTCCAGAAATTCTATAATTCCAGCCAGCAGCCCTGAAATCATACCAAAGGCCTTTCCTACTGTGTGTAAGGTTAAGAGTAGTGGCTGATGTCACACCCATCCTAAAATCCATGGGACAGTTTCCTTCCACCTACTTTCATCATTGCATTCTCTTCCCTCTCTCTCTCTCCATTCTGCTGTGAGAAAGCTCCTAGGACCACTTTACCTCTTCAGTTTTCTTTGTGGAAACTACCATATAACTTCCTCTATCCATGATCTTCCCACAAAACTGACATCATTCTTTCTTCTGCCAAAAGCTTTGGCATCTTCTCATGATAAACACTGTAAATAGAAGTATGAAATTGCCAATGCGCTGTGATTCCAACATTTATAGCTACCCATAAAAGAAGCTGCTGGAATCAGAATGCCCAAGTCCATCTGCTTCTCTCCATCCCGGCTTAAGGCACCACCATATCTCATGCCTGGACTGTTGCAAACATCTTCCTTCTTCTCTCTGACGGCTCATTCTCCACGCAGAAGTCTGAATGATCTTCTTAAAACAAAACTCAATCAGATCGTATCACTTCCTTGCTTAAAATCACACGGTATTTCCCCATACCATATAAAATTGAGTCCAGACTCCCTAACCTAGCCTATGACCCTTACATGATCTGGCCTTGACCTCCACCTCATCTCTTATCTCCCTTCCCTGCCAGAAGCAAACAAAGGACTTCATAGTATCTAGTCCTTCTGCCTGGAATGTTCTTCCTTCAGACTCTCCTACAACCAGCTCCTTCTTGCCATTCACTTAAATTAAATGTCGTCTCCTCAGCAAGCCCATTTCTGCCACCCAACCTGAAAGATCCCCCTATATTAATCAGGCTGAGAGAGGTTGTGCTGTGGTAACAAACAACTCCAACATCTCAATGGTTTAACGGAAAAAATGTTTGTCTCCTGTGTTATTTTTCTAGAGTTGCCATAGCAAAATACCACAGACTGGTTGGCTTAAACAACAGAAATTTGTTTTCTCACAGATCTGGAGGCTGGAAGTCAAAGACAAGGTATCAGCAAGTTTGGTTTCTCCTGAGCCTCTCTCCTTGGCTTGAAGATGGCCACCTTCTCACTGTGTCCTCACAAGGTCTTTCCTCTGTACACACGTAGCCCTGGTGTCTCTTTATTTGTTCAAATCTCCTTTTCGTATAAGAACACCAGTCATATTGGATTAGGGCTCACCCTAACAGCCTCATTTTAACTTGATCACCTCTTCAAAGGCCCTCTCTCCAAGTAGAGTCTCATCCTCAGGCACTGGGGTTACAGCTTCAACATATGAATTTCAATAACAGAATTCAGCCCATACTTCTCCCTTACCCAAAGTCCGCTGAGGGTCCAGGTAACTCTCCAGGGCTGTTGTCCTTCATTCTTGGAAATCCATGCTCCTACCGTTTCAACACAAGGCCTCTTCCATGATTACCACAACAGGGTTAGAGAGCTCTAGAGTGTCTCACACTGGAAATTAAATGATCTAGCCAAGGAGTGATATGAGTCACATTCATTCGCATTTTATCGGCTAAATCATATCACATAGTCATGCCTATTTCAAGGTAGGTGGGAAGTACAACCCTTCAAGTACCCAGAAGTAGAGGAGAATGGATATATGTGAGTACTAGCAATGTCTACCACATTCAAAGATCAATCCTACAAGCCCACAGCAAAAAAAAGACCACGGCTAAAGCAATTATCCATGATGATTAAAAATAGACTGAGCCTCCTGCTGTCCCAGAATGACACTGATGCTTTAGGGAAAAAAAAAGAATCCAGTAATATCAGGCCCTGATCCCTCAGTGAGTTTCAGAATCCCTCTGGCTCAATTGCTGCCATGAGTATTAGCCACCTCCTGTCCACCTGGTCCATTAGTCCAGTCTGGCTACACTTGGCTCCCTGCCCAACCTAAGTGCTCTTGTCAGCCACTCCAGTCCCTTATGTCATGGATGTTCCCATCCGCTGGACTTCCTGCTGGGCCAATATCAACCTGAATCACCTCTACCACACACTTGGACCCAAGCCACGGACTCCTGCTGAGGGAAGTCGTTAAGGCAAGTGGACGTGACCTCCCACAGGGGGATGCTGTGACACCTCAAGGAGGCTTTGTAGCTCCTGAACAGATCTTATATTCATCTGTCCCATCCTCTTAAGCCCAGGCCAACCTGTCTTTTCTTATCCACTCCTCTTTACTCCCTCCTCCTCCACGCTCCCTCTTACCCAGCTCCCTAGTTCCTCAGTCCCTTCTATCCACTGCTTCTTCTTTGACCTTAGTACATACACAGACTCTCCTAACCTGGAAAATTCTGCATTCAATTTTGCCATTTACTCAAATTACTGACCTGTATCCTCCTTCATTTCTTGGTTAAACGGCCCAAGCAGGTGGTTCATACTCACTGCTTCCAGTTCTTTATTTTCCTTTTCCTCGTCTACCTTCCACACTCTTTTTCTTCTGAATGACAGCCTGGGTCCTCTTTATTTCTCCTACTCCCTCACTTCTTATAAATCCACTTCCTCCTTGGCTTTGGGAATCCCACATTCTGCTGACTTGCCTCCCGCCTCTCTGACCATCCTTCCTGCAACTGCTCTGGAATGAAACTGGCCACTTCAATGAATCTTCCCCTCAAACAACAATGCTGCTTTTGTCCTCTGTGTCTTTGCCCTTGCTGTTCCCCCCACCAAGAATGCCTTCTCCACTTTTCTCAGGCTGTCCAGGTCCCACCAGACGCTACAAAGGGCCATCCTTTCCATTAATCCTTTCATGGTTCCTCCCAGCCACCACCATCACTGTCCTTCTGAACGTAGAACATCTAGACCAGGGGTTGGCAAACTAGTAAATATTCTAGGAAGACCATACTTTCTCTCTCAGAACTGCTCATCTCTGCCATTGTGAAGGGGAAAGCATCCATAGAGAAGATGTAAATGAAAGGGCACGGCTGTGTTCCAATAAAACTTTATTTACAAACACAGGTGTCAGTCCAGTTTGGGCCCACAGGTTGTAGTTTACCAATCCCTGATCTAGGCCATTTCTAGCCTGACTCTTCTAAATAGCTTCTTACTTTTCATAAATGAACGTCTTATTTTCCCATGAAATTATTAAGTCCTTGGGGGTAGAAACTCTTTTTCAAGCTTCTTAATACTTTGAAATGCACCTAATGAGATTCTATAAGCATTTGTCAGTATTCAGTAGAGAATGAACCAGTGTGGAGACAGGCCTCATAATGGTCCATATAGCTGGATGCTATGTAGTTGGAACACCCAGCAGAGCTCCCAGAACATGTTAGAAGCCCAGTATTTTCTACTGTAGTTCTTCCCAAAAAGCACTTCCCAAATCAAGAACTACTGGAGAAGACTGGAAACCGAGACTCTGCAGACACGACAAGAAGCCTCACCACATTCCTGGGCTGGCTCTGCAGTGGCAGTGAAATAGCCCTTCCAAATTTCCTATTCAGATTTCCATATCACAGCATCTTCCTATCACCATTCCACCTGATGGGACTGTACATCAAGACAGGCTGTAGAACCTTGTTATTCTGTTACGGCACTTTTAAATGAGCAAGCTTCTTTAAACCTCGCTGTCTCGCCATTAAACGTGTGAAAAGTATATCATAAG
Source organism: Equus asinus (assembly GCF_041296235.1). Classification (NCBI taxonomy): domain Eukaryota; kingdom Metazoa; phylum Chordata; class Mammalia; order Perissodactyla; family Equidae; genus Equus; species Equus asinus. The sequence continues at coordinate 35,599,470 of NC_091817.1, forward strand.
CTGCAAAAAACAGTCCTGAGGATTCAGGTGCCTTCTCTCTTTTCAGTGCCTTCTGAATGATTTCACCTGCGTCTGGGCTCCCCTACACCTCCATGTCTTTATTATACATACCAGGTTGGTCCACCAGCAGGTCATCAGCTTCTCTCCCTCTCTGAGCTGCATGTACAAGGCCAATGCTGCCTGCTCACTGAGCAAAGTCAGGTCCGCTTGTGCAGAGTGGAAGGGAACAAATGGGCTGTGAGGGCTGCACTTTGATGCCTTTTGGTTGGGAAATACGAGTTTTATTCCCAGCCTCTACCTCCGGGATTTTTATGTGCTTAATGATTTCGTCCACTTTGTAGTTATTTTGGTCCTCGTGAGGGAACATGAGTGCAGCTGTCATGGAAAGTTGATAGACACCTGGAGTTTTCCCTCTCTCTTTCTCTCTTTTTTTTTTTCCTGCATACAATTTACCATGCTTATGAGGGGGTGCTCGCCCACCTCTTGGGGGAGGGAGACAAAGCTGGTATTTTGTCTGTAGTCAAAACACAAAACAAAAGGAAAGGCCTCTAGCAGAGAAAGGCAAGTTGATCTGCCTGCTAGGCCTGCCACTCTGGGGACACCTAGGGAAGAAGTTTCTGGAACAAATATGCCCAACCATCTTCCTGCACTGGACTCTTCTAAAACAGGTGAAAAAGCCATTGGCCTATTGTTCAAGAGCTTATCATCTGAAAAATGCTTTTCTGTGTTGCTAAAGTAGCAATGGAAATAATGCTGCCTGCCACAGACTGGCTGGGTCAACAGGGAATAACAATTAATAAAATATAAAAGCCCTTATGGAGCATATCTGTTTGCAACTATCACTTCGTTTAATTCTCCCAACAATCCGAGGCGGTCAGGTACTGTTGTGCCTTGACTTTTCAGATCAGAAAACTGAGGCTCAGAGAGGTCCCCCAGCTAGCCAGTGACAAAGCAAGTCTCTACTGCAAAGTCCTGGGTCAGAGCTCCATGGTGTCAGAGCTCTGACACCAAAGTCCGCAGTGTCAGAGCTCCATATCCCCTTTCTCTGCCAAGAGAAGAGCTCTGGGGTTCAGGTCCCTTCTGCTGGCACCCATACATCTACAGCATTGGCGTAAAGTAGGTACCAAGTCAGTGGCTGATGTGTAGAACTGAATCCTCTGACTGTAGGACAACTGTCATCAAAAAATATGACAATGCCAAGCTCATCTTCTGCCATGTCGCCTCTCCAAAGCAGGAGATGTTTGTGGCTTGTGAGACTGTCGATTCACTTTATGGCAATGAGATTTTTAAATAAAGCACGGCCAGTGATAGAGAGGTGGGAATGGGCACAGAATGAATGAGGGGAGTGGGAATTTTGGGGGAGTGGGTGTCCCACGGATAGCACACCCACTTGGAGCCCACAGCGAGATCAGATAGCCCCGTCATTCCCAGCTGTCTCTTATGGATGCTACAGCAGTGCTTGCTAAACAGCAGAGACATCAAGCATGAGTGGGTAGGAAGGGTGTGGGGATAACATCACCAGAATTAGCACCACTCCCTCCATGTCAGCAAGGGGAAAAGTTGTCACTATGTGAAAGGAAAAGTGAAACCAGATTTCCAAAGGAAATGCTCCCCTCCAGCTCTGATGTGGTGTGATGTGGATCTGTGGTTGTCAACGGACTTTTATATTCAATAAATAAATGCTGTGTCATTTGCCACCTTCGTCCTTATTACAGTATTTTGTGTAAGTGGCAGTAGCTAGGCTCTTCGTTATGGTGGCAGCTCATGGGTTTGGTTTAGTTCACTGTTGCTGTTTTCTGGAACCAGGGTACAGCAGGTTCATTTGGAATGTGTTTTTTAAATAAGGGGTCATTAGCTTGATGGGCCAATTTGGACGATGAATTCCATATCAAACCAAACTTCATTGTCCATCTTCTGAATCTCAGGCCCTCAATTTAGACAGAGCTGAGGATCTTTCTGTTCGTAGTTATTGTGTCCCTGCAGTTTTCCCTCTTCCAGACCTCCAACCTTTTCCTCCTCCTCCTTTTCTCCCTCATTTGTACTGGTTACTAGTCTCTGTCCAGCTCTCTCTGGAGATAAAGACTCGCTTTAGCATACAGCGCGCTCTCCTTAATGCAACCGAGTTCACTCTCATCATTTTAATAGTGGACCTAAGGTATGTTGCCATGTGAACAAGCCATCACGTCACCATAGCAACCAGCCAGATTGCAGCACACCAGTCTAAGGATTGGACCTTTTTTCCCCCCTCTCTCTCTCTCTCTCTTCCTCGCCTGGGCTCTTTCTTTTGTTAAATTTGCTGAAGTGCTCACAATAGGAAGATTCAGTCTGCTTTTTCAAGCGGGGTTTCGTTTAAACCTGTAAATTGTTGTATAAACAGAAAGGCCAGTGTGGCACTAGACTTGCTTTCAAAGACGACCTTGATGAGGACTTTGAATGTGGACCCCACCCCCACTCTCTGCCATGCCTTACAGTTTGATCAAAAAAGGGACGATCACACGTATTGGTGGCATTTGGACTTAACCAACCCCCCGCCCCTGAGTTTCTTCTTAGCTTCCCCCAGCAGGGACTCTGTGACTCTCCTGCACGGGCCTGGTGACCACAGCTAAGCCCTCGACTACGCTCCGAAGCCCTTTACAGTTTCTGAGCTCGGTAGGATCTGAATTAGACCCAATTAAAGATGTGGATTCTCCTTCTCCGTTCTCTATTGCCGAGTAACCTGTGCCGGTTCCAATTCCAACCGCGTGGGGAGAGCAGGGGTGTTGAAAGGACAGATGATAAAGGGACGTGTGTCGTGTCCGCCTGCCCATATTCATCAACGTTGCTTGGCCTTTGATGCGCCTAACCTTCTCATCTTTGTTCGGGGAAGCATAAAGAATCATTCTTCCAGGGCCTCACATCTTTTCCCACTTTATGCCCTGCTCTCTTGCGCATGGCGCATCTATTACCTGCTCCGATCCTTGCGCATCCCTGCCCCCCCCACCCCGCCCTCTGCAGCTCCCCTCCCCTTCTGCTCCTCACCCCTTCCACAGCATTTACTGTTGAGCACGTCCTGACAAATGCACTGGCAGGCCAGGCTGCGTGTGGGCCCGACCGCAGGCTCAGCTGCAGGCAAGCCCGGGTGGGGTAAACCGCCCTCCACGGGCAAGAAGGACCAGTTCAGATTTGTGCATAAAATTACAGCAAACAAGCCTCAAATAACGCAGGACACTTTCATAATTGATTTATGCAGGGGCGCTGAAAGTTCTATTACCTTTTGTTTAGCTCAGGGGGCCTGACTCTATGCAATCCATTGCTGAAACTAATTACAAGATATAATTAAACTGTGACACAAAGATATTATACCGTTAGTTTACTAATGACACCGCGAAGCTGTACCACCAGCACAGGACAGTGATTATGCTTCATTTATTATTTATCCTTTTGCTAAATGAGACGCTGACATTTTCAAAAATTACTTTGAGGTTTCTTAATTGTCAGCAGCAGGATGGACTAGAAGGAGATCTCCTCCCTCTTAGTTACTTATCTGAACCTCAGAAGCATTATTAGCCAAAAGGAAAAAGGATGGGGGCGCGTGGAGCAAAAACAGTTACCCAATAGTAATAGGTAAAGTCTAATTGTGTCTTTTGAACGTTTTTGAATTTTTACAAACAGTGCTTACAAACAGCACTCCTGGGTTGGTGACCCAGGGTTTAGGTCCAGGAAAGAGAAAGTTTTGTTGTGGGATTAAAGGTGACTCTTCTTCTGTAACTTGGACAAGCGCAGGTGGCCCTGGATATGTATGGGAAGGGGCCGGGCGTGAATGGCTGGAAGGAAGCTGACCCCAAGGCATTTTGCAGAAGCCTGCCTCAGCAGGCAGAAAGCAGGTAGGGCTCTGATGTTATATTATTGTTGGGGTTTTTTTCTAACAACTTTTCCCCTTATTGATTTTCCCAAATGAAACACCTCATTAACAATACTGACTTGGTAACTTTTGCATATGAGAAAAGTCAAGTCTACTTATGGTAAAGACCAGGGCTAATGTGGTTCTGGTTTGGCCTTTTCTTTTAAATCTTCCGTAAATGGGAGAATTTCCTGTAAGGACCCACATGCCCTAAATGGATTCTTTAGCTTCACTGAAAAGGTTTCCTTCCTCCTTTTCTTTCTTTGTTGCTATCACTCTGGCTATAGGCAGAAAGTACCCTGGAGAAGACTGGAAATGGGAATTCCCTCTATCAGCTTTTCGGATTGGAATTCTCTGGGCCCATTTATTTACCATCCCGACATCTCCATGCATGAACCTAGCTTTATTACCCTCTCATTCATCACATCCTCAGAACAATAAAAGATTAATTTACTGGCTGCTGTTTGATGAGTTTTTGATGCCGCGAATGTGCGTGCGCACGGGTGTGTCTCCTTACGGCCCATCTGGGTCAGGCATCCTACAAGGTAGCGCTGGCCCCGAATGGCCACTAACCTCTCCGTAACCCCAGTGGTGATGCAATCATGGCAACTGCTGGGCGGCTTGAGACAGGGTTTAATTTCTTCTGAGTGTAATGGCATCCGGCATCTATAATTATGCTATTTTCTCTCCTGTGCTGATTAAATACGATTTACCCAGAGAGCTAAATGATGAATATCTGAGTGGAGTGTGTTGAGCCAATAGCTGGTAAAATAGCCACAATAAATAAACTTGGAGGGAGGGAGGGGGCTTAGCAATGACTCTGACTCTGCCAGGTAACATGGGCAGGTGCAAGGGGAGAGAAAGTGAGATTAATGCTGCAGCCAGAACAATACCACCCCCCAAGCTTCTATTGAAAGGAAAAGCAAGCCTGAAACCTGGAATTCTCACCTTGGGATCTCGCTGAACCTCAGCCATCAGTAAACAATCAGATCCCCCATCCATATCGTGGTTGATGTTGTTTCCAGCGCCCCCACCTTAAGAATAATCTTCCATCCCTGGCATATAGCTGAGAAATGAAATTCAATATCATCTCTTCCCATCACCCTGGACCTGCTCATCTCACAACTCCTGTGTTTATTAAAAGGAGGCCTGGCTAGTCTCAAGGTTCCTCTTTCTGTGTCAAAGATTCTCACAGATTGAGCGAAATGTCTGTGCTCTTCTGATGCAAGGGCCGAGAGCCCGATACCAAAATGGGCTGGAAACCCTTACAAGCTTTCCCCTCCTCTTAGCCCAGAAACAAACGAAGAATTTTTAGCAATGACAATTCCTTTCCCCACCCATGTCAGAATTATTATGCAAGATTATGCTTTGGGTGTTTGTATTTACTGGTGGGGAATGCAGTGTAAATGTGAAGGCCTATACGTAGCACTGTTTGGCAGTGGAGACATGGAGGTGATAGAAATTAAATGGTTTATCAGAAAGAATTTATCAAGGTCACCAAAGTACTAGATCTAGTGAGGGTGGGGAATCCCCAACAAGCGTATTGCAAGGTCCTTTCTTTCAAGGCTTTATTAGAGTATTATTTGGTAGAAAAGACTCTATATACATGGAATCATTTGAGAAGGATACCAAATAGCATCGACTAAGAATTGGGTTGAAGTGTAGAGATTCCGAGAAAGAATGGGTCATTGTGGGTTGGGGGCAGCAGGGACGACCCAGGGCAGGCAATGATCCTCGAAGTAGATAGACAGTAAAGGGTGTTGGGACTGGGGCATGGGAGTGGACACAGAGAGGGTGGGAGGGAGAAATGCAGGGGCAAGGATTGCAAGAGAGAGAGGCAGCATGTGCCTATATAAACAGTCGTGTCCTATCGCCTTTAGATTTTATCGCTTAAGACCCCACTTTTTCTCCATATCTGCTTTCTTTTCCTCAATGATGTTCACTGAGGCTCAGGGTTATCCTGTGATGGGAAATGGGTTCACAATGGGAGTTTTTCTCTGGGGTGAGAAACCTTTTGTCTCTGCACCTAGGGTTTGGGTGGGACTAGCAGCTCTGGAATTTGCTTCCTCTTGGCGTTAACCTTCCTCGTGATGAAACACCCATGGAAAGAAGAGACTGTCCTCTGAGAGCCTCTCACAGTGGACTGGCCCATTGATGGCCCTCACTGAGCCTGGACCAGGCGGGGACAGTCTGGGTAGGGGCTGTGGATGGCGGGTGAGGTTACGTCTTGAATGTCTTCGACTTTCAGGCTTAACATCTCCTACTTTTGCAGCAGCACCTTCCTCCTTGCAACTCCCAGGGGAGCTGCAAATGGTTTTAAGAGCTTCTCTTACACATAACTGTAAACAGGCAGGGAGTGGGCAATGACATCCTCATAGGGAAGTATTCTTGGAGCTGATGTTGATGCCGATGAAGAAAATGCCATTTCCTTAGGCCCTTTGCATGTTGTAGTCGTTCTGCTTTCCTTCTCTCTTCTGCTAACCTTGCTTCTTTCTTCTTTGCTGCTGAAGGCTCATATAATAAAACCATTGTATTTCTGTTTGGGTCTGTTTCAATGCCTTTTTTTCAATCCCTGGTCCCATGGCATGTTTTTGTGCTGCTTTTGTCTGTATTGTCTTTTTGTTTAGAAATTATGTGAAAGATGAGCCACTCAAAAGAGAATACACTTTGGATGGTCCAAAGAGATACTAGTATTAACAGAAATCTAGCAGAAGGGAAATTTAAACTGCGGGTTTTTCCTCTTGGTGAAGGGTGTAGTAAACCAAAAGCTAGGAGCCGTATCACAGGAATTGCTGAAATCAGGGGAGACTTAAAAACCTTTGGAAAAATAACAGCCCATGAACTCCTGTTTTTTCACCAGTAGGAGAAGCCGAGAAGAAATTTCATGTGGTTGAATAATTTTAAACATTCTGTGTTCAAAACACAAATTATCCAATGAGTGTGGAGGATGGGGGCAGAGGGTGGCAATACAGTTTCCTCTTAGTGAAAAGGGTTCAGTAAATTCTTTTTCAATTGAATTGAATGATAACAGGAGGGAGAAAAGTATTGGTTCTTGTGCCTTTGATCTGTCAAATATTGAGAAATGTTCTAAAGTGATAAGAGCTATCTGCAAGGAGTGAAACGGCCATGTGGTAGGGGGTGAAGCCCAGAGGTGTCATCCTTTCTCTCCAGCCAGCTGCTTTTCCTGTTTTGAGAGGTTACCTCTGTTAGTCTCCTGATTTTACGTCATCTAGTCAGTCAAACGTGCAGCAGTTGAGAGAGCAGAGAACTTCTCCTGGGAGCTCAGACTCTATAGCCAGACAGTCAGAGTTTCCATTCTGGCTTGGCCATTTATTAGTCATGTGACTTTAAGCAAGTCATTTGATGTCTCTGAGTCTCAGTTTTCTCATGTTTAAAATGGGGATGAGCGCACCTACCTGCTTTAGTCAGAGTTCCCCAGAGAAACAGAGCCAATAGGATGTGTGTGTGTGTGTGTAGGAGAGAGAGAAGGAGGTTTATTATAAGGAATTGGCTCACGTGGTTATGGATTTTGGACTAATGAGTCCAAAATCTGCAGTGTGGACCAGCAGGCTTCAGACCCAGGAGAGCCGAGAGTGCAGTCCAGTCCCAAGCCCAGCAGGTGGATAACCAGGAGACCCAATGGTGTAGCTAAAGCCCAAAGGCAATCTACCAGAGAAGTCCCTCTTGCCTTGGCAGGCCAGTCTTTTTGTTCAATTCAGGCCTCCAGCTGATTGGGTGAGGCCCACCCACGTTATGGAGGGCAATCTGCTTTACTCAAAGTCCACTGATTTAAATGTTAATCTCATCCAAAATCACTTTCAATGTTGATACACAAAATTAACCATCACACTATCTCATAGAGCTGTTGTTTTCACCTGACACATAGTATGTGCCATCTAAGTGTTTGTGCCATTACTACTACTATGACAATGATGACACATGGACAGTGAGAATTATTAGTATCCCTGTTACTGATACCATATGGAGTCTGATATACCAGGTTTCAAAACCCAGCTGTATCACTGATGAGCTGTGTGACCTTGAGCAGGGTCTTCAGTCTCCTCAAGTCTACATTTCCTCGTCTGTAAAATGAGGATGAAAGGAGGAGGCACCTCATAGGGCTGTTGTATTAAATGAGTTTACCAGGTACAGCATTTGGAACTGTGTTGACATGTAGTAAGCGCCACACAAGTGTTTGCAGCTACAGATATGATGATGATGATGACGACGATGATGATGAATATTACCATGATCAGCATTGCTACAGAATCTGACACATTTCTGACTTTGGGCTAGATCCTCAACCTCCCCCAGGCTCATCTATAAAATGGAGACGTAGGTATAGCATTTTGAACTATGTTTGATGCATGATAAATATTATGCAAGTGTTCGCTACTATGGTTATGACGATGATGATGAGTATTAATATTATTAGCATTACTATGGAATCTGATACATTTATTAGCTATTGACTTGGGCAAAGTTCTCAAATTCCCCCAGTCTGCATTTCCTCATCTGGGAAATGGAGTTGATATATAATAGTATCTTCCTTACGAAGTGTCTGTAAGGAACAAGTTAGATAGAACATGGGAAGCACTTGGCGCCGTTCCTGGCCCATCTCCCACGGAAAGCACTCAGTGGATGTCGGCTGCTATGTGTTTGTTCAAGCATCAAGCACCAGGCATTGGGAACTCTCTCATTTTCTCAGCTCTCCGCTGGCTCCATAGCAACCCCGACACACTGTCGTTAATTCAGTGATGGGGACCATATGACAACCCAAGTTAGCCATCCCATTTTTGGACAACTCTTAGATTTAGAAGATTTTTCTCTTTTTGTTTGGAAATTATGTGAAGATAAGTTATCAGTTATTATCAGCAATTAGTGTGAGCTCTGTGGTCTGGGCCCCTGCAGAGCACGTTTGTCCTTCTTCCATATGACAGCCCGCCAAATATTGGAAGACAGCACTCACTTCTCTCCTAAGTGTTTTTGTCATCAGACTAAACATCTCTAGCTCTTTCACCCTTTTGTCACATAACACAATTCCCAAAACCCTCGCTATATTGATTGCTCTCATCTGGACCTACTCCAGGTTTTCAGTGGTCACCCTAAAATATGTCACACAGACAGCATTTAGCACTCCAGATGTACAGACTTGCCCCAGAGAGGACTGCTACCTACCTTATCCTGGTACCATCTTCATTTATGAAGATGTCCTGTCTGCAGTAGCTCTTTCAGCAACCCCGTCTAGCCTCTTCTGTTTTATTTTGAGCTTCGATTGACTCATGCCCATTATGCAAGGATGAATTATAAGCAAGACCATCCTCCTTTTGCCTTTGACAATTGAAGTTTTGAAACTACATGTAAATATCTCACAGTCCAGTTATATTTTATCTTGTTAAATTTGGCCTATTTCAAATGACTGAGTTGTTCTAACAGAACAATTATTACATTTTTATTAGAAAATTAATTCAGGCTTATTGTAAGATATTTGGGAAATACAGAAAGGTGCAAAGAAGAGAATAAAAATCATTTACTTTTCACCATCCAGAGATAACTATTGGCATATTGGTAACTTCTTCACAGTCCTGTTTCTTGCATCTTTTGTGTGGATGATGTGTATATTCATGCACTTGTCGTTGCACAATTGGGATTACATTGTATATACAGTTTGGGTTCCTTTTTTTTCTATTTAATATTATATGGTGTGCTATTCCCTACCTCATTAAGTTATATTTGGAAACTTGACTGCAAAGTACATCCTACAGACATATGGATAATCTATAATTCATTTAACCATTCCTCTATTGTTGGAAATGATTATTTCCCATATTTGTCTGTTATAATCAATGCTTCAGTGGGCATCTTTGTCTATATCAGTGTTTCTCAACCTCAGCACTATTGACATTTGGGGCTGGATAATTCTGTGTTGTGGGGGGCTGTCCTGTGCATTGTAGGGTATTTAGCATCACCCCGGCCCCTACCTACCAGATGTCAATAGTACACACAACTCCCCACTAAGTTGCAGCAACCAAAGATGTCTCCAGATATTGCTAAATTTCCCTTAGGTAGAGGGGGAAAATGCCCCCCATGGAGGACTACTGGTGCTTGTCTCTTCAGTTGCATAGGGGGAAGGGGACCGAGGGAGCAGTCTACCCCAACTGCACGGGTAAGGGAATGCATTGTCAATAGAGCATTTTAAAACAATAATAAAACCAACTGAAAAGTGATCTGCTTTTTATTGTCATCACGTGCCAGTACTGACAATAATAAAATTCTCCTTCCTGCCAAGGTAGAATGCTCCCATTCTACCACCTGCCACCCCTCAAAGGTTTTGCCATTATCTCTCAAAAAGCCCTAAAGCATACTGTTTATGCTCCCTAAAGTTTGACAGAATTTTAGCAAAACAGGTCTCTGGGTGAGTTTTGTCTATTTTTTTTCCTTACAGCCTCCCTGATACTCACAGATTTCGGAACCATTGGAAAAGGGTCAGGAGACAGTTGCTACACTCACAATCATCTTGTCCTATTAAGCACTGTTTTCTTACTGGGTCAAGTTCAAGGAGCCTAATTCCCTCTTCTCTTAGGGTGTGTTTTCTCCCAGGTTTCTGGGACCATATGCTTGAGGGAGTTTCCCAAAATACATTCTCGTTATAATACCCCTCTGTTTAAAAATAACTTTCAGTTTCTTCATTTCCTGCTAATCAAGTATAAACACGACTCTAACCTGTCCCTTCCAAGACCATTTCCCATTCCCATTTCCCACAGTCCCCGGAAAGGCCACTCCTGCTGCATGGGACCAATCTCCTTGCTGCCCCATGAGCACACACTGGACATCATGGCTTCACACATGTTGTTCCACTTCCCTGGAATGCCCTTCCTATTGCCTATACAAACTCTACCCACAGGAAGCCCGTCTTGGGTTCTAAAGCTCTCATTGTTATTCTGTGTCTTTAAACTCTTACTTCGTGATGTGATCTGTATCACAACATATGTTGTATCCTTGGGCACTTAACCTACATATCTATGTATTTATAATTGTTTTAGTAACTTGGTTTCATCCTGACAATTAGAATATAAATTTCCTGAAGGCAAAGATGTCTTAGACTTGCATATCTTCTAAAAAATGAGTCTGTAAATATTCAATAAATAGCTGATAATAATGTATAATTTGTTCTGTTCCAACATTACTTCCTCATTTCCTAGCTTAGCTCTATAAATTTGGTGCAAAATTAAAAATATATGTGTGTCATTCCAATATCTGTATTTAACCTTAAAATTAACTAGCTAGACATCCAAACCTAAGCTTCAAAAAATTTACCAGGTTTTTCCATCGCTCATCTATCTGACAAGTCTTTCTGCAAGAATCAAATGATCAGTAACTATCTGTAATAGTTCTGGGTACCTCCAGCCCTCTTTAGCTGTTTATAGCTTTCAGCATTCAAAGCCAAGCCACCATTTAGCATAGTTTGCAGAAATCATGGGATCTGGCAACTTTGAGAGTGAGTGCTGGCTCTACAGAATCTTGTACCCATTTCCAAATGTCATCCCACAGTAGATTTTAACTGAAAATAATGTCTAGTACTTCTCATCATTTCCCCAAATTTTTCAAACTCTGAACTCTTAGGAAATTATCATCGTCACGTTATGGGGGAAAAGAATTTCAGGAAAATTTAAACTCTAAATTTTAACAACCCAGAGTACTAAGAAGCAAAAAGATGCTATAAGAGGAGAGAAGATGGCCAAGGTGAGACGGGAAGAAAAGAAAGATCCTATGGCTATGTTTCTCTTGAGAATCAGCACATTGCTCTTGTCTATCCATCTGTAGTACCGACTGCAGCTAGAAGTCAGAGGAGAGCCCAGGGAGCACAGCAAAACAAAATGAAGTTAACCTTGACTTAGGAGACTCAAAGGGTTGTCCTAGAACAGACCAAATTCTATTCTGAGGATCTGTTTTTGCAGAAAGAAGCAGATTTTCCAGTTTCAGAGAAACAAGAGAGTCCTTTTAAGTTCTGCCTCCAAAAGCTCCTTGACCAACAACCTTCTGTGCTCACTGTCCTCTTGGGGTCAGCCCACATTGATTTAGTGATTAACTCCAACATTTTTCTGGCTTCTCCACTACACCAGCACATTTCAGGTTTCTAAATATAGGTCAACCCAGGCAATTAGGAGAGAGCTTCTGTTTTTGAAAGGTATTCAGCAGGCAGAAAGCCCAGTTTACAAATGAGTGATCATGTTTGGCCTCAGATGACTTGACTGACAAGGACTGCTATTTTCTGAGCTATGTGTTGGGATACATGAGAAACTTCTGCAGTTATTGCTTCAAAGACTATATTAACCACAAGAAACTTTAATTTTCCATGAAAAAATGCATTTGTCAATGACCTTGTTGGCCACCTCCATTTTAGGTTGCCGATTTTGCCATCTTGCTGTTCTTGTTGTGGTCTTGTTGTGGGATTTGTCAAATGGACTCATGGTCCCATTTATCAGTTGGCCATTGGTAAGTTAATCAGAAGGTTTCCATTCAGTCCCCACCTAACTCCACACCCTTCTCTCAGGACTGTCCAAGCTAGGAAATTGATCACACTGCCCTGGAAGGCTAGAGATGATAATGTGGCATTGACTCAGGGTAGGACATTATTTAGGAGGCCACCACTCAGGCCGACAGATACCCTGTGAGTGGGGCCTAGCAGCCTGTCATTCCTGGGCCCAGAAGGTCAATTGACCCAGATCTTACATTCACAGAGTCTCAAATATGGACTCTTGTCATTATCTCCAAATGAGATGATACTTTCCATTTTGGGAAATTAGAAGTATTAATGTGTTAAGTGTGAATATTCATACTACCACAATTTTTGAAACTCTATTTTGGTATTTATTGATTTTTAGAAGTATATATATATATGAAGAACCAAGAACAAAATATATGGAAACAAAGGAACAGAGGAATCTCTCCTGGATTTGGAGCCCACATACACAGTTTAGGGAAGGAGAGCAGTGTTGTGCACAAAGGAACTTGGTAGAACCTAAAACCTTGTTCTCCAATGTATGGTTCAGCAATGTCAGCCGCCGCTGAGAGCTTGTTAGAAGCGCAGACTCTCAGGCCCCACACCAGACTTGATGAACGAGAATCCGCATTTTAAGATCCCTAGGTGATTCCTACATATGTCACAGTTGGCAAAATTTTGATCTGAAAGTCTACCGATGTTTGGGGTTCAGTTATCAGACTAGGATTATGTGGATTTTGATGTATACAGAAGCCAGGGCTATGCCTTGTTCCTGCCAGGACACTAACTGAATTTTACCTTCTCTGAAGAGGAAGGAGCACATAAAATGAAATAACCTCTCATTGTGAGATGTTAACATATCAAAGCCATATTTTCTTTCTCTCTTTTCTGTACTCTCTCCCACCATAATGGATATGGTTGGCACATTAGTAATTCAGAAGCTTCCTGGGACTTGGGACTTTTCAGAGAGATGGAAATTCTTGGGCATCCCAGTGTTTAGTTTTGCCTTCAGCACTGCCAGAAGGTCTCAAGTTGCAGAGATGAGAACCAGTAAAACATACCCGGCCATGTGGCCGCTCATTTCTAGATCAGCGGAGACACACAAATCAGTGAAATTTTGGAATCAACTGACTGCAATTCTTAAGCTACAGTAGTGTCTTTCTTCCTCATCTTTAGTTTTCAGACCACAACAACCCCTCTCGGACGTCATCTCTAGGCTATTGCAGAGTCCGTTGTCCTTTTTTTATGGACCAATTGCCTAGAATCTGACCAGTGCAATGGCCACCTAACTGAAGCGTGACAACACATTTCCATTGCTCTTCCTGATAATGGATTATTGACTCAAAGTGGACCCAACAGCTTTTCCTGGTAGAAACCCCCATTCTCCAGCGCCCCCCTGCCCCAGGGATATTGCTTCTTTCTTGAGGACTCTGAATTGCCTGACTTATTCCTCCTTCCTCCCACCTACTCACTGCCATCACGTTGGTGGCTTCCTCCTCTGCTGTGAGGTGAGCGTGACTCCTTCCCTCTGGTCTTGGGCCATTTTTCCTAGGCTGCTTTTTTTTAAATTTTTTTTTTATTTTATTTGTGGTCTCTGTCATTCTGCTGGGGCAAGGGGGTAAAGAGATCTGACACTAAGTGCAGGGAAATGCTGAATCTGGAATCTATCTTCCAGACGGCACAAGAATAAAAATTCATGGCAGGACGGCAGCTGCTGACACACTCCCAAAGACATATTGCAGGTAGCATTATTTATTGTGGCAAGGAGTTCATAGAAGTGCTACCTCAAAGCACCCTGAGAGATCCTGAAAAGCCCATCTCCCATCACGTGAGGCAGATTTATGGGGGCTGCTCTTAGAGAGGTCAGGCAGTGCGGCTCAGGACGCAGGCTCCTTCCAGAAAGCCTGGATTCCCTTAACGTATTCAGTGCAGTTTGATTGGTTCAAAGGAGGGCTTGAGTCTGTAATGTTGACCATAAAATTGCAGTGACACGCTGCTTTAGATAAGAGGGCTGGAAGAAGGGGGCAGGGATACTGTGGGCGCAGGAGCAGCCAGCACAGGCAAAACCAGAGCATGTGCTCATATTTTAGGTTAATGTGCAGGGAGAGGATGGGGGATGGGACTGGACGGCTTAATATGTTCACACAAAGGAAAGCTGAACCCACCAGCCTGCACATGGCAGACACCCTGCGTCTGTACACGTTAAGCCATGTGTACAGGAACACGCAGAGTCACATGGGGACCTGGAGGTGCCACCCAGACAGAAACGGCCAAAGCCAGGCCAGCCAGCATGACCTCCCCATTGTCCTAGAGCCATCAAGGGAAGGACTGTTTTCCCATGACCCCTGCCAACCTGATCGGGTATCTCCCAGGCTCTCCATCAGTCCCACGTATGTGGTATCATTCCCCATACTGCTTGCTAACCAACCTTGGATGCACAAATTTCCATTCCATGCCCTCTACACAGACACAGCCCAGAAATGAGGCTCTTCTGCAAGCTTCATGGGGCTGAGACTGATGGGAGGCTGCCAGAGAAGAGCTCTAAGTCCTTTTTCTGAGATCAGTGACATCCTTGCAGGCCAAGAGAATGCTGGTCAGGGCGAAACGGCCTCCATGTCTTTTCCTGAATCTAGGGTTTTGGAACCTCGATCAGGTAGGTGAGCACCACTTACTGTTTCAGGATGAGTACCTTTGACACGAATTTGCTTATCTGGGTCAACTTCTACCCATCATGCTTCGGGGGCACCACATCGGTGGTCCCAATCTGTGACCTCCTGTGGCTGGCTTGGTTAAGAGATTTAATTGCTGTCAACTTTCCACATCTGAGTTAGAGAGATGGAATAGATAAGGGGATGAGATGGCCATCTAAATAATTGAGGTGATTATCTTTTTCTGAATTATTCAGTTAGGAACTAAATTGTCCTATAAATTCACAGAAAGGTAGGTTTTGGTTTGAATTATACAGATAATAGCCTTAATTCTTCACTTCACGCAAGCCTGTAGGTCCAGTTGAAAAGTGACTCTTTCTCCCTCTGTTGAAACTGACATTACTTAGACATTTGAGTCCACTTGTTTTTAAATGTTCCTCTCAACCAGGTGTCCCATTCCCATGAGGCATTTGGGATACCCATTTTGGTTCATAAGACTGGCCTCTAGAATGTGAACTGTAGGAGGTGGGAGCATGACAGTTTTTAAACTTACCAAGATGAGCCTCTTCTAGTTATATTCTTCTCAGAGTGGAGAAGCTATTAAAATTTATCCATTGCTTTTTTCTCCCTCTGAACCTGGCCCATTTAGAGGCTCCCATCATTTGTTTGCATACTCTGTTGCTCTCCCATCTCCCAGCCATGGTTTTTAAAATATAAGCCCCTGCCACTGTTTAATGCTGACTCCTCACAACAGACAGTACAAGGCACTGTGCTTTTTCTACTTGGCTTCCAGATCTAGCCTCCTTCAAATTCTGTCCTGAGGGATGTGACCACTGACTTTGCCAAATCCAGGAGGATGCTCAGAGCCTCTGAGCACCACTGCTCAGTTGGTCCTCCTTGCCCGTTGGCCTAAACAGTCGTTCCTCCGAGTACCACTGTTGACCCCCTGAGGTCCAACGCTTGACCTCATTAATTCAGAAGGGGAGAAAGCTAAGTGAATGTTTTCACAGTCTCCTTTTTCTCCAGGCCAACTGGAGGTTATCAAGGCCAGAGGCTGCTTTCTAGTTCATAAACCTGTTAGGGTATTCGGAGTCATGATTCTCGTATTCAACTGTCTATGCTTTTCCTTGGGACAACTAATCCCTCAGCGTGACTGGTGGAAGCCGCAGTATTGATT
The DNA here is from genome assembly GCF_041296235.1 of Equus asinus. Taxonomy (NCBI): domain Eukaryota; kingdom Metazoa; phylum Chordata; class Mammalia; order Perissodactyla; family Equidae; genus Equus; species Equus asinus. Next base: position 35,615,678 of record NC_091817.1, read on the forward strand.
TCTGTGTCTCTCTAAACCTCAGTTGTGTTCAACGCTTGTTAGACATCTGAAGGAATATCCAGTGGGCTCTGGGGGCAATTTGAGAGCGAGGCTCGATAGGCCTGCTCTTGAGAGAAGTTTCTGTAAGGTTGCCCGGCAAGCCAATCGAATAAAATGAGAGAGAGGGGAGAAAGTGAGGGAATGGAGGGGATGAGAGAGAAAGGAAAGAAAAAAGAAAAAGAGGAAAGAGAAATGAGAGAAATAGGAAGGAGAGGGAAGAAAGAAAAGAAAGAAAAAAGGAAGAAGAAAGAGAAAGGGAACTCTCTCCTACTAGTAGAAATCTTGAAGGATTTTCATCTTTCTGCTGCTTTAGTCTCAACTCTCCCTTTGTTAATAAAAGAACATTTTTCATTTTCTAAGCAACAACAGCTGGAATGAGAAGAGGCAATCCACATATGTGGCTGGTGCGCATGTTGGGGTGGACCTGTGGGAGGTCGTGAAGGGTGTGGACTTCGTTGAGTTTTGTGGTACTTGTTTGCTTTCATCTCGGCTCCTATGCAAATGAGGGGACGTGACTGAGGATGCTCCTGATGGAGCAAATTAAAGCTATGAGAAAAATTTCTGCAAATTGCAAGATTCTCTTCCGAGTTACCACCCATCTTAAAAAAATGCTTCACGTAACAAACAAACAAAAAATCTGGAATAAAATTTCTTTCCAGTGATTATAATCACAACATGAAAGACTGACTCATTGCAATAAGCCATCAGGGAGTTGGCAAAGATTTTTCTCTGTCATTCAGCCCCTGGACCTCTTTAAGATGCTCAGGCTGCAAGGCCTCTTGGTCTGCCTAAGACAGTGGTTCTCAACTGGGGGCAATTTTGCACCCCCTGACTCCCATCCAGAGGACATTTGGCAATGTCTGGAAACGTTTTCGATTGTCATGACTGTGGCATGCTACTGGCTTTTAGTGGGTAGAGGGCAGAGATGCTGCTAAACACCCTGCCACGCACAGGGCAGGCCCCCAGAACGACCAGTGATGCAGTCCGAAATGCCAACAGGGCCAAGGTTGAGAAACCCTGCTTTAAGCTACAGAAAAGTACGATTTCCCATTTTTTTCTTTTATTTGCTTCCTACTTTTACCTAAGACCTTTCCTCAGCAAGAAGTATATGCTAGTCACCTCTTGGGCATTAAAAAAAAAAGGAGAGACAAAGTTACTTTTCTGTACAGGCCATACTCACCTAAGTCTTTCTAAATCAGCCTCTCTGGGGATGAGGCCCAAGAATCTATATTTTGAAAACTTATCCAGCTGACTTATATGCAACCAAATTTGAGACTCCTGGAAAGACAGGTGTCCCCTTCAAGATGCTGTCAAGTGTTAAAGTACATGCCCATATTTTTTTCAATCAGAAATCTATTTCCTGAGTTCTAGAACTGGAGCAAGGTCCACCAGTCTGACACACCCCAGAGCAATGCACTTGCATCTTACGGATGCTCTAGCGTCGTGGCTCATTTCTCCACCTAAAAATCACATTCTGCTCCAGCACGAGTGTGTTGAACTCCTCCCAGCATCTCACCCTCCTCAAGTGGGAAAGCCTGGAACATTGGTCTGCAAAAGGAGAGAATTCTTGGCTGTTAGAGCTCCCATGTCCTGGGGCCCAGAGCCACCTGTAGACCATGCCAAGGTTACCTTTGTTCCTCAGTGCTGTTCAGGTGGAGTCCAGAGGGACTTGCTCAGATGCTCCTCTGCTATTTGGACCACAGCAGACCTCACTTCCATAACAGCCTCCTGGAGCCCTTGTTTTCTACAGTGGGGCTTTTGGACGAGTCCTTTGTCTACCAAGTGGCCCGTGGAACATATTTGGGAAGGGATGATAGCAAAGGAATCACACCAAACTCGTTAGCTGAAGAAAGACAGAGCAATTCACGGTCGTATACACCACGGTCAAAATAAAGCAGAGATTTCAGGTGATGCTATGGGTAATTAAGATTTGTATAATCTGTTTTCTTCCTGCCTCCAAAGACAGAGAGACAGGTTACCAGATTACCCCAGTTGTTGTTGGTAATTGTCATAGTTCTGGGCTTTGCTGGGCTGTGGTGAGCTGACTTAGAAGTACGGAATGCCTCCCATCCCCTTTCCTTTGCTTCCTTCAGCTCTTGCGAACCTGGTAGCTCCTAGAAGGTGCATGGTGGAATATGGGGCAACCTGCATAAATAGGACCAAATGGTCAACCCTTTCTGGGCCTGGGCCTCAGCCTGCCCCTCCCGGGCTGAGGCATTTCATTGGTTTTCCTCTTCCTCTGCAGCCTGGGCTCTTGCCCCTCCTCATTACCTTTCCAAGACTCTAGCCTGCCCCTCATCAAGATTTATATCACCACATTCATTAGGTGATACAATACTGTCAACAGAATCAGCGGTGGCAGCAGCGGCCTCATTATCTCCGTGGTTAACCCCTGCTTCCCCAGTGTTGGTCTCTGTCAGGGATTTTAAATTCAAATTAAATTTTAATGCGGCAGCTTTGATGTTTGAGGTAGAACTGCCTGGTGAGGAGGTGGCTGGGGATGGAGAGCCTATTGTTACGTTACTTCTCCCTCTTAGGAACTCCAAGCAAAATGTCCCTGGAAAACACTTTGTCTCTTCAAGGGATTGAACAGAACATCCTGATGCTCGACCTTATTTTATTTTCTGGTTGGAAAAATAAATTAAGAAACACGTATTTCAAACATGTATAGATCATACCAGATTGCCTGAGGACTGGAGTATTTGGGTCCAAACACTATATGTGACACCAGGGGCCAGGTAAGGGATCCAGCCTGTAAAATAATAATGCTCATAATTTATATTTAGAGAGGAAATTAGTCACTTTTGAGATTTTTCTGACATTAAAAAGAAATAGCACCCTTTTCTGGGCCTTTGTCTTCTTATAGTTCTAAGTGCACAGATATTGATGTTTGAGATATCAAAAACACACACAGTTTTAATTTTCATGCATTTACAAACTTGAAGTGAAGTTGTCCCAGCCATATCTGAAGCTCGGCAAAGTCCAAACCTTGTCTTATTTCAGGTATCGTTATAAAGTAATGAAACAAATTTTCGCTATGTGACTGGTATATGGTAGGTACTCACCGAATGTTAGTTTCCCCTTCACTTACTGTGTCTCTTTTGCCCACTCCCATGCCTATCAGAGTAGTGGTCCTCAATAAAAACTTGTCGGCTGATTTTCTTAGCCCAGCTTCTATCCAACGGCCTCCGCAGTTAATAGCATCACAGCTGGCCATTCAATCACATAGTAAGGCCCAGAAGTCTCAAAGATGCCATGTGAGCTTTCTACCTAATCACCTCTATGACAATCAGCAATAGTCTGTCTTAAAATTGTTGCTTGAAGGAGTAGAAAACAACGTAAATAAAGCCTAATATTTATTAAGTTCTCACTACATGCCAGGCATTATGCTCAGTGTTCTCATTTATTCTACCCAAAAATCCTACAAGGTAAGGTTATTATCACACAGACACTTTTCAGAGGAAGGAACGAGGCTCAGAGAGGTTCTGTAACTTGCGCAAGGTCACATAATAAAATAATAGCGTCTGAACCTGGTCTGTCCATCTCCAAAGCCCATGGCATTCCCTCTACTGCCCCTCCTTCTCTCTGAAGATGAGAATTCCACGTGGTATCAGAGCCACATCTGTCCTATTTGACTTCTACATGTTGAAGAAAGCAAGTTGCAGGTGGAAGGATTTAGCTTATTCCACCTGTGATAATTTATCCTGCACTTACCTGGTTCTTCCTCAAGGTATACTAGGAATAAAGACAAAAACAGGGATTGTATTTCTGTTGGAGGTGTACATCTTTGTAGCAAGTCTACTGTGTTCATGCAAGAGGACAGGGTTACTAGTTGTCTGGAGGATGACAGCATCTCTCAACACTCAGAGGAATTTGCCTAGAATCAGTACCTACAGCACTAAACACTTGGGCTTTGAGACCTGGGTTTGCATTCTGACTCCATCACTTGCCAGCTCAGTGACCTTGGGCCATTACTTAACCTTTCTTAACCTCAGTTTCCATATCTAAAAATGGGAACTTGTCATTTCTGCTTCACATGCCTATTATAAGAGTAAATGAGATGATGCATATGAAGCATTTTGAATTGTGCATGGCCCGTGGTAGGTGTTCAATAGATGGTTATCATCACTATCATGGTTGATGTCATTATCAGTAGTATTTAGTCCTAGATAAATTGATACAAAGACCTTACCCATAACCAAGACCCAGTGCATAACATTTTATCTTGGATCACTGGTCAAGGGCATGGATTCTACTTACATTGCTCTGAATAAGGGACTGAGAAACAGAGGAGTAGGAAGCAAGAAGAAAACCATTAAGAGAATTGTTTGCTAAATGTGTTAGATCTTTTAATGCACAAGTCAATCCTGAACACGATAAAAGAGAGTAATTTTCTAATTGTGCTGATATATATTATCTTCACATTAGAGCAGTACTGTCTGTTCTCAGATATATTTTCAGAGTGAGCCCTAGAAATGCGCTGTTTAGTATTAATTTCCCACATCGAGGGTATGGAAGACCCGTTAAAGTTTTCTCATCCTTCCTTCCTGAACTTTATTTCCGCGATCTTCATAATTCTGTTGTAACACTGCACTTACACATTATCATACAAGGTCTTGGCTTGTAGTGATGTTTTTAAATGAGAGAATTTGGACATTTTTATGCTTTTTCAGTTATGTCTCTTAAAATGAAATTTCATAAGCATTTAGCTGGTAATATGAACCAATTGCCTGAGTTATTTCCAAACAGATTGTACAAAGGTCGGGATACCATGGTTTGATATAGACACACACACACGCACAAAGGGGATTGTAATGAAAGGGCTAGATCTATGACCCTCTCTGAGAATAATGCATGAACTGTGGCTGAACCATGGGACCTCATTCAGGGAGTCACAACAGTGGCTGGGGCACCATTCTTGCTCCTGGTGTAATATGAAATGGGAAAGGAGCTATAGGCAGCCATCCCACACAGTGTTTGGAGAAAGCTACTTCCTGTTGAGGAAAGTTGCTAGTGGGCAGGGTCCATCCAGGGCTTTTGGTTCCCTCTGTTACCCACCTTTCTTGCCTATGCATCTCCTCCCTCCTGAAACCCCATGCCCTCCGAGTCCAGTGGCAAGTTGTGAAAAGGCAGCCACTGCCTTGTCATCCAGTCCCTGTCCGACGCACACCCAGCCTCTTCACTTGCTCTCAGAAACCCCCCATTGGCCACCTCATAGCAGCCTCCTGTCTATGCCATTGACTGAAAAGCAAATGGATTTGCTGACATCCTAAATGTTGTTACCTAGTTCTGGAAATGGAAAATGGGCAGCCTTAAGAATGTTGAACATTACCCCAAGAGAATGTCAAACACTGTGCAAAAATGTTGTGGAAGTTCAGAAAATGTGCTGAAACCCAATTGTATAGCCAGAGAGCCAATGGGAAAGGTTTAATAAGTGCACAAACTAAGCCTTTAGAAAATTCACATCCTCCTTCAGCTACTTCCTCCAAACTTCTCTCTCCAGTTGACAGCAAACACCTAAACACAGGCAAGTTTTGTTTCCTGTTGATTCCTAATCATTCTTTAGTGTAAATCCTAAGCAGGGAGGACACTGGACACAGGAAGAGAGAGAAGCAGATTTTGAACTGTCCCTGACCTGGCTCAATTCATGGACAATCGAGAGTTAGCCATTCTGGAAGAGCATGGCTCTGGATTTAAGACAAAAATCCATGCACGAAGGAAAACCAGAGGGGCCCACACTTCTGCCTCTTCCATTAGGGTCACTCGTTCCTGGGCCTGCTGCAAATCAGCATGCTACTTAGTGACTTCTCTTTGTGTTCTACTGTCACCAAAATGAGCACAGGACCCAGCCTCCAACGTTCTAGTTTTAAGAATTCTTGCTGATGTTTACAGAAAACATTAGGACGATCAACATGTCAACATTGTGCAGGGAGGGACCATGTATCTGGGGAGAGGCTGTGAGGCTCGTGGTGTGGCATCCATCACCTGGGCAATTTTATCGCCTTCCAGGATGTGGTTCTCAACCTTATAGACTAGAAAACTGATGCTGCCCACATTCCAGGAATGGGCCCCTCCCCCTGTCAGGGACAAACTCCCTTAAACAAATTTGTGAAATAAAACAAGGGCACTTTACAAATTTACAATAAAAAAATATAACCCATTGCAATAAACATCCCAACACAACCAGCTCTTTCTGTCACTGAAATAAGGGTACATGGAAAACCAAATCATAATCACAATGCGAATGTATTAACTTTCAGTGAGAAATAACTGCCCCAGAGACTGGAATTTGCAGAGTTGTAACGCGGAGCCTTGTTCTTGTAGGCGTATTTACTTAGAAAGCCAAGGAATAATCTGAAGGTTTTCTAGTGAGCATTGAATCTGATCAAATTAAGAGAAATTAAGCAACTGTATAATGGATAGTCTTGCCAACAAGCCCAAATACTCGAAGTCTGTTGGCCAACACTTACTGAATCTATATCCACATTGGCTTTGCCAATAAAACTCCAATAATGCTCCAGCTCCAAGGAATGATTTTTACCAGGCATTGCCAACTGTTCATCTCCATGAATCTCCTTGTTCTCCGTGTTGCTGTGGCTGATCAACCCTGCTTCTAGTGAACATTCTCTTCCATTCCACATGTTGGCATATCCAATAGGTACCGTCACACTGACCCATGTGTCAGTCTGTCTCTTTGAGGTGACTGCCCACAAAGAGTGAAACCTTAAAATCCGTGTTCCTTTCATTCATTTTCTTCATTCCCAAATCCTAGGGGATCTTCTCGTTATTGCCTTCATGCACAAATAACAGAAGATAGAGTAGAATAGAATATATTTAATTAAACTATGGGGACATTACAGGCACCGAAATCTTAAAAGTACTATTTATAGTCATTCCTGGCTTTCATTTAAACTCTAAATCCCCTTCCTAGAAATTTCAGTGGTCTCCTCCTGAAAATCATTCTATCTTTACCCTATTGGTGTTGGATATTTAATTAAGGGTACTATGGGTTGGCTCCAGATCTAGTGGGATTCAGAGTCTCTTTCACAGTCTGTTTCTCACCAGCTGTGACTCCTGGTATTGCCCAGGAACTCCCCCTCAAGGATTCTAGCCTTGGATAATGGTTTATCACACCTACCTGTGACTCTTGTCTCTGCCCCAAATGTGTGTCCTTGATGTCTCTCCCTTTTTTTCCAAGGTAGTTAGAATGAATTCTTTCTGGAGGCCACCTGCTTCAGTGGTAGACACCATCCCTGAATCTCAGCTGCGTTGTCTTGGCTCCTTCTAAAACTCTTAGTGAATATGGTATCTTCCTGTTTTGAAATTCAAGCCTCCTATTGAACATACCAAAAAAGTCTCTGCTTCCAGCAGGAAGAATACCTTCTATTTTCAACCCATTCCACAGACAAAGATAACTTCTGTGTCTCGGGATCAAGCCTATCTGAGCTCAGGTGGCTGACCCCACCCACAGCCTAAGGCTCTCCCTGGTGCCCCTTCAAGTGCCCACCCTCTTCTCGTTTGTGCAAACACACACAAGCACACTAGAAAAAGCATTAAGAGCCAGGCAATTCCCCTTAGATGCTTCAGGAAGACTTGGAAGGAATGGGTGGCTATAAAAGATGATCCCTTTTTTAATTCTTGCCCTGTTCCCTCCAAACTCAAATATGTTGAGTGTCCTATTAAAATGAAGCCTGGCAAATCTGTAACTGACAAATGTCAAAGCATTCTAGATTTGGGCTGGAAGTAGAAGCTGCAGAGGCTGCAATGCGCCATCACCCTGGAGTAGAGAAAGCTGTAATTTCTTTGCACTCTCTGAATCCCATTACTAAAGGTCTGAGACATCTTCGCCACCTCCCTCAAGAAATGTCTATACCCAAAGGTCACACCCTGTGCTGCACCCAGTAATGTATACTAATCACAGCTAAGGTTATTAGCCTGCCCTCATTCCACTTCTTCCTGCTGGTAATAATAAATTTCCTTCTCCTTCTAGATTTGCAAATGGCATTGGGCAACATTCACATTTGCCTTGTTTTATTTTTGTTTTTAGTTTTCTCCCCAATCTACACAACTATCTATAAGATAAGTAACATATTGAACTTAAATATGGGTCTTAAACAGCATCTCAGAACCCCCTTCCGTCAATATTTAGCAACTGAAGCTCTGGGCATGCCCTCTGCTTATCAGAGGGAAAGTTCAGAGAACACTGTCAAGACCTTTTCTGCAAATGTAGATAAAACATCAAACAAAGCTAAAAGCAAGAAGCTTGACAAATGACTAGCACCGGAAAGTTCTTCCCAAAATAGGTGGAACGCTCAGGCCCAGCTCCAAAGCCAGGCCCAGCTAACCTTGGCAGGGTCCTCTGGAGCTCTCATGTGGAATGATGAAAAGCATTTTCACAAAAGCATGTCAAGCTTTCTTGAAATAGCCGTGATGGCTCTTGATAGATTCTGGTTCCAGAGCACAAGTAGTTAAAGGCACCTGCCTGTTCCTTCAGGGTCAACACACCTGCTCCCCAGGTGCTCAGCACTCTTAGGGTGGCTATCCATTAGAGAGAAGGGGAGAGGTGAGATTAACAGATGCTGTCCACGTTTCAGGCTGTCTGATCAGGGGCGAGCAGATGCTGTTCTGAACAACTCCATGTTGAGACGTCACTAATGTAAAAATTAGTGTTTTTCTCTTTCTGCCAGAATGCAGGATTTGCATTATCCCTCACACGTATCCCTGGAGGACCGGGGTATAATCTCATAACCAGCAAGAAGCCAATAAACCTCCATTCAGAAGAAAATTCAACTCCCAGAAAACTCAGAAAGCTTGCTTTCACTGGCAGCTGCCCAAACTCCTCTGCCCTACGTCAGGGAGCTGCCAGCATTTTGGGGTGTGTGTCTCTCTCACTTCAGCCTGCGGCCTCCTGTCTGCCCTTTGATGGTGGCTGGGAGCCACTCGTGCACTCAGTTGCTCATGAAATCAGTGGGGAGGAAGGTAGGGTTGAGCCCAGCGTAGGTAGACACACACCGAGCATGCGCGGCTCTGAATGTTGGGGAGCGCAAACCTTGGGCTCGGCCAGAAGGAGAATGGGATAACGCTACAGGCCCTGGAGAGCAGTTGGGCATCAGCTTAAGGAACTGCACGTTTGTGCTTGGGGTTTGGTTTGTAGTGGTGGGAGAGATCAGCCTGATCACCTGGAGTGTCTCGCTACTGGTTTTCCATCTTCCAGACTCTCCCAGTCAGTTGGAAGTTACTCAGTCCTGGTCAAAAGGCTCTCCTGAGGCCATTCCCAAATGCTACATGTTCTCATCTGAGGTTTCCCATGTGCTCATTCGTGATGCTTTCCTAGGTTTGCTTTGATAGGATTTTATTCCTCTAATGAAGCTGCCTTAACTCTCCTCCCAAGCACCCAGCTAAGCCCCAGGGCTCTACGGGAACTTGGGAAAGCAGAGGCCAAGAGGCTCTGTGAAGCCCTTTTGCTGCTCTTCCTTCCTCTACCCACCTGGAAACCTGTAGAGCACAGGGGCAGGAGACGCTGCCCTAGAGTGATGGGGCAGGTCCCTGGCGAAAGCTGGAGCACAATTGTTGTGATGTGGAACGTGACAGAAGAAACCCAGCCTCACCATTAGTCCCACTCTCTGAGCCCAGGCCCAGCTGCACCTCCTTTCTGCCCTTCGTCCCTGTCAACTTCTATTCCTTCTGGAAACCTTCCTTGACATTTGGTTTTTACTTAGCACTGCAGATGACTTTCCTCTAGGCGCCAACTCTCAACTTACATTTCAGGTTAGGAACATTGTTAGCTGATGTGGAACCACGTGGCATTTCCTTCCCTGGTATTCATCAGGCTCCTGCCCACCACAGGGCCTTTGCATTGGTTCTTCCCACTTCCTGGAATGCCTTTTCACTCGCTTCATGCTGACTCATCTTTGCTATCTCAGCTTCACCACATTTCTTTAGAGAAGCCTTTCCTGACTGCTCAGATGAGGTCCAGTCGCCTTATCAGGTTCTCATGGTGCTGAACACCCTGCAATTTTGTACTCACTTCATTTGGTTAGAGGCTGTCTCCTTCACTAAACTATAATCTCCTTGAGGGCAGGCCCAGAGTCTATTTGGGCTCATCCTTGATTCCTGTGGGCCTAGCATAGTGCCTGGCATATAGTAGGTACTCAATAAATGCTTGCTGAACCTTTGTGATTTACAGAAACAGCTTATCCTCTTAGTTCATAAATAAATATATCTATGTGTGTACGTGCCTGTGATGTATACTCTAATACCTATAGCTTCTATTTTGTAATCTTCATACAACTGATGCTCAGAAGCTGCCTTTCCTCAGCAGTCCTGAACCAAAGAAGGGGCATCCCAAAGCATCCTGAGGAATTTCATGCCACCTGCCCAGGCTGTCTGCAAAAACTCTCTCTGTCACACTCCCTCCCTTGCTCCTGGCTTATCCACATCTTGATTCACCTGCTAAGGTCTTTCGCTTCCCCTCCGACCCTCCCCAAGTAAGCAGCTGGTTGTCTCTTTAGCCACCATCGACCCATAAGACCGAGACCGACTGCCCTGGCTTTGCTGGGCAACTCTAGAACCTGTAGGGAAGGACGGATGTGGCTCCTACTTGTGTGGCCGGCAGCCTGGGGATGGCGCTGGTGGTGACAAAGCCTGGCTGGCCATCCTGGGACCTCTGCTGTATATTAGCAAGCACTGCCTCTGAGCTGCGAGAAATGCTTCCTGCGCCTGTCCCCTCCTCCTCAGAGACAAGTACCTGGGGCACATGACATGGGGTGTGAAGCTGAGTGGTTGTTTCCTCCACATGGAAAACAAACAGCTCAGTTCCCCTGAAGATGCTGTTTTGAATCACTCACCTATGTTGCCACAGAAAGGGGAGCGTAATTGCTGATGCGGGGACCACATGCCCTGTTCTCCCCTTCGCTGTGCATAGCTGGAACAGAAGCACCCTCGTAACAGGGTCAGAGGACCTTTAATTCACCAACTAAAGCCACACGCTTGATTTGTTCCCTTTGGAAGGGTGTTCGGCCAGACACAGGCACCTGCCTCCTCCTCGACCACACGGCCCTTCAAGCACCCCGTTTCAAAGAGGAGCAGACCAGCACCCAGGGTGCCCCTGCCCACTTCGGCAGAGGAGCCCGTACTCAGCCCTCGCCGTCAGCTCATCCGCTGCACGCCTTCCTTTTTGAAGGAGCAGAGTTGATTCAGTACTTTGGGGACTTGATGACATTAATGGATCTGTTTTATGTAATACGAAGTCGTTATTAACAGCATCCTAGATCATAAAAAAGGTATAACAAGAGACAAGGAGGGTTTTCCCCCCTTGAAGATAATAGCAGTCAGACTGAAGAAGAGCCGGGTCGCTGAGCCGCTCTCCCATTGGTGGCTTATGCCCCGCACTGACATTTCTGCAGTTTCATCAGAAATTCTAAATAATCCATGTGAAAACAGACGGTTATTTACTGAAGATATACGCACTGCATGTGCCCGTAATGCACTGAAGACATAATCTTGGCTCCTGGAGCCGCCTTTTGTGTATGGCTGAGGTGGCAGCCGCTGCTGCAAACCTCAGATGAAGAGGACCTAGACATCTGTGGGGAAACTGAGTTGGTGGGTGACAAAGTATGGGGTTTGATAACACGAGGGCTGAAGAAATCCATCTCTGCTTGTGGACAGCAGGCGGAGCAGCGAAGGAGACACATCTGGCCAGCAGCTTGAAATAGGACCGAGTCACAGGGCCTCCCAGACCCAGCGGCTTTGTGTTTTTTCAAGCTGGTTCCCATTTTCTGTAAGTGAAGAAAAGCATCTTCGGCTATCAGTGAAGGAGCAGATATACGGGATTCCGTCCCTCCTATTTTGTCATTAGAGAGCTGGCGGTGTGCAGATGCTGGTGCAGCCGGGGCACCCAGCTCATTTTTCCTTTCTACGCTAATAGGACCGGATTGAGAAACAGAATCACATGGGGGGATGCTGAGTCCGGCTTCTGTCTGGGGCAGGGAGCCCTGGATTCCCCTGGTCAGATTTGCATTTGGGAAATGATTCTGGATGCCCTCAAAGGCCCCTTTTCTGTCTCCTTCCGGACTCTCCATCCCCAGCCCCATGGTTGCCTTTCTCCCCCTCTCTCCCTCTGTGGGGTGGCAGGCAGGAGATGCGGGCAGCCAGGCTGATAAAGAGCCAGACCCCAATCCTCCTCCCGGGCTCCCCACAGAGATTGAACATCTAGGAGCAAATGGGCAGGGTCAGAGCATTAATGGGGGCACGGGCAGTCCATCTCTGCCTGGCCCAGACGGATGCTCAGCGGAATGTTCTCAGCCCTGTGTGTGAGAGGGCAGAACCCCAGAGGAAGAGCTAGACTCCTCAGAGCCAGGCTCACAGGGAACATGGATGTTTGTTTTTCTGCAGTTTGAATGAGCCTGGTCCTAGCTCACACACACACTCACACACTCACCCTCACACACCCCCATTCACACACCCCACAGACACCCGCACCCACACATACTGACATCCTCACACCAACATACTCTCACCCACACACACGCATACCCTCGCACACCCATGAACCCACACACTCACACACCCACATTGCCACACTCCCACACACACTTATCAAGGTGATCAAGGTTTGGACCTCTCTTCTAATCGCACAATTTGCTTTCAGATTTGGCTTCTGTCCTCAGAGTCACAGCGTGGTAAATCTGAGGAACATACCCTCCAGGGGTTCCCGGAGCCGTTTCCCTCCTTTGCAACAGCACATCTATGGAGCTCTGGGCTGGTGCTTCTCATGAGGTTACTTCGCCTAACAATTTTTGTGCAGCTTTGAAAATCAGGTTTAGTCCTAACAGAGCATTCCTCTGGGGCTGTTGTTCCATTACTGTTTTTATTATTTATTTGTAGGGGTGTGACGTACAGGAGGAGGGGGAGAAGATGTGTGTGAGTGTGTGTGTGAATGTGTGTGAAAGAGAGAGACCATGAGAGCTACAAAGGGAAGAATCGGTTGGTTCAGCCTGAAGCATTTGTACGGTAGTCCCTTCCAGAAATGTGTGTGCGTGACAGACTGTCTCAGATCCGGCAAGACAGAGGGAGCTTTTCCAGCACATATTATGAATTCCAAAATGTATAATAAATACACATTTTACAAAAGCAATATGTGTTTTAAAATATAATATATGCAAACAATCTTATAAATCACTAGGCTTGACACTAGTCAGCCGAAGAGGCTTCTGGGGAAATGGTGGTGTGCGTATGTTTTTAATAATGTAAAAATATGTGTAATATGTTTGAAAAACAACAGCCAAAAACCCCTTCTACCTGCCAACGTTCCAATACTTATTTCCCAGGAGCCTGCTGTATCCTAGACTCTCAGGGAAATAGCAGGAGGCTTAAATAAAAAGTATAAATATGAATAAGATGGGAAAGCTCCACCCATCTCAGTGTATATTTTCCTAATGGACTTGACCAGCCCAGGCTTCATATGTCAAAAAATATGCATTTTATGGTCTTCATGCAAAAGTTTCTGTAATATTATTACATGAGGCAGAGTCAGACGGCAAGAGAAGAGAGTCTCGTCAGAGTCCCCGTTCCGACATACCCCATGGAGCCTTATGCTGTCATGGTGTGTTAAGGGCTAAATGTCAACCCAGACTATGAATTTTGTGCCCTTTGTCAGCTGGAGACGCCCTTTGGATTTTTTTCAGGCCCGTTTCTAGTATTTAATGGTTTAATGGAGCTCTCCTGGTGTTAGGTAGTAATGGTCACAATGGGATTTCTGGCTCTCACAATTACTCTCTACTGGATCCCTTAATCTCTTCCAGTAGCTGCATGGGTCTCATCTCCTTGTGGGTACCACCTCACAGGGCATCCGTATCCGAATTCTAATCCAGGGTTGATGGGTAAACAGCGAATCTCTTTTGCTTCTCCACGCTGCCTCTATCTCCTCCCACCCAATCAACCAAAACTCACAAAACGGACAGGAATTTCTCAAGTGTGGCAGCTAAATTTCCAACACAAAAATGAGACATGTGCCCAGACAAGGTAAAGTGTATTTATAAAGAGGAATTCTACTATACAAGTACACACTGGAAAAAAATAATACACACATATATTTAGATGAGAGGATATTCATTGCAGTGTTGTTTATAATACTGCAAAAAATAGATGCAAAGTAAATTTCCAACAATGCACAATTCTTTAAATAAACGATGGTACATCTCTGTAGTGGAATACTATGCAACCATTACAAAAAGAACATTTAAGGTCTTGGAAAAGTTTCATGATATATTACTGAATGCAAAAAGCAAGTTACAAAACAGATCAATTTAAGAGCATTCTACATTCTATTTCATACATTATTGCCATCATGTATTACTTATTGAAGGCTGCAAAGTGCTAGATATTCTATAATGAGCTCATTTTGTTATTTTCTTACATATAATAATATTCAATTAAACATTTAATATGTATTAATATTCAGTATATATTTGTATTTATAGAAAAATATTTGGAAGAATATACCTCGAAATGTTAACATTGGTTTTCTCCAGAGGGGCAGTTTGAGATCATTTTTATTTTCTTCTCTTTACCTATCTGCATTTGTTTCTGCAATCAATAAAAACCGTTTTTTAATAAGAATGAAAAAAGTCATTGGAAAGTATTTTAGTGGCCTAGGAAAATAAACCAGGGCTTAAATCCTTAGAGTCTACTGTGCGTAAAACAGAAATCAGGCAGTGGAAGAAATACGACGTCAGTAGGTGTCACTGCAATGCACCGCTGCCCTTGGACCCCTTTAGGAAACTTTCGCTGGTGGGTGCCCACATCTTCGTCTTCTCTGGGCCCCCCACTAGTTGGGAGTCATCCCAGGACCAGGCCAGGAGAGCTGTAGGGAGAAACCAAGTATCAGATCCCAAACTTTAAGTTTTTTCACATTGACAGCTGGAAATGGGCTGCGGCCAGAAATGACCCAAATTACCTTTTCCCCTTGGTCTTGAAATACTTGTGAGTGAAGGAGATTGGGCTCAACACAAGTAGGACCACTCATAGCTCTCTTTCATTCTCTCCTTGCTGGGGGTCATCAAGCCTTTTGTCTCTTCACAGGCCCCACTCAGGACCTTATGCCTCATTGTCATAAAACAGGTAGAATGCCCTCAAAGAAGCAACACCAAAGAGAGGACGAGAATGACATTGGTAAAGAGTTGCCCTAAACCAGGTGCCCACATAGATTTATGGGAACACAGCAATGCTCGTCAGTTCACATATTGCTTATGGCTGCTTCTGAGCTACGGTGGTCGAGGAGACAGAGACCATATGGCCCACAAAGTCAAAATTATTTACTATCTGGCCCTTTACAGAGAGAGTTGGACTTAATGTTTTATTATATATTTGGGATTTTTGTCTGACTTCTCTGTCTGGGATGTAACATCCGTGGAGGCAGAGCACGAGGTTTCCCCCGTGGTTCTCTCTCTAGCATCAAGAAGAGTGCCTGACACATAGTAGACACTCAATAACTCAACAGTGAATGAAGGAAACTGAGCATAAAAATGACAAATGAAGGACTTAATCTGGAGGAAAACGTAAGCCAAGGGAAAGAAGATCCTACACAATTGTATCGCACTGTCTAAGAATGTAATGCAAACGTATTTTAAAGGAGATCAAAGGTCATAAAGCTGGAAGAAAAAGGAGATTGCAAAGTTAAAAGAAATTGAGGACCAAAACACTATTATAGAACTCAGATAAATTAGAATAGCAAAGACTAAAATATGACTGGCCAAAATAAAATTCTCATAAAGAAAGAGCTTAAATTAGTCATGGTGAGTGCAGGGGGAAAAAAAGACAAATAAGAGGAAACGTAATCAGTGTGAGGGCAATCCAGAAGCAATCCAGCAGAAAGATAAGTGGCGTTCCTCAAGCAGACCCACAAATGAAAATTTTTTCAAAGATAGAGTAGCCAAAAGGATCCCCTAAAGTGCAGAAATAACGACAGTGTGAATAAAAAGTAAATTAATTACAGCCTGGTAGAGAAATACTAACCCTGAACTATATTCTGGTTAAAAACTTTCTTGAAAACAAAGAAAAAGTTTCACTTTCTTTAAAATCGAAAATGCTTGTCACCAGCAAAGAGGATGAAGTGGGAATCCAACAGCCTTTTGACTTTGCCAAGGCTATACTCACTCATTGACAGAGACATAGGATAATGTCTGCTCAGTACCAGGGAAAAGAAATGTGCCTCCGGGATGGGGAAAAAGTACAGAGGATAAGTTTATCTAGTTTACAAGCATATATCTAGAAAAATAAAAGACACGCACACACAATCTATGGACTTCAGAAATTTTCTTTAGAATTGCAATTAAGTTTTTTTTCATGTTATGTGTCATTTTGGCATATCCACTGAATTTGTTTGAAGCGTCCTTGTGTTGGGAGTCCAGTGGATTCTCATTGGGTCGTCTTGAAAGGGGGCTTCTCCAAGTCTGGCCCCAAATCAGGCCAGTTAATCAGGTAGGCTGCCTCTCCAACTCCCTGATGCTCTGCTATTTATATTCTCTGATTAGTGTGTTCCACAAGCCTTTCTACCAAGCGTAGCTGTTATCAACAGATTACAGGAGCATCTTAGATACTTTTTAATTAGTCACAGTATCTTATTTGTGGAGTTGGTGATTGCTCCTTTGGATCAGCTGCAGGACTCCGTTCTGAGAGGAGCAGGGTTAATATTTCACGCAACCTCTTTTGAGCTACAGCTATATGTCCTCATGCCTTGAGCCTGTTCTGCTTGAGAAATGGCTTCTAGGGCCTGCCAAGTTTCTAACTACAAGGAATAATGCCATTGTTGAGAAGATCCAAAAACCACATGAATGACAAGATCTGGCTGCCTTCACTATGCTGTGTAAGACTGTGAGGGGTGTAGCAAGGAAAGAATTACTCAGTACTGACACCTTAGACAGTTCAGTAGCCATTTCCATTGGGCTCCTCGTTACTTTTGTCTTGAAATTATTTTCTCAATGTAAAAGACACAATGTTCCATTGAATATGAGCTCCTCCTTTCCTCTTTATAGCTATAACATAGTATATCATTTTCAGATCACTAATATGTGATAAACTATAAATACCTTGTATACTGCTGACTCCAAGTAGAATAAAATACCTAATAGGCTTATTTATGGCAGATATATGTATCTTTTTGATATCTGGTAACAAGAACATGATTGCTATCTGGGACTCAGTTCTCTGAAAACTCCTTGAGGGGAAAAACCAATACCTTTGACTGGTTTCTTGAGGTTACAATTTCTGTCCTAGTTTAAAATTTGTGCAAAGTGAATTAATTCTAAAGTGGGCAAAAAAATCTGTAAGATAAGATGACTGGCATCTTAATTTGTAAGGCGTATGAATGAGATGTATCGACAGGGAGGTTAAGACAGCACAGGAAGTAGTATTGCAATCAATCGAGTAGGATGGGATTGCCCCCCACTTAGTGGTAGGAAAAAAATAGCAGAGGTGAAAATTCTTTGAAACTGTCCTCTGAGCAAGCAATCACAACTTTATTCCTACATCAATATGAGACTTCGCCAAAAACAAACATGCTGGGATTGACTTCCTATTTTGACTGTCTGAGACTATAATTAAAACATAATAATGGCAAAATTGTTTAAGAGATCTCCAACAACAAAGATCTTATTTTAACTGTGTAGACTATCAAGATGAAAATTTTTTTTTATTATTCTGTTTGAGAAACTTCTTCCTTGACTTTAAATGATCAATTATCAGATTGGTGGAAAAGAAAAAAGCACCCAAGAATGTTTCCTTTTGGACACAAAAATTGCAAGGTACATCTTTCTTTCCAAGGAAAAATGAAAGCAAGGAAGATGAATTTAAAGTAGTGTGACTTAGAAAATCTTCGGTGATTGCTCTCTCAGCTTTTATTAGGCACGTTGCTGTCTTACAGACAGAAATGCTTTCATTGCATGACAACTACAAAGTGAATAAAATCATGAAAATTTAATTCATTGTACAATTCTGGAAGTTCTCTTCTATAAATGGTGGACCCTAAGGAAAACATATCATACTTCTGGATTTTAATAAAGATTTCATGGGGCCGGCCCCATGGCTGAGTGGTTAAGTTCTCGTTCTCTGCTTCAGTGGCCCAGGATTTCACCGGTTTGAATCCTGGGTGCAGACATGGCACCGCTCATCAGGCCATGCTGCGGTGGCATCCCACATGCCACAACTAGAAGGACTCACAACTAAAAAATACACAACTATGCACCTGGGGGTTTTGGGGAGAAAAAGGAAAAATAAAATATTTAAATAAAGATTTCATGTACCCAGTAAGAAAGACAAATAGGATGCCATCTAGAGCCAAAAGCCACAGAGAGTGGCCTAGCCCTGGGACTCTGGAGCTGCAGTGCACTAATCAGATGCTTGAGAATGATCCACCATTTTAGGCGAGGATGATATTAAGTAAATCTGGGGTAACGTTCAGTTCATTCCAAAAATTAAATATTTTTATTAGACAGAAAACAGGGACATTAACATGCAATTTGTCAGCTCTGAGATTTATCACAATTAAAATGCTGAGATTGTACCAGCTTAACAAGTGTTTGTCAAGCCCTTAGCAAGTCCTTTTGGGAAAAAGCAAAAAAGTGTAAGGCATAATCACTCACTTAATGATCATACCAGTATATTTAATGAAAGCAATTCAGCATATCCAAAAATACATTATGTAACTTCACCAATTTCTCAGTTTCTATAGAATGCTTCCTTTAAGAAACTTGGTATTTTGTACCTAGCTGACCTGTGCTAATCATCAGAAATTCCTCCTAAACCTTGGGAGGTGGAAAGGAGAATGGTATAGAAAAGTCCTAATGACTTCTCAGTTTCTGAAATAGCCTTGATTTAGCCCATAGGATAGAATGTTTGTGCCATCTCAGAAACAGGTTTTCCCTTAATGTAAACGAAGATTTTCCACATTCCTGGAAATTTTAGCATTTGTCTTAAGTGATTCCCCTGTGAGAGTATGAAAGTATTGTCTACTTTGGGGAGGGGGGGAAGGAAATAACTACAACAGAAATATGACAAAATTACCTCACATTTAAGAACCGAAGAAATGAAGGAGAGGTATAATTTTCTTACTTTTTATTGTATTCACTATTATGCAAACCTGTACCATGTAAGTAATAATTCTGTAAGAAATGCAGCCGTTGAAAAACAATTACCCCTCCAACGCAGGGTTTCCTAAATCAAACAGCACAACCAGCTAGATCAGAGAGTACATGTTTATAGTCATCCCCCTTATCCACGGTTTTGCTTTTCGCGGTTTCGGTTACCTGCAGTCAACTGTGGTCCAAAAATACTAGATGGAAAATTCCAGAAATAAACAATTCATAAATTTTAAATTATGTGCATTCTGATTAGTGTGATAAAATCTTGCACCATGCCACTCCATCCCACCTGGGATGTGAGTCATCTCTTTATCCAGAGTATCCTCACTGTATACACTACCCGCCCATTAATCACTTAGTAGCCACCTCAGTTATCAGAGCAACTGTCTCAGTATCACAGTGCTTGTGTTCAAGTAACCCTATTTTACATAATAACAGCCTCAAAACACAGGAGTACCGATGCTGGCAATTCGGATATGCCAAAGAGAAGCTGTAAAGTGCTTCCTTCAAGAGAAGAGGTGGAAGTTCTCGACTTAATAAGAAAAGAAAAAGTCTTATGTTGAGGTTGCTAAGATCTACAGTAACTTTTGTTACAGTATATTGTTATAATTGTTCTAGCTTATTATTAGTTATTGTTGCTAATCTCTTACTGTGCCTAATTCATAAATTAAACTTTATCACAGGTATGTATGCGTAGGAGAAAACATAGTCTGTATAGGGTTTGGTACTATCTGAGGTTTCAGGCATCCACTGGGGTCTTGGAACATATCCCCTGTGGATAAGGGGAGACTACTGTGCACAATCTTCTGTGTTAGAAAAAATATTCAATGTAATAGTCATAATTTTATGCTAATAAATATGAAACAGAGGTAATTTATAGCTGTCAAGAGAAAATGTAAAGTACATTGTCTTCAGAGGGAACAGAAGTGATAACAACTTAAAAATTGAATATGAAATCAAATCTACTACAGAGGACACCAAATTCGGAAAGTTTTACAAATTTTTACCAAACTTTAAGAAAATCCCTAATTTAATCTATTTCAGAGAATTAAAAAAGAGGAATGTTGCCCAATTTATATTACGAGGCCAGTATAAACCCAAAACCTGGCAAGACCAAAACGTGAAAAGAAAATTAGAAACCAAACTCATTTATGAACCTAGATGCAAGAGTCCTAAATAAGCAAGCAAATAAAAAACTAGCAAATTGAATCCAGCAGTATATAAAATATAAAAATTCATATTAATGAAGAAGAGTTAGTTTCAGGAGAGCAAAAGGGTTCAAACTCAGAAAAATCGAGTCACATAAGCTACCATAATAACAGATGAAAGGAATAATGCCATATGATCATTTCAACTGATAGAGAAAAATCATTCAATTAAATAAATGCATATTCAACAAAAAATTCTTTGCAACTTATACATAAGAAAGTTTCTTAACCCAATAAAGGGTATGTGTCAAAAATATACTGCAAACATCATACTTATAGCATTCCTATTTGAGTTATTTTCTTTGGGGTGCATAGAGAAAATTAAGAAAATGATATTGACTATTATTGTGAAAACATTTATATATATTTATACTGGCCAGGATATTTCAGGGAGGAGGAAGGGAAGTTAATAGAGTGAGTTATTCCTATCAGATTATCAAAACAGATTAAGAAGCAACAATAATTAAGGCAATTTGGTGTTGCTAAAGAAATAGACAGATGGAAAGAATCCAGATAGAATCCAGAAATAGACCTAAACATGAATAAAGATAGTATGTCAATCAGTAGAGAATAGACAGACTATTGATGAATAGTGTGGAACCTCTGACTAATCATTTTGGAAAAAAATAAGGTGATATCAATAAACCCAATAAATTCCAGATGGATCAAAGGCTTTAAAGTAACAAAAGCATAAAAGTTACAGAAGAGAGCATAAGTGAACTTAGTATCCTGAAGTGGGGACACTTTCTAAGAAGAAGATAAAGACCAGAAGCCATCAAGGAAAAGATGGATAAATTTGACTATATAAAACCATCAGAGAGGCTGGCCCCGTGGCCGAGTGGTTAAAGTTCGCGCGCTCCGCTGCAGGCAGCCCAGTGTTTCGTTGGTTCGAATCCTGGGCGCGGACATGGCACTGCTCATCAGACCACGCTGAGGCAGCGTCCCACATGCCACAACTAGAAGAACCCACAACGAAGAATATACAACTATGTACCGGGGGGCTTTGGGGAGAAAAAGGAAATAATAAAATCTTTAAAAAAAAAAAAAAACCATCAGAGAAAAGCTGAGCAACCCAATACAAAAACAAACAATGTAAAACATTGGTATGACATCAAATCAAATATCAATTGGCAAAAATGCAGACATTTGAAAGTACAAATTCCTAGCAAGGGATTATACCACCATTCTTTGTTGGAATATAAATTTGTGCAACTATTTGGAGAACAATTTGGTAGTAAACGTAAAAAGTTTAAATACATATATTCTTTGATCCAATGTTTCAATTACAAGAATTTGCAGATATAACTCAAAAGTACACCAAAACACCCATCGACAGATGAATGGATAAAGATGTGGTATATATATATATATATATATATATATATATATATATATACAATGGAATACTACTCAGCCATAAAAAAGACAAAATTGTGCCATTTGTGACAACATGGATGGACCTTGAGGGTATTGTGCTAGGCAAAATAAGTCAGATAGAGAAAGACAAATATCATATGATTTCACTCATATGTGGAAGATAAACAAACACGTAAATAAGAAGAACAGATCACTGGTTACCAGAGGAGAAGGGGGTAGAAGGAGGGCAAAATGGGTAAAGGGGCACATATGTAAGGGGATAGAGAAAAACTGAACTGTTGGTGGTGAACACAAAGCAGTCTACTCAGAAACTGAAATACAGTGATGCACACCTGAAATTTACACAATGTTTTAAGCCAATATTACCCCAATAAAATAATTTTTAAAAATAATAAAAAAAAATAAATGGCAGCCAAGAATGATTATCATGATCAAAAAAAAAGGTACATCAAAAATATATGCAGGGATACTCATTGAAATATTTTTAAAGAGAAAGAAAGCCCTAAATAACTGGCAAATGGAGGACTGGTTAAAGGAAGCGTGGTATAACCTACGATGGAACACTACACGGCCTTTGAAAAGAATGGGATGATCTGAATGGACTAACATGGAAGCGTCTGTCAAGCAAAAAACACAAAGTGTCAATTTAAAAAGTCACTAAGTGTGATTCAGTATGAGTCTTCTGAGTAAAAAAGATAAAGATGGATGGATTCTTTATATTGTATTATGTATATTTTATATATAAATTTTGGTTGTATATGCATGGAAAATGTTTCTGAGCAGATACGTGGAAACGTCCTGCTGAGAGGAGTAAGAACTTATTTTTAGTTTATGCCTTCCTATTTTCAAGTTGAATTTTCTAACCACATGGTAGAATACTTTTTATTTTCATATCCAACAGGGGTCATTTCGATAGTGGGTTTATGGGCCATTCGTATTCTTCATCTGGTAATAAATGTTTTTCAGGTGGCCCCTAACCCTTGTCCCTGTTGCTCTCTGCACTGCCTCCTTGTAGATGTGAACCCAAGACTACGGCCAGGTGAGCATTAGGATGCCCTTATCAGATAAATGTAGCCTCCTCGGGGGCTGATGGACTGATAGGGAGCAGGGACATTGTGTGCTCGCTATCAGGGGGATTTCTTCCCCTGGAGGTCAAAAGAGTACTAAATATCCATTGAATAGTTTGGCAATATAGTGATAGTATTGATATTTTTAGAAGACGTGTTTCTTTTTACTTTTCCCAAACTAACTTGGAAATGGCGTTCAGCTCATTGAGGGCAAGAATTATGTTTTATTTGTTTTACTTCCTTCCTCCGACTCCAGCACGGTGCTTAGCACAGATTAGGTGCTCAATAACTATGGGTGAAAGGAATGAAATTAGAAGCTGAAGGACTTTTCCTTCCTTCCATAGGCAAAGTTTGCACTGTAGGACAGTGTCATATTCATTGATTTAACAAATATATTTGCAAATTTTTTTATACATAGCTATTCTCTAAAGTAACGGGTCTCAGACTTCTTCACAGGCCGGTAATGTTTCACCAAAACAGTTGGGAGAGACAAACATAGGAGACTCAATATTTTATTTTGCGGTATAAAGTCATTTAAAAACATCTACTACAATCTGCTATCACTATCATGCCATTGATAAAAAAACATTTAACACCAACAAAACAACAAAACAAAACAGGGAGGCTATAATCTCAGGATAAAAGCCATTTCTTTAAATAGCCGGTACTCCTTCTTTTTTCTCATTTTTGCCTTTGATTGATGAAAACTCCATCAGGGATGAATGTTATCCTATGGGCTGTGTGACCTTGGCCTATTACTCAGCCTGAGGTTCAAGTTGCTTCTCTGTAAAACAGGCAATAATAGTACCCAGTCTGGGTTTATTATGAGGATTAAATGAGATAATGCATATAAATGACCTACCAGTGCCAGGCAGATGGTAAGCATCCAGTAAACATTAGCTATTATTATTGTTGTGAATGATGATATTGTTGTCTTGGAACTGCCACTGTAGAGACTAGGAGGAAGCACCAGACCTCATTTCTCCCTATGAGAACTCAGTGTCTAACTAGAAAGAGAAGCGGGAGGTGAGGAAATGCCCCAGGAGCGATGTGGACTATGAGAGGCGTAAATGTGTTGTCAGACGAGGGAGGCAGTGAGTAGAGTTGGGGAGGCACCGGGCAGGTGGACCAGAAGATACGCAGGTCCGCATCAGCGGGGATGGAATCCCACCCTTTATGCAGCACTTATGGCACACTAGACTATATCAGGTGCTTTACAATCTTCTCATTTCACCCCTATTCAAAAGCTATGTGGCTGTTCCTATTGTCATTCCTGTTTTACAGATGGCAAGACCAAGGTGCAAAGTCACAAAGCTGGTCAGTGGCAGAAGTGGGATTCTGATTCAGTTCTCCTTGACTCGAAAGCGGGGCTGCAGTGTAGACCCAGGCATCCCCCATGCTCTTGACAGTGCCTCGCTGCCCCTCCAGAGCAGTGTGGGCTTTAGCCAGTGGGCCAGGAAAAGCGGCCAAGGAGGAGTGAGCAGGGGCATGACCCGCCTAGGGAGGCGGCATAAGAAGATGGCATATGGGAGACAATGAAACAGGGCAAGAGTGAAAGCAAGAAGATTGGGTTAGAGGGAAACAAGAAGGGCCCATGTGGTCGAAATGGTTGCTCCTTAGAATGATGGGAGCACTCATGTGCCCAGGATATTTCCTTGGGTCTTGTAGCCTAGACTTGGTCGTTAGTGGACACTGTGTAACCACATGGCTCAACCCTGCAGCACGTTCGACTCAATGCTGACCTCTAAAAAACGCCCACGCCAAAAATTAAATCACAGCCTCTCGGGTGAAGCTCAGAGTAACAGATAAGGTTTCATGAGAACTTCAAAAGAAGAACACTAAATCACCACCACCACCACCAAAATCCCATGCTTAATATTTCTTTAAAATGAGGACAGAAATCATACAAATTTCCAGGATTCAGGTCTCTTCCTTCCAACATCTCTTCAAGCATCTTGATTGCAACCTTGCTTCTTGCCTCCCCACCCAGAACACTCTATAACTCCCAATGCTTTCCACCATGCAAGTGAGTGGTCCTGAAGCTTTGACCTCATTAGCTTCAAGGGAATTCTGTGTCTCGTCCTATGCTTCGTCTTTTTTTAAACTCCCCACCTGATTCTAGTGAGCATCCTGATGGAGGGCCTCTGATCTCTATAGAGCATTAATGCCCTCCACAGGGCACAAGAACCTCTTAATAAGTGGCCAGTCACCCCTTGTGGTTTTAACATCTATCACATATGCACTCGGCCTAGTCATGTCCTCTTGCAACATGAGCCACCATCTTGCAGTCAATCGTGGAATATTTATTGAAGCACCTGCCATGTGCTTGACCCTGAGCTGGGTGCTGTGGGAGATGTAAGACCGCAAAAGTTAACTAAGAGCACTTGCTGTTCTTCTGCACATTGCTGGCGCTTGCTATGTTTTGCCTTTCCTGGGGTGCATGTTTTTTAGGCACTTGGGAAGGATTTGACAAATCTCTACTAACATAAGTTGCACGAGAACTTGCTTCAACAAGAATTTGGGCAGAGTGGATTCGAAGTGATTTTTTTTAATTAATTGTAACATGAAAAGAATCTCAGCATCATTAGTCATTAGGAAATTGTAATTTAAAATCACAATGAGATACTTGTAGATGCTTATTAGGATGACTAATATCAAGTGTTGGCAAGAACAGGGAGCAACTGTAGCTGGCATACACTGCTGATGGGGATGCAAAATGGTGCAGCCACTCTGGAAAATACTTGGGTGGTTTCTCATAAAGTTAAATACATGACCGAGGACCAAGCAGTTCCACTCCTAGGTATCTACCTAAGAGAAATAAAAACATGCATCCACACAAAGTCTTGCACAGGAATGTTCACAGCAGCATTGTTCATAATAGCCAAAAAGCAGAAAAAAACAAAATGTGCAAATGCTAGAGAAGAAACTGTGGTTCATCCGTGGAATACCACTTAACAATGAAAAGGAACAAACTACTGATCCACAAGACAACGCGAATGCATCTCAAAAGCATGTGCTAAGGGAAAGAAGCCACTAACAAAAAACTGCCTACTGGATTATCCCATTTATATGGCATTCTGGAAAAAGCAGAATAATCGGGACAAAAATAAAATCAATAGTTGCCTGTCTGAGGGCCAGAAAGGGAGATTGACAAGAAAGAGCAAGAAGGAATTTTTTTTAGGGGTGGTGGTATATCTCAATTGTGGTAATGGTTACATGACTGTTTACATGTGTCAAAACTATAGGACCGTACACTTTAAAAGGGTGAATTTTCCTTAATGTAAATTATACCTTCAGAAGCCTGACTTTTAAAAAATACTAAATAAATTAAAGATAAATACCAAGTTAGGACAAAGGATACATTCTTAGAATAAGGAAAAGTGCCAGGTTAGAAGATGAGGGTAAAGAAAACAAAAACTAAAGCACTTTTCACCCCAAAAGTGGAGTCAGGCCAGGTCTTCATTCCCATACGTTGTGTCCGCGGTGGTTTCTGAACAGTCTCCAATGCTGGGCACTGCTCAAAGCCGTACTTCTACACAATGTGGAGCATTCCCTGGGCCCACCCTGTTTGCAGTTGCCCTATGGTAAGTAGCTGCCTGGATTTCCTGCTGCTCTCTTTCCTCATTTGTAGGAAGCGTGTCTTCAGGGCTGGCAACCAGGCCGTGCTCCAGGCCTCCCCTGGGTCTCCATGGTTATCCCAAACCAAGGGCACAATGCAATGTTTCGGGTTGCACCAACCCGTCATTTTAAAACAAAAGCCTAATGAAAGGGCAGGTGTGCCCGGAGACCTCAGTGATTAGCTGTAATTCTTGGCAGAGTGTGACATGCTTATTCTTCTGAATTAGCGTGGGGCACAAGGCATTTACCATGGTGCTAATTGCTATTGGATGAAAACAAGCAGCCCCAGTATGTGGGCATGAGGCAAGACAAAACAGATGCCAAAGCCATTCAGAGCCATACCCTGCGTCAGACTCTGCGCCGCTGGCTGGGAATGCGTTTGTCTACATGTCAGTCTCCTGTGGGTCGGGCGTGGGGAGGAGAGCCTGGAATCCGACATGATGCTGGTTGGGTAACTGGGCAACCACGCCCCCTTCTTCCTCCCCTGCCCTATGCTCGGCACTTGTGCTCAGCGCTGTTCTCCACACTGACGGAGAGTTAGGGAAATAATGGACACATTCTTAAACATCTCCCCCCAAACCTTGCCGTATATGGAATTTCCTCTGCAAGCAAATGATTGTGCTTAAACAAAGCCAATTGTAGGCCAAGTTTAACTCACACCACCAGACTTCGTCAAAAATGCAAGTCTAGGAAAAATGACAGATTTCAATGTCATTTATTGTGGAAAAAAATTTATCCACATCCTTCTTCCTTGTGTTTCTTCTTGTCTTCCCAGTGATCACCATAGACATATGGAGATGGAGCTATCTAGAAAACCAAATCTTCTGAAATCTTCCAAGTATGGTAACAGAGGTCAATAATAGAGCTAATATCACAGTTCCTTGTATCAACAGGTACCCAGAGATGGTGATGAGGGGACTTCATGAACTGAAAATAAATACCCTTCCTTGTGGTTCTTCATTACTTCTCCTATACTTAAAAGTAAAACTCTGGAAAAAATAAAATGGGAAAAAGATTCTCTTAATGAAAGTTTGCTTATCACCTTAAAGATGAAGGGAAACAGCAATGCTGAGCCTTTAGAATCTGTGGAGGTGAATCAGCCTGTGGGGGTGAATCGAGTCCGTTCCTAAGAGTCTAGCCCAGCTGCCCCTCAAGGCCACCCCAGGCTGGACCAAGCCTGCTGATGGAGACCTTTGGCAGGCAGAAGGGATGCCGAATGCGGAGGTGTCATGGCAAATGGCAGGGCACAGGAGGGAAAAGCATCCTGTAATAATGAAGCTGCCATTTGATGTCATCTAGGATAATCAACTTTGTAGGAGAAAGCTCCATATTTTAGTGAATGTCCCATTTTCGAGGCTGGGGTCCTAGATAAATATGGATCTGATCCTGATTAGTCATCACGAAAGTCTACTCTGTATGCCCAAATTCTGCTTCTCCTAAACCTGGTCAGAATTATTCTCCCCACTGATACCTAGCTGCCCCTTTGCAGTCTGGGGTGATCATGAAGAAACCATGTGTTTCCTGATTAAGCAAGATGACTCCCCATGACCCTATGCCCTTGGACCCAAGACGACACTCCCCAACGACAGTCAAGAGGGGATAGCGTCACAAAAGGAATGGGTATTCCACAAGAAACTGAAGGGAGAGAGGGTAATTAACTAAATTGTTTGCTTGAGTCAATCGAAAATGGATCAAAACCCACTTCTTCCCTTTGCCCTATTCCCAATCGAACTTCTCTGCCATAGTTATTTTTTCCCTCTTAACTACACCATGCTCCTAAGGCTCTCACAAAAATAAAACCAATCCACAAATTATGTTTTTGCTTTTTCTTTACCATGCACCCAACTGCAGAGATATCCTGGAAGTATACTGGGATTGGAGTCAAGGCACTGGGGTTTCAATCTCTTTTCTGCCTCTCAATAACCGAGTAATTATGGCCAAGCCCTTAAGTTCTTCGAGTGTGCCTTTGTGTCTGTAAAATGGGGATAGATTGATGAAATTCCTCCTTCATAGAAGCTTTGTGAAAATTCGAGGTAATAGCACCTCTCATGATGCTTGGCATCTAGTAGCTGTTCATGTATTTCTTGAATCTCAAAGGGGAAAGTGTAGACATTATCTTGCAGGTCAGTTTGCTCCAGAAGGGGAAAAGTATAGTCATTCTTAAAATGTTTGGTGGTTACATACCCTCCCCAAAAAATGCTGATTTTGTGATGATAGAGTTATAAAAACACTGGAATTCAGAAAAGAACCAGCCTGACCTGCCTACTGGGCACACAGGCTGGCAACAGGCGCTCAAGTTCAGCTGTGAGTGTTGTCTTTGCTCAGAGCACCTAAAGGTTACATTTGCATTCGTCATCGCTGCCCTGTCACATTTTGATAAATCGGAAAGCAGCTAGATCTTTATCTTGAAAAACTTCAGTCCCTTTGCTGTAAAGAGAAAGCAGTTTGTTTTCAAAATTGACTGCTCCATTGCCGGGCGTTCCTCCATCCTCTGGTAGCAATTGAGAAAGTGGTCAGGTTTGGGAACTTCCTGCTGGATGATGAAGTAGCTCATGTGACACTCACGCCCAGAGGCTGTTTACATTTTTATTACCATCCTTGGGAACTTTGCTTTTCCCTTCAGGGCTGTTTGAGCTTTGGCCAGCAAATAATCAACTCCCACAAAGGGTAGAACCTGAACTACCTTCTTCTGCTGCCAGTCAAAATGCTACAAATCAGTACAAGGGTTTTTACGCAAATGCCCAGAAACTTCAATTAAAGTGCATGATCTCCATTTGGGACAGAAAACTGACCAGGGAAATTCCAGAAGGGCTGATGAGGTCATGGACCAGAGTTTCCAGGGTGACAACACAGAGATTTCCTCATCCCTCCTCTGAAGTACCTCTCAAAAGTACCAAATACCCCACAGGCTGATGGGAGTGGCTAAAAGTGTTTTCCTCCAACCTACATGGTCAAAGCACCTCAGTTTATTCCAAGAGTCCTGTGGAGAACTTGCCATTCACAGAAAACCTTTGTGTGGTTCAAGGATGATGGGAATCTGAAAGCTGTGTGAACATCAAGCTAGAAGGGAGGGAACTAGCCCTGGCCTGAAGGAAATGGAAGCCAAGCCGACCCCAACTCACTTTCTCCCCTCAGCCTCTTCTCCACTCTCAATTTCCCAGTCCCCTACTGATTCCACCCTTGTCTCCAAAGCCAGGTTCTTCCTTTGCCATGTATACTTGTCCTCCTAGTAATAAAGAAGTGCCAGAACTTCCTAAGATTCTGATTTGGAGAATCTTGAGACTTTAATCAGGAGCCTAGTATTTCTAGAATGATCTACATGAGGGTAGTTAAGAGCAAAGTTGTAAAGGAGAAAAATAAAAGATGCTTAAACATGGAGGGAAGAGGAATGGGTGGAGGATACAAGCATGAAATTTAATGGGCACCAAGAAACCCTGATTTATTTCTGGAAATGAAAATGGACACCTCAAGGGGACAGGAGGCAAAAAACTATGAATAAAAGCCCCATTTAAGGGAAATGAGTAAGAAATGGAGGATGGTGAGTGAAAACTTGGAGTATGTGGCTCAGGAAATCACTCTCTGGCTCCCGTTTTTATAGGCTGCTCCCCTCTGCTGCCCAGCACTTCCTAGCCAGTGACAGCTGAGCCCCCCTTTTATTCCTACAGGAAGAATTTAACAACAGTGCATTTGCAGAGCCAGAATAGCAGTCTAGAGGCTGTGAAGTAAGAGCTGGGACAGGAGGGCTTTGCAGCCAGCAGCTCCTTTGGCCCTGTGTTAATCTGTCTTGCTGTTGCTGCAGAAGTATGGTCTGTGACTCTGGAGGACGTGGATCGTTCCCTCCCCTGATAGGGTCCCAGGCAGAAGCAGGAGGTGTTCCTGGAAGCAGAGGGACATGAATCAGGCAACACATTGAGTAGGGGGAAGAGAGAATCAATCTAGGTGGAGAGCTGGTCACACCAGACATCCCGGAGATGAATTCTAAATGTGGTCTCTTTGGAGAGATTCCATCACTGGGTTCATTATCAGTTTTTGCTGTATAAAACACCACTCAAAACTTAGTGGCTTAACACATCAGGCATTTGTTACTCAGCTCATGATTCCATGGGCTGGCTGGACAGCTAGGATGGCTCTTCCAGTCTGGACCAATGATGTTGGTTTCTGTGGTCTGCTGGAGGCTTGGCTGGAGCTGGATGATCGGGTGAGGGGGTGGGGGGCTGGTCTCACTCATAAGTCTGGCAGTTAGCCTACTGATTGGTCTAGGAGGGCCTCCCCTAGGACTTCTCGTCTCCACTCCATGCAGTCTGTCATCCTCTCACAGCCCAGTGCAAGCCTTTTCACACAGCAGCAGCATCCAAGAGAGCAAGCACAGAAGATGCAGGACCTCTTGAGGCCAAGGCTCAGATCTCATACAACCTCACTACCACTACATTCAAGGATTGGGAAAATAGACTTGTCCTCTTGATGAGAGGAGCTACAGAGAATAAGTGGTCAGTTACAACCTACCACAGCTAACAATCCCACCACCAATGTTCTAGTATTGAATCTGCTCTGGTTGACTACACCACCTTGGGCAAACACTTTGTCTCCTCAAGGCCCATTTTCATCTCTTTCATCATCTAGCATTAAGAGACATGGAGTAGATCATCTCTGAGGACACTTCTAGCTCTAAAATTTGATGATGACAAGAATTATAGTTTGACAACAAGTTTTGGCAAAGATGTGGAGAAATTGGAACCCTTGTGCACTTTTGGTGGGAATGCAAAATGGTGCAGCCTCTATGGAAGACAGTATAGATGTTCCTCAAAAAATTAAAAGGAGAACTACCATGTGATCCGGCAAACCCGCTTCTGGGTATTTATCCAAAAGAATTGAAATCGGGATCTCAGAAAGATATTAGCCCTCTCATGTTCTTTGTAGCATTATTCGCCAATAGCCAAGATGTGGAAACAACCCAAATGTCCATCAGTGGCTAAATGGATAAAGAAAAATGGTATATACATACAATGGAATACTATTCAGCCTCAAAAAAAAGAGGAAATCCTGCAATGTATGACAACATGGATAAACCTGGAGGACATTATCCTAAGTGAAATAAGTGAAATAAGCCAGTCACAGAAGGACAATACTGCAAGATTCTAATTATATGAAGTATCTCTAATAGTCAAATTCATAGGGGCAGAGAGTAGAATGGTAGTTGCCATGGCCTAGAAAGAGGAGGAAATGAGAAATTGCAAAGCAATGAGTATAAAGTTTCAGTTATGCCCAATGAATAAATTCTAGAGATCTGCTGAACAACACGTTGCCTATAGTTAACAATACTATGTTGTGCCCTTAAAAATGTGCTAAGAGAGTTCATCTCATGTTAAATGTTCTTACCATAATAAAATAAAAATGAAAGTAAAGTAAAACAAAGTATAGCTTATATTTGTTGAGTGATTACCATGTGTCAGCACAGTTCTAGGTGCTTTACGTGCAGTAACTTATATAATCGTCACAATAACCCCAGAAGTCCCATTTTACAGGAGAGGAAACTGAGGCACAAAGAGGTTAAATAACTTGCCCCAGGTCACACAGTTAGCATGGCAGAGTCAGAATATGAACACAAGTTTCCTGACTCCAAAGCCCATGGTCGTAACTGCTGGGCTGTGTTGCCTGCCTGGAGCATCACAGTTCTGACGTGAATGACTGAATAGCAAGAATGCATTAAAGATGCTCTGTCTCTCTTGGGACTGCTCCTTCAATGTATTCCTGTGCTTTTAAAAGTTCTTTTTCTGGGGGCCAGCCCAGTGGTGTACTGGTTGGGTTCACACACTTTGCTTTGGCAGCCCAGTGTTCACGGGTTTGGATCACAGGCATGGACCTACACACTGCTCATCCATCCATGCTGTGGCAGCATCCCACATAAAAAATGGAGAAGATTGGCATGGATGTTAGCTCAGGGACAATCTTCCTCACTAAAGAAGAAAAAAAGTTCTTTTTCTGAAACTCAAGTGGTTAAACATAATTCTTGTTCCACCTTCCTGCTCTCATATCTTTATCCTTCCATCCATCCATCCATCCATTCTTTCATTCACAAATATTTATTAAATTCACACAAATGTGAAAATGTGTCATTATTAACAGTCACAGCAGCTGGCATTTTGTGTTTTCATTCCTTCAATTTCGTGCTTCAATTTCATTTCCTCTAGCTTATAGGTTAATGACATTGCTATACCCATATTACAGATGGAGAAGTTAAATCATAAAAGGATCATAAGGCTATTTATATTTATATAAAAGATAGTGATAAAATTGCAGTTATGCTTTTAGCTACCCTATTGTCCCAAAAATCAGATTTCTGATATTTGAGTTAGTAATGAATACTTTATGTTAAAATGATACTTTATTTTATGCTTGATAGTACTTTAGTTTTTAATGCTTCATATGATTCCAAGTCTAAACAGTATAGGAGAGTTTATAATACAAGCCTTCTTCCCTCTGTTCCCCAAGCGCCCCAGTTCTCCTCCCCATGAACAATGTTTTTTGGTTTCTTCTACATTTTTCCAGAGCTATTTGACACATTTATCAGCAAGAACATATACATATATATGTATATGTGTGTCTATTTTCCCCTTTTGGTACATAAATGATAACAAACCAGATACATAGTTCTATATTTTGATTTTTTTAAAGTAATGATATATTTTGGAAATAATTCCTCAAGCTTTTATGGGTGTATAGTATCCCATTATATGGATTTAAATAACTTATTTAACCAGTCTCTTATTGATGGGCTTTTAGGTTATGTGTAATCTTTTGCTATTCTAGATAATGCTGCAATTAATAATTTTGTTCATAAATCTTTTAACAAATGTAGGGCATATCTGTTGCACGGATTTCTGAAAGAGAAATCACTAGGTTAAAAGTTAGCTGCACCAGGGGCTGGCCCCGTGGCCGAGTAGTTAAGTTCGCGCGCTCCTCTGCAGGCGGCCCAGTGTTTCGTTAGTTCGAATCCTGGGCGCGGACATGGCACTGCTCATCAGACCACGCTGAGGCAGCGTCCCACATGCCACAACTAGAAGAACCCACAACGAAGAATACACAACTATGTACCGGGGGGCTTTGGGGAGAAAAAGGAAAAAATAAAATCTTTAAAAAAAAAAAAAAAGTTAGCTGCACCAGTAATAAAGAACACACTGAGTACCAGACCTTGTTTTCTAAGTACCATTCTCCACTGAAAGGAGACAGGTAAATCATTTTGGAAAGTGGTCAGTTCCAAGACAGGAGGTAGGAAGGCGCGAGATGAACCTGGGGCGTCTTATGGTGCCAGAAAGGAAAGAAGTGCTCAAAGAATAATGGGAACTTGACAAGAGAACACACAAGTCAGCTTGAAGGGGAGTCTACGGACCAGTATGAAACAATTTGGTCATCAAAATAATGATAGCCACACAATACAAACTACTAAATCCATGAATTCATCCGATATAAATAGAATACTTCCATAGTCACAAAACATGTCCCCCAAAGATACTTATTAATTACAAAGGGAAAAATAGTAAGCTGACAGATACCACCATAACCAAATGACCAAAATAACATCACCAGTAACAGAGCAAACTGACATCAAGTGAGTACTTATACGATGCACTGAGAATGACACAACATCACTCCTGTGGCTTTTTGCCAAAAATGCACCTGCTGTATCTAATCATGAGCAAACATCAGAAAAATGAAAAATGGAGGATATTCTACAAAATAAGTGACCAGTACTCTTCAAAAATATCCCTAAAGACAAAAAAGACTGAAGAATTACTCCATGTTAAAGGAAAATAAGATATCACAACTAAGTATGACAATTGATTTTAGATTGGATCATAGACGAGCATAAAAATATTTTCTTTTACAATGGACATTAGTAGGAGAGTGGATATAATTTAAATAAGCTATGAAGATTAGATAATAATAGTAGGTTGATGTTAATTTCCTGATTTTGACAACTTTCTTGTGGTTAAATAATAGAATGTCTTTGCTTTTAGAAAATTTTTAGAGGAAAATTCATTGGGAAAATTGTATATGTGTGTCCATACATATAGATGCATATAGCTATACAGATACATAGATATATATGGAAAGAAAGAGAGAAGAGAGAAGGAGAGAGATTGAGAATTATAATGCAAATCTGATAAAACGTTAACATTTTGACAACCTGTGTCATGGGAATTCTTTTCACTATTTTTGCAGTTTTTCTGTAATTTTGAGATTATTTTTTAAATTAAAAGAAAATGTATGTGCATTTGAAATTTTAATAGATTTTGTCAGATTGCCTGCCATCGAAACTGTACAAATATTCTCTTCCAGCACCAGTGTTGTACAAAAGTGGCACTTGATATTTACAAAATACATTCACGCTACACCAGGAGAATTTATTACTACTCCAAGAAATAGGCGAAGGTATTCTCTCCGTTTTACATAACTGAGGCTTCCAGAATTGTAGACAGTAAGAGTAGTGGTTAAGAACACAGGATTTTGAAACAATAATTATATGCTATTTCACTCCAATCAGACTGACAAACAAAAAGTTTGAAAATACCGAATGTTGGCAAGGATGTAAAGAAATAAAAACTCTTATAATCTGTTGGAGGGAGTGTAATTTAGTACAATCATTTTGGAGAGCAATTTGGCAATATTTAATAAAATTGAAGATATGCACGTCCTCAACCCAGCAATCCCACTTCTAGCTGTGTGTCCTAGAGAAACGCTCCCCTCGACGTGTGCACAGACACACTCTCAGCACCTGGTTCCCAGCAGTGAGACTTGTGATAGTGAAAAGTGGGAGAAAAAGTAAATATCCACCAGAACGGCTGAATACATTGTGGTCTGTTTATTACAATAATTAATAATTATAGTAATTAAAGTAAAAGAAATAAAATTATAGTCATACAAAAAAACTCAAAAACGTAAATCAAGAACGCAATTTACAGAAGAATTTGTACCCTTTCTGTGCATTTTTTGAGTGCCATATATTGTTGGTAAACATACTCACATCCATGTAAAACCTTTCCCAGGGAGGGAACCAGCTTCAGTAGAATGGTTATCTGGGGATAGAAAGTGAGAAGAACAGGAATGAAAAAGTCTAAAAGGGAGATCCATCTGTATTTGTAACATTTTATTGCCAAAGAAATAGCTATAAAGCAAAATGACAAAAGTATCAATTAACATTTGTTAAATCGAGTTGCTAAGAACATAGATGTTTATTAGATTATTCTCTGTACTTTTCTGAATGTTTAAAATATATGATAGCAAAAGAAAAAAGTGGGAAACAATCAACATGAGCCTTGAGGTTGAATAATCCTAAATGCAGATCTCCTCCAACACTTACCAGTTGTGTGATATTGAGTGGTGTCCTCAACATCTGCGGACCTCAATTTCACCATGTGCAAAATGGGAATAGTACTGCTTACTTTGGAAAGCTGGTGTGAAGACTGAATGTGGTGATCTGTACAAAGTCCCAACACAGTGCCCTAGTAGGTGCTTAAAAATAGGAGTTATTACTATAATCCAATGATTCTCAACCAGGGACAGTTTTGCAACACACCCCCCCACCACCCACCCAGGAGACCTTTGGCAATGGCAATGTCTGGAGACATGTTTTGGTTGCCACATGGGTGAGGAGATGTTAGTGGCATCTGGTAGGTAGAGGCCAGGATGCTGCTAAACATTCTATAAGGCACAGTATAGTGCCACCCGCTCCCACGACAAACAATTATTCGGCCCAAAATCTCAATAGTGTTGAAGTTGAGAGACTCTGCTATAGTCCACAGCCACCTGGAATTTGAACCAGCCCTCCTGACTCTCAGTTGAGTACTCTTGCCTCTACAACACATAAAATTATGAGGCTAGGGTCTTTCTAAATGACTAGAGTGACTTGTAATGGGTATTAGTCCTCCTTCTAGCCACTTAGTTTCCCGTTGGGTAAAACTTAATATGTTGCTGAGCAGAAGAACTATCTTGCATATAGAGGTCTTCATAAATATTTCTTGAATGAATGCATCAATCAGCAATCAATCAATTAATGAAGCAACCTCTTAAATGGAGAAGGTCTAGTCACTATTCTTGGCTTCTTTGATTTCTTATTCATTTGAAATGAGGGGCTACTCAGTTTTCACTTTCTTACATAAAGAGAAAAACAAAAAAACAAGTGAGTCGGAAGTTCTCAGAGCCTTGAAACCCATCTCAGAGAGGTCTTCTCACAACTATGAGCTAATCTTCCAGTGGCCCTTGTCAAAACACCTCTGGAGTTTGCTGAGACACAGACCTCTTCAGCTTAAACTGACCGTGGCCACACACAGGAAAGTGAGGAATTAACCTAAAGATGATGAGCATAATTATGACACTTAAATTGAATTTGATTCCACAGCTGTGGGAAGCACTTACTTTTTTAATGCAGCATGAAGAATACATACAATTTCTTGCAACTGCTTACTTTTTGCTTTATCCTAGGCACTGATTTGGGGAACCCAGACATTGTGGTTGATCAGAGGACAATTTTGAGGCCCTTCTATCAATTTCTTCACCATCATTTTATAGGGTAAGTCCTGCTTCTTTCTGAACCTCATTTTTTCTAACGTTTCCTTTGGCAACGCTGAAGCTCTCACCATTGTTTCAATGAATATAACAATTCCTAAAATAATACAGACATGTTCTAGTTTCTACTTATGTGTGTGTATGTCCAACAAGACCTGAGGAGAGGAGATTCACCAAACCAAAGAGTGCAGTGAATACAAAAGTCGTTATGACGAGACCTAGCTTCTAGTCCTAACTTCCTGCTCATAACTAGCTGAGTGACCTTGATCTAAGTCACTTGAGACCTCAAGTGACCTGAATGACCTTACTTAACCCCTCAATTTCTTCATCTGCAAAATGAGAGATTTGGACTGGATTATTTGGAAGGTATTTCCCTAAACTCTTTAATAGCACACCCTCATGAAGATCGAAAAACATTAATTTAAAGCAATGACTTCAAAGTATGACGGGCAATCCATCTCCTTCCATCGCTGGAGCACTTGCTGGAAGTGTACCTTCCCCAAGCCCCACCCCAGATCTACCAGGTCAGAATCTCTGAGACTGAAGAGCAGAAAATCTACCTTTTTCACAAACTCCTCAGGTGTATTGGACGCATCGTAACATTTGAGAACCATTGCCCTAACCATTGAAAGTATCATTCTGTTCACATGTACATTCAATTCTGGGAGATGTAATAAGCCAGGTCTGGGCCAGGCAGAACCTGGCTGGAATCGCTTGTGTTCGTAGAAGAATTAACAAGGTTGGCATCTGGTGGCTGATTTATCTTTTGTTTCTTGGCTCCTGACCTTCCCCTCTGGCTCAGTCCTCCACTCAACACTTCTTTGGCCAGATCTAGGTGTCTTATGTGGGATCCTTGGCTCTCCTCCCCTTGCCTGCAATTGAACGAGAGTAAAATCCTTTTGGAAATGACCACTGAAGGATTGACTCTCCTCTAGACTCTATTCAAAACATGATCCTGTCAGTCGGCATCACTCCCAGAGACGTCACAGTCATCGCCTCCTCATTTGCAATAGGCTTTGCTGTCAGTCTTTTGCTATGGAGGGTTAGGCTCTGCTCCCAAGGATGTCATCACTATGAAATGACTAAGGGGATGTGGATGAACGTAAAGTACGTTTGTATGTGGAACCAAGATGGCAGACTCCTAGAGAGAAGGGTCTGTGCCCGGAGATCCCAAATCAGACAGCACCAGACCGTGCTCAGAGCTCTGGACTGTGAATCAGAAAAACATTCAGGCTATGCTGTAGTCCGATTCAGTTGCCAATCCAGAATATGTGACATTTCAGGCTTTCTAGGTTGTGTGCCAAAACCCTCAAGGAATCACAGGCCCCCCTAAAGAGACTTATGTCTTAAAGGAAAACTGAATCCAGGCTTTGAAATACAAACAGGGTCTCCCAGTACTGCCTACAGAGACTCCCCATCAGGATCAGTCTAATTGCTCAGTGGGGTGACTGTTGCTCTTCATCAGAGCTTCAGCAGGTGTTATTTTCTGGCATCAAATAAAGGGAATTGGAGCTTTAAGAACATAGTGTTGCTGTTGTCTGCTGTGGGTCACATTTAAAACTCTCCTCCCAAATCACAGGCGAGGCATTGTGTGTGATCTGTCAGGTAAAGTACTAACAAGTGCCCCTTCATGAGAGAACCAGTCCCTGAGAAAGAGCGTTCTAGACAACACCACTGCTGGCAGGGGATGGATGTGGGCTTTATTTGATTTGGGGTTGATTTATTTGTTTGCCTTGCTTCTAGAGAAACATAACTTGGATTTAATGTCTCGAATACTGAATCCAATACTTCTAGGTTCACTGACTTGTTATTATTTAGCATTTATGAAGTATATGTCAGTACACTTGGCGCTTTACAATGACTCATAAAAAGGCATGTTCCTGGCCGTTGAGCATAAGGTGGCTACTGGTTGAATTACTGCCTATGTGGAAATGATCACAGGACAGATCTGGATATCCTTTGCCCTTAGAACAACTATATATCCTGGTTGCTCACTGCATCTGAGTCCAAACAGAGGTCTGGTAGCTGCTGCTACCCTTTCGATGTCAATATCCTAATGAAATAGACTCAGCATATAGTTCCTGACACTTAGGAAAAGCTTAGTAAACACAGATGGCTGGATGGCTGGCTGGCTGGATGGATGGATGGAGAGCTCTCTCTTCAGTGGACATTTGTCATTTCTTGTTTGTTCCTCCACCTGTGGCTTCGTTTATGCGTCTTACAAAACTTGCTGACTTGGAAGGGAACTGTTATTTAAGTGGCTTTTGCAATGAAGGTGAGATCAATATGTCTATGAGGTGGACAGAAACATAATGAGAAACTGATTACACAAAATCATATGAACTTGTTAACATTATATCAATGTCAATTTCTTGGTTTTAATTGTATAAGATGTTACCGTTGGAGGAAGTAGGTAAAGGGCATAGGGGAATCTCTGTACTATTTTTGCAACTTCTGTGAGTCTATAATTACTTCAAAAAAAGAATTACATGAACTTCAGCCTTCATTTCTTTGTAGTCACCTCCATGCCTCCATCTTCTAGTCCCTAGGCCCTCCACTAATGATAGCAAGTCCAAGTGAGTCAGTTTGGGACTTCCAAAAAAGCAGAATCCAAAATAGAATTAGACATGCAAGAAATGTATTGGGGGAAATGCCTGGGAAGCATGAAGTGAGAGGGAGGAAGGCAGGGAGAGTCTTCAAGCTGCCTGTGAAAGGAGAGAGGGAAGGAAGGATCGGGTAGAAAGAGCTCAGACTGCACCCATGTCAGAGAACAATCTCAACCAACCCAGTAAGGAGTCCCTGAGAAAACTGCCTGTTAGAGGCATCCTACATGAGGCTGGATGGCCCGGTTTTCATAACCCCACCAAGTTCAGTCACCACTGGAGCAACCTGGGAGCAGTCTGGCCTGGAAAGAATACTGAGTGAATCTAAAGGTGCAAAGACAGCTGGAGGTCGTGAATCGGCTATGCTTCCAGAGCAGGTTATCTTAACGGGAGAGCTGAGCAGGACATCTCCAAGGCCATCAGACCAAGCAAAGTCTTCCACTTAGTCCTCTTGCCTTCCTACCCAGCTCTTTAGCGACCATGACCCCTTCTCCCTCTGTTGGACTTATATTCTAACTCCCAAACCAGAGTGAATTCCACCCTCTGCTGCTTCTATATATCTGCTCCCTGCCTATCCAATACAGTTTAGGAAAAGTCATAGAACTAAGCCAAATGATCCACCATATGTGTGTGTCATCCAACATCAGGTGGCCCTTGCCACCCCTCAGTCTCCTTTGTTTTCCGTCTCCTGTTGATTCCATGTCACATTTTTCACTGTGTTTATTGCAACCCCATTCTGCTTTCTGCAGCCCGCATTCTTGCTGTTTTCTGCATGGCCCTCCCACATTCGCTCCCTAAGCACTCCCCCTCTCCACATCCACAGCTTTCTTCATCCCCTCTTCCTTCCTTTGAGGATTGGAGAAGGAAAGCTCCTCTCCTCAACAACGTCTTCCCTCTCTTTGACTCCCACTTGCTTTCCGCTTGCCTGTTTTGGTTACCTTAGTTATCCCTCTCTGTCTTATGCATTTTCTTTCTCTCTGCTCCACTGGATTCTTCCCCTCAGTCTATGAACATTGGCTTCTTTATCCTAAACTAAGCTTTCCCCTGATCCTTCTCCCCTTTTCAGCTGTCCTCACGTGTCTCTCCCCTCTTCCTCATCAGACTTTCTGAGAGAGGTTTCTACACTTGCTGCGTCCTCTCCTTTCTCACTAGGCACTCCTCCTCCTTCCCCCTGCCACTGAAATGGAGCTTCCTCCAAGCTCTGTATTGCCAAACCCAGTGCCTCATCTTGGGTCTCACCTTCTATGACCTTTTATCTTGTCTGCCACCCCCTCACTCTCCAACTTTTCTCCTCCCTTGGCTTCTAGGCTGGGCTGCTCCCAACTCTCTTCCTGTCTTTCTGATCTGATCTTTTCTGACTTCTCTTCTTATTGCCTCTAAATATAAATGTTCCTCCAGATGATTCTGTCTTTGTCACTCTTGACTTGACTTCGCATTCGCTCCTCTTACATTCTCTTCCATTTTCATAACTTTGACTCTGCCCGCTCTGCAGAAGTTCTGGGTCCCCAGCTCTAACTTCCCTCTCCAACTTAAATTCCTCAACAGTGTCCCAGTGCTTCTTGCCAGAGCTTCAGATTCTGTGCCTGCACTTCCCTCCCACACTCTCTTCTCTTCCCGGCTTTCCTATCTCTCCTAATGAGACCCCATTCTGTCAGTCACGCAGGTTGGAATCTTATAGTCAACTTGACCCTTCATATCTCTTTCTCTCTCTTCCCTCCACAGTCTCCCCCAGCCTCTCTGTGCCCACGGTCACTGCCCTAGCTCCAGCCCTCACTACTTGCTCTCTAGGTTCCTATAGACATCTCAAAAGTGGCCTTTCCACCTTGAATCTTTTCCCCTTCCAGGCCATAATAGTCACTGATGGCAGTTTTATTTTCCTAAAAGCACAGCTTTCATTATATCTCTTTTGTGCTGAAAAACTTTTTGATGGCTCTACATTGTGTACTCAACTCCTTCCTGTCTCGTAGCTAAAAATAATCTCCTCCCAACTAAACTGTCATGCTATTTTCTTCTAAATGTCCTTCTTTTAGCACTTATTAGTAGCAGCTTATTAACAGGCTAATTCTCCCAGCTCGCTACCCCCTCCTCACTGACCCCCAAATAAATAAAGATGTGTGTGTGTGTGTGTGTGTGTGTGTGTGTGTTTATTCTTGTTCCTAACCTATTCCTCTATATGTTCACCTGGAATAACCCGCCCCCCAGAAAGGATGTGAAAGTAGATCATTCTGTTGGGTTCTACTCTTAAACAGGGGTCACAGGTGGTGACGGAGAGCAAGGTTCTGGGATCATTCTGCCTGGGTTAAATCCTGTAACCTTGGACACGTAATTTACCTCTCTGAGCCTTGGTTTATTCATCTATAAAATAGGCTGATAACTGTATATATGCCATAGGATTATTATGACAACTAAATAAAGTAACGCACACAGCAGGCTTAGAACCACACTTGGCACCTCCCAGTGCTCAGTGTTAGCTATTGTTATCACCGCCATCGTTATTGTTTTATCATGCTGGCAGCATGACATTATCCACAGCTTAATTACTCACTGTTTGGCAGGAGAGACTAACTTGGGAATTATACACAACTGATGAATTAATATCCTGAGTACTTCCATTAAGACATCAGGCTAATAATTTTTGGTACTTTAGATAACCCATGATGGGTCCCAGAGGATCCTGAAACCAAGAGTCTGCATTTTTCCTGGTAGGAACGGACTGTTTTTTTGAGTTTTAACTCTCCAGAGTTTAACGTAGCAGCTTCCACTACTGGACAACTGTAAGCTGAACTGAAGAAGGAGGAAAAAAAGTCCTGTTGACACAGAAATCCCTGGTCCCCTGCACGTGAGATAACACACAGGACTCAGATTATAAATGAGACCAAGGACCTGGCAAAGACGGAAGAAGACAAAAAGGAGTAAGGAAGGGGTTTATTAGAGGAAGTTTTAAAAAAACAATTTGAAATGTAAAAGCTGATTCTAGCAAAGACATTGAAATGAGATTTAAAACTGCACAATTAGATTGTTGAACAACATTGTGGATATAATTAATGCCACTGAACCATACACCTAAAAATGGTTAAAATAGAAAATTTTATGTTGTATATTCACACAATTAAAAAGTAATAAATATACATACCAAAAAAATGGACAGCTAAAATGTATAGCAATTTATAATAATATTTTTGATTCAGAATTTTGTTTGTATAACAGACCCACTTATGCCAGCTTAGTGTTCATTGAGCGCCTACTGTTTACAAGCACCATGCTTGGTACATTGTATCGTGATGTGTAGCTGCATTTTTTATGTGTTAGTACTCGTGTTCATTACTGTTGATGAAAGACTATCATGCATGAAAGGGTAAATGGTTATCAATGTGGTCATAGACCTGTGGGCAAAGTACGCCTGTCTTAATTGAAAGAGAGGAAAAATAAGGACCTGGCTTGCTTCTTTTTCTCAATGAAATGACTGTAAGATTTATCCAAGGAACGCATTCATTTTCATTACAGTGTAATATTCAGTTGTACAAATAGAATTCAAAACATTCTGTTGATGGATCGGTGGTTGCTGCTGTGAACATTCTTATCCTGTGCAGGCATTCTTATCCTGTATCCTGTATCCTGTGCGGGTGTTCACAGAT
This sequence comes from Equus asinus, assembly GCF_041296235.1. Taxonomy (NCBI): domain Eukaryota; kingdom Metazoa; phylum Chordata; class Mammalia; order Perissodactyla; family Equidae; genus Equus; species Equus asinus. The sequence continues at coordinate 35,658,924 of NC_091817.1, forward strand.
TTCTCTCCACTGGTGTTTCTCCTACTTGAGAGCTCATCACAGTCACTCAGAGCGTTCACTCAGATGACGGGGCCCCACCCTCGGAGTGTCTGATTCAGTGGAACTGGGGTGGGATCTGAGTTTCCATTTCTAACAAGTTCCCCGATGATACTGATGCTGCCAGCCAGGGAGGGGACCACACTTTGAGAACCACTGCTTTAAGTTATAGGAAGGGATTTGCTGGGTCAAAGGGTATGCATCTTTTCTGCTCTACCATTTTAAAAGTAGCATCTTTACACTCCACCAGCAGTGTATGAGTGTTTCATTGTTCTGTCACACCCATATCAACACTTGTTATTGTTAGACTTTAATTTTTGCCAAGTCAGAGGATGTGGTAGTCTCTTATTGTAGTTTTAATTTGCATTTCCTTAATTCCAATGAATTGGAGCACTGATTGGCCATTTGGATTTCTTTTTCATAAAGTGCTATTCCAGTTTTTTGCCCTTTTTCCTGTGGGTTGTCTTTTTCTCAGGATATGTCAGTACTATTGCTGAAAAGACCACAATAAAATTTTTATTAATTAACTTTTAAAACCTAAAGAAATCTTAGTATAGTTGGACAAACTCTTCTTTAGTAATAGCAAAAACAGGTACAGAAGAGAATTCTTTAGATAGCCTCTCTTTGGAAAATGGCTTCAAAGAAAAGTTGAGGACTTTTTCTCCAAACAAGTTGCTAAGTGTAGAGGCAAAACCACGTGGAGGAACTATCAGCATTCTTCATACATCCACTGAAAATGTGTCTGTAAGCACAAGGCCATCTTTAAATGGTAATAATGCAACTGAAATAGATCATTCAAGGAAAGGAGGCCTATTATTGAGGCCAACATGGCCATTGACACTTGTTAGCTTGTCTCTGAAGAACAAACTTTTGAGCAGCAAAAGCTTAAAGTGAATGAAATTGTATGCAATTCTCAATCTGACGAAAGCGCTTTGGGCTCTGGGCCAGAGAATAAATTTGAACCATAGATGGGAATTTTTTCAGGGCCTTAAATTTAAATGACTGAGATTATTTTTAAAGTACCATCCTACTCAGGCTTTCGGAGTAAAAATGTGCTTTTCAATTTTTAAAAAAACTTCGTTTCAACATAGGGATGGAATGCAACATCTTTGACCTTAGATGGTCCAGAAAAGCAGACACTTCATTCTAGTGCATACTCAGTATGGAGTAAAGACACTTATTATAGCCTCTTTCAACTCACAACACACACCCACACACACAGACACACCCCACATACAAATATACACACAGACACATTTGATACACAGTGTACATCCATACGCGTCCACACACACACAGAAACACACATGCACATATATACACAGACCTGTTAAATACACACATTTACATGTGCTCACATGCACACAATTTGTGCCTGGAAAACTTGAAGCAAATATGCATATACTTCGAGTTGGTATAAAGGGATATATCTTCCATTCTGAAAACACTAAATATTATATCATGAAAACAACTATAACTCTCAGTTTCTCAAATGGTCAAGAACAAAGGAACCATTTTAGAATGACTAGTTTGTGTAAAACTTAATTATCTAGGAACTGAAGGCAGTCGCAGGTTTTAAGAGTGGAAAAGTATACCTCAAATTGTTGCTTATTTTTGAGGACGATTAGCCCTGAGCTAACTGCTGCCAATCCTCCTCTTTTTGCTGAGGAAGCCTGGCCCTGAGCTGATATGCATGCCCATCTTCCTCTACTTTATATGTGGGACGCCTACCACAGCATGGCTTGCCAAGTGGTGCCATGTCCACACCCGGGATCCGAACTGGCAAACCCCGGGCCGCTGAAGCAGAACATGCGCACTTAACCGCTACACCACTGGGTCAGTCCCTGTTGTGTATTTTAAGGATGCCATACCTAAACATTACACAGATTTCCTTTAAGGTACAAGCATTTAAAGGGAAAATGTGTTGCTATGGCTTTCTCTTCCACTCTCTTGAATAAATAAGGTAGAATTAATGGTAAGTATAAATTAATCTGTATAGCTGGGAAAGGACCCCCCCCCCACCATAAGAGGCATAATGAAGCTGCTTCCTAAAGCTTGCCCCCCCTCCACCCCTCAGCACCTCAAGGCTCAATGGGTGGCAGTTGCCCAGGTGGCTGCTTAGGGCCCTAGACAGTGCAGATTCTGTATTCCCAATCCATGTACCTGCATACTTCTTGTCCTGAGCCCTGTGCTCACAACTCCACATCTAGCTGGGGAAGCCCTGCTTGGGAACACAGACCCATAAATCTGTGACTCGGCAGCTCTTCATTGGCCAAGTCTTCTCCCTCAAAGCCTCTGGCCATGAAGGCAAAGCCAGACCCCAGTGATCACCAAAAGCTGTCAACAGGGCCTGGTGTTTAGGATGCGTTACTTCTGGAACCTCCATGGACCACTGTGGATCAGCTCTCTCCTAGAATGTTACAACTCTGGTGCTTAGAATCAAGAGATAAATGACCCCCTGTCAGCCAGTGAAGCTCACTTGGCCAAGGTGTCACCCTTACCAGGACCGTCACCATGGAACGTTGGCTAGAAAGCCTGAGACTGCTCACAGAGGAGTGGACTTTCTGGCTTACATTCTAGAAGAAGGAGACAGGGGAGTAGCCTCATGTGGTGACACAGTGTCTGTCACCCCACAGCTACCTGAGGCCCATATCCCACTGAAGCATATCCGATTGTGGAACTAGGCAAGGATCCAACCTCTTGAAGTCTACAGATCTACAGAGGCAGCACCGGTTCATCTGCTAGTCCTTGTCATCTTGCAGGACTATCTTCCAACACTTTCACTTCTTCAATTATCAAGACCTTAAAGTAGTTGGGGTGTGGGACTGCCACCCTCTCTGCTCATCGCACAGTTGCAGGGACCTGTTTCATAACACCTGCATCATCACTAGGGGCTACAATCTGGTGAGGTTCCAGAAGGTTCTGAAAGAGCCCATGGAGGGGCCCACTTTGGACTATGCAGAGGCCCCCTAAACTTCCCTCAGCCCATGCAGAGCTCTGAATGGGGTCTTCCACTTCTTTCTAGACAATGTATTTGGACACAATCATCATTTATTTATATAACCACATCTCAGATGGCCATCTCATTTGTGACATCTCTTGATTTATTCATGTATTTACCCATTCATCCAACAAACATTGGTTGAGTGTCTGCTGTTTGCCTGACACAGTGTTGAGTAGCAGGAATCTAAAGGTGAATAAGATATAGTCCCTTTCCTCAAGGAGCTTACAGCTCATGAGAGGAGACAGATGAGTAAATCAACAATTAGAGAAGAATGTGGTAACTATTAGCTTTAGGGGAAATGGAGAGGAAGCTTCTAAAGCAGTTATCATGTCCATGAGCGTAGAGTTTAACAACATGCAATGTCATGCTTCGGACCCTCCTTCACAGGGTTTCCAGGTTTACGCTGCTGAGATAACCAATTTCTCTAGGTCATGCCAGTGTGGAGCAAGGGTCATGTCGATGTGGGTGGCTTTGACCTCCATCTACAATTGTAGGACCTCCATTCTCACTCAAAACCTCCCACAGATGCTCTGGGAAGTGAACCGGAGGGGAGGAATGTCATGTGTGTTCTCATAAGTCCTCTTAGCCCCCACTGATCTCTGAGTCCTCTGCCATATATCAATCTTTGAGTGACTATGCCTCATCCTGCCACTGACATTGCTGTGGTGAAGGTGCATGGCCGCTGTTCGTGCAAAAGCACTGCTTCCTGTCATTCCCAAAGCTGTGGCATTGCTGTTTGACAGCTTCTCCCTGCTGCCAAAGCTGGTGATATCCCACGTCACTGTGCCAGTCACTAAGGGGAACCAGCTGAAGTGGGGGCTGATATAGCCATGAACACCCATGTTCACTTCAGGTGGACATCTCCCACAGTTCCCCCTTCCTATTTCTACCTTTCGTCATTGCCACCACCTGGAAATTGCTGCTCTGCTGGAGGAGGACCTCTTTCCTTGACTTTTGTTCCACAATCAGTTGCCTTGGTCCCAAAGTGCTCCTGACTCCCATGTCCTGTTTCTCAAAGAAGCTTTGTGTGAAAGAGGGTCTCGAACTTTTCACTTGTCACCAGGACTCAGACCTGTGTCCTGGGCTCTGGCCTGGAAGAAGGAGGAGAGAAGGATCACCTTCACAGTGGAAGGCATCCTGTGCCCCGAATCTGCCCACCCGTTTGATTACCATGTCACTCTTCTTGAGTCAAGCTTATATACCTGACCCTCTCCTCAGGATGAATACTTTTCTAGAAGCTTCCTTTATCTGCCACTCAAAAATACTCCCAGCAGATCTTTCCACAGCTCTCCAGCCATGCTTGGGGGTTTGAGGCGGGGAATCCTTCTGGATGCTTCTGTTAAATTTTGGAGCTCTGTTGATGTGACAGGCAACATATCCTGACAACGTCCTGACGCATTTTGTCCTCCACTTCTCAATTCAGATGTTCTCATGTATCCTCTAAAGAAGTAGCAGCTGAATAAGAGGAGTCCCCAGAAACAAGTATTTTACATCCAAAAGCACCAACTTTCATTGGACCCATGGTGCCATTTCCTGTTCCTCACAGGGACCAACACACCCAATGTAGCCTTCATGAATATCCCATGCTAAAAAAGGTCTAAGAGCCCAAATCCTGCTTTCACAATCCTTTCTTCAAGGGAGGGAGCCTTGCATGGCGAGTTACCTCCAAGAGCTCCTGGCCATCAGTGTGCCATTCAGACCTGGTACTTGGAGGGGACCTCGAATCCAACTGAGACTAAATGCTTAAGGGACTCTAACATCCCTAAACTTCCACCGATGTCCCTTCAGCAAGAACTTTTCTGGCTTTTAGACGGCTTTTCTTTTTAATTAATTCCATAAAAGCCAGGTAGTTGTTGAATAGATTCTGAATAAGTGAGATGTTGCATAAATCCAAAGTAAGGGGCTAAACAGACTGTACCCAAAGAGCACATTGTGTTGGATGCGTATGCGTTTTCATTGTGATCTTTTTCTATGCTATAGAATGATGGAATTGCTGAAGCAAAACCCTGATGAAAGCTATTCACAATTTAGCGTTTACCACCATATGGAAATGTCAATTCCATCTACCAAAGAGAATATTACAGGCATGTTCAATATAAAATGCAAATATAATAGCTTAGTGGGCTGGATATGTCATCTGTGTTTCACTTAAACCTATTACCTTGGCAGATTAAATACAGTTCCAGATCTTTCGCAGGGAGGATATTCTGATAAAGTTACATCTTAGATGAGCTTTTTTGGCTCATCAGTTCAATTGCATGTGAGTAGAATGAGGACAAAAATGGAGGAGGAATAAGAAGGGGTGGGGCATAGCCATGGAGAAATAGGAGGATCTGCCCCACAGACCTTCCAGTACCCACTAAGAAATATTGTTATTTGCTCAAGGATAAATATAAGTAATTTATAACAAAGATTTATCTCTTAGGTAATGAAATAGGTAAGAGTCCACCAATCCACCAGGCCTGCCCACACACTTCCAAATTATGATACTTGCTTGTGTAACCCAACTCAGATGAGCAGAGCGGAGCACAGCCTGGGCTATGACGCTGGCTTCACCTTGGTGCTTCTGCAGCCATTTGGGGCACCCAGCTCCCTTAGCTGAACTCCACAGTAGTAGACCCCTCTCTCATATGACCACACACTCCCAACTCTGACTTCAGCTTCACCTTTAGAACTCATGTGCATGCCAGGCTTTGTCTTGCTCTTGTCACTGTCCTATTGGATATTCTTCTTGCTTGAATGCCACATAATTCATCATTACTTGGCACTGCCCAGTTCCTGCAAGGGCTCCCCCAGGACCATCCTGTCTCACTTCCCACCCCCCACCTTCACACCAATAGAAAGGTTTCTGCCTCCTAGAAAAGCCCACTTTAAGCCTGTACTCCACTCAGTACTCCACTCTGGCTTAGTGGAGATTAACCAGCCCCATCCAGTTTGTCCAGCATAGCTCCCTTGTCCCATTGTCGCATGATCACTTATAAGCATTGGGGTTTGTCTATCCAGCGGCATTTCCCTGTGGGCTTTTCCAAGGGAGCATCTTGCAAATTACTACAGAAGACTGCAGAAATAATTGATTCCTTTTAAAAAGAGCATTGCTTCCACAGCTTCTCTCATCCTTTCTGCTTTGTCTTACATTAATATGCTGTGAATATTATCTGTTAATAGCTGTTTATATTTATAGTCAAAAAACTTGAAGAAATTTGCTCAATGGTTCCTGCTCTAAAACATTCTACTTGGCTCATGCTGTTAGCACCGTCTTCATGCCAAAGAGGATAGTAACCCACAAAACAATGGTTACTGGGCTGTTGGGGTGGAGAAGTGAGAGTGGGAGAAGTTGATAGTAGTGCAAAAAGGATCTGGAAGGGAAATCTGGGCACGCAGGGCTTTATTGTGTAGTTGCCAACTGGGCTTCAGAGGGCTGGGTTCTCCTGTTGGTTCTGCCCTCATTACTGTGTAATGCTGCACTGATTGAATCCTACTCAGCCAATTTTCTCCTCCACACGATGAGGAAGTTGACCTAGAGCAGATTTTTCAACTTCAGTCTTCTGTTTCTATGAATATGCATTACCCGGAAGTCAAGGCAGATGGCTAGTTAAGAATCCAGAAAATTAGAACAAAAGCATCAACTACCAACTTCCATTTTTATAGTATTTTCTGCCAGACTTCGAGCTCAGCACTTTACATACATTATCTCATTTGCTCCTCACAGGCATTTTTGGAGGTTGGTGTCATGGTCCCCATTTCATAGAAGAGGGACCAGTTCTCAGTGTGGTTACCCAATTTTGTTAGGATCACAGCAAGAATATAAAAGAGCAGAGATTCCAATCCTGCTGGAACCATCTCCAGACTCGCTGGAGTGAGACTCAGTAAGAAGTTCCAGAGCCTCCTCTCATCATTCTTATCATCTGAAATCTTACCATGCTTCTCCCCCGACACTCTAAAGTCCTGATTTACCCCGTCTCCTGATCTAAAATGTATGTGTGTCTGTGCCTTTGGCTCGTGTGAAAGGTGGCATAGTGTTTTGGAGTTCTGCATCCATTCTTTGCAATAAGATGGGAATCAATAAGAAAACAACAAAAATGAATTTCTGAGCAGCAGCTTGCAATATAAAACGTAAGTGAAGACATGACCCAAAGAGGGCAAGATTTAGCTCAAAAGAATAGCTTTTTAAGACAGTCACGTAAAATCCTCTTCATATGGGCCAAGAGACCTAATATGAGTCAATTGTAATTCTGCTGAGGTCACCTTGGAATCATAAACATTGCGAGGGGGCAGTGGGAGACCTCACCTAGCTGGCAATGGATTCTGAAAGATCGCCCAGCCTTTGCATCTCATCACAGCAAACCAATTCTGTTTCTTTGAGAAAAAACACCACCCCACCCCCAACAACCAGACAACTTCTAGTGACTGACAGTTACTTAGGTGAAGAGTTCCAAGAAAGTGAAGGTGATCCTTTGCCAGAAAAGAAGTTTTGTACAAATTAAAGAATGAACTCCAAAGTCAGAATTGTGCTGTGAACAAGGTCATCATGGTCTCTATTTGGAAATAAGCAAAAGCTCTACTGTTTCATCAGTATATTCTAGCGGTACAGTCAAGCCTCATTATTCACAGACTCTGTATTTGCAAATTCACCTACTCACTTAAATTTGTTTGTAACCCCCAAGCCAATACTTGCAGTACTTTCATGGTCATTTGTGGACACATACAGAGAGGCAAAAAATTTGAGTCAGTCAATGTGCACATCCCCAGCTGATGTTGAATAAGGCAACGCTCTGCCTTCTTGTTTCAACTCTCATACTGTAAAAAGTGTTCTTTTCACTGCCTATTTAGCGTCATGTTTTTCACATTTTGTACTTTTGGTTCACTGTTTAAAATGACTCCCAAGCACAGTGCTGAAGTGCTGTCTAGTTCTTAAGTGCAAGAAGGTTGTGGTGTGCCTTACAGAGAAAATACATGTAGTAGTTCAGCTTCCATCAGGCACGAGTTACAGCGCTATTGGCCAGGAGTTCAGTGCTAATGAATTAACAACATATATTAAATAAAGTGTCTTTAAACAAAAACACACACAAGACAGGGTAATGTGTTGATCAGATAACAAAAATATTGTGACCAGAGGCTCAAAGGAACCTAACTCTCCGTTTCCCCTAGGAGCAATGATTCAATATTTGCTCATTCAGAGTCTGTGATGACTTTACAGGACATAACAACCATGAGTAACAAGAACTGACTGTATTTACAAATTTAGGAATTCTTAATCCTGTCTTGAGATATTTCTTGGGACTGCCAGGGGGCTCTGGTTCTACTGATCTCATGCCATCTCTGCTTCATGGGAGACGGGAACTTACAAAACCACCCTTATTCCTCCTTCTACGGTGTGCAGCTTTTCGCACTGTTTCATTCAACCAGTATTAATTGAGAGCTCCATAATCTACTGGATTCTGGAAAAGAAGCATTTAGCATTCTCTGACCTCAAGGGATTTCACCTTTGTCAGAAAGACCAGGCTTAAGGCGGCAGGTGTAGCCAGGTCAAAAGGAAAGAGAAAACATCTTAGAACTGAGAGGGAGAAGAACAGGCTCCCTGAGCCATTACCTATGGGAAACAGGCTATTTTTCTAATAGTAACCTTCAACTGTTAATTTAGTGTTTCCTCGCAGGAACTCCACAAAGGAAGTTCAGCTTTAGCCAGAGCTTCTAATTAACTCCAAAGTTTCTACCACATCAGCAAACACCTAAAGACCACCCCAGTGTTCATTTCTCACCTGACAGAAGTAAAAAAACTGATGTAAGTGAGAATTGCACCATAGGAAATCCTTTTTTCACTATGGGAAATGGTTGCTGTATTTCCCTCAGCTTGATTATTTTGTGGGCCTGTAATCTTACACCTAAAAAAATAACATTTGTGATACTCAGAATAAAAATAGTAATATTAATTTATTAAGCACCCAATATACACCAGGACCTGTGCTCAGTGCTGGAAACAGAGGGTAAAAGACACAGTATCTGCCTTTAAGTGTCTCATGGTCAAATAGGAGAACCTGACCATTGTCAAAGCGGGGTAAACACTGTGAGGGAGGGAAGCAGGGGCAGGGAGACTGTGACAGAATGTAATCCAAAGTAGGAGGCTCGGGGGTAGGTAATGCTTCTTGCTGGAACAGAGTCTTGACGGTGAAGGAGTTGACCAAATGAAGAAAGTAGAGTCAAACCTTTCAGGAGGCAGGAACAATGTATGAAGCCCTAGAGGCATGAAAGAGCCATGGGGTGTCCTACGACCCAGATCACAGAGTGGGAGATGGAAGAATTTCAAGAGACAAGGCTGAGGAGAGGCAAAACCCCGATCATGAGGAACCTCAAAGGCCAAGTTAGGAAGGTGGAATCCACTGAAGCATTTCGCAGGGGCAAGCAAAATAATCATATTTGCACTTTCGATAGATCAATTAGATGTAGTACAGAGAATGCATTATGGGCTGGGCGTGTCTGAGAATGAAGAGAATAATTGGGCTGTTAGAAAAGCCACTAGGGAAATAAACCAAGAGAGGAGCAGTAACAATAGAGTGAGAGAGGGAAGTGAGAGAGGGTTCCGGAAAGGAGAATCGAAAGAACTTGAAGAGCAGTTGGCAAGGAGAGGGAAGAGGGAGAAGGGATGCAGAAGGAGGAGCAGCTTTGGGGATGACAATGAGTTCAGTTAGGGGAGTATTGAGTCAGGAAGCTGTGGACCATCCCAAGAAGGGGTCGGCAGGCAGCCAGATATCCAGGGTTGAGTTCAGGAAGGTGGTTTGGGCTAGAGATGATAATTTGATAGTCAGTTTAGTGATAACTATCAAAGTCGAGAGTTTACATTTACCCAAGCAAAGTGTGTGCAGTTGAGAATAAAAGAGGACCACAGTGACCCTCTTTGGGAACACTAATATTTAAGGGATTAAAAAAGGAAGGTAAGTCTGAGATGAAGCAGCCATGAATGAAGGAGGAAATCTAGCATAGAATAGCATCAGATATGACAGAAGAGTGTCATAGAGGAGGGAGTGGTCAATGGAGTCTAACCATGCAGGAAAGGAAGGCACAATTTAATTGGTCATTAGTGACCTGGAGCAGTCTTAATGGGGAAGCAGAAATGAAAGCAGAGTGCTCTGTGTAGAGATGCAAAAGGGGGTGCAGAAGCAGAGACAGGGCCAATGTAGACCAGCCTCTGGGGAAACTTGACTTTCCAGGGAAAGAGGGCGATAGGAGTAAATGGCGGTGAATGGGAAGTTCGGCAGAGTGCTGCCACTGCCAGTTAGAACTTAGCAGCGGTTCCTAATTGCCGGCAGGATACAGGGAGCGTTTTCAAATTGCACGTGACTACAAATTACACAGACTACAAAATGAAAAGCTCATACTGAGGGAGTGGGGGGTGGGCAATGAGAGAGGATCAAGGACAGAGGAAGCTTTGAGTCAGGGGTTCTGAGGCGGATATTTTTTATGAGAACCTATGAAGGATAATAAAGTAGCATCACATTAAGACTCAGAAGACCCGTGAATGCCTCTTACTAGCTTTCAACCTTAGGCAATTCCAGCACCTCTCTGAGCCCAAGTATCCTCATCTGTAAAATAAGCTAAATACTATCTATCTTGCCTGGTTGTAGTGAGAATTAAACAGGATAATATGTGTGAAGAGCACCTTGGAAACTGGAAGTCTCTGTACAATTGTGTGAGAAGACGTGCCTCCTGCTGCCCTTCGCCATTGGTTCAGGTGCCTTTTCTTTGGTGGGGTTATTTCAGGGGCCATGGAAAAACTTTCTTCCAAACTACAGGCAGGATCCTCTTTTCTGGGGATTTCTATCTTTTTGTCCTACCCACTTGAGATGTAGAGTTCTGCGGATGAAGAAGAAGAAAATTTTTAAAAATTTTTTTAAATGTTAAAATAGCACTAATCACTAATCATTTTAAAAATTGGTGGAGATACACTTGAAAAACATGCAAACACATTTCTTTCTACATATTTAATCACCCCAACTATGAGCTGTGGAAAAAAATCTTTGTGCAGATCACTACCTTAGATAAAGACGACATTACACCATGCCTGCTAAGATGCCAGTGACCACAAGGCAAGCAGACCATACAGACACCCATTTCCTTCCCCTCTTTATTGTTTTAAATTAGCACTTCCCTCTTGGTCCTACAAAACACACACTCCTGTGATGTTTGCAATGCAGTGCTAATATCTATATCTTTTTAAATAATATTTCCCAGAAAGACTAGGTGTTTAAAAAAACACAAAATAAAAACAAAAACACCTGTGCTAGGTGTTTTAGACTAAAACAAAGATTGCAAACTGCCATGCTGTGAGCCAAGATTATCCTCACCAATATGTTTTATGTGGCCCATAGATTGTTTCGTTTTGTTGAGGAAGATTAGCCCTGAGCTAACTACTGCCAATCTTCCTCTACTTTATACATAGGACGCCTACCACAGCATGGCTTTTGCCAAGTGGTGCCATGTCCGCACCTGGGATCCGAACTGGCGAACCCCGGGCCACCGAGAAGTGGAACGTGCACACTTAACGCTTGCACCACCGGGCTGGCCCCTGGCCCATAGATTGTTAAAAAAGAAATAAAGAAAACTTTGAGCCAATGTTTCAAAATTGATACATTTTATATTTAAATATACCAATTTCTACCATCTCTTGGAACATTGAAACATCAGGCAACACAAGACACCATTTTTGTTTCCCTGAATAAAAGTGAATTGCTCTGTCTCCAGTTCATCCCAAGCCCCACTCCTCCCTGTTGCCTCCTCAGGGTGGTACCCACAGGTGTCTGGAGATTTCAGAGTGTATGACCCTTGGTTTAAAGCCAAACCAGTACAATACAATGGAGGAGAAGAAGTTTGATTCTGAGGATAGAGTGGCTAAAATAAAGAAAAAGGAAGTACACTTTTCCCAGCCCAAATACTTGGGGTGGAGTGCCTGATTCCCAGCCCTTGGACAGCATTCTGTCTGCTTTAGAATAGGTCTCTACAGAAGTGGAAGTCAAATCTTTTCCTTTGTGTGCTTCTTTGAATGACAGAGATTAAAATACAATCAACTACTTCCTTTGGGAAAAGCCTAATGCATAGCCCCAAAGAAATTTGTATTACTTCAAAAGCTGAGGCATTTGGCCAAAAGATTCCAGAAGGCTCTTCTTACCCTCACAAGGTCAAGAAACTTTGATAACCTGTGACGGAATGGAAAGACATCTGGTAGACCACACGTTAGCCTTAGGAAGATAAAGCTCATTCTAAGTCTTATTAACACAGACATACTGGCCATGACTAGGCTTTGCCACACAGAAGAAATTCCCAAGCAATGCATTCTTGGGCTTTCGTCAAGAGGTCTGTTGTCTGTGGAATTTCCTATTCTCCAGCCCCAGAGAAGAAAGCAATCCCCACCCCCCTGGCTTGGCCGTCATGAGGTTTAAAGAGGATCATTTGTTTTCATTACAGCCCCTTGAAGCCCTTCCTTCCCTCCTCATTAATGAATTTCCAGTCTTTCATCAAAAAACAAAAACAAAAAAACAAACACAAAAAAGGACCTGACAGAGGACATGGTTAAGTGGCTGGCGCGCATGGCGGTGCCGGCTTTAAAGAGAGGAGACGGCCATTTACTGATTGCAAGGAGGGGTTGACATCCTTGGTTAGTATGCTAATTTCGTCTCCTGCATTTAACATTCAGATCAGGTCCGTACAGGCCCTCCAGAGCAGCAGAGTCCAGGGATGGGTGACTGTCTGCCTTGCAGCGTTGAATATTCTCTGCTTGAATTACATAAATGCCCAAACATTCTGTCTGCTCCGACTTTCATTCCCTTTTCCTCCCTCTCAGAGAGACACACAGACACAGAACCACACACATGCAGCACACACTCCACAGAATGCCATCACAAACACACACACACACAAACACTACAGACACAGGTCTCCACGAATGCTGAAGAAACGCAATGTAAGGTGCCCGAGTCATCCACAACTGGCTTAATTCCTTCTCCTTTGGGTCTCCAAGGCACATTTCTACAGGATCTATTTCTCCTGCTCCTGAAACTTGCCATGTATTGGGGAGTCTGAAATAAGGAAGCAACATGAAGAGTAAAATCCCAATCAGAAGGAGAATATCTTATCTACTGAGCTTCCAGTCCCAGAAATCCTAAAAAAAAAAGAAAGAAAAAAAAAAAACAGAGAGAAAGAAAGTCCCAACTCCACTCATGTGAAAGAACTCAGTTAACTGAACACCCAGAAAGAAGGAAGATCCGGCTCCTTTTATTCCTTGGGGTCCCCACTTTGTTGTGTGTGTTTAGAACCCTGTATTAAAAGAGTCCTATTCATGGTTGGTTTTGGACTCACCAAGCCACAGCTGGGTGACAACAGGAGAGGAATCCCAAACCAGCTCCCACATAGTGGTCCAAATGGCAAGGACAATACATTTGCCAGAAGCCCAGTCTATGGAAAACTGAATTTCCTCAACCTCCTTTTTCCAGGATATTTCTGTAACGTTGCAGCAGCTTCCTGGAGACAGAGAATCAGCAGCTTCTATTATCAGAAGGCACATTTAGGGGTTGCTTTAATAGATTGAAGCAATTTTGAGCAAGCAGGAGCTCCAATTAAAAAGAAAGGACAGGTTGGTTTTTATTATTTTGTTTTGGTTTTTTTTTCTCAAAGTATGACATAACTGTGTAACCTGGTGTGCTGTGGTTCCTTCCTCTGGACATTCTGGTGGTCCTTGGTCCTGTCCCCTGGTGCCCACACAATATTCCGAATTCGGCTGAAGAACACCGGGCAATTCCTGTCGGAGCCTCCGACAGGAGCGACGAGTGTTTTCTCCGAGCTGCAGACTTGATTTGCCTCGATTTTTTTTTTTTTTTTTTTGGCTCTGGTCCAAGATGTTTTCCTGTCATCATTTCACTGTCTTTTCCAGTAATCCCTTTTTTAAACATTGCCAACAATTAGTCGATTTATCTCCACCACCACCACCCCCACCCCCATATCCACGAAAACACACACTCCACTGAGCCCCATCACTGTCTTGTTTTGCCTTGAAGTATAAGAAATTACAGCTTCTCATTAGCTGGAGAGCACGTTTGGAACGGCTTTGTGTTTACTCACTTAGTAAGTGATGCTGGCCTTTTTAATTATTCTCCCTCCGCGTGCCATCAGAGAGCAGCAAGCTGTTCCAGTCAAACCCAGCGACTGCATATCCTCCGCAAGGCAGTTGGAAGTAATCGTGTTTTACCTCACGGCTGCTGCTTTCTTCCCTTCCTTGTCAGCAAGCCAAGGGATCCCCCCAAAGCTCTTACGTAGGAGATACCAAAACTGTGAGTCACCTCTCCCTGCCAGAGCAGAGGGAGTCCACTGCACGTTGCACGGAACAGCAGACCCAAGATGGGGGTTTCCTCCAAGCCACCAAGATCCCTGGAACCAGATGTCCAGCCATCGCTTCATCTTTCTTGCTATTGCTCCCTCTTTCTCTTCCATCCTGGTCCATGCCTTCGTTTTCCAGCGCTTTCCTCCTTTTCTCTTCCTTTCTGTGTTGCCGACAGCCGCAGACCCAGCAAGAGCTGGGTCCCTCTCGCCTTCTGTTATTTTTTTTTCCCCTGCTGCAGGCTTTGGCTGCTACCTCTGCAAGCTGGATCACCAAAGACACACGACTCACTCACAATGAATAATCAATACAGATATTGATCTGTGGAAAATGTTTGTAAATTCCTGAAAGGGAATCAGGAGCAGGGGGCAGGGAGGCTCGTGGGGGACGACACTGAAGGGCTCGCGGCGGTAGGAAGCAGAACTTCTTTTGGATCCCAAGTCTTGCTGGCTCCGAGGTGACGGTACCGGAATGCGTGCGGACGAGGGTGCGCGCGTGTGAGTGCGCGTGTGACGGGGGTGTTCTGTATTCTCCTCTCTCTACAGCTGCTTTCCCCGAAGAATCAGGAGCCAAATGGTCGGGAGCCCCCGTCAGTGCCATGTCTTGGCTGCGGGCCAGCACTGTTTTGTTTTCATTATCACACGCTACTTTGCAATTTGCATAAATACAGGGTTATTTTTTATCGTGTCGCCCAAAAGATAGAAAAAAAAACCCAGAAGTCTTTGTTGTGTGCAAGAGGGGCTTGCTGCCTACTCATCATGGCTAAGGATTTAGCTATGTAGAGGGCTCCAGAAGAAATAGAGCAAAGAAGTGGTAATCACAGAGAGAAAAGAATACAGGAGAGACAAAAAGAGGAATTCAAAGATAACTGCGGGGCACTCAGCTTGGTAGAACCAAATATTAAGGATGCATTTTCCTCTATGGAGAAGAAATAGAGCCTTAGGCAAGCAACGGAGGAAGACCACCAAGGTCTAACCAGTGCCCTATAGTACACACATTTCACTCTCTCGGCTGGAAAGAACTATTTATCCTTGCTGGAAAAGGTACACAGGCTGTTGAACACAAGCTTGTTTTTTCTGCCCTGGTCCAAAACCTGGAGAGAGTGGGAGCAGATGGAACGTCCTCTCTCAGCTGCTGTGCAGCCCTGGTTTTCCAGCAGGTGAGAAGATTTGGACTTGGTCTGTTTTTTCTCAAGTTTCCTACAGCCTGAGCAGTTCAACTGAGGTTCCAGCATTGCACTTGCCCTAGTATTGAAAGGAATTTGCATCTTCCCCTTGCCTCTTTCACCTTCAGAAAGTGGGCGCAAGAGTGTCTTATGCTAAATGACAAGCTATGGAGGACTTTCTTCTGTCTGCTCTGAGTGCTGGCTGTGGAGATGAGGCCTCCTGAAGTTGTGCCCCCAAGTGGATGTCAGGCATGCTCACGTGTCCCGGGGAGTGGCACCTTGTTTCAGAAAAAGCTTCCAGCTCTCTCAAGCCATTGATTGGTCCCCCTCCCTCTGATCTCCTATTCTTTCATCTCTCCCCCACTCACTGTTTTTGCGACTTGAGATCATTCCACTCTTTTCTCCCCTTGCTCTATCTATCTCCTCCTGGCCTGGTGACAGAAGGGATGCGTCACCTTTGAGATAGCCATCTAGAGTAAGACCTCCGCATGAGGATTCAATTCCAGCACCCCCGTCCTGAAAGGAGCCGTCCGCTTTATCAGCCAGCAGCAGCAGCAGGAGGAACACGGATTTTTTTATTCCCTTTCTGGCTTCTGATTAGCTCCAGCAATCCAATTAGTGGAGGAATTCATATCACACGGGCTGAGGTGCCCCTAGTCATCACAGCAGCTCAAACCCACTCATAAATTCTGCCGATGCTACATCTTCCAGTGACATGGATTAATTACAGCACCAGGCCACACCAAGCGGGTCTACCAGTGAAGGTATATGTGAATATCAGAATTAAAGAAGAGGCAAAAAAGGGATGACTTTTGTGTATCACCAAGAATTCATGAAGGCTGCCCTGTGCATCCTCCACTCTGCACATCTCACATTGTTCTAGTCTGTATCGAAGAGACCAAATGGGCCAGAATTGAGCATTCTGGAGGATTCAGAAGTGGCTACATCATGGAACGCCCATGTATTTTCTTCCTATGATTGAGACATTTATCATGAAACTTCAGGGCTCTTAGAGACTGCCTAATTTCCTGCCTCTAGCCTATACTTCCCCCAAAATAGTTAACCTACTTAAAATAGCTCCATGAAGAGACATGCCATTATCTTCACTGGTATTCCATTCCACTTGGGTACAATCATGATATTGTTGTGCCCTTGCATCTATTTACAATTTCATTCCAAATTTATCCTTACATTCATCAATCTCCAACATCTATCTATCCATTCATCTAGCCATATTCATTTATATATCAACTATTTATTCTGCTTCCCAGTCATCTATTCATCCATGTGCGTCTAGCTATCCATTTTCTAACCACGTATTGATCTATGAATATCTTTCTATTATCTGTCATCTACTTGTCTATCCATTTGTGTCTCTATTAATTCATTCATCTGTATTATCCATCTGTTTTTTATCTATTCATTAATCTATTCATGTATCTATCTGTTCAATCATCTATCATTTGCTTATCAGTTACTTTTTTACTGTATGTCTTTTATTAGCTATGATCTTACCAGAATCCCAGATTCACATTCTCAGTCTTTTTTGAGATGAATAATGTCCAATTTACAAATGAAGTCTATAAATGCTATACAGTCGGTTATCTGTTCTCTGGTTTGAAAGAGTCTTGTGAACCAAAGAAGTCAGCGCATAAAATCACATAATTTTCAATGAGTTAAAAACTACAAGGAAAATATTTTGTCCTGGATTCGTGGAGCATTTTCCTTGCTTAATAAAAGTATACATTTCTGCTCCCTTTTAAACTATGGCTTTGAAAGAGAGGAGTTTCAGATAATGTCTACACACAAATCTCATTCAGGCTGTTATATCTACCACTGAGAGATCTTCATGCAAGTGATTCAGTTCACCCAGAGCTAACTTGAGATTATTTTTATCATAAAGCAAAACAGATACTAAACCCTAACATGGCAATGTGGTTATACATGTTTAGATTTATCCTATATCCAGGTTGAGAGTGAAGTAGCAATTTGGGAACTAAAAATTTGATTTTTTTTTCCTTGTTACTTTTATCTAGAATATATTCAAGTCTGGGCCAAAACTTCAGATTCAACACCTTCTCAGGGTGGCCCCTAGTTTGTTAGCTCCAAAGAAAATGGGTCAGGCAAAGCATTATTGGGTTGGGAAGAAATGTTAATGAATGAATCTCATTTCCGATTGGGACAGAAACTACAGTTTGTTGCTGTGAGTTAAGACTGAGGAGTTTGACCAGGTTTTCTCTAAGTTGCTAGGGAATTCCTTCCCAAAGAGTAGCACAAGTCAGATCAAATCCAGCAGCCAATCTCGTTGTCTCTGACCTCCCTTGTCATCTCTAATATTCTGTTGGTGTGTAGGCAGTATTGTCAGTTAAGGATCCAAACTTGGGCTGTTTTTTTAACTAAACTTAAGCATACTTATTATGGTAAAGACCATAAGGACCTCATCAGTTCTGGACTTGTAGTTCTTAAAGAGTGGGCAAGGACCCAAGCTCGTGTCCTTCAATAAAACAAGGAAGATGGAAATCACCTCGTTCTTCTTCTCATGTTATTTCCATTTGTTCCATCACCCTAGTTTTCTGTATTCGCTTGTAGTCAGAAATGAGATTACATGATCTCCTGTTCTAGTCTTGGCTTTTTTGTTATGCTAAGCAGGGCTGACTTCTCCATTAGGCATAGTAGATGCAGTGTGTAGGGCCCACTACACTTTTGGGGGCCTAGGAAAGGGTTTTAATTTCTTTTAAAGTCATTAGAAAGGTAAACTTTTTGGTCAACTAAAATGTTTTAATATATAATAGTAATATACTCATTTTTATGCCAATGCAATCATAAAAGAGAAGTTTGAGTAATTTTTTAGGGAGGGAGGGGCCCATGAATCAGGACTTGGGGCCGATGAAAGCAATGAGTTATTTGACTCTGACGTTAACCAGATTACTTATAACTTAGTCTTTAGGCTCAAAAGAACATGATGGTTAGGGAGCCAGATTGCATGGGTTCAAATCCTGGTGCCACCACTTGCTAAAGTCATTTAATTTCTCTGAATCCCACTTTCCTTAGCTGGAAAATGGATATGACAATAGTACCTAATGCATAGGGCTGCTGTGACGATTAAATGAGATTGTACATGTAAATTGCTTAGCATAGAGTCTGCACATAATGAGGGCTCAATGAAATTTGTTATAATTATTATTATTGTTATTGTTTTAGTTTTGATGTCTGCTTTAAATATCTACATCTGTGTAATCCAGTAGCTATGACTAAATCAGTTCTTTTTATTTAAAAAAATGAGATTATCCTCTAGTCACCAGGGATGGAGAAAAGGATGGTAATTGGAGTTTCCTCTTTACTCTGGAAATCAGAAAATTTTCTCTCCTAGAAGTAGTAAAATCTGTGCTATCTACCTGGAGCTAGGTCTTTTTTCAATATTATAAAACTCCCCTAATAAATCAGCGTCATCTCTCCTGGTCAGAGATTTGATTCTTTCCTAACCTAAAACAATCCTGCAAAAATCTTATTAAGAACCACAGGTTAAGAAGAATATTGTCAAAACTTTCTCTCTCCTTTTCTCTCTTTACTTTATTATCCCCTCATTTTTTTTGTCATTTAACTCCAATTATGAGATGCTAAGTGCTTTTGGAAATTTCATTGTTAATATCTTCTTACAGCGCTATTAACGTAAATCAAGTTTAATAGTGTCCCAGCAAGTGTAAAAGCAATCAAAAATTCAGTACTCACGAATCATTCTGTAATTTCAGCATAAAATGTTAATAGAAATAATATCCAATACCATAAAATATCGGTAAATTCAACTTTAAATATATGTAATGAATTACTTTGCTGTCCTATAGCATTCGTGGAATATTCTAGGATGAAGTCCTTAATTGGCTGAGCCATACCTCAGTCATGCTCAATCCGCCACAAGTCCCCTCCTCTGCTTTCCCCTCACTAGCCAATCCCAGCAGAATGGACAGCTCAGTGACAGGCATTTCTTCATCCCAGACACACTGAGTTATTTGGCCATAAGGAAAAATGACTCAGAATCAGGGTAGGAAGTACAGTCAACTTGAAGGAATTCAAACTAATGAGCACAAAGACATTGTAGTTCAATTCTAAGAATATTGATCAGTAGCTGTAAGGGCTTAGCTCTGTGCAATCAGCAAAGATGGCTAAGACAGAAGCCCTGTCCTTGGGGAGCTCACATTTCCTGAGACAGGCCAAAGCCGAGGCATATATGACTAACAGTATTTCAGGCCCAGCTGTGAAAATGGCTATCACGTGTGCGTAAAGGAAGGCTTTCGTGGACCAGGAGTTGGTCAGTTAATTTTAAAAGTTGGCTAAAGGGGCTGGCCCTGAGGCCGAGTGGTTAAGTTCATGCACTCCACTTCAGCAGCCCAGGGTTTCATGGATTCGGATCCTGGGCATGGACGTGGCACTGCTGATCAGGCCATGCTGAGGCGGTGTCCCACATAGCAGAGCCAAAAGGACCTACAACTGGAATATACAACTATGTACTGGGGGGCTTTGGGGAGAAGAAGAAAAACAAAAAAAGAAGATTGGCAACAGATGTTAGCTCAGGTACCAATCTTTAAAAAGAAAAATTGGCTAAAGCAGGGGCACATAAAAAAATATATATAATAGCATGTACTTTAAGCATTTTAAACTTAAAACAACATACGTCTTTTTGCATTTTGCTTGTCTATGGTGTCTTTGAGTGAAGGCAGCCAGGAGGCCATCGGAGTGCAGAATCCCTCAGTCACGGTGTCCTTACCCACACAGCTGTTTTTAGCAACTGACCTGAGTATTTTCAGAGTCAGTTTATCTGTCATAGAAACAACTCCTTTTATACTCGTGTATCTCTGGTTTGTGTTTTATTTAATCAAATTATGAATTTCATTAACAAGAATGACTTCCATAAAGAGGTTTGGGGACAAACAATGGAATATTAGGAAGGATTACAACCAGCTGGAGGGGCCAGGATTGCTCAGGTGCTGCAGGGTGTAGGGTACTGTCTGAGACCACATGGAACGCTGTGGGCATCAGTCAGCAGGGCTTCCAAAGGGAATAAAGTGACTGTCAGCTCAGCCAGTTAGTGAGTGGATGTTGCTGATGGAGATTCTACTCCAGAAACAGAAAGGTGAGCCCAGAGACAAAGAACAGAATGTTCCCTCAGAACAAAGATCCACGTGGGCCAATATTCAATCTGTGCTAGGATTATACGAATCAGAACACAGTGTTATTGGGTCCATCTGACATCAGGGAGTCAAGTTAGTATCTTTTGAATACCCCTCATCGAACAGCTTGTGGTGACTCTGATCTCCAGACATTTATTCAAATCTTCTTAAACCTCGCTTCATTTATAGCCTGTAAAGATATTCAGAAAAACAAGTCTCGAGTTGTTTACTCTATTCTAGACAGTCACATTTTCTGTATTTGTCCTAAAAGAGCTTTCCTTAAACCAGTCCTTCCTCAGGTGTGGAATGCACATCCACAACGATGTGAAAGACCATGTTTGGAGGTGCACTAACAATTTTTTTAAATTTTAACATTTATGCATATACAAAAATATATCCAGCACGTAACCTCACGATTTCACGGATATTGTCTTTTAGGATGAGGTTAAATCTATTCAAGTAAAGTTGTGAGTCCATTGAAATAAAAACATTAAATGCCAGTGAAGGTGATGCAGAAATAGGACCAAATCCGGAAGGTGGTAGTGAAACGATTGAAGGTCAGGAAAGCTCAGCTTAAGCTTCAAGAGATATCCCTCAGTTCAAGTATTCTATACTTCAGCCACTCCACCATGGAGACTTTTCAAGTAGCAGATTCTGGAAGCCATAGGTAGTCTGAATTCATGTGAAGCAAGTCACCTTCTTGATTTTGTGTAACTTTCCTGTGCCTTACTGTCTTTGTCCATTTGATCGGCGTGAGTTTTTAAAAAAATACCTGAGAGACCTCTTTCTAGCAAACAGTTCTAGGTGGCTGGTGCCGCCTTTCATCAGTCTGCCAACATGAAGTCCTTTTTCAGAGACAGTAAGACTCTGTTGGCCATGGTTCTGCAAAAGCTTTTCTTTCTTCGTAGGCCACACCTAGAGGTACGGCGGAGGCCCTCAGAAACAGCACTTGAAGAGTATTGCTTATTTGACTTGACTTGTCTTGCTTAGGTGAGCTTGGCCTGCTCCCCACGGCTCTGTGCTTGGAAGGTTCCATGTCAAAAAAATTGATAGAGCCTCAGAGAAGCGATCTGGAAGCTCAGTGTGTGACTGATTTGAGAAAGAAAATTTTCTGAGCGTTTTATATGCATTTTGTGCTGCTAAATCCACTTTTTATTTTGCATTTTCTTCTACTTATGGAAAGTAATACTTTAAAGCCAAGTATTTTCAACATGCCGTTTTGCATTGTCGATCTTAGTATCTGACACTCATATGAAGAGAGATTATTCACACCTGGTAAGTATCTTGTTCAACTTTGGAAAATAATTATAACCAGCGGTGACGACTTCAGGGCTTGTGATGTTATAGAAGTATAAGAAAAAGATGTGAGAGACTTCTGGGAAACGATCAGAGATATGGGGGGGGAGAAAGGGTTCATCAGTGAGTTATATATACTAGAGAAAAATTTAAAACAACTTAAATATCCAACAATAGGGAGTATGTTAAATAAAATGTAGTTTGTCCATACAATTATATACTGCACAGCCATGTTATGAAGAGATATTTAAAAACATGGAATGTACAATACATTGATAAGTGATTTTTTAAAAAGTTAAAAAATAGCATAGATAGGAGATCCCAATTTTATTTTTATATCTATAAAAAATGCAACTTTCAAGATAAAATATATACTCATACATAAACAATCTATAAAAATTAAATATATGTAAATGTGTATAAAATATATACACTGAAATTGTGACAGTAAACAGAGGTATTACAGTGTTTTTTATTTTCTTCTTTGTGTTTTTTCTATTTTCCAAATTTTCTACAAAGGTCAATCTTTTACAAGCAGAAAAAATAACACATGGCAGATATATATGTTTATTACAAGGCAAGGCACAGATAGCAACCCAACATACAGAATTACTTTTATTTATGAGCCATTTGGCTTTAATGCTACCAATTTTGTAATCCTAGAAGCATGTTTATCTAGTAAACCCTGTTTTCCATTCTGATCATGGCCATGGGTTGGGATGTTGTGATTAGTCAAATCTTCTTAGAAGTATCCCACATGGAGTACCAGTTTTCAGAGAATTCGAATATAAATACATGAGACCAGGCAATATCAAAAATAATTTAATCATCCTGAGTCGATGCAGACGAATCTCATAATCCCTTAGTGCTCCAATATTCTTTTCATTTTGAACATCAGTGACCTCTGAGTGAAGGAAGCACAGAGGTGAGAGTCAATAGATGTGTCCCGTCAATGCCCAGCTCAACTTCTCCCTGCAGACCTTCTGGCCTGTCAATCCCACTGGTGGTTCCCTCTCTGAGTTCTTGGGCTCTTAGAGTATATACCTCATCCTCTGGCATTCTGTCAGCTCCTTCCCTGCCTCTGGTCTCCCCAACCCTCCCAAAGCCCCCTATCCTGACCAGGGAGGAAAGCACAGCCTCAAGCTCAGTTTTCCAGGGAGATCAGAATTAAGTCAAGTGCAGGACCTCAGATATGGTGGCTCAATTACAACAATAGTGTCCTGCTATGCTTCCCAAGATTTCCTGTCCCTAATGAATTCCAAGGTGCAGTGGCCCCAGGAATCAACCCTTGGGTTCCCATCTTAGTCTGTTTGGGCTGCTATAACAAAAATACCATAGACTGGGTGAGATATAAACAACAGAAATTTACTTTTCACAGTTCTGGGGGCTGTGAAGTCTAAGGTCAAGGCACTGGCAGATTCAGGATCTGGTCAGGGCCCACTTCTTGGTTCATAGACGGCCCTCTTCACATTGTGTCCTCACATGGCAGAAAGGGGACGGGAACTCTGAGGTCTCTTTTATAAGGTCAATAATCCATTCACAGGCGCTCCACCCTTATGACCTAACACCGCCCAAAGGCCCCATCTTCTAATACCATCACGTTGGGGATTGGGTTTCAATATGGGAATTTTTAGAGGCCTCAAACATTCAGTCTATAGTGATTACCTTGCTCTTGGTAACAGTGCTTCTTCCCAGGTCTACGGCTTTGCCCCGTGCAGGATATGGCCAGCAATTCCCTAGAATACTCTTGTTCCCTGTGTACATCCTCCCTCATACTCTGAACACATCCATCCTCAGTGCTCCATCAAAAAGGGTTCAGGGACTCTGCTACCTACAGAGCATCCTTATGAAAATTAACCAATGGGGACTATTCTTGCAAGACAAACAAACAAAAACAAGAATGTAACCACTCTGGGTGAACACAGCCCCACAGACCCTTAGTTTGGCAAGCAGAGTGCAGGGCACATGCATTTCAGCTCCCAGTAGCTCCCTTGAGTGGGCACATTTGTGTAGCACAAAAACTGCACAATGAACACAGCAGCACTGAGGGATTCCACAGTCACAGAGCGTCAGAAAAGACTGCATATTGTGTGTGGCCCCTCGGAGCTTCAGAACGCATGTGGGTATATTAAAAAGCTCTGCAAAGACCTGTATACCAAGACCTGTTTAACTTCCTTTAACCTAAATTTTAACCACATTTCTCAGACTTATTTGTCAATGGAAATCAACTCCTTTTTTTTTTTTCCAGTGGTTTAAAGTTCACCTAGCTTTCCCCCAAATATATTTTCCAAAGGAAATTTTACCCAGCTAACTGGGGCCCTACTGCCCATAGACGGTGGCCTTCAAGCTCTCACCACTCCTTACTCCTGGGTAGGGCCAGTCCAGAAGTGGCCATAACGGCACTTGCTACTCTCTGTCTTGGGGGCTATTCCTTTCATTTCAGGATTTCTTACCACCAGCCATTTGTCTAAACTGTGACAGGAAATTGCAATGTCCCTCAGACAAATGGCCTCACAGATCCAACAGGGCCTTGGCTGTCAACTGGGCATGTCTTGGGTATCTGTTCTGCCCTAGTCAGCAAATCTCACCCAGTCTTAACTCCCTCCTCTTCCACAGCAGGACACATTCTTAGACCACCTGCACCACCCCCTAATTATTCTGTGTAGTTCTTTCATTATTTCTCGTCTACTCAGCCAGAACTTTTGGAGGCAAAGACATGAAATCATCAAGCAACATTGATCAAGTGCATCTAGTGCTGGTACATGTTGATAGACTACTGAGAGTTAACTATGTTAATAACCTGACTTGTTAAAAACAACCACAGCAACAACATTAGATCTGTATGTTGTTTATATGAATTTCTGTTACCATAAGGAGAAGCAAAAATCAGATATAAGAACCCAAACGTCCATCAACAGATGAATGCATGAGCAAAATGTGGTATATCCATACAATGAAATATTATTCAATCACAAAAAAGAATGAAGTACTGATACATGCTACAATATGGATGAACCTAGAAAACATTATATTAAGTAGAAGAAGCCAGACACAGAGGGCCACATATTGTATGATTCCATTATATGAAATATCCAGAATAGGCAGATCTATAGAGACAGAAAGCAGATTTGTGGTTGCCAGGAGCTGAGAGAAGGAAGGAATAGGGCATGCCTGCTAGTTAATTGGTACAGTTTCCATTTGGAGTGGTGAAAAAGTTCTAGAATTAGATAGGAGTGATGGTTACGCAACATTGTGAATTTACTTAATGCCACCGAATTGTAAACTTTAGAATGGTTAAAATGGTAAACTTTATGTTATATGTATGTACAATTTTTTTTAAATCAAACTAATTCTAAGGAAGTTCTGGGCACTGTAGAGATGCTTAAAAGAATGAGTTGAGTCATTCCCCGGAGCAAACCCAGGATTATTCTCCATAAAGCATCAGTGGACAGGTTGATCACAGCATCTCTGTTGTGAGATTTTTTATTTTTTTAGAGTAGTTTGACTTTTCTAGAACTTTCAGCAATGCATTATCTATCTATCTATTTATTTATTTATTTATTTTGATGAGGAAGATTGTCCCTGAGCTAACATCTCTGCCAGTCTTCCTCTATTTTGTATGTGGGATGCTGCCACAGCATGGCTTGATGAGTGGTGTGTAGGTCTGCACCCAGGATCCTAACCTGTGAACCCCAGGCCATGAAGGCGGAGTGCGCAAACTTAACCACTATGCCACTGGGCCAGCCCCTGTTGTGAGATTTTTAATATTTAAGTTTCTTTTAATTGTATGAGCCACAGCACACTGAGTAGTTTCCTTTTTCTTGTTTAGGCATGGTTATGACACATGACAAAATTTTCTGGTGTGCTATCTCTAGCCTCCTAATGTGTATAAATCTAGGTAAGGCCCTACCTTGTATTGTGCTCCATTCTGCAGGATAAGTGATTCCAAAACTACAATAAATATGGAATAATTGAAGAGACATAAGAGTTGGGGCAAGGATGGAGTGACATAAAAGCTTTCACTCTCAGAATAAAACTGGAGGAAACCATGACTTCTATGCGCTAGAAATGACTCATGGACAATATAAATTACCAATCAATCTTTTTTTTTTTAAAGTCCTGGCATCTATAGGTTAAAAGAAATTAGATTTTTTTAGGTTAACTACAAAGCCACCAGCAGGGGGAAGTATACAAAGGGATGTCAGGACCGCCTTGGGGCCCCAAAATGTCCTGGGCTCCTCTGTAAACAGGGAGCTTTCCTTTGTGCTTTCAGTAGAAAAAATAGCCTTATTGTGAGGCTGTGAGAGAAACAACCTTTAATCCTTGCAAAGCCCAATAATATTATGTATATTGACTAAAACCCCGTAGAGTGGGCCTGACGGGGTTTTTTCATTACCACGGTACATTGTAACCTAGCTACCTTTGAAAAGTAACCAACATCAAGAGGCACTTGACATTTGCAAAGTATTATGGGTGTCCTCTCTATGTCCTCTCAAGTTCCCAAATTTACAATGGTCTTAATTTAAAAGTTAAGCCAGGGGATCAATTGCTTAGTGTAGGGCCAGGCTGCCCTTTTTAAAACAAAACAAAAAGTACCAAACCCCTGTAGGCCAGTGTGACCTGACTTCCTCATGTGGCTCAGGTTTTGGTGGGTCACACATTGCCTTGTGTTTAATTTTGAAGGAAGGTGTCTGAACCCCAATCGGACAGTCATGTTCCACTCCTCCAGGTGTTGCTGAGATGTACGAAGGCAGCAGCAGCTGGTAATGAGTTGGTGAAAATGAAAAAGGAACATAAGTAGCTTCTTTCGCAAATCCCCTGGAAATGACACGGAGCCCTGAGGATCGATAGCATCGATCTATCCCAGGGCTACAGCCCTGCTCCATCTGACTCATCCGCAACAGTCAGCCCAGGGAAAACAGCAATATTATTATGGACAAAACTGTGACCAAATCAACTGGGAAAATCAAACTCCAGCTTGCTTTCAGCTCCCTCTGTTTGGCCATGGGTCAACATTAGAGCAAGGATCAGGCTGAAATCCCAAGGGAGAACTTAAGTGGACTGTGGCCTCGCTTTCAGAACATATCTTTATGACCTTCAGTGATATTTGCACCACTGTCTGTCTCCTACCAAAACCCAGATCATCATTTAAACTGACTCCTGAACTAGGAAATTAGGGAGTCTACGTTACTTTTCTGAGAATGTTGGGATAACGTTTGAGTCTGTTGTGAACAAATGGTCTATCAATGTTTCATATCAAAATCAGGCAGGCTGTAATTATTACTAAGCAAATTCAATTTGTTTACTATAGGCTAGTACTGAGACTACAGAGATGAATGGACGGACTCTTGACTCTGGAGTTCAAGTCTTTCCAAGGGAGATAGATACAATACTAGTGATATCCAGTATGGCAAGTACTGTTGCAGCAAATCAGGGGAGAGCTCTGGAAACCCAGAGGAGGGGAACCAATTCAGCTGGGGAAGGTTTTGCAGAGAAACTGACACTTAGGCTAGAGCTGAATTCGGAGAAGCCCTGAGTGCCATGGTAAAGAGTTTGGATTTGCCTTGCAAGCAGCAAAGAGCCATGAAGCAAGAGACTAACATAATCACATGGCAGTTTTGGAAAGATAACTCAGGTGGCAAGTGTATCCGTCAGCTCTTGCCACAATTATGCTGTGTAACAAACCTTCCCAAAATGTAGTGTCTTAAAAGCAGCAAACATTTATTTTTCCCTTCTGTGTCTACAGGCTGGCTTAGCTGGGCTTGGCTCCAACTTGTGAGATGGGTTCAAGTCAGCTGTAAGTGTTTTCTCATTCTTCTTAGAGCGTTCTTCCAGGGCATATTATTCTCATGGCTGATCAACAGAGCATAAGAGCATGAACAGAAAGATGCCGTGCCTCTTGAGGTCTCGAATCCAGAGCCAGTGTGCAAGCACAAGCACATGCATGCACACACACACACCCACACACACATTCCATCAGCAAAATCAAGCCACATGGTTGAGCCACACACCAATTCAAGGAGGAAATATATTTCATTTTTACTGAGAGGAACTGCAAAGTCACAAGGCAAAGGGTATATATGTAAAATTCTAATAAATAAAGGGCATGAAGAATTGCGAACAGTGATTCACTCGACCACACTAGGAAGAGGAGAAGCTGGGGGTGGAGAAACCATAGGCAGCTTATGATATGTTGAGTACGGTCCATGTAAAACAGAAGGAAACAATCCATTGAGCGACACAGAGAACTTTTCTGAAGCTACGTAGTCCAACCAAGTTGGCCTCACCCATATATTTAGAACAGAGAGAAAACTCTAGCTAGAACATTATTAAATGGTTGGTTGAAACATTTAGGAATTCCCGATTGAATTATAGTCTTGGCAGCAACTGCCTTCCAGACCCATCTGGTTTGAATTGGCAAACCTGCAGCTGTGCTTGTTGGTGTGGGTGAGCCTTTCTTTGAGTAATGGGCCTGCATGGAAGGGGTGGGGAAAGGGAAGAGAAGGATGAAACTGTTGTCATGAAAAATGGGTAGAGAGACAGACAACAGAGCTACTACTGTTTTGCTTTGCAACATGGAAGTGAGCTTGTGGTTCTGGACCAGAGGATAGATTCTTGTAGGATTACTGGGTCCTCTCTGCTTCTCTTGAGTTGTCATACCCAGTAGATGCTGTCACGTCACGTACTTGGGTTATGAATTGATTGTTTCGCTTTTATGGGGCTGGTATAATTAGTTTCACATTTTTAATTTATAGCATCAGCTAAGCTTTTTAATCCGTTATTTATGGCAAAGAACTAAGAAGTAAATTGCCTCCTGCCCCCCTCACAGAAAGCATTTTAGTCCCACAGTTTGTAATCAGTTGTTTGGCTAAGACATGTGGCCTTCTTAAAGGAAAACTTTTCTCACAGAGGAGTTGCTCAGCTTCTTTGAATTTCTTCATGTTTGAGTCCTGGAAACTCTGGAAAAAAAACAAAAGCCTCAAATGTTTAAATGGAGTAATGTTTCTCTAAAGCTCTGCTTTAGGAGAAAGTGAGGCTGGCAGGGATGAGAAACTCATGCCAGGAATGTTCCACTTAAAGAAAGAGTCTTGTGTTTGCTCACATTTTCTATCGTTAGCCGCCCCCTATGCTGTTCTCAGGTGTATCATTACCTTTCAAGCAACTAAGGAAGCTTGAGCATATGAGAAGCAAACTCAAAGAGCTGGGGTATGTGAGAAGA
The DNA here is from genome assembly GCF_041296235.1 of Equus asinus. Lineage (NCBI taxonomy): Eukaryota > Metazoa > Chordata > Mammalia > Perissodactyla > Equidae > Equus > Equus asinus. The sequence continues at coordinate 35,688,171 of NC_091817.1, forward strand.
GGTCTGTGCCACGAACCGAGGGTCTTAGAGATTAGGCAAGCGGAGAAGGAAGCAGCCTAATAGACTCCGAAAGCATCCTGATACACATCTAGTTTATTTAATAGTGCTCCCGATGCATCTGATCTGGTTTGGGAGAGAAGCTGAGAGGTTTTTGGCATCCTCCTCCCGTTGAGTTGTATTGATGGCCCCACCATAAGTCACTTAAAAAAAAAATCACAGTCACACTTATAGATCTGGAAAGACAGGATACTCATAGCTCACACTTAGCATTGTTGCTGAGATGGCACCAGGGGATCATGGACTGCGTCCAGACTGGTAGCCCCCGTGGTAGCTTGAGCTGTAAGCTACAGTTCAGGCTTCAATCCTGACTTTGATCCTTTGCCCGAGTGCATTTGAGCTGGAGTGTTGAAGGGTTAAAGATGAAGAACCAGGCTGCAGCGGGAGCAGCTCCTACAGGACACAGGAAAGCGCTGATGCAGAGCCAGGCCCTCCTTCCCCCGGCCTCCCCCGCCGCCCCCATCCAGGCTGAGGGGTCTCAGTGTTTACTGAATGTTAAATAAATACCAATTGAATCGTATGTTTAATGAGGTGTATCAAACATGTAATAAGATACATATCTATTAAACAGTTGTGAAATCTCAGTAAATATGTTCTTAATAATAAAGGGTGCAGATGGCTTACAGATTGGGCCAAAGAACAAAGACGAAAGGAGCTTATGGAAGGAATAGGAGAGCCATCTTCTGAAAACCGAGAAGACAGCTGATTTTCAGCCAGAATTTGATACATGTATCTGCGCTCAGCTAGAGCAAGAATGGGACCCAGGCCCACAAAGGAGAAGATTATAAACTTTGAAACCTACCGACTAGGGGAAATAGCAACTAAAATTAAAAACAGCAAAATGGTTGCTCACAAAAATGTCACCAGTGTTTCAAACATACCTTCAGGTTTTAGCGGAACACGATTCGCAGCATCACACATTTACCCCTCGAATGTCCCCAGACTGCAGGGACTAGCCAAGTATTAGAAAACAAAAGAGTCAAATGATATGTAGGTAAAGGATTATTAACTTGTTTTTCTTTCTCTAAAAAGTGGTAATTATCATATTATATTGCAATATGCTATTGAGGTTACATCAGAAAACTAGTATTGAAAACCGATCTCTTTCTCCTTGCACACATAGGTCAGGCTAAGAGTCTGCTTAAGTGTGATTGTTTGCCAAATAATTGGTGCTTAGAGTTGAGAGAAAAGAGGGGGAAGGCAAAATTTGCGAGGGCAGGGTGTCTTATAGTGAATTCTGAAATAAACACAAAGCTCAGGATCATGCTTCCCAACCTTTCTCAAGTCTTTGCACACAACGAAAATGATTCTATTTGTTCAGCAGACTGGAGTAATCAAAGTCTGGGTGCTGTCAGCCCAGGGGCTCTGATCCCTCAGGCCTTGCCATGCCATCTTGAGGGCAAACTAATCACTTTCTTCTCACACTGTTTGGGAAGCCATATCCTATACCATGCAGAGACACTGGAGCTTCCAGACCCCAAACCTAACATTCTGTCTCTCCAATCAGAAACCATCCCAGCTTTGACACAGTCAAAAAGTGTGAAGATGTATATACAAGGAAAATAATAATTAACATTTATTGCTTTCCATGTATTTGACATTGTTCAAAGTGTTTACATGTATTAACTTATTTAAATAATGTGATAGCTAGGAGCTAGAGATTATCATTACCTCCACTTAAGAAATGAGGAAATTTAGGGACACAAAAGGAAAAGTCACTTCCCTAAAGTCCACCAGCTGGTAAGTGGTGGCACTGAGATTCAAACCCAGCTGCTTTGGCTGGAGAGGGCATATCTGTAACTCCGACTTTGTATCAATACTTTCCAAGAATGTCAGAGTCAGGGCTGGCTCCGTGGCCGAGTGGTTAAGTTCATGCGCTCAGCTGCAGTGGCCCAGGGTTCGGATCCTGGGTACGGACATGGCACTGCTCGTCAGGCCACACTGAGGTGGCGTACCACATCCCACAACTAGAAGGACCTGCAACTAAGATATACAACTATGTACGGGGGGTTGGGAAGATAAAGCAGAAAAAAAAAATATATATATATATATATGTAAAAAAAAAAAAGAATGTCAGAGTCATGGGTCACAAAGAAAAGCCCTTTTGTAGAGTAGATTGAGGTAAACACTGGAGGCAGACCACAGCCTCAGGCATAGGGGCGGGGGCAGATCAGTAAGAGGGCCGGGTGGCTCTGTGTCTCCCACACTGGAACATGTTTGCACTATGCAGTGTGCCATGGCATACCAGTTAGGAAGTTCTGCTCTCCATGGCTATCTAGAATGTTCACAGCAGGGTTATTTATAATAGCAGAAAAAAATGCTTTACAGCAAGGCATTAGATAGACTAGATGCGTGATAGAAATGGATAACGTCCAGATGCTAACATACTAGGGAGTCTGCATAAAGTTCAATATAGAGGTATATTTGTTGGCGTGGAGAGATGTTCATGACATACTATGTACAAAAAAAAAAAACAAGTGACAAAACAGTATGTGGAGTTTGATCTCATTTTCATTTTTAAAAAAGGGATAGAGAGAGAGAAAGAAAACAGGCTTATAGAGTAGTCACCAAATGTTTACAGCTGTGATCTCAGGGTAATGGAATTACAGATGCTTTTTTCTTTTTTCTTGTCTTTATCTTTTTTCTATAATGAACAAGGATAACTTGAAAGTTTTTTTAAAAAGAGAAGTCACCTGCTTAATTCCTACAGAAGAATTATTAACGTTCAGGTTCCATTTCCGTCTAAACATAGTTTCCCGGGACCAGTGACTTTCAACCTTTCATTGTTGTTGTTTTTAGCAGCAGAATTCTTTTTCTAATAAAATCTTACTCGCAGCCTCAATATATAAAAACAGATCAAATAGAACTGCTCTGATTGAAGCCAGGTGTGAGGCCAGCACCACCACCCGCTTACTGCCCCCCGTGCCCACCACCCCATTCCCAAAGGGGCCAGGTTCACAAAGTGCTGCCAGGGACCCCGAGCGGAGATCCTCAGTAGCCTGAAAAGCAAGGTTTGAAAGAATAAATCTATTTAAATAATCAAAATAGTAATAACTGAGAGAAATAATGCAAAACTTGACTATTTAAAAAAAAAGATTCCTTGAGATTTAAATTTAAGTGCATAGACTTTGGCCAGAATCCTGCTCTATGGACACTAACTAGAGGCCACCAGGTGGTTTATCCATGTGGCAGTCTCCTAATATCTAGCACAATGGCTTCACCACAGATACAGGTAAACTTCCCATGCTACGTAGTTTTACTTCTACTGCTTAATTTCTGCTCATTTCTATATTGTCCTCAAGTGTCATTGAACCTCAAGAAGAGTCCAGAAAGAAGCCCAGTACCCAGAAACTCTAATTCCCCATAAATGAAGCTTGCCTTTATGATGTTTGCCTGCCTCTTAAAGGAGCAAATCAATTGCAGTTGGTAGAAAGTGATTTTAAAGAAAACTGGAGTTTTTTTTTTTAGTAGAATATGGTCCCTAACAACTAACACTTGTGGCTGATAAATAATGGTGAGGTGAGACAGACCAGAACGAAGCCACAACACTGCCCTACAGTGGACTTTGAATCTAAAGCCACAGGCTGTTGACCCCATCCTCTGTTTCTCTAGAATACACCCAAAAGTCAACCAAAGAGATTCAGTCTCAAAAGGAGAGATGAGTAGAGCATTAACGTATAAGAATTGGGTAAGTCATCACTCAATCATTGGCAGACTATGGGGTTGTTATCTTTGCCTTCCAACTGTTCAGGAAACCAAAATGACATTTGAAAAAAATCTTTCTGAAAAAGAAACCAAGACGTTCCTACCTCTTTCCCCTTTCCGTGGTTTTCTTGTCTGCCATCTCTGTTGCTCTCCCACACAGAGTAGCTTCATGACTCTTAGAAAGGATTAATTGTGACACGATAAGCTCGGCTCTCCCAAGCTGAGTTGAAATCTTGTTCTGTATGCTACAGGTTATTAGGGTTAGCCGAAAGAATGTGCATTTATTTACTGAAGGTACTTTATAAATCAATACCTTGTTTTTGAATTCAGGTCAATAGGAATAACTCTGAAACACAAGCAACAACTACAGCAACCCTAAAACAGCACTTTCAACTTATTGATTTTTAGAAAAGTATCTTTTCCTGGCATTATTCACACACCCTTGATAAGCAACTCAATGCAATCAAAAAATTTAATGGATTTTTTTTACCCCCAAAATATATATTTATATATTTTACAACATGTCTTTGAATTGCAGCCAGTTAGGTTCTTTGAAAAAGATAAGTTTGGGGGAGAAATGAAGGTTGGCGCTCGCATTGACGCCTTCCCATTTGTGTAGGGAGGCATTTTGCTGATTCAGTGTTAGAGCACAGCTAACGGATTCAATAGCTCTTTACCATTTAACTTCATTCAGTCTTTTGGTGGTTTTAGATATTTCTCTAATTTCGCTGAGAAAATTCTCTTTCTTTTCATGCGATAGTATTTATCAAGCACCTTCGCTGGGCATAGTCTTTTTTTTTTAAAGATTGGCACCTGAGCTAACATCTGTTGCCAATCTTTGTTTGTTTCTTCTTCTCCCCAAATCCCCCCAATACATAGTTGTATATTCTAGTTGTGAGTGCTTCTGGTTGTGCTATGTGGGACGCAGCCTCAGCATGGCCTGATGAGCGGTACCACGTCCCTGCCCAGGATCTGAACCGGTGAAACCCCGGGCTGCAGAACTGGAGCGCACAGACTCAGCCACTCAGCCACAGGGCCAGCCCCTGGGCATGGTCTTGACCTGGGACACTTCAAAAAGCAAATGTAGACAGAATAACTCTTACCTTCCTTCCAGGCCAGGCATTCTTAATCTGGGTGGCCATGGACTTCAGGGTGTTAGTGGACCCCCAAAGTTATTTACAAACGTGTGTGTGTGTGTGTGTGTGTGTGTGCGCGCGCCCATGCGTGTGCATGCTCCTTTCTTGGAGAAGGCAGAATACGCATGGTTCTTGAGGGAATCATGATCCTGAAATGGCCGTGAATCCTAGCTCGAGAGCAGCAGTCCTCAAAGTGTGGTCTGGGAACTCCTGTGGTCTCTGAGGTCCAATGATTTACATATTAATATAAAGACATTATTTGCCTTTTTCCTTCTCATTCTCTCACAAGTATATAGTGGAGTTTTCCAGAGGCTACATGACATATATTGCAACAGATTGAGTGCAGAAGCAGATCTGAGAATCCAGCTGTCTTCCCTTCAAACTAGACATTGGAGATTTACAAAAACGTGATACAATGCCACTCTTCTCACTAAATTATGTTGGTTTGGGAAATATGATTATTTTAATAAAAATATGTTACTACGTTAACAAGTAATGGTTTTATTTTATTTTGAAATGAATTTTTAATATATTTTTTCAAATTTCTCCATTTCAATCTCTAATACTTCCATAGATACAACCAGACAAATAAAAGCTCTTTAGCATCCTTAATAATTTTTAAGCTTGCAAACAGGCCCTAAGACCAAAAATGGTTGAGAATCCCTGCTTTAGAAGATTTGGGGCTTTCTCTGAGCGACACTAACAGGCAAAAGTAAAAATAACAATAAACAGTCTGATAATTAATTTTAGAAGTAGATAGTTTGTGCTCTTCCTCATATATTGGGTTGAACCATATGAAATTGCCAATGTTTGACCATTATTTGCTTATGAAGATGGTAATTTCACGTGTAAATCCTAACACAAAGTATTATTAATCCACCAAACGGGTTAGGGTTGCTTTAGCACTTCAGAGCTGTTTGGGCAATGTTGGTAAAACAGTTTCACTGCTTTATCTGCACCCTCTTATCCAGGTTCCTTCTGTAAAATAACATTTTCTTTTCCAAGTATTTTATTCATTAATTTTGACTATAAAAGTAACATATAACTTAGGAGAAGTACAGAAAAGTACTAGAATGGGCATCCACAAGTCTTCATCCAGAGATAGCTTCCTGCCGACCGTTGTTACCAATATACTACTTTCACTCAGTTTTCTAGGCATATTTTACCTGAATAAGAGCATACTGTATTTTTCAATCTTGAATCCTATTTTTGCCATTTAATACTATTATATGAACATTTCTCACTTTATTTAAATCTCTTCATTTAAAAAATGTAAATATTTTTTCTGATTATAAAATTAAACGCCAATTTTTTAAACTTTGAAAATATAGAAAATTGTGAAGAATTAAATCACTCTAAATGGCACCAGCCAGAACCATCATGCTTATGATTTTCATTATTTTTCTCCATTTGCACATACTGTTTTACACTCTGGGTATCATATTGTTTACGCAGTTTTATATTCTGTTTTTCATATGATAAACATTTTTTAGATCAGTGGAAGACATAAATAGTTTGTTTATGGGATAAATTTTATCAGATGGATGTAACATTATTTATTAACTATCCCACTATTTTTTATATTGTTTGTACTTTTTCACAAACGTAAATAAGGCTGCTGTGAACATCTTTTGGCAGACATAAATCTTTTTCTCTCCTAGAGGTTTTCTCACCTTGTTTCTCAAAAATAGAATCATCCTATTTCAACTCAGAGGTTTCTCTCACGCCAGCATGGCACTGATGGTGTCAAAGCGCAGGAGACAGAGGAGAGAATGTTCTAGAGGAAAGGGCAGCTTCCCCAATTCTGTAGGATAGATTCCTAGAAGTAGAACTACCGGCCAAATGGCGTGAACATCCATTTGGCTCTTTTATTGCCAGAATGTTTTCTAAAACGTTCTCCCAGTTTACATTTCCCTCTGCCACGTTAGCGTGGCTATTTTACTTATCCAGCCGGAACTAGTTTTCTCTGTGTCTCTTACGCATTCCCTTCCTCCCCTCCGCTCTGTTTTCCAAAGGAACTTAAAAGGAAAAAGACTGTCTTATTTTAATTTGCATGACTTTGATCTTTAGTGATATAGAAATGGTTTTACCAAATATTGTTTGCTGGCCACTGACTTTGCCTCTCTCTCTGGTGAGTCACTGTTATTTTCAAGATGGCTGACTAGCGCTGGAGTCAAGCCTTAATGTCTCCGGTCTATAGTTATAAAATCAGTGAACCAACTGGCCCACAGGGCACTGGACTCATCCTCTGGCTTCATTATTACCTATTTGCTAACCAAATGAACTAACAAGTCACTATGAGAAATATCCCTGGCTAGAAATACAAAATGTTGAAACCACAAGTAGCCTTTTCATTATACCCTATGCTGCTCAATACCCCACTACAGTCTAAATTTGGGGCCCTGTAATTTAAGAGGAAAGTGAATAACTTAAACTTCAAAAGAGAGTAGTAACAGAAGAATAAACTTGAAACTGGTCTTATTTAACTGGGAAACGAGTGGTTAGGAAGTCCTAGACCTGCATGTCATCTAGTACCTTGCTGGATCTTTCCTTTGGGTTGAAGTTTCTTGAATGATCTCAACAGCCTTTCTCTGTCTATGTGTATCCACATATCTGGGATAGTAAATCTTAGAAGACAGGGGCCATGCCTGATTTTCTTTTTACAATTCTGTACAAATAGATCCTTTCTAAGTATTCTGTTTGGTTGTAAATTGAGCTAGCGGCCATGTGTACAGAGGAAAAAGGAGAATGGGGAAGAGAATGGTTGTAAATATATTTAATAGAAAAAATACTGAATACTTGATAACAAAGGAGAGGACTCCAGATGCCAGTGAGAATCTTTGAATGAGAAACCTTGAGAAATCCTACTTAAGATCTAACCAAGCTATGGTCCAGATGCAAAAGGCAGTAGTGACATATAAGCTTCCCTAGGGATATAAAGAGATCAAAATTGAAAGGGAAACACCCTGACATGAGTGTCTAAAAACAGCAGACTCCCTGTTTTCCTGTGTTCTGTTGACCAGATCTCTTTATTAACTGTCTCCCAGGCCTCCCCAGTATCAATAGTGGTTCATAATGATGACCTGGGGGCACAGCAAGATCTTGAAGTGCCCTCTGACTCATCAAAGAAATATTAAATTAAATGTATTTTGTTGTGGTCTAATTCTTTTAAAATTGGTAAGCCATGTATGGTATATATGATAATTCTTTATTAATCCAATATTTGATTCGACCAGAGCAATATCTGAGTAATCCATTTCCCAACCACAGTGAAGAGTTGATGCTAGTTTTTAAAATGTAGTTGAACATGCCTCAATTGCATGTCTATTGTACGTTGCTCAAGGAATTTACATAAGCACAGCTGAATATCAGTTGTTTTCGTGCTCTGTGATAAAAGTTCATTTTTAAAACCTCAAATTGCGATTTGTCAAAGTCCATTTGCCAGTTCTCTAACAATTTCAGCCAAACTGTAAATTGTGAAACTGTCTGCATCATTTGCATACATAATCATGGTAGAGTGATGGTATAATCTAGGCACATCATTTATGAGAAGCAGGAACAATAGCAGCCAGCTTCCAATTCTTGGGATACTCAGAGTAATTTATTATATGGCTGATGTTTTCTTTCTAATTTCCACCAAATGATCTCTTTTAGAATGATGAGCACTAAGGATGGCTGTCCCTTGTGTATTATCTTTACTGCTTTCCTAATCTTGAATTGAGAGCCAAGATGACACCATGTTACATGTCTGCTTCAGTCACACACACACACACACACACACACACAGTAATTTCAGTCCAAACAATATCACAAGAGTTCAATGAAACATCTTCCTCAAATGGTGCCCCGTGTTAAATTAATTTAATCTGTGGATCCAGTTATTGAGTATTCTTTTCTGTGCATTGAAAACTTGCCAATTGCTTGCTTCCTATTTTTAATCAATCTTGCAGATAATTTACCAGCCAACTAAATCGTTTTACTGGCCTATCACACTCCTCTACCCGACAGAGAGCAAAAGTAAATACAATCAGTCTTGTGTTGCACCATCGGAAATTTATGATGACCCCAGGCAAGTAGCTTTCTGCAAGACTAATTTATGTATAGTCACATCTGTCACTGTGGCACTTGGACATGTCTTAGGCTTTTTTATTAGTTATTCCTGGTAACAACCCTGTGAGATCACAAGGTGGGTCAGATACACCCTTTCTCGAGAGGCCTCTGAATTGCATTAGATGCTTACATTTCGGGACCCAGCCCTCAAGTAGCAAGTATAGTGCAGACCACAGACCAGGACCACCTCAAGTCCTCGGACTTAGAATCTCTGCCAGGCCCAAATTCATTATTCCACTTATTAATTTCTTCCCCCACGATAAACACTGCAGCCCGAGAGGAAATCACTTTCCTAGAGTCATAAAACAATTTAGTAGTAGTAAGATTAGGTTCCCTTGAGAATTAACGGTTAACAGAGACTCAGACAGAACTGAATTCGAATCCTGAGTCAACCACTTACTAATGGTATGACTTTGGGTAAATTGTCTACTTTCTTTTGCAACACTATCATCTTCTTTAGAGTGGGGAAAACAGTGCTTACCCTACTGGTACTGTAGGGGTTGAAGCAATAGCAGCTGCTCATCTAAGTGTTTCTGGGCTAGGCTATTTATACTCCTTACTGTGTTTAATCCACCCCACAGCGTGGCAAGGAGTGAGGATGTCTCTGTATAGAGCTCCCGATACAGGATCCACACTCATCCTTCGGGAGCACCAGCCATCATTACTGCAGTCCCACAGCAGAGAACACCACCTCAGTTGTCTTTCTTTCCTGTCTGAAAACCTGCTGTTTATTTACTGAAAATATCTTGGAATTTAGAGAGGAATCTTTTCAATTCACATTGCAAAACCACAGGTTAATGGAATTTAAACTAATTTTGGCTCAAAATACTCATGTGGGAAGAGAGCAATGGGCGAAGCTCTCTGCGAACTCTCAGAACAAATCCATATAATCTCAGTTTTCATATACAAGCCTGAAACTCACCAGACCCAGCTCTCCCCCGAGTTACAGATACGCAGCTGTCACTGTCTCAAGCAGGAGTCATGCTCGCGTACCAGGGAGCGTTACTGAAGGCTGGTTTTATACACAGGAGGCTCTTAGAACAGCGCGAGTCCTGTGGTAAGTGCTCAGTAAGCGTTAGCTAGTGTTCTTGCCACGAGCGTTCCCCTACCCCATCCCAGCCCACTAGTTAGGTTTGATGGATCATTCTTTTTAATATGCAAAGCTAGGAAGATTCTGCTGTCGAGTTTGAGATTTGTTTGAATGGATTTCACATTTTTATGGCCGAATGATACCATGTAACTTTTTATAAATGTTTATGGAAAAGAAATAAATGTGCATGCACTAGGCATGAAGCATCCTTAGAGATATAAAGATGAAGACAACTTGAATCCTGACCTCAAAGAGCTTACACTCTGTTGAAGGAGAGGCATGGGGCCTGTCTCTAGTGCAAGGCAAACTGTGGGAATTTTTTAATAATGTATATATGTAAAGTGCAACTCGACGAGAGGAATCATGGAACTTCCCAGATGAGATGAGAGCAGAGCCTTGAAGGATTAGATCTTCCTTCCCTCCTTCCTTCCTTCCAGCTGTCTACCCACCCTTCCTACTAAACACCAGGCACTAAATGATAGGAATGCAAAATCAGGGATGCATGACCTCCATCGTCAAGGCCATTCCAGGCATAGGGAGGAGATACACATGTAGATCAATGGCTACTGGACAGTGGGGTAGGCACTCATAAAGTAGGCACAGAGGGGCTATGAAAGCCCAGAGGAGGGTCTTCTAAATTGGAATGAGAGATCTGGGAAGGCTTTCAGGAGGTGGTGATGCTTGAGCCAAATTTAGAAGAATCGGTTGGGAATTAAGAGGGTATAAGATGAGAAAGAAAAAGGAAAACAAGCTAGGTCGAGGCATGGAGGCAGGAAAAAGGATGGAGCTTTATGGAGCCCCAGGCAGTTCAGAACATGCAGGAGGGCTGGGGATGAAAGCAGAGTAAGGTGGGCAGGAAGGTGAGGACTTTGATGGGGGCAGAGGAGACCAAAGGAGATGGCCCTTCCAGACGGACGGACAGGCATAACCAAAGGCACAGAGGTGTGAAAGGTGAATTACCAGACAGAAGGCCAATAAGTGGTGTAGTGTGGCTGGGAGAGAGACGAGTCTGGAAAGGTAAAATGGGGCAAAGTCTGCCTTCCCTCTGTGGAATTCCTGTCTGGCTCCCTCAGCACCATCTGGTTGGCCCCGTTCTCCATGGTACAGTGTAGTCATTCTGACTCCAGCCACTCTAACATCTTCCCTGCCATACCGATGGTTTTATGACTTTGATTTTGATTCTGGGCCAAACTGGCCATATGGCTGGGCTGCCTTAGTACAGAAACTCTTTGAGCCCTTTGCCCTGGGTAACGTTCATATTTCCTTCTCGGGCTTCAGATTTCTCTTCCATGTGGCTTTTGATTGGCCTCACATTTCGGCCAACAGTTAGTGTCAGAAAAAGATGGTTAGGAAATAAATACCTAAGAGATAGTTGGTTCAAAATGAAGGCACTCTTTTAACGGAGTTCATTCTAGAGAATTTCGAGGGCTCAGAAATATTGGGTCTAGCCCAGATTTCGGCCACATCTGTGAATTCTCACAGGGTTGGTATTCTTACCCGTCGTCCTGAGGTGAAGAGGACGTGTTGCTCTGCAGCCGCCTTAGAGTGAATAGTAGTGAGCTTAAATCTTTGCATTTAAATGTCTTTTTTTAGAAGATGATCATATGAGCCACAGAAAAAGAAGGCTCTTCCCACTGATTTATGTTCTTGGTGTTTTCTGGGAATTTTGTCAATCTTCAGAGAACAGTCTGATCATTTTTAGACTGCATTAAATCCCTCAGAAACACTGGCATGCCATAAGTGCCTTTCATTTTTTAATCTATAGTAAGAATTAGTAACTGACAGCAATTTTTTTAAAATAAATTTAGTCAAATAAATGCCTGCTAGGCACCAGCTCTTTGTTTAGTATTGCAGATGCCAGAGAAACACAGTGCCTTTCCTCAAGGAGGTTTCATATAATTCAGGATTACCTACAACAAAACCAAACAAAAATAGTAAATCTTCCTCTTTTTCATATTGTTAAGGAGTTTCCAACATCTCTTCTCTTGCTCAAGAAGAGCCTTTTTCAGACCAAGGCAGTTGGAGGGTCAAGCGTAAGATGCTCTAGCAGCATTTTCTTCTCAGATGGACAACAAAATCATTAAATCCCTTTGAATTCAGTGAACCTGCCTAAATATGCCAGATTTATTTCGGAACAAAAGGAAATCTATTTGAAACACGCAGATCATTCATGGACAAAACTGTCCTAACTAATCAGGCTCTTTTGGTTGAAACAAACTGAAACCAAACTCACATTAGCTTAAGTAAAAATGAGAAGGTATCACTTCATCTACTAAAATGCCTGGGTTAGGTAGCTTCTGGCTCAGCTGGACTCAACAGCTCAGCCAGTAACATCTGTCTCATTCCCCACTCTCCCCATACCCATTCAGGTTCTGTTCTCCTCATTTCCAGGTGAGCTATTTGCATGTGATAGCCCCTGGCAGCTCCAGGCTCACATCCTACCAATATAACCAGCCCAAGAGGAGAGCCTCCCATTGCCAATGGCTCCAGCAGAGTCCTGGTTTGGGCTCTCATTGTCTCAGCTTGGGTCCATCATTGTGGGCAGGGTGGTGTGGTGTCCAGCTGGCTCGGCTTGGGTCAACATAGAGCCAAGGGATAGAGTCAGCCCTACCCAAACCAAGTGGACCAAGACCAGGGTAAGGTGCCTCCCCGAGAAAGAAATGTAAAGTGCGTCTTCCAAAAGAAAGGGAGGGGGCACGGAGCAAGCAACAGCTACTATCCCTTACAGTTGCCTCAATAAATCCTGAATAAATCGGGTGGGACAAGTCAGGTGAAGGTCTTACCAAAAAGAAAAAAAGCAAACAAACAATGTAGTTGGTAATAGACAATTAAAAAACAAAATATGTCATCAAAACATTTTTGTTTTTTTCTATCTTCAAATGCCAAATCGCTCCTTTGATCGGACTCTTTTCACTGATTTGGATAAATTAGACTATAATTGGCCCAGATGATTCCTAAACTTCCTTTAAGCTAAAAAAAAAATTCTATGATTCTATGAATTGGGTAGGTTGATTAGTTCATTGTTTTGGAACCATCTAGAAATGGCTTTCGGGTCATAGAGTTAGGTAAACTACATGATACTGTGTAAACGGTCTGACACTTCACAGGTTTTTCCGGACCACGGCTTCCCCACGAGGCCAATCTGAGATTCACTCCTTCAGGAGATTCTTTATTTAATATCATCTTGTAGAAGCAGCAAAGACAGAATTCAACACTATATTTGGATGAAAATACATCACATCACTTTTCATATGATTATTTAATAATATTAAATTTTTCCTTCAAATTTACAATCACATTCTCACCATAACTCTAAATAAATAAAATAGAAATTCATGAAGCAAATTTATGTGTAAAAGAAAAAGTATTCCCTAGAAAAATATAATAAAGTAGCTGAATAATTTTTTAATTATAAACTGTTAGAAGCAAAATAATAAAGTCCAGACATAGACTAGAAATTCTACCAATTTGATTTGATTTATTGCTATTAACTTAAATTATACTTTTCTGAAAACAATATAATTTTTTAAAATTTATTTCCCTCTTTATAACACTGGTGTGTTTTACCCAAACAAAAACTCTCCAGAAGATACTGATCATTTTATTCCATCTTTTCCATCATGCTCATGTTTGTTTTTTTTTTTAGATATTTTATTTTTCCTTTTTCTCCCCAAAGCCCCCCAGTACATACTTGCATATTTTTAGTTGTGGGTCCTCAGCACGGCTTGATGAGTGGGGCCATGTCTGTGCCCAGGATCCAAACCGGCGAAATCCTGGGCCACTGAAACAGAGCACACAACTTAACCACTCAGCCACCGGGCTGGCCCCTCTCATATTTTCTTTTACTCCCATTTTTTCCCATGTGGAACCTCAATTACAACAAAAGGTAAACATGGTGCCCACCCAGTGGCATGGGGGTTGGGTTCACGCTTTCCACTTTGGCAGCCTGGAGGTTTAGATCCTGGGCATGGATACACACGCTGTTCATCAAGCCATGCTATGGAGGTGTCCCACAAAGTAGAGGAGGACTGGCACAGATGTTAGCTCAGGGTCACTCTTCCTCAGGCAAAAGGAGGAAGAATTGCAACAGGTGTTAGCTGAAAGCCAATCTTCCTCACCAAAAAAAAAAAAAAAAGAGGCAAGCATATTTCATGAATTGATAAGAGTGGTGATTGTTTTTTTCAAAAGATCATAATAAATCCAGCTTTACCAGCTTTAGAGTTATTCCCTAGGCTTTTTTTTTTAACTAAGTGTTGCTAATCTACAAAACACTTACTTCATTTCTGAAATAAAAGTTGCATGGAATTCAGTGGCACTTCAACAACCTTCGTTTTGGAGTTAGCGCTGTTCCTCCTCTCGTAGCATCTGAACTATCACGATGCTACCTTTTCATCCACCATGCCCTCCCAGATGTATTTGTTTTAATGATAAGATTCACTAATTTTTGATCATTCTAGAAAAGGTAGTAGCTGGCTGCCTCTCTCTAGTGGATTCGGTGCTCTTACCTTAAGGTGTTAAGAATTGCTAACGGCAGTAAGGACTTGTGTAAATTACAGCCATGCAGAGAGGTGTTGAAAAATCAATAAGTAATGAAATAGTACTGGAGTGAAGTAGCCAAGAGAGCAACGGGTGGAGATCTCCCAAGGACACAGTTTCATTTTGTCAAAAGGTAAAAGAAGATGTTCTGATGTGTTTCTATATAACGGGCTTCCTTGGAAACAAGAGGCTATTGGCATAGATGGCAGGAGAGTCATTCTAACATACCACGAAATACAGCGGACTACAGACTTGTTGGTACAACAGTTTCATTTTAGATACCAGTGAATTTTATTCCATTAAAGCAATAAATATGGCATTTTCTTCACCAGTTTTGGTGTCTGTCCCGCCACAGATTTTCTGTACCCTGGATACCCAAGTATACCCCATTTCCTGCATTCTCTAAGGGACCATCCATGTTGCCTTCAGAAACCACCTTCATCCTTTCTGACCATGCATCAGCAATGCTCCCCAAGAATGTGATGGTGTGGTTGAAGCTGGACATCAGGTCCCGCGGGTTCCCACCCATCCATAGATGACTCGAGATACATACGGCCTGGATGCTGAAACTCACTAGGCTAAGGAACATTCCAATTGTTGAGAGTCCCCGAGCTGATATTTAAATCTGCTGATTAGATCTTTTTGTTTTTTTCTTTTTAATTTGAAACAACTTCATATCCATGATTTTTATTTTGATGAATTGTTCTGAGATTGTAGAACTGAATTTTACAAAAAGAAGATTGTGAAATATTTGACTCTAGGAGAGAAGTGGGTGGGGGAGATGGATCCAGATTAGTCAACTTTGGGAGAAGCTTCTTCCCTTCTGTTTCTGGGGGCAGATTCCCTTTCATCTCTGCCCTTCCCACTGGTGATAGCTGGCCTTCACTCCTACACATCCATCTGGTATAGAAAGGGAGCTCCCTACAGGGAAGGATGAGCCAGCCACCAAGTGAACCGCAAGGTCTAGATCAAGGAAGAGGGAACCATAAAGATGTCACCCAAGAACTGATTGAAATGATGCGATTGCATTTGCTTCTTATGTCTTTTTTTCATATGTATGTATGTAACTTCTGGCTTTTGTTTGTCAATAGACCAATGAAAACTGGAGAATGTCCCCAGCTCTCTTTTGGGTCAGTTGGTGTCACTCCAGCTACGGGAGTTGAAACTAAAAAAAAAAAAAAAAAAAAAATGATACCAGCATGGAAGAGAAGCAAATAACCATGGGTGTTTGTACAATTAAAAGACTTTTAGTCTTGGTGATATCGTGACTTGAGTCTTAAGACACCAAATAAAATATCCTCCTTATCTCCTTTCCCTTTACCGACACCCAAGTACATTTGGAACACTGACAGGCAGAATCTTTTATATCTGATAAAACAGGGCAATAACCATAAAGTGAAAAGCATTGAGATGTGAACGAACTGCCAGCCCATTCCCAGCCCATTTATGATGTGTCGAGTATGTTTCCTGATAACTAATGAACTAGTTTTAATTATTTTTTTAACTCTCACGCTGTGTCTATCTATATCAAGCGGCATTAGAAATGAAAACCTATATCATTTAACAAAAATATGCATAATTCAGGCTCCAGAAAAACACTTTCCTTTGAAATATCCAGATAAATAATTAATGAGGAAGTGGTTTCGGTGGCTGGAGTTATCTGGTAATTTGACTTCCCTCTTCTCCTTGCACGAACATACAGAATCAAATTGCTTTCTTTGTCCCCATCATATGTCACCATGTCTGGATGAGGGTACCAAGATGAAAAATCCAACAGACAAGTCATGGTGCCACGCACTGTCCCCAGTTTGCTTGTCCGCCCTCCGCTTGATGTACTCACGGTCCATCTCTGATAGTCATGCTCCCACACCACAGACGTAGCGATACCCACCACCTCCGACAATTCATCCATTGATGCCGTTATCCATTGTTTATGACATTGCGACCGCAGTAATGAATTGATGTGTCTTGATCTTCAAATGCTTAGACAGGAGGGCACACATTATAAGAAAAAACAACGTCGAGACAACTCTGTTCAGCAGGGGTTAGAAATAGATATTGTACAGGAAAATGCATTAAAGATGAAGAGGGTTTTGTTTAACATGATGGTTTTAAAGACGTAAACAATTATGATGGGCAATAACTCCTTCAGTCAGAAGATTGTGGAGAAGCCCTTCGCAGGCCCAGGTGCTGGTGTGATTCCAAATCGTGCTACCACCATGGAACACTAGGGGTCACCATATTTATACCAGTGTCCTGGCTCCATTGCCCTCCAGAGAGCCTACCATCCTGGAGCTCTTGGCTCCCTGTTTATTCAAGGAGTGCTGCTCAGTGCCTATCATTCATGACGTGTGACCATCTGCAGTCATTTCAAGCACCACTGAAATAATGGGGTAGAGTCCTCTCTAAGCCTCCTTCTGGTGAATGACATTTTTTAAGGGCCACCTAAGAGTTATCAATCCGTTATTTTGGGCTAGATGTAATTATAAGGGGTGTGCAGACCCATTCACCAAATATAGAACATTTTCATTCAATGGCTACACAGTATTCCAATTCAAATGTTCTGCTCCAGCCTGATTCTTTCCACCCAGGATGACACGTTTTTACTTGCCAGGATTGATACTTTAGTTGAGTGTTGACTAAAAAATTAATATCTCTCTCCTCTTTTGTTTCTCAACTCATGTTTTCAGTCCTCAATGTAGAAATGGTTTTCTAAAGAAGGAATTTAAGCAGTTGTCTATAATCTACAGATATGTTATCACCAAGCTCTACCACAGTCCCTAGCATCAGAATGGGAAACTGTTGGCCCAGGTCCAGAGGGGGCCCCAACCTCATAGTGATATGATTCTGCTTACTTGTATTTCAGTTTTAAGGGTAATCCTACCCACCCCACCACCATAAGCAGGAAGCTCTAGTTATCTCACTTGGGGTAGAGCTTCTGAAGGCTAGGATTAAAGCAGTTGAAGATCTGTGAACAGCATTTAAACCACAAAAAACAGTACTGCAAGGAAAACAGATGGCACTTGATAATAATGGTAAGATCATAGCTAGATAAAGTGCACTTCTAACTCAAAATTAATTTCAAAGCTTCTGGGTTTTTTACATGTTCTCTTTGTTTCTCCTTCATTTATTTGTTGAGCACCTAACATGTGGAGGCATATGTTAAGCAATGGGGGAGATACAAAGATATACATGTACAAAGAAGGTAACTAGTGGTTACTGTTTTCTCTTCCCCATCCTCACCATTTGTGCTAAATATACCTCTTCTCCACCCGCCACTTCTCTCCCACCTTGTCCAGTGATGGTCTCTTACTTTCTCCTCTCTTTCTGGACTCCCCCTCACTTGCCTTCACCCATGCTCTTTTTTTCTCTCTAGCTCATTTAACTGGATATAATAGTAAAGAACGTGAAATCTGTTTTGTAGTATGTGTTTATCGTTCCTGTACTTAATTTTTACAACAGGCACTTCTTTCTCTAAGAAAAGAAAATATTTATATGACTTTCATTTTCACATGTAGCCTTCAGCCAATTCTTTTCTGTAGGTTATCAGCCCTTGATAGAAAAAACAAGGGGTTCCCCCTTTCTTCCTCCAGAACGACCATGGTTTAGTGGGAAATAATTTAAGCTATTTCTACGTAGCAAATTAATTTTGCAAAGCCAATGGTACAGAAGTAGAGAAATAAATCAAAAGCAGGCAAAAGGTGGTATTTGTTAAGCAGGTATTTTGGGAGACTTAAAATATGCTTCTGTCTAACCTGAAAATTAAATTCTTGTGGGTCCAACCCTTAATTCCTACCAAATTACAATGGAGTCATCCAGAGTATAATCAGACCGAAGGGTGTATTTGCCATTATTTGTTTTTTAATTTAAATTCTCCCAAACCCTGGTCTATAAACACCATACATAGGCGAGTTCTTTATCTAACTTGAAATAAGGAAACTTGCGTCATTAACTCAGTGGTTCACAACTTTGGCATTCCATTTCTCTGGAATTGGGAGTTCTTAACAAACTGACCCTTGGCTATTTGCAGCTGCCAAATAGTGGGAATAGAAGGAGAAAGAGAATTTCTCCAAGGCTCAGATCAGTGTGTGTTGGACTTGGACAAAAATTGCAACGGCATGCGTCAAAGACATAGTACTCAAGAAAGAGACTGTGTAAAGTCTGGTTCGGGCTCAGTCACATCATACATTTTATTTTCTTTTTGGCCCTCCAGTTGATGGCAACCATAATAAAATTTTCTAATCAGATGCTTATCCTTACTACATCCAAAGCTGCACTTGGATGGTTCTGCTGACATTATAAATAAAAAGGCAATAAAACAGAACTTCCAAACCAAGGTTCTATGAACCCGAGTAATTCCACAGATGAGTTGAAACCTCCTGAAAAATATATGTGAAACTTTGAACATATGTTAACGTTTCTGCAGAGAGAGTCCGCATTTGCCATTTCCTCAAACAAGCCGTTCCCCGCAGCAGCTGAAGAACCCACTGGCCTTGAGTGTCTTGACTTAGCGAGGTCTTTCAGAACTGAGTCAGGAATCCCCTGGTCAGGCTTCACCACTGTGTGGACTAGAAAAATCTGATTACTAAGAATAATACTCTTAATATTTACTGAGTGTTTGCCACGTGCCTGAGCACTGTTCTAAGCACATTCTGTGTATTCATTTCGTCCCCATCAGGCAGGAGCTATTATTATCCCCATTTTATAGCTGAGACTGCTGACACGCGGAGAGGGAGGCAGCTTGCCCAACGACACAAGGTGGGAAAGTGGCAGAGTTAGGACATAACCAGGGTCTGGGCCCATAGTTCATGGGCTTGACCAAGTACTTAACCACTATGCTACACTGCCTCTTGACTGAGGGGTTGTCCCTCTCAAACCAAATAGAACTGAGAGTCTAAAGAAATGTGAGCACTAAAAAGTGAGGGAGAAAATAAAGCTTAATGTGCCTCACCCCCCTCCTCATTCCCAGGATGCTGGCCGTTCGGAGGAATACCTGCAGGATGCCAAGGCACTCCTTGGCACTAAAGAGGGTTCCAAGGGCAGCAGGAAGGGCCTATGGGCCCAAGGGGTTGGTTGGTCATCAACCAGCAGGACCCTTAGTGCCTAGCATTTGAACAGCACTTTCCAGTTGAGAATCCACTCATTGGATGGGGGGGGGGCACGGGGGGGGCGGCAGAGATTATTTCACAGACTAGAAAACTGAGGCTCAGAGAGGTTGACCTTCCCTAGGGTCTCAAGACTAGGACACAGCATAGTATGTCTGGGACCCAGGTCTCTGGACCCTGAAAAACAAAACAGCCAAACGGGCAAGAATCCACGTGCACACAACTCCGCTGCAGTGGACACCTTTTTATTTGTGGGCATGTGGTAGGCGCTACCCTGAACCAACACAAAGCACATGGCTTCCGTTCTCTCATTTAACCCTCAAAATGACCCAGTGAGGTGGCTCTTATTTCCCCAATTTCACTGGGAAACTGAGGCATGATAGCACAGCTAGTAATTTACAAAACTCCGACTTCATACCCAGATGTGTCTGATTCCCCGGTGTTTGCTCTTCACCGCTGGGCCATGCCACTGTCCAAGGAGACAGGAAAAAGCAGAGGAGGAGGAAATGAACAGCCTGGTTAGTGTGATGAGCAATGCTTTCTACCTTCTCCGAGGACGGTGCAAACGGAAATCTGTTTCAGCACTAGCACAGGAGGTTAAAATTAAAGAGGACAATTACGAGCGATTAGTCACCGGCGTGGGGCTCTCTGGGCATCTTCGAAAATAGGGTCAGCTCTCACTCACTTGCACCTGGCACAGAGAAGCCATCAGAGAAGTCTTTTCTAGGCTTGTGATTCTGTGATTAACTCTTTCAAAGGAGCCAGACGGCTGAAGCTCTTTAGAAACAATGGCCCCATTTCTCAGGGGCTATCGAGTCAAGCGAGTCCTGAAGAAATTTCTTTGGCACCCAGGGATCGTGAAATTAACACCAGAGCCTCTGGCACGGGATCACTGTCCTCTGTAGAGACCTCAGGAAGGCAACAGTCACTTAACCTTTTTGTTCTAAAAACCCAGGAAGCCCGGGCTGCGGGTGGCTTGGGTTTCAGCGCCTCTGAATGCATCATTTCAAACAGCTGCTCTCCCTAAATTTTAATTCATTCCAAGGTCCCAGGAGAAGCATCCTGAATGGACACAGAGGGGCGGGGAGGGCTTGAAAGGCGGGTGGGATAAGGTGTTCGGAGTGAGACTCTGAGCTAGAGGGAAGGTACCAAGTGAGGCTCGAGCTCCAGCGCCAGGGCAGAAGGGGCCCAGGTGTCTCCAAATCCCCTCGGAATAAGGAGAAAGACCTGAACAGGGGCCTTCAGGAGTTTTGCGTGGACCCCCGTCAGGGACAGCCAATGGCGACTGAACTTCTGCCAGCAGCGCACCCAAAGGGAGAGGCCCGGACTGTCGCATCTTTGATGTGCTCAGTGGGTGGAAGTCCTCCCTGTGGAGCCCTCCCCCGGCTTCCAACATTGTGTCTACTGAAGAGTGTTTTCACAGCCCGGAGGAGGCCTGGCCCCACCTGGCTGCAAGCCAGAGGAGGCACAGGCTCACCTCCAAAGGCGGCTGGCATCCCCAGGGCAGCCCAGCCAGGTACCCAGCTCCAGCCCGAGAATTTGGGTTTCTCCTCCAGCAGCAAAAAAGATACGTATCTCAAGAGTTCTGGCTGAAAGAGCTATGGGGAGGAGGGAGCCAGAGAAAGGTCTGACTTATGGTCACTGTAAAGGAAAAGACAAGAAACTCGGGGGATAGGGGCTGGCCCCGTGGCCGAGTGGTTAAGTTCGCGCGCTCCGCTGCAGGCGGCCCAGTGTTTCGTTGGTTCGAATCCTGGGCGCGGACATGGCACTGCTCACTGCTCATCAGACCATGCTGAGGCAGCATCCCACATGCCACAACTAGAAGGACCCACAACGAAATATACAACTATGTACCGGGGGGCTTTGGGGAGAAAAAGGAGAAAAATAAAATCTTTAAAAAAAAAAAAAAAGAAACTCGGGGGATAAAAACCCAAGTGGGGCGGGATAGTGACGGGAAAGGTTGTTTCTTTTTTTTTTCTGCAGCAGTTTCTCTTTCCGAGATCTAAAATCTGCAAGTGTTACGTCAAAGCTTTCTCCAAATGACTTGATGAGAGTTTTTTGTTGTTGGGTTGCTGCACTCCCGGGACTCATTGGGATGGCAGGATAAAAATTAATTAGAGGCTGTTTGGAGGGGGCTTTGCAAGACAGCCTGAGGCTATGCTTCAGTCTGGTTGTTAGAAGCAATATCATCACCGCCTGCTTCCCAGAGAACAGACCAGCACTGGGGCGGCCGGGGGAGCCATGGAACGTTCAACACAGACATCACAGCCAAGACTTCCTCCCAGAGAGATTACTTACCACAAACCAGTGGATCTACCTGCTGACAACCTCAGAAATATGTCTTGTTTCATTTTCAGATTTTTAAGAGGGGTTACATATGAAGCTTACAGAATCCTGATGAAACCACTCCAGGAGAAGGAGGTGCTGCCTCTTCCACACCTCTGAAGATGACATTCAGGCTGGGCAGAGCCACCAAGCACACACAAGGAAGGCAAGATGCTTTCCAGGCACAGATTTATCTCCTTTGAGGAGGTGGCGAACGGAAACAGGGGACTCTGGGAGTTGGCACATTTCTGCATGACCAAGACTGACCAATGATTCTTTCAAATTCACACAATTTGCAGGAAAAATATCCAAGCCCTCTTCACTCTTCTGGTCTTTATCTTCCTCCCTTCCCTTGGTTGGCCCTGGGATCCTCACACCTCCTCTCCTCTCTCATCCACGTGTAATCCTCCTCTACTTGAAGTACTGGTCCAATGGGTTACCTTGAAGTTTGAATAATTGGGAACTAGCTCCTCCAATCCAGACAAAATAGCTTAAAGCATGATCCCAGTCCTGGCATGTCATCAGCCGCAAGTAGCTTTTCCGGCTGTCTATTTCGCCCTGGAAATGGAGAATGCAAAGTGGGCAGATGCTGGGGTCCCCCTCTTAAGGGCACTTTACCCATCACGAAAGATCCTGTGCACTTTGTATATATAGTTTATCTCCAGACCAGCGTAAAAATGTTAGCTAGTTAGTCTTAAAACGTTTCCTGTGATGCAAGTAATAATTGAGATCCCTGTTTTATGGGTGGAAAAACTGAGATTGTTCATATTTCCCCAGTCCAGAAAAAGGCAATCTGTGTATGAGCTCAAAGAAAATTTGGCAACTCCTAGGGCCCCTCCCTCTCCCTGGATTTAGCTGTGTCTATTTTATCGCCTCTACTTGCCTCCTTGAGTCATGTGGAGGGTGGGGGTGGGGTGAACCAATGGGAACAATTACCAAAAGAAAAATAGCAAGTTTTCCCCCAAACAGCCATTTCCAAAATGAATTCGCCAGCTGCATAATATGAAATCGCACCTCCGCACAACATTCCAGCCACCTCCCACTTACACAGGTGCGTTCTTTAAGTGAGTCTTATTCCCTTGACCTCAGATAAAGACTGATGATGGCACTCACCACATCTTCAGAAGAAACAGGAAGACTTCTTCCTAGGAAGGCTTACCTCCGAATCTGAATGCTTGGCTTATTTCAGAGGGGGTGTAAGACGGTGGTGAGCCAAACTAACATGGCTTCCACGTCCCGACGGCTGATCTTACACATACCCAGCTAGACAGGATATCGTCGCCGGCGCACAGAGACAATAGTAGCTGGTCAGTGAGCTCAGGGGGCAGCCTAAGACTACCCCTTGCCCATTTGTTCTCTGCCAAAGGGAGGTGAAAGGAGAAAGATGAGGGATGCTCTCAGAAACTGGGTCCCTACTAAAGTGAGGGTCAAGGGGTATGGCTACATAAAGCCAAATCCTCTCCACTAAGTGGTTTCAAAACTAACCAGTCTGCCTGAAAATCAATCTGCCGCTTTATAAGCAGCCAGCATACTTAGAACCATGGAAATTAAAGATGGAAAGACCTATTAAGTCTTCTAGGTCATTCCCTAGGGCCCAGTGCAGGCTCATTCCCTGTAGTACATTTGTTAGTGCTGTGTCAGGCCTAATTTCAAGTGTCTCAAGCAATGAACATAAAGGAGGCAGAGACAGTGGTGTCTGCCCACCCGGGTGAACAATGATCTTGTGATTAGAGCTCTCTGAGCTGCTCGCTGGCCTTTGGCATGCCCGGAAAGGGTTTAGATTCCCCAGGGCTTGGCCCAGAAGAAACCAGCAGCTTCTAGAAAGTAGAGACATTTAAAGAACTTCTTCACCTCTTTGTGTTTAAGCAGAGTAACATACTGCCTTTCAGAAGCATCCAGGCGCTGGCCTCTTTGTAAATAAATTGCCGTAAGGGAAGAAGAGAGAATCCAAGTGTACCAAGGCTCCTTTTAAAATTAAATAAACCCTACCCCAAGGAATACAACCTTCTCCATCACAAATTTTATTCTGGGTTGGTCAGTAGTCAACTAAACCACATTTCCAACCAGTGGCAAAATGGAGGAAATATCTTCAGAGATGCCAGGACTTTATTCTAGAACATTCAGGATGCAGTGATACGAAAATAAGGACAGATGGCTCACAATAGTACAGTCAAGGTTTTTCTGCGAAAACCATTTCTCTTTTTATCTCTGTTCCAAGCTAGAGAGGAAGCAAGTCAAATTCACAGTTTCAGGTGGAAGACCCTTTAAATGAGGTAAACAGAAGCCAAAGCCAATGGAATCCAGAGAACAATTGGATCAAAAACCGGTTGCAAGCAATGTTTTTACTGCTCAGTTTTGAAATGATGGAGAAAGTCCCTTTAGATATTCATCTTAAAAATTCCAGATCCAGGCATTGTAAAGTCCAGCTCTGTTCTACAACACAGGTGAAGTGAAAAGCAAGTCATTCCTCAGTCCAGCGCAAAAACTAGGCAACGATTTCTCTACACCAAAGATGGTGCAAATGTTACCACTTCACATTTCCTGGAATAAGATCATTCAAAGATATTCTCTTACCCTGTATCTGGTCCAAAGGATGAGGCCCATTTTCTTTCCTGGATACTTTAAGCAAAACTGAACTTTTAAAAGCCTGAAGTTTGACTCCCAGGCCAGAGGCACATTCACTTCTGAAGTCTCCCTTCTCCTCCCTTCTCCCCACAGCTCTTTTCTCTTTCGCTCTAAAACATTATCTCATCTCAGCATTGCAGCTTTTTTAAGTTCAATGTCAATAGCTAGTTAGGAGAGGGCAGGAGGGTCAGGGCTTAGGGCTCCAAACCGTCCTTGACGTTTCTCTGTAGACTGATCTGCTGTTTGCATCAGCCCAATAAAAAAAAAAAAAAAATCCCTCTTTACTATCTGAGAAAAGATCAGAACAGGAAAATGTCAGTATGAGAGCTGACAGAATTCTGATAAGAATGAACTGGAAATGAGAGAAAGAAAGCAAGAAATGCTGTCACTCTAAGAAGTTTTTAATTTAATGTTTTTAGACAAATATGTTTCCCGCTGAGTGTGGATGTGTTTTTCACACACAGCCCTTCCATCCCTCCACCTCTTTTCCAGCTCTCCTTGAGAGAAAGGCTGTCTATTTTGACTTGATTTGATTTGATTTTTACGGTCCTTCCACAACCTTTCAAATATCTGGAAGGGTCAAGCCTCCTGGCCTGAAAGCTGTGAGCACGTTCGCTCCCACAGAACGTTTGTAAGCCCTGGAGTAGTTTCCACTTTCAGAAGTATCTATACATATTTTTAGAGTTAGAGAGATAATTTAAATTCTCAGGCTTAATTGAACCAACAGAATGGAGAATGGAGTGCTACAGATGGAAACACTTTCCAAGTGTGACGACCTCCGAGTTCAAATTTAATACCTACATAATAAAGACTTGAAGATAATATAATGGGCATTGTTTCTGTGGCTCTATTTTTTTTCTTTTTACTTGTGTAGCAACTTTATTATTAGAGGAAACGACTGGTGTTTTTAAATACAGGCTACACGAAACATCAAGAAGTGACCCCCATTAAAAGATATATTTTTCATGATGAAAAAGCCAAATTTTTGATGACTAAAACACTCAATAGGAGTTAACTGTTCTTCTGAATGAAAAAAAAACCATTTCTGGAAACTAGAGAATTGCCTGGTTCACCAACAAAGCATTTATTGAACACTTACTCTATGCCTGACACTAGCAGTCCTTTTCTATCATCTCAGCTAATCCTATAATAACTGTATGAGGTAGATATTATTATCCACATTTTGTCAGTTGAGGAGAATGAGGCTAAGAGAGGGTGGGTTTGCCCAAGGTCACACAGAAATGGCATGACAGACCCAAGGTAAGCACCTGGTGGGATTGCTGAGTATCTTGTATGTACAGGATACATCCTGTACTTAACAAACAATTTTGTCCTGTGTCTTTATTCATTTTGTCAGGACACCTTAAATGTCCTATAATCAGCTATTTTTAATAAGTTACACAAGTTTGTTAGAGCTGTTTTTCACATTTAACTGGAACTTTTGTATTTTTATTTGCTCCATCTGGCACCCCTGACATCTAGGTCTCATGATCCCAAATCCAGAAGTTTGCCCCAAATGGAGTGGGTTTTTCTGGACACTGGATGAAACAAGCAGTGTGTACACTAAGTTTCATCTATGGTAGTTAAGATTATGGACTTGGGTTCAAATCCTTACTCTACCACTTACAAGCTGTGTGATCTTAGGCAAGCTTCTCAACCTCCCTGAGCCTCAGGTTGCCTATCTGTAAAATGAGGACAAGAGTAGTGCCCACCTCATACGGTTGTGTGGAGAGTTAAAAAGAGAATAAAATAATTAACCCAGTTCTCTGCACATAGTAGGTGTCCAAGAAATATTAGTTATTACCTATGTCTTCAAAATCGTTCTACGGCCCTTCTACAGCGTAGCTCTGCTTGGGTCATGCCTTGCTTTAAAGCATTCGCTATCTATAAGAGACAGTGCAAATTCCTTAACTTTGTAATGTCTTACGTGTACTAACCCTGCCAAACTTGGTGGCCCTAATTCTTACTACTTCACATAAGAGATAGTCCATCAGTGTTTGTCAGGATAATCTGTTGAATATAACTCTGAATTTGATAAAGGAAACAGTTGTGTTTTCAGATTTAAGTGTGAATTCTTTTTCTGCCAAGTAGGATTTAACTGATACTGAATTTGGGCCTCTTCTGTCCTTATAGGTGGAATTCACTTTTTAATGAAAGACATCAGATAGCTTAGGACGTTCTAGGATCCCCTGAGCAAGAACACCGCACTAGAGTGGTTAGAATGCCAGAGAGAGTGTCGCAGGAGGCATTGTGCTTCCTGGTTTATCAGGAAAAGAGGCTGGGGTTTGACTCTCCACCTTCCAGGCTCACCATCCCCACCTCCTCTGACCAAGCCCGTTTGAGATAAATGCCTGCTTGAGGAATAGCATTGTGCTGCCTGGCTTAGAAGTAGCCAGGCCATAAACACCAAGGAGGAACTTTACTGGCCCATCCTCAACTCACTATTTTATTGTCTGGCATTTCCTCTACCTTCTCTTGAAATTGACAAAAATGTCTTCTGTGAAACCCGTGTTTGGTTTTCCAGACTTGGATTCACGTTATCTGCGAAGGCTTCCTATATAGCTGTGTTGTCTCCTCTGGCCCTTGTGATATTGTCTCTTGGTCACCCTGTGTTCCTGTAACTGAAACCAGAGGTGTCGACCACTGCATAGATGCTTCCATCGCTGACCTGGGAGACACTGAGAAATACCCCGGCCCTGGTGACACCACTGTGCAAGTGGCAAATCCTGAACGCCGAGAGGTGGGACCAAGTGAGAGCTTAAGTGAGAAGAGAGGGTGGAAAACAGCCCCAAAGAGCTGACATTCCCCTACGAGAGAAAAGAAGCGGTAGGCCAAAGGCTTGCCTTAGTAAAAACCAAACATACAAAACAGGCCTCTTTACAGACACAGGACCTGCATCCCTGAGGCCGCACTCCTTACGGATTCATGCATTGGCATAAGTTCTAAATTGCTGCCAGTTTCACAACTGTTTTTAATTTAAAGGCCTTCAGGCCATGATATTCCAGGGCAAAGAGAGATTTTTCGGCAAGCAGAGCAGAAGAACGAGATCAGAGCGCCCCCACCGTTTGCAACAGCCCACTTCACCTTCTCGGCTCCTGAAATCGTAATTAATTTCTCCCCATCTCCAAAACGTCCTTCCATTCGGAGATAAGCGCACACGCTGGAAACCATTCAGAGGAGGCTCAGAGGGGCAGAGCAGTCAAGCGCAGCAGCTATAAACATCACTTCCTTTAAGAAAAAAAAAATAATAAAAAGACGTCTCAGACTTTTCCAGAACTTAAGACACTGTGTGTGACGTCTGAACTGTAACATCAGCCATCTCCGGAGGCTGATGGAAAGAGATGGGCTCAGTGACACCCCCAGACAAGGAGTTCACTCAGGCAGGGAATACTGGACAAATCCCTTTGGGGAGGAAAAAACAAACAAAGGAAGGCTCACCTCACTTTACAGTAACCCAGTTGCGAAAGAACCGGAGAGTGAGCCAGGGTAATTATACAGGCATTTTATTATCCACTGCTGCCTTTTAAAAGGCGAAATATGAACTTCTAAATGCTCTATGTGGGCTTTTCTCCACCTCCTCTTCCTCTCAGCTCCAAGGAAAAGGCAAGAAGAGTTAGGGCCTTGTCCAGCCTCTTCTCTACCTCTGTGCCATTTAGAAACAGGCACTCCCTCTCCAGGGACAATTAGAAAAAGTGTCCCCCACCAGTAGACAAAAGCCCATAGGCTGCTTGCTTGAATGGCCAACTTCTCCTGTGTATGAAGAAAAAGTTACCTGTTCCTCCAAGGGGACACTGCCTGGCGTCAGGGCACACAGAGGGCAGCTTGGCAGGTAGAACATCTCTGGTTTTAGCCCACAACGGGCCCCCTCAGCTGGGCCCGTTTAAAAAATCCACAAAACATCCAACCATGCACCGTGGCCCTAATGGGAATTATACCCCCGCACACTTCTGTTATTTATTGACATCTTATAGACGATCATCTCCCTCCTCCCAATCATCAAAGCTATTTGTCCGAGAACATTTTGCCCGATTCCCTCTGAGTGGTGATTGCATATTCACAGCCAAGGGCACAAAAGGGAAGGGATGGAGCTTAGGTTAGGAGGGCAGAATTTAACCCCGAGACCACACTTCAGTAATGGAGCCAGGGGTGATGTTAAACAGCTCCATGCAGGCTCCCCTGTCCATCAGACGGAAACCTGTGCTGCCCCTTATCAGAACCGAGTGGTCTGGGGTGTGGTCTCACTCCCACAGGCAGAGCTGGCAAAAAAAGAAATTTACAGGGCTCTGAAAACTAGAGCAACCTGGCTTTAAAGCCCTCCTTATACAAATCGCTCCCAGACATTCCCAAAGGCCTTTCTCTTACTCAAGAAGAATACCATCGACCATGCAATGCACCTAGAGAGACCAGTACGGCAGAGCGAGGCTTTGGGTCCTCTGGGGACACCAACAGGGGCATGCCAGAAAGGACTGACAAGATGGGCTGGCATAGAAAGCTTATTGGAAACAGTCATTAGCCCCCAACCTCCCTGTGGGAGTGGGCTTCATACCCACTCATGCCTGCTGTGTCCTCCCTTCAGCATCTGTGACCTCAGGACCTCTGCTGGCAGGCAAGGCATGCAGGCCTGGTATTCTGGATCCTTCTAGTGAGTCTAGACCAGACTTGAGAGTGAAAGCAAAAAATATAAGAATGAAACAAGAGGATCCCTTATGAATGGATCTGAGTCCTGAATCTCTTCCCAACATGGCTTTAAATTTTCCTTACAAATATTTGGATCTGTGCATAGCAAGTCTGATTTCGTGGAGCAACTTGCTCTCTCTGTGACCCCTGGGTCCAAGAGTTGGCTGGAAACAGGAACGACGGGCCAAAGCCTGGATGGATTCAGCTGGGCTCAGTCCCTGAAGGCTTTGTTCTTCAATCTGTTTATACAGTTTCCCGTAGGAGTCTGTAATTTTAATCAGTAAATATCTCCCTTGATTTATCACCTTCTATTGACATAGTGGTAATTCAAGCAGTGGAACTAAAGCTGGGCCTGCTGTGTGTTTTTTCCCCTCATTGTGCCCGGCCTCTCTTTGATTTTTCTCGGTCCTCTTAGGTAATTGGTCCGCCTCTGACACTCTCTGTATGACCGGCTGTGGTCAGGGGTCAGTGGGTTCCCCCTTCCGAAGAGCAGAATGTTCTAACCAATCACAATGCAACCCCATCTCGAGTTTGCTAAAACCAGAGCAGACAAACCACAGACTGATAGGACCCAGTGGATTTCATCTTAAAAGTAGAAATCCAAGATGCTTATAAAGAACACTGTTATTCTCTCTAGCCCCAGAGACAGTTTGGAGACTTAATCCGCTGATTTAGTATCTCTGAGTTGAACAGGGAGAGCCTCCTTCTGAAACCTTCTGGAGCTGCCAATTTCTACATTAACAGATTGATCCCTCTGTAAACATGGGGTTAGATAAGGTCTGGTACTCAGTTCTACTTTGTATTAATGCATTCATTTATTTAGTATTTATAGTGGTAAATTAGTAACATTCTTTGGGCACACAATGTCCTGATTTCAATATCATGTTTGACCAAAAATGATTTCTTGATGGTTAAAATAAAGAAATGAGGACTTGCTAATCATAGAGCTAGGTGAGTTCAAAGCTGGCTTGATATGCTCCAAGGTTCTATGCTAAGCTACTTATGTTTGCAGGTCGCCCAGAACTAAAAGGTAAGGCTTGAGGTTGGAGGACACGGTCTGGATTCCCAAAAGATCTCAGTGAACTGAAATGACGGGCAGAAACTTAAAAGGATAAAAATCAATATAAAGTTCTGAACTTTGGTTTCAAAAATCAAATGTTAAAGCACTAGGGGCAATCCGTTGAAGCATAAGTTTTGTGAGACTCTGTGAGAAGTTTAGGGGTCCACAAGATCAGTAAACACTAACTGAGTGACCCATGGCTGCCAAAAATATTAATGAAATCTTAGGTTATATTGGTATTAGCATCTCATTCTGTGCCAATCTTCCTTTATTTTTTGTATGTGGGACGCTGCTTGATGGCTTGATGGGTGGTGTGTATGCCCACACCTGGGATCCATACCTGCAAACCCCAGGCTGCCAAAGGGAAGCACACGAACTTAACCACTGAACAACCGGGCCGGCCCTGAAAGTTTTAATCTTTTTAGCCCCTATAGTGACTAGAACAGTGCCTCATATCACAGAAGCTTATTTAGGTATCATCTGAATGGATGGATGGATAAGAAGAGAAGAAAGTTACCCACTGATCCACACATACCTAAAATACTATGTTCAGTTTTCAACGCCGTGCTTAAGGATGGACACAAATAAAGTGGAATATGTCAAGAGATGAATACCTGGATAGCGAAGGATTTTGGAATCATGTCATAAGTGAAAGAGTTGAAGAGACTGGTACATTTAATTGCAAATAGAGGAAGGCAAAGGAGTCTTAAGAGGAAGGCGAATTGGCAAAGGGGAGAGAAATATCATCCAGATTTAGAATTTTGAAGCCAGGTGTGTCCGAAAGGGATTTAAAAAATTTACATCGCTTCAGAGGGTAAAAGTAGAAGCTACAGATAGGTAGATCTGAGCTCAAAACCATGAAGTCCCCATCAGCTAGAAGGGTTCTCTGGTTCCTGCAGAGATGTGTCCTGATTCTACTGATGGGTCTTTCTCTTTATCTTTCTCACTTAAGGCAGACTGTTGTTGGCAGCCCCTACCTGGAGCAGTTCCTCCCCTATGACGCCTTCACAACTAATTCTCAATGCTCCTTTCTCAATGTTTTATTTAATAGTGCTTTACATTAAATTTAGTTTACTTGTCTGTCTCCTTCATTAAGTTATAAATTCCTTGAGAACAAGGCCTGTGTCTTTCATATTCTTTATACATAGTAGACACTCAATCAACCTTTACTTCATTTGTCAGGTTCAATAGAACTTGGCTGCCTCTTTGATTCAAGTCTAATACCAAAAAATTATTTTGGTCTAGTCTGAGATCTGTGGAAACACGGAGACTGTGGAATAGCAATATAGCAATGTTGGTTCTCCTCCAAGTTTCTGTGTATTTGGGGGAAGATCTCGTCTGGGAATCCATTCTTTCCATCTTTAAAGGAAGGATGCCTGTATTCTTGAGGCTCATAATCTTATGTATGTACATGTTTCATACTTTCAAATGAAGGTAATCTCTGAACTTTAGGTGCCGTTATGATGATATATATCACATTAAAGAAACACTTTCTTCTTCCCTTTTACCATCAGCATTCTTTTTCGTTTCTAAAGTTCCTACTATGAAATTCTAGAAAATTCATTTCAATAAAACTCATTTATCTGCTACCCATCCAAATATGTATAAACCATTGGAGATTCTTTTGCATATAATGGAAGAGATCTTTACCTTTTTCTTCTTAAAGGAAGTAATAACTATTTGGGCTTTTCTTAGTAACTCAAATCATTTATAGTTTAGTTGGGGGATATACAGATTTCACCTTCAGATCACATTAGAGGATCAGAGTGCCTCAATGCTTCCATGACTTAGTCACACTGATGGTGCACATCCAGGTGGGGCCAAGAATGAAATGACGAAGGCAGTAATCCTTATGCTTATTCTGTTGGGTGAAAAAAATTGCTCTGATGCAAGCCTTGTGCTATTTCCATGATTACATCATTGCCTTCTTACTGCATTAGATTGGAGGGTGGGGCTGGACCAGCACTTCAATGAGAAGACTTTTCTGGAAGCTTAGCTCTTGTCAAGCCTACATTCCATCACACTGCCACATTCTTTCCCGAAGGTGGCAGCATTCTGGTGAATGGTAAAGTAAAATGATTTCCAGAGAAGTAATTAGCAAAGTGCACGGAGGCTTAAGAAAAAAAAAAAGACAGGCTATCAGTCAATAAATAATAAAAAATTCAGTTGAGGGCATTTTTCCATCTTGGTGTTCTTGGCTATGAGAGAGAGAGAGATTCATGAGGACTGGTCAGGTTACCCTTTCTTAGTTCATGTTACACAGCTTCCATATAATGCAATGTCCACACATAATGAGTGGTGATAAGGATCGAAAGTGGGAACTATGATTTCACTTTCACCTGGCTTCCTATTATCATTTCAGGCTTTCAGGTAGGGCTGTAAGATACCCGATCTTGGATATTCTTGGAGTAATTGCATAGACATTGATCTCTTAATGGTAGATGATGAGTTAATTCATCCCCAAACCCTTCTAACGTGGCAGATGAGGAGTTATTAGTCATCAAATTCACTCTGGGCATTACATATTCTATTATTTATCATTTACATATAAATGAAAGTGTGAGCCTCTCACAGGAGAAACTGGTCCACAAGCAAAAGAAAAGAGTGGAGTGGTGTTGGAAGGCTGAGGCAGTCCCTGGATGATTCAGAGAATTTCCATTGCCAAAAGACCAGGGTCAGTGCTGGCCAAAGGATGAGAGAATAAATAAATAAATATGGGATTTGGAGAGAAGAGTGTGATATGGGAGACAGGATGGGTTGAGAGTGGCTCTGGTGTTAGAAGAGGAAGGGTAAAGAGTTAGATTCATTCAATTACGCATTCATTCCACAAGTGAACTCAAACTTGAAGGCTAAGAAAGAACCAGCTACACAAAGAGAAAAAGGCTAGTGACAGAGGCTTTTGTGAAGGCCTTGAAGCAGGGAAGTTCTTGGCAAATTCAAAGAAGCAAATTGTGAATGGCACTTCCATTTATTGAGCCCCTATCATGGTCAGACCCTGGTCTAGACGCTTTGTGTGTTAACGCATTTACTCCTCCCAGTCCTATGAGTAGACATTGTCATTATCCTCACTTTACTGGTGAGGAAAATGAGGTCAGCATGTCTGATACATAAAGGACCAAAGAGAGATGGCTGGGTATCATGTTGGAGAAGTAGGCAGGGACCAGCAGGGTTTTTAGCTGGGAAGAGGGATTAATCTGATTTGGGTTTTGAAACAATCCCTCTGGCCACTCACTGATGAATGGACTGAAATAGGGCAAGAGAAGAAGTGGAGGGACCATTTAGAAGGCTTTTCAAGTTCCAGGCAAGAGTAGACATGGCTGGGCTGGGAAGGTGGTAGAGGAGATGGCGGGAAACGGTGGATTCAAGGCATGTTTTGGCTGGGCTGAGATTTGAGAGGCAGCCAAACAGTGAGGACATAGAAAGAAAACACATGGACTCAATCCTAATACCAGCTGCCTTCCACTATGAAAGAGAGGGAAGGGAGAGAGAGTTGAGCAATAGACTCCTTGAAGCTGGAAGATTTTCAGGCACCTAACCAGGGTCCTGCCTTACTGTCAATATAGGACTTAAATACCCATTGCCGGCATGTTGTGGTTTGGCTGCCCTAATTCCTCTCATGTTTTTTTGTTAAATGAGTACATACATACACACACACACCCTTCCTGATCCACTAAGCACTTAGAAACAGTCAACAAGTAAGGCTTCCTTCTGGGACTAGGGAATTCTCCAGGCAGAGAAGAGAGATTAGCTACCCAGAAACTGCAGTTAGAAAAAAAATGAGGACGGAAATGGGAAGATGGCTCACCTGAGGGAAACAGGTCCAGCTAACCTCAAGCCAATCATTAACTCTGCCCAAGGCCTTTGGGACACTCACACACTTGGAAATTTCAGGAGCCCGGAAACTCAGAGCAAAGTTTATTTTCAGAACAAGGCCTGAAGAAGGAAGCAAAAGATAAACACGTACTAAATGTTTTAATTATTTGAAATGGTTTCCACCCCAACACCATTCCCCAAATCTTAAAAGAACGAGGGTCGAGGAGGACGTATGGGAGAGCATTTTCCTCCAGTTCTCTGCCATCCCAGGCCTGCAACTTGC
This sequence comes from Equus asinus, assembly GCF_041296235.1. Classification (NCBI taxonomy): domain Eukaryota; kingdom Metazoa; phylum Chordata; class Mammalia; order Perissodactyla; family Equidae; genus Equus; species Equus asinus. The sequence continues at coordinate 35,722,693 of NC_091817.1, forward strand.
TCCCGCTTTCATGACATTTCCTTAATGGGAATGGATGGGTAGCCCTGTGGCTGTTTTGTGACTGTAGCCCAAGCTGGGCGTCAGAGCCTGGTGAGTTTTCCGGCAGCCGTCTGGAACCGTCCTCGACTTCAGAACAGTAGCCACAGTTGGTTCTCCAGGGACTGCCTCCGAGTTTCATGTGATACAGTTCTTCATCTGGGTTTTATAGAGAACGGGGGTCTTGACCCTGCAATGGAAGAGAACACAGCCTTGTTAGCAAACTGTCCGGGGAAAACTTTAAGGAAAACGAATGTGGTGGAGGAGAGGGGAACTGGGAGGGGCTGACGGAATACAGGCTGTCCTGGAGCGCTGGGCCCCAACAGACTCCCTGGGTGTGGCCTTCAGACTAGCAAATCAACTCCAGATATCTCCAGGAGAGCCAGAGGAGAGGACAAACGTGTCAGGAAAAAAATAACTGCTAATATGATAAAATGGGAGTGGATATGACAGGCCGTGGCCCATCGAAGATCTCAGGAAACACAGCTCGGAAAAAGTACAAAAGTCCTTCAGTGTGAGGTAATGAGGCGCGTCTAATTATATTTAAGAAAGAAACAGCAAGAAATGCTTTCAAAGCCTTCCCCTCTCTCTTCCCTCACGAATGAGTCCAAATCCCAAACGGAGAGACACCGTTATTTCAGAGAAAGTGAGGAATTTCCAAGAGCATCACGGGAAATAAGGTTGTGATTTTCCCAGAACTGAGAAAAAACGATCACACAAACCCTTCCCTGCCGCCTCTCTCTTCCCCTCCCAAAAAAACTCCCATCAGGAAACAGCAGGAGGAGGAAGAAAAAAAAAACACAAAATACACAGGCAGCCCCACCATGAGAAATCAAGGCAGTCGAAATGACATTTGACACCGCCAGGCCACAGCTGAAGAACAAGGGAAAAGTTTGAGGGTGACTGTCACTGACCCATAGTCTCTCACTCCTAACCTTGGTCTCCAGCATATGTTTCTCATTTCCTTGCTTATAGCTGGTCCAAGCTAATGATATGTGTTTTGGCCGGGATCCCGTGCTTGGCATACAGCCGGTCTTGTTCTCATTGTCCGGGCTACTTACAGAAACCTCTTTCTCTGTCTCTTTCTCTCTCTCAAAAAACCGGCTTTAAAGAACAGTAAATATGCAAAACAGTCCCCGGGCTCTATACAGCTACCATCTTGAACATGGCCCCCTCTCCCCTAACACACCCCATCAATAAAGGCCTGAAGAGACTGCCCACGGGTGAGGGGTACGTTCAACACAAAAGCAGTGGAAATTCAAACAAATTGGCCCATTAGAGTCTCACACGGCTATAAATACAGCTCAGCTCGGGCTATTTTGAGGGACGGTGGCATGGGAAAGTTCGGCCTGGAATCTTGAGTTTGTCAGAGGAGACGGATATCTCCCAAGACATGGGAAGAAGACAAAGCGCTCGGCGGGCCAGGAGGAAGGAGGGTATCGATTCTGGTCGGTTCCAGGGCGAGGTCGAAAGTGGACGAGGAGACGCGGCCAGGCCTCACCCCTGTGTACCAGGGCTGCCGGCCTTGCCGTTGGAGGCGTGGGCTCTGGTGTCACTCAGAATGTCTGTAACCTCTAGAAAGGCTGAACGTGCCCTTTTGCTCCTCAGGGGTCAATGGACCATTTCACTCTTCCTGAAGGACTGGGCAGGGGAGTGGAGGAGGGGTGGGAACCAGAGTGGCCCAGCTAATCTGGGCAGGCTCTGGGCTGCAACCGGCATGTCTGGCTGACCCAGAAGAGAATCCTAAGGAGCCCATTTTTGACCATCAGACCCCAAAGTGTGGCACCCAGTATGTATATGTTATGAAAATAGGGCACAGTCGCATGGAGGTTAGAAAATTGGGACCTATACGTGAGTAACAAAATATGTCGGCAGAGAATACGTATGCAGATGTCTGGAGCTGCTTCACATTTCCCCCAGGAATGTGTCAACAGAAGGCAATTAACTGCTGAGTTAGGAACAAGTAAACACAGAATATGCATATATTTCTGCATTGTGTACCCACCCACTTTTGGGGAACACAGATCCCCCTTTTGCAGTTGCACTGCTGGTCTGTCTCTGTTCGGAAAGCACGCCCAGGACAACTTTGGATTTACGTAGTTACGACTGTTGGAGCAACTTCAGGAGTTGATCGAGCACTGTCTGAGGCCTGGGGCCACACAGAAACAGCCCTGGCCACTGGGCTTCCCGCCTCATGGATGCATTGAATCTGTCCCCACACCACAGTTTCTTGACTGTACATCCCAGTTCGCTCGGGACAGCCCAGTTTCTGTCTGTTGTCTTGGTGTAATTATTAATAGCACTTCTTTTCACTCTCAAAAGTGTCCCAGTTTGGATGATAAATTATATGGTTCCTCATCTAGAGTCTCTTTTTCAAACGTGCTTTTTTTTGGTGTGAAATATAATACTCAGAGAGAAAAGTGCAAAAATGTAGCATCCTCTGTCTTTGAGGCTCTTTGGAACTTACAAAATCAAGAGAGGGTTCCCAAATTATCAAGAAAATGGCTTTAGCAGATTAAATTTTAATTAGTTCAAGAACAGCCTCCACTGCGTTCTCAGCTTGAATCTTTGCCACAGGCTGTAGCTGGTGCTGTCGGCACGGATGTCGTCTGCTCTGGATTTTCCATGATGCGCCTGAAACCTCAGGCTGACCGACCTCTTCCACCCAGCATGGGGACAGCTAGGGCACATGAGGGCACTTGTCCCCATACAGCCTGGAGGGGAAGAGCCAATTCAGGTTACCATGACAACACTCTTTCCTGAAAATCTCTGACTGACACTTCCTGGGGAGACAGGAAGTAAGGACAGGAAGACACCGAGGTCACTCTCTTCCCATGTCCAGCTTTCCCCACCTCCCAGGCTTGGCTGATATCTGACCTCTTCCAGCTCAGCCTTTCTTCTCCCATTTCCATCCAGCATTTTCCTTCTTTGCAGCCAGCCAATGGAACCCCAAAATCTTTCCATAATAAGACACGTAAAGTCACTAGTGAGATAACAATGCTTCAGAAAACTATGCGTCTGATTCCAAAGTAGGAAATAACTTATGGTCTGTCTGCTCTTTTGTAATCAATGTTGCGACATTAATAATCCTTCAACAAATGTTATTGAACACCCACTCTGTGCCAGGCACCGTGCTAGAGATTGGGTGTGGAGTGTTGAAGAAGACGGATACTGTCCCTGCCTCCATGGAGCTTACAGCATCCTGAGAGAGAAAGGCATTAGAGGGATAATCCTACAATAAATACACAACCACTGGTTGTAGTAAGTACTACTACAGAGGAAAAGGGTGAAGGAAAAGAAAAAAGAAAAAATACAACTACAGAGTGCAAGAGAATGTACAGCAAGCAGATCTACCTTACATTTGGGTGAGTCAGGGAAAGCCCCCCTCATAAAGCAAACTTAAGCTAGGACCCAGATGATGAACAGGAATAGGCAAAGAATGTCCATTTATATCGAGAGTCCATGAATCTTCACTGTATCGGGTATAACCTTGCGCATTACTGAAATATTCCACTTTGAGACCAGAAGAGTTTAGGGGTATAACTTTCAAACCTAGATATTTATAACCTGCATCAAAAATAATCCAAGAGGGTAATAATACCTCCTTGCTAGGTTGTTAGCTGTGTGTGAGGCTCCTAGTTAGTACTTAAAATGTGAAAATGGTTGGAGCATGGCGTTCACCTCTCTGGGCCTATTTTGGCTAATGCAGGGTCTCTCATATCAGAATCTCCAGCACCTCATGTGATTCAAAGTGTTGTTACCACGTAGCAGTTTTACATATTAAATGCTCAATATACATTGAATGAATGAAGGAATCAGTGAACAAATGAATTAACTTTTCCAGGATGTCTTCTATGGGCCAGGCACTATGCCAAGTACTTTCACAAATACCCTCTCATTTCAACACCTTAACCTTACTGCACCTTTCTCAAGGATGGGATCCTAATATGATAAACTAGACAATAACCCTGAAAATAATAATAAGATATAAACCTAATGAAGTTGGAGAAGCAGATCAGGAGAAAATTCATTTTCAGGATCATTTTGAAATAGCAAGGGAAGATGCAAGCCCATGAAATGAAAGGGTACCAATGCTCCAAAGAGTCACAGAAGTAGGTTCTCATCCTACTCTTTCTCATAGAGGCTTTAAGGGAGAGAAGGGGTGAAGTGGGATGGATGGGCAGCGTTGCTAAAACCCAGAGAGCAGTCTGAGCTCCTGAAACAGTCCATGGAATGTTTTGTAGACAGAGATGATGCAGTTGGAGTCTGTCGTCCTTAGGACAAGTGTTGGATACACCCCCAAAAGTCCAGGGGGGAGTGGGTTTGGAGAGAATGGAGAGAAGAGAATTTGGGCTCAGTGGACTGTTTAAGTGCAGAGAAGCTTCAGAAACACTGACGTGAAAAGGCTGACATTTATGGGGCACATGGTAATAGGGCTGTTTTCTGAAACAAAGCTAATGAAAGGAAGTGCGAACTCAAAAGTGGCTTCAAATCTCACTGGTTTAGGATGGGAATTGGATAAGGAAGGAAACTAAGCAAATGATTTTGTATTTTAAGAGGTTCCTCTAGTCTAAAAGAGGCAAGTCTTACCATGAATGACTTAGACAAAAGAAAGTTGGAACAGAGGTAGAAGTTTATTTCATCAAAGATGGCAGTGGGAAGCAGAGAGGACTTTTAGGGTCGGAAATCTCTACCTTTTAAAACCATTCACATTAAACCGAGGATGAATGGAAAATGAAAATGTCTGAAAAGGTTCAAGGGGGTAGGAAAAAACCCAAAGGCAAAAATAATTGCCCCTTGTAGGGAGCTCTGATGTTCCAGAGGATTTTCTGCAGAAACCGTCTTGGGTTTAAACTTGATGCTCGTCTGTCGGATCCCCGCAGTTTGCTGAGATGGTGACAAGTTCCATAATTGTTCCGGCTTTATTGTCTTTCCTCCACAAACCTATTTGTGAAAGTGCCATAAAATTGTCTTACCCCGTGCTCTCAGTTTCAGGAAATATGACACCCGGCAGATTGGGAGAAATTATTTTTTTTTCCTATTCCGCAGTCTCTTGGCACAAGTTCAGCATTGAAATGGTTAAAATATCAGCACATTTCACTGGTCTTGGGTTACTCATAAACATTCAGCAAAGCAATTTCACTCAATCGCACATATTAACTGCTTAAGTTCTTCTCTCTGAGGATGTGGACTGTTATTTTATGCCAAAAGTCCTGTAATTAAGTTTGACATAAGCGCATGGATTAAATATGTGGTTGGTGGGGGGGGAGGGGAGTGGAATGGAAGGTTTTCTCCCCTCGCCTTCTTGCCATATGGAGACTGTAACCAAATAATGTGCAAAAATTTTTAAGAGAATTTCCAATGTTATTACTCAGTGTTGTTTATCAGGTAAGTGACAAGGCCAGTACAGTTACAAAACCAGTTTTCCTTTTCCCCAATTTAGCAATAAGAACACAACAAAACATGACTCTTACAACAGCCTGAGAGCCTTATAGTATAGTTTTTATAAGCCAGAGAACAGAACAGCTACCAGAAACTCTTCCATTGGGCAAGCGGCTGTGACTACGGCTCAGAGCTAATTTGTCAAGCCGATCGAATTCAGGGATATATTTTAAACGCTGAAACCATGATGAGGGAGCTGTGCATCGCAGCCCTTTGTCAGTTACATTAAAGGATGCAACATTCTGATGCTCTTCGTTCTCGGAGGACTTTTGTCAAGTCCAGATTATCCCTGTCTGAAGGGTCCTCAGGTGACTCCAAAAAGGCCCAAATCACTTAAGCAGCATAATAACAAATTTACTTTCCATTTCTGGCCATATTCATGAAGGTTTCTTGTGGTTTAAGAGAGGAATGCTCTTGTTCCTCCCTTCCTAAAAACAGATGAAAATAGCTTTCTCAAACGTTTGAAAGAGAAAACATCCTCCTTGAGTTTCCCCCAAATTAGAGGGAACACACAAAAAACGAAGTCAGGTAGCAGGCCACCTCCCGCCTTCCCTCTTGGTGAATTTGTGCCAGGACCGGTACCCAGTTCCAGATCTTTCTCTTCCTTGGTTTGACTGAGCTGACGGCCTTCTTGGTGGCTTCGTCCTGCTATAACTTCTTTAAAGCATCGAGAAACGTTACCTAAATCGCTGCCAGGCTCGAGTTCTTTATACTCCACCATTGCTCTGAAGAATCTCATTGCAGCCATTCCCAACGACCTTCGGATTTGTCTCCATTTCCCTGAACTCCAGCATGAATCTTTTCCTTTTGGGGGGCCACAGTCTTCCTTTTGGAGGCTGCTCACAACATTGGAAGCCCCATAAATCTCCATGTTGTGCTGACTTCCACGGTTGGCTTCCAACCATTTTAACAGGACCATTTTTATTTTATAACAGGTGGCTCAAACTGAGAGCGGTGTTGAGATAAAACCTTGGTATTTGCTACACCAGAGTGAGAATAATGTACTTAGGCTCAATACAACCCTCCATATTCCCCATAATTTGGGAGAATATCTGCTACATCACTCAAAAACCCATTCCAAGCCCTTCAGGAATATTCTTGTTGCTTAGCTTATCTTCTTTGTTTTATAACTTATATTTCTGCTCATTAAATTACATAAGCCTGTTACTAAGCCTGCAGCCTTAATGTATTCCAGGACTTCTGAACTGCACTGTATTCTTCTGTATTATCTCCCAATTTGATAGCAAATATAATTACCTTCGACTCTCCTATCCATGTCATTGTTGAGCATTGTCTGGTTCTCTTAAGCGGACTTCATCTTTTCTTTCATATCTTAGGTGGTTCTTTTTATTCCCAAACCTTACTCTCTAACAGAGCCAGTTCATAAGATTTGTCCAAAAGAGGTAATGAAATGCATACTTTGCCCCCATAGTTGGGCTCTTGCTTCAGTCATGAGGGGTGGGGTGAAAAGACTCTAGTGGTTTGCCATTCCCGAGTCTAGTCCAGTGACTTGAAATTAATGAGACTGACCCAGGCCACTCTGACAGAGGTGTGCGCATTTTGCTTTCTAAGTGTGTCTGGTTGCATTTTCCATGGACCCAAGTCTACCATTTTATTCTGTCAATGTCCAATCTCTGGATAACAACTCCAGAAAGAAGTGAAAGCCGGGCAAGAACACATGTCACCATAGGCTAAGTGCCAGGCGGAATGTGGCTGGGGTTGCATGAAGCTGATGTAAGTGAGGCGAAGTGTGGTATGTTAAGAATCCAGGGGCTCCAGCATAGCCGTGCAGCCCTTCTTGGAGGCCTGTTGAAAGCTTTCTGCACTTGAGCCTGTCCTACCTTTGTCCCCAAATAAGAACTTATCTCGATTTTTCCTCTTAGATGCTGTCATGTTTTGCCTCCAGACTGGAGTAATTCCAGCATGGACCTTGCATTCCTCCTGTGCCTCTTGTCCTCCCTCTGAGATACCTACAAGACTGAGAACCCGTTAGGAACTTCTGAAGTCTATGCTCACAGCTTTCTAATTCTGACTATAGCCACGCTGAAGAGGATGGCTATTTTCCCTGCAGTTTATATATAGCATCTTTCAGTTCGTCTTCCTGAGCATGACTCAAAATGACGCACCCCCATGCTTGTCAATAAGTGCAGTAAGAGTGCAGCGAATAAGAATGCAGCTCTGAAGCCCAACCACCTGGGCTCAAATCCCAGTTCTGACATTTCTTAACTGTCTGACCTCAAGCACACTAGCTTAACTCTCTTAATCTGTATAATAGGGAATAATAGTACCTCCCTCTTGGGGTTATTGTGAGAATTAAACACATGAAGGGTTAATGAGAGTGCTTGGCCCATGGCAAGCTTTCAATAAGTGCTGGCCAAATTCCAAATTTTCTAATGAGTGTCAGCTACATGTTTTTGGTTTGAGATGAACTGGTCCTTCAAAGAACCAAGATACTCAAGCTCACAAGGGGATGAGTGACGAGCACATCCATGTCTTCAGGTTGTACTTCACTTGGCAGCATTTAAGCACAACCTGACATTAAGACTAACAGTCTACCCATGACTCAACCTCTCACAGCCTAGTATTATTTAAGGACATGAAAACTCAAGAAATGGAAATGTTGGTGTAAAAATTAATAAGAGGATTTCATTTCAAAGTTCTTATTGTTTCCTCTGCTGCACATAGATAGATGCAAATGACAGAGTTCTTGTGCAGGCTCCCTGGAAAAGCCAGAACGCGGCTAGAGTTTCAGGGTGAGCTCAGCAGCCCTGCAACCTCGAGCAAGACCTTCAACCAAACTCTTGACCCCCAGCTGCCAAACTGGGATAACTCACCCCCAAGCCTACCTCACAAGGCTGTTGCAAGCAAGAAAGAGAGTAAAAACATGTGGCTTCTAGTAAATAATCTATCTTGAAATCAATAATAATACTTTTTAAAAATTAATTAATTTATTTATATTTATACAGAATATTGCTAAATACCCTTGGAGTACCCCATTTCTCCCATCTCACTGTCCAAGTTCGATCCTTTTCTAGTGCTCTAATTAAGTCTTATTTCCTCTAAAAAGTCACCCCTGCATGTGCACACACAACACAACATTAAACTTTCACTCTTCTGAACTGTTAGCCTGCTTATTACTGTTCTTTCTACTTGCTTTGGTATTTAATTATGTATTCCAGGAATTGGCAGACTTTTTCTATAAAAGTCCAGATAGTAAATATTTTAGGCTTTGCAGACCATACTGTCTGGCACAGTTACTCGACTGTGCTATAATAGCACAACAGCACCATAGATGATACATAAATGAGTGGGCATGGCTATGTTCCAATAAAACTTTATTTATAAAAACAGATGAGACTGTAGTTTGCAACTCCTAATCCATAGCCTGGCCTTGTTCTTGAGTGCTTTTATTTGTGCTTTTTTTTGCCTACCCAGTGAAATTGTCAGGACCTTAAGAACAAGAGTCTTTGTTAGGCGTTCATAATGCCCTATTCCTCGCTTCTCCTGAGCCCAGCACCTGGTTCAGTACAGACTCATTAGATTAAACTATCTCATGGGAAAATTGTGTATTTATTGTGAATAGAAGAACTTAGACAACCAAGCCATGCCAAATGCCTTGAAAAGTTAAACAAGGGAAAAGAGATGTGTTGTCTCTACGGAAGGAGATGACCATCTGCACGTCAAAGACATAAGTGTAGGAGAAACATTGCCCAATGATCACCGTCAAATCCTGAGGGAAAAGCTATGGAAAACACCTGAAGACCACATGTTCTTGGAATCTGCGCTCTGTGCCTGAATAATGCCATATAAGACTAAGAACATAGAGTAGCCTGAGTTTTTCCTAAGAACATAGTTATAACTCTGAATTCACAGACAACTTATCATTCTTTAGAGGCCACTCTTTTGTCATTATCCTTGAATTTAGAATAGTTTCATTACTGTTTCCCATTTAGATTAATCTAAATGAAATAAAGTTTTCATTTTATGAAAAAAAAAATGTTTTTATTTGGGGAAATATGATACTCCAGGGGCAGATAGGATAGTGGTTAAGAGCAGCAGCCTAGAGTTACACCTAATTCAAATCAATGAGCCTTTGAGTGAGTTGCTTACCCTCTCCGAGCCTCAATGTTCCCTCCGTAAAATAGGAATTTTGTGAAAGTTAAATGAGACCATGTATATGAAGAACTTTGTATATGGCTCAGGACAGAATAAATACTCCATAATTATTAGCATCCAGTAACAGCAATAGTGGCAGTCAAAGTTACAGAAGTAAAAGATATTTCTTTAAGCACAGAACTACCAAAGAACCCAGGAATTCCACTCCTAAGTGTATACTCAAGAGAAATGAAAACCTATGTCCACACACAGAAACTTGCACACAAATGCCCATAGCAGCATTAGTCATAATAGCCAAAGAGTGGAAACAACTCAAATGTCCATCAACTGGCAAAGGGATAAACGAAATGTGGTATATCCATACGATGGACTATTATTTGACCATGAAAAGCAATGAAGTACTGATACACACTACAACATGGAAGAACCTTGAAAACACTATGCTAAGTGAAAGAAGGGAGTTACAAAAGACCACATACTGTATGAGTCCATTTATATGGAGTGTCTAGAATAGGCAAATCCATAGAGATAGGAAGTAGATCCGTGGTTGTCAGGGGCTAAGAGGAGAGGCATAGGGTTGGAGAGAATGAGGAGTGACTATTACTAGGAGTGGAGTTTCTCTTGGGGATGATGAAAATGTTCTAAAAATAGATAATGGTTATTGTTGCACGACTCTGTGAAATACTAAAACCACCAAATTGTACACTTCAAAAGGGTAAATGTTATGGTATGTAAATTATATCTCAGTAACATGGTTATTTTTTTTAAGATGTATCCTTTAAAAAAAAAAGTAAATTAGCTATCCTCATCGAAAATTAATCTGTGGTATATACCTCTTTTCCTTTGATATGAGCTAAATATTTATAGTTTAAGACTTCCACACACAAAAAAATGTGTTATATACAGATACATTTTTAAAGCAGACTAGTTCATACATCCATGATGTTTAAATGTACTTATCAAGGATGTGTACACATAATCTTCATTTATAAACTCCAGTTAGTTGTACGAATTACTCAGAGGCAAGAACTGTGTTGAGGGCCTGTTGTGCACTGCATGTTACCCTGGACGTAGGGACATAGGAGAGAATAAGATCCTAGGGTCATGAAGCTTGTGGTTCAGCAGTTCTTTGCATATCACACCAACCAAGATGATTTGGTCATGCTCCACTTTTCTGTAGTTTATATCATAAAAACAATGAGAATTTTCCCAAATATAAATCATACTATCATCTTAAATCTACCTTTTCAAACCCTTCTCCCCAAGGGCACACCACTCCCATCCCGAGTTGAAAAATCACAGTTCTGGATTCTAGAAGTTTCAATAAGTTCAGGATCCCTAAGTTTTACGTAAAGAAGTAAGGGTCCACCAGGCCATACATGGATTGCATTTTCTTACTTGGAGACCTTTGGTAGAAGAGAGATTCTCAGATTTTCATGAACATAGGAATCCCTGGGAAGCTTGTTTACTGTGCAGATTCCTGGGCCTTAGCAGCAGAAAGGCAAACTGAGTAGGTCTGAGAAGGAGCGCAGGAGACAGAGTATTTAACAAGCACCCCAAGTCACTCTGATGCAAGAACGTATAAACCACGCTTGGAGAAATACTGCTCTCAAAGGTTGGAAACCAATGTGTTGTGGGATGTTTATTAAGCACCAACATTAAACATACACTGTCTAAGCACTTTGGGGAATATGAAAACATGTAGTCTCTCCCACAAGGAGCACATAATCAAGTCCGGAAGACTTGAAAGACACAAGCATCATCGCTGACTGTACATGCTGGACGTGATCAGTAACAAATGAGTGACTAAGACCCTCAGGGCTGTAAGAATTCAGAAGAGCAAAACCACTCCATGCGCCCAGGTGGTTGGTGAACTTTTTGGAGGAGAGGGGTCACTTAGGCCTAACCTCAAAAGGTAACTATGTTTACAAAGAGGAAAATGGAAGAATCTAGAGCAGACAATAAGGGAAATTCGTCTCAGAGCAATTGGCTATAGTGTGTTTATGTGAGGAATAGAAAGAGGCCCAGTTAGGAAAGCAGAGTGAGGCCAAATTCTGGAAGGCCCTATATGCCTGGCCAAAGGACTGAGACTTTACCCATAGAGTGTGGGGACCCACTGAGAACTTTTGAACAGGTGAGTAGCATGCCAAGGTCAGTACTTTAAAAGGATTAATCTGATAATAAGTCACTACGAGCATTTTTGGAATGAAATGATACATAAATGATGGAGCAATAGCATGATAGAAGTAGAATCTAGAATGGATTGGATAAAGAGGAAGACTAGAGATGAAAACCATTTGGAGGGGCTGGGATTAGTCCTCCATGACAGCCTTCCCCCCAAAAGAATAAGCACGCCATCACAGAATTCCTATTTTACTTAAAATAGAAAAGCAATACTAATATTCTTTCTTACGCTCATAACAAGAGAGATGCTAACTTGAAAGAGGCAATTAGGGAGTGAGATTATAATAGCAGTAATAAGGGACATGAAGATAGAAGAAAGGATGTAACCAGCCTTAGAGATTAGAAAAAAAATGACTGTGGGGTAAGGAAGAGAAAGAGATGGAACCCACATCTGCCAAGCCCTGTTTGGAGCTCTCATCCTGAGAACCTTGCTCATGACAGCTACAATGAGAAACGTTGCTTCCCATGAAACTGGTCCACAAACACATTAGAAGCAACCTTTACAAATGGCCACAGTGACTACCTAGGAAAATCTGATAAGACTCTTAACCAGAAAGGGAGATTCGTCATTGTGTAGTAGTTAATAATCATATACCCAAACAATGCTTTATGTTTAAGGAAAGACATCCCTGATAATAGAGCTTAAGGGAGAAAAATAGCAAGTTTAGTTATTATTTGTTAGACAGCTTTTGCCATGTCAACAAACTACGCAAAAACTTAGTAGCTTAAAACATTAAACCATTTCTCACAATTCTGTGGGTAGGCTGGACAACGTGCCTGGTCTGAGTCGGCTTGACTGAAATGGGTAAACAAAAATGGCCTCACTCTCATGGCTGGCAGTAGGCTCAATGTCAGCTGAAGTGATTCTCCCATCCTTCAAAGGCTAACTAGGGCTTCTTCACATGGTGGTCCCAGGGTTTCAAAAGGCAACAAGGGAACCAACCTCAATACACAAGCATTTTTCAACATTTTTCAAGCCTCTGCTTGTGCCACATTTGCTATTGTCCCATTGGCCAAAGAAAGTCACATGGCCAACCACAACCTGTGAAGGCACTTCTCAAGAGCACAGATGGAAAAAGGGGGAAAATATGTGGCCACTTTTACTACCACAGCAAGGTATGTTTAATATATCATGCACCTCTAAAGGAAGTGGCAATTATCTACTTAATTCTGCTTAAAGGATCTAGGAGGATAAGGGTCAAGGTTGGGTTCATGCTGTACTTATCTGAATGTGAATATTGGAACTATTTTAAAAGAAATTCGCAAATATATATTACTGATAAGAAAGTATCAGTAATAAAAGGAGGAGAGAGAGAAGGAAGGAAGGAAGGAGGGAGGAAAGGAAGGGAGGGAAGGAGGGAAGGCTTGTCGAGGAAGAGAGAGAGAGTGAAGGAGGAAGGGAGGGAGAGAAGGAAGGAAATAGGAAGGAGGAAGGGAAAAAGGAAAGAGAAAGATATCTTTCTTGGCATATCTAGCTCATTACTTTGCATTGGCAGAACACTACCAGTCTTATAAAGATCCTAAACTGTCAGGTTGTCCTTACTTGTCTTGTAAAATAGCCTCCTATCTCCTGAACTCTTGCACAGGTCAGATTTTGGCAGCTGTGGAGGAGCTCAACAGTGTATGTCCAGGACCCTTTCAGAGAGCAGAAGCCCAAGTTTCCATTCCACAAAGTGGTAAATGCTTGGACTGCTGGCCCAGCCTTGGAAAGACCCAAGATGCAGACCAGCAACACCCCATTCTTAGGACATAATTAATGCGCTGTTAATTTTTTTTTCATCAACAAAGGATTACCAAAATACCGCATGATTTCCTTCAAAAATGTGACCCTCCCTTTCCTGTCTCATTTTTCTTTTCCTGGATCCAAACGTGGTTTCCATTGGCTTCATGAAAACAGTTATTTCTGTTCATTTTCCTCAACTCGTCTCAGTTCCTTGATCCCGAGGAGTCCAGAAATGCTAAAGCGAACTGTTAGCATGAAATTAAGCTGCTGCTTCTCTCACTCAGAGGCTCTTCTCTAAAACGCCTCTCCTGCTTGTGAGGCCAGTGGCTTCCTCTGTGTCCCACAGCAAACCTCACGGTGTTATAAAAAGCCAACTAACTAAATAATGCCATAGGAATCTTAATGACTAGGGTCGTTTGGCCAACAACATTACACAGTTTTTTCCCCTCAGAATTCAAGCATTTAAAATTACAAATATCCCATCCAATTCAGATTTAATTACCACTGTTCAAACTTTAAGAACTTTTTCGTTTTCAATTATGTAAAATTGGAAATAATGAACTACTGCCAAAGGATGGTCAACTGACTCCTTTTTTAAGGGGGAGCAGGAAAGTTGCATACTTGTCTCTTCCTGATCAAATTTTCTATTGTTGACTAGTCATTTTTCTACCGAACTTCCCCAAATCAGCCAGGTCAACTTCTCTACATTTATCATCAACCAAGAATGAAGTTAACCTGTGATGAGCCCTGATGTTTGATTTGGCCATAGAGATCGTAGTTTCCAGAACAAAAGTCCATGTCTGAGAGCTAGGCTGATGCAAACTCTGAATGGCAGAGGGCATTTTAAGTAAGAACTGTCATGGAAAATCCAGGATTTAACAGTCACCATCAACCCAAACAAACTTGGAGCTACTCCACACCATCCGTTGGGTGAGGAAAGGGAATGGGGGAGGCCAGCACCTTTAGGGCTTCTAAACGATCCCACTCATGACTTGTCCTGCTTCCTGTGAAAGGCTAGACTTTAAAGTCATGCACATCTGGGCATGCTTTAGAAACGTGGCTGCTGAGAAGGCAGGGCTAGGAACAAAGGCTTCCTTCAAGAGAGCCCTACCTATTTGGGAGAAGTCTCCTTGCAGTAATAATGGATTCATGGTAGCAGTTTTCTGAAAATCCATTTCGGTATGCTTTGCAATAGTCCATTGTCTCTAACAAGCATCTTTTAAAAAGAAAAAAATACACAGTTTTCTTTTAGTACCCCAAATCACCTTTTTGAATGGAAAGTACCCATCTACCTATCAAGTAGTTCTTATAATGAGACTGACTTTTGCATTACTGAAAAAGAAAGTTTTATATATATATATACCTATATGTATAGATAGACGGATAGGTGATAGATAGATAGACAGATGATAGATAAATAGATAGATAGATATGGGTGTGTGTATGTGTGTATATGTATATATACTTTATATAATGACATGAATCTAAAGTATGTGTGTGTGTATCCTTATATCATAGCATCCATTTGAATTGGGCTGCGCCTCATCACCACTGGCAGTTCTGTTTACAGGGAAGGACGAGGAACTGGGGTGAGGACTTTATTTCCACTGAGCTTCTTCTTTGGAAACAAGAATCCTTGTGTCTGGGAGATGCTCCCAGTTTCATGTAGGAACAGCATCCTTTATATTGACCACTAAAACCTAAAGCCCTAAGGATTTTTTACCTTAAATGTGTGCTGTTTTGGCTTTGAGGCACATGGAACTGTTTTTAAGAGTATATGTGCCAAGTGGAAAAAAAATCCTTCTTTATCTTTATGCTGGAATTCTATTCACGCTTCTTCATTGCACAATCTTATCTTTGGGGGGTTTTTTTGATGGCCTTCGCTACACATGTCTCCCTCACTCTTCACCCATCTTTAGTATTACAAGGTTTTATGAAGGTTGAACATTTTGTACCTGAGTAACACTTTTTCCCCAGAATATATTTGTATTTACCAAAGTCTCAAATTACCATGGTAACTATCAAGAGTCCCGAAAATGTATGTTGCTTTTTCTGTGCTCAACCTACAGCAAAGTTGCCACCAATGGCCACAGAGATTACATAAGAATTACCTCCGGGGCTGAGAAAAGAGCCCCTGCCTCATTAATTTCTTTCCATTTTAGTGCGTCTTGGGGGAGATTGAACGGCAAACCTAGGAGGATAATAAAAGCATCAATACAGACTCTTCTTGTTCTGTCTCAGGCAGGGAGAGACTGTCCAGTGCCTGTGTGTGCCCAGTCAGTGGTGCAGGGGAGAGAAGAGGAAGTGTTGAAAAACGGAACAGGAAACAGATGGGAGATGTGATCTCTCAAAACTCCCAAAATTCTGAAAAACCTCAGACCAGCCTGGTTGCTTGAAGATTAGAACAAAAGTGAGATCTGTGCATTACCAAAGAGGTCAGCGAAGCAGGCATAGCCAGGAGTCGTGTCACATGGACACCAGATCCTACTGGCTGCAGTTCAGCAGTAGCAGAGGGAAGTGAGAAAGCTTGACCACCACTGAGTTAATTTGGGCCAAGAGCGAGGGAGAAGGGTGACACTGTTGCAATGACAACCTCAACTCTAGCTTCACGTTGACAGCTGAAATCTCTGCAATCATGTGATTTGGGGTTAAGAACACTTCTTTCTTTACTGAGAATTAAGAAGTATTTACCAAGAATTAAGCCCTTGATGGCAGCCAGAGGAAAAGGACTCAGTCTTCCACATCTGCAGGCTTTTGGGCTCTTGGAAGGGAAAGGAGGGAGCAGAGTCTGGAATAAATGGGTTGGGGTCATTTTCAGTGACCCCAAGGCAGAAAGTTCAAAGAATCTAAATGGCTTCATTAAAATTCATCACAAGGTGCAGTTATTTATCTAAAAATGATTCCTATGCCCAAGTTCAGAGCTCTGGGAGAAATTGTTGTGGTGATTGCTTTCCCAGGTTGGAACGAATATCCAGATTTGAATCTTCCTTTTCTTCACTGGTTTGGCAGGTGGGCTGTGGGGAGAGGGGGAGTGATCTCTCCCTAACACCAAAAAGTTGAACCTGCTTCCTGAAGAGATGCTAAAATCTGACAATCCAGCTGACCTCCCCCTAACAAAGACAGAGAGCAATGCCATCCAGCAATCCCAGACACCCCTCCCCCTCCCAGGCAACTGCATTTCACTTGTGGCCTTGCACAGCCTGTGGTCAGGAAAGAGCCTTTGAACACATCTCCAGGGCTGCAGCGATTAGAAGGTCTTTGATTACTCAGCTCAGCTGGTCCTCCCTTCTCTCTATTTCTCTCCTCTCCTCCCTCAGCCCCCTTCACCTTACTCAGTAGCCCAGACAGGTTTTTTTTAAGCAACCAATTTTTTTTCCTCTCTTTTCATTTTCCTATAGCATCCTAAACCTCAAGATGTGGTTAACACTAATCCTGATTTATTTAGGGTTTATCTGCATTATTAATTCCAATCATGAAAAAAAAAGTGCTCCAAGCCCTAGTTTGTATACAAAGTTTGGGTGTTTGTGAAAGGGGCCAGCAATCCCTGGGAAATATATTTTCTTTAGATACCTTTGAAATCCAAACAACTTTCTTTTCTAGTCTGAAAATGTTCCTTGAGATGAGTCCCATCCTTCACAATTTCATTTATTATTATTTTCCCCCCATCAATATCCTTTGAAGCTGCTTCCTGCATTAATCTGGACTTAATATGGATTTAAACATTTACAATGGGAAATAATTTGGGTTAAAAAATAATCTTCCTTGATAAAGCTAGAAAAACCCCCACAACTGTCACCATCTCTGACAGCCAGGAATGGAATGAGATTTTTGAATATGCATATTGAAGAAAAGGGAAAGCAAGACTAACAGGGTGGATGTTATATTTTATGTTTGTCAGCTGTTATGACTGACTGGAGTTGAGTGATATCCAGGGTCTTGACTCGTTGTTTGAATGAATTCATCATCACTCAGAACATACGAACAGTTATTTGGTACATACGATGTACTAAAAATACCTTCCGCAACTGTGAGGGAAGGCTGTCTCTCAGAGGGAGCAGCCTGCACCCATCGCTCACAGAGGAGCTGCCCAATAACTAACAGGTTCCAACCCCCTTCCCACCCATCCTTTCCATTTTTCCATTCTTCAGTCTATTAACTGGTATAACGCTGGAGGTAGAAAGTTCACATTTCTTTGACTAGGCTCCAGGCAAGGCCAGGATTCTCCAGGGAATTCTCCCTGGATTTGACTCAAGGAGCACACGGGGATTGGAATATTTTCATGGGAATTTAAAGGAATTCAGATTTGACCTGCAAGTCTACTTTATCAGACTTCAACACTTCAGGCAGTCCTAAAAGTGTTTGGATTTCTTGGGAACTTGACAAAAGGGGCTAGGCTGAATCTAAGAAGTGCCCCTTTTCCAGGATGGAAAATAATGTGGTATGGATTTCACTACTCTCCATTCCTATGCCTGTGTCAGACATGACTAATCAAACACAGCATCCTTTCCCATTGAGCCAGGAGGCAGCCTCTGTATCCTTCTCAACACAATGGCTTGGGAGCCACCTGCAGTGGATCAGATTTGGAAGACACATCGAAAGTTATTTTACATTCCTGCTGGGCCCTGAACCACTTGGGGAGACTCTTGGCTGATCTCAGGCTTTTAGCATTCCCCTTCAGCCTATGTTGTGCATTACTGCTGGCTCCTATTCCTGTTCTTGATAATATGGGGCCGTGGTGTTGGGAACAATTCCGGAAAGGCTATACAGACCAATGTGAGGGCAGGGGTCCTTTGACTGCTGGAGCTCTCAGAACCACCAGTGCTAACCAGGCAAATTGGAAACTCAGAAGGAGCCACCCTATTCTTGTTCCTGAGCCCCAGAAAGTCTGACTCCTGTGGATTTCCTTCCAGCATCCCTCAGTCACTTGGGCCAGGATATAAGGTAGCTGGGATAATCTTCTGATCACTTGACCACTCAGAACCAATTATATCAGATTCAGAGGAGTCTCACAGCTCTTCAAGGCCTTCCTCCAATGTGCCTCTGACGGGTTCATCAGGCTCATTCCTCTCGAGGTCCCTGTCACATCAGCCAGTTGCCATACTCCACACAAGACAGTTCTTCCCCATCCAGGAAATCCTTTCCAGTGGCCACACACTCTCCTTCCCCCTCTAAGACGTCTGCCCCAGCTAACTGACTCTCGTCTTCACTCTGTGTCCCTCACCAATTTTCATCTGTGCTGTACACTTCAATAACATTTACCCCTTTCCAAAGTAATATAAATTCATTGTAGACATTTTAGAAAATACAGATATACAAAAAAGTGGAAAATTAAAATGACTTGTAATTCCATTAGGATATACATGATTTTCCTTTTATGAAATATTTCTTTTTTATTGTAAAAAATATACATACTTAAAGAAAGTGAATTTTATAATTTCTTATATATAAATTATACCTTAATAAGCTGAGCATGTATCTATATATTATACATAGAAAAGAGTACATATAGTGTGCATCTGAACTTTATATGCTTTTTAAACAAAAACAAGGGTTTCATATTTTGTGTACTCTATTGAAAAGTCTGTAAACTTTGTTGTCTATAAACTTTTAGATCCTAAAACATAATAGCTGAACAATCTTAGGGCACATACCTACATTTCCAGTATTCCAAAGATATGTCAATGTTTGCCCATTCTTTTTTAAATTTCTTAACAGCTTTATTGAGATAAAAATTACATACCAAGCAATTCACCCAAAGTGTACAATTTAATGGTTTGGGGTATATTCACAAGGTTGTGCAACTATCATCACATTCAATTTTAAAACATTTTCAACACCCCACACCCCTGACAGTCATTCCCACGCCCATTCTCCGCCAAACCCCCTCAGCCCTAGTCAGACACTAACCTACTTCCTGTCTCTGTGAATTTTCATGTTGTGGACGTTTCGTGCAAATGGAATCATTCAATATGTGGACTTTTGTGACTGGCTTAGCGTGTTTTCAAGATTCACCCATATGTTGTAGCATTCCTTCATTCCCTTTCATTCCAAATAATATTCCATTCTGTTTGCCCATTCTCTGCAAGAGTTTCTGGTTTTCGTTTTAGTGATGTCAATTGCAGTACTTTACTGAATTCAGTAGCCCTCACATCTCCCATCTGTGCACACTTGAATTGTTCCAGTGATTATTTTTTGTAGGATTCTACTGAATTTACAAAGAATCTTAGTTCAGTTCAGTTCAACAGATACATATTGAGTGTTGAAATGTGCAAGGTTCTTTGTTAGAAAATGCTGAGGATACAAATATGAATGGCTATAGCCTCTGTCATTCAGGAATTTACAATCTATTTATATCAAATCAGGAGAGCAAACCATGTCCACGAGTTACTCTTTAACTTTTAACTAATATTTTAATTTATGTTATTTGGGTATTGACGTGTAAATGTCTTTCAAGTTTATTCCATGTGTTTTTATGTTTATACTATGGTATTCTATAAGCCACTCAAAAACAGAAACTATGGGTTCTATTTCTTTTGTGTTATAGTAATGTTAATGATAATCATAATTACAGCAGCTACCATTTACTGTGTATTTACTTTATTTGATCTTCAAAACAATCCTGTGAGTTGGCTATAGTTATTTTCATTTGCAGATGGAGAAACTGAGGCTTGGAGTGATAAAGCAACTTGCTGAAGGTCGCTCATCCGGTAAGGATGGTTGCTGGACTACACTAGGCCCCAGCTGCTTAGAGAACATTCTTAGCAGCCAGTAGGTGATAATTGTCCACCTGCCACCGTGGCAGGCAGCTCTGCATTTTGGTCTGGGCAACCTGAACTAGTCTCTGGGGGTGATAGACAAAGTCAAAGGGTCTCAAATCTTCATCCTGTGGCATTTGTGGTGGTGTCCATTTCGTTATTCTCTTTTTTTCTTTTTTGAGGAAGAGTAGCTCTGAGCTAACATCTGCCACTAATCCTCCTCTTTTTTGCTGAGGAAGACTGGCCCTGAGCTAACATCCGTGCCCATCTTCCTTGACTTTATATGTGGGACGTCTACCACAGCATGGCTTGACAAGGAGTGCATAGGTCCACACCTTGAAACTGAACTGGTGAACCCCAAGCCACCAAAGTGGAACGTGTGAACTTAACCGCTGTACCTCCAGGCCGGCCCCCATTATTATCTTGACAATGATGGAAAACATAACTCCCCAAAGGGCTGCCTCTGCTTGGTACAAGAAATCACTGGATGTCATCTTTGGAATTTACCGTTTTGGAGTCAAACTTTAGAAGATGCACTCAGAAATAACAAATTAGGAACCTCTCACACCCCAAAATGTGCCATTTGGCGGAGCAGCGTGACAAACGGCAGGATGTGAGAACTCAGGCCTCTGATGTTGGGCCTCTAGAACAGTCCGTCTACCTTCCTAAGACACACTGGACTGGACTGTGCTGGCATCTTCAACAAGAAGGCAAGTTACTCCATGAGTCCACATATCACAACGAAGACACTCAATAAATATGAAAGAATAATGATTGTTTCTTTCACATTCGCTGACAGGATAAAATCCTGGTAAAGAGCCTTTAAGGTCTAATTACTTCGTAGGCACTGAAACCAAACTGCTAGCTGAAAAATTAATTGTGGAGCCGTCGAAGATAGAGTTGTAGGAAGTTGTTTTGAACAGTGGTGTCACTCTGAAACGCCACGTAAGATGAGGAGCAATAAACACCAATGCAAACTGCCCAAAGTAACTGAGCGAGAGGAGGCTAGAGGTGCAGCTGGCACGGAACGGACTCCCATTCATTTGCTGTTTACTTCAGTACACAAAATATGTGTTGAGGGAGTGACCAACTGAATTAATTATTTAACACAAAATGTCATTAGGGACATTGAGAACAATATGCATATGATCTCCATAGCACCAGTGAAGGCCCGAAATATTAATAACAGCAATTACAATATAATTAACATTTACTGAGCACTAGCTATGAGCCAGGCCCTATTTCAAGTGCTTTAAATATATTATCTCATTTAATCCTTACAACAAATTGTGAGGCAAATATTGTCCTCATTTTTAAAATGAGGACATGGAGGCACAGAGAAGTTAAACAACCTGCCCAACATCACACAGTTAGTAGTGAAAAAAAAAAAGAAAATGCTCAGAATTTGCCAGGCTTAGGCATATCCACTATGCCATTCTTTAATTTCTGAAGATATCACTGAGTTTCCAGGATCTTAAAGAAATATCCAGAGATTATCCAGTCCGTAGTTTTCAAACTGTTCCATGGAACCATGGAAGTCGCTTCAGAAGTTCTACCAAGAATAATATTCAAAGAGATTTATGCACCCCTATGTTCATCACAGCATTATTCACATTAGCCAAGATATGGAAGCAACCCAAGTGCCCATCAATGGATGAATGGATAAAGAAGATGTGGTACATATATGCAAGGAAATACTACTCAGCCATGAAAAAAAGACAAAATTGTGCTATTTGCAACAACATGGGTGGACCTTGAGGGTATTATGCTAAGCAAAATAAGCCAGACAGAGAAAGACAAACACTGCATGACCTCACTCAGATGTGGAAGATAAACAAACTCATGGATGAGGAGAACAGATTAGTGGTTACCAGAGGGGACAAGGGTGGGGTGGAGTGCAAAAGGGGTAAAGGAGCACATATGTATGGTGGTAGATAAAAACTAGACAATTGATGGTGAACACGATGCAACCTATACAGAAACTGATATATACTAATGCACACTTGAAATTACACAATGTTATAAGTCAATATGACCTCAATAAAATAAAGTAAAAAAAAAAAAGAGTATTTTTGCCAAACAGGGATGAATTCAGCTCCCTGGGGGAAATACTTGCTGCTTGAACTTCCTTTAAATATTGGATTTCCACACAACATTTTGTTTTCATACAAAAGAGAGAAAGAGTATTCCATTGGTATAGGTCAGTGGCTGGCAGATGTTTTCTGTAAAGGGCCAGACAGTAAATATTTTAGGCTTTGCAGGCCACAAGGTCTCTGTCACAACAACTCAACTCTACTGTTGTAGTGCAAAAGCAACCATGAACGATATGTAAATGAATGAATGTGGCTGTGTCCCGATAAAACTTTATTTATAAAAGTAGGCAGTGGGCCACAGTTTGCTAACCTCTGGTCTACATCATCCCCCTGCAATCAACTGGAGTTTGTCTAAACTTTCTAAATAGGGGTTGTCTTGCTTACACACACACAGGAGGTATATTGTCCAAGACCCCTATATTTATTAATGCCAGTCATCAGAAAACCCATGCCACAGTTTAAAGGAAAGGAAACTAACGTGTATTGAATGTGAACTTTGTGTTGAGTACTCTACTAATGGCTCTACATCAGAATTAATCCTCAGCATAACTAGGTAAGGTGAACGGCATGATCCCTCTAACAGAGGAAACTGAGGCTTAAATAGGAAACTGAGGTGAAAATAGTAGCTAGAGTCAAACCAAAGTCTCGCTATATGCTATCACATCGTGTTGACGCGGCTTAAAGCCACATCGCCTGACCGGAAGGTCATTGATAAGTCATCTTCAGTCAATTCGTCTCTAGGAAAAACCATTCAAGTTCACTTCATAACATCACTTTGCTCCTCCTCGGTGCTTCACCATCTCTATTAAGTTAGAGACTTAAACACTAGGGCCACCATTTCTCTATGAGCTTTCCCAAGCATAAGACAAGAGGAGAATAACCTTGCAATTTCGATAAGCTGTTCTCCAATTTATGTTTTCTAGTCATTCATTGTCTATCTTGGTAGGTTGCACTGGGGTTTGTATTAGCTGGTGATCCTCCATGATCCATATGTCTTTTATAAAGATCATTTTTTTCTCCATCTTTTTTTTTTTCTACCTCCTGTTCTTGCTATGCTGGGAAATTTCAAAATTCTAAGTCTTCAGTAACCTCTTTTTGTCAAACCTCTTTTTTCATTTCATGGCACTACCAGCTTGGTTATATGCCACCAGCAGATAAAGAAATCTAATTTCTTCCTCCTGCATGGGATAGGTTGAAAATGTGAGGCTGAGCTACTGGTGGTCGGAATACTAAATCTCTTCCAGAACACACATTCGTTGTCTTTTTTCATGTTCACCAAAATGCCTTGGAATGGAAGGATCTCTTACATCTATTTTTAATTTGTTCTGGATTGGTTTCCTTTCAAGAACCGATTAACCCCATGCAACTGGCAATATGAGGTTGGTGCCATCCCAGAAGTCAGTGATAGCATCGCCTCTAGTGGCTCTCAGTTCCAGAAAAATCCATGTCCTCAAGCTACCATAGCCCACCTCCACTACTGAAGGGGAACCCAGCTGGCTGTGAAACAGAAGAGAAATCCATCACATGTGGAAAACTCAGCCACCGATAAGCAGCTCTGCAGGCCTTTCATTTGGGGACAGACCACGGAACTGGCCCACCAGCAACAGTCAAACAGTCTTTAGCTGTGATCGGCCACTTCCATCACCTCCGAGACTGGCAGGTTTCCAATAAAGCCAATAGCCCCCTCCCTCAGGGTAAGGTCATCAGCAGGAGGCAGGCATTGTCGGTTAACCCAGCAATTTGACAACAGTGTTAGCTTACACTCTATTAGCCAGCAGCTACACCCTGACCTCTGACCCTGACATTGACCTCAGACGGCCCTCTCCTGAGGTAGACTCTGATCATCTGATTTGGCCCGCCCTGCTGGTTAGCATGAGAGAAGGCCCCTCAGTACCAAGCAGGTCTCCCTGGTCACCTCTGCTCCCAACAGAAGACATAGGCTTGAAGTACAGAAACAAGCCAGAGTTGAACCCAAGATGCCAAAGGTGAAAGTTCAGAAGCATATCCATCAGCAGCCTGTCACCAAAGGACGATGTAAGAACTATGGAAGCTTTCAGCGCAGGAATAGCCGTTGTCTCCAGACAGTTCTGCTCCTTAATGGAAAAGACATATCAAAATATGGCTTACAAAATACAAAATAATGGACTGAGATGTACATTATATGAGGGTGTTAGATTGCAATGTACTTTACAGTGGGGGAATTAGATTGAAGTGTTATGCCAGGGTAGTTAGGTTGAAATATGGATTATCCTAGGAATGTTAGCTTGAGATGTGCTTTATAACACAGTTGTTAAATTAAGATGTGCTCTTCAGTGCAGGCATTAGCCTGAGATGTGCATTATAGCAAAATTGTTAGGGGAAGATGTGGATTCCACTTTGGGAGGGGGAGAAGAGAGAGGAAAACACCTTGTATTGAATATTATTCAAGGTTACGGAATGTCTTCTGCATTATGTGGATTTTAGGAGTTTGATTGCAGGGGAATGAGAGCATGAAGTATATAAAATGCTCCTTCCCTTCTCCTTTCTCCCCAGTCAAACAATCTGCCACTTTCCCCACTTTTCCTGTTAGGGACTTAAAGGCCTCCCCCATCAATAAAAACATTAGCTCACTAAACAGCCTGATGGCTTTTCCTTCCCTGGCTTAACCCTTCGGGAGCTGGGGTTTCCTTTGGATTTGTAAAGATATTGATCCCAGATAATGTTTGCTTTTCTAACTCTCTCTTCCGTGGACTTGATGGATAGGTTCAGGGCTCCATCTCGGCAGCCAACTCACCGCAGCTACCCAGGGAAAGGGGAATGGAAGGCGAGACAAGTGTTCAGTAGTTAACACCATTGGAATGCTTTCCCTGGGATGGACAGGCAGAAACGCAGTGGCTGGGGAGAAATGTGGGGGCTCCAGTCCCTTTCAATCAGCACAGGATTTCACTTTCGATTTTCCTCATTCTTATCCTGATCCCTCTACCAGTATTTCTTTACTTCAGCTTAGAGTGTTGTATAATTTCTAATGAATATCAGATGCTATCTCGAGGTTGGCCGCCCTGAGTTGTGTTTTTAAAGACTGGCTTTCCAGTTAAAGAAAGTGCTTCTCTGCAGCATTATCGATATAGATGAATACAGGTAGCTGTGTGGTTTACTTATGATGCCGGTCTAGGTGGGGCCAGTTTGAATAAACCCTCACCCCAGATACAAATCTTACCCAGGAAAAATAAGTGAAGCGAAATGGGAGCATCATTTTGCTCATTAACCACGCGGCCTGCAAAAGTTCACCAGCCGTCTCCCCAACAGTGTGTTTGTTCTTTCTTCTCTTCCTTAGCTTGGAAGATATAATTTACAGCCTCCAGAAGTCTAGCCGAGCGTGATTGGATGGTGTCCAGCTTTGCCGGAATCAGAGAGGTGAGTTCCAGCCTTCTTGTTTCTCAATGAAAGAAAATGTTATACCAGGTGAGTTCACGCAGTCAAAAAGACTAACCTGCCAGACAAGGGCACCAAACAAAACCAAACAGTTCAAAGGAAATTGTGGTGTTACTAGACACCCCTGCATTGTGCCTTGAGGTTCCAGGAAAGAGGCAAGCGGCCATTTCTGTGTGCATTTTGTCAGGCTCTATTTCTCTAGATAGAAAAGTGAGTTTTGCTGCAGGACAACAGTATTACCTTCCCTGGCTGAACTTGCTGTGGGTCAAACACAAGACATGTGACAGAAATATGCTGGCCAGGTGAAAAGCAGCTCCACCCACCTGGTGTGTCTTTGCCAACTTTAGTCTCTTTGTCGGCATTCCCACTCCTCCTCTCCGAGAGCATTTCCTGGTGAAAGACTTTTTAAAAGTTTGCCTTATTCTCCAGCCTGGTGTGGGTGTCCATTCCTGCCTCATTTTCTGACATCACATTTTCCTTAAAAATAGGCTATGAGAGCTATTTCTATCCCCTGTCAAGGGATCTGTCCAGCCAGACTCCCACGGGATGTAGGAATGAGTTTAAAACCAATCCTGGAGAAGAAAAAAAAAAAAGAGGGTTGGCTTAGACCCAGACTCCATTTTTAAACAAATCTTCTGTTGGGTCAAGTGAGATATTTGGGGCCCCTCCCTATGAGAGGGATTACAATATGGTTCCCTTGAAACACCACCTGAAATCTCGCTCCAAAGAAGAGACCAAATAGCGTCCCGACAGAATCACGGTGGCCTGGTGGTCAGAAGCAGTTTTGGAATCAGTCCCACCCCCATCACTTAATTGCTTTGTGAATTTGGGCAAATCACTGGACTTATTTGAACCTCAATTTCTCCATCCACAAAATGGGTCTAACGGTAGTATCAATTTCACAGGGATATTACAAGGATCACATGGGCTAATGCACATAAAACACCTAGTCTTATGCCGGCCTCAGGTTAATCCCTCAACAAACAGTGGCTGTCAGCTTTATAACTTTATTGCTATACTAGCAGGTGTAACAGTGAGCCTGTTTACCTCGGGCTCCCGCAGTGTAGCCTTATCATATACCACACCAACCCTCATGCGCTCATTAACGCACCTGGTTTTAGAAACAGGCTGTGTCTCCTAGCCTCGCTCCTTTACAGAAGCACCGTTTATGAGGATTTTCTCTGTACAGGAAGAAGGGCAGCCCCGCCTATGAGAGGAGAAACAGATTAGAAGGGCCTCACTGATGGAATATAATCCCCGCTCTGTACTCTCTGGTAACTAGCCATGATTGTGTTTCAAAGGTAACAGCTCATCTCCACCACAGGGATTGGCACACAGTCCACAAATAGGGCCTAATGTGATCCGACAGGCCTGATTTCTCTAGATATATGTTAAAACAACATGCCCAGTGCTGATGGCTCCAAGGTCCTGACCTTTAACGAGGACTTATGACGTAAGGCAAGCTGCCTAGGAGAGCAAGCAGGGCAGAAGGCCAGAGGGACAAGGTCATTGGCTAATGAAGTGGTCAGCATTGAGTTTCTGTCACTCAGCTGGTTAAGAGGCAACTGAGAGGGAAGTAAAAGAAAATGGGAACATTTAAGAAACAAAGGGATGGACCACATTTGAGCTAACACTCCAAAACCGAACTGATGTTGTCAGAAGTCAGGGTGACGAAATGCAGCACATCTGAGCCTTCATTGTGGCCATGTTCAGTTTTACCTGCTGAACACAGGCTGGTTGAAACAGCTTTTGAAAGAAGCTAACATTATATAAATTCCAACTAGGAATGAAAATGAACAGGTACTAACCCAGCCTGCTCTTTGGTTCAAATCGGCTTCTGACACATAGGAAGGAAAAGTACTCAAGAAAGTGGGCTTGGAAATGGATTCCAGATCGATTCTCTCTGGGCTCTGGGCAAATACCCTCTGAGCTTCAGCATCATTATCTGGAAAACTGGTAACAGTACCCACCTCAAAGTGCTGGTAGAATTAGGGGAGACAATTCATGTCAAGGGCGTAGTATGGTGCTTGGCACAAAGCTATCACTCAAATGTGAGCACTTATTATTGTTATTCAACATGCTCTAACAATCTTAGAGAGAAGTGTGGGGCTTTTTTTTTTCCTTTTTTTCCCAAAAGCCCCCTGGTACATAGTTGTATATTTTTAGCTGTGGGTCCTTCTAGTTGTGGCATGTGGGACACCGCCCCAGCATGGCCTGATGAGTGGTGCCATGTCCGCACCCAGGATCCAAACTGGTGAAACCCCAGGCTGCCGAAGCGGAGCGCATGAACTTAACCACTCGGCCATGGGGCTGGCCAAGTGTGGGGTTTTTAAAAAATGGATAATAAATTGGGTGTTGTAAAGTAAGAAAACAACTCAATCAGTTTCACAGCGGCAATTTCTAATGCTTCCCATTGGGCAAGTTCTTCAGACTCTCACCAAGCCAACAAACATTTGCTGAAAACTAATGAGTGCTGAGCACTATGCTAGGTCTTGGGATGGGGTTGTATATGGATCAGAATCATTCCCGACTTCATTCTTCACAGCCTCACTGGGGAGGCAGAAACTTCGAGACTTACAGCATAAGTGGTAGTATATTTCAAGACTATAGTATGGGTGGGGGCAACCAACTCTTCCTGAGAGCATCAGAGAGAAGTTAAAGAGATGAAGACGTTCATATCTGTTATAGCACTTGATTGTCCAAATGATGCCTTGGGGGCAGGTAAGACTGATCACTCTCCCCCATTCATTTTATATATAAAGAGGTCAAGACCCAGTCAAGTTACCCTTGCCTTTGTTTGCAGTAGTTTGTAGTAGAACTGAGACCATTATCTCAGTCCCCACACTTCCAGGACGGAGCTTCTTGGCAGTATCAGAATGAATCATGACCCCTGATGCCCATCCGAGGTCCTAACTACCGCTATCATCAAAGCCAGATTTAACCCACCTCTTGAACATCCCAACACACAAAGATGTAGAGGATTTCAGTTCCATGTCCTGAATTAACTAAAAGATTCTTTCAAAACTTTTCCCTCTCGTTTCCCAAAGTGAAACACTATGGGCGAGGGAAAGAAGCCCTGAGTGGACAGATGGAGGAGCAGCTCGCTGGGCTCAGCAGTGCAGGGTCTCCCTCCAGTCCCACCACCACTGATGCCTCAGGTCCCCAGATAGGGAGTCATCGCCCCTGCCCACCTCTGTTACAATGATGATCTGAGGATGAACTGAAAGCACTGATCTGAGGAAGTGCTTTGAGTGTTGAATGGAGGGCATAAGGTTCCATGGAAATGATTATCAAATTAGAATGGAGTAGCCTGGGAATAAAGAGGTCGAGTGTCACCGGGGCAGCCAACTCTCTATTCCCATCATAACCCAACCCAACCTCTTTCTCAGAATTCAGTTCCTTGGGATTTTGGGGGGTTTGGAGACTAGTAGAGCAGCACAAATGCTCATATCCCATTAACCAAGGCTGCTATCTTTCTTTCTTTCAAATATGCACCCAGATTTAAGCTTATTTTCTGCTTATAAAGATAATATATAATCTCTTTTTAAGATGCAAGAAATTTATCAAAGCATAAAGAAAGTTAAAATAACCCTAAATTCCACCACCCAGAAACAAACACTGTTAACTTGGACTACATCCTATCAGATGTCTTCTGCATACATAAATATATATGTGTCTTATTTTATGTCGTGGTATCATATTACACATGCTGTCCAAAACAATATACCATGTCAGTGAATTGTAGATTTGTATGTTCCTTTTCAACGATTGCACTGCATTCCAGTGTTGGATGTACTGTCAGTTATTTAACGAATCCCCTAAGGATGAGCAGTAATTTTATTATAAACGATACTCTAATGAACATCCTTGTGCTTGGTGAATCTGTCCAATTGTCTCCTTAGGATAAATTCCCACAAGTTGGAATCGCTGGGGAAGCTGTTCCCTTCAGCCAAATGATAAGAGAGAATTCACATGGAGCGGTGAGGGAATAAAGGGACAATGACCAGTCAAGCTGACGAGTCCCATCAATCCTGACCTGTGACGATTGCAGGAACCCTTATCCATTCATCCATGGGGAAAGGAGGGTGAAAGAAGGTGAATTTTCATATCCCTGAGATTGACATCATGACCTGAGGGTCTAGAACTAGATGACTGTGTTCCTTCACTTCCCCACTTCCTGTGCTTCCTGCCCTGGCCTTTAGATCCATTGCACATCTTATAGCCCACTCTGCAGCACTTTCGTCCCCTCGTCTCAACCATCAGTCAGTGGGTTCCATTTTCTCTTGACTGGGCTTTCTTTCTGATGCTTTTCTCCATATGGGGCCCAAAGGTTGATTAACTCTTTTGGGTAGAAGTAGGCACTGATAGCATCCAAGCAGTGAGTTGAGTTGGGTGATTACACTGCAATGTTTTAATTTGCCTTTGGACAAATTCCATAAGCTTTCCCAAGAAAATCTCTCATTAGATGTAATCATTTAATTTAAGAACAGTTGGGAGAGGAAGATGAGCTAAGATGACAGATGGAGGAATGCAGATGTGTGTGTCTTAGAGAGACTCAAAAGCGCTCTGAGGATTTGGCATCCAATGAAACACAATGTCGGCTTTTAGTGCTCGTGTCCAGGAATTTGAGAAATTTTCAAGAAATCATAAAAATACAGAGGTTTTCTCGGATGACAAGAAGTTTTCATTATTTTCTCTTGTGTGTAAAAACGTAACAAGGTCAACTAAAGAACTAGATACCCCTCTACAGACCCCCCAAATCCAGCAAACACAAAAAATAAAAATTTGAGTGGCCTTGTAGGAAGGCAAAACAAAGCAAAAAAATAATAGCCAGGCTGCTGTTAGAGAGAAGTTCCCTTTGCTCACATTGCCACAAAGATAACTTTTTTAATTCCATGCTTACACTGGTTTCCTTCAATCCTTCCTGAATTTTCTGGACATCCTAATTTGGTGTTTGCATAATTCAACATCTATTATTGTTTTAGGACCACAGTTATTATTTTAATTATAATTTTAAGCTGCCTAATATACCCAGAGGTCATTGGGCATCTAAAAGAAATAAATAAAAACAACTTGCCATTTTTAAAAGCAGCGTGTTTATTTGGAAGTCTCATGAGCCTCTCAACTAAGACATCATAAAACCTTCAAATAAACTAAAACGGAAGCAAAATAAAATGACTGGTCTTAATCTCCTTAGAAGGCAAGCAGGAGAAGCTTGCAGCTGGCTGCATGCTGGCATGAGAACTCTCAGAATGATTTTATTGCTGAGTTTGGGAACCCCAGTGTACGTCTTGATCCCCACATGCCATATTGCAATCTGCATAGTCCTAGTCCTAAATTTATAATCCTTGAGGCTTGGTATGAAGTTTTAGCCAATGAGAGGTGAGCCTAACAATGAATTTGATGCAGAAAAAGAAAGAGGCATTCTAGAGGCTTGGACGTGCCTACCTACTGACTACTTCATCCAGATGACTTTGGATGGCTTTCTCCAGTGGAGGTGTCAACAAAGCAGATTGAAGTCTTATCGACTCTGATATTTTGAATGTAGAATTGCTAAAATATCAAAGTCTAGTGATTTTACATTTGGAAGGCTAAAGAAATTTCAAAACAGTTCCATAATGTTCCCACATGTGAGTTTCCATAACAGAAAACAGTAAAATCATTTTCAAACCATTTACTGCTAGCATTCTCCATGTAATCAGAGCTGTTATGGTTTATTAATCAACAGAATTATCTAGTGGGCAGGAGGTTTATGCTGCCGCAAGACCTTCTTGCTACACAAGTTTGCAAGTCAGTAAGCATTATGGAATCCACTGAACAAGCATAGTCAGGATTTCCAGAGGGTAGTATCTATTCTCTCTATTCCAAGAATGGTCTTAGATAGTTTAGGGTGACTCTTTTTTGGGGCACAAAGAGCTAGACTGTAAAATTTGGGTCACTGAAAGTTCTGAGAACAAGGCAGAGAGTGTCATCCTCAGAATGGCAAAGGATGGGCTCCCAAAGATCTCCTTCCTTACTGTGGAAGAAATAAGAACGAAAAGAAAAGAAAAGAAAAGGAAGGAAGTTGATCCCCAGGGTGGCAAACTCAAATGGCTGGATGAACTAAGTAAAGAATAAAAATAAGTGAAATAGGAATGGCACAATTCAATAGGGAGAGGTGGGGACTGTGGAAAACATGCTCAGCCTAAAGGGTAGCTGCTGCTCAACTCCAGCTGATGGTTCCAAGGCCCAGTATAACCAGAGTTTTCAATTCTTCAAGAGAAGCTGGAAATACATTTTTTTTTACTTGAAATATCTCAAATTTTGAGTGTTGGCAATCAATTT
This sequence comes from Equus asinus, assembly GCF_041296235.1. Taxonomy (NCBI): domain Eukaryota; kingdom Metazoa; phylum Chordata; class Mammalia; order Perissodactyla; family Equidae; genus Equus; species Equus asinus. The sequence goes on from NC_091817.1 coordinate 35,754,777, forward strand.
GATACACTCACACAACATAGGAACCAAAGAAGAGATTCTACATGCCACATTGAGCTCATGGGCCATAAGTTTGTAAATTGTATGAGGCAGAAGTAAGCAGTTGGGAACTAAAAAGAGGACCAGGTTCTGAAGCCTGGAATGGATCATTTATATTAAAGAGTGCTTTCATTCTCTGTCTCAGGCAAGGGAGAGTCTTATCATGTCTTGGTACTAATTCCCATCTGTAAAGGAAAATATATACTTTTTCTCTCCCGTGCTATCTAATAACCTCAAACCTAAAATAACTTTTAATCTGCTTTATTCTTTCTTGCTGATTCTCTTCATAAATATTAGGCTGATGAATGAATTCTGTGTGTACTGAGCTAGGCTAATGCTTAGGATCTCTTAGCCTTCTAAGATGAGGATGAATTGATGCCTAAAAAGTATTTGTAGAAGGTAGAAATCTGTTTTGAGCCTATCTGCAAGATTTCTTGGATAAATTATAGTATAGTTTATTGGTTATTTAAGGATACTATCCTTACAGCATTCCTGGCATTTCAGCTTAAAAATATTGATATTCAGAAGGTATATCAGTCAGTTTTTACTAAGTAATGCTGCAGTAACAAACAATCCTTAAGTCTTAGTGACTTGTAACTAAGGCACATTTTTCGTGCACAAATTATGTGAAAGTATCTTTGCTCCATTTCATTTAAATCACGTGGTTGTATCTTGGCTCCATTTCATCTTTATTCTGAGCCTGGGGCTGAAGGAGCAGCTCCTCCCTAGCTTCAAAATAATGTCATGCTGGAAGAGAGAAAAGAAACCACATGATGGCTTTTAAAGCTTCTGCTCAGAAGTAGCATACATTCACTTCATCTCACGTTTTATTGGTGGCCAAAACAAGACACATGGCCAAGCCCGATGTTGATGAGGCAGGAGAAGTATTACCCTCTTGTAGGGAAGAACAATATTCAGGAACAATAAAACACTCTTCCACAGAGGACACTGCCTCAGAGACTTTGAAAGGGAAAAATAATGGGGAAGTTCCCCAACATCTCCTGTTGGAGAAACAAAGCTAGCCCTCAGGCTCCATTCTGACCTTGGTAGGGACTATTGAGGTAATTTGAGCAGTGAGTAGTTAAATACATGGCATTTGGAGTCAGACTTCCTGGATTCAAATTGTGGCTCTACTATTTCTTGGCTGTCAGGCCTTGGGTATGTTACTCAACACTCTTATGTCTCAGTTTCCTCATGGAAGCACATCTATCTCATAAAGCTGTTGGGAGGATTCAGTGAATGAAGGTATTTATTTAGATATGTGTTTGGCACATGCTAAGTATTGACTGCTACTGCAGTGGTGATAGCTAGAAAGCCATCAGCTCAAATGCATCTCAACCACCTTCTCAGTAAGAGTCAAAACCCCTCCATTAGAGCTAGATTACTCCAGGTCTTTTTGGCTTCAAGAATCCCATATTAAAAACCATTTGCTTCTGGAAGGGCTAAACCCTTTAGTCTTTATCAACTAATACCTTGTTGGGAATTACTTTGAGAGCATGTTCCAGCAGGATGGGATATAGGAAAGGGTCCCAGAGAGAGTGAGACAGAAAAAACAGAAACTGAGGAAGAAGGATCCCCAAATAAATTTGCCACACTTGATGGTTTTACCAAGAGCGACTCTGATCAGACCAGTGGTTCTCATCCTTGGCTACACAGTAGAATCCCAGAGGATGCCCAGACCACACCACAGACTAATGACATCAAAATTTCTGTGGGTGGGATGCGAGATTCTGAACATCTTAAAGCTCCCCAGGTTCTTCCTCTGTAAAACCAAGGGTGATCAACGCTGGAGCAGTCTACCTTCCACTCACAGCACCTGATTGCCTCCTTCTTGGTCCCAATTTTGGTCCACCATGGATCTGCATTAACCCCTGTTTCTGCAGAACAGTCCAGATTAACTGACCAGGAGAGAAACACTTGCTGACAAAAAAGAGGGAGAGATATGGCCAAAGTTAAGCATTTGCCTTTCCTCTCCTCCTGATTGATCACTTTATACAATAATAAAACTTTTAAAAGGTTGAACCTGAACTGAGGCTGTGACTGTGACACAATTAATCAAACTCTTCAAGAATCATCTTACATTATGTGCTTCAAGCATTGATCCACTTCACTAAAAGTTGGCCTGAAATACAACCTAGACACAAGATATTGGATCCATAAGAAATGGCCAGGATGCTGTCAATTGCTTTGTATCTCCATAAGATATGTGGAGCTGCCACTGACCAGACCATAAAGTGGACAAATTCAAACACATCAGCAGGGATGTCATCAGTCCCCACCTTGCCCCAACCTGCTGGGAATGGAAGTACAGAGAAGAGAGAGCTGATTATGTGTGTCCCTCAAACCTGCTATCACTGCACATAGACAATGATAATACTCTTAATCCATAAGGTTCCCAGTCTCCCTACCTGTTCTTGAATTGATCACAGACAATACTAGCATCCCTGGCACCATAAACTCTTCCCCATGGAGGCACATTTTTGGGGTCTTATTGATAGGACCAAATGCATCCCCCTTTTTAAGTCACAGGTACAATCAAGTCAATAACAATATCTAGCATCTCTGTGCAGTGTTTTCCAGTTGGTCAAACACTTAAAAGTCCCCAGACTCAGTTGAGCCTCACCACAATCCCATGAGGTAGGTAGATGAACCAGGATGTATGATCCCCATTTTACAGAAGAGGAAACTTGATGGGGAAGTGATGCGAGTTGCCGAGGTCATGGAACTCAGGGTGGAACTGGAACACTTGGTTTTAGGACTTGGATCCTGTGGCTTCTGGCAACTTCCAGGCAACATGGGAGACCACGAAGGAAATCATATCTTGCACTGGCCCCAGGAAAAATCACATTATAGGCAAATCTCTTTGCATGCCTTTCCTTGCCCATCCCCTTCACCAGCCTTCCCCCTCTCCTCCAGGCATCTCTCCCACCCTGTGTCCTCCCATTGCATCAGCCCACACTTTCACTAGCATCTCCAGGTCCAGAAGTCTCCCTCTGTACTTCTCTCTTGAAACTGCCCTGGTCTAAGCTGGTCCAGTGGAAAGACAGATGTGCCCTCAAAGCCCAGCTTGCCCTTGAGATCTAGCTATGTGACCTTGGACAAGTTACACTACGCTTTTGAGTTTCCTCCTCTTAGAATGGGTTCTTACTGTTACTTACTTCTTAGGGTGTATGGAAGACTGCATGAGTCATGGACATAAAGCACTCTGGACCATGTCTGGCATGTATTTGGTGCTCAAAAAGGGCAATTGTTTTAAAAATCATTTATATTTAGTTTAGTTTTTTTTTAAGATTTTATTTTTCCTTTTTCTCCCCAAAGCCCCCCGGTACATAGTTGCATATTTTTAGTTGTGAGTCCTTTAGTTGTGGCATGTGGGATGCCACCTCAGCATGGCTTGATGAGCAGTGCCATGTCAGCCCCAGGGATCTGAATCAGCCAAATCCTGGGCCGCAGAAGTGGAGCGCGTGAACTTAACCACTCTGCCATGGGGCTGGCCCCTATATTTAGTTATTAACTATATGTAATAGGTATAATAGCTAGCATTTTTTCAAAACCCACTATGTACTGCTATGTACTGCATTGTTCTCAGTACTTTTCATTCTCTCACTGTTTTCTGATGACAACCTTGTGAAGCAGGTACTGTTGTTACCCCACCTTGGGGATGAAGAAACTGAGACACAGAGGGGTTAAACAGAGCCTGCAAGGGATAGAACCTGGACTGGGGCTAAGTGGTATAACTCCAGAACCTTCACTCTTAGTTCAGATGCAAGATCCAGTTGAATGGGGGCGGGTGGGTAACAAACTTTTAACGTTGCTTCTTGCCATTTGCATTTTCAACTTAGAATATCTTTGAATAAAAGAAATGGCTCAAGCATATAGCACTTACTTGGAAAGGAGTGAATTAGTGATGGAGAAACATCTGCTATTACAGACAATAAGTAGGAAAGATGGTTTTTCTAGGTGCTGCTAAAATTATAGCAGGAATAGAGTTAGGAATCGCAAGAAGGTGTTAACAGTGATAGTTTTGTAGAGCAGGACTGAGCTCAGGTGAAGATAGCAGGGTTTTTCATTTTCATTTAGTACTTTTCTGTATTATTTGAATTTTGGAACCCAGGTCCACAAATAGGTTTCGTTTTATACCAAGAAGATTTATCTGAACAATAAAAGTATTGTTTTATTTTGTTATTTTCTTCCTTATGTTTCATATTTAAAAATTAATGAATGTGATGTTTAAAAATTATACCATAAAACCAACCACTTGCTCCGCTCCAATGTCACACCTTCAAGCTGCTTATCGTCTCAACACAGAGATAAGACAGAGCAGATGACAGAACTGGAGCGCCCAGCAAGATGGGTTATATAATTAAGTGCCCAAGAACGCAGAGCCATCTCTTGAGACTGTAGGAGTCCAGCTCTCTTCCCAAACATGGTATTTTCCCTGGTGTTTTTTTTTTTTTTTCCTCCACCAGAAATTTTCCACTTTAATTATGTGGGTTAGGTTAGCGGAGTTCACCTTCAGAACTTTAAATGCGCAAACAGCTAATCCCTTCCATAAGACACATTTCTGGGAAAGCCCAAAGATAAATGTTTACAGCCTGTGCTGGGAGAATGGAACCCAGTGAAATTTGAAATGATTTAAGCATGATGTGCCCGTGCCCGAAGAAACAATTTAGAGAGAGCTCTAGCCTCTATGTTCTCGAATTCTAGCCTTCGTTCTTAGAGAGAGTGGACTCACTGGCAACGCTCGGGGGTTAGATTTTTCCCCCCTTCTCTTGGTTTTGCCTTCAACTTGAGGAGGATGGTAATTAAAACCATACTTAAAATATTAAGTCTACTACCTAAAGGAATGAAGTTTATTAAAGTTGCTAAGCATTAAGTACAGAAACTCAAAATAGCCTGAGCACACTCCCCTCGGCATACACCCAAAATATTGGTTGAGAGGAGCCTGAGCATAGAGATGGCGAGTACACATACACACATGCACACACACACGTCAATACATTGATATATCAATAAGTGGAATGCATTTCTCAAATAACTAGCATTTGACAAGCAGAGAACAAAGATGACCCATAATTAAGGTACTTAGAAGGACTGGTTACTTAGCAAAATTGTGAAATGGTCTCATAAGGGTTCAGAGAAAATAGGAACCATGCTAAATGCCACTTAACCTCTTTGAGGCCTAGTTTCCTCATCAATCACATAGGGGTCAGTGATATCCCTTTGGAAAGATGTGGAAAAGGTGTAAGGAGATACCCAATGCAACACCCAGCATGGAGTAAGGAGGTACATAGTGTCAGGCCCCTTATTCCTAGGGGATCTCACGGTGGTTCAACTGACGAGAGATGAGCACTTCCTCTCTGAAGGGCTGGGTGGCATCTACAGGGCAGTCCAGGTAAATTCCAACTATGGTCAAGGAGTATTCGGTCACCATCCTTCTCTCTGTAATAGGACCAGCTGTTATTCAACTTTCCCTTATTGAAGCAGTTAGTTTCAACACCCCTTTCTTAAGTTTAGAGAAGAGCATCGGGGTTTTAAACGAACTAATTAATCAGAGACTATTTCACAAATTCCAGCCTGGCTCTTGTCCCTTTCCTGTCTGTCAGCAGCACTCCATGGTCAGTGGCTGCCCTCCAGTGCTCCCACTCAGCTCAGCGAAGACCAAGGCCCCCCATCCTTCCGTCTGGGAGCTCTCCTCTTCCCCATTCATCACCGGGGCCCTGCAATCTCGCCTGTCGATGCCCAGCTCTGGCTTGATGTCTCAGTTCTGGAACAGAGATGCTCCAGCTGCTACCTGGGAAGGCTCTGGCCCCAAAAATATTTAGTTAGCAGCCATTCAGTTAAGTGGAATTGACTTTTTATCGGCTTTTCTCTGTACGGCTGCCACCAGCGAAGGCTGTTTCCTCCTTCCTTCTTCTCTGCCTGTCAGTTCCCTCCACATTCCTATCGGCAGCCTTTAGCTCTGATCAATACTAACCGCTGTGTAACAGCTCACGCTTGGCTGCTCTGGTTTGCATCGATCAGACCCTTCTTCCAACAGGTAGTCAGCTATTTGAGGCAATGACTTGAGATAAACACCTACTTTTACTTCAGGCTAATTCATTTCAGGTGGATTTCAAGGAGGCCCTGCACCCCTTCTCTGTTAGACAAGCTGAAATCATAGAGTCAAGATCAACTCCTCACGTGCTCAAGATCCCAGGAGACCTTTCTTCCTCTCCCATTTTTTTCCTTTCCCTTGTATTTTGTAAGTACCACTTATAAACAAGATACCAAGACTTGGGACATTGAAAATGCCACTTCAGAAAATGTGTCAGCCAGCCATCCCTCTTTCCTTTTAACGAGATGCATCCAGGACTGCAGGAAACCAAGGGCTGCCACGGAGGCAGCATTGTCGCCGGGCAACCAAGCATCCTACTAGCTTCCCCAGAACTAATCTCACAATATCCTGCAACCCTGATTCTCTCACCACCTCAGGGGGCAGTCCTTGAATCCACCCTCATCCTTGTTGCAGACTCACAAGTGAATTTGCCAGGAGCTGATATCGCAAAACCAGTGGTTATTTTGCAATTGATTGGGGGTTGGTACAACTTCATGGCATTTGTGTTATAACCAGAAAACACACAAGACTAGATGATATACACCTTTTCCCCAACATGTACATTCAGTGTGGCTGAATGGTACATCTGATACCATCATGACCCTGTCACCTGGGTCCCCAACTTCCTGTCCTTTTTCTCTTTTTCCAGCCGCACTTGACACACCCACTCATCAGTCCTCAAGTCCTGTTGAGCCTTCCCTTGCAGTACAATTCCAGTGTCCCCGCCCCCTGTCTCAATTGCTAGCATCCTATTCAAGCCCTCACCTACTGGTGCTTGGACTACTGCAGTATCCTCTAGCTGGTTGCCTGGCTTCCAATTGTTCCCTCTTTGTTAGTTTCACTCTGCACACAGACTAGTCTCCCTGGCACTCTGCTGTGATTGCTTTTCTCTTGGAAATCTTCAATAGCTTCCCATCGCCTACCCTAATGGAGGCCAAGTTCCTCAGTCTATCATTCTGGCCTTCAGAGATCTGGTTCTTAGCTGTCTCTCCAGACTGTCTCTCCCTGTCCTCCAGCAAAAATCCCACACTCTAGTCCATCTGGATGATTCTACTTCCTCTATAAGAGTTTTCTAGCTCTGTGCCTAAAAAACAAATGTCATGCCCCACAATGCCTTTGAAATTGGTTCAAATCCTGGCTCCACTACTCATTAGCTGTGTGACTTCAGTCGAGTTATCTAACTTCTCTCTGCCTCAATTTTTCATCTGTGAAATAGGGATACAAATAGCACTGATCCCATAAGATGTTTATGAGGATTAACTAGGTTAACCTAGGGTTAACTAGGTACATAAGGCACTCAGAATGGTGCTTGCACATAGTAAATCCGAACAAAATGTTTCCTCTTAGCGCTATTGTTATTATTTTCCCTACTCCACTAAGCCAGAACCCAAAGCATACCTTCTCCATGAATATCCTCCAAGTCACCCTAGCAAAAAATACTCATTTCTTTTTCTGTCATCCATAGCCCTTGGTTTATACTGATAAAGTAATAATGATTACTGGTGTTAGGTCCATGCTCAGTACTTTCATATGCATTGTGGCTTTTAAATCCTTGGGCTGGATACCATTCATTTTCCCCAGATGCACTCTCCTTCCTTCTCCACCTTGCTTTTTGTTGCAGGAGGCCAATCTCTATGTCCAGTGGCTTCCAGTTGGATTTGGCCAAGGAGCACTGGCAGGAAATGGGCAGAGGAAGAAGTGTAGGTCGGAGTTTTTGTTCCCCCAACTCCTTCCCAGCCATGTCACTGCTAAACAGCTTCCTCTCTCAACCCAAGGTCATGGCTCCTGTCAAGTGGCCCTCTTGCCCCAGCTGCTCTGTCTCAAGCTTCTTGTCACCATGTCTTCATGCCTCTTCACACCTGGGGTGATAACATGGCCCCAGGGCACTGCACTCTCCCTTGTGGTTCCCTGAACCCTGACCATACCTTTGTAAATACAATTGTCCCTATATAAACTCTCCCCAAAGTATCCTAATTCCAGTGTGCCACCCAGCTGACACAGTTCTCATTACAACCCTCCAAAGTAAGTATTGTCATTGTTACCAAAGATGCCCAAGATCACAAGCAAATGGCGGAACCATGTCTGCCTGGCTCCACAGCTGACACTCTGAGTGACTCCATTATGGTAGCTCTCCTGGAGTAAGTTGTAAGGTGGCTACTTCTATGTGGATTTCCACATCTCTTAGTCAGAATATATTAGTTTGCTGTTGCCACATAAAAAAAAAAAAACCCAAAACTTAGAAAAAACAGCAATCATTCATTAGCTCACCATCCTGGGGGTTGGCAATTTGGGCTGGGCTCAACTAGGAAGTTCTTCTGCTGGGCTCCCCCAGATTTGCTTGTATGGCTGTAGTCAGCTGGAGGATTTTCTGAGGCCTGGTGATCCTGGATGGTGTCACATACATGTCTGGCAGTTAGTGGGGAGTCACAGGGATGACCAAACCACGTGTCTCCACTGCAGACTAGCCCAGGCTTCTTCACATGGTGGCTGGATTCCAAAAATAGCAAAAGAGAGCAAACCCCAGTGTGCAAGCACTTTTCAAGGCTCTGCTTTCCGCAGGTTGTCTGTGGTCCCATGAATCTAACCCAGATTCAAGGGCTGGCAAAATCAACTCTACCTCTTGATAGGACGAGCTACAAAATCCTGAGGCCATTTTTTTTTTTTAATCTACCACATGGGATACTCCTTTCTGGAAAGATCTATGCCTTGACAACTTCATATCCTGTATCCTCATAACCCAAGTCAGAAAAGCAATGTGGGCAGGTCCTGTGTTTTAGGGGGTGGGGAGTATCCGCTTTATAGCTTGGTGAACATCTGACACTCTTCCTGCCTGTTACCACCAGACTGAAAATAATTCTGAAAGGGAAGTCTCTTAAAACTTAGCATGAGGGAGTGGAATTTTTTTTAATTAGGCTTCAGCAGAATTTTTAAAAGAATCTTTCTTTTCTTCAGTTGCCTCTCCCTTGTTATAAATTTTAACTCCACCCAGTGGCATACCACAGCCAACCCAGCTTCTCCTTCCCAGTCTTCCACACCCCTGTTTGCTTGGCAGCGATGCTCAGCTCACATTGCCACAGAAGGCAGAGGGAGAAGTCTTGCTTCCTGCTCTCCTCACTTCCTCCTTTCTTTCCTCCACTCCTCCTGGAGCTTATCCTTATCTGCTCACTCCTGCTCGGCACCCATCTGGGGCCCTCCTAAGAGCAGGATCTAGGAAGAGCTAGAAGGTTTGCCTATAGGGCTGTACGGCTCCCCAGGTTGGGCACTGTACACAGTGGCCTAGAGCCTTAGCTAGAAGACTGGAACTTCAGGAAGCCCTAAGTCAGAATATTAATCTAAAAAGTTGTTGCATGTGAAATTAAGAATACCTGTAAGAGTGTGAACTTAATGTGGCTAGCTGTTCATTAATTTATTTCACAAGTAACTATTGAGTTCCTACTATATGGCAGGAACTGTGCTGGCCCTGAAAATATAAAAGATGGTCCCTGCTCTTGAGAAACCTGTGTGGGCAGTCAGGGGGTGGAGGGGTGGAGACAGACACATGAAGAGATAATGTCAATTAGTGAGGTAAGTGCTCTGTAAGAGGGTGTCCTGAGAAGACAGGAAGCCACTGCACCTAGCCTGGGTGATTGGGGACAACTTTCTCAGAAGGAGAAATGATGGAGATGAATCTGATAAGGTCTAGTCCAGCACTGTCCAATAGAAATACAGTACAGGCCATGTAAGTAATTTTAGATTTTCAAGTAACCACATTAAAAAAGTGAAAGAAAACAGGAGAAAATAATCATAATATATTTCATTCAACCCAATAGATCCAAGAAATTGCCATTTCACTACAATCAATCTAAAATTGTATAAAATATACAATCAATATAAAAATTATTGAGATATTTTATATTCCTTTTATTGTACTAAGTCTTTGAAACTTAATATGTATTTTATACCTACAGCTCATCTAAATTTGGACACGAACTTTTCAACAAAGTAAAATGTCATCCTATCAAAGCAATAAAATTGTGTTTAATGGGAACATATTTTATATTGCTTCAATTTAAAATTTTTAATTTAAATTAAGTGAAATAAAATTAAAAATTCAGTTCCTCACTTCCACTAGCCACAGTTCAAGTGCTCCATAGCTGTGTGTGACTAGTGGCTACCATATTGCAAAGCACAGGTCCAAAAGGATAAACAGTTGTGAAGCAAAGAAAGTAGAAGGCATACGGCATTTTTGACAGGAAAAAATAGTGTAAGCAAAGGCACATAAAATAGTATGGGATTTGGAACTGTATGCAGCTTAATATTACCATGACATAATAGGCAAGACTAGGGATGGGAAATGAGCCAAAGGTGGAAGGATAGGCAAGAGACAGTCATAATGAGCCTTGAGTGCCCCAAAAGAATCTAGAATCATATATTTCATAAGCATATAGAAAGAAAGAAAAGAAAAGCTGGTCACACTCCACTAAATCGGTTTTATAACTCACTAATGGGTCACACCCACAGTTTGAAAAGACTACTGTTAGTTGCGGCCCACTTCAATGGCCTCCCACTTCATTTAGCCTCTGCTTTGAAGGAAATAGACATATTCTTGAATAGAGAGATTCTTCTAATTTCTTCTTGCCCTTAGATTGCTCCCAGATTCAACTTCACAAAGCACGTGAGTCTCACCTTTCTTGGAGAATGTTTAACAGGATGCACTAGGAGAGCCTAGGATGGAGTGGGTCAGAATTTTTCCATGTCCAAATCTCATCTTCTGGGAACCCTCTGGTCTCTCTACTTCTGTGTATATTAACCTTGGTTTGAGATAGAACACGTGGCTTTGCCAGCCCTCCAGGCTCCAGGGTGAGGTGTTCAGCCATCCTGAATTATAGGCCATAGGAAGAAAGGACCTCTCTTAGCAAAGCCATATTCCCTTCACTTTCTGCTGGAAAACAGACCACCTTCAGCCCATCTCTTATAGTACTTTATTGAAAGCTGCCAGAAGTAGCCAATCCACCGCAACATCCTGAATTTTTTCTACAAAATTAAGCTTTGATTGGTACTCGGTCTGCGTCCCTAGGTACAAAAAGCAACAGTTTCGCCCACTGTGTAGTGAAGACCTCCAACTTCTCAGCCTGGGGTCTGGCCCCCTTGTTGGCTGCCCCCGCCCTCCTCCACTTACAATTCTATAATTTAGGGGCTATTTCTTACAATGCTTTCTGGTCCAAACTCCCATTTCTCATCTTGAAAGTTAGCCTTGCTTATCCAAGCCCTCCTTGTCCTAAGGGAACGGCCTTAAAGTGAATAGCTGTCAGCAGATCCTTGTTAATGTGTTAGAATTGTCAAAGGAGCACCACCACCACCTCTGCAGTGTCTGGGTTTCAGTGGAGAGACTCTTGAAGGTAGAAACAGTCGTCAAGATCCAAAGGGCTACATCTAATGGTGGGATTTCAGGCACAGGACTGAAGGCAGGAAGATGGAGTGGAGAAAGTAAGCCTTTTAAAGCCAGGCAACCCTGGATTTGAGCATTGGCTTCGTCACGACTATGTGGACTTTAACCAGTTACCTCTTTAAGCCTCAGTTTTCTCGTCTGTGAAATTGTGAATAACAATACCTCCTATAATTATGAAGGCTAAATGGAAGATATGAAGCACCTAGCACTGGGATAACCATAGAATAGGTGCCCCCCAAAATGTTGGTATACCTTTCTAGAAGCACTGAGGTGGTAGAAGGTGGGAGACGCTGAAAGAAGCCAAGCATGGATAATGGGCTCTGGGACCTGGTAATCTTGGGGCCGGGGTGGCCCTTGGATCCCTAGGATCAGACTTAATGGTCCCCCTCTGGGCACCAACTCAACAGTGTTTGCTGAGACTTGGAGATGAGGAGCAGCAGGATCAGGGTTTGGTTTCTTCAGCGACTGGTCCTGACTCTCCAGGTGTTGACTTCCCCAAGGAAAAACAATGCTCAGAGTTGGTGGCCAGCAAAGAGGCCTGGAGAGAGAAGCCAAAGACAGCTATCTCTGTGACTTTAGACCCTTTTGGAATAGTACAGCAGAACCTTGGATCCCAGAGTGGAAATAGCAGCCACTCTCTGCCTGGGAGCAAAGGTAGGCTGACCATCCACCTCATGAGGTGGCGAAGCTTAGATTCTTGCAGAAAATCACCAAATGAGCCTGCCCAATTTTTGATAACTTAAGGGAAGATTCATAAAGAATACTGAAAATATAACTTCAGTTAATAAAATTTGAACTTACCTTCAACCTTAGCGTTAGACCAGTCACCAAATAGCCTCAGAAAATGAGTAACATATTCAAAATCTACCCTCTTAAAAGTTTTTTTTAGAAGTCCTGGTCATGCGGACAGCTACTTGCTTTAAATCATCTTCTCTAGAAATATAGAAATTGACACCCTTCTACCCTGTCTGTAGGAACCAAGACCTCCCATCAGTGTTTGATCCTGCTTTCCGTCTTGTGCATTTGTGGCTCTCGCCTCCTTGCCTCACCCCAGTAGTTCACACAGTGGGTGTATGTGATTATAGCCTGTGGGGGTTCTTGCTTAATTATAATTACTCACATTAAAGCAACTCCTTGGACGATGTCTCATTCTCCAGGCTCTAACATGGACATGGGCATGGATAGACGTAGGCCGTGTGTATCATGGCCTGAGATTTCTAATTTCTAGAAGGCATCTTTATGGAAACTGGCAGAAATTTTTGTACTATTTCAGGGCTTTTGCTAACCCTCAACTAGAACTTGTTCTTTATTTCCCAGCCATCTTCAGGATCAGGTGAAAGGTCTTATGTTATTCCTTCCTAGGAATATAAAATGGCTTCCTTCTTCCCTTCCCTTCCCTTCTTTCTGCCAGCTTCTCTCCCTCCGCTCTTTGTTCTTATCCTTTCTCTTTTTCCTGTCATCTTTCCTCTTCCCTCCTGTTGTCCTCCTTTTGGTCCTTCTTTTTCCCTAACTCGTTCTCTCTCTCTCTCTTTTCTTTCTCTCTTCTCATCTCTCTCCTTCCCTCGCCCTTTCTCCCATGACTAATTTAGCTGGTTTGCTGCTGCACTGTTAAATTTGTTTTATCATTTTGAGTGTGTGCCCAGAGACTTTCAGGCAACGGGCAAACTTTGAAAATCCCTAAGACAGTACCATCCAAGGTGCAGGGCTTCTGCGGGTGCCGGGGTGTGAAGTGTGTGGAATGTTTCCAGGGTGCAGAGGAGAACTGACATGCCTGGCTCTAGAGGGGCTGCAGATCCCCTATCTGGTCAGCCAGGCCCCTGGGGGCAGTGGCTGGGCACCCTCGAGCAGCTCCTCTTGATGTAGAAAGAAAGTGGTGATGTTTGAAGAGCTCCTCTCTGCTCCACCCTTCATTAAACTCCCCCTTCCCACCCTATTAGGAAAAGCTTTTATTAAAAAAAAAAAAAAATCCTTCCTGTGTGATTTTCTTGTCATCTTTTTAATTTATGAGACCAAGACTCCCATAGTTCACTGAATTAAATCATATCTCCCGCCCCATCTCTTCCACTCATTTTTCTCTGTCTTCCTTTTTTATAGACTCCTCTGTGGATTCCTGCCTCTATTTCTCTGGTTATCTCATCCTTCTCTTCTCTGCTGACACCCTGCCTTATTTCTCTCTCTCTTCTCTCTCTTGAGGTGGGGTGTTGTAGGCAGACAGGAACAGAGAAAACTGGGGCACTCTGGAGGCAAGTTTGAGAAACGTGCCCATGGCATTTTTCTAGAGCATCCCTAAAAATGGAAGAAAAGACAATGAGACACCCAGAGCCACAAGTCCAAAATTCTGCAACAGCAAACCCGCTCTCCAGCCAGTCTTCAGTGATTCTTGAGAGAGGAGAGTCAGTGGGCTTTGGGGTCAGGAAGAACTGAGTCTGAATCCAGGCTTCATCACTTGCTCCTTGGTTGCACGAACATGTTAAACCTTCTGAGCCTTGGTTGTCCTATCCGTAAAATGTAGAGATAGTCACACTTCTTGGAGTTCCAAGGACAGAATGAAATAGCAACTATGACAAGTGTTTGGAATGTGTTAAGCACACGGTGAATATTAATTTCTTTCTTTCATCTCAGAGAATATTGAATCTGTGAAGACTTAGGGTAAATAACAAAGAGTGGCAGTTGAAGCTGGTGAGAGCACAGCATTTCATGTGTTGGTTGGTGCTGTTTCCTGCGGATGGCAAGAGCCTACAGGTCAATTTTTATTCTGGGTATCCTGTAGTAACTGCGTTCGATTCTTTAATGTTTAAATCGTGCCTGCTTTCCCTTAGCTGGCATGATGGTTAGACCTCCCGCTAGTGTGCTTATTTATTTTTTTTAATTTCACTAGCAATGTGTGAAAGCATTCTTATGGGAAAAAGGCAAAATCAAACGCAACAGGATAAAACAAAAATGCCCCTTGGCCATTCCCAGAAGTCCTAACTCTGACCTGGAGGTAATAACAGCTTGGTGTGTGTCCTTTCAGACCAAAAGGAAAAACTTTCATTCACACACATATATGTACACATAGATTTATTTTGTGTATAGATTTATTTTGTGATTTTGATCATAAAATGTATTCTCACTGTTATTATTTTGCAACTTGGCTCTTTGTTTCTTTATTAGTTTAAAATGTTCTGGAAATCTTTTCTTGTCTTTATCGAGAGCTCCGTCTCATTTCTTCCCCCTGCTGTAGTGCCTTCCATAATTCTCCCACTAGAATAGAGGGATGTTGTCTTTTTCATTTCTTTATCCCTTGAAGCTCTAACATGACCTGTCATATAATAGGTATTTTACTACTATGTTAACAATTACAAATGTTCCCTAAATGATTGAATGAATTAATATGGATATACCATATGCATTTTTAACCATTAACCCTTCCCCTACTGATGGACATTTAGGTTAGTTCTTCTTTTAAAATCTCTATTACAAACAACACTGGAGTGAACATCATTATGCCTGCCTTGTTGTGCGCATAGCCATGGATTTTTCTAGTGTAGTGTAGGTCCTAAGAAGTGGAATTGCTGGGGTAAGGGAGAGTTCTTTTTTTAAAAATTGATCCATGTTGCCAAAATGTCTTCCAAAGACAGTGGTTCTAATCCACAATCCTACCAATAATACCTTTTCTTAGATGTCTTTTTGATGGTATGTTTCCAAAATAGTCATATGTAGTTCTTTTCTGTTTTGACTTCAGAGAAGGAGGAGGAAAGAGGGTAATTAGAAAGAAATAAGGGAGGTACAGAAATTCATTCATCCACTCATTTTTCCAATCATTGATTCCATTCTAGGCTCTGCTCTAAATGCTGAGAACATAAAGATAAATGAGACCTGCTACACACCCCAGAGGATTTCATGGTCTGGACTTAACACTTAGATACTCAATTCTTAAAATGCAATAGCATCAAGAGACATGACAACTAAATGCATAGTCTGATCCTGGACCAGGACAAATAATAGCTATAAAGAAAAATATTGGGACATATGGTAAAATTTAAATGTGGCCAATGGATTAGATAATTTCCTATCAATGTTAAATTTCCTGATTTAGATCATTGAACTGCGCTTACGTAAGAGAATGTTCTTGTTCTTAGAAAGTACATGTCAAAGTGTTTAGGGGTAAATACACGTGCTTTCTCCAACTGACTCTTAAATGGTTCAAAAAATATGCATTCATACAACTCAGAGGTTTCTTTGATGAAGGAAATGTTCTATATCTGCTCTGACTATGTGGCAGCTAAGAGCTACGTGTGACTACTAAGGATTTGAAATATGGTTAATGTGACTGAAGAACTGAACTACTAATTTGATTCCTTTTCAATTTCAATAGCCCCATGTGGTTAGTGGCTACCATATTGGACAGCACAGATACAGAGGGAGGGAAAGAATAATAAAATAAATGTGACAAAATGTAAAGAATTGGTGAACCTGTATAAAGGATGTGCAGAAATTCTTTGGATTATTCTTGTAATTTTTCTTTAGGTTTGAATTATATATTTTTAATTACATAATAAATGCAACGTCAGGTCAGGGAAATTCAAATTAAAATATCACTGAGATATATTTTATTACAATTAAATTGTCACAAATAAATAAAATTATACTATCCAGGAGCCACAGAAAGGACACGCTCAGACATTACTGTTGGGTGTGCAAATAGGCACAACCTTTTTTAATGTATCCTACAGAAATACTTGCACAAGTACATGAGAAAACATATAAGGATGTTCATTGCAGCTTTATGTGTAATACCAAGAAATTGGAGACCGTCGAAATGTTTAACAACCAGAGAATAGTTAAATGTATTTTGCTTTGTTCTGATTCTGGATTACTATAAAGTTCTTCACCAGATTGAGGTAAATCTTTATGCATTGGCGTGGAAAGGTGTCCAAGATAGATTGTCGGGTGAGAAAAAAGCAATTTGCCAAACAAAATGTTTAGTATGATTGCATTTTTGTAATAAAAACACTAAAACTACATACGCACACACACTCTCACTCACATTTATAAGTACATATGTACATAGGCAAAAGTTTGGAGAAATACACATGAAACAGTTACCAGAGCATTCTCCAGAAATTCCTTGAGACCTGTGGAAAGACCACCCAGCTCCGTCTCTCGAGTCCTCGGGCTGGCTGTGGAGGGTCCTCTCTGAGGCGCCTGTGCTGTAGCAGCAGACGTGCCGTGGGGCAGCCAAAAATCTCAAGCTGGTGCCCATCCGCTTGTTACCTGCACCTCCAGGCCTGCACCACCAAATCTCTGGAACATGCCCCCTCACAGGGCCGGCCATTTCCAGGCCCGCATGATGCCCCTCCCCATGGCCACCAGGCCTGCAGGGCAGGCAGGGTCATTATTGAGTTCCAACGAAGGGAGTGTTTATTATTGTTGTCGGTTTGATACTGATCCCAAAAGGACCTAATCAACAGGTAATAAGACCTCATGGGAGCGATTAGAAACCTCAACTTTAACCCTGTTATAACCACAGCAGAGAAAGCCAGAGTCACTGCAGTACTGTGTCCCTCACTCTACAGGGCCTGATGGGGAGGAGACAAGGGGCAAGTAGGGGAGAGCCAGAGAGGTACTGGTGGGTGTGCTCAGGGATGGGCTGCAAAGGGAATCTGGGAGGGGGACACATCCAAAATTGAGTCTACCCCATAACGTACACCACCACCACCACCATCATCATCATGCTTAATTGAAGAGCGGTGCTGGGTACACAAAGCACAAAAATAGTGAAGCCATGGTCCTGGCCCCAAGATGCCCACAGACATGGGAATATAATAGGAGCTACACTACAGGATAGGTTTGTTCGGGGCACAGGGGTGGTACAGGCGAGGGAATTATCAACCTTGTTGGGTTGAGTGAGGGAAGGCAAGAGCACCAGTAAATTGCTATCTTGCAGTCTGTAGATGTGACAGTATCTGTTGTTTGGGCCTAAAGGGCTTATATTTAGACACCCACTTCTTTGTCTTTGAGGCTGCCTTAAATCCTGTTTCTTTCTTAATAAGTTTGGATATAAATAAATAAAACTAACTAGTAATTAATTTAAAAATACATACTTAAATATTTGCTTTTGGGTGTTGCAAGTGACTCACCTGCCAACTAATTAGATGAAAAGTTAGTCCCATCCATTAGCAAAATTTAATAATGCCTGATAAGATAACAGCGTTGTGACCCATTTCTCATTACCCACATGGCAACCAAGTGTGTTGTTACATAATTATCCCATGAGAACACCCTTGGAACTGGACCGACTAACTGCACCCCAGCACATCATCAACGTTGTTGATGGACAGTTGATAAATATTTTGATTACTTAAAGTCTCCAGAGCAGGGCCTCTGTGATGGATGATGGAGACAAAGTCACATTTGCAAAGGTCACATTGGCCCCCTGTTTTTTCTAACTTGCACAAAATTACAACAATCTTTCTTGTTGCACAAAATTTTGCATTTTGCATAAAACTGCTGCAAATGTCGTATCAGCTTGGTCAACAGGTTTGACCAGGCCCAGGAGCACAATAAAGACAGTGAAATTGGACAACAGCACAGCAGCCGTCACTCTGCTCAGTCTTTTATTGCCTTTGAAGAGCATCACACTTAGAGAAGGAGAGTTTGTACATTCACAACTCGCTTGATCCTGGATTCTCCTTCTCCTAGAGCAGAAGTCCTGAAACCGAAACTAACACCATATAAAAACCAGTGTGCATTTGAAGTCTTCTCAGAGCTGGTAAAGAATTTCAACTTCATTAAATAAAGAAGAAACGTAAAATTACACAGATTCTTATTTCACAAGCACTCATGCAGCCATATAGGACCTGGCGCTGGATGTGAAAAAAAGAACAAGGTGAGATCCTTGCCCTTAGAGAGCGTGCACTCTAATTGAAGGAAACAGATATAATTGGAATGTGATGAGAAAGGTCAGGCAGTAGCAGAAGCTCAGGGAACTAACAGGAGAAATTTCTAACATGGCTTGGAGGAAAGTGGTCTGGGAAAGCTTCAGAGGGACATTTGAGCTGTGCTTTGGATGATGAGAAGATTCCCCTGGTTCTGGTGCTGGTGTTCCAGGAAGAGGGCCTTATGCAAAAGCACAGAGGTGAGAGAACGTAGGTCAGCATGCACATGGGAGAGTGGGAGAGATGTGGAGGCAGAAGGATGGCTGGATCCAAAGAAGCCTCAATCATAAAGGTCTTGAAGGCCATGAGAAAAATCTTTGACCTAGAAGACCATGGAAGCGTTCAGTTTTTTTTCTTTTTTAGAATTAACAAATAGAAATTGACTGTTAAAACAAAGTGGCCAAGGATATATTTATGTAAGAGTTTTTGTCATCAAGCACACTGAATGGTGGCTGAGTATCACAATATTTTCTAGTCCTGTTCCCTCTGCAGGTCACTTGTATCATCTTGTGAGCTCTCAGATGGCCCAGTGACAGACTTGTCTGACAGGCCCACTACCTTCAGGGAGCTCACGGTCAGGTGAGGGACAGCCTTGCATTTGATCACTCAACAGCGTGATGACAGAAGCCAACGTAAAATGCTGTGGAAGCACTTAAGGGGACAGAGGACAGGGTTGAAGGGTGGCCAAGGAAGGCTTCCTGAAGTAAGCAACACTTGAGCTGCACGTTGAAAGTTGACTGAGAGCTAGCAAGTTGAAGAGGATTCAGAATCAGGTCTACACTGAAGTCCACTGTGGCCCAGAGGGGTTGTTCTCTGGAGACCCTGTTTGTTCCCATTACTTTTGTATAGCACGGCCCATGAACTATGAGCCAGCCTGCCTTAACTGGTGAACACCTTCCCTTCCCCCTCTCTCAAAAAGAAAACATGCTCACTCCTTTGCTGAGAGATTTGCCCAAATGGTCATATTTGAATCCATAAGTAGGACATAATTCCAGAGTGCAGAGACTGAACGTATCATTTTACCCATTTATTGTGGCAATGGTCTCAATGGCTATTCTTCTGGAGACTTGCTCATGCTCAGGTGAAGACAGGTGCATTTCATAACCTAACCTATCAAACTACTTTGTCCCAAAGAGACTTGGACGGTTCCTCCTCTGAGGTCACCATCACCAGATGTTCCATGAGAAGCCATGAGACAAGGAATTTGACAGAGGCATCAGGATACCCACAGTTAGCTTGGACTTTGGCCAAATTAATAAATTCCTTGTGTTGGTTTCTACAGCTTTCTCACAGTATCTGCCAGGACAACCCCAGTTTGGTCTGAAGACCGAAGAAGATGATTCTATGTAAAATATCTCTGTAAAGAGGTCTACAAATAAAAGGTGGTGTTATTTCATTAAACTCAGAAAGCATTCGTCAAACACTTAGAATTGTCCAGGTCCTATGACTGGGACGAAAAGAGTCAGGAGACATAATCCCCACCCTGAGGAGTTCATGGACTCACAGAGGAGTTCAGACAGAAAAACAAATTAACTGTAATTCAATATGAAAAGTGCTATAATAGAGAGAGGTTCAAAGTGCTGTGGAAACATGGGGGAGGAAGTAATTAATTTTCAGCAAGTAGCTGCGAATGGGTGGTGAAGGTGAACAGAGGTGCTGCAGGTAGAGGGAGCTGCTCTAGGACAGGCCTGCAGGAATGAGGGCTCAGTCTTGTTGAAGGAAGAGGGAGGGGCTAGTATGGGGTGATTGAGTGTGAGGCACATGGGACAATGCCTGGAGATGAGGCTAGAGACCTGAGGTGCTCTTGGCCCAGGATTTTAAACCTTATCAAGTAGAACTGGGAGCCACTGGAGGCCTTTACACAGATGTACGTGGAGGGACACTGGGATCCAATGGCTACCATTCATTGAGCACCTAACATGTGCTAGGAACCATATTAAGCACTTACCTGTGTTTTCTCTTTTGACCTTTACAAGAACCTATGAGATAGGTGCTATTATTACTCCCCTTTCACTGAAGATGAAATTGAGGCTTTGAAAGAGTAGGAACTTACCCAAGATCCCCCAATAAGTGACAGAGCTGAGGTTCTGACCTTAAGCCCAGGTTATACATGTTTTTTAATTTTCATCTTAACAAATGCAGATCAACTAAAAGACACAAATACCAAGGAGAGAAAGGCTAGCTGTGATTATGACTGTGGCAGTGCTTCGGAAGGTCGAAAAAGTCTATGCAGATATCCCTACATGTCAGCAGCGGGCCTGCGATTAAGAAATTCACCTATTCAATTCAACAAATGTTTTTTGAAGCACCAGCGTCACACAAGGTCCTATAGGAAAGCAAAGATGATTTAGAGCAAAGAAACTCACTTCTGGGAGCTTCAAGTCCAGTGGAAGAAATAGATTAGCATGCAGAAATACATTCCCAGAAAATGAGTCTGGAAAAGAGGAGGAGCATGTCCCCTGGATTTAGAGGTTGGAAGAGGCCGCATTTGAGATGCGTCTTGAGGCTAGCTCACGTGAATGCTTCCCTTTTCTTACTCTAGAGGTGCAGAAGCGAGGATGGAAGAAACAGGACTGAGGAAGTAGCACCCAATTAGTGAGGGGCTCATCGGGAGGGGTAGTGAGCAGAGTGAGGATGATTGGAGGGTTGAGGCTTGAAGCCTGGGGCCTGCAGAGCAGTGGTGTCATTAACAGAAATAAGGAAGTCAGGAAGAAACCAATCTCAAAACGAAATTGAATTCAGAAGAAAGGCTAAACCTCTTTGTGGCACTCAGTTGATTTCTCTCAGAGCAGTGGTTCTCAACCAGGGGTGATTTTGTGTCCCATGGGACATTTGGGACTGTCTGGAGACTTTTTCAGTTGTCCTAAGTGGGGGAGGGAGGGTACTACTGATCTCTAGTGGGTAGAGGCCAAGGATGCCGCTACAATGCACAAGAGAGTCCCCGTCACAAAGAAATATCTGGCCCCAAATAGTGCCAAGGTTGAGAAAACTTTTGGGCATTCCCCAAAGTATGACCTAAGCATCGTATGAGAAAATGGAGAAATAAAGATAATTCAAAGGCCATTAACAAATAGATTGCTTCTCAAAGTACATATTTCTAGTTGTAAAAATTGTAGAAAGGGTAACAGAGAGCTTTGTTTGGGATTCCGGAATGCCTACCTCTGATGACTGCACTCCAAGCCCCCAAAGAGCTAATACACTTTACTTGGATTCCTTCTTTCTCCTGTCAACACATTGGGTGGGGAGAGGGTGAGACCACCCCCTCATTCCTCAATCACACCCTCCCTCCATACACACGCAGCAAAGGAGAAGCCCTACAGAATTCCGCTCATCTTCCTTACTCAATAGAACAATATCTTATTAGCATGGTAGTCATATTACTCATGCCAAAAGACAAGGTCCTCAACTTTATGAGCAATTCTGGGGGGTGTAAAGCCCACCTTAGAAATTCGGACTTGTCAGATCTTAGATGGGGCCCAGAAATTTACGTATTTAACTAGTACCCTTAGAAATTCTGATAAGATGGGCCATGGGCCACAACTGAGAAACCCTTGCAATTGGGGCGGGAGACGAAGGAGAAATGAAGCAGGGCAGTTTGCATCAGATTGGGCAGGACAAAAGCAGGCAGGCTCTGAGTGCTGGGGTACTGAGCAGACAGGTTTCCATGGTAGAGAATGTATGCAGGGCCTGAGAAAGGTCTGAAGCACAAGAGGAAGGACATGGCGGATCCCAAGAATGGATAAAGAGGACAACAACAGGTGGTGCCGGGGACCAGTTGTTTTTTCTGATGTTTTACCCTCAGAATCTTTTCTCTGGAGAATTCTGGAAATTCTAACTTGTAAACCAAAATCTGGGAGATGTTCTGATTTAAGTGGGGTGAAAGGGCTCTCTTGAACTCTGCTACTTTCTGACATTTCTGAGAGCCAAATTCTACCAAAGAGTTGCAAAGTGAATCAAACCCAGCAGACACTCTTCAGCCAGACCAAAGAGGAAAAAAGGCACACTCATTGTTCAGGTCACGTCATCTCCTGAGGATCTAGTGACTGAGGTTTATTTGTTCATTTGATAAATGTTTTTCTGAGTACCGAGCATGGGCCAGGGACTCTTCTAAAATATAAGTCGTATGCTGTGGCTATCCATCTACTGTCCACCTTTTCATTCTTCCTCTGCTCATTAGCCCAACTCTCAGAAGTGAGGAAAAGAAACTAAGTGAAACTCATAGTTTGGTTACTTGCTAATTTTAGTGAGCCATTTGGTGGTGGAATCCTGGAAACTGTCAACAGTAAAACCCAAGGCTTCTCTCACGTCTCCTTCATCTGAATTCTCCTTGTTCTTCATCTTTGCATGTAATGGGCTGATTATTATGGTGAGATGGTGAACCTGTAAATAATATCTCAAGTCCTCAAGACAATGTTCCTAGGAAAAGGAATTCCGGGGGAGGGGCTCCAGATAGCAGAAGCGAAAGTTCCATTGGGATCACACTAAAGCATGGCGGATGCTAATGGCAGACTGAGGGACCCAGATCAAGATGAACATGAGACCTGTTCCTGCTCCCTCCCTACCCTACCCCACTCCACTTCTGTTTCTACTGAGAACAGGACACACAAAGCTCACCTCTTAATGTTTCCAAATAATGCTGTTTTAAGAACCCAGCTGTCTGGTGTATGACAAAAATTAAAAACCCCAACAACAAAAATTACTATTCAAAGAAAAGTATTATTTTAGGATGACATTATTTTTTAAATTCACATTTTTCATTTGTTATAACATGTAGCAGTTCTGTGAACACATAG
Source organism: Equus asinus (assembly GCF_041296235.1). NCBI lineage: Eukaryota > Metazoa > Chordata > Mammalia > Perissodactyla > Equidae > Equus > Equus asinus. The sequence goes on from NC_091817.1 coordinate 35,778,051, forward strand.
ATAAGAGGATACAATAGATATTTGACAGTGTAGTTCTCAGAATATTTGCATATCCAAGAGATTATTTCAGCAAGCATACTTAGACTGACCCTATTAACCATTCACAATATTTTGTCTTGAATCCAATTCACACTCTGTAGACATGTCCAATTCACATTTCAGCTCTTACGCTGTTTTCCCTTTCATACTTTATATTAGGAAATAAATCCATAACATCAAATTTCATGACAACATCTGCTCTGGTGACATGATTGAAAGGGAATTTCACTCATGCCAGGTTATTCTGTTTCTTAATTTGTTCTTTATCATACCTGAGAAGCAGGCTGTTTTATCAAGTCCAATATAGAGAATGGAAGCTACTGGTGCAGAATTCACAACCGGCACCAGCCCCAGCATTCTGGAGGGTGACTGTAAGAGTCCTCTGAGGTGGCGTTATTGGCAGGATGACCAGAGAGTAATTCCAAGGCATGAATGTCTTGCCACCTGTGCTCAAGCCAGTTCTGCCAAGTTAGCAAGCAGAGCATTCAAGATAAAGGTAGGGGCTAGCCCAGTGGCGCAGCGGTTAAGTTCACACGTTCCGCTTCTCGGCAGCCCGGGGTTTGCAGGTTGGGATCCTGGGTGTGGACATGGCACCGCTTGGCAGAAGCCATGCTGTGGCAGGCGTCCCACATATAAAGTAGAGGAAGACGGGCATGGATGTTAGCTCAGGGCCAGTCTTCCTCAGCAAAAAGAGGAGGATTGGCAGCAGTTTGCTCAGGACTAATCTTCCTCAAAAAAAAAAAATAGAGGTAGCTCAATGTATATAATGTGCAGTCACTTTTTTATGAAAAAAAATGTGATGGTCAAAAAACATTAGTCCTTATATACTAGGGACTCATATTCTTGTACACCAGTGTTCATAGCAGCACTATTCCCAATAGCCAAAAGGTAGAAACAACCCAAATGGCCATCAACAGATGAATGGGCAAACTAAATGTGGTATATCCATACAGTGGAACATTATTCAGACACAAAAAAGAACAAAGTTCTGATATATGCCACAACATGAATGAACCTTGGAAATATTATGCTAAGTGAAATAAGCAAGACACAAAAGGACAAATATTATATGATTCCATTTATATGAAATATCCAGAATAGGCAAATCCGTAGAGATAGAAAGTAAATTAGAGGTTCCCAGGGGCTGGGGCAGGAGGGAGTGAGGAGTTAACGCTTAGTGCATGCAGAGTTTCTGTTTGGGGTGATGAAAAATTTTGGAAATAGATGGTGGTGATAGTTACACAACATTGTATATGTGACTAATGCCACTGAATTGTACACTTTAAAAATGGTTAAAATGGCAAATTTTATGTTAGATATATTTTACCATGATGAAAAATTAAATAATTAAATTTATAAAGGTAAAACCTAAAACCAGATGATTAAAGTGAAAAAAAGCATGAAAGCTAGAACTGAGAAATTCAACTAACTGAAGGTAGAAAACAGAGTGAGCAGTCATCTCAGAGCTGCTCAATTCACACTGTCCAAAAAGAAACATGTCTGTTGTCTTCCTCCTGCCTGGGCTTCCCCTGTGGATGTTTACAGCACAGATTTGTTGCTGCCTTTCGAGACCTCATCTCCGACGTTTAGGGCCATGGCGCCTGTTTTCTCCAGCTGAGCTCCCCTCTGCGCCAACACACCTGACGTGAGATGAGGCTCCAGAAGCAAGCCAGCTCCCCAATACGCTTCTGCCTGGAGGAGGTGTTTTAACAGATGTCACGTTCTCTGCCTTCTCCCAGCCCCGCTTCCCTCCCACCAGCAGAACATCAGCTTCACCTACTGCATACTAGGAATTGTGTTTTCCCCATTTAAGGGATACCATAAGTGAGCCTGTGGAACGTAGGGAGGTCTCCTGAGTTGACGGGCCATGAAAGGCCTACCCATCTCTCAGCCTCCAGCTCCTGCTTGCTGTCAGAAGGAGAAAAGGTTACTTTCTGGAGCCGTTATGGGAGCCCAAACCCAGCTCCGGCAGCAGGAGCAGGCAGGATGGCAGTAAAGTTTCCATATCCCCCGGGGATGTAATCACATTCTCCAGCCAGGTGCTGGGAGTGAGGCTTGTGGCTTCCAACCTTCTTGGCCCGAGGCCAGAGTTTCCAGGCCTCCCTGCACCCTTCAGATCCTTCCCATCATCTTTCCAACCAGAAGCTTGTTAAGCTTTTCCTGTGCTTTTATTCAGATTTCAAGGCACCCTCTGTGTGTTCAACTTCAAAGAAAGTTTGCTGCAGTCAGTGCAATTCTGTAACAAGTGGAAGCTCCAAACAGCTCTGTCGAAAATGGTTTTGTTAAAATGAATGGGGCTGGGAGTCTTCCCCCACCTTTTCTTTCCAATGAAATTGCATTTGTGTCTGGATTAACTTGCCCGATATCAATCCCCAAATTTTTAAAGATGAAAAGAGAACAGCCACACAATATTTAAAATGTGAAATGATTACAAAATGGCACCAGGCCAATGTTTATGAATCATTGAATATGATCATAAAATCATAAAAAATAATCACCAAAAGGTAAATAAATTACCCAGCTTACGGCTTATTTTGTGTAGGGTCGGACACAAAAGCTGCAGCCATGAATGATTTATGCCTGTTTTAACAATAATACTCATTTTACTGAAAGATGGTCAGCACTTGGGCTGCTGTGGGCAACATGCCAGTTGTCGAAAGGTTAATGTTTCAGCAGCAATACACTAAATTATGAATAATACCGGTCCCAAAATGGAAGGTTATTAGCTCAGTATGCTTAATTAGCCCAGCTAGAACTTTGCCATCAAGTAGCAGTCCCCATTACTGCGGCACTAGCGATGATGGGGGATGGCAGCCTTGGGCTTCTAATGCCAGAACGGGGGCAGGTAGAGGCACGAGGGGTGTGGGGTGTGTCCTTTACTTTCTTTTCATTTGGTGTCAGGAAAGCATCTCAGAAGCTGGTTTTCAGGATTTTGGACTCTCCTACGGTTTATCTTTGAAGACTTCCCAGAAAGAAAGAGCAGAAATTATTTGGGAGGGGCGTGGTAGTCAGCCTTGTGGACCCACCATGATTTGCTTCCACATCTGCATGTTGCTTGTTAGCTCAAGACCTACCAAAGAACATAAGGTACCATTCACCAGCCAAGCTGATCCATCAGCACTGACCCAACACAGGTTTTTATTGAACAGCTACTATGTCCTGGGCATATACAAAGCAGTTGACAAGACAAACACATTTTAGATCGAAGGGAGGGGACAGCCCGTAAACGACCAAACTACGCCATTAGTGCATTAAGTACAGCCACGTGACTGCTTTGAAGGGAAGGTTTAGAACGCCAGCACCTGGACTGGAGTCGGGGTAGGGGTTCTTGGAGAAGGCTTCCTGAAGGAAGTGCCATTTGCTCTGATCTCTAAAAGGTGAGTAGGAATTAGTTAGGTGAAACTCTTCCAAGAAAGGAACATCTAAGCCAAAATGGTGGTAGAGAATGATGCAGCCATTGCATAAAAGGGGTTTAGAAGAGCATTGGCCTGCCAGGGCAGTAAGCATGCTGTTGAGCACCCAGCTGGAATGGGTATGTATGTTTGTGCATGTGTGTGTCTCTGTGTGTATGTCCACACCTGGCCCCACCATCTCCCCACTTCCTCGCCCCATCCTGGCTTGGACCTGCCAGGTGCTCCGGTTTAAAACTTGAAGTTTACAGCCAGGAGTAGGGCTGGGTTTACAGCCATGCCATGCCGGCCACGTCCCATGCCGGCTGTCTGCACCACCGCCTAGTTCTACTGAGTACTATTAGTAGCTTGTTTTTCTAAGCCCTAAAATTCATTTTCTTTTCCCGCCTCGCTTCCAGAAAAATAAATAAAAGTGAACACATCACTCATTTAAGACGAGGAATGGAATTTAGGTTGCGTTTTTCTTTCTATTTTTATGATTAGTTAGAATTTTCCTGGGAACGCCGCCAGGAGGGCATTATGGTGAGATAATGTCCTGTATTTAATCAGTACTGCAATGGCGAACTGCGTTCTGTGAGGAGAAGCCGAGTTAACGCATCCCTCTCTATCTGGTCTATTTTCAGGATACGACGGGGTGGCCCAAGATGCAGACGAGACTGAGAGGTGGCAGGGCCCCAGGCTTGTGTGATGGCCCACGGGTGGACAGGACGCAGCTGTGACTCATTCTCTTCATGCAGGACCCATCAGCTCTGAGAGCCCTGAAACCCCCAAAGGAGCTGCATGAACAGGGCCCCCAAGCAACCAAAGTGATCGACCTTGGTGGACACTTTTGGCATCTTCCTCTGCATCTTTCAGACGTCCGTTGGCCTGGACACACTTCTTGCTTTCAGACGTGCATCCCTCCCCTTTGCAACCCAAACCCAATGTGCGCAGGGGAAGCACAAGGCTTCTAGGGGAACCTGGAAGTCAGCAACAGGTAGGACCGGATCGGCTCCTTCACTCTGCATGTGCGTGGTCATCCAGAGATCCCCAGAACCTCCGCTGGAGGTGACAGCTGGTGGTGTGCAGTTTCCAGAGTCGTTCTTGTTTTCTGAGATGATTGATCCATCACTGAAGAATGAAAGAATCCCTGGCAGTGGTAAAATAGAAAAGGCTATCTTAGAGAGATGTCTTAGAGAGATGTCTGAAAGGGAGGAAGAAAATGAGGACCCAGGGAAAAAGGAGAATGGATTTAGCCTCAAGGAAGGGAGAACAGAGAATAGGCGAATGGATCAGATTGACTTTCTCTGCAGTTAGCGCTGGTGGGCAGGAGGACAGGAGCATGTGGGGCACGCAGATGCTTTCCCATTTACTGTTGTCCCTATTAAATGTGGGGTCTGCAGGAGCCGTCTGTTCAGGTAAAGGCAGTGGAGAGAACAGGATGCCCCAAGCAACCCATAAATAGCAGGGTGAAGACAAAGTGTTTATTACTTAGCCTCATGAAGCCCATATAATGCTCTCCCAGGGTGCGAGAGAGCAAGAGCATGTGTGAGCTGGCCCATGTGTGTCCCGGGAGTGGGAGTCCCAGACCTGGTGTTCGCGCTTGGCTTGATTCTATGAAGGCGTCTATTTGATGGAACGTACGGGAACAGTTCATAGCCAGCCCAGCAAAACTTGTGCGGAGACAGAGCTTTCTTTTTCTCTTTCCTTTTCCTGTTTGCAGTGAGAATGAGGCCTTTCTCTTTTCGGCCCTTTGCTCTCCCCAAAGTTGTCTCACGAGGTCATTGCCAGCTGACAGGCTTCCTTTCAGTGCAAGGTTTGGACGGAAACAATGCTCTGTTTTCTGGGGGGCTGCTGAGACTCTGGGCCTATTCCTGACCAGACTGCCCTAAATTTAAATGGGTTATTGTTTTAGTAGGGCTGTCAGTTTCTGCAGACAATTTGGTCTATACGATGCAAGACTTTATCCTTTTATGTGTGTGCGTTTGTATGTATCTTACTGTAGATATACATACCATCACTATTGAGCAGCAGAACAGTGGTTTAATATCATCATGTTTAGTTTCAAGCCAGGTTCAGCCACATTATAGCTGTGTGTCCTCTCTAGCTGGGCATTAGCATCCTCGGTTCAGACTAGTTTACCTATAAGACACCTTCTAGTTCAAATGTTCTTTAACTCTGTGATTGAAAGATATTGCATTACCATGTTCAATAAAAGCGTAAAAGCACTTTCTCTGAATGGCTTATACATTGGCAGAACTGATTTCTAAGAGCAAGGATATGTGCTGAATGTTCTGTTGAATCTCCTGAATACTGAATTTACCGGTTTGCAAAGATGAATGGAAACTGGTGGAAAGTAGAAGAGATCTGTGTTGTCAAGTTCTAGGGTCTTAAAAAATCCTGATAGAGGGCGGCTGGCCCCTTGGCTGAGTGGTTAAGTTCGCGCGCTTCGCTGTAGGCGGCCCAGTGTTTTGTTGGTTCGAATCCTGGGCACGGACATGGCACTGCTCATCAAACCACGCTGAGGCAGCGTCCCACATGCCACAACTAGAAGGACCCACAACGAAGAATATACAACTATGTACTGGGGGGCTTTGGGGAGAAAAAGGAAAAAAATAAAATCTTTAAAAAGATTCCATTTAAAAAAAAATCCTGATAGAGGTACTCAGGGTTATCACCTACCATAATCTTTGTCAGCAGTGGATGATATTTTGAGAATTAAGAAGCACTTTCAAAAGTGACATATTAGGAATTTCTGAACGAGGACCCAGCTCTGCAAATTTTCATCTGATGAGGGACGGCAAACAGATACAAGCAATTCACCAAAACTAAGGTTGACTATTTTTGATCATTATGAATAATGATCAAATGCCATAATATCACATTTCAGAGGCTTTGGAGGAAAGTAGCAGGATAGTGGCAGGACTTAGCAAGCCCCAGCCTCTGGGATACTGGGAACCCTCTGGCGTAGCCAAACTCAGGCTGGTGCTGGCTGGCTCTGCAGCAGTGTCGCCAGCACAGAACTGTGCGCCGGCCTTCCAGGAAGGTAAGTCACTAGCTGGGCCAAGAAAGAGGGATTCCCTGGGATTCTGCCAATGAGTGCAGTGGGAGTCACAGCCCAGCAGCCACTGAACACCACTGCCAACTCGTTTGTAGATCTCTGTGAGGTGGTCTTTCCCAGGCTGGCTAGCCAAAATCCTTTTTGGAAGAGCCTGACACTGCTGCCTGCCTGGTGAGTAGTCTTCACTGCTTCTTCAACATACCTACCCACCTTCTTGCCTTCCTTCTCCAAACATTTATTGAACGTATGCTATGTGGCAGACACTGTGCGAGGCACACAGTACTCATAGACTTAAACAAATGATCCCTGAGCTAAAAGTAATTTTTGCCTCATGAGAGAGATAACTAAGTAGACAATCACCAATATAGTTTAAATAGGGTTATGTACACTGAACTCACAGAGCACAGAATAGGAAGAAAGTGACTTGGCCTAGAGCAGATGTCAAGAAGATGTTTTGGGTAGATATTGATGGAGATGGGACAAGGTATTCCCAGGAAAGGAAACACAGCCTATTTGGGAATTATGGGTAGATATTTTGTGGATTGAGTGTAGGATTTGGGAAGAAATCAAGGCTAGAGAGGATGTTGGAGACCACCAACCAGCCTCAAAGCAATCACAGCTTCGGTTCGGGAATATTTCTTCATCCTTATATCCTACAGACAATTTCCCAGGCCTGGACTTTGGTGGGGGGAATCTCCAAATCGTGCCGTCTTTAATAGAAGACTTGATGATCATTATTAAAACCTGCAGGTCAGTGTCTCTCAGAGTGGCATCCTGCCTCTGTGTCTGTAAGGACGAGAGCCTTGCCTGGTGCATTCACCCTATTGCCGAATGAATCCTGAGTCACAGGGCTTCTATTGTCAGGAAGCTGTACTCTGATTCCTGACAGTGCATGGTCAATGGATAGTCTGGTCACCACATCCGTGATTTAAGCACAGTGGAGTCCTTGATGTTTCTTGCATTAGACTCTTTGTTCAATGATATAGTTGGTTTCACATTGGCCCAACCCTCTCCTGTTTGATTTCCCCTTGGTAAAAGATGTGCATTGATTGAAGAGATGCGGGTGCATATGTAAAGATGTAATACCATCTTTGCCTTTGGAAGTAGGTGTATGGCTGAAAAGCCTACTGAGATCTGGACCCATGCCTGCATTATATCCACATGCAGAGGCCCCACCCAATCTAACCCTTCCAATGAGCCATGCCTGTCTGCTCTTACCTATCTCTGGCTATATCCCAGCCCCACACTCCTACCATGGGGATTAAGTAGTATGACCTCTCTTTCAGGCCTTATATAAGATCAAGACTCTCCAATGACTAGCCAACATGGCCAGCACTGTAGAGGTTAGAAGACTAGCCTTCTCATGATAACACTAGTTCTTATTGGTGGTTCTGTCTTCTGAAATTGATGTCTCAATATCCCTGATCTCCTGAGCACGTACATCTGACTGCCTTGAACTTTAAGACCTAGTTGATGTTTTAAATCTCATGAGATTACCTGGATTCGTGGCCCCACAACCTCCTTGTATGCACCACACCTGCCTGGTCCCTAAAGATCTGTCTGGTTATGGAGCCCTAATCCTCATTTTTCCCCACTCATTTCTCCCTTGTCCTTCTGCACGCTTAGAGTTGACAGTGAGACAGACTTCATCTAGGTGGTTCCTCCTGTATTCTAGGCTATGCATACTTACAGAGATGGTAAGTACAGGTGCATGAAATGAAATAAATCGTAGTCTGCCTCGGCTTATAAACTTTTTGTCCCTTACAACTTAAGACACTTCCTGATCTTTGAACCACGTTAAATCTCATTATGTATTAGAATTTGGCGACACTATTCTTCACTACTGGAAAGAGCCCAGGCTGACATGAACAAAGTATTCTCGTCCATGGAAGAAGATGTATGAATACTACTTGCTTGTAGAGTCCCATAGGATTCTTCTCTGTCAGCCTCCATTTTTAATTAGAGTTGTAATCATCCCTCAACGGGCATCTGGAGGCTTCATTAAATCTACCGGGTTCCCTCTGATATATAAAATTGGTGATGTTTAAAATCTTGGCCGGGGGGCCAGCCCCACGGCCGAGTGGTTAAGTTCGCACGCTCTGCTTCAGCAGCCCAGGGTTTTGCCAGTTCGAATCCTGGGCGCAGACTGGTACTGCACATCAAGCCATGCTGAGGTGGCATCCCACATGCCACAACTAGAAGAACCCACAACTAAAAATACACAACTATGTACCGGGGGGCTTTGAGAGAAAAAGGAAAAATAAAATCTTTAAAAAAAATCTTGGCCACATCAAAAATAATAGCAAGTTGGAGAAAATGTATCTGTCATCCAGGGGCTTCAGGTAACATAAGTTCCCCTTTCATTCCTATAGGACCAAGACTTTTCTGTAGTCAGCACAAAAACAGCATCCTTTCCAGCTGGTACATTTGCTTCACGTCCACTTCACATTCCTGGAGCCTTACATCTTTATACTCTCCAGTTACATCTTTAGGAGCTGTTGTTCAGGCCCCTTTTATGATCATGAATGTGGCTCATTGATGCTTCTTGCATGATTCCACTGAGCCTGTGTTCCTCTATCTGTATAGAAGGAGGTTGCCCTCCGAGTGGCGTTCACCAAGGGCCTTTCCAGTAAGCTACTCTGAGGTCAAACCTATAGCTATTGGGAGTGTTCCAGAACCTCTCTACTTCCATTCAGACTCCTGTCCAAAGCAGTCTACTGGGTAGGGCTTCCAACCTTGGTACCCTTGCCTCACCATAGAACTGCGAAGTATCTTATAGTGGTTGTCATCTGTGAATTACTTCACAGATCCACTATAGGTAGTTACATGACCTTTTGAGATGGACCAGTCTTTCCAGGTTTGGGGCTAGAACGATAGGTCTAGACCAGGGATTCTCCATAGTGGCACCCTTGATACTTTTTAATTGGAATTTTTTATGGAGATGATTATTCTTGGCATTTTGAGCCAGAAAATTCTTGGGTGGTGGTAGGGGGCTTTCCTACGCATTGTACGATATTTAGCAGCATCCTTGTCCTCTACCCACTAGATTTCAGTGATACCTCTCCCTCAGTTGTGACAACCAAAGTGTCATCAGACATTGCCAACTGTTTCTGGGTGGTGGTGGGAGGCAAAGTCACCTCCCATTGAGAACCATTGCCCTAGACCTCATGCAGAACAGGTATGTAGACCTGGGGCTATGTGGCATTTCCAGTGGGGAAATGTTCTGGAGTATTTGCAGAATCTTCTCTGGCCTATAAGAAACAGGAAAGAAAAGATGTGACCACAAAGAAAGTCACTTGATCCATGGAACCCACGGGACTTTCCACCATTCCTTTATATTTGTTCACCCTCATTATCTTGTATATCAGAGAATTAGTCAGATGTGTTAGCAGTTGTGACATAGAGGGAAGCAGTGATGTAGAGGGAAGCTAGATTTCCTTGTCCAGCCACCTCATGTCCTATTGTAAACACTTTGTCTATGTCGTCTCAAGGGGTCTTGTTAGAATTAAGCCCCTAATAAACTTTGTTTGCATGTTATGCTGACTTAGGTAGCTCCACTAAGCCAATGTTTTTCTGAAATGCTGTTTCCTACGTCTAATTTGGCCATTGACAAAGATTCTGGTAAAGTTGTGATGTTTCAGAAACTGTGTCATCATTCCTCAGTGTTTTCATCACGCTTCGTTTCAAAGAATGCCTTTACTCTAACAAGCTCATTTGAATGAGCAGTGACTAACAGAAACAATTGCACCTGTAGACATCTGTCCAGGCACACCACTTCTTTCATGCCTAGGAAGTAGAGTCTCCCTATATTCACTGCAGAGTCTGCTTTTATCTTGTACAAAAAGTGAAGGTAAGTTGGTGGGAAAAAAATGTAAAATTCATTAATTCATTCAAAGAAAAGTCATTGAGTAGGACATTGTGCTAGTTACTGTGAGATATTTAGAGACATATAAGACACAACCTCAGAGTTTAAGAGCTCTTTGCTTAGTAGTAGAGTCAAAAGGTGGACAAACAATTATAATACAAGTCAGGGGTACTATAACCCAAATGCTATGGGCCTTCCACCATTGGTCACAGGAAAAGAAGGTGGATTCGGTGCACTACAGTCCATTGCCCAGCCACAGATTCTAGAATGCATGTGTAAATGGCCCATGAGAATGCTTCATCTCCTTCTCTGACAGGATTGTATAGGCCAGTGGATCAGGCAAATGTGGCAGACAGAGAATAGCTGCACTTTCCCGAGGCACCTGACAAATGACAGTTTGTCCATTTATCCCACAGGAGAGAAGATGAAGCATGAGTTTGTTAGTAATTGGTTGACCGTAGTTGGTGTCAGTATGGAGGGAGATTTCTGGTGCTGTGACATTAAGGTTTTGGTCTTAATCCTTGTGCGGTTGTCATGAAGTCGTATGTTGCAGAATAAAGAACTCAACAGATTTTGAAGGGCTGAGGCAATGCACCAAATCTAACAAGGTGGAATATAACAAAAGAAAATGGAAGATCTTGTCTTGGATCCAAAAACCCATCTGCACAAACACAGGAGGAGGGGGCCCGGCTTGGCAACAGATGTTGAGAAAGCATTTTTTCCCCAAGATTTTGTGTGCATTAAGAATCATCTGGCATACTTGTTTAAAATGTGGATTCCCAGGTGCCACCCCCAGATTGTCAGATTCAACAAGTTTGAGATGGGGCCCAAGAAACTGCATTTATTAATGCTTCCTGGGTTATTCTGAAAGAGAAGCTCCATGGGCCACACTTTGTGAACCACTATCTTAGAGGTTTAAGTTGATAGCAGGAGGATTCCACAATTGTATTGAGCAAAGTGTAATGAGGAGAACAAAGGAAGTGAGAGCTCTATTGTGTTAGCCAGAGCACATGTGGATAACTTACATTTAATCTTGGGCCATGACCCTTTAAGACGAAAGTCAAACTGTAAACAGGGAGGCAAAGGGACTCAGGGCCAGGTCATAAAAAACAGTTGAAGGAACCGGCAGTGCCTAGCTCAGAAAGACCAGAGAGAAGAGGACAGGACAGGAGAAAGGTGGTCTGCATCAGGGAATTAAACTTGCTGTGTGTGACCTCACAAAGTGATATTAGGACCAGTGGGTGGGGGCTACAGGGGAATCAATTTAGGCTCAAAATAATGACCATCCTTCTCCAAGGGTCAGAGCCATCCAAAGGGCTGGAGGTGTTCCATCATGAATTGGAGAAGTTGTTTAAATGGTTCTTTTAGGAAGTTGAGTAGTGAATGAAAGAGTGGGACATTGAATATGTGGTCAAATCAAGGCAAGTTTTGTTTGTTTTGTTTTTAAAAGGAGAGAATAGAGCATAGGTAGGTTTCCAAATAGAAATGGATTGATTGAAGAAAGACGTGAGGGTGCTGGGTGCTGGTGCACCATGGGGACAGTAGGGAGAGATGAATAAGTGCAGGAATAGGGGATTGGAGGGACCTGGAAGTGTCGGGCTCCAGAGCCCAGGAAAGATTTCCAGTAGAGGCAAGGCAGAATAGGATAAAGGAGGGAATGGTTAAAGATACAAAGGCATTTAATGGTGGAAAAGGAGGGGCCATGCAAGGCACCTTAAGGTAATACAACGGAAAAGTTGATGAAATTCATTCTAATCATGTCTTGAAGAAACAAATGGTTGAAATCTGTTGCCCAGAGGTAGGAAAGAAAGATTGGTGGGGGCTCGAGGAATGTAGAAAAGGTGTGGAGTAGTAGCTTTGAAGAATTTGTTGAGGAGTCAACAGCCATCCATGATCGGCTCTTGCATTGCAGAACTTTGTACAGGGTGCAGTCAACTCGAGTTCTTTACATCTCCAGCAGTGCTGAGCAATCCAGAGGCCAAAGTGAAAACAGTGGGTGGCTGGGGAAACCTGGGCTGGGACTCAGCATGGTAGGCCAAAGAAAGGATAAAGGAACTTAAATTTCAGGCTCACAAAGATTGGTAAATACCAAGCTTTGACCTGTCGAGAGCAATGTGGGTTTTCTGCTTCAGAGCCTCTAAGCAAGCATCTATGTCCATTAAACTTAGAAATCCCAAACCCTAGAGATACCCAGGAGTACCCAAGATACATGAATTTCATTTCAAGGATGTCACCTTTGTGCTCCCATCTTGGTCATTACAGAGTTGGGGCTTTTCTGACTTTGAGGTTGTATCCATGTGGTGTGCGTTCTGGAAATACTGAGTTTATATTAAGCCTGGAGATTTCAGGAAGTGTGCAGACCCTATGGCCACTGCAATTTATGTCAAGAAGTATAAGCTATGAGGTTTTCCATACACTTTCTCCCATTTTTCTCATTTACTTCCTAGTGGATTTTCAATATATTTATGGAAAATAATGGCTTTAACATGCATGAGACTTACAAGATTGACACAATCTGAAAATTCACCATACCTGTCTTTGACCTTGAACCCATTTAGTTCAGAAATCTCTTCAGATAATACGCAAATCCATGGGAGAGATCTCGAAACAGGCTTGTCTAAGTAGAAGTCTTAAGCCTTAACCATTTGCTTCCTCATTGTTTTTGCATGATCAGCTTTTAAATATTTCTTAAATGCTGGTAGAAACACGTTTTTTTAAAGTAGATTTCTTGCAGAGTAAAAGTTTTTTATAAGGGAATCTGTTATTGGCTAAAATCATGGGGAGAGTAATTTCATTTTTAAGAACTTTGAAAGACTGAAAAGAACCAGGATTAACGCCTCTATTTTTAAAAAGCAAAAGGGAAGTTCGTAATATCCTAATCTGGAAATTTACCTTAAAAAAAAATGATGGCCACATCATCTCTAGAATAATCTGTAGTGAATACAGTGTTGAGAATTTATATCACTTGACAGAACAAGTCCTGTCAAACTGATTCATTTTTTCCCATGAAAGAGTAACAAGATTTTAGTAGACTGAGGCAAAGTGATAAATGTAATCTATATTTTATTCAGCAAGATGCTTGAACCTGCGCCATCCGACATCCTGGTTGATAAATTCAGAAAATTTGGGGATTGGCATTAGATGTCCAGCGGGCACTGGTGCTCCCATCCTGGGGTGTGGATTTAATAGCACATCCCTTCTGAGAGGCCCTGCAACAGGGGAAAAGTTACCTGATCTGCTTTAAGAGGAAGAAATGACAGTAACTTACTCCAAAAGGATCCTTTGAATCCTGAAAAAGAGAGCTGACGTGTCTGTCATTCATGGTTTTGATTATTTAGATATGCTCAGAAGATCGGTTATAAATAAAATAAAATAGATGCTGCCTGCTCAAAGGCATTCATATACCCTGCTTCTACATCCTTCTGAAAATTCCCCAAGAACTTCCCGACAGGATCAGTTCTCAGGCTTCTCTATCACCAAAGAGAGGGAAAAAAAATAAGAGGAAACAATAACTCTGAAAGCAAGTGAGATGTGTGGAAATAAATCTGTCATACTCTGTAATTCCAAAAGGGAAGGACACTTCTGGAAATTCTATTTCAGCCTAGGAAAGAGTCTGCAGCTAGAAATGGTTATGATATTACGTGGATGATTAGTCTTTGGATTTGCATATCTCCCCTGCTGCAGGGAATCCAAGCGCCTTCGTAACTTTGTGTCATTTTAAACTATTACTCCTCACAAGACCCCCCCGAGGAAGTCTGGTGGCTGCTTGTGTTCCTCATATTTCAGTAACTTTATGGCTGAAATTGGGTATCTCAGATACCTGTATACAGAGAAAGTTTGTCCTTGATTATATATCTTTATCCCATTGCCCCATTTCCCATTACTAACAGATTCAACCCAGAGCCCACTAATACCTAAAAAGAATATCTTAGATTTTTTTAGGGCCCTCTAGTTCACAATCATTTGATCTTCACAGTCCAGCCCCAAAGCGCAGACAGGTCACTAGTATCAGGATAATGTTAATCATTTCTACCATGTATTGAACACCTGTCAAGTGCCAGGCATTGTGCTAGATGCTGTATATCTACCTTCTCATTTACTCCTCAAGCAAGCCCTGTGGGGTGTGTGCGCTTATCTCCATTTTACAAAGAGAAAACACACTCTGAGGATTAAGTGACTTGCTGGAGGCTGTTCGACTCTTAGTGGCAGAGCTGGCGCCAGAACCCATCTTTGGTGATCTTTCCACTCTCTAAGTTTTAAGAAAAGATCTTCATTCTTTCAGGTAGTTAAGGAATCCTTTGTTATATTTATTCACTTCTCTGTATATTTTTTAATCTGTTTATTGATTTATATATTGTACATCACTGCAAGCTATATCCATCTCTAACTTGCAGGCCTTCTTCATGCCTTGACTATCAGGCATGTCTGTCTTGAGCTCCATCATCACCTCTCTGATGTCCTGCCCTGAGCAGATTAGGAGAGAGGTTCTATGCACTAGGTACCAGCAAGGGGCTTTCTGTTCTGTGACCATTTGCCTTGAGAGAGAGAAGTGGTAAGTAACTAAATCATATATTTTTAAATACGCTGATGATGAAAAGTGATTGTCAATCCACCTTGTACTATTATTATTGGTCATTTTAGCCAATCCCACAGGCTCAGTAGTTGAGATTGTTTCTTTTAATATGTAATGAGTAATTATTTAAAAAGAAATAAAGAACCAGATCTCAGAAAACCACTCTGTGGAAGTCCTAAACTATGCATTCATTCAGTCAGTCAGTCTTTGTTAGGCATATCCCTAGGCCCAGAACGGTTCGCATCTTGGAATCGTTATTAGCAATTCAGTGTCGTCATCATCATCATCGTCATCATCAACATTATCATTATCCTCCTCTTCACCATGGGCACATCACTGAGTACCAATTAGAACCGTGGGCCTTTATGGAGATGTGTACAGTGTGTACTCCATATGGTGCCTATCCTTGGGGAAGCAGGTGGGGTAACCCATAACATGAATACAAATCCATTCATAAATGCATGTGCATTTCCACATCGTCACAGGTATTGAGTAATGAAGCAAATGGATCTTGTTGACATTATTTTGATGCCTGTATAGTAGTAAACGAATCCAGGAAACCTACCCAGAGAGCTGAATATGAGAAGATGGGTGAAGTCAACTTCAACACTGCGCCTGGGACAGGATTCACTTGAAGAGGTGAACCTGAGCTAGACTCAAGGGTGGGAGGAGAACTTCCCACACATCATTTCCTAGGTCCCTCCAAAGTTGAAAGGCACCAAATTAAAAGACCTAGAACCAGTCTATATTGTTTCACATAATTCCCACCACCCTCTATCACCCCTTCCCAGCACTTTAGGCTTTAGTTTGACAAAAATTGATAATAATTCGACAGTGTCGAATCCGTGACAGAGGCATCTCAAACTCACAGCCTGGACTTTGGAAGCCGTGTTCCACCTCATTCTTTTGGACTTTTAATTCAGCCAGGGTTCCATAAATATTCATGTAGATAATAAGAATGACTTTGAGACTCTCAACACCACTTTATTTGGGTTCTAAAGCCACAAAAATCATTTGATTGACCAACAGAGCTATCTACCTAATTGACAACTCAAAACAGTGAGTCCTTGGCCTATAACATTTGGAAGTTTAAAATTAGAACTTGTACAAAATATTTTAATGCTTGTAGAAAAATCCAGATTCCCAGGGATTTAGATCTTGACATGCCTGCAGAGACTTATCTATGGCTGGACCTCCACAACCAGACCCTACTGCCAGCTTTGTCCACCGATCTGTGAAAAGATCTCAAGAAGGTAAACTCATAATATCTGAATTCTGTGCTTCCTGGTTGCCAGGGCCATCCTAACAGACATAGTGCTGGAAATGTTTCCCAAGACATAGGAATGTATCTAAACATTGAAGATCAGTAATTTGTTAACATTGAAGGTCCCACATCTGGATTTTACTAGGGTCTCACAACAGATGCTGTATTTCTGATTTTCTATATAACTTTCTGTATAAAGGTAAACATCCGCATCAAAGCACTCATATCCTCCTGGTAGAGTCCCACGTTTACCTGCCTTGGGGTTTATGAATTCATCCCCAAGCAATGATTACTTAATGGTCTCACTCTTGCATGATCTTCCCATGCCTCCTTCCACCTCACCTCACCACCCCACCCAAAACTAAAAGGTGTATGAACACAGGAGATGACAACCTGGGGTGGGAAGTGGGAGCAAAATGGCTGGTGGGAGTCTGTGTTCTGCCCTCTGGCCCAGGCGAACTATTCCCTTTGATTCCCCCCAGTTGTTCCACCCTCTAGTTCACTACCTTGTGGTCTGCTTTTGGTGTTTCCAGGGATATCATATCTCCACTTTTCTGTAAGGATAAACAGACAGTTTGAGGCTCCCATGTCTTTATTAAACATTTCCTCTAAACTGCATGCTTTGGCTCTGTGCCCATGTGCACCAAGAAAGCTTTCCCGGGGCAGCCGAACCCCAGGGCCCTGCCACATGGTTCCTCATATAAATAGCCCTTTGAACAGGCACGGAGGCACCTGCGCTGACTGCTGCCCCTCCTCCCTGCCTCTGGGGTCTTCCCAGCTCCCTGGGTCTGAGGGCTAGGAGGATGCTGAGAAGCTTCCTCTGTTCCTGACAGAATGAGGAAGAGCAGCGGCAGCAAAGACCAGGAGCCAGTTGCACATCCTCCCTCTGCACTAGGCCAAGAGTGGCTGGGACCTGTGGTCTGACTCTGGGGAAGGGAGGGTGCCCGGGCCTGCAGCAGTGATGGAAACGTAAGCAGGAAACGGGAAGAGGAAAGGCTGCAAATAAATAAATAAATAAGGCATGTTTGACCAAACGCCCAACACCTAAATCTCCAAGTCCACTGGAGCAGGAAATTGAGTGGCTGGAGGGAGCAGCCTGGCTCTGCCCTCCCCACACCCTTGGCCTGGAAGGTTTTCTAGGCTTTCCAGACTTTTTTTCTTTCTTTCTTTCTTTTTTTTTTTTTAAAGAAATCTCCATCCTATAGAGAAAGAGGAAGTGTATTTTTAAAACAGAGTGAAGACTCAATGGCCACAGATCTGAAAAGAGATTAAAAGAGGAAGAAAGGCTTGCTGAAGGAAAAAGAAAAGGGCACCCAGAAGTGACTGTGTGTGTGTGTGTGTGTGCGCTCAAGATAGTCTAGGAGACAGCCTTCAAGGGAAAAGAAAACAAAGGAAAGTGTGACACGAGAAAGAGAGAGAAATAAGTGGGAGAAGGCGTGAGTGTTGGGGGAGGGGGCCGGGCGCCCGAGGGGGAGAGGCGGAGAGGATGGACGCCGGAATCCAGGCAGAGCCGGCAGTGGGGACGAGGGAGGGAGGGAGACGCACATGTGTGCGAGAGAGACAATGATGTCAGCATTTCCTTCTGGATTGGTCACGTGGGCCTTGCCAGGTAAACAGACTGGAAATAGACTCCATAAAGGCTGCGCCTGCTGGGGGAGGGCGGGAGGCGCTGCCGCCGCACCCTTTCCTCTCTGCTGCGTCCTGAACAAGCCGGTGTTCATGTTGGCGGCAAGGTGGTCTCCGAGTGGAACTGCACTTTTACGAGCCAAGGCATATGACTCAGGGAGGGAAAGCTATTTGCTTTTATAATTAGATCAAGGAGTTTAGAGACATTTTGATTTCAAAAAAGAATGGAGGTGAAGATGACTGTAAATCTGAGCTCAGATGCTGTGTCTTGGGCGGCGGGATTGCTTATCCTCATTTGTCTCCTTGGAAGGAGGTCAGATGGGTCTAGATTAAGGATGGATTGGAAGGCTGCAGTGTAGAATGAAAGGATCAGATGCTGTGATTATCAACATTAGGGAAAAGAGGATGCTAACAGACTCCAGGAGAATATATTAAAGGAGTTTGCTACAGCTCAGTATGTGACGTGGTGCCCACAGGGAGGAATTGAGACCCCAGGAAAGAGATTAGGTGAAAAAAAGACAAGTTACTATGATTTTCAAGCAAAGTTTTTTCAAAATGATATAAAACAGTCCCCAGCCAAAACATGGCAGTTCAGGGCATTTTAGAATGGCAAAGGCACGTCTGGAAACTTTATCTGAAAAACAGACTGGATGGAACAGGTGATTTTTCCACCTGGAAAGGCCCAAATGGTGTGTTTGGGGAGGTATATGGCTCTTTCCTCAAATTCCTGGAAACAGGGCCTTTGCATCTATGATGGAATGGCTTATTTAGGTCATTCTTTGAATAATTTTGAATTGAAAGGAACTACCTTATTTTGGTCATAATTTTCTATGTCCTTGTGGAAATTTGGCCGAAGCCTGTGGCAGGGAGAGTGACCAACTGTCTCAGTTTTCCAGGGATGAGGGGGTTCCTGGAATGCAGTTTTAAGTCTAGGACAGTCCTGGGCAAACAGGGACCAGTTGGTCACTGTGGTGGGAGGCCTCTTCTAGTCTAGATAGAAATAAGATAATTCATTGCCACCCTGCTCCACCAACAAACAAAACAGAAAAATGCTTTCTCTCTTTTTCTTCTCTTTTCTTCCTCTCTCTCCCCTCATTTCTTTCCCTCAGCCTGCCCTGATCTGTTTATAGCAGGGACACTGCAAGACTAATCTGAGTATATGTGACTCTGGACATGGACTTAGGAGCTGACAGAATACAGCCAAGTTGAGCAGTTCGCTTTAGTTGCACCTGGGAAAAACAGGAGGGGAAATAAATATGTGCATCCTTGCTGTCAGCCCCCCCCCCACCCCCCACTTCCCTTATGCCATGGGGGGAGGGGGAACATGAGTGCCACAGTGTACTTTCAGCCCTTGGGGTGAAAGATAGATATTTGATACCCCTCTCCGTTTAACAAAATACGTCACTCTGACAAGACTCCCAGCCCAGAGTTATTTTTGCAGCATTATGTAATTGGATTGCCTGGTCAGGACTACTTCCTTAACAAGGCTTTTAGCAACTCCTCCATGTGGGCCTGGCCAGTCCTGCCCAGTCACACACACTTGCTTCAGCCCATATCAACCCAGCTAAACACAGTGAGGAGACATCAGCCCACAGTGCTGGCCCCCTCATCCCCTTGCTGCAGAACCCCCGAAGGAGTGCTTCAGTGCCTGGTGGCACACTGGCGGCCAGTTTTAGTGGAAGACTCCCATGTCCCAACGTCAGTATCCACAAAGCAGGCATTTTTCTACTGAGAGGCTGAGGGTCTGCTGCCTCACATATCCTCCCCAGTGCTCCGAAGCCAGGGCCTGAAAAACTGAGCCCATGGGGCAAGCCCAATGTGCCCAGGAGACCCTTCTAAGGCCTGCCATTTGGATGTCACTGCCCTCTCTTCTTCCCAGTTTTCTGGATTTTCTCTTATTTGTTCATGAGTAATTGGTCATCTGATCATCCCTTCCTGTTAGCCTGCTGACTCACAGAAGTTAGGAACTTGTCTGAGCTTCAGACACAGTAAGAAAATTTACAAAGTAAAACAAAAGAGGCCGCTTTGAACTTCCCCTGGTATGGCCTGCACAGGCCAACAAATCCAGGGCTACACTGGACAGTTGTTTCAGGGGGACTTTAGGTTGCTGTCATCCTGGGGGCCTGTTCATGTTGTTGTATTTCATTGTTCTTTCTGTCTTTTGGCCTTTAGACGAAATCCTCCCTGACTTTCAGTGACATGTCTCCCAGCCTGAATCTAGCCCTGAATCCACACCAAAACCAGAGAACCCTTCCCAGAATATTGTTCCTTCCCTCCCCTCAGCTCATCTGCACTGCATATCTCTCCTGTCTTCCCTTGGGTCCCTGGTTCTTCTGACCTTGACAAGAGGCAGACGATGTAATAGAAATAGCTTTAAAGCCAGTTGGAGCTGAGTTCGAAATGAAGCTGAGCTTCATTTCATTGATAGCTGTGTGATCTTAATCTCTGAGTCTGATAGTCCTCATCTGTATACCATAATACCAGTCCTCATCTGTATACCCTAATACTGGTAATAATACCAGTTTCCCAAGGCCGCTGGGAGAACTGAATGCAATTACATATAAAGTGCCTGCCAGGGAACTAACACACAGTAGGTGCTCGACAAATGTGGAGCTTTCAGGGAGGCATGAAGAGAATAGGGCCTGTTGGCTGGGCTCCTGAGAGCTGACCTACATCCCCTTTACTACACCACCCTTCTCCTGCTCCAGGCTCTTTTAAAGGTGCTGAGCTGAATCTCACCATCATTTGGGGTGGGGGAGTCAGGAGGGAAAGGGAAGAGTTGTTCTTGGTCCCAGGCTCCCAGAACAGGGTTCCTGGGATAGAGAAACCCCTACCCCGGACCCCCATAGCTGTTCCTTTTGGAGAGGCTTCCCAGCCTGAAAGTCTGGCCCCCCATCTGCCCTCTTACAGCCACGGTCTCCCTTCAGACCCCTCCAATGCTGGGCACTAAGTTCAATGTATTAGCTCTGGTTTTGTTTGTGCCAAGTTGCAGGGGCCACCAAGTTTCCAGAGCAAAGGGGCAAAGGACAAGTGTGGTTTCCCCCCAAGTGTCGCCCTTTATGAACTCTGCATCTCTGTTGCAGGGGAGGGTTCACTTCAACTCTGCAGCAGGAACTAGTTGGAACCCACAGGTCAGGGACCCCAAGGGAAAACAGAGGTACAAAGGGCCACAGGCAAAATAATGGGGGGGGGGGACAAGGAAGGAGAGGTTCCCTGGAATGGGGGGTGGTAGGAAAAGCCAGCACCCAGGGCACCTCTAGCTGAAGCGCACAAACGCCGAGAGCCAGTGACGCTGGCAGTACCTGGAGGGGGGCAGGGCAGGGTGGAGGAGAGCCTGTAGCAGGCACACCACTGTTCCAGTTGGCAGGAAGCCCTTCCCTGAAGACTGTAAGTTTAACCTTTAGCATTCAAGTGTCGGGGCTTAAGTGTCGTTATGAGCAATTCTTCCTGCTGCAGCGTTCCCAGACTGCGGGAAGAGGGGTCGGCACAAATCTGCCCGCTTTCCTCTTTCTTCCCAGACAAAATGAGACCGAGGGAGACGTGCAGAACCAAACACGCAGACACAGGCACTCCTCGAGTCGGCCCCTCGCTAACCCTAAACATCCACTCCCACCTCCTTGGCCAGCCCGCTTTCTGGTCTGCCTCAGTGGCGAGCAGGGCCCCAGGGGGTTCTCCACTCACAGCTTTCCCCGGCCGCCTCGGCAGGAGCGGCTGCCCGGGAACCCCGCCCCGTGTCCTCCCGCAGTTGGGTTCAGGGCCCCCAACTGTCCCTGCTGATCGACACTACGGCCCCACCTTGGTGCCCTGCAGGATGGAGTTGGAGCATCTGTGTCCCGAAAGAAGTTGGGAAGCCGGGTGAGGGCGGTGGAGAGAGAATCGAACCACAAGCGGCCTAGGGTGGAGAGTGGGAAGTGGGCGGGAGGCAGGCTTTGGGCCTGGGAGCTCAGACACCCGCACGAAGTGTACCCGCCGCCTTGCCCTCTCCTTCCCAGGTGGCTGCTGGGGCCAGGCCCCGGGCCTAGCAGTTTTTCTGTGGGGGGGGGGGGGGCGCCCTGCAGCGGCGCCATGGGGTGGTGATCGAATCGCTCCGCCCGGGGCCATTTCCCCGCCCAGCTAGGGGCCGTGGGACTGTGCCTTGCGCGCACCTGTGAGGGGCGCCCGGGTCCCAGGGCAGCAGTTCCGCGCCAGCTTAAGTTCCCCAGCCAGCGTCTCCAAGGTCCTGAGCGCCCCAGCTTCCTCTCGCGAGCCCTGAGCCGGCAGGAGAATAAAGGTTTCCCCAAATAGGGCTGAGTGTGCCAGACATTAGGGACGCGCGCCCTGGCTCAGTGAACTGTGATCAGTGTCTCGGGAAACCGTCGGGGTCCGTGAGGTTATGGATCTTGGGCAGGGAAGAACAGCGCCTGGTCGCTACAACACCGAGCCCTGCGGGCAGGAGAACGGACGCAAAAAGGGTGCGCCCTATGTCTTGGCCAGAGGAAACTGGCGTCGAATGTCCCTGCTGCCCTGCGGAGCCCTGGAATTAAAGAGAGAGGCGGCCGCGCCCACAGGGTGCCACTGCCCTGGCACCGGCTGGGCCCACAGGACATTCGCTGGGAGCCCAGCTAGCCAGAGTCCCAGCCCGTGCGCCCCCGGCCTGGCAGGCACCAGACTCCTCCGGGCTGCGCTCTCTGCCCGCCAGCCTTAACCAAGCGCTGGCCCCAAATTTCGTGCCATCCATGTGGAGGAACATCGAGTTTACCTTTTTCTCTGTTCCTAAGAATGGGAAACAAACGAATTGGAAAATTTTTGCTTTGGAAAAATATCTGTTCGATGTTGTTTGGTGCTTAAATTGTCCTTGGAATTTTTTTTCAGCTTCATTTGTAAGAGAAAAAGAAAGTTGATGCGCACCCCAAACCTTGTTTCTCTTTAAACCGTCCCCTTAGACGTACAGTCAGTTACTGCAGATGTTTTCTGGGGCGAAGAGAGCGAAATGGAATGAGAGGGAGGATGAGGACTGGGGATCTCTCATTTTAAATCCCATTACCGGCTTTGAGGAAAGGCGCAAAAAAATCAGGAAAAGATAGTTCGTCCCCCACTGATTTCCTTCACTTCAAAGATTTCCCTTGTCCCTTAAATCAGAAATATTATGGCGCTAGGTATTTCTCAAGAAAAAAAACGCACGTATCTTCAGCATATGTACATGGTATAGGTCCCTTTTTACATTTCTCAGCAAAAAAAAGGGGGGGAGGGAGGGACAAGGCACTCAATTCCCTGGCTATTAAACAAGCCATGCCTGCAAGAAATGCAGGCATCGGGGATTGCTCAGCCGCGCATCCCTCCATTAGCGCACGCCTGCGTGTCTGCGTGTCAACAATGCACGTGCTACCATGGGCACCGGCTCCCCACGCCGGCCCTAGCAAGCTCTGTGCAAATGGGCGCCAGGTCTCAGTTACCCGCTCGCAGTCGTGCTCCCAAGCCCGCCGCCCGTGCCTCTCAAGGATCCCTTTTTTCTGCCTCCGGCTGGCAAGTCGGAAGCCTCGATCGTTCCCCCTCCCCAAGTTATGCCCTTGGAAATCCCTAAAGCGAACGTAGCAGACCAAGGGTCTCTTGCCCTCGAGTTGTTCACTTTGTTGCGTTGAGATGAGGTTAGTTCTCTCTTCTCTTCTTTACCCGCCCCAGGCTTTAGATGTAGTGCAAACTTCTGGTACCAGGTCACCAAAAGGGAAGCCAACGCTTGCCGGTGGGGCAGGCGGTGCGGAACCCAGGAGAGCCACCAGCTCCGAGGCGCCTCCTGCCCCCAGGTTGGATTTCAGATTTCCATTGCAAAGGAGCCAAGGAAAGTGGGAATCTGACACAAACCCTGGAACTGACTAATTGCCCTGCATTTTCACAATGCGCCATGTATTCGAAATGAAGGGCAGGCTTTATCATTTGGAACTCTTTCAAGGACCCGGGCGCTCCAAGTTTGGGGCTAATTCTTTCAAGGTTTTACTTCTGAGAAATAGGGAAAAAAGAATGAAAGAATGAAACAAACCCACAATCCATGTACTGGGGATGGCACTCAAGAGTAGGTTGTGGTCTCTTTTGAATCGGGAGTTCAAAAGAAAAAAAAAAAAGGCTTGTCCCCTCCCCCTTGCCCCAGGGATGAAACCTCTCTAGATTCGAGCGGCCAATTTGGTTTGATTTCCGTGGTTTGGAGGCTCTGGAGGGGTTAGGGGCACCGGGGCTAGGAAGACAGACCTAAGCTGCCTTCTGGACCAGCTGGTCCTCTCTTGGCCCTGGAAGCAGAAGCTGAAGTCGGGGTGATGCGCCCTCACTCTGGCAGCTGGAGGGAGCGTCTGGGGAGCGCGCCGCCAAGCCTCCCCTGCCTGCCCTTGTATGTGGACCTCCTCACTTGCTTGTCTCCCTGTCTACTCTCAGCACCCCCTACCTGCCTCCTGTCCCCCAGGGATCTAGTTCCCCTTTCTCTCTGTCATTTTGAGCCAGTTCTTTTCCCACCAAAAACTCCTTTTTCTTGGAGTAACTTTAAAAAAGAGCTGTCGTTGTCCTGAAATCCAACCTTGCGGGGATGGATTTGGGAAGCTCTTTCTCAATTGAAGCCCTTTTTGTGGGCACCGTGTACACGCCCCTACGGTCCCTAGGACGTCACCTGAGCCCTGAGACCCATAACCTGGCGCACCCACGCAGCGCCAAAACAAAAGGGGACTTCAGACGCTTTGCTCTTTTCCAGTGAAATGCCTCAGAAACACATCTGAATTTGGTTTTTGGTTATCTTTCAGGCGTGATAAATATTTTGACAAAAGTATTCTCCAGGCTGCCTGAGTTGGGGGAAAGAAAGCTAGTGACCGAACATGTGGGCACAAAGCAAGAAGCTGCACGTAATGGACACCACTGTGTACATCCGCTCATGGCTGTGAGGAGCATGAGCCGAGTCTGAGGGGTTGGCGCCAACATCCAAACTCCCCCATTCTGCAAAGGGCACCCCTGTTTTCCGCAAGCAGGGAGCAATTTTTATCCAGACCCAGCTGCTCATCCTCTGGTATATTAAGAGCAAACTTTCTGATTTGGTGGTTGAAGCTTGGGGCACAGTGGTTTAACCATAGGACAGAGCTGCGGATGGAGCAATTCTGGATGCTCAGAAGAACCTCACCCCGCACCCCTAGGAGAAAGAGGAACTGTTCGATTTGACTGGGGGTCAGGAGATGGGCTGGGGGGGTGGGAGGAGGGAACGGATGGATGGAGCGCCAAGTGCAGCGCCTGGCTGCCGCTCTCTCCTTTTTGTCCCCCCCTACCACATCTTCTGCTATTTCCAGAGGCAGGAGAAAGGTGATCTCGGACTTGACCCCTAAATCACAGCTGCTGGTGGCTGCACCTCGCTCCGGGATGAGCGCAGCCCCTTCCCCGGGCTCGGGCAGTTTAACCCTTTCATCCCCTCACGCTCAGGGGCCGGCGGCAGCGGCGCCTCTGACCCCGGCACGGCGAGCAGCCCGCCTCCTCGGCGCGGCACCTTGGATCCCACGAGGAGATCACAAAAGGGCGAGACTGCGGGGCGCTGCAAGCCTGAGGCACGGGCCGCCCGGCCCGGAGGAGCGCTGCCGGGGAGCCCGAGCAAGAGCCGGAGTTAGCGGAACGAAGAGGGATGTTTGGATCGTGTTAACTACCCAGACAGATGCACTTCGGCATGTCTGCATTTATGGAATCCATATGTTGTCGTGGCAAATGAAAGGACAGTAACACGTACATACAATAGACTTAGAATAACAATACACATTCAAAAAGGAACCCGCACATTCCTCACCCTGCAACCCTTCCCTTAGATGTAGCTCTGGACTTGGACGGAGAGGCGTTCTTTCAACCTCCCCTGCCTCCACACGGGGTTTTCTTTTTTTCTTCCTCCTCCTTTTTTTGTCTTTGTGTCCCCAATGCCCCAGCAGAAGAAAACCCAGGGCCCAGAATCTAGGCTCTTTGGGAGTGAGATCTATTAAGATCCCCTTCACCTCCCTTCCCCCTTAAGACTGGCCCATCGCATCTTTAGCCCTTGGTCCAAATAATAGCTGCTCACACTGCAACCCCAGATTCTGAAAATTGCAGGGGAGCAGATTCTTCCGCAAATTCACCATCCACATCTTCATCATTAAACCAACACTTCTATGTTATATATTTGCAAAAAAGTAGCTTCAAACAGATCTGGAAACAAAAACCCCCAGCAAGAGCACAGAGCACACGCATAGCTCTGTACAAGACCTGCATGTATGTACACCTTGCATATCCGTGTGCATATATATATTCACACACACACAGATGCAGAGATACCGAAAGTCATCCAAATGTATATTTATCTACCCATTTATGCATATATCTTTGTGTTTATATATACATCCATTCATTTGAGCGAGAGGCAGAGAAATATACACATCAATGCAATATTTAGCCTACATTCCACTTTCCCTCTCTACTGTAAATGTCTTAAAAACAGATTGGTCTAAAATTTTCTGCCCTCTTGCCAGCTAAATGAAGGATTTAGATTCTGAATTTCTCAGTTCCTTTTTTCATTTTGTACATAAAATAATCCATATAGATGCTGGATTATCGCCTGAGCATTATTCAATCATAAGAGCTTGGTACCTCTCCTCCTTATAACGAATTCACTCAGTAAAAATTAGCATAAGTATTTACCAGATTAAGCTGACATTTTCCTATATTGCAACATGAAATACATTTATATCCAGAATTTCCCCCAAATACCCTATACCACTGGGGAGACTGACCTCCTCGGCGCCGTTTTGTATAAGAAACAAGCTACAAGTTCGCTTCTAGTACTATTTACATTTTTAAAAGAAAATAAATACATAGCCTTTAAGTGAGTTTTCAAGATGTACAAGGAGAAATTTAATTCTGCTACATCTTAAAAAAATAAACTAACAGATTTATGAAGATTCGTGAAGACAGATAAATAGGAAGCAAATACATACTCCTGAGGGTCTGAACAATTTTCCTTACCTGACATATTATGGAAAAAATTCAGAATTTACCAGTCTTCCTTCAGTCAGCTACATTTTACACTGACCTGCATTTTGGACTGAAAGGGAAAAAAAAAAAAGATTAACTGTTGTTAATGAAAAATTTAAAATAATAATCAGAAACCGGACAAACTGAAGGTAAAAATATACAATGGCTACAATAAAGATAAATATTTATTTAATCAAAGTAGAAGTTGTGTTTGGACTGTAGGAATGTTTCATCCTTCCCTTAAAAAAAAAAAAAATCAAGAAAGAAAAAAGCCAGAGTCTTTGCAGGCTCCTGGAGAGTTCCCATTGTCCAGGGCTAGCGAGAGCCCAGAATGGCATTAACCTCACAAAAGACACATTGTGCAGGGGACAAAAAAAAGCCCCTTCTTCTACAATAACTTTTAGCTTTTTTATTTTTAGAAAATGACAAAGGTTTTGCAAGCACTGACTGGTGAAACCTGTAGCAAGCCAGGCTGGACTTGGCTTTATTGATCAACTGTCCCGCATGGAAAAGCAGCCAGGAAAAGTTTGAATGGCAATCCAGATTTGGCTCATAGAGAGGAAACCCCCGATTTTTCTAAATGTATTTTCTTTTTTTTTTCTAAATAAAACAGCATTATTCCCAGAGTGAATTCAGAAGGATTAGATGAGGTAACCCTGCAAAATCCTAAACCCGTTTCCTCCCCCCTAGTCTTGACTAAGAAGCTGCATGCTCTTAAGAGCATTGGAAAAATCTCTCAAAATGAAGAATTCCTTTCTAATCAAACAGATTTCTTGATTAATTTCCAAATTCCTTCTAAAATAAATAATCCAGCTAGGCTTGGGCAAAAAAATTTCTTTTTCTAAGCAAAATAAGTTTTAGTGCGAGTTCTCTCTCTACCTGATGTTACAGGGTTCACTAATAATGCTTTCACAAACATAAATGTTGTTTTTACATTTGTTTGCAGATCACTTAAAGTGCAAATTGCATTTTATTTTATTCCAGACATTGTAATTTCAATGGTACTAGTTCATATTTAGAACTTACATAAATACATGCTTGTCATTAAAAAAAATCTATTGCTGTAGCAGTGACGCTAAGGCTAGGATTAGAAAGGGGGGGAGGAAGAAAGAGAGAAAGAGAGAGAGACTGAGACTCTTGTTCTTCCTGCATTTGTTTGCTTGCTTTTTGGAGGTACCGTCCACCCGCCTAAGTGATGGCTTTGATGTACTGGGAATCGGTACAGTAGCAGGGTCCCTGGCTGCTGTCTTTGATTCCAGGGATCTCCTTTGGGCTCTGGTGGATGTACTGCTCCTAGTCTTTATCTGAAATCCATCCTCTCATTTCAAGCCCTTTGGCTTCGAGACTCTGCTCCAAACTCTTGGAGGTAGCTTTAAGACTTTTTTTTTTTTTTTTTGGGCATTAGGGAAGGGGTATGTAATTTCCCCCCTTTCTCCACTCTAGACCTTTCCTCGCTATTTAAATATATTGGCTTTCTTTCTTACGAATTTAGTCTGAAATTATTTTTCACTGCCTTTATTACATCCCTGCTTTTGATGGCAAAATAGCTTCCTGTGTTTTGAAAACATCTGCTTTCCAGGTTTTACACGAGAAAATTGATTTTACTTTTCTCTTCAGTCCAGAAAGGTAGAAAGTTGGACTTGTTTCCAAGTGCAACTTTTCCTTTTCTTGTCTTTCCTTAAGTTACCCCCTTTCAGTTCTGATTCACGTTCCCCCTTTTATTTCTTCTAATCATCACTCCCCCCTTCCCCTCTCCTTCTAAAGAACCAGAGAAGATTGATCGCTTATTTCAGAAGACAAAATTAACATATTATATATTTTTTTGTCTAGTCTATGGTATGTGTTAAAGTTATCTCCGTATTTTCTATATTTGTCCTCTGATTTGGGGGGAGCTAATTTTCCTCCTTTAAAAAAAATCTCAGATTTGCAATTTAAAGTGGCCTGTATGCTAAGTCTCTGCCTTTCACTTAAATCTTTGCTTTAAGCTATCCCACTCTATTCTTGCCCCCCTTACTCCTCTCTTCGTTGAAGATGCTTTCTTCCCATTTAATTTAAGCATCGCTGCTTTTGCCAAAAAAAGAAGAGAAAGAGAAAAAGAAAAAACGAGAAAGAAGGAGAAAGAAAAAAGAGAAAGAAAGAAAAAAAATCTTAAAAAAAAAATCTTAGCCAGGTTCCTATTGTTGCTTCTCTGCATTTCACTTCTCGGTGTGTGTGTGTGTGTGTGTGCGTGTGCGTGTGCCGTGTGTGTGTATGTGTTTTTAATACATGCATAAACTTTTGGTGCCTCTCTCCCTCTTCCTGGGCTCTTCTCTCATCCTCTCTTCCTGCTCTCCTGGCCCTGCTCATCACTTTCCCCTGGTTTTTTTTTTTTTTTTTCCTCCCTTCCTCCCCTCTGCCTCCCTCCACCTCCCCCTTTTCTTTTTTGCTGAATCTTATTGATCCAGAAGGTGGCTAATTAGCCCTTCCCGTCGTGCCTGGGTAATGAAGCACATGCGCACTGAATTAATCACAGCCATTTTTTGCAGGAAACTAATTAGCAGAATAAAGATCCAAAGACTTTTTTTTCTTTTCACTCATCAGCTCCCACTTCCAGCGCGTCCCCTCCGACCGCTGCAGCCGCCGCCGCCGCCGCCGCCTCCTCCTCCTCCTCCTCCCGGCCGCAGCCGCCGCCGCCACCGCCTGCTTTGCATCCCAATTACAGCCTAGAGCCGCTGCCGCCGCCGCCGCCGCTTCTCCTCCGTGGCCCCTGCCCGCTCCGGGGGCTGTAAACTCCCCGCCAACCATGCTGCTCGGCGGCAGCGGCGGCGGCGGCTCCGGCTCCCCGGCTGCGGCCGCCTCCCGCCCCGGGCTCCGCCGAGCGCGCTCCAGCTCCGCCGCCGCCGCCGCCGCCGCCGCCAGCAGCGCGTCCTCCGCCGCCGCCGACCCCCGCCAGCCGCCGCTGCTGCCTTGATGGGCTCCGCGGCCCGAGCGCCTCTTTTCGGGATTAAAAGCGCCGCCAGCTCCCGCCGCCGCCGCCGCCGCCAGCAGCGCCGCTGCAGCCGCCGCCGCCGGAGAAGCAACCGCGTAAGTGGCAACTTTTCCCTCTTTTTTTTTTCCCGCCGCCGCCGCCGCCGCCGCCTGCTCCTCCTCCTCCTCCCGCCGCCACCGCCCGGACGCGGGGCTCCTCGGGGCGCCCGGGCTGCTTTGCATGGGGCTCGTCCTGCCCCCTCCCGGCTCCCGCGCCCGGCCGCCGCCGCCCGCGCTCCCCGCACCCGCGCCCTGCTCGCTCGCTGCGTCCCGCTCGCCTTCCCCCTGCGCCAAACTTTCTCTTTCTCTTCTTCTTCCTCCTCCTCCCGCCGCCGCCGCCGCCGCCGCCGCCGAGCCCGGGCCGCCCCCTCCTCCCCGGCCCCCGCGCCGCCGCCGCCGGCCGCCACCGACCCCCGGGAGGGTGGAGGCGCCCGGGGCAAGGCCCGCGCGGCGAGTTTGGAGGCGCCGCTGGGCAGGGCCGGCCCGGGCGCGGGCCGCGGGCGGGAGGGCGGCCGGGGTCCAGGCGCCGAGACAAAGGCGGCGGCCGGCGGGGGGGTCCGCGGTGCCGAGCGCCCCCGCCCCCGCCGCCCGCGGCCCCCAACTTTGCCCCACCCCGAGAGGCGCCGGGGCCCGGGGCTGAACCGCCGCGCGGGGCGCGCACCCGGCCCGGAGCAGTCGCCGCGGCAGCCGTTGCTGCCGCCGCCGCTACCGCTGGCCGGCCGGCCGGGCGCCTTCTGCGCCAGGGCTCGCCTTGCCGGGGACGCGGCCGCCGGGCCGGAGCCCCGGGGTCCGAGATGGGGAGAGGGGGCGAGGCGGTCGCGGGACCCTCTACCTGCGCGCCCTCCGCCCTGCCACACTGGCAGCGCCGCGAGCGCCCAGAGGGGGCTCTGCCCTGGACACTAGGGGCTCCCGGGGGCTCGGGGCTCGGGGCTGTGCCGGCGGCCAGGACTAGACCTAGCCTGGCTGGCCTCTCCTTGGCCAGCTGAGTTGAGAGACGTCGGAGGATTCCTTTTTTTTCTTTCTTTTTTTCTTTTTTTTTTCTTTTGCTCACGCGAATCTGGGATTGTTTACGTTCCGTTCCCCGCTCTCACTCCTCGTCCTGCTTCACTCCTCTTTTCCGTGTATTTTCTCCATTAGATGCAAAAACCGTGTTCCTGAATTTTACGTTATGCATTTTCATGTACATCTTTTTGCATACCTATTGGAGAGTAGATCTAAGTGTATTTTATGCAGTGTTCTATTTAAATCACATATAGACTCTATTCGTAGGCTTCTTGTGGAGCTACTAAATTAAAAAATGCGTTTTACTTTGCAAATTAGTCTGTTGCTCATAATCTGACTTTTTCAGAATGTTGTGCAATTCCTTCGACTGTGGCCAATTCTTGGATTACAAGTGCTTTCAAAAATCACCCACTCTTAACTTTTCCTCCTTGTTGCTTTGAAGTAGGGTAAATATGACAATTTTTATTGGTCTCAATTATTGAAACTTGATCTGAGGACTATATGGAAGGAGGAGGCTGATTGCCTTTTTCTGGCCTCCAGTTCTAGTGACTTTTAAAAAAGGGGGTTTGTTAAGTACCTTTGAAGAATATGACGTACGGTGATCGCTTGGCTGTAATGCAAATTACAGAGCATATATTCACTTTGGAATTAAAAAAGACTCGAGCCCTTTCAGTGGGGACACTTGAGGATTTATTATGTTTTTTAAAAAATTACTTTTTTCTCCCTACTTTGGGAGAATGGCTAGTTACAGATCAACTTATTTAGAGGTCTTCGGAAAGAGGCTTGGGAAATGGGAGAGGGGAGAAGATTGATTACAATCTGCATAATCAATAGGGCAGCGTGCTGCAATCGTGTACCTACATTTACTGTAAATTTCTACAATATTTGTAGCGTGGGTGCTCCAGTGCCTTGCTCGGCTTCTTAGAGCGGATTTAGAGGCAGTACAAGCAGAATTTACTACCGAGTCCTCCGGAACAATATAGGGGAAGTCCACTTGATAGTGACTCATTTTAAAACTCTTTCATTTTACTGTACATTTTTTTTTGTGAATCTGTTTACGTGTGGGGGTTTCAGATACTGAACCCCAAAAGCGTAGGTATCTCTATAGGTTGCGGGGAGTGGAAAGTGTTGGGGGGGGTTAGGGGATGGGAATTCACTTATTGAATTACCACTTCGGGGGCCCTCTTCTCATCTTATAATGTTAGATATGTTTAACTGGTGCAAGTAATTTAGAGATACGAATACAAGCGAGAGAATACACCAGAGATTGAAGCAGTGTCAAAAGTAAGGATTGCTGTGTGTGTGGATGAGAGAGAGAGAGAGATAACACAGACACTTATCTTATAGTCAGGCTTGAAAGCTTGGTGGTAGGTGAATCCATATTTGGAGATGATTTTGAAATAGTCTAGCAAATGGTGCACGAACAGGATTTTGTAAAAAGTGTACACGGAGTCAGTTTTGAAAGGAGTGTGGTTTGGGGAGATGAGGTGTGGGCAGGAAAACCCACTCCAGGCCAGCAGCCTTCCTCTGTCTGTGTCTCCTCCCTTCCCCCTCCTCTAGTTTTAGTTTTTAATTACTTAATGCTGAAATGCACAGGGCTTATATAAATATTTGCAAATGCTCTTTCCTATTGATTTCTCTGAATAAACTGCCCTGCTCAGGTCCAAAAAGGAGGCCATTCAGATCTGTGGACTTTTTAAACATATAGTCTCTGGAGGAGTGTTTCTCTGTGCATACATGTGTTTATGGGTAGAGTTGTAGACATGAAGATTTTGGGGGACTGC
Source organism: Equus asinus (assembly GCF_041296235.1). Taxonomy (NCBI): domain Eukaryota; kingdom Metazoa; phylum Chordata; class Mammalia; order Perissodactyla; family Equidae; genus Equus; species Equus asinus. The sequence goes on from NC_091817.1 coordinate 35,810,648, forward strand.
GAGGAGAGTTCAGGCTCTCCGTAGTGTGAGCTGAGAAGGCTGAGCTGGAGCTGGCCCCACGGCCTGGCAGTCCTCTGTGTGTGTGTGTGTGTGTGTGTGTGTGTGTGTGTGTCTGTGTCTGTGTCTGTCTGTGCGCGCACATACGTACTGTGTGGGTATCCACACTGGGGCAGTCAGAATGCATATGCACTTACCCTGCCCCCTCCACCTCCCCCCATTAAATACGGAGCAATTTTCCAGGACTCGGTGACTGCCTTCTCCTCAGGGTCACATTGAGTTCGAGTCTGATCCAAGGTGCAGAAATCCAGCAATGGAGAAATAAAAGAATATACAGAATGAGGTCAGGTCAGCTGCTCAGAGGCCAAAACCCCTACAGCTACTTTGATTTTATTTTTTTGTGTATATTTTAGGCTCCTCCTGCCATGTTACAAATTGTGCCTCCTCCTCTCAGGTGTTTGCTGTGGAGCTTAAAGGCACCGGAGCCTCTGCTTGTGTGGATGGCTGCTCCCAGCAAGAACAGAAAACCCACAATACCGAATCCAAAACAAAACGAGGGAGGAGGGGGAGGAAAAAACCTCTATTGAGTTCAGGCAAATAAGGTTGGGTCTCCAGATCGGATTACAAAGCAGCTTTGAATATGCAAGACAGCACACAGGACCAGTTATTCCAGTTACAACAAACTATTAAAAAAAGAGAGAGAGAAAAGAAAAGGCATGTTTAGGTCGTAATTTGTTAGTACAAGGAAAAGAATCCCACATAAAGCTGCCTTTTCTTCCCCCCCTCCCTTTGCTGGCTTCACATAGAATTCACTCACCCTTTCCGATTTGTCTACTTACTGTATAGGTTCTTTTATTAAAATCTTTTGGGTTTAGGAAGATCGCTGCAAGCAACACATTTTCTGTTTTTTTTTTCCCCTCTATCTTAGAGGAGAGTTGGCAGGGGTTCTGTGGTTTGCAGTTACACAATATGTTATCATGTTTTTAATCACTAAATCATTGCAGTGGTTATAGATTTACAGTCTTGGGGTATTACAGAGAAGAGCAACGGCGGCTATATATATGCTTTTAAATTACACCAGTGTAAACTGAGTGCAGCAGCTGTGAATATGGTCACAGACTTCAACCCCCTCCCCCCCAGGATCTTAGTTCCTTTACCCTCTGTGATTTTTTCCCAAATTGTTCAGTTTGCTTAAAATTCCTTATCTCTTCACCACCCACCTCCAAAAACATTAATTTTTCTTTCAGACCTCTAACCTCCGATAAGCTAGAATTCAAACTCTTGAAATATAACTCTGGATCAGAGAGTATAATAAAAAACAAAAAAGTAGATTTCCTAAGAAATCCTCTTGGTTTCTGTGCCGACCTCCTGTATAGGGATGGAGGGCCGATTGCAGATCAGAAGGTGGGGGTGGGCAGGGAACTGGAAGGCAGGCTTGTGGCCCTTGCCTGCCTGGAACCTCCAGTGTCCTGTCACCACGAGCCCACTTTCAGCTTCTGTTTTTCGTATTATTATGTAACAGAATCCTTGGCAGCATTAAAAATTCAGTATTACAAGCTGATTGTAATGCTGCCTCATTAGACAGCACTGTCTGGCCTTGTATTAAGTGAAATACAGAGCACGGCTTTTAGATTATAAACACCAATAAATATTAAGGATCAGCAGAGGGGGGGAAATAGCTGGATTTTTGGCCCCTTCTGGTTTTATATTCCCTTCCATCTTCTTGCCTTCATCCCCCTACCCCCGCCATGGTAACTGTCATCTGTGTTCTTGGGATGCTGATATGTCGACCCTGGTGACATTTTAGGAGGGCTTTTTATAGAGTTATCTTGTGTACACAAAAGGTTTGGAAGTTTGTTTTGTTTTGATCTGCAATAAACAGGTCCTTCACTTTGCTGATGTCATTTCCGTTCATATTTGAGTTGTTTATTGTGCTTCTTCGCAGGGCCCTCTCATCCCTACCCCCACCTGGCTTTTCAGCCAGAGCCTGTGGCTGCCTGGGGAAGGGGGGACGCGTTCCTAAGCTGCCAGGTCTGGGTTCAAAGGCTGAGGGTTGCGTGTCACTGCCTCGTCCTAGCGTTCGCCCGCTGGGGAAGATGTTTCCAGCTTCGAATCTGGTTAAACGCTTCGACATCCACTTGCCCTAGTATTTTCATGGCATGCAATGATTCATCTCAGCTTCCTTTCTTTGTAACCACCCCCCCCACCACATACACCTTGTCTGTGTCTTTAATACATCCTTATTGTCCACTTTCCATGCACCTCCCCCGCAAATAAAAAACCGACCTTGTAATGATGACTTTGATTCAGTCGCAAATATGAAGCTGGCATTAGCGACTTCATGCTGTGAAAAAAAAAAAAGTGTCCAGGCGTTGCCCCACAGCCCCCCACCATCACTTCTATCCCTATTCAGTTTTTTTTCCTCTCTCGTTTATTTTTCTGCTCTCTGCCTTTTTGTAGACATAAAGGCCGTTCTGGTGTTACTAAAAATGACTACAGTGTCCTGTGGCTCTTATTTCCATGTGTTCTGCAATTGGAATCCCCCTTTCTCCAAAAATAAGTAGAATGGGGAAAGGAAGGAGGAAAAACTGACTGTGTAGGCCTCCAAGGCTTTCCTCTAATAAGTTGATGGGTTTTAGGTTAAAAAAAAATATTATTGTTTTGTTCTTTTAGGTTTAGAAATAATAGGGAGAGAGGGAAAAGCAGTCATTAGGAAGTTCACTGAGCTGCTTTCCAACTAAGACGGGTGAAAAATGAACCTGCATTGACACTTGGCTCCATGTGAAAGCCCCAGTAACCTCTCCCCCCTTGCGTGGCCCTGGCCTTTTGTTCCTGGAGAACGGAGCTAAGGTGCTTTTTCTCCCAGACCAAAGGCAGCAGGCAAGGAGTCCTCTTGTGTGCGCATCGCCTTTAGATGGCCTTCTCATGGTTATTGTCAATGCAGACTCCCCCAAACAATTGCTCCAGGGAGACACAAAAGCAAAAACATTTGTCCTATTTTTTTAACCTCTTTGTTTTAGATTTTTTTTTCATCCATTCTTTAAATTTCACAGTTTCTATTTGTCTGCAGAGAGACAAACGGAACAGCATGAAGCGCATTTTACCGTAGGCCTCACTGGCAATTGGAACAGCCTCAATAGAAATCCAGATTCTAAAACACTGGCTGACTTGGAGGAGATGTGAAATTTCAGCTCGGCGCTCTTAAGTCAGATTAGCACAGATTTTGAACAAAAATGCACTAACATGAAAAGATAAGAAAATGGGATTCTAGAATCATTTTGGGGAAGTGTGAAAAGCGTCATCTTTTGTTTCTCTCTTGGTGTCCTGCCCCAAGAAGTGGTCGCTGGATAGAAAAGAATTGCAAACCCAAATGAAATTCTTAAAAAAAAAAAAAAAGATCCCAGTTATTGTGCTCCTGGTGTATCATTTAAGTGATTGTCTAATGCATGTGTAGGGGAACTGTTGGGACCCACTGTGGAATTGATGCTGTGTTCGGAATTTTTTAAAAACTACCATTTATATATAGAGGCCGTCCTCCCTACCCCACTTTTTTCCTCTCCTGTTTTCTTTTTCCTTTCTTTTCCCTCCAACCCGCTTCCGCTCCAGGAATTCAGTGGTTTGCGTCAGGCTGAGTGCAAAGGGATATGTCAGACAGTGGGGATGGCCCATGAACAAAATTGGAGTCCCCCTCTTTTCCTGGCCCCAGACAAAGCACCTCCCTCCTCTAATGTATGGACCCTGAGTGCCATGCTGTCCTTAAGCATCTGTCTGCCTTTTCATTAGAATTCTCAATTTCAAGGTTTAGAAACACAAATGTAAGAATCCCCTTGGGTATAAAAGTCTTGCATGGCAAATTCTCTTTGCCCTTTCAGAAATATTTTTGTTTACAAAGAAAAAAAAAAGAGCAAGCTTTTGACCTAACATTTTAAAGCTGTTTTAAGGCAAGTTCTTTATTTTTGCTTTCTTAAAACTTGGGCTTTGTAACTTAAAATTAATTTGGAAGAGCTCTTCCCAATCGCAGTTTTTTAAAAAAAAATGTTTACTCATTTGTGTCTTTCTTAGGTGTGTCATTGACAGATTTAGGACCTGAGCTGGGAGGGTGGGTAAGTAAACTAGATAACGTTCCACCTACGATTTAGGGGTAAAAATTAATCGATGGAATTAGCATTGTAGCAGTAGTTGGGGGCCTTGAGGTTTGAGTCAGAGAAATGTGAATCGAAACATCTGTGCGTAGGCCTTGCCACACCAGCCTCCAGTGGTTGTGAAGGTGAGTGTGGGATGTTCTGTGGAAAGCCTGCATTCTGTACCATACCCAGGAGGGCCTGGCCACCCAGCGGGTCTCGGGCCCCTAAATATAACTGCCTAGAAATATAATGGGGTGAATTCAGGGCATGGAGTGTCCTTTAGCTCCCAGTGTTTCCTTGTTTATTTCAGGGACTTTTATCTTCCCCCTTCTCCTGGCTTTTTCTTTGTGAAAGCCTCAGAATTGTTTAAGCACTAGTTTTAAAGTCAATGTGTATGTATAATTTAATAAAAATAGAAGGATCTGGAAGAATACACAAATCCGCCTAAACCCAGTTGTGCTGTGAAAATAGAGCCCGGGTTTAGCTAGAAGTCAGAATGCTGACATTCACTGTGTCTTAGCTCAGAGATCATATTTACCTTTACTGAAAGGATACAGCATTGGAGACTGAGTGTGTATGTGGAGAGAACCAGTTTGGCTCGGTGGGGATCATTGTAATTTACCAGCCAGCTAAGCGTCACGGGGCTGGCCTCTGGCTTGGAGAGTGGGTAAGGGGAGGTGTCGGGAAGGGGTTAGCATTCTCTGATTTATTTTTAAATATTTATCCTTTTGGCTGTAGCCAATTACGCTTTCCAGATGAGATGAGACTAGTTATGGAGGGCTGGAAGGGAAGAATTGCCTTTCCTGAGAGTAGGTTTATTTGTCAACAGTGTTCAGGTCAGAGCGATGAGAGAGCTGGCTGTCACTGCTGGGTAGGCCGAGGGTTTAAGATCAGGCAGCCGCCCTCAGAAGAGCCAGGGCCTTTCGGAGCCCCAGGACAGAATTTGCAACGTGTATTTCAGAGAAGCCGTTGATTTCATATGTCAGTGCAAAAGTCGCAGATTCCCTCTGAAGAGGTATTGTTTTTGTTAAGGATGAAAGTAAGTTTTGGTAGAGGTAACAGCTTTTGTGTAATCCTTTCTACTCATAATGATACCGAGGCCATAGACTACCTGCCTGTGGATTACCTGTTAAATTTTTGCCTGTAATAAAGGCAGGCTTGACCAGGCCTCACCATGTATGTAGCTGGTGCCCGATTAAGATAAAGGAAAGGGAGCCAAGGGGCCTCCCAGTTCTACTTGTCAGGCCTCTGAGGTGCAGGAGGCGGATTGCAGTGTCTGCTGCCTGGGACACTGGCGGTGTCAGGACAGATCCCCTCAGGGCCTTCTGCCCAGCACCTCCGCATCCTTCCAGATTACTTTATAGCTGGTTCTTTGGGCTTTCTAGCTTTTATTTTATTGAAGATATTTATCTGTCAGCCCACCAGGTTCATGATGTCACCAGATGATGAGGTTGTCTTCTGTTAATAAAAGTTAAGACAAAGCAGCAAAATTAGATTTTCTGGGAGTATAAACATTTTCTTATTGCCTTTAATTTATCTGATGTGCCATGGGTTGCTTCCAGGTAAGACAAGGGAGCCTGGAGTCTTCATTTTCCTGAAAACATTCTCAGAGACATCTCTGTGTCGTGTGTGCCACGTTACTTGCGTTCTCGCCAGCATCATCATCTTCATGTATTATTCATAGTCACTTTTTCAATTAAATTATTAATTGGTTTTCTTTAAGGTGTTCTCAACTCATGGGGCTAATATAAATAATAGTGTGTTTTGAAAACACCACCTGTTCTTGGGCCTGAAGTCAGGCGGCCTGGAAACAGCTCTGCACTGATCCCGCGCTGGTTTACAAAATCATCTTCCACTTTCCTTTCTCGCTCTCCGCCCCCCCTCCCCTCACTTTCTCATGTGTGACAGAATTTGGCTTGTGGTCTCCTTTGTCCCTAATCGGACATGATTCCCTAGAGACAGTCTTTCCTCCCAGGGTCCTAGATGAAAAAAAGTCTTTTGGAGTCTCTTGTCTGGACAAAAATGTAAGAGAGGGATTGCCTGTCCCCAACAGGTTAGATATTTACGTTAATTTGAAACCAAAATTATATTGTGCACGACGCCTTACACGAGCGGACACGATAGTTTTCATCAGCCAAGCATCTCCTCTCCTGCATCAGCGTGTGCTTAATGCTAATAGGATTCCATACGTACAGCTCTTCGCCTCGTGAGCTTATTACATTTCTAACACTTGCATGGTTGGTTATTGTGCAGTCGGAAGGGACTCTCAAGGCTGTGGGGCCAGCCTGGATGGGCGGCTTTCAGAAAGGGTGAACGCAGGTGCCTTTCTGTGTTGAGAGAAGAGGGAGTCAATTCAGACTGAGCAAGGGATTCTGGCAGGGAGGAGAGGGGACTTCCGGTGAGATTTCTGTGGAGCTGCCTTTGCACATCAGAATGGAAAAGGTGAACCTGGGGAGATGTAACAGTGCCCAGCAATTGCTTTGACCAACTGGGGTGGCTGCATTAATTTGACTCCAGTGGTAGAATCTCCCTATGAAGGGAACCATCTTTGCCTTATCTGAAATGATGTAGCTTTTTAAGGCGACTCTTGCTAAAGAGACTGTAAGCTTCATTGCAAACTGTGACTTCTCTTTCTTTCTCTGCCATGAAAAACTCTATCCTTAAACTGTCAATGAAGAGCAGAGGATGTTTTTATAAGTTTCTGCAGCTGAAAAACAGAAGTGCTCTGTAAAGCAGTTAATAGGATGGGTGTGTGTTTCAAATAAATTCCTGTCCACATTGGCTAACGTCCCCATGCTGGAGTGGCCTGGCTGTGACGTGGATGGGGCCCAGAGACCATGGCTCCGGTTCGGAGGTCCCAGGCTCCTTTTTGTGGCCCAGGGCGCGTCCCTTTCTTCTCGCCCGGTTCTAGGCCGGCCCCTGACTTTTGATGAGTGAGGGGTCAGCGCGTGGGGAGGACTGGGCTTTGTTCCCGCCTGGCTGGTTCAGGCCGAGTCACCCAGGGCTCTCGTCCTCGGGCGCGCGGCCCTGCCTGCCTGGAGGCCCGTGCCCAGAGCGCGGCCGAGCGCTCGGGCCTCGCGCGCCCGTGTGTGTCCCCGTGTCCCGCGGGCGCGGCCGCCGCCGAGTACCCGGCCTGCGCCCGGCAGGACTGTAGATGTCAGGCTTTGCCCGGGGAGCCGAGCGGCAGCGGGGCTGTGAGTTTCAAATTAACCTTCCGCTTTGTTGCTGTGTAATGTGGATCCCCGAAGGCCCCCCGCCCCGCCCGCCCCCCTTCCCCGGGCGGTGCGCGCTGCAAACTGCGAGTTGAGCTTCATTTACATAAAGCGATTCCGGGCGGGCGGGCGGCCGAGCCCGCGGCAGGCAGGCCGGGGACGGGGACTCGAGCGCCGCGCCCCATGGGTGAATCCCGCCGCGTGTCCGGGGACCCTCCCTCCTGGGGAGGGGCAACCAGCAGCCCCGGCCACCACCATGAGCCCCCCTCCCGTGCCTGCGCCCCCCCTGCACCTAGCCAGAGCCACCTCGGAGCCCCGGGGCCAGCGGGAGGTGGGGAGAATGCCGCCTGGGGTGGGTGAGTTCAGGGCTCGCGTGCTGCTGGAATTTCCCCTGGTCGCGCGCGCTGCGGACCCCGGACCTGCCAGTGCCTCCTCCCTGCGGAGGTGTGCGGAGCCTTTGTGTGCCAGGTGAGTGGATCCTCCCTCCCCCGGCCGCCGGCCCGCCCGTTTCGCGCAGCCGGCCTAGAGCTGCAGGCAGGTGCTGCGAGTCTTGGCTGAACTTCCCATTCTCTTGGGGCGTGTGGGGGAAGGGCAGGCAGGATGCACTTGAACTACTAGACTCCAATGGGAACCTACCTGGGGTGAGAGCGTCTGAATTCTGCTGGGCACAAAGTAAAGCCCGTCCTCCTCCTCTCCCTTCCATCTTTCTACTCCTCCCTCCTTCTTTCCTTCTTTTGCTTTTGGATTAGTTCCTGCCTTCTGAATACTTGCAGTGCTGGTGTCATTTAGAAGTTTGGGTTCCTCCACCTAAAAATGCACCCTTTTCAGCCCAAGAGAAGTCACTGGTCAGTTGGAAACAATGTGAAGAATGCGCTTGTTGTGGAGTAATTAAGGGGAGAATCAGGTTTGGAGCTGAAGGCACCTTTGGAGATGGGCTTGGCCATCCTCTAATTTTAGTTTGTTCTCAGTCTGGGAAACCCGGAGCAGCATTCATTTGTGTGTGTGTGTGTGTCGGGGGGGTGCTGGTGGTGGAGAGGGACAGCTGTTAAAAGAAGAGGAGGAAAGCCCAAGTTAGGTCAAGAGCAGAAAAAAAAAAACAAAAGTAAGTATTGTAGGCTTAGAGGGAAAAGAACTTTCTGGAAAACGGTCCTTTCTGCTTTGGACATACCTTTGTTATAATGATGGGAAAATGCCTTGAGGGTAAAGACCACAGCTCATGCCTGGTATAGTCTGAGAGTGCCTTGCTTGGTATACGAACTGGTTTCAATGAAACCAGGGAGCAGGTGGATCCAGGCCGGTCATGCCTTCCCCTACCATCTATTTGTGTCATTTATCCAGCCTTGAAGACTCTAAAAGCCACGGACAGATAACCTCGGAGAGGACACATGGCCCTTCTTGGGCACAGGGAGAGGCCTCTCCCTCAGGCTGGGGCCTGCTTGGTGGAATGTATTAAGGCGAAACAAGGAAAACAACCCTAAGCTTTGAAGGTGGATAGTGGGAAAGTTGCACGTCATCTCGTTTCATCCCATGCTTTGAGATCCTTGGAGACAAGTCACTAAATAAATAGGGTATAATTTAAAGCCCACGCCAGCCGGGAACTTCGTTTCTTTGCCATCAAGCAGCAGGTGCGAGCTTGTAGAGTTGGCCCCTCGAGTCCCCTCATTCCTAAATTCAGGAGGTGTCAAACCTTCATGTTCTTTTAATGGCTGTGGTTTCTGGATAGGTTTCAAGGGGAAACCCTAAAAATCACGAGTTCTAGTAGGCTGGGCTGGAGAGGGAAGCCCGAGTGCTGGGGCAGAGAGAGAGACTGCGTCTGAGAGGAAAACATACACCTTCCAAGGTAACCTGATCGAGAAAGGCCGAGCGAGGCCAGGAGCGTGGGCCTGTTCCTTGTTATCAGAGCAGCCACTGGCGGCCTGAGATTCTGAATCCTTCTTGTTACCCAACCCAAACACGAAAAGCAATTAGGGAAAGAGGTGGGGTGTGAGGGAAGTGAGGAGACCGCGATTCTAAATAATTTAAGGGTTTCAAGAATGGGGTCATTGGAGAGAGGTACATACCTGGATGTTTGCACACCTGTATTTGTGTTCATTCAATTTTGCAGAGACCCCGAAGGCCCCCTTTCAGATGGTGTGTAGCTGTGAAGGCCAAGAGAAACTTTCCCTCTCTCCCTTCCTTAAATTACAGGACTAAGGAGATTGTCTGCATTTAGTTCCCGGCATGTTCTCAGAGAGCCTGTAAGTGCCTCTCAGAATGGGCTAGGGTCACACTTTGCTCTTTTATTTAATTACACGAGTGTTATTTAACAACACGGGGCAGATGCAGAAGCAAGCACTTTTGCACTTTAAAAACAGTCCTTTTGGAGTCACAAGGAATGAAGTGACTTGGAGACCTTCTGTCTTTATGACATGGGTCATCTCCTTTCCCAACTCTTTTGAAATGGCTGCATTTTCTATGGGATAGATAGAGCTGCTGTTTTCCAGTTCTCCTGAAAACAGTTTTGATTGACAGGGAACTATTGAGAAACACTTGCTAACTCTTCCAAAATAAAAAATCCGAGCTGTTTCTCCAACCACCTGAAACTTTAATTTTGGTTTCTTCCCTTCCATCTTTTATTTGCACAAATGAATACTCGGGGAGGGTGGAAAGGACCCAAATAAAACAGTACTCTCAGCGGGCCTCTGTTTGGCTCGGCCCAACAGGACAGTGAAGTGCCTTCCTTCTTGCTGCTTTGGGGCTGGATTTAACTGCCGTTTCAACTCACTGCCAGTTGGACTGCCTGGTGGTGAGGAGCTCAAATAAGTGAGATTTCAGTTTTCATCATTGTGATTTTAAATGATGATTACTAGACACTCCCAGGACAGGCCTGGCTCACCTTGGGTGACCCAAAAGTTGTTAGTTCATTAGAATAAATCTGTGATTGCAGACTACTAGCAAAGTGTTATCTGGGGCTGGTGATGATTTAGCTTACAGTTCTGGTCACAAGTGGTGTCCAGGGAGCATGTCCTTATTGTCACCATGTGCTATTGTTCCTTTTGGATGTGGGGTCTTTTTTTTTTTTTTTTTCTTTTTTTTTGCTTCCGGAGTGTTAATGTGAGAGCTTAGAAATACTCGAGGGCTCAAACAGACCCTTACCTAAGAAATCATTTTTATTGCAACAGTCTCCTGTTAAAAAGTAAATATTGAAGTGTCTAAGCAACATTTTATAAAAGTATAGAGAATTGCTCGAATTACTTGAAGGGAAAGAAAGCCAGTTGTCTTCACACCCACTATTTGGAGTAGCTATCTTGCTTCTTAATGTGAAGGGGTTAGCCTGGTCTTACAGTACAGACAGTGGAGGTTCTGGCCTGAAGAAACTTGCAGCGTCCATCTCACACTTGCCAGTATTACAGGGATAATGCACCTGACGCTGAACATTAGTAACCTCAAGAAGTACAGTATGTGCTGTGGTTTATACTTGGATTTTGTTACGAAAACGGTTGCTTGCTCTTCGCCTGGCCTATTTCTGTAGTGCTTGGGCCTGTTGGCCTACTCTGGTTCCCAAGGCTGGTGTAATTAACCAGGATGGGGGCGTTACCTAAAAACACGACAGGAAGGCAGATTCCATTACAGTGAACTTCAGAAGGGTATCCAGATGCACGCATGTGAGGGTTTGGTTGTAATGGTAATTGTTAGAAATCAGCACAGTTCAGAACCACCATCCTACCCCTCGGTTAGAATCTGCCTTGCCGGCCGGGAAATGGGAACCCAGTTTTAATAGAAGCCAGGCAGGAGAGTTCCTTGGCAGGAGCTAATCTCAATCAAATATTAAGGGGTGCCTCGTTCTATCCAAAGCGCGGTGTCCTGAGTCTTTAGGCAGCTCAGATTGAGAAACAAACACACAGAAGCTAAGATTGAGTCAAACTGCCCCGAGGGAGAGACCCGGGTAAAAAAATCTTGGCTCATTGGCAAGCCACTCTCAAAATCCAGATTAAGGAAAAAAACTACAAAATCAACAACTGTCAGATTTCTTTTCTGTATGATTTAAAGTTGGCTGCCAGACTGTTCTCTTTGAGCATGTGCAAAGAAGTGACAATCAGATGTTAGAAGGCCTTTTCCCGCGCTAATATGGTAAATGACTCCTGTGTGGACAGGGACTGGGCAGTCACAGCAGCATTGTGCTGAAGCTTCAGAAGCAGTGAGACAGCTTGGATGTTTTTTTCTGGTTTTCAGTCTTTGGGGCAGGGAACGGGATGGGGAGGACAAGGCAGTGAGTGATCTAGCAGTGACAGGTATGTTTCTAGAGAGTTCTTTGCCTAAGGAAGGTGGCTTGACTCCTTATTTGTCACTTTTAAAGGTGTTTTTTCCCTTAGATGTCGCTGCCCTTCTCTCACCCTTAATTCCTGGGGTTTCTTGCTTTTGCAGGCATGAGGGCATGCATAAAAAGGGGTTAGGGACATAGAAAGTTTGCTAGGTGGCAAATTTGGCTCCATTTCAGAGTAAGACTTCGGTTTTGTTGGTTTTAACCCCAGACGGGGCCTCTTAGCAAAATGCCTGAGCTTAATCTGCTTTTTTGGGTGAGCCCTTCTCTCTTCCCACGGGAGGGTCACCATGCAGTCTTGTCAACATGAGGATTAATGCATGGGGGTTTTGATGTCCACCCCTCCAGAGGGGCCCTAGCTGGCCTCCTGTGTCCTGGGGGGTGGGGGGTCTTAGGTGATTCGGCTGCTCATTCTTTGAATTTTGCTGTTAACGCATGTGCCGCCTCCAAGATTTTTCCATTCTCTTCCCTCCCTGAAGTCATCCTAAGGTTTCTATGGAAGGGAGGAGTGGGGAGGGCAAAACACATGCTTCCTTCCCACCCCCACCCCTTCTGGCTGCTGCGGGTTTGGGACTGAAGCCATGGAACCTCCTTGCAGGCTGCTCCTTGTGAGGATGGGGGAGCACCGGGATCCCCCTCCCCTTGTATTCTGCTAATCACATAATGGCCTTAAAGGCTTTCTTAAATGATTATCTTGTTTTTAATTTTAAGTGGGTCTTTTGGGGCAACAGGCGGGAGTTTATGGAGTATCCTCGGTCATCTGTAGGGGACTCTAAACTGGGAAAACTGGCCCCATTGGACTCTGTGAAAAGACGGTGGAATTTTCATCTGCTACCGATTTCACGCACTGTCCTGAAAGTGATTTCAGCCGCAAACCTTTGATCTGGGAGTGAGACTTCTCCCGCCTCCTAGGCTTCTGGAGGCAGGAGGTGGTGACTGCTCAGACCTCCTACTCTTTGTGCGTGAGTTTGTGTGTGTGTGTGTGTGTGTGTGTGTTGCAGGGGTGTTTGCTAAAGAGAAGGGCTGAACGATTAGGGCAGATTGGGGGATTAAGCGTGGTGGGGGCTTGTAGACTGGAGGGGCCATGTGTAGACTTCATTAGGTAATAAGGACTCAACTACTTGGGAGTCTTTGGGGTGGGCAAAAAAAAAGCAATTTTGCTGGTTTCTTGGTTGTGCCTGATTTCATCGGGGAATGCGACTGGAGAAAAATTCTTCTGAGTCTATTGGTTGAGCTAGATTTTGAATGGGATCTGTTGCCTGTGCACATCTCTGTCTAGGCTCTGCGTTTCGGTATTAAAATTCCAGTTCACGGGCGGCTGTCTGTCTTCTCGTCCGAGTCTCTTTAGTGGAGAGGCTGGAGTCAGATTAGCTGAGCGAAGAAAGGACCAAGGGGCTTAATTCGATATTTGATTTCAGCCCTGCAGCGCCGCCCCCCCACCTCCCATATAAGTGCCTGTTCAAATATGGAAGTCTCCCTTCAGTGTATAAAAAGCTCTTTTCAAAGGAGTTTAAACTCCTGTAAGTCTATAAAAAGTACGTATCTGTAGACATGAACTTATCTGCTTCCCACACTTACAGTCTCTGAGTGGCCTGTTTTGGACAACTTTTCTCTTCCTGACATCTTTCTCCAGTGAAAATATGCTAAAGAACATGGGTGTGCCGTTTTTCTCCTTCTCAGCAACTTTTCTTTCTTTCTTTTAAACAATTTTTTCTTAACTGCTCAAGAAACAATGCAAGCCTCTTCCACCATTTCAGGCTCTGCTTCCTAAAAATGCTCTTTGGCTCAGGGCCTTGGTTCTTAATGTACATTTGGCTGGGAGGGGGAGTGGTTTTTGCTTTCCTGGTAACATCTCCGTGGTTCTCCCGGGAACATCTGCATCGCTGTTAAAGTGTCACTTCAACTTTTGGACACTTAGAAAAGAGACCCCTGGATTTCGTGTGTGTTAGGAGGTTGATGTCACTGGTAAAGCAACTGCCTTTAAATGTCACCTCTTCTGCCAGGTGCTGGAATGGTGTCACTTTTACATCAAATACATGATTGCCAAGGGACAGGCGGTGATGAAGACTGTCACGCCGTGGACCTGATGATATGAACACGTGTTATCTGGGCCCACCTGGCTTACTTTTAAAATGTAGTTCCAGGCAAAGAGTGGCACAAGTGGAATAGTAGGACTCCCCCCTACTTTTGCAAAGAGATGGTTGAAGTTGGTTTTTTCTTCCACAGGTGTGAAAACCCAGAGGTAGAGGTGTCTTTGGGGAAAGGAGAGAACTTTTACTCCTTTTGAGAGAGGACTCTTGCTGGGGAATCTGTAACAGTTGTCCAGAGAGTGGAGAAATTGGCCGAGACGGAAATCCTGGGGCAGACTCTAATTGGAGGGAGGTGCAGTCCTCATTGGTTGAAGGAATGAGATCATTACAGAATAGGGCGGGGTAGGGTCCAGTTCAGGATCAGAGGGCTGCTTATGAACCAGCCCTTGAAGTGGGGCTTCTGTGGTTCCCACAGTTTCCTGGGAGAAGCAGAGAAGAATGAAGTGAGCCTGCTCTTCACTCTGCTTTAGCCTGCAGCCCTCTGCTGGGGTCTTGGGGGAGGCCCAGCTCTGCTCCAGCCTAGCTGTGTGACTGAACTCATCACTTAGCCTCTCTGAGCCTTACTTCCTTCATCTGTAAAATGGGCATAATACATACCTCACATTTGTAGTGGGAATTAAATGAAATAAGGAACAAGGCTTCACAGTGCATATTCAGTAGCCTCTCTGCAAATGTTCATTCCTGTCCCCATATCCTTTGCTCTTGTGTTTCTTTTGTTCCTGCTGATGGCCTCTGCTACCTTTTGTTTCCCAGCACCCTGGAGGAAAGAAACAAAAAGGTTCAGCATTTCTTCTGCTCTTCCCTTATGGGCTGGGAATAAAGCCAGCTTCCTTTGACATCCTGCAACTGTGTTCAGGAGTGAAAGGGTTCTGAGATAGACGCAGTGTCCCTGTCCTCCCCAGCCCTCCCATCTTGTGCCCCCCACCCTACCCCTCCCCAAGCTGGCAGGCGGCCTTCTAAGTGAGCAGCCCACTCAATGACCCACCTAGAGAGGCCTTCCCGGGCTGGCTTGTATATGCTAATAGGCCTGACTTGTCCTGGCTTGTTTGTAGTGATTTGTGGAGGCATTTATATGCAAATACTATCAACTTGCTGAGTTAATTATCATGTGCCTCCCCCCTTCCTGCAAGGCCTCCCAGCCTGGCTCCGAGAGGGACTATTCTCATTCATCCCGGCGCTCTTCCTGTCCTGGCCTCCTCCATCCGTTGCCCTGTCCCCTTCCTGTGCCCTCAGGCCCATCACAGGAACCTGTGTGGTCAGGGGTGGGGAACTGGCTACGCCAGTGGCTCACCCAATTCGAATCCTCCTTGAGAGGTGACACTTTGGTGCAGGGCGGATCTGGCTCATGTTGCTCTGAGCTTTTAAACCCCACTTTTTACTTTCCAGCCTGAAAAACAGAGCTGCCCAGACCTATAGTCCTCAGGGTGCTGAGAAAGTGAATATAGGTTTAATATTATTATTATTACTTTCGTTTTCTGACGTTGTTTATCCTACTGAACCCTGTTACCTACCAATTCTGAGCCCTGGAGAAGCCCTCCAGCCCCGTGCCCCTGGAAATCTGAGTAGTAAAAGTGGATCTCAGAGCTAGTCGTTTCCTAGTTATGAGTGGGCTCAGTTGACATTTGGGGTTGGATAAGCTTTTGTTAGGACATGTGGGTGTCCCTGACTTCTCCCCACCAGATGCCAGTAGCATGTCTCCCCTTTCCCCGTCACGACAATCAAAAACGTCTCCAGGAGTTGCCCACTGTCTCCTGGGGAGGCAGCGTCGCCCCAGGTCGAGAACCACTGGGACAGAGGTTGCATGTGATTCTCTTGGATAAAAGGATCACAATTCCTGCTTCCTTCTTTGTGTTAGACACAGTTATTGAGCGGCCTCTGAGTTTGTGATGTGACCTAGGTGATAGCAGATGTTGCCATTTGCTTAATTTTATGGTCTTTTTAGCATTTAAAAATTCAGGCTCTTTCCTTTTAGGGCGTGGTAATGGGCTTATGTTTGAGATAGTAACATTTTCCTCCTCTGGAGTTCTGTCCCATAGAAGTAGAACTCAAGCCCCATACATATTGTACATTTTCCAGCAGTCTGTTAATAAAAAAAGTAAAAAGAAACAGGTGGAATTCAATTTAAAATATATTTTCTGCAGCCCACAGTATCGCCATGACATTGTCGTTTCAACAGTTGTGACTGGCCGAGTTTCCATTGCTCGGGAGCCCCATGTGGCCCATGGCTACCATATTGGACAGCTCAGCTCTAGGATGATTCTGGTGGTGGCTACCATATTGGACAGCTCAGCAGGATCTAGGATGATTCTGGCCCTTTCCAGCTGTGAAATCAAGCCGTTTTCTACAGTTAGTGAGTCTGGGAGAAAGTTTCTTTTCTTCTCTCTTAAAAAAAAAAGGCTTTGTGTTTATTCTCTGAGAAGTAGGGCCTTGGCTGCACAGCTGCAGCCGTGGAGTGGAGGCCAAGGGAGCTGGGCCTCTAATCTCTGGGGAAGCTCCCCCAGCCTCCGTGGGGGAGGCCCTCTGGGCAGTCCTCTGGGCCGGGCCTGGAAGGAGGGTAAACATTCCGAGGGCTCAGTGTACTCTCTCACACCGCACAGACTAATGGTTCGGGTTAATTTTGTGTACAAGGTCCCTTTTGTTGGAGAAGGGGGTGAAAGTCCGCAGCTGTGACCGGAAACAAGGGAAGGGCCTACTGGGATGACCTTGTTTTGGAAAGTCTAAATGGAACACTAATGGCAGAGATCTAAGACGGCTGATGTATGTGTGTGTTTGACTGGGCCTAAAGATAAGGTGAAGAGTATTTTAAAAGTTACTTTAGCGCAACCTCCTAGATAACTGTAGGCCTGGGGCCAGTTACAATTTATGGCAAGCTGGTAGTCAGGCCTGTGTGTTGGCCTCATTTTATCTTTTGAATCCAGGCTCCGTAGCTTAACTGGTGGTGCTCTGTTTGTTTATTCTGTCATTTTCTGGAGGGGGCACTGGGGCCTGATCTTTTGCAGGGAGGCATGGCGGCATGTTATAATGCACACAGAGCTGTTCACCTTCCTGCTACTGGGTGCCCTGGGACGGTTCCTCCTTGCCATCCCTAATAGGAATGTAGGCTGGGGTGCTGCATTGTAGTGTTTTTGGTAGCCTGGAGTGCAGGCCCGTACCTCAAACAGTGCCACAAGCCTGCCAAAGATATGAGCTGAGGAGGAGGTGTGGAGGCCTTAATATAGCTCCGAGCCCCAGGTTCCTTTCATCTCTGAGGTCAGCCTTTTCCTGTTGCCTCTCAAGTTATTGAAACTGCGGCCCTGGGCCGGCCAGCACACTCAGCACACTTTCCTAGTAAACAGGACAGCTTTGGGTGCTGAGTTCCTTGCCTTTTCTAACAGCAGATGAGCAGTGGTATCGTCTGTCACCCAATGGGATCCTTTCATCCCTACACTGAGCCACTCCCTAGACGCTGTCCTTCTACCTTAAAGAGGTCCCCAAGTTTATAGAGTCACCGTGGATTTGACTGATGTGTTTGAATGGCGACTGGATGCACTCCTTCCTACCCCAGTGTTCCCGAGGAAGAACCTTGCACCGCAAAATACTCCCTAGCTTTGTTCTTGGAAAAAGGATGTTCTTGAGTTTGGAGGGGACTTTGCTTTTCATAATACGTACTATACTCTGGTTGTGGCATTTGGTGTTTGCTTAATTTTTGCTCTGTTTCTTACTTACTCTTTGACAAGGTCTGGCTTTGGGGGGTCTTGGGAAGCAAAAGGATAAAATGGCAAGTCTTGAGTTTTGGACTTAATCTACAACATAACCTCTTTATCGATAGATTGGAGTAGGTTTATGGATATCTTTTGTTTTTTTTTTGACAGTGGGGGATGTGGTCTCAGGTTCCTTCGGACTTTTCACTTTACGCATCCCGTAAGCCACTGCCATCTGCTTTGAAAAATTTATTTTTTCATTTTAAATCCTCAAAGACAAAGGGACCTGGAAGCTCAGACCTGTCCTGCCACATTCCTGAGTAATTTGGTTTTGATTAACCCAAGGAGAAAAGTTGGTTTCTCCTAGCGACCGAGGGGATCAAAGCACCCGGAGGGGCCGTTCCCCTAATACACACAGCCCCCTCCTGCCCCCTACCCCCAGCCGCTCCCCCCTCCCTGGCCTTTTCAACCTCCCCCTCTTCAGAAGGCCTGAGCAGGAGTTATTTCCACTTTCTGACTCTCAGAGAAGTGGAAGTGTATCATAGAGCTTTGGGTGGACAGACCAGGGAGAAATACCTCCCCCCCCATTCCTTTCTTCCTAAACTCCTATTCCCCCCACAAAGCTGCAAAGCACATTCCTGTGCTAATCCTGCTGCTGGAGGAATGCAAATGGCTGTAATTGTGTGCCCCAGGATGGGCCTTCCGCATCTGTGCAGCTTTTCTTCTTTGAGGAGGTGGCTAAAAAGTTCATTTACATGGAGAAATGAGACTGGCCTGTGATCCCCAGTGGTAGGATGGGCCCTTTCTAATAGGAAAGGGGCCACGTCTGTGTTCTCTGCTCCTTCCATCCCCTTCCCTTCCCACCTGACAGTGTGGGTAGGGTCGGGGGGGTGGGGTGGGGGTGGGGTGGGGGCGGGTACCAGGCTCCTGCTGGACATATTTTATGGGACCAGCAGTTAAATGAGAGAACTCTGCTCTTAATAGTAAGAAATCAAACTAAAGTATTAGGCCAGCTTTGTAATAGGTAATCCTTGCATTAAACCACAATAAACAACTTATTATTTTTTAAGGGAAGCTATGGTCCCAGAAGTAATTGATAACATTTTGGAAGAGATGCACCACTCTGCTGACCTTACCTGGCTTCTGAAGCACATCTGGCCTTCCATCTTTTTTTTCTTAATTTCAACTTGCAATTTGGCAGTGGGTTATTTGATACTAATTTTTCAGCACAATTGGAAGTATTGCTTGGGAGTTGGTACATTGTAGCTTTAGGGGGATGTTCAAAATAGACAAAATGTTGTCTCCATCAGATTCAAGAGCACTTAACTCCTGGCTGAATCTGAAGTTGAAAGACTGGCTGAGATTCTAGAACAGACCATCCAATACAAATGTAGTACCAGTCATATAACGTGATTCAAAATTTCTAGTAGCCACATTAAAAAATTAAAAAGAAACTGGTGAAATTTATTTTAATACTGTTTTGTTTAGCCCAGTATACCCGTAGTGTTGTAATTTTAACATGTCATCAATATAAAGAAAGCTATTAATGAGATATTTTGTATTCTTTAAAGAAAAAATCCTGTGTGTGTTTTATACTTCCAGCACACCTCAATTTAGCCACATTTCATGGGCTCAGTAGCCACAAGGGGCAGGGCTATTGGACAGGGCAGGGCTAGCACAAAAGCCCTGGGCTCTTCTGAGGCATTCGAGAGAGATGAGTCTCTCCTCATCTCTTGTGACCAGCTGCTTCCATTTACTGGGGTTCATGGGTCTGGGCTGTGTCTGCACACACTTTCTTTTCTAAAAACTGCCCGGGGCCCCCTGATATCCTCATGGCATTGTTAGGAGGCAAAAATGTGATGCTGCTGTGCAAACATTTTGTAGACTGCTTCCTGGCATGCGGGGGGAGGTGGAGGTGTCCACCTGTCTTTGAAGGCCCTTCCAAACCAAGAACACCAGCAGTGGCAGCAAGGTGGCTAAACCCTGGGGAGGTGGAGGATGGACCCCCTGTCCTCAGCTCTCATTTGTGTGAATTCTAGTGTGTTTATTACAACAGTCTTATGGCTTTACATGTCACCCCCTCTTTATCTGTGAAATCACAGACTGGCAGGGCTTCAAGGAGCTTCTAGAAACTACCCATTTCACCCTGTCCTTGGTGGCTTGCTAGTTTGTGGTGGGACCTGGTGTGAATCGAGGACCTTGGGCACGTGGGTAATCGGTGCACCATCCTCTGACATCATGTAGGCCTCCAGGTGGTTGGCCAGGCCCAATAAGAAGAGTACTTCTCTTCTTCCCTTAGCGTTGATTTGGATTTCTGGTTTCTCATGTTATCTTAATGCCACACAGTGGAACCCTCTTTTCCTAATCTAGGGCCAGTGGGCATCTCTGGTTGGAGGAGGAGAGAGGGAGGGACAGAGGTGATAAGGAAAAATCAGAAACCGCCTTGCACGTGAGGATAAGGGATATGATAGAAGCAAGAAGTCCCAGCTTAGACATTTTTTTTTAAGGCTATTTCTATTTTTCTCTTGTTCACTCCTCAAGTGACTTCTCAAAGCCTGATGACTTAAGTCATACTAACATTGCGGCTCTTAGGAGTAAAACAGCGAGGAAGGCTGTCCCCTGGCCTCTGCTTGCAGAAGGAGCAGCTGTAAACCGTGTGCCACCGATGATGTGCCGCCTTTCCTAGCGGTGGTTAAGTCCTGGGGTTTTGTTGCTGTTGATCTTCGCATTCCTTAGTCAATGCATGTGATAAGAACTCAATCTTCCTTGGCCATGGCTGTGCCCACGGCACCCAGCCAGCCTCTGCCGGTTCGAGGGCCTCCTCCAGGAAGACAGTGGGATTTGTGCCCCTGGTAAGCTGAGAGGCGGGGACGTCTTTGGGGTTTTAGGAAGGGAGGTATCTAATTCCTTCACCAGGCCAGCCTCCTGTGCAGGCAGGAAAAAAACTGTGAAAGTGTGAGGTTGAGTGGCCCCGGCGCCGGCCTCTGCTGGGGACTGAGGAGCGCAGCTGTCTGACCCCGGGTGAAAAGTTCAAATCTGCATTTAAAAGGAGTGCCAGGAGTGCAACACCCCCCCCCCCACCCCCCATTTCACCAGTCAAGTTGAAACCGTTCACATTTTAGAGGATGTCGTCAGGCCTTGCGCTGGGGCATCATCAGCTCCTGGTTCCCCAGGACAGCTACAACTCAATGATGCGGGAAGCCAGGAGAGGGAGTGCGGGACTCTTCTAAGATGCACTTCTCGGGTAACAATAGTTGAGGACCACCCCCCGCCCCCAGGCGCCTGGGAGGAGGGGGCAGTTTCTTGTCAGTCAGACACAGGGCATTCAAACCCTTTCCCCACACGCTCTTGGGGGCGCCTTTCCTTTTCTGCTCTCCTCCCTGGGTGGTGTGGAGCCACTGGCAGGCTCCGGGGGACCCTGGGGAGGGCCACAAGGTGTCACTTCCACAGCCTGTCCACAGAGGGGCTGCCCCGCTGTCTTTGACCTGTGGTTAAAATGCTCTGCTTGGCCTGACTGGCCCAAGTCAGCCTGCCCCCTCCTCTGTGCCCTCCTGCTGTCCTGAGTGAGGGGCACCCTGTGCTTTTCTAGAAGCTTCAATGGCCTCAGCAGGCAGAATCAAGATGGGCCTCATGGGGTCAAGGAGGGCCTAGGCTTGGGGAGAGGAGCCGGGGTGGGGGTAGGGAGGAAGGAGAGCCCAGCCTCTGCCTGCCTTCTGAGCCGAGTAGTGACAACATCAGCTTTCTTCCCTTCCTTGTCCTGCTACCCTGCACAGAGGGGGGTCTGGCCACAGCCCTGCCCGGAAACCCCTCCACTCAGCTCTGATTTGTTTACTTGAGCATTAGGTGAATGTAAACAGTTCAACCTCTTCGATTTTATATCCCTAAAGGGTCTGAGTGTGAATACAAATGGGTATTAGGCCCCTGTGGTTTCAGTGACTTTCCCCACCCCCTCGCGGTGCTAACCAGCAGGTCTGTAACCTGCCCGGAGGAAGACACGGTCTTCTGTAAACTCCGGGACTCGGCCTGCCTCCTTTTTCTTTCCTTTTGGTTTTGAATGCTGAGATTTAAAAAGTCCTGTTGGGAGGCCTCCTTCTGTAGGACTGAAAGTTTCAGGGCAGCAGAGGAAAGCTGTTGTTAAGGGGAAATCTTAGTTATTTTGATCTCTCGTTTGGGGAGGAAGAGAAGTTTTCCATGTTCCTGTTACTTTGTCAAACGCACTTGGGAATTTTGGCTTTTTGGTTAAACTAATCCTTTAGCACTGATCAGATGGCAGAGTATACCTTTGTTGCATTCTTTCTGAACCTTCTTTTTTCGAGGGTAGTTAGGAACTTGGGCTTTTGGACTGTTGGCCCTGTAAGAAGTGTGGTGCCTCGGGAAGGATCTCTCTGGTCAGTTTAACATGAATTCTTGCTTTCTCCTTTACTAGAGTAGGACACAGACATTTTTTTTCCCCCAAGGGGATCATGGGAACTCAAAGTCTTGAGGGCCATGCCAGGTCACGTTACCCACAAGGTTCTAGAACGTCCATTCTATTAGGGAGCTGGCCTTTACACCCCCACTCCCAGCTCCTCCCACTCTCCCCCCTTCCCCCCCCACCGCCAGTTCCAGTAAGGGGCACCCTTCTTTGCAGCCAGAGGGCCATTGTGACCTGCAGAGGAAGGAGTGGAACGTCACCCACCCCCGTACATCACCCAACCCTGTACGTTTGCGTTCTGGTTCATGCGTTCAAGGCCCGGGCAGTTCTGTTCCCTGTGGTGGCTCTGAGTCCAGTCACGCCATCACAGGGGCATTTTAATTAGCAGGCCTTAGTCATTAGTGAGTTATTGTTTTTGTCTGGAAACACTTAAGTACTGTTTACTCGATGTCTCAACGAAATGCAAAACAGCAATTAAGCAGAAATTTGTTGTATGAGGCAGGAACCGAAGTGGATTGTCAAAAGCAGGTCGTGGTTCCTGCAAACCAAGTAAAGTCCCTTTTCCCTTCAGCCTTCTGATAACTGGAATGCTGCAAATCCTCTCTTTCTTGGAGACCTGCCCCCTAGAGTTATCTGATAGAAATACTTGGGAACTTCCTGTCTTCCTGTGTCCTTCCTTCGTTGGTGTGGACATTTAGGTTTGCTACAGTGTTAATCTTTACTTTTTTTCCCTGTCATTTTTGTTGATTATCTGGGATATTTCAAAACTCTTTCAAATGAAATTATTTGCGAAAACTCTTGCATATCCTTGTGTGATGATTTATAGAACTTGAGGCTGTACTCTTTGCTGTTCTTGAGACCAAATGCCATTGTTCGTCTCACAGATCCTTTGTGACCTCTTGAGAGGGTTGTTGGGATGCTGGGGTAGATATCCCTTTTACTTAAGAAAATCTTTTTACGGACTGGTGGGAAAGAAGCTAACACTAAGAATTCTGGCTGAGGCGGAGCTGGAGAGGCACTAGAATGCCAAAACAAAACTGCTTGCACTTCCGACAAGAATCACTGAACCCAAAGGAAGGAGTTGGCTTTGCTGAAACAAACAAACAAACAAACTTTAGTAGGATTCCCGCTCTTCCCAGAATCCAAAATCCAAAGGTTGTGGAAAATGGAATCACATGAGAAGGCCGAGGGGCGGTGTAAAGGGAGCAAGTTAACTCTGAATCACATCATAGTGGCCTCCTTTCCAGGAGACACCTTGGTGTAAAACTCTTCCCACCAAGTTCGTCATTGGGCACTCTAGTTTCGAGCCTCTTGGGCTCTTGTCTCACCCTCCCTGTCTCTTCTTTTTTTTCCTCTTTTCCCTTCAAACAATATCTTCTGACTTCCAGATTTCTGATAAATTGATAAGAGGCATTGCGTGAGTCAATAGAGCTGTAGACACTTTGCCAATATAACCCCGGCTCTATTGATCTGCCAGTAAATTAAAGTCTTACTTAGAGGCTGCCGATATTTCTAATCTCCTGCCTCACCAATTACATCCTCCTGGCTACCTGGAAAGGGGACTTGAGCTTTTGAACCTTTGGTGTTGTAGTTGGGAGCGGACGGCTGTCCTTCCACAGGGCTGGGGGCACTTGCATTGAGCACGGAGGAAAATGAACCAACATCATTCCTTGTATGGGATCAGTTTTCATGCTACAAGGTTCATTAGTAAAAATTTCTGGAAAACAAATTCCATCATGGTGGTCACGTAGATTTTATAGCAAGTCCTGCAGGCCACTCTTACCGTTGGATTTTCTCCAAGTTTGGAGGTAGAGACAGTTGAGACGAGCTGCTCTTGGAGCTTACCCCGGCATCTCTCACTTAAAAAAAATTGTGGACAGCCTTTCTCTTGCATTGGGAGAGAACAGGAATTTGGATTAAAAGCTGGGTTATTAGTGTTTATCGCTTAAAAACACTGCCTGAAAGCTTGTGGAAAAGGAGAGAACAGAGGAGGGGTGCCCAAAACAGGAAGGCCTGGAGGCATGCATAGGTGCTTGCTGCTTTTCTGGGGTTTTGTTTTGCCATCATTTTGCATTCTCATTAGAGCAGAGGAACGAGGGAGAGAGAATTCATTTCTTTGTCCGTTCTAACTTTTGCCCATGGTGTCCCCTCTGTCACTCCCCTTTCGCTCACTTGTTTGAAGTTGAGTAACAATAACAACTGCTTCAAGATGTCCGCGCAGGAACAATGGGGCTCACAGAGTTCCCTACCGGGATGCCCACTTTCCGCGATGGCGGTTTGAGCAGATCGTTTGTCCGATAAGCTCCTTTCAAGTCCCGTTTATGTGGTTGGCTTTGGGAAGAAATCTCCAGATAAATGCTGTGTTCTCTCTAATACTCCAGAGCGAAAAATCAATGGGAAGGATAATTCCTTCCCTTGTCCAAGACACACTTCTTGTGTGTTTCTACCTCGAGCAGCACTCAAAATTTTTTTTATGAAAAATCCAGTCCTGGAGTCCCATCTCTTCTCCAGCACTCGAAGGAAGGAAGCGTTAGGAGGTGCCTGGGTCCCCTTTAGTAGAAAGAACAGCTGGGAGACCTGGGAATAGTTGTCTTTCTCTTTCTCCCTCTCCTTACTCTCAAGTGGGAGAGGTTGAGGGTGAGCTGGGACAGGTAATGTGGGAAGCTGACCCGTGGGCTTCTTGAGCTGGCTGAGGTAGGGAGGGGATGGAAGGTGCACGGGGGCCCAGGACCAGGTGTGAGGTGTTAACCGGCCTCCCCTTCTTAGCCAAGGCCTTGCAGGACTGCCAGAGGGTGGCCAAGATGGCGGCCCACCTGAGGCAGTGAGGGGAGACTTGCCTGTCCGAGCGTTCCCTTTGCTCCCTTGGCTCCGTTGGGCTGAGTGAGTGAAGAAGATGTTAGACAAGGAGAAACCCCAGGAGGTTGGGATTGACTTTCCCCTTTGTTTGGATTGCATTGTGTTGTAGGAGGTGTTTAAATCTTGTTCACACCTGTCGAGGCTGAGGCCTGGCTTTGAGAGCAGTTTGTAACAAGACTTCTGTTGTTGTTGCCGAAAAGGTTTCTAGCTCACAACAGAGGAACTTTATTGTAGCAACTTGTTAATGTTCAATTAGGCAAATTCTGGGTGCCCCGGGGCGGTGGAAGGGCTTGCTGACTTTCTCTGGCTGCCTGTGCCCCTGTTTGCAGGGATGGGGTGGGAGAAGCAAAGTCTTGTCCACGGGCCCTTCCAGGGGGCAACAGATGGGGTCTTGGCTGAGCTTGAGAGCCTCTCTGAGGCGTTTGAGGTTGGTGAGGGTGAAGGGAGCAGGTCTGGTGCCAGCTCTGTGTGTTTGGTTGTAACAGCCTTCCCCTGTGTGTTGGCACTGGCTGACTCCCCCACCCTTAGGTGGGGCACCGGCTGTGCATCATGCACAGTTTGCCTGTAGGTTGGGAGGAGCGGGGGAGGGAGGACACCAAACCTGGTGTGTGGCAGCTTCAACATGATGCTGCCCCGGGCTGGGGAACCCGGGTATCTTTCGGAATCTGAGCCTGACTGGCCACGCCTGGGTATGTTCTCCGGCATGATTCTTCTTGACTGACTGTCCAGCACCTGATGGGCAGTGTTTGCCACCTCCCGTTGGACTGAGGTCTTGAGATTGTGGAAAGGGAAAAACAGGAAGCTCATTTCTCTAATAGGAGGTTTGACTCGGAGGTGCTTACATTCTGCCACAGGAGCCTGGTTGGCTGACAGCTGTCTTTTCATGGTAGAAAAAAGCAAGGGGGGGGATGGGTGGGACATGGGGGTGGGACTGGAGCTGTGCTTTGAAAAAAGAAAAAAAAGAGAAGTTCAGAGGGGCCTTGCTCCCTCCTGTCCTCCTTTGGCCCACCGTCAAGGTGTGCCTGGGCCCTGGCAGCCAGAAGGAGGCGGGAGGTATATGGTCCCTCCCCACTGTCTCAGTGAGCTTCTGTGCTGGCAAGGCCTGGCTGTAAAATATAGTCCCCTGTGGTAGCCTTGCTTCGCGGTGTTGAGCGATGAGGAGTGCGGGGCACCCGGCAGTGTATTAAACACTAGTTGAGCACAGGAGGGGCAGTATATCACAGAGGAGAGATAAGCAAAGTTCTCTGATAGTGGATCAATAAAGGTTAGTGACATCATATCTCAAAGTGAGGGAACCTGCTTTCTGCAGAGCCATTTATCAGATCACAGCCTGGAAGGGCATTAACCCCTTTCTGGCCAGATTTCTTCTTTCTGAACACAGATAGACCAAAATTTCTTCTTGGGGGGTGCGGGGATTCACTCCCCCCAACACTGTTATTTAAGCACTCTTCTTGTGCTGGTTTTGGAAATACCTTCTACAGTTAGCATATTAAGCCAGCAGTGGCTTTGGGCATGCACTGTGTGTTTATGGAAAGTTTCTTAACTTTGAAATTTGTGCAGAAATTCCCATAAAAAGGCATTTTTCTACTGTAGCCTTAGAACTACGCCAGCATGTTGTGGGTGTGCAGCTGTCTTGCTGTCGGACACCTGGGGGCTGAGCTCTGTTTGATGGTCAAGCAGTTTGACTGAACTGGGTGATTACCATTATTACAAGCCTGAGAAGGATCCCAATTTGTCTTTTTGGCTGCATGGTGTTCTAGAGATTTACAAGTCTCCCAGTGGTCTAGGATTGGCAAACTACAGCCTGTAGGCCAAATCTGGCCCAGCGCCTGTTTCTGTGTGATTTGCCGGCTAAGAATGGTTTTTACACTTTTAAATGGTAGGGGGAAGTCAAAGGAAGAATATTTCGTGACACGGGAAAATACGTGAAATTCGTGTTTGTGTCCATAAATAAGGTTTTAGTGGGAAACAGACAGGCTTGCTGGTTGGTGTGTTATCTGCGGCAGCTTTCATGCTGCAGTGGCAAGCTGAGTGGCCGCAACAGACACTGAATAGCCCACAGAGCTGAAAGTATTTACCTGGCTCTTTACAGAAAAAGTTTGCCAACCCCTCGTCTAGCTTCTAATCACAAATCTGCTGTCTAGCTGTGTGACCTTGGGTAAGTCACTTAACTTCTCCATTGCATTGGTCTCTGTAATAAAATCTTGTCCCTTGCCTCCTCCAGGGTGTTCTGAAAATCAAATGACGATGGAGGAGAGATGGATTTGAAAAATAACTAGTATTTGCAATGTTTATTATTAAATTAGCAGACCCTCCAGCATGTAAACCCATTTAAGATAGCTACGACGTGGGAATTTCCCTTATGGAAACCTAGAGCCTTGTGTGACAGTTTGAGGTCTGCAGAGGTCGTGTACCTTGTGTCATTCCTGAGTCACGTTGGGTGAAGTTTGAGTTTCTTTGTCTCTTTGAAAACTTGAAGGCATGCATCTTCCCGGAGCGAGCATCTTTTGCTTTGCGAGGGAACATCAATTTTCCTCGGCGACTGCTGAGATTTTTATCCTTAAAGAGTTGGATCACTTTTCTTTCCTTCCCACCGGTGATTTATAGATGGAGAGAGCAGGCCTTTTCCTGTAGGTCTCTGACTGTTTATCTTTTTGCTTGGGCCCTGACAATATGCTGGCTGGGATGTTCACATTGGCTGGGGCCTTTGGGGGCGAGATGCCAGTTCCAGGGCCCAGGGGTGGTTGGGGGAGGGGGAGGCCGGAGATTCCAACCCAAAGCTAATGGGCTGATGTCCAAGTGGAAAGTGTATTTTCATTGAGGAAGTGCAGGTATTAGTAGAGGCTGGATTACTGTGTGATTGTGCTGTCAATACTGCCGTATTGAGTCCGTGAGAGCCCACACAATACGGGGAAACACTTAGCTCGCTGCTGCTGCTTATTGAGAAGCCAATAGCAATTTACTTGCTGACACTTGACATCAAATCCATTCCCAGAGGTGGAGCTCCTGCAAACGACCAGGGAGCTTGCGCCCCTTCCCCGGACCCTCTCCTACCTTGGGGTTCTGCAGTGTGCATCCTGCAGGGGCCGCAGTTGCCTCCCGGTTGGGGGAGGCCGTGGGGTGGGGTAGTAATGGGGGAGATGTTCCCGTTTAACTTTCAGACTGACAAGACGTTTTCTTCTCTTCCTAATGGCTCTTGTACTCATCTTCTTTCAACAAGTGCTAAATGACCCCTCTCTTCATTCCTCCCTGGGGTGTGAGTTTCCTGCACGTGGGAACTTTCTCCTCCTCTCTCCATAAAAAGTTTGTTTCTTAAAATGGATCCATGAGGCAATCATATGTGGGAGAGAGCTGAGGAGTGTCTCATCTCCAGGCGATGGCGGGTGTCTCCGGGAGTATGCTGTGTTGGGGAGCAGAGAGCCCCCCGTGGGACCCGGCGTGGGAGAGCAGGGCCTCCCTGTGCCCACGTTCTGGGGGAACATGTGACTCCAGGGCTGCGGGGATCGTGCACAGCTGAACACTCTGTTCTTTCTGTAACTACTCATGTGGCGTCTGTCTGCGAAGTGTCTGGCTGCTTGATTTACGGTATTTTCTCATGGCCAAGTTGAGATGCCTTCAGACCCTGCATTCTTCTTCGAATAATCAACTTGCAAATCAGAGTAACCCGTTTCTGGGAGGTGTAACCTGACACACACGGCAATTTGGGGGTGACCAACCCCTGGCTCCCGTGGGCTCCTCTGCCCTCACTGAATGGCCGTGCGCTCGGAGTTCTGTCCCCACATTCCCATGCCTCGGGCCCCAGTCCAAAGAGTCTGTTAGTGTGTCTCTTACATGGGTTTCTTTGCAGACACTACTGGGAGGTCAGATGAGGGGAGAGTGAGGCTTGCATTGTGAAAGGTGGATGACCTTGAACTCAGTCACCATGGATGGTGCCTGTCGAAGGTGTGGGAGGAAACCTTTGCCTGTGGGATATCATGGGGCTCCTTGGAGACCGGCCATGAGTTCAGTGGAGTGTGCTGCCTCCAGTGTGGAAGTTGCTCCCCAACTGGGAGATTGTCCTGCCTCACTCCTTCCTTGTCCTTCCCTTCCCCCAGCTTTCCCCTCTCACCCAGCCACCTCCTTCCTCTGCCCTGGCGAAGACTTGGTTATTTCATTTATATCAAGCAAAGCAGAGTTGCTTGGAAGTGAGATTAGAAGGCACTGATGGTTTTACCTTTTCTCCAGTGACCTTGATTGGACCCGGCATACAATGCAAACATGTGGGGAGCCTGTTGAGCACCACGCCACCGTGATGTTATTTAATTATGATCATGGACAAGCTTTGTTTATAGGGCAACGTTCTCTGGGAAGATGATAGCACTCCAAGGAAGGCATTCTACTGAGTTTACAGATAGGACAGCAAAAGCTGGTGTTCCCCCTGGCAAGCCTGTCCAGAAATGGAGGTGTCACTCAGAGCTCTGTTGCTTTTTGTCACAGTCTAAAGAAGATGGGGCCATGTTGCCTTTGGACTGATGCTGTGATGTGTGTTGTTGGAGCATCCTCCTCCTGGTTGCTCAAGCTTCCGGGATCAGTGTAGGTGGTGGCAGGACCACACGAAGCGCTCCTGGTAGGTTTGAAGTGGTGGACCTGAGTTCTAATTCCAGCAGACTTCAAAATGCCCACCGTAAGACTTTTCTAAGCCTCAGTTTTCTTTAAAACAAGGAGACCAGTTTGAAGGATGCCTTAGGGGTCCTTCTAGCTCCAGAACATCACAGGAAGGAATCCAGGAGTCGACTGGATCTGTTGGGGCGGCAGGAAGAGCACAGGGACATTGCCCGATTCTGGGGGAGGTTCCTCATGATCTGGTCTGTTCCTTGGCAGACTGGGCAGACTGAATGGCGGGAGAGGGTCCACCAAGGGGCCAGGCTGGTTCCTGACCAGTACACAGACATGGAGGCCTTGGCTTCGTCCAGGACGGGTTCCAGGCTTAGGGTCATGCAGATGCAGGCTCATACGCTCTTTAGAATTAAATATGGGACGTCCTGCATTTATTTTGATCTTCAAGAGACTCCCCAAAGCCTCTGGCTGTTACTTTGACACTTGTGGCTTCCAGGTCTGTTTTGGTAAAATTTGGGGAGCTGTGCTGGTGTGCTTATCTTATTTCACCTTAAACATTTCTGGGCTTCAGCCCTTTTTTTTATCCTCTCACAGGCCTAGTCCAGGACCTGTCCCCTTATGGCTGACTTATAATGACAAGTTCCTAGTGAATCTCCTGTCTACCCATCTCTTTCCACCTCCAGGCAGCCTCTATGCCAAAGATTGCAAAGTTTGTGGCCTGTAGGCAAAACTTGACATGTAGATGTGTTTTGTTCAGCACACTACCATATTTTAAAAATTGGCCTGTTTCATGTAAAAATCTGAATTGGAAACATCTCTTGGAAAAAAAATGGGGAGATTCAGCAATTTTGAGCCTCGAGGGCAAAAGCTGGCTAGAGCAAGACAGTGACTGTCCCTCTTAGAAGGGGCATACGCTTTTTAGGTGGGTCTCACTCCGTTACCTTACACCAGCCAGCTCGCTCATGTGTGTTACCTGTTGGCTCCTGGAGGCCTGTGCATTCGGTGATCGCCCTTGTGCATTGCCACTGGATTGAAACTCTATTTCAGTGGTTCTCAGTGGGGGCCATTTTGCTTTCTATTCATGCCAGGGGTATTTGGCAATGCTTGAGAGACATCTGTGGTTGTCACAACTGTGGGAGGCATGTTTCTGACATCTGATGGGTGGAGGCCAGGGACACTGCTAAAACTCCTACAGTGCAAAGGCAGCCCCCCTGCTCCCCCAACCTCCCAGCCCCAAGTGTCAGTAGTGCGAAGGTCAGGAGACCCTGCTGTATTTTCTTCCTCTCGTTCTCCTGATCAGGGGCCTGCAGTGGCTCCTTGATGCCCAGCCTTTTCCACCTGCCTGCAAGGACTTGCCGGCCCTGCTGCCACGAGGCTGGGCTCCTCCTGCCCGTCCAGTTCACCCCACTAAAGCTCCCCGTGTTGGTGCTTTCCTCAGGCTGCGCTCCATGCTGCCGCTTCCTCTGGGCATCGGGCTCCCTCCTGCCCTTGACCTGTTTTCCACTCCTTCATCAGAGAACCCCTTGAATATTTGAGAACCCCTTGTGTGCCTGGCACTGTTCTAGGTGCTGGCGATTCTGCATTGGGGGGAAGGGGATAAAGAGAAGTATCCTGCCTTCATGGAGCTTGACTCCGTCCTCTCCCTCAATATACGTAATTAGTAAGTAAAGTGCAGTGTTCTAGAAGATCCTAACGCTGTGGAGAGAAGCCTAGGAAGGGATTAGGGAGTGCCAGGGAGGGTGAGATTTGCAGGTTAGGTAGGGGGCAAAGAAGCCCTCATGAGAAGGCAGGGTTTGAGCAAAGACAGAGGAGAGTAAGTGCTATAGAGAGTTCTGGACAGAGGAAAGACTCCTTCAGAAGTCCTGAGTGGAGCATACCTGGCTTGTCCAAGGGTGAGTGGGAGGCCTGTGTGGCTGGAGTGGGTGTGTGAGGGAGAAGCAGCAGATCCTGTAGGGCCTCAAAGGCCACTGTGAAGATTTCCCCTCAGCTCTGAGTGAGGTGGATGTGTGGAGAGGATTTGTCTGCAGGAGCTGCTGATCCGACGTGGTTCGGAGAGCTTTGCTCCGGCAGCTGTGCTGGGCTGAGGGTGGAAGCAAGCGCTGCGGGGAGAGAGATGACAGCAGCCAGCCAGGCAAGAGGTTGCTCCAGCCCTGGGTCCACACAGTACAGGGGCCTGAAGTGGTGTGTTAGTTTCCTGTGGCTGCCTTAACAAAATATTACAAACTCAGTTACTTAAAATGACAAGAATTTGCTCTCTCGCAGTTCTGGAGTCTAGAAGTCCGAGGTCAAGGCATCAGCAGGGCCACACTGGCTTCCAGTGACTGCTGGCAATCCTCTGCTTGTAGCTGAGTCCCCCGCGTCTCTGCCTCCGTTTTCACATGGCCTTCTTCCCTGTGGGCATCTCTGTGTGTCCTCTCCTCTCCTAAGGGCACTAGTCATTGAATTTAGGGGCCACTCTAATCCAGTATGACCTCACCCTAAATTAATGCTACCTGCAACAACCCTATTTCCAAATAAGGTCACGTTCTGAGGTTCTGGGTGGACATGAAATTGTGTGGGGCGCTCTTCAACCCGCTGCAAGTGGTCACCCTCTGGATATACTTTGAAGGTGGAGTATGGGACAGGAGGCAAAGAAGAGTCAAGGGTGCCTTGAGCGACTGCAAGGTTGGGATCCCTATGAGCTTGGGCCGGGCAGCCTCCTCACTGGCCCGCATTGTTCCCCTGGTCCCAGAGCCCCAAGCCCCACCTCTGGGCTTGTGTTCTTTTTGACTGCTCTAAGCCCCTTCCACTTATTGTTGGGTTTCTACATGTCTACACAGTGTCACTGTTTAGGCCTCTGAGTTTGACGCCCAAATATTTAACTGATTAATTCTAGAAGGGAGAGGTGCCCCATCTGAGGAAGACTGGAAAGGAATTTAAGAGGCTTCATTTTTCAAAGCCCTGGAGGCTGTGCCCTTTCAACTAATCCATCCAGTTGTTCTGTAAGGTCTGCAGGATGGGGGCACGTCATTTTTTTTTTAGATGAGAAGAACCGAGAGCCTAAGTGTCATACGACGATCACCTAGCGGTTGGTTCAAATCTGAATTTGAACTCCAGTGGGTGGGCAGGGTACCAATATGGAGGAGTGTTGGGGGTGGATTGTGGGGAGACATCCTCTACACCCCCACCCCCCAAAGGATGGCTCAGAATCCAGACAGGGAGGCCTCAGAACCACCTGCGTGCATGTTGGGGAGCCAGCCTGCAAGTGTCTGTACAGGGGAGGGAATGGGTTACACTCCTCCTGAGATGAGCACCCTTTTCCCTGATAGTTTCAAGAGT
Source organism: Equus asinus (assembly GCF_041296235.1). Lineage (NCBI taxonomy): Eukaryota > Metazoa > Chordata > Mammalia > Perissodactyla > Equidae > Equus > Equus asinus. Next base: position 35,843,235 of record NC_091817.1, read on the forward strand.
GTGTGGAGAAGGAGGACAGACCAGGATGAGCTCCTTGCCAACTATTTTCATGTATGAACCAGATGTTCTGCAGCTGATGCTCATGGTTGGTTGGTTGGCTGGTAGGACTACCCTCCCTGAAGAATGCCTGCAGGTGCTTGTGCTCCCAAAAACTCTGGGTGTTAGAAAAACCAGGGACTGGATTCTTCCTCTGATACTTCCCAGCTGTGCGACCTTGGGAAAGTTACTTGGATTCTCTGGACTTCGATTTCCTTGTTGGTAAAATGGAATCCATGCTAGTACTTAGCTCGTAGCTTGTCAGGAAGATGTAACAGAGAGTGCAGGTAGAATGTTTAACATAGTTTCTGGTGCATAGTTGCACAGGTGTTAATTGTGCAGTTACAGTAACAATGCTTTGTAATGTTTCCCCCATTTTAGCTAGATTAGAATAGAATAAGGTAGAAAAGAGCCAATGACTATGCCTGTAACTCTCTGGCCTTACCCTTAAGCCATTTTTTAAGGTAAATATTTGAATGGAAAAATGTCCAAGGACACGTAGTGGGGCATTGAAGAATCGTTGAGTCGAACTCAATGCTGGAGGTCTGAGCTGATCAGTTCCACTTGATTTCAGTTTCGATAACTTTATTGTCGATTCGTGGTTGACGAGCTCTGCCAAAGTCAGTGCGATGGGTCTGGCTGGGGCAGCTGGTTTCACAGCGGTTTGTCCCATGTGTTGTACATTTCCCATTTTCTGTGTATTTCAGAAGCTGTCCCGTACAGTGAGGCCATTCTTGGCCTTTACAGGCTGTGTGGGGGATGTTTTTCTTTCATAATTTAAGACGGAGACCTTTTGTTTGGAAATTTCTTGTAAGAAATCAGAACTATGTCCTTATTTTTTGATCGAACAATAGCAATATTAGCCCTTTTTATGGTTTCCCTGGCAATCTCCCTTTGATCTGATCTGAAATTTGGTGATGATCGCTAAGGAAAGGTTCTTCCACTGTAAAGTTTTCCTATGTGGTTCTTTAAATTTATTTTTAAAACTTTTCAATAAAGTACCCTGGTGTCTCTGTAGAGGACAGTACTAGTTGGTGTTTCTTGTACTGGTGACAGTGGCCTTTCCCACGTTCCTGGTGTTGTCCTCTGTCTTTCTCTTACATGCTCAGCCCGCAGACCAAGAATGTGAAGGATCCATGTGAGATGTTGCAGGGTGAAGTGGATTTTGTCTTTCAGCAATGATAAGGAATGGTGATAGTCAGTTCCCATGGAATGTCTGTGGCTGAGTCTCTTTTGAAAGGTTAAAGGGCTCAGGACAGGACCCATGTGAAGTTGGAACATGTATTTTTTTAGAAAGTGTTTATGCCCTGCCAGGAATGGCAGACAGCTCTCTCATTTTTCTTACCAGTGGGCTAAACAAATAAGCAGTCCCAGTTGTGGGTAGATGGAAGAAGAGATCTTGAAAAGGCCTTAGAGGCAGGGGATGGGGGTGGGTGAGCCTGAGCCCATTATGAGACGAGGGAGAGAGATCGGAGAAATCTCTCTAGGAACTGGCTCCAGTTTTGGATTGGGAAGTTCCTGCGAGTAACGATGACTCACGCTCTCCGGGTTTGTGCCCTTTGAATCGGGAAGGTCTACACAGGATAGTGCTCATCTGAGGGTGCAGATGCATGCAGTAGGGAGCAGTTGCCCAGGGCTGGCTCAGGCTTGGACAGGAAAGTGCTGTTCCCTCCATGCTGTAGCGAGGCGGGGCGGGGGAGGGGAGGTCCAGGCAGAGCCCTCCAGTGGGCACACTGGTAAGGAAGGGTGGATGGTTTCAGACGCAGTGGGAGGGTGGTGCCACATAAAATTAAACCACACAGATCATGTACACACGCACACAGCTGCTGATGGAAGATGCCAAGGCCTCTCTGGGGCTTAGTGTTGTATCTGAGGGCCATTTTCCTGGGTATTTAAAGTGGGAGTGAGGCAGACAGTCACTGGGTGTTGGCCACTTCAGCAGCATTAGGCCACTTCCCTGAAATGAACTGACCATAGGGTCCTTGTCTCGTAGGGGTAGCTTTGTAAAGACATAGGAGGATTTAATCCCAACTCTTTGACTTGAAGCAGGATGAGAAGGTGCCAGATGCATGGCTGTTTTACTCTTGCATCCAGTGACGGCGTCGGGGCGCTTGCATGATGCCTCTCAGGAAATATGATTACGAGGGTGATAGAACGGAGCGCTAGCTCTCTGAGGTGCGTGTTCTGAGAAAGCTAGGTCAAAGTCTCTTCGGGACTGGACGTTTTGGCACCAACACTAGGGCACAAGCAGAGCTGGATGCCGAGTTCTTTTTGGGTTGATTTGAGGAGGATGACCTTTGAATGAGAATTGTAGCTTTCAGGATGAAATCCTGGCAGACAGGCACAGGGGAGATGGTTTGACGACAGTTTTCAGTATTGAGAATTTACAGAGACTGGCTTCCTTCAGTTTTTAAGGGAAAGACCTACTTTCTAGCTTCCCAAGATGAAAAGAATATGGCAACACACACCAATCAACATAGGTTGATTTAGTTCAGGATGCCTCCAAAACTTCAAAGTTTTTCAATAAAGAAAATTCTAGGCATTTATTGCTTAAAGTTAATTTTTTTGTAAGATCAAAATCCATCGAAACATAGGTCTTCCCTTCCCGCCCCCTCAAAAAAAGCCAGAATTTTTCAGCTGGACTGGGGAAATCCTTCTCAGAAAGGAAGGGGGAGTAAAAGTAGCCAGCGAAGGGGATCTGAAGACCTGGTGATGGCTGTGGTGGGAGGGCCTGCCAGGGCGCCAGCTCTCTGCAGGCCACGGGCGTCCTCGTCTGTTCAGCTCACTGCTTGTCCCTAACCCAAGCCTGTAGGTCAGTCGCTGGCACACTGTAGCCACTCGGATGTTCGAATGCACGGATGGACAGTTCCCTGGACAGACTCTGACGGTGGGGTGCTAAACTGGAAATGCTCTTTGTGCAGAACCACATTTCTAGCTCCCTGGAATCGAAGTCAGCTGATAGGTTGTGCTACAGATCAGAAAGGCACGGGTCAGTCGTGGAGGAGAGAAGGCAGTATTTAGACGTGAGGGCTGCCAAGACATGGGTGGGGAGCCCAGGGAGGTGCAGCAGAGAGCACAGTATTGGCAAGGTTTTGATGGCTTGGTGAGGGGAACCACTGGATGGGGGCTGCAAAAACCTTGGAGCACTTTCAGATACTCCTTTAAAGTATTCTTCCTCCTGTGGCTGCTGGAGATTGTTTTCTGGCACATCTTCCCATACCCGCCTCCCTGAATAAACACAAAAACACAACCCCCTACTCCCCTTCATCCGACTGTGTATGAAAACCCCAATCATATCTTGAGATCACATGCTAATTGGCGACCCAGCCTTGGTAATTCCTTTGTCTTTTTGAAAGGCACGTTAATGTATCAGGAGTATTCAAGGAGCTCTCCAGGGACATACAGCTGAACTTGGGTAGGGTCCCAAGTGAGCTTACACTATAGTGGAGAGATTCTGCTCTGTGCAGGGTGTGATCCCACATCCGTGGGAGGCACGGAGAACATTCTTGGTTCATGTAGAGGTTACAGAGTGGCTGTAAATGGACATTCGTATAGAAGAAGAGGAAATTACTGGAGTCAGAGCTCTGGTGCAAGGGCTTTAAAAGAAGGCCATAAATTAGTCATCAGAGCTGAGGAAGATGGGATTCTATTTCTAGGGCTGGTTTATTTTGAGGGGGCATCAGAAGAAGCAAGAGGTAAAGAGAAACTGGTCAAGTAGCATAAAGCTTTTGAATCTTGGGCAAACTAGATGCCAGTTTTGCTAGAATTCATCATCTCTTGGATTTCGAATGTACAAAGTTATATCTTTGTTAAGCAGGAGGCTGAATGAGAACTCTTTGTGGAAAGTTGGTTAATTTTTTTTTAACTACTTCACCTTGTTTAAAGTAGAGTTTGTACATATGCGCTGAAATGGCACGTTCAAATCCTATTGAGTAATCTTCCTTACCCGACCCTAAACATCATAGCATAATACTTCCTTAATTATTAACGTAAAGGAAATAGGCCAGACTGAGAGAGCGCAAAGGAACACGTGTAGGATTGGTAGAAATGGGAGAATTAACTAGTGGATGGGTGTGGTGGATTAAATGGATGGATAGTCTGACTGGTGATTGGAAGAAAGCTGGGGCAGACTGGAATAGGAAGGAGATCCTGGTGGGATCCCCCTTTGCATAATAAATGAGAAGAATGTTCTTTGCATAGGGGCAGATGTGAAGCAGAAATGCGTGTAATTGCTCTGCAGCAGGACCTCCTCCTCTATCATCTGGCCCCCTATCCGTCTTTGTGTGGGCTGTTCTTCAAGGCGCCATGCCTCCATTTGGTCAACAGTGGCCTGTACCTGTGTGGTGTGTAAAACCTAGTCCTGGAAAGCTGGCTCCTACGGAGCTGTTGGGCAGTTGGGTCCGGCTGGCAGCCAGCTTCTGATGTGGTTGGCTGCCTGGCTCACACCTCTCAGGTGCTGGCGAGATGGCGAGATCCAATGGCCCCAAGCTACTGCTGAGGTGGGCAGGATGCCACCACCTTCCAGAGCCGCCTTCTTCTCTTTGTCTTTAGGAGCCCGATGGGCACGGGCCTTGGCTTTCCTGTTCTTCAGGCTGGCTTACCTGGCAGTGCAGCAAGGCTTGAGGCCGGCCCATCTGTGGGATCCGTTGGCTGAGGCTGGCTTGGCCCAGCTTCTGTCCATTTGATGAAAGGAACTATGGATCTGGGGATTCTTCCCTGTAGATTTTTTAGCCCAGAATCTCCTATTAGATAAAATCAATATATCATGCACATATATTCTTTGTTTAACTGCTGTTTTTCTATTGTTTCTGTGGTTTGTTCTGGATATTTATGAATCTCAAATGCAGTAGGCTAGTATGGAAGTTTTTCCTGTCTGATGCTAAGATGCTCCACTGAGCACTGCCGGTAAGACATAACCCTTGCTTATGGCATCAAGGCTTCTTGCTTTTGGTTCTAATTTTTGGTGATGGAGAAAGAGAGGATTCAGCTGGCTCTCAGAGTAGTGAGGGAGGTTGTTTGAACCTCAATGAGGGCTACTTATCCTGAAGGTCAGGGACATTCCTGCTTCGTGTGTTCATTGTCACAGCTCCTCCTTCTCCAGAAGGATCATATTCATTTCCTATTGATGCTCTAACAAATTATCACAAACTTCGTGACTTAAGACAACAGGAATTGATTGTCTTACAGTTCTGGAGCCCAGAAGTCCAAAATCGGTTTCACTGTGTCTAATAGTGAAATACCTAATAGGCTAATGTCAAGGTGTTGGCAGGGCTGGTTCCTTCTGGAGGCTCCGAGGAGAGACTCCGTTTCCTTGCGTTCTCTGGATTCTGGAGCCACCCACGTTCTTTGGCTCATGACCCTCTCCTCACATCCTGCTACCTCTTGCTTCCATCATTACGTCTACTTCTGTCTGACTCTAACTTCTCCTGCATCCTTGTTGTAGGGACCCTGCAATTTACATCAGGCCGACCTGGATATCTTTTCCGTCTCAAGATCCTTCACTTGATCCCATCTGCAAAGCCTCCTTTAAGATAACACATTCACAGGTTCCAGATATTAGGACGTGAACATCTTGGGGGGCTATTATGCAGCCTCCGTGGTGGAGTTGTGTCATCAGCAAGAAGGAAAGCCCCATATGGACCTGGAATTAGATGGCTCGGAATGGTAAAGCTAAACCAAGTATCCTTGTGAAAGCTGGAGCAGCTTACCTGTTCTGGCAAAGGATGTTTCCTTGGGAATGAGGGGGAGCCTTCGAGGTGAAATTTTGTAGCTTCTCTCCTCCCCAAATGATGTGGTATTATTTTGTTAGATTGTGTTGTGGTCAGGCGCCAAGAGTAATACTTGCAAGAGAAAGAGAGTGTTTATAAAGGGCCCTGAGGGAGAATCCAGGTGTTGTAAGAGTAAGAGCAAAGGTTCAGGGCAGCCTGCCATCACTTGAGAGGTCAATTGTAGGGTACAAATAGGTGGCCCATGATGGTGGGCCGGAGAGCGGCTTCTTCTCTGTGCCCCTTGAACAGCCTCTTTGCCCGGGCTCCTCCCCTACGTGTGGGGCAGGTCTGTGGCACGTTGTCACCAATGGTTCCTGTGTGCCCAGGTCGTAAGTCCAGTTACTGGGCCATGGCTTTTTTGGCAACCTCAGATGGAAGCATATTCACAGAATGAGGATATGTTTCTAGAACCATCATGGATATATTTTCTACTAGAGGTGCTGTCGCAGTAGTACCTCATTCCTTGGCCAGCCCCTGGTAGTATTAGTTTGAACAACATGGAATTGCCCTTTTTAGATTAAATTAGAGCAATTAAGTAATACTATGGAGGAACGTGTTAGGTTCTGGGTAAGGTCTTAAGGGCACAATTTTTGGAATAAGTATAGGTAGGTTGGGTGCGCAGATCATATCAAACATGCCAGGATCTCAAAACTTGAGTTAAAAATGATTTCTATCAGATTCCTCTTTTTTATATCCAGTTGCCAAGATTAAGAAAAATGTGGTTTCAGCCAAGTTCCAAGGAGGGCTGTGGGATGGAGGCCACTTGCTGCCTTAGCACATGGCCGCTGTCAGACGTCAGCCCTGGGCTTGGAGCTGGGATGGTGACTCGAATGCGTCATGGAGTTGAATGGGAGTACTAGGCTCGCCACTGCTGTGAGTTGTATCTGTCCCATGATATGGGGCGGTGGTGGAGAAGTGAGATCAAGTTCTCTGTCAGCAGTGTCTGCAAAGCTAGTTGAGAAGACAGCTTCTTCAGGTGCCTTGGTTTTAAGTGGCTGTGACATTTGATTGTAGCTTGAATGTCCTTTGTGCTTGATGAGCTCACAACACGCCTCTCTATAACGACGGTATTTTGGTAGCGATGGAAGATGCTTCCTCCCTGGGCCTGGAAGGCAGGAATCAGCTTCTGCTCCTTGATAGAGACTTACCTGCTGCCCCCAGAATTTGTATGAAACACCCAAGGAACACCAAAAAAGGGGATCCCACCAAAATGAGTTCAAGGACATCTTAATTCTTCTTGTGTTATCCCAGCATTATTTTGCAGGGTTAGCTTAAATATTAAAAATCCATTGGGGTACTTGTAACGTTCAACTCTTGGTGGTAGCCAGAGAGTAGGACTTGATTTGAATGGCTCATTGTTTTGAGTAGAGCCCATGTGCCGGACGGCCCGGCTGTGCACGGGGTGGTTTCTGAAGATGAACGTGGAACATATCGGCCGAGTGGAGACTTCTGGCTGCCAGCTCGGTCCTTTTATGAGGTGTCTCGAGTCAGCTCCCCTGAGAGGAGGAGGCTGAGATGAGGTAACCTGGTTCCGCAGGTCAGCAGGGGAGGTTCTGCCTTGGGGCGATGTGCCGGGCGCTCTGATAATGCAGCATTTTCGCTTTAATGCATCTTAAATGTGGATTATACTATTAATTACTGCAGGACAAAAAGGGATTAGTGCAGCTGGCCTGCTTTCCCCTCTGCTCTTTTACACTTCCCCTTCGCTAGGGAACTGCCAAAGGGCAGTAGGTTTTCCTGTCATCTGTCTTTTGTTTTAGCGGCAATGGCTGCTATACCTCCTGTGCTCACAAAGACAGCGGGAACGCATGGGGCCTGGTGCAGAGTCTTGAACTCCACTTGGCACGTGGGCGATCGATGGAGGTGGAGCTGTTTCCTTCCCCAGAGTTGGGCAGTCTTTGCCTGGCTTTGAGGGTGTCTGTCTGGATGGCTCTTCTCCCACAGGGAGAGTGGGCCTGTTCTTAGCTATCAGAGGGCCTGGCTATGTGGTGGGAGTTGAGTGCTCCCTTCCCCTGGGGGTGTGCCTCCATTGATGCTGTCCGTGGAAGCCCCAAGATGCTGTGTCCCTTTATGAGTTTCTTAAATGGTCAGATAAAGTCCAAACAATGGCTCTGACTTCTGCTGCTGGCCCACTTAGCCCCAGTGCCAGGGTAGAGATTTTAGTAGCCTGCAATGCGCTAATACCTTCTAATTTGAGACATTCTGAATTCCTCTGCTTTGGTACTGCGACCTTATCCTTGCTTAAAGTGGTGTAGATTTTAAGCAATATATGGTTACATTCTATATTTTTCTCATAGGCTAGTATACTCATTTTTCATCCATATGGAATGAATTTTTTTTGAATAGATGAGGCATTAAATAACAACATCTCACTAATAATACTCCCAGGAGTACATAACTTGGTAGTGTTTGCAGTTATATACGGTGTAATCTGTTGTGTGTGCCGGCGTGTGGCTTTCTGTTTACTGGCATCCTTCATTATATGGTAACATAATATTCAGAATTTCCCAGTTGCAGAAATTAGAAAGTGGGAAACAGATCTCTTCAGCATAAATTGGAAAACTGATTTATGGAGTTTGTTTTTTCTTTTTTACTTGATATTGCAAGGTTTGGGGGAGGAAAGGGAGTTGACTGTAGCATAATGCTTATAATCACAAGTTAATTGAATTAATTTGGAATTGAAATTCATTTTAAGTAATAATGGAGGTGTCTGCCACAACCAAGATGGACAATATGGGACAGTCCTAAAATGGGAAAGACTGGGCGAGGAGGTGGAGGAAACTGGAAATTCTACCATTGTCTCAGCTGTATGTTTGTGAATTTCAGGTTTCAAAATGGTGGCCTGGTGGAAACTTGGCTAAACTTTTTTTTTTTTTTTAATACTTTCTTCTCCTTGAAGCTCCTAATTCTTCTGAGTTTGGAGGTTACAGAATTGAAGATCATGTTTTTCTCCTCCTTTCTCTAGCCATAGATGTTTATCATGTTGGAGCCAAGTCTTGCTTAATGAAACTAAGCTCTGAATCTCATCAAAGAGAGTGTGGAACTTTACTTGGTTATATACTTAGTATATCTGGGATGGTTTTATTTCATTTATTGAGACATGGCTTTGCTTTTTAAATGAATTTTTAAAGAGGCAATACAGGCCCATAATAAAATTTTTAGAAGGTACAGAGGAGACTTTGTTTTCACGCTCTTGCTTTGCTGCATGTCCCTGAATCACTTCCCCAGAATCACCTGCTGGTACATACCTTCTGTGAGGTATATACTTGGATAAAGCTGTGACAGCATTATAAAGGGTTTTTTTAATTACTTAAACATTAGTGTTTTCTGCTTAAAAGTCTTTTTTCCTTTGCCAGAATTTCTTCATCTTTTCTTAGAGATGATTTTATCCTTTCTGGAATACTTAATATTAAAAATATTAATGAAATCCAGTTACTTGAAAATTAAAAAATATTCTCCTGAATCACTTGGGTCAAAGAGGAAATGAAATTACTGTTACAGAATCATTAGGAAAGTTTGAGAACTCTGTATATCTAAATGTATGGGTTGTTGCCAAAGTTATATTTAGGGGCACATTCATAGCTTTATATCTTTTCATTATTAAATAGGAGAAAATGAAAATAAGTGAATTAACTATTCAACTCAAAGTTGGAAAGAATAAAACAAGGCTAATAAGATACAAATGATATTAATGAATTAAAAAGCAGACAAAAACATTGACCTGATATGTCTAAGAGCTATTTATTTGGGAAAAAACATCATGGAACTGAACCAGACCACTCTTAGGGAAAAGAGAAAACCAAAGTACACAAAACTAAAAATGAGTTGATGTGATGGAAAAAGAGACTAACAAACTATAAATTAGCAATAATTATTTTATAATGTAAAAATAAAATGTAGTAACTTAAAATAGCACAACTTTGAAAATGTCAGTGGACAGGGCTCTTCTAAGGAAATGACTCAGAAGTCTGAAACTTTAAACTAGGAACTCGGGAAGAAACTGAACATTTAAAAAAAAAAAACTTCCAAAAAGGGCTCTGGATGCAAGCAGAGTTTATAGATGAGTTCTTTTAAACTTTTGGGGACAAAATAATTGCCTGCTAAATAAACTGTTTCAGGACATAGAAAAAGAGATGCAGCATCCCATTTGATTTTACAAAACCAGCATGCAGAAACACCAAATAAAACAGTTGCAGATTGAATTCAGCATTTTAAAAGGATCACTACCATATGGGGTTTATCCCAGAAATGTAAGAAGGGCTCAATATTAGAATGTCTATTCTTCAAATACATCAAGTAAGTAGAACAAAGTAGAAAAAGATAATTTATATCCAAAAAAGGCATTTGGTAATTTTCTACTCTTATTCCTAGTTTGCTTAGAATTTTTAAAAACCAAGCTATATTGCATTAATTTGATGACCAACAGCTCCCAAAAGCTGGAGACTTACTGGTGAACCATGAGAAGCAGCATAAGGAAATTGGGAGCAAAATAAAGATTGCCTAGTGTATTCATTTCTTTTTCCTGCCTTATTGAATTGGATAGGATGTATACAAACCAAAGTCAAATAATGGTTAAAAAGAAGCAACGAAAATTATTTGCAGATGTTATCATCTTCCTAGAATACCCAAGACACACTTAAATTAAGTACGGAGTTCAGTTACAAAGTAAAACTTGGAAAATTATTAGCTTTCTCATAGACTGGGAAAACTCAGTTAGAAAATACTATAGAGACCACTCAATGGAGTGGAATCAAATGGAAATGCGTCTGGGAAAGGTAGCATTTCAAATAAGTGAGAGGGATTAAAATAATAACAGCTCACGTTTTTCAGTACTTTTAAGGGCCCAGTATTAGGCTTTATTTATAATAAATCGTCAGTTGTGCATAAGAAATTTATAAATGAAGATTTTTATCACAGACATTTATAATAGTGAAAAAATAGCCACAATCTGAATCTCTCAGAAGGGATTGATTTAAACTGTGGTGCATCCATATGGCAGATTCTTATGTGGCTATTTAAAACCCCTATCTCATGGTTATGGATGTGGGAAAGCACTGATGTTAAACTCAATGAAAGGAGGCTGTGTGTACTATAGAACTTCAGTTTAATTTTAAAAATATGCATAAAGGAAAGGCTGAAAGATACATATAACAGAACATTAGCTGAGTGGTTATTTCCAGGTTGTAGCAGTACAGGCTACTTTTAATACTTTGTTTTCTGTACTCTGAATAGTGAATATCTATTACTTTCGTAATAAAAAATATGTATTTCTTAAAATTACTGAGAACGTAGAATCACCTGAAAAGCACTGGTCCATGGCTATATCTGGAAGACCTTTGGAGATTATTCAATCTTACAACTTAGCAAGAGCCTAATTAAAAGAAAAAAACCAGCAAGAATGCTTCACAAAATGTCCTTAGGCTACTTAGTCTTAATTATTTATGATCTTTACTGTAAGTGTCTAGAGTATGTGTTTGTAAAAATAATGGAAGTCTTAGGGATGTGCAAACTTGTGGAATCCTGGAGATGAGAGAATACCTGTGCCCAGCTGAGCTTCCTCAATGGAAATGTTGCATCGTCTTCCCGAGGTGTCATACAATTTCAAAGGTAGCGTAGACTGTGCCTCTGCATAAGCTGAGAATGAGGATTTTCAATTCTCATGTTCACCAAGAGGCACACTCTACCTGTCATGACCCATCACTGTGTGGAAGGACTTAGCGGGACAGGTGTAGGAGAAGCTGCCAAGTTGGAGGGTGAAATGTCAGGGGGGTCGGGACCAGCCGCTACAGAACATTAACAGTGGTGTGCCAAAAGAGAAGATCAGAGTTACTGCTGGGATTTTCCCGGCCAGCAAATCAGAAGTATATTCAGCATGTTTGGGGTGCAATTTCCCAGATCCCTAAAGAGTCATGTGCCATCTTGGCCAGCATTCTGAGTTCCATCTCAGCTACTTTATGACTGTGGGTCTCAGTTTCTCTATCTGTAAAAGGAAAAGATCATCTCTTCACTCTACATTCAGATCTGACATTGTGAAGGAATCGGATGTCTTTATTTCAAGGCAGGTATTTTAGGTATCTATGTAGTCTGTAGTGATGGAGAGGCCTGGTGAGTATTGTCACTTTATCGCTCCATGGACCAAAATGTGAGCTTGATAGCTCAAGTCACATAGTCAGGCAAAGCAGCTATAAAGGATGAGTCTGGCCTAAGTGAGAATGCCAGCCCTCTCAGTTACTGGCCAGACCTTCTCCTTTTCATTTGTAAGTTAAAGGAGGATGTATTACTTATCTATTGCAGCAGAACAAATTAACCCTAAACTTAGTGGCTTAAAACAACAAACGTTTATTATCTCACTGTTTCTGTGGGTCACGAAGCTGGGTGTGGCTTCGCTAGGTCCTCTGCCTCAAGATCTCTCATGAGGCTGCAATGGAGGTGCTGGCCAGGGTTGTATTCTCACCTGAAGGCTCGACTGGGGTAGGACCGGTGACTGAGTTCATTCACGTGGTTGTTGGCAGGAATCAGTTCCTCCAAGGCTGTTGGATCCAGGCCCTGTGTTCCTAGTTTGCTGGAGGCTGCCCTCAGTTTCTTGCCACTTGGGCCTCTTGTTAGAGCTGGGCACACGTGGCACTTTCTTCCTTTAGGGAGAGGGAGAGAGTGTGCAGAACACAGAATCTACGGTCTCTCTGTACCCTCATCTCAGAAGTGACCTATTGTGTTCATAGACTCTTGGTTAGAAGTGAGTCACTGTGCACAGCTCACACTGAAGGGGAAAGAATTACACAAGGGTGTGAATACCAGCAGGTGGGATCAGAGGGGACTGCCCACCAGGGATTTAAAGTACTGAGAGAGGTGGTGGTTGGGAACGTCTTAGATGCTCAGTGTCAGCTCCTACCCCTGGTTTAAAAAGTGCTTTACTTAAGGGTAGTCTGTGTGGTTAAGCAGACACTCCAGGAGTGGGTTGGAATGTGGGGAGGGTCTCATCATGCCATCTAACATCCATTCACTGTCATCTTCCATTTAAGCCTTGAAGTGTCTGTGGCTCAGTCTGTTAGACTCGTGACTCCTCGCCCTGTGTCTGTTGGGTGTGGCATGTCTAGCGTAATTTGAGAGGGAACTGGGTGTTTGGCGGATGAGAACGTCCAGTGTGTGTTTCCCTGGGTTAGGCAGCATTCAGGGAAACACCGGGAGCTCTATGGGAGCTTGCACGTCGAGACCGAACAGCCTCCCGAAGTTGCCCCTTTTTTATGCCTGAATGCCACCACCCATGAAGTTGAGGTCTGCCTGGCACAGCCTCTGGTTGGGGACACTCCAGTGGATCAAGCTGGGTGCCAGACATTGCCACAACCCTCGGAAATGAGTAAGAAAAAAATTTAAAGCAGAGACCTCCCCCTAGAACAAGCTGAGCTTTGTGCAGAACGGGCTCCAAATATGAAAAGACCATTGTTCCTGGATGGCTTTTTAATTAATGCTCACCACTCACACCCATCAGCTCGCCAAGAAGAGCCGCCTCCTTCCTTCCTCTCCCCGAGCGCTTGTCCCCTGCTCCTCTCCCCATTGCCTTGGGGACAGGTCGAGAGACCCTCAGGGATGGGAGGATGTCAAGAACAGTGTCCATGAGAGTGGTTCCCCCTTGTTTCTCCTGCCCAGGATGCTTAGTGGAGGGAGCCCTCCACCTGTTGGAGAGCAGCCCTCTGCGCTTCCAGGTTCAGGAGCCAGCCCTGTCCCCTGGGGGCTCCTGGAACAAATCCCGGCCTCAGCCCGTTCCAGTCCTTCCTCCCAAGCTCTGCGTGCACCTTCTCTTGCCTGAAGCCAGAGCAACGAGCCAGAAATGAACTGTTTTCCGTGTGTTTCGGTTTCCCCTGCTTGTACTGCTTTTAGAGCTGAGTGTGGATTGATGAGCCTGCAAAATGTCTTTAGCTTTCTAGATCAAATCCTATACTCTGGATAGCGCTAATGTAAATGCTGGGGAAGGGGCTAATTTAGGAGTTGCTGCTGGGTTACTGTGTCTGGTGGGCTCAGTGGGACCCCGCCCCATGCCCCCAGCACTGGGAGGTATGCTGTTCAGGACCTGACTTGCTTTGTGCTCCCTATCTTTGCAGAATGGGAGTCCTTTTGGGGCTCAGTGCTCAGGACAGATGCATTAGCCCTGAGCTCTTGTACTTGAAGTAACTTTGTGCCGCTCCTGCACAGACCTGGAGTGACCTAATAGAGTTTTTTGGTTAACAGTTGTTGAGAACAGTGCCTCAACATTTTATCTTCTGTGGAAAATTTTTTCTTTTTATAGCAGCTCCCGAATTTGTGGATCTGTCCTGTGTCTGTTTGTGCCTTAGGACTCTGCAGGCATGACCTCAGTCGATTATTCTGTATAATTTTGTATGTGTAGTGTATATGCATCTTGTGTGACCAGGGCAGAAATAATCCAGTATAATCTTGATTTCAAAATGGGATCTGTCATAGTTGAGAACACAGCAATCCAGAGACGTTTATGTGGCCACCGCAGAGTTAACTACAAGTCATCATGAAGATGGTGAATTTTCAAGTTACAGGGTTATGAGGATTTTAAATTAAGAAACCCCAGGGGTCTGGTTGAATGGTGGACAAGCCCTGGAGTGAAGATCTGATTGACCAGATAAGTTGTACACGATTCCTTGAAAATCTGTTCGCTCCGGGCCCAGCCAGCTTAACTTCTTGACATGTCACCCAAACATAATTGTAAATGCCGTGGGAAAGAATCTTGAGTAGGGGTGAGTTCTGTGAAGTCTGTGAGTGGGAAAAACAACCATGAATTATTACAGTGAGGCCAGATTAGAGTTATAGTTTAGGTTCTCATCAGCAGAGGAAGCCAATGCTTTAGATCTCTGTAATATGGCAGCCACCAGCCACATGTGGCTACTGAGCGCTTGAAATGTGGCTGGTCTGCATTGAGCTATGCTGTAAGAAGAACACACAGCAAGTTTCTAAGGCTTAGTATGAAAATAAGGGGGAGATATCTTAATAAAACTTAGATGGATTACATTTGAAATGATATTTTAGACAAACTGGGTTAAGTAAGATACATTACAATTAATTTCACCTGTTTCTTTTTGCCCGCTTTTTAAGATGGCTACTAGGAAGTTTAAAATTACATGTGGGGTCCCCGTTTTAGATGAAGGATTGAGAAGAAGGATACCTAAGCCAGAGAGATGTGCTGGTTTTAGTTCTTGGTCAGTGAACTTTGTAGAAAGTCTAGCTTGGCTCCACTTGGAGTACTGTGAATAATGATGCCATGGGAGGTGGTCTGTGTTTGCTTTGTGGACTAACCCACCCTAGACAGAAACTCGTCAGCTTGCGTTTCTCCAGCTGTGGTCTGGCTGTAAAGTGATGAGACAGATGCTGTGGCCAGGAGAATGAGTCTCCCCACATACTGGGGAGGTCTGAGTGTCATCAGATGCACAGAGGCTGTGGGGCCTTACCATGGCAAGCTCTCAGGGGAAGGATGGTTACTCAAGAGCCGGAGCAGCCCTCCAGGGCAAAGAACTCTTGCTCAATGGTGAGACCTTTAAGGGAAGACAGCTATTGCTCAAACAGACCCCTGGACCCTCTGGATCCAATCCTTCCAGTTACACAGGCCCATGGGCAAGACAGCCCGTTTAATTCTTCAGTGGTATTAAGATCTTACCCCACAGTCATAGATGGGAGCGACAAAGCAGTTTGAGCAGTTTCACATAGAACCTGTTTGTGAAGGTTTGCCTCTATATAAAGCAAAGTTAGGTTTCTGTCTGTGATCTCCTTTCTCAGGATGGTTTTGGAGGATCCCTTTTTGAGCAGGGCCCAAAGGTTCTCTTTCACGAGCACTGGATCTGGCCCTCCTGCACAGAGGCATGGATGTTTTCTTGGCAACATGGAATGTCCAGCCTCACTGTTCCCAGCCGAGGGGTCAAGGGTTCACCATGCCAGTTGTCAGTAGTAGTATCCAGAGGGCTAGCAAAACGAGATTGACCTTAAGCTGCTCTTAAGTTTGTCTTACTTGTGTTCCTGCATCCAGAGTACTGGTTAAACCAGTCTGAATCTGGCTGATTATTATCAATAAAGTAAACTTAACTCTGTGGCCAGAAACAGTCTCTAGCATCCGGCAGCCTAGGTTTACCAGGTGAAACTGCCATCGCAGTTGTGGTTTGCACTTCAGGGAGGGCAGTATCTCTTAAGATGAGAAGTCAGGGTCATTTCTGCACACAGAGGAACACTAAGCCCCGCTCATCTTGTAGACTCATAGCCAACTGGGAAGCTTGGTACGAGGTTGGTGTCTTTTCATAAGTTGATGGATAGTTGTTAGCATATTGGTATTTGAGAATGAATGGGTAACTGCATGCGTCGTAGACTCCAGCTCTCTTGAGGATCACTTGGTGCTGGTCAGTTGTCTTCATACGTTGGTTTACAGAAGATAAAAAGCCACAGTTTCTGCCTATGAAGAAACCATGTCTAGTTGGACTAATCATTATCCACACAAATAATTGCCTACATTTAGGGGCTTAGGAGAAGTGCAAGAACCTGTGAATAAATATTCACAGTTAAAAGGAAGACAAGGATAGCACAGTGCCTCTTGAACAGAGAATTGAGAAATTCTGGAGCCCTAAGGGCTTCGGCAGCCGGAATAATAGCAACGTTTATTTGCATTTTCGCTTTGCGCTGTTCTCTTATGTGCTCCTTTGGCCCTCTTAACAATCTCAGAGGTTGTTTGGCCAGACTAAGGCCTTTCCTGTGTTCATGGAGAGTTCCCGGGGCCCTGTGAAGTCATGTGACTCACCCATGGTCACACAGCTAGGGAGTGGCAGGGCTCACCATGAGTATGGGGGCTGACTCTTGAGTTCTTGCTGCACACCACACTGCATACCTCAATTACCATTTCTGCAGAAGCTTGGAGAGCTCTGAAGACTGACTGATACAGCCTTTGTGTGTTTCATGTTAGAGGAATTTGGGGGCTGGCCCTGGGGAGAGGAATATGACAGCTGTAGTTGTGGACATGATTGGAGGGACAAAAAAGGTGTCTCCATCAGAGAGGTTTGTGCCAGCGGTTTAATTTCCTTTATTTCAAGACTGGAAGTTATTTAAATTACTTTATAGACTTCCTGTTTCCTTGCAAGAGCTCATTAAGCCCAGGCTGAACTGCCGTTGCCATAATGGAGCCGCAGTTCTCGCGCCGTCCTCTAGGGCGCCCAGATGGGAACGGTACGTGCTGAGAGTGGAGAGAGTTAGGGCAGCTCATTTATGGTGACTTTTTAATAGATGTCCAGTTATGATTTGTCACTGACGGTTTTCCTCAAGCTTAAAGAATTACCCAGTACTCTGGACTCTGTAGACTGTTTCCTGGGCTTGGTCGTTTCACTGTTAGGTGATGGGGAAGAGGCAGGCACATCTCATCTGGCCGTGGGACCGGGAGCCCTGCCTACAGTTTTGGGAATTGAAGTGCAGCCTTGGACTAGATGTGGCATTAGAAGCTGACTTGTGTGCAGTGAAGGCTGAGGATTTCCCTGGTGATCAAGGACACGTGTTGGTGTGTGGGTTATGTTAACCTTCTCTTGATGGGAAGGCTTTCTGATAGAGATTCCAGAATTGTACTACAGCTTTTGAACCCAAAGGCAACAATCTTCCTCAAATTGTTGCTGAGCTAACATCTGTGCCAATCTTCCCTCTGATTTGTATGTGGGACACCACCACAGCATGCCTTGGTGAGTGGGTGTGTAGGTGTGTACCTGGGATCTGAACCTGCAAACCCTGGGCCACTGAAGCAAAGCTCATGAACTTAACGACCACACCATTGGGCTGGCCCCTTGACTCAGTGACTTTATTCCTGGAAGTTTTCTTTTGCACTATATATCCCTTTGGTACTCAATACATATTTAGTTACAGCTGGTCCAGAAAGTCTTGGGGGAATCCCACACCTGGGAGTTGGGGATGGGGTAAGTCACTCCTTACTAGTAGGCAGACGAGAATCTTTTTAAAGATGGAGATAATACAGGGACTTAAATGTCACCGGAGTCAGTCTAAGTCAATGTGCATGTGCGTGTCCAAGTAGATGCTGAGCCTTAAGTATTTATTTACAATGTTAAAGTCTGTAATTTCTTCATAAAGAATTCTAAAATAATAAAGATGACCTGGTAGGCAAAATTCCCTTGTATTTTCTAAAAGCTTTTGGTAAGGTCCCTCATAAAAGATTAAGAGAGAACAAAACCACAGGGTGGTGTAAAGTCCTTGTTGTGGATTAAAAAATGATTAAGTGATAGGGAACAGAAGGATTCTGGTGGAGACCCACTGCTTGTAGTGGGGAGAGGTTAATAGAGGGGTGTCTGAGGAGTCTGTCATTGGGGCTGGAGTTATTAAGTGTATTAATTGTTTGGAGAAGGAAATGGAGGGTGAATTAGTGAAATCGGCTGCTCTACCCTGGCTTTTGTCACTGGATTCAACCCAGAGAGTCTACACAGCCTTGAATGCATTGGGGGATCGGGCAGTGCAGTGGCAGAGAAAATGGAGTTTGAGGAAGTGTAATTCAGATTGGCAGAAAGTCTAGTCCACGCGGGAAGCTGTAGTGCCCCCTGAACTTGTTGCCTCTCCTGAGGAAAGAGATTCAGGAGTTATCAGGGGGCAAGAGCAGTTCAGTGGAGTGGCTTTTTTGGGACAAAGTAGATAAAGGAAATTGGGATGGAGTGGCGTTGAAGAAAGGTTTCCTTAGGAACGACGAAGGACACTGTTGTGTTGTGGGATGTCTCTTACTGTCCTGCCGTATAGGAAGGAGAGACAGTTCTTGAGGCTTTCTGACCCTGTTTTCTTTTGTGTGGTTGTATTTGTTTTTAGAGTCGTGATGAGGGCAGTCATCTGTACATGGAAATGCTCGCCTCTTGGGGCCGGCCCCGTGGCCGAATGGTTAAGTTCACGTGTTCCGCTTCGGTGGCCCAGAGTTTCACCGGTTCAGATCCTGGGTGCGAACACGGCACCGCTGGTCAGGCCATGCTGAGGCAGTGTCCCACATGCCACGACTAGAAGGACACACAACTAAAATATGCAACTATGTACTGGGGGGATTTGGGGAGAAAAAGCAGGAAAAAAAAAAAGATTGGCAACAGTTGTTGGCTCAGGTGCCAATCTTTAAAAAAAGAAGCAGGAAGGATCCATTAAAAAAAAAAGAAATGCTCACCTCTTTATTTGTGGGGACTTCGCACGTAACTCTGAAGCATGTCATATACGTGTATAGGCACCTAATAGAGGTGGCCTGTTGGATGGGTCTCGTTGAATTACCAAATCATAGAAGATGATGATATAGATCCCTTAGGGTCGACCACACAGCCTGAAACTTGAATTATCTAAGTTCAAGGTGGGGTATCTGAGCTGTCTGAGGAGGGGGTAATTTTGAGTTGAGCTGGTGATGGTGGTGTACTTTGGAAGTGCAGGCAAGCCAGCAGTGAAGCTGTCACTGTGCGTCCCGCCTTTTTGCATTTGTTTCTCCTGCCTCTTTAAGGCTGCTTGTTGTGGTCCTTCTGTGGCTGAATTGAAAGTTTCTTGCACATGGCCATCTGCTTTGAGAGCTTGTACTTTCCTGAGTGGGCTCTTCCAGGTAAGCCATGGATTTCTTTCTTAGCCACTCTCGTTTATTTACTAATTTCTTTTTGTAGCTGTCTGTCTCCTTACCCGGGTCCCACTTTAATTAAAACCTGGAAAAGTGCTGGCCTCCCTCAGAAATGTTGCTGAGTCCCTCCTTTTGGCTGTGAGCAGATGCCTCTGAGTGGGTTGGGGTCCCCAGCAGGGCCTCCCCCCCCCAGGGGAATTTTTGCAATCTTGGTCCAGCATAGTTAGAAGCTGCAATTACTACTTGGTCGCTAATTACCCCGGCCTGACATTAGATCAGTTTACAGAGGGAGTTTGGAGCCTGTCAGCAAAGGTCAGCCTGAGGTCCTCTCACTAAACAGCCCCTCTTGTGATGGCTGTACAAGGAAAAAAGCATTAACGGGGGAAGGCTGAAGAGCCAGCTCCGGCTGCAGGGTCCTTGCTGGGGGGATGGGAGAGGGAGAAGCGCTATTGATGACTAAAGGGGTCACGGAGGCTGATAACCCTTCTCACAAGGTTTCTCAGAAAGCCTGGAGGAAGGCGAAGCCCTTTCATCGAGAGGCCTTGCTTTAGAGGGGGTGAGAAGGGTGCATGGAAGAAACTAGGACGTACCACTTGGTGACAACGGTGGACTTTGTTGGAAAGATCAGTTCAGCCAGAGCCTCCGAGAGGGGAGGCAGGGTCGAAGAGAGAGCTCCCCAAACTTGGGGTGTTCTTTCTGTTTTATCTTTTTACCCCTGTACTGTATTATTTGCTTACAATTTTTCTTTTCACAGGCTGTCCTATTAAAACCATAAATACCTGCTCTAACATCATCCCAAGCAGTGATTGATATCTGAGGAGTCACAGGTTTGGGCAGGTTGTATTGGCTCAAATACACCTTAAATAGATAACGATTCGGATTTAGAATGTTTACCCATGTATCATCTACAGTCACCTAGCCTATGGCCAGTCTCGTTTGTAGGACACACTGGAAAATAAAGGTGGAGAAGATGCTAGACTGGAAGTCTGAGTCTTTGTTTTCAAGCCCCAGCATTTCTTCCTCGTGAGATGTGTGGCTGTGGGTGAGTCTCTGCTTCTCTGAGCCTTCACAGTGGGATATGGGCTTCGTTAGGTCTCATGCAAATGAAATGAGAATGTTCTTTCTTTCACTCCGTGTGTTTATGTGTGTATAAATATTAATAGCCAGCACTTATTAAGCATCTGCTGTGCTAAATACTTCACTGTCTTATTAATCCTTACAACCATATGGGGCAAATATGGGCTCTACCCCCATTATATGCAGGATGAACCCAAAGCAGGTTAAGATCTTGCAGCTTCTAATCGGCCTCCGTGCTGGGATGCCAGTGCATGTGCTTATAGCTTGTTTCATCCTATGCTATATTCTGTATAGGAGTTTTTTGTTATTGACCCACTTCAAGGTGTTCTTTTGGTGCCTCTCCATTATCTGCCTGTTGGGTGCAGTATTAGAAAAACAGCATTTGAAATGAGAAAGACCGGAAAGAAAAGAGTGTTCAGCTCCCCATGGGTGGGTCTCTAAATTCCCTTAGCAGCTGCGGCCCAGTCCTAAGTACTCCATTCCAGTTGTCTGTTTGTCCCTTCGCTGGTTGAGACAGGCCTGGATTTCACCATAGCTCTCCCCGTTCAAATCAGGGCGAGATCAGTATGCGGTGATGGGGGCCTCAGAGGCAGGGGTACGATGTGATGCATTGATAAAGTTCTTGCAGCCTGAGACACGGGCTTCGGAGCAGTTTCAGAACTCCATGTGCGATCTCGTCGCAGGTACAACTTGTCTCTCCAGCATTAGAGGCTCTGGCGCTGTCAGGACCCGGAGGACACTGTGCCATCTGACCTTCCGAAATGGCCGAGGGACAGTGCTAGGTTTAGCGCTTGCCCCTCCATGACCTTAAGTGGGAGTCTTGTCCCCCACACTATTGTAGTTAGGGATGTGTGCCTGTCTCTGGACTCCTGAGTCTGAAATGGGCCAGACCTAGCACTCCTTGATTTGTATAACAAAGGTATGGAAAGGAAAAGAACCCTGTGTTATTTTGTAAGTTAGGAAAGTTCAGCTAGACAGGGCCAGTGAATGGGCTGTGGAAGCTGTTTCAGGGGAAGGTTCAGAGAGAGAACCCCGGTCTCTGACTCCTGATTCCTCTTTTCTGGAGCCAGAGGAGCCCCAGGCCTGTGTGGGAAACATGCTTTACGAAACTCTTTCACTGAACTTCCACACCCCGGGTGCTGACTCAAACCACTTCCCCTCGTATAACTGCACGTTCGAGTAATTAACATATAATTTGATACCTGGAAATTCATGCTGGGTGGAGCTGGAAAGGATTACTCAGCTTTTAGCAATTCAGACTCTTGGGCTATAGAACTCTGTTTTGTATCCTGGTTCTGCTGTTACTGCTGGCTTGTTTTGCCAACATCTTTGCTGCTTATTTCTTCCTTCTGTCCTATGAAGATTAGTGAAATGATGATAGAGTATGTTTTATCATTTAAACTACTAAAGGGTTGTTGACTTTTACAGATGGACTCTGTGCTTCTCTAGTATGTCTGTTCTTAGCTTTCTTCTCCCATTGGCTGGTGGAGTTTGATGGTGTCATAGTTTATTTCACTTCCTGCTTCTTCACTGAGGCAATGCCATCAGTATTAAAAAATGCAGTAAGTAATTATCAGGGAAGAATAAAGATGAAAAATTAGGGCGATTTTGCAATTTAAATTTATTTAGAGTGTATGCTGATAGTTGTGAGTTTTGTTGGAGAAATTATTTATTGTGTTGACACATATTAATGTGGAGGGATCATAGTTTTTAATATGTATGGTACCTGCCCATTTAAAGATACAAAGGTTCGGTGAACTCTGACTTGGAGCTGAGAATCGGCATAGTGGAAAGCTGATCGAGATATCTTGAAAATAAATCTGAATGTCGGTATGCTTTGAGAGAGGACATTTAGAGCCGTACAGATGGAAATTGTATATCATGTGAACTCAAAGGAAGGAAAAGAGTGAATCTCTTAAACAGCTGTGGGAAATGGGTTCATGCTTGCGTGCCGACTTTTGATGGCCACAGCTTCCTGATCCAGTGGGTTGAGAAGGATCTCGAGTCCCAGTCCCAGCCGAGTATGCTCTCATCAGTCAGCTGCAGGGAAGGTAGGAGTGGGGAGAGTAGCTCAGAGGCTGGCCATTTGTTCCCTGCCCTGGATTGTGCTTGTGAGCCTTTCAGGGTTTGAGAACTTGACTTTGGAAAGCTTCTAAATTTGTTCCTAGTGGGGTGATTTATTTTGTTGAGGTCAAATTAGAGCTAATGGTCCTAATGGTTTACAATGCTCCTAAATGGTTCTTAGCACTTAGACAGGCTTGGCTGGCCATTGTGGGCGGGTTTCCAAGTGTGGTCCATATCATTCTGAGGGTATATATGTATTTTTGAAGTTGTTGTTGAGAGTACAACTTAAGTGTGTGAGTGAGGTTAAAAGGTAACAGCAGAATTAGTCATACTTAATATTCGACTTTCTCTCAGTATCAAATCCAGGGATGTATTGGTTAATATGGGCGCCGTGGGCATATGGTGAGTGAGCAAGGCGTCCAGCCGGGAGTTCGGTGGTTGGTGATTGTCCTTGGCCACTTTGCCTTCCCAGGCAAAACTGTGTTGTTCGTGAAAATGCAGTGATAGGGACGCCTCAGATTTTTTCTGGCCATTTCTGATTGCCAAGTAGTTCCTGTGAGAGCAGGTGACCTGGTTAAAGTATTCTTGGTGCATCCCTTCTAGCCATGCTGTGGTATCTGTGAGTTCATGGCGAGGTCTTTGGCAAGGGGATTATATTCTACATAAAACTGGCTCCAGTCTTCTGATTTCTGTGTGATTGGGAGTAGGCGGAGCAGATGGGTGTCTGCAGAGGAGCTGCGTGTCTCTACTGGTCCACAGAATTAAACCGTGCATGTGTCCGCACAGGCAGGCTCTGTGGGCAATGACCTCTCAGGGCTGCTGGGTGCAGCTGAAAGGGGAGAGAATCGAGAGGGTAGGGGCTTTGCTCCCTAAGCTGAGGAGGTGGTGCAAGGTAAAGACAGGATTACTGGTTAATAAGGGAAAAAAAAAAATCTGCCTCCAAATCATCTTTCTTTGAAGGCCCATCAACTCAGAGTAGTGCCCCCTAAGTTGCAAATGTGTTTTTGAAGACCAAGTCCAGTTGACTTCTATTATTGGTAACATGCTATTGGTCACTATGGATTGAGCCAGAGCTCTTGAGGGTAGAGTGAGGGATGGGGGCTTTGCTTTTCTGATTGCTTGTGGAATGGCTACTGGGTTCTTCTCAAAACTTGGATTCCTTTTTTCCCTCTGGCACACCCTGAAAATACTCTTTTAGTATATTTGCAAGCTTTGTAGTCCTGAAGCCACCATACTTGTTCTTAGGACCCAGTGGATTTTCCCTTGACTAGTTTGAAGACCATAATGCTACCTGTGAGAAGCCTGCTTCTATTGAGAAAAATCTCCACTTTCGTCTAGTTCGTCTTGAAAATAATATCAGTCACCATTAAAAGTTCTGTTAATCCAAACACTTGGGTCTCAACGCAGGTGGTTGTGTTTTGTCACCAAGAAAGAATTAATTTCCACTGTTAATAAAATGAAGCTGGTGCATTGGGCATGATAGAACTCAAGACGTGAGCCCAGTGTAGCAGCTAAAATCACCATTGAGTGTTGTGTTGGCGGAAATGCATTCTAGAATCAGCGTTGACCATGTTCAGTTAGTCCCATGGCCACCAAGTTCTCCAGAGAAATTTTAATTACAAACCAAGGTGATGTGGTTTCTTAAATGTGTTATAACAAATGGATGTTAGCCCAAGGAGCCCTGAGCAGCCCCCTCCATCAATAAAACCCCGTAATTATCACAGGGCGGGCTCTGAGGAGGAAATCTCAACGCCCTGAGTGTCTAGTCGGCTGTGCTTCCTGCCTCTCTTTCCTGAAGTTGGGGGCAGGGTGAGGTGTTGAAGGAGAGCCCTTTCCTCAGAGGACCCCGAGAGTGATGACACACCCAGGACAGGCTCGGATGCTGTCCCATGGAGGAGCATGTTGATAGCTGGGGGTCCAATCTTCTCTTTGATGATGGGCCAGGGGTGGGAGTTTGGGGGAGGGAGGGTGGTTAAAATGGAAGACCTTGAAATGGCAAATCTTTATTAGTTTTGTAAACAGCTTTAGGAAGCGCTGGGAGCATCTTTCAGGGACCCTGCAATTATCATAATAAACAGTTTTATCATCTGCTTGGCAATCAATATTGTGGCTTATGCTGCTTTAGTATCTCGGTGGTATTGATTACCTTAACAACTGTGCTGCGGTCAGCTTCCATTAACCCCTGCTCTGCTGGCAGGGTCTGTGCCTCCCATGGTTGGATGGAAGACTGCTCTGGTCCCAGCCCAGGCAAGCGCTAGAATTTGACAGCTGGCCAGAGAGTCAAACACAGCTTTCATCTCAGGCGCCCAATAGAAGGAAGGGTTTTAAACAGGGAATCTCGAAGCTAATGCAACTTTTTAAAGGCATTTTTTTTTTTTTTTTTGTGGAGACAGTGTATAAAACAATTAGAGCAGTGGGGTTTCAACTGTGAGTCGGGAATTTGAATGTTGAGTGCAAATTCTGATTCTTCCTGCCTTGGCTCTGTCCAGTGCTCCTCTTAACTCTCCTCCACCCTCCCCGGGGGAAGATGGACATGTGTGGAACTGAATTGAGGACTGCAGCGCTTACGCCCTTATGCAACGTGCATTCCTGGGACTCTTGGAGCAGTTTTGTGATCTACATTTTACTTTTAGAGAGAAACCACTTTCTTTGGGGACATCTAGTACTAGGACTCAGGTTATTTTGGACCAGTGAATGTCTGAAGTGCAGCAGTCCATCATAAGATGACAGAATGCTGGAGAGAAATTTCGGTGTCCCTTCAGAGTATATCACTCTTACTGGCTGTCCCCATCTCTGGTCTGGTTAAGGTTTACAACCCCCCTTCTCCTGATGAAACAAAGGCAACAAGGACACTTAGCTGCAGGGAGCAACCCAGATGGAGCCCCCAGACCAAGCCAGCAGTTAGGGATTAGGTAGTAGTAAGCAACACTTGTCCAGAAACTTTGGGGACAAGATCTTACCAGCAGGGGGTGGTTGCAGTTGTGTGTGTATATGGATTGTTTTTCTTTCTTAAGTGCTCTATTTTGTTTAGTTTTAAATGAGAAATATATGTGTGTGTGTATATGTGTGTATGAATGAGTGTATATGAAGCCAAGGGGTGAGCTTGCACATTATACCCAGCCGCCTAACCCCTTTGGCCCAATTTTAGTGAAGACGATCATAAGGGTCTTCCACATTGCAGACCCAACAACAAAGGTGCTGTTCAACCCGAGTGACATTGACCTCTAATGAGAAGCCAGCTACCACATCTAGGAGTCAGTTTTTAAAGCCGATGAGTTTCATGGAGTCGCTAGGTAGTGGCGGAGGAGGAGGAGGAGAAACAGGAGGAGGCAGCGGCAATGGTTGGGCTAGGAGGAGAGTGAGTTGCGTTGACAGCTGCCATGTTCCTGCCCTTCTTGCCAGACTGCAGCCTGTGGCTTCCTTGTCCCTCGTAGCTACCCAAGAAAAGGTGGGAGTGGAAGTTTATCAGATGGGGAGGAGGCCAGTAGGTATGTGACAAACATGAGAGCTGTGGATTGAGCTTGGAGAACTGCAGGTAGGTGCAGCCAAGGGAGTCACAGGTGTATGGGATTCTTGGCCTTGGGACTCAAGCCCCAACCAGGTAAGGGTCCATATTAGAGAGGGTCAGGAAGCCAGACCAGAGAGTTGGGGCAGCAAGATGTAAAGCTGTAGGCTCTGGTGGTGAGCCCCAGGCTAGTAATAGCAAGACTTGACGTTGGTATGAAGCCACAATTTGATGAGCAGGGCTGAGCCTGCAGATGGCAGTGAGTAGATGGACCTGTGCAGGTGAGGGTAGGGCCCCAGGGAGTAGGAGTGGGTCTCCTCCATTCAGAGGGGAAGCTGGTGGGAGTATTCCTCTACATGTGGTTGGAGAATCTGCATAGGGCCATGGCTTAAACAAGCCTTCCCTCCTGACCCCACCCTACCAGGTTACCCTCCCTCCATCTGGGATGTCAAGATGTCCCCATCACTGTGTTGTATTCTGGACCCACCTGCTTCTGTCCTCATTTTCCCTCTGCCCAGACTACCTTGGTTCCACAAATTAGAAAGTTTTAAGTATAATGCTCTTCCTAAAAATGTCACTGAGATCTATCAGTTAGGCTCGAGGTGGGCAGTGGTTATTAAGTTGACCAAAGTTCCATTGCTTTCCATCCCAATAGGAACTGTAGCTCAAAGGGCTCCATGAAGGCAGAGGGTGGACTAGATTGCTCATAGCATAGAATAAGCAACGTTTGTGATGGGAATGAAGCTGGTTCCCCGACTTTTGGTTTTACATAGATTTGTGCGCTTTGATTACGTCATGATGCAGTCATATGGCGGCCAAAAGCACCCTGTATGTGACCCCACTGGTCTTAACTTGAACTCTGCATTGATACTAGCTCTTCTAAGTCTAACCTAATTCGTGAGGAGCTCCTTAGACATTGACAGCTTTTTAGTTTATTCTTTTGCAAATAGCTTTTTGGGCCGAGTGGTCAGTCTCGGACGGTGGTATCATTTGCGTGGTAGAGGACATTTTAGAGGGACTCGCCCTCTGCCTGCTCATGTCTTAAATTTTGTTATGGCCAGAGATCTTTGTTTCAGCATTTGGTGCCTTGCTAGGTGCATTTCTAGGCCCTACAACACTCTGATCTACATAAAATGTTAAGACTTACTGTCTTCCATCAAGGTTCTTGGCTGTGTGGAGCAACCTGATATTGGTTGTTATTTATAGCTCTGCTTTTGAGTTGTGAGCAGTGAAATGTCTTTTTTGAGTCTTTGGTATATTCCTGTATGTTTTTTTTATTTAGAAGATGAAATGTGATTTTGACGGGTTTGGAAAGCTGATTCTCTTTCAGGAAGTGATGTCTTCATAGAGAAAAGGACGCATGAATAGAATCCCAGAGACCAGGTCCCCCTCCCTGATTTGCCACAAACCAACTGGTGACCTTGGGAAAGAGTGACTCATAGTAGCCACTTTAATGTTTGCTGAATCTTTTTAAACCTGTAAAATCTGAATTATGATTCCCATTGTCTACTTAAGATTGTTGGAGGTCAAATGAGAAATGAATATAAGAATGTTTAAAAATGTGTAAACCACTGTGTAAATGGAAGGAGCATTGTTATTTGTTCCTGGGAAGTTTGGTGCTGCGTGTTTCCTAAAGGACTGTTTTCTTGGTCAAATACTAATGCATCTCTGAAAAAGTCCGTTGCAAAGAGTATTTCTCAGGAGCCTGCAGCACGGTGGTGGGTGAATGTGGGCCCACTTGTGGCAAGAAGCCCACTTATCATTGGGCCATGCTACTTGCCAGAACCAGCCCAATGGGAACGAGCTCAGTTCAGACTTGAGAAAGCAATTAAGGTGACTGACTTATAAAACATTCATACTGAGATGAAAGATGGTGAGCTCAAAAACAATGGTTGGTAAACATTGCCTTATTTTGTAAATTCACTGAAAGTGTCCGAAATTATTTCTTAACCCATTAAATCAACAAGTGGAGGCTTTTAACTTATCAGTGGATGTGTTTTTCTTAATCAGAGTTTGGCTCCAGGCACTAAATCAAGCTCTTTTGGAACCTTAGGCTGTTACGGCTCATTTTTGCTCAGTAATGATAGTGGTAGTTATGTATGAACGTGTCAGGTCCTGTGCCCAGAGCGTGATGTGTATCATCTCTTCCTGTATTCTTCTTGACATTAGCGGGATGATGGTGCTTGGTACCTTCTAAGGGTAGGAGAAGGGGTGAGGTCAGCAGGTGATGAGTTTTGAAAACAAGATTTAGAGATAGCCTAAAGGACTAAGATAGCCTGAAGGACTTGTTAGCAAGTCCTTGAGCTCTCCTAAAGAAAACAGAACCCCTGTTTCTATGAAAATAGGCTTAGCTTGCCATGAATGTGTCAATTTAAGGCTTCTGGGAAGCTTGGCTTTGGCCAGTGCTGTTCTTTTTTCAGAAGATGCTCCTGAACTGGATAAAGACAGAGGTTTCTTTTTTTTAAAGAAAAAAATTATGTAAACATAGAATGATGTGATGAACCCCATCAACTAGACCTGACAGCAGTTCACTTTTTGTTAGATTTGTTTAATCTTTTTGTTCATTGGCTTTGATTTTAAAGCCCATCAAAGAGATCATGATGCTTCCTCATTTTCTTAGGTGCTACTAAGATGTTTACATAACAAAATTAACAAATTCTTATCATTGAATCCCAAATCGCTATTTAAACTTATCTGCTTGTCCCAGAAACAGTTTTTTTTTTACAGTTGGTTTGTTAGAATTGGTATCCAAATGAGGTTGACTAGTGCATTTAGTTGTCTAGTTCTTAGGTCTCTTAATCTAGAACAGCACCCTCACCCCCCAACTCCAGCCTCCACGTGTGCCCTCCCTTCCCCACGCAACCAGCCCATGGATTTTGCAGGATAATGGAGAGTAGCTACATGTGGTAGAAAGAGCATTGCTTGTGTGGTGTGAAGGTACCCAGGTCCTCTTCCCAGCTCTTCCACTGACCAGCTGTCTGACCATGGGCAAACCACCAGCACCCTCTGGGGTCATTATTCTTATCCATCAAAGGAGGCAGTGAGACTGAATGGCCTCAAACTCAAGCATTCTCATTACGACCCCCGAGCGACCAGGGACACAGGATTGCAGGCCTGTTTGCTACCAGTCCTTATCCCAATTTTTGTAATTGAGGATTTATTGGTACTAAATAATCTTGAGCAGTTGGCTTGTTCTTTTTCTCTTGGACATTGTGAATAGTGTACCTAAAACAAGGCTATTATGTTTTTCTTCTGGACTTTTAGAAAGCTTAGAGCAATATTTATGGCTCAATGAGTTGTTTATTACTGTATGCATTTTAAGCTTCGGTTTTGGCTCAAATTTTCCTCCACTTGTGTTTCTTTCTTTCTTCTTTTGCCCTGGCCTCAATTTATGCTATGATGTTGTACTGTATATTCTTGTAAGCAGTATAAGTAAACAACTGTGTGCTGGGTATTCCTATGTGACTCTGACTGGTCTGTAAGCTTGTGGGGGCCAGGGTCCCTGTCTTATATGTTCTCTGCTTTGTTGAGCCACAAATTAGGGCCCAATAAAAGCTTACTGATAGATTTTGGTTTAACATATTGTCATCACTTATGCATTTACTAATTTTCTATTTTAGTGGTGAAGAGTTATTTGGGACAGTATTAATTTTGTGACTGGCCTGCTTCTTCTCTGATTCGCATTTCATCTGGCAAAGCGGCCTGGTGAGCCACCCGGCTGGTGATGTTATTTTTGTAGAACTTGTCTTCTTGAGTAGCTCCTTGCTGGTTTTTCACAGGCCTTTGGTGAGTGAAGCAATATTTGTTGGGCAAACAGTTGGGGTGGGGGTGGGGATCTTAACTGCTAAAACAGTAGCCATTCTATGCATTCCGAAGAGTTCACCTCTGGTTCCAGCCTTGGACACAAGGGGCGCTGTTCTTGGGATGTTTAGGATGATAGAGGTGGATGAATCAGAATCTGTCATCTGCTATATCTGGAAAAAAGTAGATTGGACAATGAGATGTGCTTCATCTTCTCGTAAGACTCAAGCGTGAGTGAGCGAGTTCTCTCGTTGACTCTCACTCAGCCGCCTTTGCTGTTTGTGAGAGTCTGTGCTAACCCTCAGTGAGGGATTTGTCGCAGCTGGCTCTCTCCCTCACATCCCAGGACCTCTGGCTCCTCGATTGTCCAGGAGAGAGAAGGATGTTGATCCTGGAGTGTTAGGGGAGGATCCGAGTTCACGCGTGTTGAGCACCTAGCACCGTGCCTGGCACACAGTGGACACTCAGTAAACAGTAGGTGCCTTCAGGATGGCCTCTACGAGCGGCAGGGGGACATAATTGCGACTGTTGCTCAGTGGCCTCCTCTTTTCTTGTTTGTTGACACTTGGAAAGGGATCCTTTAAGCCTTGGTTTTGAAGGGTTTGGGGCCTGGTTTTGAGGGTTCCTATTCTGGGTCCCTAGAACACTTCCCTGTTATCCACAGAGAAGAGCTGAGGTGCCCTGGTTGGTGAAGGAGTCCTGCTGATGTTCCTGTCCCGGTCAGATGCTCTCCTAAGCCAGCAGTGTGGCATTTATCCTTTCGTTGCCATATTGAGGAGAGCGCTTCCCGTCCCCTGCTCCACATGGACTTGGTCCAGAGGAAGGCAAGACCCCTGGGGGGTCCTGGGTGTGGCGAGGAAGTTGAGGCTCAAGGCTTGCAAGTTTTCTTCTAATGGAATTTCCCATCACTTACTGCCCTGCTGATTTCTGATCAATGAAAATGAAATTGCATCACCTCCTCAGAGGCTCCACGTATGCCTGCTGCTTCCAGCTGTGTCAGTTCCGGTAAAATAATCTCATCAGGCGTGCGAGAGGGTAATAGGAAATAAAAATAAAAACCCACAATTAGCAAGAGGCCTTGCAGCTGAGTAACACTTTCCATCCCAGAGGCAGAAAGGGCTGGGTAGTGAATGCTTAGGAAAGAGTCCCTTGAAAAAAAAAAAAGAAAGAAAATTCCCAGTCCTCCTTCTCCCTCCTTTTCCTCACTGCCCCTGAACTGTCGCGCCCCCTCCCCACCCCGCCAGGATGTGTGCATGATTTAGAATTGTGCACAGGTTGTTTCTGCCCTACTTCTGAGGTCAGTAGAACTGCTGTGTGATGGGCACATATCGGGGTGGCATTTGCTTTTCTTTTCTCTCAAGTGCCCCCCAGATAGACACAGAATGAATTCTCGACATTCCAGCTTCTCCCACTGACCTGTGACAGGGAACCAGATGGCCAGGGGGACAACTGGAGGCTGAGTTAAGGTTGGTGAGTAGACTTCTCAAAGCTGGTTCATTTTAATTTCTAGACTTTATCCTTCAATTATCAGTCCATTAAGAACAAGACTCCCCACTCTGTGTTATCCCCTGAAACTCCCAGTACCGTGTTGTGAACGCGAGGCTCTGTGAATGGGCATTGTTTGGTCATGTGGACGATGGGCAGAGCCACCTCCCCATGGAGTGCTGTGAACGTCGGGACATGCCAACCCCACCACCTCTTGATGAGACTTGGGGAGGTCAAACACTGCCCCCAGAACATTCTGTCGCTTACGTGTATGGGGCCTGGAAAGTCACAGAGTCCAGCCAAACGGAAACTGAGGCCGAAGAAACCAGGATGGGGAATCCAAGGGGGAGGTTAAGGATGTGGGAAACCTGTGGGGTCATCTGAGAGGAGCCAGTAGAAATGAATCACATCATCTCTTGTCAACTTGACAACATCAAAGGAGAAAAAATGCTTATGTGAAGGCCAGTTCAGTGGTTCTGGCAGTTTCTTCTGAGTATCTGAGGGGCAGCATGCCCTTCATCCCGGGGGAAAAAATCTTGAGCTGTTAGGAAATGCTCAATCTCAGACATCCCTAATCTTCCTTTAATTGGCGACTCCTGTGTGGATTGAGGGCAAGAACCCTGAGGGGACAGGGTAGGGGTGAACTGAAGTGTGGGGGCCACAGTGTCCCCAGCACCGTAGCGTCTCAGGGCAATTGCACAACTTGCCAAACCATGTGTTGCAATAGTCAAAACATGTTTTTAAATGCAGTGGACGTCAGAGGCCATCACTGACCACATCTGGTTAATAGGAGGACAGATTCTGGCAGTGGAGCAGGAAGACTCTGGAATGGGGGAAGCAATAACCTACATAATTGTGTTGATACAGCGAATGGAGCAGCCATGTGAAGTGCTGAGGCTGTCCCCACCAACACCCTAATCATCGCTGCCTGGGTTCTTATTTTGCATGTCTGGACTCTTAACGAGAGCAGCCTAGTAAGAGTCTGTATGGATAGGAGGGATATTGTGTATATTGTAGGCACTCACCAAATATCTGTTGTGTGAATGAATGGAAATCAGTAGGGCAGCTGGTGAGTTTTTGGCTAAGCGTTATGCACAGGAGCTTAAAACTAAGGCCAGTTGGGCCAGAACCCCAGTGGCCTCCTTGTTATTGTGGCCTAAGGAATCGGCCCCCTTAACTGGACGATTTGGGTTCCCCCCATCTTAGCCTGGCTTAATGCAATGCGGGGATCTTTAGGAGCTACAGGAATTTTCCACAACCTTCTCCTGTTCTAGTGGCATCCAAGATTAGGACTGCTGGCTGAAAGTGAAAGGAGAGAGGGTGCCACCTCAGAATGGAAGCCCAAGTTCTTTAGGTTAGCATGCATTTTTCGTATGTTTGTGTGCTTGCACAAATACGTTTCTCCTCTCTCATCTTAGACACTTAGCACAGGGTCTTGATCCACATTGATCACATTTTATGACTTGGACTGGCAACTCCCCTCCAGGGATGAGACCTAACCAGGGTGTTCAGGAAGCCATTAAGGAAAAATACGTAACCACACTCCTTCCCAAACTCAATTGTTGGGTCTTCGCAGGGCTTGGATAAGAGACTTTCAAGCATAATTAATCCAAGTACTATTTAACGTGGCCTTGGTGATTCTTCAGAGCAGCTATTGACCCAAAAGCAGCATTTGGAGCAGCAAGAGGAGAGGGACCATCTGGGCTATTTTTGCTGAGCTTGTGAGGGTGTAATTATTCCCCACAGTCACTTGGTTCTTTGGGCAGCTTCCGGAGGCTTAAGGAAGTGCGAGCTCTTGGATCCTTACACTTGAAGAAAAGATTTTCCTTTGTTGTTTTGCCCGATTCCCAGGGCCAGTCTTTGAAGTGGCCAAGGATAGATATGTCTCAATCTGTTTTTCTTGATTAAAAGTAACAGTGCAAATAATGGGCTTCCTAATTACCACATGGGATGGAGAAGGGGCTGAGAGGAATAGGACACACAGCTAAGTTTCACTCCCCCCACAACCCGCACACCCACCCACCACCCAGTGGGGTTTTAAGCTTTGGAATTTGGAAGTCCTTCCAACATGCACAGAGAGCAGACAGCATCTGCACCCTCTCCCATCTCTCTGGAAGCCCTCAAGGTCCTGACGGCTGGTGCTGCTGCTCTGCTTTGCCATAAGGTGGGGCATTGAAATTTGAAATATCTCCTTATGCCTCTAGGATTTGAGGACTGCTGAATATGAAACATGCTTCTCAAATCTTCAGTTTAGTAAAGTGAAGCTGTTGAGGAGGAAACTGTGATGGAATCACCGTCCGCAGCGTGCCCTCCAAAGAGGAAGTTCGGGGGACACTTGGTACACACAACCCACAGGGGTATCTGAGGGCGCCCAGCCAAGACACACCCTTCCTGAGGCATGGGGAAGACCCTGTGAGTGGTTCTGCCGTCGCACAGCCATCCCCTCTTCATGCCCTTGCCAATGGCGGGCCTTACAGCTTCCATTCCTGCTTTATTTAGTGGTGCCTCCTGCTCCCTGCTGTTTGAAAAGCTGTTTATGCTAACGAGCCAGGGAAGATCTGAAGAGCTTGCTGTGCCTGCGCTGGTGAGAGGCCCTGTGTGTGTGTGTTGCCCCATTAATGAACCTTCGAAGGGCAACCCTTGTTTGTTTTGTCATGGTGCCAATTCCGGAGCCTCGTGCCAGAGTGTGCTGCCGATGGTGAGCCCACCATGTGGCCTTCTTCCTGCTGAGAGGAAAACACACTCCTTTTTCAAAGGGTCATTTTGGAGATGCCCATTGAGGGAGACTTTCCTTCCCCAAGGCCGCCTCTCACCTGGCCGCTCCTGGCCTTCCCCAGCATCCCGTGAACAGGTGGTGGGGTGACTGGAGAGCAGGGATTTCCTCTTTCCAGGAAAGTTGGATGGGTTTCCCCACTGCTGCCCCAGGACCAGAGAAAAGCAGCTGTCACAGGTTATTCATTTGTTTTCTCCTACATCAGATCTGTATAAAAGAAAGCTTGAGGCCCGTGGCTGCTTCTCCTGCATTCCTGAGACCGCTCATGCAAGCAAAGAACCTGCCCGAGCGCCGTTTCTCTTGGGTTTTTGTGCAGCCTTGAGCTACAGCAGTTACTCCTGCTGTTCAAGTGACATGTTCTGCTGACTCAGAACTGCTAATAAGAATTCAGGAACCCTTGTAGACACATCATCCTGTTCAACTAGTGGGCGTGGCTTTGAGAAGCCTTTCTTTGAGGAGAAGCCCCAGGAATTCACTTGTGTCTAGTGCACACTGGATCTCCCGCCCCACACAGGGTTGTATTTAGGGATTTCCTTGGGTCCTTGGATTTGTTTCATTGACCAGCTATTTAGGATGGCTGTAATGAGGGCTGCCTCTGCTGTCTTCAGACTCTCTGTAATTTTGGAACAGGAAATAAATCTAATATGATAAACCACAAAAATCCTGAAATACTAAGGTATTATACCTCAGCCTCGGAATTAGATCATTTGGTCTTTGGTGATTAATTATTTGTCATGTTGAGATCAACACACTTCCACTACTGTTGTTTAAATGTCTCTTAGAAGGAGAAGGTGTGCTGTTCACCAAGAGTTTTGTTCATACTGCTTGCTCAGCATGGTGCTAGGCGATGAATGGAAATACAGGCTGATTTTTGCCCTCAAGCAGCTTATAATCAAGTTGTAGAGATAAAAGTAATTGAAGTGAACCAAGGAAAAGTTCTTTCAGTGACAAACAGTGTGGTGGTGATTACTGAGGAGTACAGAGAGGAGAGAGATTGGTGTGGGCTTGACTGATGGGAGGGGCTTTTATGGCCTAAATGGAACTTGAACTTGTGCTTCTTACAGAATGCCCAAGGTTTGGATAAATGTTGAGGAAGAGAAAGGACATCCAAAGGGCTTGGGCTGCAGGAACAGAGGCAAGAATGCGTAAGAATGTGGGGCTGATGGGGAGGTGACCCTCCTGTTGGAGGAAAGTGAGAGAGATGGTTGAGTGGTAGTGTAGGGTAGATTTTTAGAGTATAAGTTTGAATGTTTTGACATTGGCTCTTGCATGGGGAAGGCACCAGATGAATATGACCATTTATATTGGGAAGGCTAGACTGGTCTTTCCTTTCTGTTTTCTGGAATCAAAGATGGTACCAAGAGTTCCATCCAGAGAGACCAGGGCGGTCAGGGCGGGGCAGTTCCGTGTGGACATGTTGAGCCATGCTGAGTGTTGAGTGATGGAAGGCTAGCCACTTACAGACATCTTGTGGTCTGCTGAAAGTATGAGATGCATATTCAAGCGATAAGTCAGGAATGGAAATTTTTGTTTTGGGAGTCAACTCATAATTTCGGTAATTGAAACCACAGAAGTAGTTAAGGTAGTTGATGTACAGAGATAAGAGCAGAGAGCCAAGGGAAAAAAGTATGATGATGGTTAAATACTATAGGAGAACAGAGAGGAGAGATTTCTGTGGGTTAAAGTAATAGGGAGTTTTATCGAGTAAGTGGAAAAGCACATCCATGGACAGCTGTAAGAACGGGAAGAAGGGCAAGCAATGTAGAGAGGTAGGAGGTAGGAAGGGAGCCAGAAAACTAGGTCAGAGAGGCACAGCAGGGAGCAAATTTCAAGGTGGGATGGTCAGCAGTTTTGAATGCAGGGGAGATTGAAGAAGGTGAAAGTAGAAGAGGAAAAACCATTGGCTGCCATGAGGAGGGCATTGATGCCCTTGGAGAGAGGACCAAATCTTGGAGATGTAGGGCCATCTAACCCACCAGAATCAGTGTCCAGCCCTCCCCTCCAGAGAGCCTGATTCTGGGCTGGGACCTGGAAACTGTGTGTATCTGCACTAAGCTCCACAGTTGGTTCTGCTGCACAACAGAGCTTGAGAACTCTTGGTGCAGTGTGGCTCTCTGTAAACAACGGGGGAGGAGGAGCTCACCTGGCTTGAGAAGACTGGTATTGGGGAAGGTAAGCAGTGGGCAGAGTCCATTTGTTTAAAGGAGTTGAGATTCGAGGGAAGGACAGAGAGCATTGTCTAACTGGCGGTGTAAGTGGGTCAGACTCTGATCCAGGAGCTCATGGGGTAATGGAATATGGTAGAGAGTCAAGTGGGAGGGATCACCAGTAAAATCCTATAAAGCCCTCGTATTAATCATCACGGAAAGGACAACACAGCCCTGCCATAGAAATAACAGGCAATTCACAAAAGAAATATAAATTACCAATAAGTATCTGCAGATGGGTTCTGTCTTCCTAGCAAAAAATGTAAGTTAAAATGAGATGCCATTCTTGCCTGCCAAATTGACATTTTTTTTTTAAACAAAATAGTACTGACTAGTGATGAAGGTGCAGGAAAATGGATGCTCATGTGCCAATGTGAGTGTGATTTAGAAGAACTTTCCTAGAGGGCAGTTTGGCATGTGCCAGAGAGCCTTAAATGTGCCTAGCTTTTGAGCCAGAAATTCCACTTCCAGAAATATGTCCTAAGGAGGGAGAGACAGAACGTCCGTTAAGAGCCTGGGTTTCAGAGTAGTACAGGAGGCTTGCCTGGTTTCAGAGGCTGCCTTAGCTAGTATGTGACTTGGGTAAGGTACTTAACCCTCTAAGCCTGACTTTCCTCATCTGTAAAATGGGCTGTTGCCCAGGTCAAATGAAGTAGTGTATGTTTAAAAAGTGCTTGGAACCATGCCTGGCCCTACTAAATGGGTAGTCATGAAACTGCTACTTATTTTTATTAGTTATTTTGTTATTATATGTGCACAAAGATTTACGAGTTTATTGCAGTATTAACAGCAGAATATTAGGAATTGCCTAAATGTCCAGTAATAGAATTTAGTGAAATTATGCTGTGTCCCTAGGATGCAGTATCTATTCAGCCATTAATTCTAGCTTATGAAGAATATTTAATGTCATGGGAAAACGTTCATGCTAAATTAAGTTAAAAGGGCAGTCCGCGTAAGGAGCAGTGCCATCTGAGGTTGGTAAAGAAGACCTGTAACGATCGACATGCAGAGGAAAAAAGCCTGAAACGCTCTGCCTACCATTGGTTCTCTGGCTGGTGGAATTACAGGTGATTTTTATTTTAGCTGTTGAGTCTTTCTGCATATATTCAATTTTTTTTTTTTATAATGAACTCATACTACTTTAATCAGGAGAAATTATTTAAAATAAATTTAACATCGTGAGATGCCGGATTGAAACTGTGATGGGCCAAATGGCACGCTTTTACATCAGCTCCTGGCTTTTGCTCTGCAGCCCAATTGCAAGAATGGAGAGATCAGCAATGAATGGAGAGATCAACAACGGGATCTTTTGAGAGGGATTTTGAGGAAGTTGGAGGAGATGAAAGGTTTTGAGTGCTGCAAAGAAAGCATTGAAGTAGTCGGTTACAGTTCATGGGAGAAGGCACCCAGTTTACCGGGGAAAGCACCAAGGGGTGAGTGCAGATAGGGTGGGTGAGCTGTGCACCTGCCAGGTGGTGGTGGTGGGGGCACTTGATGAGTGGGGTAGTTAAAGCTGCTTTTGGTGAAAGGAGTGCTGCTTTACTTCTGAGAGGGGATCAGTGCTTTAGGGTGATCAAATCCAGGTCAAGAGAGAACCATTCAGGCCAGTGATGGGCAAAGGATGCTGGTCTTCTGTCTTCAGGATATGGTGGAAAGACCTCAGGGTGGATGTTTAAGTACCTATGTGTTGGGATATAAATACTTGAGTAGCTGGTTAAATTGCCCCAGATGCTTTTTTAGAACAAGGCAGAGTATAAGTAATAGCTGGATAGTTTTACTTTTTATTAGCATATCCATAGCTTTGGTCGTTGTTGAACTGTCGGTATATCTACATAGAGAATAAAAAATTCTGTTCCCCTAAATGCCAGCTCATCTCTTCCAACACCCACAGACTGGGTTCCTAGACCTGGCTCTGCTTCTGATCTCATGACTCCCTCCTCTTCCCCTCCATGACTGCACTGCAACCAGAGCATCACTTTGGTTGTGGATTCCCTGCAGGATGGACTGAGCCAGCGCTTTTCACTTCCAGGCTGATTTATGTTGACTCTGGAAAGAGCACAGATGCACTTATTAGCAAACATGAAGCCCAGGGCTGGCCGACTCTCTGCGCCTTCCGTGTAGTGGACCTCCTGCCACACGAGGGACCTGTTCGAGCATGTGTATATTCTCTGACCTTGCCATAGCTACAGAATAATTCTTAAGGCTACTGGGAAATTGCTACCACGAGGATGGAATCTCACCTATTTATGCTTTAACACTTATTGACTTACAGCAGCAATATACAAATACAGTTATTGTATAAAGCACAGAGTAGAATTGGATATGGTTCTTGACTAGATTCCAAGCTCAACAGATCAGAGTATTATTTCTTTGCCCCATGTGAATGAGGTTTCTACTTAGCTCAGAATCTGGGCTGCCTTTGTTTTTTTGTTTTAGGAGGTGGGGATAGTTTATTCATTGTCATGTATTTTTCTTTAATATGTTTTAGTCTAGGTTGAGCAATGTTCAGCCTCGGTAGGTTGCTGGCGTTCTTCTTTTCTATGGTGGCTTCCCTTGACCTTATATTTAGAACTGCCTTTCACCAAGTTAGGGAGATCTGTCCTGAGTCAAGATCATGGATGTTTTGGTTAAATGTCTTTCAGTGTGTTACTTGAAATTCGGCCCAAGTCAGAACGGCCATGTGTCTTGTCTGACTAGAGGGCTTTTTCTAGAAGCTCTTGGCTGGAGGGGAGGAAGACCAGTTTTCTGTTCTTGTCTGTTTCTACCTCCCAGCCCGGCCTCACTGCCTCCCTCCTCACAAAGCTGCCAGCGGTCAGTTTCATGTGAAGATAAGGATATAGGGATGAGGGATAGTTGGCTGTTCATATGTATTTGTGCAGGTTCAATATGTAGAATACTTACACTGGACAACTTTTTTTTCCTCTTTGTTTTGACATAATTTCAGATGTACAGGAGAGTTGTAATAATAGAACAAAGAATTTTCATGTATACTTCATCTGGATACCCCCATGTTAACATTAACTCATAGTCTGTCTGTCTGTCTGTATACACACACACACACACACTCTCTCACAGTTTTCCCAAACCAGTTGAAAATTAAGACATCATGTCCCTTCGTCTCTAGATATATCACTGTTTTTCTTAAAAAACAAAGACATTCTCTTATATAACCACACTGCAGTTATAATTAGGAAATTAACATTCGTATACTACTGTTATTCAATCTACAGACCTTCTTCAGATTTTGCCAGTCGTCCCAATTGTGCCCTTTGTAGGAAGAGAAAATCCCAGATTGTGTTACGTTCATTTGTCACGTCTCTTCAGTCTCCTTTCATCTGAAACACTTCTTTAGTCTGTCTGTTTCATGATGCTGACATTTTGAAGAGCATAGGACATTTTGTAGACTGTCCTCAATTTGGATTTGTTTGGTGTTTCCTCAGGATTAGATTCAGGTTTTGCCTTTTTGGCAGGAATGTCAAGGGAGGGGATGTTGTGTTCTTAGTGCATCCTCTCAGGGGCACATGATGTCTATTTGTCTCGTTCTTGGTGATGTTAACTTTGATAATGTGCTGAAGGTGGTGCCTTCTAGGTTTCTCCACTGTAAAGTTATTGTTTTTTCTTCTGCAGTTAATAAGTATCTTGTAGGGAGATGCTTTGAGACTGTGTAAATATCCTGTTACTACTACAAACTTTCATCCACTGGTTTTAGTATGTGTTGATTCCTTCCTGAATGGTTTATTATTATGATGGTTACCAAATGGTGATCTTCTGACTCCACAGTTCCTTCTGCATTTGTTAGTTGGATTTCTCCTCTAAGGAAGAACTTTCCCTAATCCCACATTTTTTTTTAATTTATAAAAGTACAGAATTATAGATTCTTATTTCATACGTTGGGTAGTAATCCTTTACTCTGATGTAATTCTCTTGTTCAAATTGTCCCACGTTTAGGGAGTGGGAGCCCCTGCAACCTGCTCCTGTATCCTTTTGGCACAGTCTTTTCATTCTTAGAGTCATTCCTTGTGTTCTGGCTCAAAAAAAATGCTCAAGGCTCATCTTTCACTCTCCCTGCCCCAGTCCAAGAATTGGCCATTTCTCAATGGAACCCTGGTTCTGTTTCGTGGAGAATGGTTACCCCAGGCATTTCTTCTCTTAAGAGGAAAAGAAACAACGTGTTAAAGGATCATCTTTTTTCCTCTCAAAGTGTTATAATTTCTCCCAATACCTTAATTTTCCCCATAGTTTTATTGAGCACCTATTACATCTTGGATGCGGAGAATACAGAGCCTGCTCTCAGGGTGCTCACAGCCTAGTGGCAGAGATAGAGCAGTCAACAGATAATTCCACTAGTATGATAACCCCAACTTGCAGCAGATCACTGAACACTGTGTGATCACAGAGGAGGAGGTTAAAGCAGACTGAGTAACTCGATTGATAACCAAGGACTGAAAAGAGTCTTCACCTTTCAGAGGACCTGGGAGGCTGCCTGATGGAACCTCCTGGCTAGAGCAAAATCCCCTTCTCCATTCGTGAAATCAGGGAAAGCAGTATTTCAGAGTCTACATTCCATTTGGGAACTTTGATCATCTTGAGAAGGGTTTGCATTTATATTGAACTGAGCTGCAATTCTGTATAAATTCCCCCTCATGACTCCTACTTAAATCCTAAAGCTAGGTAGAAGACATGTAACTAGTCCTCACTGTTGTCAGGCAAGCCTTCCCAGAGCTGAGGACAGTTGGCTTGCTCTGCAGTGGGAGTTTTCTTTTCTGCACTCTTGCAGACCAGAGTCTGCATTCGGACCAGGCTCCAGTTTGTTTGTCGCCCCCTCTTATGAGATTGTCCCAAGTGGGAAATCAGAACATTCTCCGTGCAGACAGAGAAAAGGATTGGGCTGTTAACCTGCTGAGTTTCAACAGGTAGTGTGTATAGGTGGCCAGAGGACACATTTACATCCTTGGCCACTATGTCAGCTCTGGGCTTCCACTGATTTTGTGGCGAAGTAACACCCACAGGTATTTTTGGCATGAACTCCTGTTAATCCAAGTCTCTTCCATCTTCAGTTGGTTTTACGAATTGCCTAAGCTTAAATACAAGGCATCCTATTTATCCTTTGAAAATGCCATCTTGTTTGTTTGAGCTTGTCGTTCCAACTTGTGGAGATATTCCTTTTACTCTTGATCCCAGCA
This sequence comes from Equus asinus, assembly GCF_041296235.1. Taxonomy (NCBI): domain Eukaryota; kingdom Metazoa; phylum Chordata; class Mammalia; order Perissodactyla; family Equidae; genus Equus; species Equus asinus. Next base: position 35,884,728 of record NC_091817.1, read on the forward strand.
TTTAGCATGTTAGTTAGTCCTCTTAGCTTTGTGTGCTCTGCAAATTGGTGTGTGTGCTTGGTCTCATCCCTCAAGTTTTTGATTTAAATGAAGGGAACAGGGACAAGACTGAACTCTGAGGCATGTCACTGGACACAATAACCTTTAAATGGCGACGTCAAGTAATGGCATCCACCAGCTATAAAATCGTCTGGACTTTATTATCTGAAACACATTTTGCTGTCCTGGATACAAAGAAATGATAAACTTTGGGATCCTTTATTAAAATAAAAAACTCTCTACTGTGTTTTTCAGATCATTGAACCTAAGTGAGGCTATTTTTCCGTTTATTTTATGTGAATTTTCTTACTGAATTTACAGCTAATTGCTAATTCATATGGACCACTTTTTTTCTTTTTTCCTAGATGCTATTCAGCAACTGTTGAATCTGTTCTAAAAGTATGAGGAAACTGCTATCTCTCTCTCTCTCTCTCTCTCTCTCTCTCTCTCTCTCTCTCTCTCTCTCTCTCAAATCTACAACATATCCTTTTAAACTTAATATCATTCCTTTATCCAAAACAATGTACACACACATCACTCTTTCCCCTTCTCTTGCTTTATATTATTACTGACTGCTTTTCACCACTTAGCGTTACATTTGTTTGCAGTCTCTTCCCCAACAAGAATGTAAGCTAAGCCCTGTTTATTATTGATTCCCTGGCATCTGACACATAGTAGGGGCGCAGTAAATACTGAATGAATGAGTGAATGAATGAATACATTTCTTGATCTATAGTTTCTGGAGTCTACCTTTTTTCTTTAAAAAAAGTTCAAGTTAATGGGCCTGCCACACTGTTCTTTGCAACAGCTTCCCCCACTCCCTTTATCCTCTCTCTTCTGTGTGAAGACTTTAAACCATTTTGATCTCTCCTCCCCCCACCACTCCCAAGCCAAAAAGTGCGTGTGTGTGAATTGGCGATGTTCTTTAACATAGCTGTCCTGGTATCCCATGATCTTAGGACAGTCCCCAGGTACATAAAGATTGAATGTGAATGTAGGCGTGGATGTAGGGACGTTCTGGAGTTCTCTTTGAGAAATCGACACTAAAGAAAAATGTAGGAGAGTGGTGAAGAGCACAGACTCCACAGCCAGACTATGGTTTTGTCTCTAGGCTGCACAACCTTGGGCAACCTCAGTTTTCCCATCTTTAAAGTGGGGATAAAAACAGCATCCATCTCATAGAGTGGTTATGAGAGGACCAAGATGGTGCTCTACCCACAGGCCTTGACATGATGTCTAACTCGAGAAGGAATGGCTTCCCTTATGATGGTTTTAATTTTAAAAAGCTTTGGGAAATACATGTACAAAGGAGGCAATGGAGTTGCCCATAACCTCGTCCCCTAGCAATTATCATTGTACAGAGTTTGATACGAATCTCCTGTATTTCCATATGCAGACCTTCCCTTAGCATCCTGTGTGATCATTTTCCCACGCCTGTAAATAGTTTCTTTAAAAAAATGATAGTTTATAACATCCTATGGAACTCTATGTACTGTAATTTAGAGAGTCCTTTGTTTTGCCAGATTATTTCCTTTGTTTTTTTTCTGTTGAAAATGTTGTGATGAATAATCTTCTATTGCTATGCATATCTTGAGTTATTTCCTAGAATGGGAGAATTGCTGATTCAAAGGGCTTGTGCATTTTTGAGGCTTTTGATCCTTCCTGCCAAATTACCTTCAGGAAGATGGTGCCATTGCATCGCCTCCAGCAGAGCAGGGAGCTCCTGGAAACCGCGTTGCTTGCCTGCCGCGTGCTTCTCTCTGGTGATGCGCGTGGGTTATTCACGGAGGCAACAGTTCCTCGCTGTCTCGATTCTCTCTTTGTTTTTCTTTTCTTCCTCTTTGTTTCCTTTCTTGGTTTTCTGCCAAACAGCCTCTTGTGAAAGGACCGCCTAATTAACCCTGTGCTAATTAACAATTTAAAATTACACAGTGCGACTGTTCATGTTTAATTCTCCGGGAGCTGGAGCAACAGAGGGAGCCCCCTCCTCTTTGTAATAACTCCCTCCCCTCTCCCCCAGATTCCATGTAACTGTTGCATCGAACCCAGTCTTGTCTCCTTCAAGGAATGTGATAAAACTGTCACATCGCATCTTCTCAGTTGAAAGAGGGAAATGGACGACTTTGTTAAAGGGGGGCCCCAGGGTAACATCGCGCAGTTTTATTATTTTAAACAATCTTTGAAAAATAAAAACTGCTATTTGCAAAGATGCAGGGTGCTTTACAGGTGGGTTCCAAGGAAACTAAACTTGTGAGAGGAGCGAGAGTAGGGGCTCTTGATGAAGATGTTGGAACTTTTCTATACAAGATTATGCATCAAATGGCAGATTTAAGCACTAAGGAGAGTGTGCACAAAGTCACTCCTGTATCTTCTCTTTAACTCTCTTAGTGTAGAGATTTGCTCTATTGATATCTAACTGAATTCTTAAAACCACATAAAAACCCATGTTGAGTACAATATTGGGTGGTCGTGAATGTATCTGTGTTTAACGGGAATTTTGGGGTATAAACGGCTAAGGGAGGCAGGCTGCAGAGACAATTGAGGGTTGTGATGTGCGAGCTGGCCCTGGTGTGAGTGAAAGGCGAGGAAGGGGCGCCTTCCCTCAGAGCCAGGGTTGGGGTTTCTGAACAGGGCTGCTGGCGGGGCTGGCTGTGAGAGCGTGGGACCCGCTGGGTTCCCAGGCTGTCCTCTGTAACTGAAGATCATTGATTTTACGGGAAACCGTGTTTACAGACAGAGTGCTGATCGACCTGCCGAGTTGACTTCTGCTTCCTTAAGTAAGAACTACCTTTTTCTTATTGACTGGCTGATAAACAGCGCGAGAGGGATGGCCTGCCTGGTAGGAGGGTGGTGGACGGCCTGAGGACCTTAAACTGAAGGATTGGGTGGTTTAAGAGATTTCTTCATCTCTGTGCTGCCATCTCCTCTTGTCTATCCCTGTGGCTCCCAGGGCCCAGTCGGGGAGCCCAGGACTGACCCTGCCTGGTTACCTAGCAATAGAGACACCAAGCATGGATGAGTTGGCAATCTGGTGAAGATGTCATGAAGCAGAGTGTGTCGTGTGCTTTAATTGTGTACGTCCCCTGGGGATCAGGTTAAAATGCAGATTCTGATTTGGGGTCAGACTGAGAGCCTGCATTTCTCATAGGCTCCACTTGTCCATGAACCACACTTTACTTAGCAAGGTTGTAAACAGTCCTGCTTGTCATGGCCAGCGCGCATGGAAAAGAAGCCCAGAGCAGACACCTTAGATCCTGAAGTAGGATCCTTCTTTGCCATGGGTGTCTTAACAGGCAGTCATTCCCTACGAATGAGTGGTCTCCCACTTGTCCCCTCTTGTGAGGCTGGCATCACCACTATGAGGTCGTCTGACTTTTGGAGGTGGCCACAGTGTCATCCTTTCTTGACACCTTTTGCCTGGGAGTAGAAAACAAAGTTAGGTGAGTTTTTAAAAGTCCCAGCCCCTTGGCTGGATGATTTGTAGAGGAAGAGGAGGAAGAAGAGAGCAGAGCAAGAAAAGCCCACCAATTAATTGGTAAACGCTTGCAGGTTTCTCTTGCCCAGCCCAGGCTGGAGAGGAGATTGGCTTTGCTGTCGATACACAAGTCCCTGGTGAAGCATCAAAGCTGTTCTCCTTTATCAATCGTGGCCTCCCCTTCCCGCATGTTCCTGTAACTTACCAAGCATTTATGACATTGATTTTACAATCGGGCTGTTAACCCTCCCGCCCCTTCAGGCCTGCCAACCTTTTTGGCCCCAGCTGTCAATCAGATGCCGTCCAGCCAATCAGGCGTGTCCTTAAGAAGAGCCACCCTGGATTCTCACCTGTATCCTAGCTAAGCCTTTCGAGGAAGCCCGATCGCATCTGCTGTTTGGTTTAGTGTAGTCGTCTTTGTTTAAAATCAATATGTCTTTTCTAAGGCACACGGAACCTTGTTGTAATGGAGTTTGAAGTTATAAACAGAGAGTTGGGGTGTGTGTGTTTTAAACAAAACATGACACATTCTTCCAAAAAGTTATTTCTCCTGAGACTTCTGGTAAACCTGCCTTCCCTGTCTTTTCCCGAGGGGGAGCTGTTGGCTCACTGTGCAGTCAAGCATCAAGAAATGAAAAAAGAATGGGAAGATGGGGCTTGGGAGGGGAGGAGGGTGGGCAGAACCCGCCAAAACCTTCCTCCACTGTGTATGAATGAGGTGGTGGGTGGAGAAGCAGCCAAATGTTCTCTAGGAAGGATGCCCGGGAGTTGCAGGCGACTGATCAGGGCTGGGGGAGGTGCTGAGTTGCCTGTAGGAGCGGTGCTGGGACGGAATAAGTGCCCCTGTGATGTTGTTGCCCCAGGAGCAGAGTGGCAGCCAGTGATCTGATGCCCCCCTCCCCAGGAGACGAAGTCTCAGAGGGCAAATTCAGCTCAGTGGTACTTTAGAGTCGGAAACGGAAAAGCCCTAGGGCTGAAGGACAGCTGCTTGGGTAACAACTAATAACTAATAATAACTAAGAGGCAGGTGTGGAATCAGGGCTGGCCAAGCCCAGCTGCTGTCTCGACTTGCTGCTCAGATCCTTGACAGCAAAAACCACCCAGTCCCAGTGGTGACGGGGCTTCGTCCAGACAGGGCTCCATCCACGCTTCTGGAGGGGGAGTCAGCTGATTGGGAGTGTGGGTGGTTCTTCCTAGAAACATCGAACTCATGTTTTGCACCTACATTATTTTAGTCTGAAGCCAGCTGAGCCACAAACAAGGGTGTTCTACCGGTTGAGGGGAGGAGATGGGAATTCGGAGATCTGTCTTCTCTGTTTCACAGTGTCGGGGTGGCAGGGGGCTCGTTTTTAGATTTAGCCCTTCAGTTTTACTGTTTGTAAAATGGGACGATGCTTCCCAGATCCGAGAGGATGAATTCAGCCATCGGCCCTGATGGGGCTTTGCAGAGTGTGTCTAGGCCTGCACATGTGTCCTCTGAGCTACGCAGCCCTCAAACTCTTCTTTGAACTTCTCAAACTAGAAACGTGGTCGGTAAAAGCAACAGCAGCAACTTTGCCTTTAAATCAATCAGTGTGACCCCACTCAGGTTTGCCATCCTTTTTCTCGGGGCGTAAAAATCTTCTTCCTCTCGTTCGGCCCTGCCCGTTGACCCCCTGGCCCACACTCAGCGTGGGCAGCGGGGGGAGACTTTTCCTTGGCCGTCTGTATGTGGCGGGGCTGCCATTCTGCAACCTCGGCGGGCCGGCGAGACAACACGGTTCTCCTCCGCTGTGGCTCTGCGCCCGCGCCTGACTAACGCTGTGCTTGCAAAGAACGGAAATTGGAACTGGCCTCCAGGGGTGGAGCGGCCGACAATCTGAAGACAAAGAGGGATGCGCCTGATGCCCCCTTCCCCGCGTCCCCTGCTCGAGCCACGGACCTCGGCCGTGACCCCCAGGGGTGCCGCCCACCCTCTGCGAGTTGGACGGCGTGGGGCGATCGCTGGGGTGCCTGCTGCCCCTCTGGTCTCTGTTGTGGGTGTGGACAGAAGCCTGTTAAGAGTGCTCCGTGCGGGACCTTAGCCTCGGCCCTCCTAACCTCTTTCCTTTCTCTCTCTCTTCCCCCTCTCTCCCTCCTCTCCCCCTTGCCTCCGCTCTTCAGGTCCGATCCGTACTGGGTGCAATGAAAGCTCCACGCAGGCCTTACCATGGAAGGCTGTGACTCGCCCGTCGTCTCGGGGAAGGACAATGGGTGCGGTATCCCTCAGCACCAGCAATGGACTGAACTCAACAGCACCCACCTCCCCGACAAACCCAGTAGCATGGAGCAGTCCACAAGCGAGACCCACGGGCCCCTGGACAGCCTGAGGGCCCCCTTCAATGAGCGCCTGGCGGAGAGCAGCGCCTCGGCCGGCCCGCCCGCCGCCGAGCCGGCTGGCAAGGAGGTCAGCTGCAACGAGTGCTCGGCCTCCTTCGCCAGCCTGCAGACCTACATGGAGCACCACTGCCCCAGCGCGCGCCCCCCGCGGCCCCTGCGCGAGGAGAGCGCGAGCGACACCAGTGAGGAGGGGGACGAGGAGAGTGACGTGGAGAACCTGGCTGGGGAGATAGTCTACCAGCCGGACGGCTCGGCGTACATTGTCGAGAGCCTGAGCCAGCTGACCCAGGGCGGGGGCGTCTGTGGCGGTGGCAGCGGGCCTCTCCCTTCGCTCTTCCTGAACTCTCTCCCCGGGGCGGGGGGCAAACAAGGGGACCCTTCTTGTGCTGCACCAGTCTACCCACAGATCATCAACACTTTCCACATAGCCTCATCCTTCGGGAAATGGTTTGAGGGCCCAGACCAGGCTTTCCCGAATACCTCAGCCCTGACGGGGCTCAGCCCCGTCCTGCACAGCTTCCGCGTTTTTGACGTGCGACACAAAAGCAACAAGGATTACCTGAACAGCGACGGCTCTGCCAAAAGCTCCTGCGTATCCAAAGATGTTCCCAACAATGTGGACCTGTCCAAATTTGATGGCTTTGTGCTCTACGGCAAGAGGAAGCCCATCCTGATGTGTTTCTTGTGCAAGCTCTCCTTCGGGTACGTCCGTTCGTTTGTGACCCACGCGGTGCACGACCATCGAATGACCCTGAGTGAAGACGAGCGGAAAATTCTTAGCAATAAGAACATCTCCGCTATCATCCAAGGGATTGGCAAAGACAAGGAACCCCTTGTAAGTTTTCTGGAACCAAAAAACAAAAACTTTCAACACCCTTTAGTTTCCACAGCTAACCTCATAGGCCCCGGACACAGTTTTTATGGTAAATTTAGTGGCATTCGAATGGAAGGGGAGGAGGCTCTCCCAGCCGGCTCTGCCGCCGGCCCCGAGCAGCCCCAGGCTGGTATCTTGACTCCCAGCACCCTCTTGAACCTTGGCGGGCTCACCAGCTCGGTCCTGAAGACCCCCATTACCTCAGTCCCCTTGGGGCCTCTGGCCTCTAGTCCTACCAAATCCTCAGAGGGCAAGGACTCTGGGGCAGCAGAAGGAGAGAAGCAAGAAGTGGGTGATCCGGATTGCTTCTCTGAGAAAGCAGAGCCAGCCGAGGAGGAGGCGGAGGAGGAAGAGGAGGAAGAAGAGGCAGAGGAGGAAGAGGAAGAGGAAGAAGAGGAAGAAGAGGAGGAGGAAGACGAGGGTTGCAAAGGACTCTTTCCAAGCGAGTTGGACGACGAACTGGAGGACAGGCCCCACGAGGAGTCTGGGGCCGCAGCAGGTAGCAGCAGCAAAAAGGACCTTGCTCTCTCAAACCAAAGCATTTCTAACTCCCCCTTAATGCCTAATGTGCTCCAGACCCTGTCGAGGGGCGCAGCTTCTACTAGTTCTAATTCCGCTTCTTCCTTTGTTGTCTTTGATGGTGCGAACAGGAGGAATCGTTTAAGCTTTAACAGTGAGGGCGTCAGGGCCAATGTGGCAGAGGGCGGCAGGAGGCTGGACTTTGCTGACGAAAGTGCCAATAAAGACAATGCCACAGCACCAGAACCAAATGAAAGCACAGAGGGCGACGATGGGGGCTTCGTTCCCCATCACCAGCACGCTGGCTCCCTCTGCGAGCTTGGGGTTGGGGAGTGCCCCTCGGGGAGTGGTGTGGAGTGCCCCAAATGCGACACGGTCCTGGGCTCCTCCCGCTCGCTGGGCGGCCACATGACCATGATGCATTCTCGTAACTCGTGTAAGACACTCAAGTGCCCCAAGTGCAACTGGCACTATAAGTACCAGCAGACGCTGGAGGCACACATGAAGGAGAAGCACCCCGAGCCGGGGGGCTCCTGTGTCTACTGCAAAAGCGGGCAGCCCCACCCTCGGTTGGCACGAGGCGAGAGCTACACGTGTGGTTACAAGCCTTTCCGCTGTGAGGTGTGTAACTACTCCACAACTACCAAAGGCAATCTCAGTATTCATATGCAGTCCGACAAGCATCTCAACAACATGCAGAACCTGCAGAACGGAGGGGGCGAGCAGGTCTTCAGCCACACGGCTGGGGCGGCGGCTGCGGCAGCTGCAGCGGCGGCCGCGGCGGCCAATATCGGTAGCTCCTGTGGGGCCCCCTCGCCCACCAAACCAAAAACCAAACCCACCTGGCGGTGCGAGGTGTGTGATTACGAGACCAACGTGGCTAGGAACCTCCGCATCCACATGACCAGCGAGAAGCACATGCATAACATGATGTTGCTGCAGCAGAACATGACCCAGATCCAACACAACCGCCACCTGGGCCTTGGCAGCCTGCCCTCACCCGCCGAGGCCGAGCTTTACCAGTACTACCTGGCCCAGAACATGAACCTGCCCAACCTGAAGATGGACAACGCTGCCTCAGACGCCCAGTTCATGATGAGTGGATTCCAGCTGGATCCCGCCGGGCCCATGGCCGCCATGACGCCTGCTCTAGGTGAGGCTGACTCCGTGTTTGTTTGTTCTCATGGTAGGAGTTTAACTGGGGAAAACTGAAGATAGACTGAGGTCCTATTAATTTGGTTGATTCTGTCGAGTCCTGTGGATTCGGTTGATTTTTCTTTCTTTTACTTGAGTGTCTAACAATCAAATATTTTTCTCAAGAATCCATTGAACTCTGTATGTGTGTGTGGGAAGATTGTATGCATTCAGCACACACGTGATTATGCTCCGCCTCCACTGGCTGGGATTAAAATTTAGTGTTTCCTTTAGTTTTTGGCTTCTGGTCAACTTTCTTTTCTGTTCCCGTTCTCTCTTTCTCTGCCCCTTTCTCAGTTTGAAAAATCGCCACAATTATCTGAAACTTTTGGATTCCATTAAATATTTATTGAAACTTACAGGAAACTGTAGCCGGAGCTTTAAATCATCTCCATAAGAGGAACTTGTACCCATAGTGTATCTTACTCAAATAACCCAAGGCTGGTTCTGTGCTCAGTGGGGAGCCGCCCAGATACGTTTCTCAAAGTTCTCCAGTGTGTTCAGGAGGATCTTGATGAAAGAGATGTGTTCTTTTTTCTTATTTTGCATGAGTTGTCACTGATTGGTATAGCTGGGAATTAAATTCCCTACTGGGGCACACACAGTGGTGTGACAGGAGAAAAATGAATAAATTCTAAAATTGTACATCAAAGAAAGCTAAGTTCTAATATCAGCTAGATCCTCGTTAATGGAGCCTTTGTTGCCATGAGAAGGGACCCCTGTTAGAGAAGATGAGTTGGCTATGTCCAGACACAGAGTCTTACCAGTTGGCTTAATATCTCGAGAATGGGACCAAGAAGAATAGGATTTAGATGCCGAAAAGCACAAGTAAAGTGTAAAGAGAATCGTGACCACTCTTGGGGGAGAGCTTCTATGGGAAGAAAATCTGCAAATCAGTTTCCTAATGACCAGTGTGATGGTTGGGCCACAACTGTCCCCACCACCTGTGCAGGCGCAGGCACTGCCTGGTCTCCATTCCCTGACCCTGCTAACCTCTTGGGACCAGCAGTGATGGCCCAAATTAAACAGCATCCCCTTACTGACGTGGAATAAGTTGTTCTCACCAACAAAGTGTGAGTAGTGCCTTTATTCTGGGATGGTTTAGGTTAATGCCACGGGGCCAAACCTTACCAGTTGTCACATCTTTATTTATGTGGTGTTTTATTGCTAATTGTTGCTGATAAGTCATATTTCATAGCATCTAATTTGTTTTTCCTTCTGTGCATTTAAATTTGAATCCCGTTGCTTTAATCTTGTTTTCTATTTTGGAACATTGACCCGTTGATCCTTTATTACCAAACGGTTTGAAGATGTTTTACAGACTGGTTAATCATGGATGCGTAGGGATTAGTCATCTTATTTGTCCCCAGAGTGAACCATAGGGATGCACACCAGGGATGGCATCAGTACTCTAAGACTTTCTTTTTCTCTTTTTTAAAGCCTAGGGGAATTGGGGTTTTCATGTCTGGAGATTTAAAATCTTGGGGAGGCAGATCTTGGAGTAAATCAAATATAATGTAGGTGGAATGAAGACACAGAAAATGGATGGGTTCATACTGGATCAAAGTGAGATCTTTTTAATTACCTTGAAAACCAGTAATTCTGACTAAGGCTTGAATTGAGAGGTACCCTAAGTGTCTGTGAGTCTGCGGGGCATCGTGCATTATTGGCTTATGGCAGATGCAGAAGAAATAGAAGAATGAATCCCTGTGTTCTGGACACACCTAGAAGATCCGTACTTTATTTCTTAAAGAGAATAGCGCTCCTCCATCTAAGGACCTTATCCAGGTCAGCCAGGAAGGGCCTTTGAATTTCCAGTGTCACCGTTGTCAGCTGAGGTGAGTCTCTGGAAACCTCCTGGGCCTGCCTTGGGCCACAAGAATTTGAGATGGAGCAAGAGCCACAAATACTTCATGCTGGAAGCCTGAGTGGGTGTGGGTTCCATACGACATGTCCAAAGGACTTGGAATGTAAGTCGTACGACCTCAGTAGAAGCCAGTGTATGCAAACGAGAAGAGCCATAACTTTCAGTTTTGTCTGCAACTCTACTGGATTTTCTTTCGACAATTTATGAGAAGCCCGTAGGTGGTATTAGATATTACTGGGCTCTGCAGGGGGAATAAAGTTTTTGTGAAATAAACTCTTGCTTACAAAGTTACTCTTCTTACTTCCCTCGTTGGAACCTTCTCTTCAGTGATATCACACAGATGCTGATTCTGGCAGTGCTTTCCTTCTGACGGCCTCTAAGGGGAGGGTCTGCACCCTTGGTCTGGTCTGGTTGGATGTGCTGCCATTTGTAGACTGGATATTAGACTTGAGGCCACCTAACTATCCTTCCAAACATCCCTTCAGACTCTAAAAGTTCAGCACAGCACTGAGAAATGGGTAGCTTGTGGGGACATCTGCATGTTTCCCAAGTAGCCAGCCAGCCACAGGACACTTGCATGCGATTTAAATAGCTCCTTTGATTCTGCTTCTGATTCTAGAAAGTGTCTTTTAATCCATGTGCCTCTGGGATGATGTGTGGGCTCGTGTGCCAGGCTGTAAATTTCCAGGGTGAAAGTTAGGTGTGTGTAGGGAGGTGTGGGCCACTCCTTTCCGTGACCATCTGTCCAGTGTGACTGAAGAGTAAACACCTGCGAAGTTCTCACTTAGGGAGGCTCTCCTCCACTTCTTGGGGGCTGAGTTGGTTCCTTCTAGCTCCACGGATCTGTAGGATTCTAAGCCCTGGGTTTGTTCTTCCGGGGTCTGGTTCTCGGAAGGAGTTTCGGCTTGCCTGTTGCCCTCATTTCACCGCTTCTCTGCTTCTCTCTTTGATTTGCATTTCATTTTAAGAGCTCGGAATGGGAATAGGAACTTATTTGCTCTGCGTGTTCTGAAGACTTCTTTTCACTCAGGCATCCAGCAAGTGACAGCTGAGTTTCTCTTTGGAGTGATATTGATGTGCTGAGGTTAAATTTAAAAAGTGGTGAAGATTTGATGCTTCAGGTGGTCGGCATCAGAAACAAATATATGTTTGCTCCTGTCTTACCCTCTGGGAAGTTTCTGCTTTTCCTGAACACTGTGTATGTTGCAGGATGCTGCCTGGCCTTCATCCCTGTTAAAGGATGGAGCTTTCAGATGTTTTTTTCCCCCTCTTTTTCTCTCTTGTCCTAGAAAGGATGTCTTAGCTATGGCTCCTCTCACTAGGGGAGATGGCAAGAGAGAAGACAAGCAGCAGGCTTCCCAAGGCTTCTGGAATGCACGTGCCAAAGATTTCTGTGGCTTGCTAGACTGCCCACAGGCTTCAAACGCAGCCGGTCGGCTCAATAGAGCCTGTACTGATCTTCTCACTTGAGGTCTTGTGTAGCGTAAATAAGAAAACCATTTTTTTTTTTTAAATAACATCTTTTCTTTGATTAGCCACTAACTTGGATTCTAATCAGTCATTTAAAAAAAATAACCTCAACCCAACCACACGTAAAAGGTCAAATTTAAATATCAGTTGGGACGGGGCAGGGGCAGACATAATAGCTCAAGTGTACATGTATTTAGGGGAGAGGCAAAAATAGAAGCCGGTGCTCAGCGTTCTGCTTGACTGTGCGCTCTAGGTAATGGAGGGAAGGCAGCTCTTTCCGAGCCTTTCTCGTGATATAAATAAGAGCTCGCGGTATTAATTTACCGCTGGTGAGTGAGAGGCCGTCCCTGGTTTATGCAGGGCAGTGATGGACTGACAAAGGACAGGGGTAGAGAGGGAGGAGCAGAGTTCTCTCGGACCCTTTTCCTTGGGACCATGAGCTGATCTTTGCGTTTCACTGCCCATCTTGATCCCCTTCCTGAACTGTAACGTTTCGGCTCCTTTACACCCTTGTCTGGCATGGCAGACAGTAGGGCATCTGTGCAGGGGGTTTTGTCCTCTCTAGCCTCTCAGCGAGGATAAGACTGGACCCCTGTCCTAATGAGGCTGCACTCTGATGGGGACACTGGCCAGCACGTGGCTCTGTGTGCAGCTGAGTTATGACAAAGGAGAAAGTGACGTGTTCTTTGGGAGACCTACATTTCAAAGTGTGGAGACTCAGAAAAGGGAAAAGATTGTACTCTTGGGGAGATGTGGGAGGGACTGGCGCCTTTGATGTGTAGGTAGGACATTGGCCAGTGGAGTGTGATGAGGAATAGAAAGGTCATTCCCAAAATCTCTGATTTAGAGCTGCGCTGTCCAGTACAGTAGCCACTAGCCACATGTGGCTATCTAAAGTTAAATGAATTAAAATTAAATAAAAGTTCAGTTCCTCATTGTACCTTAGCTATATTTCATGTGCTCAATAGCCACATGTGTCTAGTGACTACCACATCTGACAGTGCAGATATAGAACGTTTCCATTGCCACGGAAAGTTCTGTTGGGCAGTGCTGCTTTAGATAAATTCTGGACCCAATTCTGATTTGCCGTAAAGCCCTGATATCTTAGGTTGCACTTTAACTCATTTCCAACTTTTGGGGTCTGGAGTTTCAGATTCTATTATGTCCAGCGAATGATGCTTATTTATATCTTTTCTTGGCTCTGAGCAAGGGGTTGAATTGAAATATTCAAGAGATTATGGTTCCTGCCTTTTTCTAAGTGTTCTTTTCCAAAAGAAAACAAGCATGAAGCCTTCCACAAATTTCAGAATGTTTGTAGGAAAATGCGAACACATGAAGTTGATTATTTTTAAAGTTGTTTTTACAGGTAGTAGCACCTTGCAACACTTGAATTGTGATCTTTTTCTCCTTGAACTTGGGTTGAGGGTGGGGCGGGGCTGGGTGGTGCCTCAGTTACGGCCTCAGCTATGAGCCTGGCCTCTGATTCTCTTCCCCTGTCCTTCCCCACAGTGGGCGGTGAGATCCCTCTAGACATGCGGCTCGGGGGCGGACAGCTGGTGTCAGAGGAGCTGATGAACCTGGGTGAGAGCTTCATCCAGACCAACGACCCGTCACTGAAGCTCTTCCAGTGCGCCGTCTGCAACAAGTTCACCACGGACAACCTGGACATGCTGGGGCTGCACATGAACGTGGAGCGCAGCCTCCCGGAGGACGAGTGGAAGGCCGTGATGGGGGACTCGTACCAGTGCAAGCTCTGCCGCTACAACACCCAGCTCAAGGCCAACTTCCAGCTGCACTGCAAGACGGACAAGCACGTGCAGAAGTACCAGCTGGTGGCCCACATCAAGGAAGGCGGCAAAGCCAATGAGTGGCGGCTCAAGTGTGTGGCCATTGGCAACCCCGTCCACCTCAAGTGCAATGCCTGTGACTACTACACCAACAGCTTGGAGAAGCTGCGGCTGCACACGGCCAACTCCAGGCATGAGGCCAGCCTGAAGTTGTACAAGGTAAGACCCAGGCTGTCTCCAGAAGCAGGCATTGGGTCACTGGGGGATGGGGAGGGCTAGGGGTGGATGGACCCTATTGTGGCTGGGTTGGTGGCTAGATGGTAAACCTGCTGTTGGAAGAGGAGTTGGCGTCCAATTCCTCCTGAAGCTGCATTGTGGTGGCAGGCTTGATCTGGTTCCTGAAGGTTCTCTTGGTGGGCGCCCCCTTTTGAGGGGCAGGTTTTGTTGAAAGCAGCCTGATGCTGTCCCATTGTACCCTCTCCCCCTTGACTCTCTTTACAAGTGACACTTTTCCTTGCTCACAGTTGCTGTTTCCCTAGTTCTGGCTTTTCTGTACCTTTCTGCTTCTGTGCCTCCCCTCTCCTGCATGCTTTCTGTTCTCCTTTCCCATCTCATTGTTCCCTTCTTTTTTTAATGTGTTCTCTCCTGGATGCCCATTGGGTGCTTCATTCATTTGTTCGTTGCATTGTTGATTCGTTCATTCCTTCTACAGATAGCCATTGAGCACCTGCCATATAGCAGGCACTGTTCCGCACACTACCTATATCCATGCACAGAATAGACAAAATCTCTGCCCTCAGAGAGCTTCCACTCTTCTGGGGACAGGTGGGTGATAAACACAATGAAGAAGTTATCTAGCAGGCTAGAAGGTGGTCAGCGCTGTGGGGAAAAATAAGGTCAGGTAAGGGAGATCCTTGGTTATCTGTCCCTTTGCTTCCCACGTTCTATGACCCCTGTTTCCTCTTCCTCATTCTATTTTCCTTCCCTTTTCTTGGCTTCTCCCGTCTTCCTCCTCTTCCTCCGTCCTCCGGCCCCTCCCTCCTTTCTAACCCCCCTGCCCCTGCCGCCTTTCTCTCAGTCTGTGGATGGGAACGAGGAGGAGGTGCCCGGATACTGTAAATAGTCCTTTCACTTGCACGGCAGAATTGCTCCAGACGTTTCTATTGATTTTCACTGGACTTAAAGCCTCACCTTTTTCTCTAATCATCCCGTAATGGCTTTAGTATGAACAATCAGGTACAAATGGCCATAAATCTGCCCAACCTCCTTCCACACACCTTCCACGCCCTCTCACACTCTCTCTCCATTTTCCTCCCTTTTGTTATCAGTCTCTCTTCCTTCCTTTCATGCTGTCTCCCATGTCTTTGGGCCAGTGAGCGTCGAGTTTCTGCTGACCCTGAGCTCACTGAATCCCCTTTTCACTCATGGTGATTTTAAATGGAGAAGCCACATAAGGGAGACTTCTGATCCTTTCCCCATATCGGTGTCTGCTGAGAATGATCATTGTCATTTGTTTTACAGTTGCTCATTCTCAGCATGGCGAGAGGCCTGTGTAACATGGATGAGAAACCATTTCAGGGAAAGGAGGAGAAAGCAGGCATGAGGTAGTGGGAATAGAATGTTCTGGAATTGACTGCTGACTCCAGCATGGATGGGCTGGAGTGATGCAGTGGGGAAGGTCTGGACCCCCCCGCCAACTCCCTTGTCATAAGAGAGCACAAACGTCACTGGATGGCTTAGTTTTGTGCCATCGTTGAAAGAAAAGGCTCCTTGCAGTCGGTTTAAATTGGAGGTCTTAACTGGCCACAGGGTGGTGCCGATGTGGTCAAGAAAACCTGATGGAAAAAAAACAGTGGAAAAAAGTTTCCAAAGGACCTGACTGAGCAAAATTAGTACAAAGGACTTGGTGTGGCCGTTGAAAATTGTATGCAACTTTGATGAAGGTCATTTAGAGGTGACATGAAGCTGGCCTCTTCCATCTGAGGGAAAAATTGCCCTTTAGAGTATAAAATGCCCACAGTGGTGATTAACTCTCCAAACTACGTCCTCCAATAAGAGTATACCAGGCCCTTGGCTTTGCTTCTGAAGGGCTGGGAACCTGGAGGATTCACTGAGAATCTCCCTTTTTGGGTCCCAAACCACGTCCACAGGTCACACCTGGAGAATCAGGTGGAGTGATGTCCAGGGGAGATGGAAGGGAAGCAATTTGTGTTTCCATTTGTATTTTGCTGAACTAATTCAGGACATTCATCCTCTCTGGCCTACATTTTCTCATCTTTTTTTTTTAAAAAGATGGAAGAAACTCCTGCTCAAAAAAGGCGGTGTGGGTAGAAGGGCCTTGGGGATGCAGGGTAGGACATGGAGACCAGCGCCTGAAGGAGAGGTGCCCAAACAATGCGTTTGGCCGGCACATCCCTGGGGGGCGAGCAGCCCCCCACACAAAGGGCAGAATTCCCTGTGTCAGGAGCCGAAGGTCATTAGCCTGGTCTCATTAGTCCTTGGGTAATGAATGTCCCTTGGCTTGCTGTGGCTCTGCTGTGGGGGCGGGGAGCTCTCCCACCCATTCCTGGATGACACAGAGATGGGCTCATCATTCCGATGCTTGTCCTGCAGTGTGACTAAGACTTCTCTTGCCACTCAGTGGGCTCCATCTCACGGGGTTTCATGATTTGGGGTGGGGATTGGAGGTGGTTGGAGAGTCCGTTTTTCTCTAGGCCCTGGTGTGGCCTGTAGTAAATGGAGATTGATTGCATGTTATTTTTCCTCTTGCTAATGTAATCCATTAGCCCAGCACATGCATAATCAGTTTAGAGCGCAGTTAACTGGGTGTAATCGAGTTCTTTACTGTCTGCTAGAGAAACAGCTCCAGATGCTGCTGTCCCGGGGAGGGCACCGGGCTTCTCACACACAGCCCTCCTTACTCACCCCTTCCCCATGCCCCACCCTGACCCCACCCCAGCTCCCTGGCAAATGATTCATTATTGGTCAGGGAGACTCCCAAACTTGCTTTCTGCTGCACCCACTCAAGTGGCCGTGATGTATTTGACTTCCTGATGAGCCTCCCACCCTCCGTCTCCACTGTGGCTTTCCTTCCCTCCTGTTCCTTTTCCACGTTGGAGGAGACAGCAGCGGTCTCTGCAGATGCATGCAGAGGCGGAGCTTTCCAGTGTGTCATCTGCCCTCACACTGGTCCAGAGTCACTTCTTTTGGTGTCATAAATGCTGGGACACACGTTGCTGAATGAGGACTGAGCCATCTGAAAGCGGGACATAATTTCTAATCCGGACACAAACAGGGTTTGGCTAATCTGCAAAAACAACCCCCAAAACCGAAAAAACAAAAAACCTGGTGATCTCCATTGCTTGGGAATGTCTAGTTTTGGTTATTGTGTGAGAGCGGTTTTTCAGTCGAGGTTACTGTTCAGTGAATTCTTCCTCCCTGCCTCCTGGAAGTGGATGGAGAGGGAGGCCGGAGAGCCTTGGGCATCAGGTGGAGGCTGTCTCCTTTCCCTGGACTCCCATGTTACTTTTGTGAAGCACCCATGGGTACATTCCTGGAGTGTTTTTTGGTCTTAAATCGTGGTAGGCTCTGGTCCAGGCCCTAGTGGTCACATGCCCGTATCCTGACACCTGCCATTATGGGGCACTGTGATTGATGGACACAGCCGGAAGGCCAGCGGCCCCAGGCAGCTTAGAGGCTGGCCTCGTGGTTTCTGTCCATAGTGACCACCTGAGCAAGGAGGGAAGTGTGTTGTGGAAGAGGTACTTGTCTCTCGTCAGGGCTTGAATTCTGTACCTTTCTGCTTTCTTGTGTAAATGAATCACTCCTCTCTTTGAGGACCTGCACACCCAGGTCCCACTCTCGCACTGTTTCCACCTGCGGAGAGGTGGGGTGCTCTTGCTTGTCTTAAACAGAGGGCGGCAGGTACTGGCAGATGCCTGTCCCCTGCTCTCCTCCATGCCAGCGTAGATCCTGAGTCCGAAGGGTGTGGGCTCAGAGCTGGTGGGAGCTCTTCTGTGTTTATCTGGACTTCCTGCTGTGTGGCGTCCCTGGTGAGCTCTCTGAATGTGTAGTGTTTTCTGCTTGGGGGAAGCGGGTGCGGAAAGGGCGGGTGGCGATCAGTGCACACCTGCCAACTATTAGGATCTCCTGTTCGCTTTGATGTTTTCCTTCACCTGAGAGTCATTGGAATGGAAATCCATCAACTTTAGCAGATAGATTAAGACCCCACCAGAATCTATTAGTCAAACGGTTCCCAGCTGAGGCTCCTTTGATTGGGCCAAGCGCAAAGGTTTCATATTAATCTTAAATTATACACAGAGAAGCTTGTCAGCCACGGAGTTGGGTCTGGGCCCCATGTGAGCTCTTTGGGCCAGCCAGGCAAACGGGGTGAGATGCCAACTCTGGTTGGCTTAAAGTAGGAGGAAGAGTCCAGCACCAGTTGGCTGAAAAACATACCTCCAAGTTCTCCACACAGTGGACTTCCACTCCTGCCATCCTGTTTGGATTATGCAGGGCGGAAGGATGTAAGAAAGCCATGAGACTCTGTGTTACTTTCGAATCCTTCTCAGTTCTTTCCCTGGTATGTAAGAAACTCGAGGCTCACTGTCCCAGCAGGGCCATAAATTCGTCATGGGGCGGTGGACAAATCAGAGGAGGTAGAACAAGTTGGACAGAGATGTGGTTTGCAGTCTGCACTCTCCATGCTCCCTTCTGGGTGCAGTGAGGGGGTGGGAGTCTTTGGAAGACAGCTGCCCGCTTCATGCCCAGAAGTGGTCACTGGTGGCCTTTGTCTTCCTTGGAAAGCAAAAAGCGTAAATCCTCTGGTGAGCATCCCCTCCCTCCTCGTCCTCTCCACCCTGGGGTGGCTACGTGTTGGAAGCACTGGTGCAAGTGTCATCTGGTTTACATTGTCATTCTGGAACCAGTTTCCTCAAACCTTGTTTTCTCATCAGGTCGACTTTTTTTTTTTTTTTTTAAGTGCATACATACTTCTGCCTTCGTCTCCCCATACCTTGGTGACTTCAACCAAAAATGAAAGGAGAGGAGTGTTTTCCTGTGGTTGATTTAGGTATGAAAGACCAGATGTTTTGGTAAATTTTAGCACCTTTGGCTTTCATGCCCTCCGTCTCCTGGAGCAGCTGGGGGTCTGAGGGTCATTTCCCTCTCTTGATGGCTGGGTTCACGGCATGTGGAGCTTCTGGAACTCGGCTGGGAGACTGCACGTGGGCCCCAAGTCATCTGGAGAGCCCGAGTTGCTTCTGGCAGTCCTCCTGGCCACCAGTTAAACTCAAGTGGACTCTAGGAAGATGGAAAGATCAAATCTTTTTTGGAGGGAGTGCTTGGGCAAAGGCAAAGTTAATCTTTCACTGCTGTAGGAACTATGGCCAACGTATCACCAATATATGCAATGTGAAAGGTTGGCACCTCACCGCGGAGGTTCCTTGTCCTTCCCTCCCTCCAGAACCATCCTATCCACCTTCGTCTGAATCCCCCCGATTGGTATTATCGCAGTCAACATGTTCATTCAGCTGATTGTCTTTAAGCACTAGCTTTGCTCGGGTCCCGTCGGTTATAGTGTTGTGCTCACCCTCATGTCAAGAAGGTGGAGTCAGCATTATCTTTTGGCTCCACATAATGGGGCTTAAGACACCACATAATGGAACTGAAATCTTACTTGATGTGCCTGTTTTTTAGAAGTCCAGTACTAAATATGCCACCTGTTGAAAAACCAGTTTTACAACTGTTAACCATAGCACTTTCCTTTTTTTCCAGATCCTTTCAGTGTTTTCGCTTTCTCTCTTTTTTTCTTTTTCCCTGAATCCTTTTTGTAGATAGTAAAGAACTGATCAGACCCTTTTAGAATGTGATTGTGTTCTTAATTATTTCTTACAATACTAACATTCCATGTTTACCTCAAGTGTAAGCTAATAATAAAGTGTGGATTCCTTATTTTTTATGCTAAAAATAATTAGTATGAGTAATGTATGATCACTGTGGAAAATTTGAAGCATTCAAGGAAGCCTAGGAGAAAATAAATAGCCTAATCTTACCATGTGAGAGCATATTTTTATTTCCTTTTCTTTGTGTAAAACATAGGCATTTTACAAAATTGGAATGATGTTGCATATATACAGTATTACGACTGAGTCCCTTCTCGTATCTTTAAGTATTTTCCAATAATTTCTTAAATGAAAGTCCTTTTTCTGCTCTGACTCAACTCTCCAGAAACAAAATGCTGTTATGTTTAGATTACATCTTTTTGGGCTTTTTTCTATGCTTATACAGATAGAAATGTCTGTGTGTGTATACATACATAGTGCTCACTTAAAAAATTTTTATAGGGGCCAGTCCATGGCCTAGTGGTTAGTTCTCATGTTCCGCTTCAGCAGCCCAGGATTTTGCAGGTTTGGATCCTGGGTGTGGACCTAGCACCGCTCATCAAGCCATGCTGAGGTGGCGTCCCACACAGCAGAGCCAGAAGGACCTACAACTAGAATATACGACTATGTACTGGGGGGCTTTGGGAGAAGAAGAAGAAAAAAAAAAAAGACTGGCAACAGATGTTAGCTCAGGACCAATCTTTTAAAAAAAAAATCTTTATAGACACATGCTATGCTTTTGGCTTGCTTGCATTTTTCGTATAACTTTTTATCATGAAAATCTTTTCAGGTCAGTAAAGAGAGATTTAGTTCACTCTTTTTTATGGCTATAAAGTGTTTCATTTATTAACCAGTTCCTTATTGATACACATTTAGATTATTTGCAGTGTTTTGATGTTACGTGAGATGGGCAACAGATGCCTACATATCTCTCCAGTTGTGCTGTTCCAAGAAGTGGGATTGCTGGGCTCCAGGGTATAATGTCAGTAGATCCAGTATTTTCTAATGACCCTTCAGAAAGAAGGTGACTGTTTAATCGATTATCCTCCCTATTAGGTGATGCTCAAAACCTCATGCAGTGACCAACACCATTGTTATCTTTCTGTTTTCATCAGATTGCCAAAATTGTTCTAATATGGGACTCGTTAATTATTAGAGTGAACATTTTTTCCTGTATTTATTGGCCAGTTGTATATCTTTATCTACTTTTCTGTTTATAGCCTTTGCCCTTTATTTATTTATTTATGGTTGGTTCCTTTTTCTGATTGATTTGCAAGAGCTCTTGGTTGTTTGGGGCCAACAATCCTTCCTGGGCTCTGGATATTGGAAGAGTTTCTCCCAGTCTTTCATTTGTCTTTAACTTCGCTTATGCTGCATTTTAACATTCAGAACCTTTTCGTTTGTCTGATGTCCAGTCTGTACATCTTTTTTCTGTATGTTTCTAACTTTTCCCAGGGGTTTTCTCTTTGCAATATTATCAAATAATAAAAATAATAGCTAACACCTATACGGCACTTACTACAAGCCAAGTACTGTTATCCTGGCTTTATGTACATTAACTGATTTAATCTTCCTGTTAATTTGCCTATTTTCAAATGGGGAAATCAAGCCATGGAGAGGTTGCAAGTCACAAGCCAGTGAGTGTTGTTGGAGTCAGTGTTCAAACCTGGCGGGTTGGTGTTACTTGATCGATATTTTCTCCGGTACCTTTTTCCCCCATTGATATCTTTAATCCACACGGAATCTGTATTGTCTATGGTGCTTTGTAAGACTCTGCTTTTGTGTGTCGTGTGATTTAGGTCTGTATTTTCTTTCAAATAGGCTGGCTGATTATCCCACAATTTCTTAGACAGCCATCTTTTCCTAGCTGATGTGAAAAGCCATGTTTACTGTCCCCGCTCCTCTAAATCTTACGCGGCATCTCCAGAGTACTCGCAGATTGAGATCAGTCTGAACATATTTACAGAGTTTGTTTGTAAAAGGCACTGAGAAGGAGGAAGAGGGAACAGAGAGAGAGTTCTCTTTTCAAGGTGGGTAAAGTCCTGTGGATGAAATTTCTTCCTCTCACCTTTTCCTGTTTCTCTGCAGCGAATACCCCAGGGTGAAATTCCTTGGATTAATTACCTTCGTGAAATTCACCGGGATGAGGGGATGTCCAGGAGGGACAGAGGCCTGGGAGAGAGGCCGAATTTCCTATTGTCCCTTAATGGAGACTGAGAGTCTCACCGTTTATCTTCGGGGGGGTAAAAAAAAAAATAGAGAACGAGTACCGAAAGTCCTGGAAGTTCCTTTTTCTGAAGTTCTTACTCAGGTAGCGTGGAGATAGCATTACCGAGTCTGCATATTTCCAGTATAAACTGTTTTCGGCTGCTGGTGACAAGTCTCCTTTTGAATTCCAAGGAAGGTGTGCCACGGCCCCTGACTCAGGCTGAGGAGCAAGGAGGTCTAACTCAGAAAATCAAGTAACTACCACTTTCTGAAAATACTTGAAAGCCTCCCTTCTCCCCTAAGGCCTCAAGCTAAACCCCTAGACTTTCTTGTGAGAGTAAAGTCTCAAAGTATCTGTCCCCTCCACCACCCCCATGCCCCTCATGTAGAGGAGTAAGTCACACTTGTGGAATTCTTTGCACGAATGCCATCTGCTGTCTTAGGGGTGGTCTGTAACCCTTAGGACAGTTTTGCTGTGAATATTCCACTCCCTCCGCATTCCAGAACGACTCCGTGTGTTACAGTTGTTCTAGATGAACACAGAGGGGCAGGGAAACGGTGCCATGTAGCAGGGCAGAGGTGTGAACCCAATTTCTAGTCCTTGCAACTTGCTGAGGACTTGGACGAAAAGGGCAAATTTGAATACATTTCGTCCCAACAGGTGTTTCTGGTTTTTTGCTTTGAAAGGGAAATTGTAAGGGAACAATTAAGCATTGTCAGGAGAAGGCAAGAGTTTTTAAATAATTACATAATACACCCGAACCATAGTCTTTATTCTGTTTTCAACATAACTTGAAACTATAAATACTGTTTAAGTGTAAGGTGGGAAAGGCTGTTACTATGAAGACTATTTTGGTAGTACTGAGTCATTTTATACTTTAATAAAATCAGGCTTCCAGCACTTTTTTTTTTTTTAAAGCAACCAGGATGTAGGGTGACAGTTAAAAATGTTTAAGGAAATCTGTTGCTCACAGAAGTGTTGGCAATTATTGAAACCAATGGCATTAGGTGGTGATCCTGGGGAGCGTTGAAAATACCACAGTGGGGGCTTGTGGGTAGAGTCGTCCAATTTGGCAAATAAAAATATGGAATACCCAGTTAAATGTAAATTTCAAACAACAAATAATTTTTTAGTAAGTGTGTCCCATAAAATATAATGGTATTTACTCATCTGAAATCCACATTTAACTGGGCATCCTGAATTTTGTCTGGCACCGCTACCTTTGGATGGTGAAGAAGTTCTTTCACGGTGTCCTGCCAACCTGCTCGACACGAGCGTGAAGAGACATCAGTGGCTTCTTCATTGGTAAAACCTCTTTTTTTTTCAGTGTTTCCCAACAAAAGAGGAAAGTTACAAATGCATTTAATGATGATTTCCAATGTTTGTTATTTATAGAAAACTGTCGTATCAGACTTTCACATCTTCTACGTTAAATAAAGTGCTTTTCCTATAATGAAATCTGAAAATTTCTCCAGACCTCTTGGCGAAAATTTGCTTTTCAATAATTTTTTCATTATTTCCTTTGATTGAAGTGCTTTTGTGTCACACAGCGAGACGGATGTCCGCGTGCCCAGCCAAGTCCACCGCAGCTTTGCCAGATGCTTCCAGTGTCCTTGCTCGCACTTGGGCTCCTCGGCCTCCTCCTGCCGTCATTATTTATCTGTAGGTGATAGACGTTCACAGCACTGGAGCAGTGGCTGTTGTACATGGAAGGCCTCAAGTGCCGATCTTATATAGGATGCTAATAGGAAAAGCTGCAAGAAGGTTTGAACTGGGACTACTCATTAGGAATGATGAGGGAACTTTCTCTAGGGCCCACATCCTCAGCCTGTAAAAGGCAAACCAAGTAGAAGGTTAGAAATATTTATCTACTGATGGTGTTTGATTTGTAAGCTGTTAATTAGCGGGGCAGGTTCCCAGACCCCAGACTCGGGCCTCCAAAGCATATCTGGTCTCTTAGGTCAACAGTTTTACTGCTGTTTCGTTTGCCAGGATGGCCCGGGTGTGGGAATCGTGGGAGGCATTTCTCATCCACTTGCTCTTCCTGTTGAGTCTCTCTCTGCTGTGTCTGTGGATAAGCTCCTTCTTGAGGGTTGTCGGGCCTTTGTAGCCACTTCCGAGCTGACCTCTGCACTTCCTGAGGGGACTTGTCACACCAGGTAGTCCTTGTTTTCCTGTCCCTCAGAAGGAACAAGGAGACTGGGCACAGGGACCCCCAGTTCCATCATGGGGGCTTGTCCCTGCACCTGTCCCCTTGATTTGCTCTCCTCCTCCAGGTTTGGACCCCAGCACTTGGGAGCCAGAGGGGCAGGGCCACGGGATTTCTGAGACCATTGTCCCCTGCGGTCTCTGGGACAGAAATAAGTGGGAAGGGAATTTCTCCCCCTGGGTCAACAACATGTATCGAGTGCTGATTTTGTGCCTGAAGTAGGATTCTGTGTAGACTGGGGTTAACAAATCCAACATGTTGTTTAAAAACCCGGTTTGTGTAGGCGTCTCTTTCTGAGCAGCACCTGCTGGGAGTGCTTCACCTCCAGTGTCTGTCCTCTGTGATGGGGAGCCCGGTCCCTGCACCTTGCTCTTTGCCTTCCTTGTTGCTCTTTCTTCAGAACTTCCATTCCATCTGAAGAGTGTCCTCTGGCCAGGCAGAGAGAGAGGAGCAGATTCCAGGTGTGGTTCCAAATTAGCAGGAGATTATTTTTTCCAAAAACTTGGGGCAAACGAGTCATACCTGTGTGTGGCTGGAACTCTTTTTCTGGTAGGCCTTTACTTTTATATCATCTTCCAGCCATTAAGCTGGAAAGATCACATAACCAACCACAGCCTGGTGGTACCTGTGCCCTTCTGACAACCAAGGACGACAGAATCCTGAATGACCTCAAGGCTTTTCAAACAGAATTCTACCCCCTTAATTTTCAGAGGAGCACTGGTGTCACCAGGCTGTGGCTGGTTGCATGGTCTTGGGGCACATGTGTAGATTTTACTCGGTTCCCTTTGGCTTTTGTGTAGATGCATCTTATGGCCTTTGGGACAGTGGGATCAATAATGCTGGGGTTTGGTATTGGCTCCCTGGTTCCCTTTTGCCCTTTGTAGGGCCTTGGAGGGAGCATGTGTCACCGCAAAGGGCCGGCAGATGAGACACCGGTGCTCCTGACCATCTAAGAAAGGTTGACTTTATTTACGGTAGAGAATGTCCCAGAGGAATGACCCATCTAGCTTTAGAATGTGTCCTGCTGATTTAAAATAGTGCTGGAGTTGAATGCTTCATGTTCCAGACTCTTTATGAACTATTGACTGTCATGCCCCCAGGAAGGTTCTCTGAGCAACGTTACATTTCTCCTCCATTCAGGTCCCTCTCTGTGCATCTGTGTGGGAGATAAAGGGCCACCCCAAGGGCTCACCTCCAGCTTGGGAGTCCCTGTGCCATAGCGATTTTCAGGGTAATCTTCCCGCTTCTGCTGTGCCTTTGTGTTCCTGTGTTTCCCTTCTACCGCCATTTCTCTTGTTTTCGAAAATCATTAAAGATAGAAGGAGCTTGGGGAGCATTCCTAGGCTCTTCCAGTCAGCCAAGCCAAGTGGCGCGGGTCCCAGGACTGATTTCCTCAGTGTCCTAGACATTAGTCAGCGAGTGTGACTTTGCAGCCAGCTGTGGTTTGGGAAGCGCCGTGGGGACTGACTTGGCTGGAGGCATCTGCTTGTGTGTGTTTGTTCAACTTCTGCTTCTTGGATTAGGATCCAACCATTTTTATTGTTTTTTTGCCCAGACTGGGTTCCCATTAGTGATGGCCACAGCTGCCAGTGTAGGGAGACCAAACACTTCCTCCAGGGACAAGAGTTCTGTCCAGTCTCGTCATGTCCAGCGTTGAATCCGTACCCACTCTGTCCATCGCCATTATCTTGCTGGATGATTCACGTCTCTCAGCCTTTGTGTTTCGAGTTTATCCAGAGTTCAGGCTTGGGCATCTGCGAGTTTGCTCGGAGGCAGTGTGTTCTTGAGTCATTCTTCTGGGGATGACTTTTCATCTCTGGTGTTCTAGCTCCCAGAGGACCCCAGAAGGGCCCCAGACACTCCTGCCTTCTCGTTGCCTCCCACAGACACCGTCCCCTGCTTTTCTTCTTTGCCTGGCCTGCTCTTGATTCCTCTTGGAGTGTGGCACTTGGAATGAAATCTCACCTGGGGAAAGCCTCAGACAGCAGCAACAAAGCCCGGCTCCACCAAGGGGAGACTAATTACACAGCTAATTAATCCAACAGATGTCACTGTAAGTGCTCCTTTCATTGTGATTTGGATGCACGTGGCCCCAGTTGCTGAGATAGGCTTCGGGCCCTGTCAGAAAAGGTCTTTTTTTTTTTTTTAATCAGACTTTAAGGAAAACATACTTCCTGTCCAGCCTTTATACTCCAGTGACACATCCCTGGTTTTCCAGAAAGCTCACTTGCTGCTGCAGCCACAGGTGGTGTCTCTGCCCTGAGCAACGTCGCACCGTTTGGCACCGGGCTGGCCTCCGTGTCATATGTTAGTTTTTTGCCCCAGCTGGTTGGTGAGCCTGTTCAGGATCCTGGCTGCCTTAGCCGGTGTGGATATCTCTCAAGAATGTGGCAGGAGACGGGACAAGCAGACAGCAGTAGATGGTCACTAATTCTTTGCCTTCGCTTTCTTGTCCTTCCTGCAAGCAAGTTTGTTTTCAATGAACACAGCTGAGGAGTGTTTGAAAGGTGCTGTTTTGACATCAGATGGTTAAAAAGTATAGGACACCTGTGATTTGGTTAGTGAAATTGTACAAGTCATGCATGGGACAAAAACAGGTTCTTGGAGGTAGAGCGAGGGGGGTCAGGAAGCAGGAGGGAGGTGGCGTTTTCTTTCCCTCCCGCCTCTGTGGTAGGAATGAACAGACAGGATGAAAGAACTTTTCTGCAGGTGGCCCTGGGCATCACTGGTGGCTGTGGGCCTCCGAAGGCGACTGGTTTCTAGTTGGGCTGGTGGCACCTGCCCGAGGCCAGACTAACTGAGGAGTTCTCTTCACTAACAGCCTCTCACCCTCTGTCATGCCCACCCTGTGAGTGAACTCACGATGTCCCTTCCTAAAAACTGGATCCAGAAGTGACACATTTCACCACTGATGTGACGGGTCACCGGCGGCCTCTGGGTTGCCAAATCCATCGGCCGTGTTCTGGCCCTCCATAATTTTCAGCAGCGTTTGCCACCCTTCCTCTCCCTCCTCCCTCTGACTTCTGTGACAACAGTCTTCTGGTTTGCCTGGGCCCCCTCTGGCCCTCCGTCCTGCTCTCCTTGCTGGCTTCTTGATGGTAAGTGTTGCAGTGCCCAGGGCTTGGCCCAGGCCCCCTTCTTTCTTCTGTCTGTAAGTCTCCCTGAGTGACTTGTTCAATCCATTGCTTATAAACAGCGCCTACCGTCTGTTGACATTCGAGTCTGTGTCTCAAGCCCTGAGCCCTCCCTTTATCCACCTCCCTACTGGACATTTCCATTTGAATGTCTGGTAATTGACTCCTCAGACTTAGCATGGCCTAGAGAGAAGTCTTGATGACCATAACCCCCAAACTCCTTTCTCCTCTGGGCTCCCCCGTCTTGGTCAGGGCCACCTCCTGTCTACCATTTGCCCAAGCCAATCAGCTGGGAATTGTTGGGAGGCCATTCTTCCATTCACTCCCCTGCAGCCAAACCTTCAGTAAGACCTGCTGGCTCCACCTTCAAAATATGTTTTCACCACCCTGCCCGTTGCCTCTCACTGTGTCACCTCTCTCCCTGCTTCTGTTTTTGCCCCGTACAATCTGGTCTCCATATGGTGATTTTATGAAGAAGAAAATCAGGTCCTATCACTGCCCTGCAGAGTCCCAGCAATGACTTTCTGTCCCACTTAAAGTAAAAGCCAAGCTTTTTACTCTGACTTATAAACCCCTTTGCGACCTGGACTCTGCCCACCGTGCCAGCCTTATCTTGTAATACCCTCCCCTTTGCCCACTATGTTGGAGCCACGCTGGCCTTCTTACTGTTCATTCAATGTGCCAAGCTGGCACCTCCTGCCGGGCCTTTGCACTTGCTGTTCCACTGCCGGGAGTGTGTTCCCCTGACCTCCACATTCAGCGCTCATTAAACATCTGGTCCTTGGAGAGGATTCCCTGACTATCCACTCTGAGAAGCTACACCATCACTTCACTTGAATTTATTTCTCTTCATTGATAGTTATCTGTTTTTCTGATTTGTTCCTTCATTTATTTGTCTCCCGAGAGATCAGGGACCTTGGTTGTCTTCTTGATGGCTGTATCCTTGGTGTTTAGGACAATGTCTGACACTAGCCCAATACATTTTTATTGAATGACAAAAGTACTGCAGAGTGTGCCCATGGTTTCTCCTCTACCCTAGAATCTGGTCTGGTAGCCCTGTCTGAACGGTTGGCTTTTCCTCATTGAGAGGCAGAAGCACATGTTGGAGTACAGTGGGTATCCTGTGTAGACCAAGGCATTCCAGAGCTGTTCATAGCCCTGTTATTTACTGTCAGTTCTGTGTAAAGCTTTACTCCTGTATTGACCCACTGAAACAGTCTGGTTTTATGTAACTTGTATCTAAGTATTTTGAAAATTCACATGTGCAGCTGGCCTTGGTTCTGCATCCCAAAATTCTGCCAACCAAAATCACAACTCTTGGTACTCACCAGTCAAAGACTGATGTTGTGGTAGAAAAATTAATGGCACTTTTCCCCTTTTACTTTGCATCATGGTCTGTTTTTATAGTCATCTTTCTCCTCTGTACTGGCTTCTTTAGCGCTGTGGTCCTAAATTTGTAAACTCTGTTGACTGTGATCCAAGAAGAGATGCGTTTTACAGTGGTGACCCAGCCCATACCCAGCCCATACGTGTTGATAGATGTTTTGTGTATATAATTGAAACAAAAGTTTTACAAGATGTGCTACAGTTACTACCTATGCTACATCCTGATGCTTTCTTTCCGGTCCTATTCTCTCGTTTTACACAAATGCTGGTTGTACTCACTTGATTTCATGATCCACTAATGCAATGACTCTCAACCCAAGGAGCTTTAAAAAAACAAAGTGCATGCCTGGCCAACCCTTGGAGGTTCTGATGTAGTTTACCGTGGGGTTCTAATGTGCAGGCCCGGGTTGAGAACCATCGCACCGATGGATCACGGCCCACAGTTTGGAAAACATTGCCGTGTAGGATACAAAGATGAGTTGATCATTCAGTAGGAGCAGTCAGATATGTATACAAGAGTTAACCAAGCCTGGAGGGAGGGGGAAATCACATGCAGTTGGTTAAATCAGAAAAGACCTCCTGGATGAGAGGGAAGCTGGAGTTTGGGAAGGTTTGAAGAGGGAGTAGTCACACAGACAGGCAAGCTGGACAAAGGCAGATTCTTTTCTCTCCTTAGTGAATCTGAGGCCATATTACTAAACTGATTTTAGTGACTAGAGCTTCCTTTCCTGCTCTTGTGGTTACTATAACTTTTCAAAGAAAATCAGTCGTCAGCTAAACATTTCATACTAATGACGCACTGGAATTGGGGCCTTTCTAGTGTTTTGCTAGTAGTGAGGTCTGCTCAAATGATGTTAAAATAATAAAAATACTAAAAAAATACCCCCGAAACAAATACTGAACTATAGTTAATGCTGTGTGTGCTAATGTATTTGGAGGAGTTAACTGTACTGATATCTACGATTTACTTTGAAATGCATCAAAAATGTCTGCATTCATAGATGGGTAAGAGGATGGACAGGTGTACAGCTCAGTATTTTAGCATCTGGATGGTGAATATAAAGGTGTGTACCACGTGACTTTTTCAACTCTTCTCTGTAATTGAAAATTTTCATAATACAACGTAGGGGTAAAATACTGAAAACCTACGGTTAGGTATTCTTTCCACTCTGAACTCCACCATATAGAAGCTGCATGTTTAATGTGAGATCTCTTCCCCACCCCCACTGTCCTTCCCACCACTTCCTACACTGTGGAAAGAGTGGTACTGATGTTCTCTTGTGTCTCTGAAGACAAGGCTCGATGAATTTTTTTTTTTTTCCAGCCAAGGGCATACATTTCACTGAAGACAGAAACATGCCCGGTTGAGAGCTCTCAACCCACTGCAGGAGAGGCAGTGGGAGTCCAACAGACTCTTGGTCGTTCTAGCAGTTGTACATGCTCACTAGATGCCCGGTACTAGAAAACTTCAAGATAGGATGCCCAAGTGTCTTAAGGGAAACCCAGGTAGTTCTTGGGGTTTTAAAGAGAGAGAGGGGCTGGCTCCCTGCTGTCAGGCTGCCTGGGTTTGTCCTTCACAGCTCTGTGGCTTTGGATGTGTAACTTCATCCCTTTCTGCTCTTCAGCTGTAAAATGGGCTAATCAAATGACCTGCCTGACAAGACTGTTGAGCAGGTTAAATGAGATAATAATACATGGGATGTGCCTACAGATAGTCGGCGTGAAGCACGAAACAATATGTTATTCTTTAAGAATACCATTTTTCTGTGTTAGACTTTTCCACTGTCATATGTAGACCACATAATGGAAGTTATTTTATAATTTGGTTTTCATTAGCTTTGAGCTTGGCACACTTTTGGTTTGGAGGACAGAAAGGATGGTGGGTTTTTTGGTTTGGAGGAGGGAGAAAGAATTTCCCTTGTGTGAAATGTGGCCCATGTGTAGCAAAGTGACTTTGGGCAAGTGATTTAACCGTGGCCAGTCAGTCATGGTCCCATCTGAAGACGGAGGGGATTGGAGAGGTGGCTGAGTTCCCTGTTAGCGCCAAGAGTGTGTGTTCATGCAGGACCTTTTTTTTTTTTTTTTTAAGGAAGACTTCTATCTCTTCTCCTAAGTAATGGAGCAAGAAGTGATCTAGTGATGTACTTATGAAAGTTAGAAAGTGACCCAAGTCCAGCTTTATTTTGGCTATTGCTCCTTAGACCTCTCTCTGAGAAGTACCCAAGAGGTCTTCCGTTGTGAGAGGAATGAGCAGTCAAGTTACTTTTACTGACATAGATTTATACTGTTGTCCTGCCTAACCTGGGCGACTTCAGTATTTGATTTTTTTTTAAATAGGACTTCCTTGCAAGCACCAGCACACCCATATTTCCATTACGTGACCAGAATTAGATGCCAGTAAGAATGTAGGCTTGAAAATTGGTATGGAGTACACAGCACACTCAGAACTCTATTGTCTTCTTTTTTTCATTCCATATATATATGGGAATGAAATATATATACATATTTCTGATTAAAGCTAATGCATATTCACTCTTAAAACATTGTAATCCAGAAATGCACAGCACAGAGGGTGAAGAATGAAAAGTGAAATTTAAATTCCAGTGTAACTAGAATGCACTTGGCTTTGGTGTGTCTTTATGTTTTGTATTTGTGTCTGTTGACATTTTGTAACCTTAGCAATACCACAGAATATCGTAAAGGGGGAACAGCCTCCAAACACAAGTGAAGTCTTAGCTGGCGCTGCAAAGCTGCCATACCCACCTTGCCTGAGAGAGTTCATTTATATTGAAAACCACAGTGTTGGTGGCACGGATGGCTGAACGTTGCCTTAGGAGTCTTCCTTCAGTGTTTACATTTGTTTCCCTGCTTGTGTCTGTCCCATCCCAGTCTCCATTCACTGTAGCGAACACCTGCAGTCAAGTATGCAAAACTGTTTCCATGGCAACCCTTTGTTATCCATTAATTTAAAATATTTCAAAATTTTTGTTCAGCTGAAACTTTTTTGTTTTTTAAACCGTGCATTCCTCCTCTGACCTATTTGTACATTGGAAGTTAATCTCCTTGGCTACTCAAGTTATGGCTGTTTCCCCTACCCCACCTCTTTTGAAAGATGGTTTTTTTTTTTCATTTAGTGAAATAAATGACCAAACCTGGGATCTCCTATTACAGCTCTGAGTCAATAAGTGAGAGGAGATGCCGCCTTCCTTGGTTTGAAAGGAGCAAAACTTAACTTGCAACAATCTTCAACATCTGAAATGATGTGCAAAGTATGTGCAACAGAAAAATCTCAAGTTCATTGCCTGCCCGATGATTAGATCAGCGTGAGCGGATCTGGAAAGTATTCTTGAGAAACAGAGCAGCTCTTTGTCGTTTGGATGGTGAATTTAATGGCTACTATGAGGACTGAGTTTCGGCAACATTACTTTTCATGCTGGTGTCAAGTTGTGTAAGGAACGCGTCTACTGCTTCTGTTTGGAAACACCTATGAAATGAAATGCAAATCAATGGCAATAACATGTTCAGTTTGCAAATTTGAACACAAACGAGGAAATGCAAAAGAAAGTTTTGCATAACAACACTCATTTCACATGTGGTAATTATTACTATCAAATATGATATTCTAATGTCCAGGATATGGGACAGATTATGTCCCACAATTATTACTCCTTCGGTGAAGTTTTACGTTTTATCACTATCGTATGCAGTCTTTTGCATCTCCTGCTCACTCGGATGTAGCTAATGATTGTGTCATTTATTGTCAGTATAATCATAAGCTTCCTTATTTTAGAAACGTACAGACATTATCTTTGTTTTCTTCCCTAGTAGGTTTTATGGGTGTTTCTAAAGGTATTGATTCCCAGCTGTTACTGTTGACAGTGGCAGGTGAAGGCAGATGCTAATTTTGCTTTGTTGCTGTACAGGTTGAATTATGATTGTCTTCCTACCTATTAATTTTTGAAGTGTTCTTGCTATTCCATGTGCAGCTTGTGTCCTGGTCGTTAGAACTTAGGGCTTTTGTTGGCCTCCAGATACTTGGGACTTAGAAAACCCGTCTGTAAGAGGAGATCACACAGGATTCCTCTTATTCTCCCTCCCATTTTTTTTTATAAGTTTACTTTCATTCTTTCCCCCTCTTCAATTCTAAATAGTTTGGCAAAGATTTTTATGTGCAGAAGAATCTTAAAGGAATATTTTTTCAGATACCACTCTTCTCCCTTGAGATGAGGTGTAAAGAATGGGCAGGAAGCTATTTGTAAGGGGAGTTTGTGTAAAGTATAGTTATGTGGTTTTTTTTTTTTTTTAAAGTGAAGGTTTCTTTTCCTCTTTTCCCCCTTTTCATCTTGGGGGTCTCGGAGCCCAGCGTATCATCCCTCTGCTTGCAGTTGATTCAGCATAATTGATGCCATCTCATTTCCCACAGCTGATGAGGATTATATCAGCTTGGTTTAACAGTCTCATTTTCTGCTCCCAGTGCACACTTGTTTTAATGTGTTTCAGTTAATGAGGTAGAAGAGAGAATGAGGTGTTACTGTTTATACACAGACAGTGAGCTTGTGCGGAGAGCCTGCCACAGCCCACGTGGCCCTGGGCATCCTCACAGAGCAAAGCCACCTTTTTGGAACACGGTTTTTCATGACTAATGCAGATAATGATTATTACCCATAAGTTTTGCCCACTAGTCTTATTAATAACATTTCTCTTTTCTAGATGTGTCTTTCGTATGTCCCAATAAAAAGGTTATAACTCAGCTAAGAGCTTGGGGTGCAGTCCAGGGAGTTGCTGAACTGTCCACCAAAAGCTTTTTCAAACTCTGCCTTCCTTTTGCCAGCCCTGCACCCCTAGAGGAACCCCTCCCCAGGTAAGGGCCAGTTCATTTGAGGTAACGCGAGGGGAGCCAATTTCAGAAGTCCAAGAAGAACCATACCTCCGTTTGGGGTGTATTGAGAGCCTGAAACAGGCACTAAGAATTTATGTGCCCCGGGTAGGAATGGTAGAAGAGGTAGAAGAAACTTCCAGGGTTCACTTCCACATGAATGGGATCTCGTTTGGGTCATGACCTTACTTTTGCTCATTTCGGGAGGTAGGGCCCTCAAGGTCAGAGGCCATCAATTCAGGTGCAAATACCACTGTCCCCTGTCTTCCAGCTCTGGTGAGCAGGCTGCTGCCTCAGGGCAGCCAGGAAACCAAGGCTGGGTAGCCTTTTGCATGTATGCAAATCTCCAGCTTCTGGATGCATGGAAAATAAAGGGTGTACCAGGGGTACAACAAAGAAGACCTTTCCCTCTTGGGGACCAGCCTGAGCCATTTTGTCAACCACACGCACAGTTGTGGAAGGACATGCTCTTGTCCCTCCGACCCCCTCTCTTTCCATCAGAAAGGAAAGGTCCTTTTCTTCGCTGTCTCTCAACATGGAGTGCCCTAAATGGTTAAACCTGTTGCCTGGCCTTGGCGCCGTGCCAACCCCGTGGGGCGCTGTGCAGGCTGGAGGCCCCCAGCGCATCCTGGCTTCCCGAAGGCACAGCAGCCGTGGGTTTCAGCAGGAATTAAACAATTACTAAGTCTTAGTCCTCCCCACCTTCCGTGGATTGACTCTATAAATTGTCAGCCTGTTGACATTTTAATGCGAATTATGTCATGTGGTATCCCCTTTGATTTCAACATGCCTCAGTTTGTAAATACATGAGCCACTCAAAGGCTTGTGGTTAGTGTACACTCTGGAGGCCTCAGGGTTTTTGGTGGGGGAGAGAGCGCTGGAGAGCGCACAATGCTGGGAGTGTGCCTGGCATGGAAAGCCTTTTCCAGTTACCCAGGGCGGCTCTGGAGGGCCATGCGGGGAGCCTGCTGTGAGCCCCAGCGCCATGCTGTTTGCCTCCCAGCCCCTCCCAGGGCACTGGGGAAGCCACTGCCTTTGGGACCAAGTCACAGGATATTTTAATGGGATGCATCGATGGCCGAGCATTTCCCCAAAGTCACTGTGCAGCTCTGTTCCTCCTTTTGTAAAGCGTGATAGCCTCTTTCCCCCAGCACCAGCACCTGGAGGGGAACTGACATTCTAGATTTCAAAGCAAACAAGGAGGCCAAGGGAGCATTACCTGGGTCAGGTGTTGCCCTTAAAAGGGCTTGACCATCCCAGAGGGAAAATGATTCAGGAAGGATTCTTAAGGAAATAATTGATGGAGATTGAGAGGCTGAGGAAGAAAGAAAGAGTAAGGATTGTTAAAATGTATGGAGGAAAGTGGAAGACTCATTATTTGTGTGGGAGAAGAAGAAAAAGTAGAACCTTGAAGATTCTGAATGTTCAGATTCTAAAAGTAAAATAATTCACGGGAGGAAATATCGAAAGAGGTTTTAAGAGGCAATTTTCCAGTGAGCACAGTTGAGAAACCCTGTGCTAGGACTCTGCTCCAGCTCACTGTTCTTAACACCCTATTTTCTAGCTTCTGATCTCCTTATTTGAGACTTTCCTTTAAAATTAATAACCCTGGAGGTGCTGGCTTCTTGGCGATCCTTTGTGTGTAGAATGTCAATGCTCAAAAAAGAATTAGCCATTTTGAGATTTGCCGTGTTGTGCCCAGAAGAGGTTGGCTGGGATGATATCATCGATAGACCCTAAGAATGGACCAGAAGTAGGAAAGCTGGTTTTGTGCTCTGCACAGACGGGGCGTGTAATCTTCCCTCCTGTGAATACAGCAACTGCTGGGCCTGCTGTCTGTATTGGAATTTGGCTGACTTACAGAAATGTCATGGAATCTTCAATGGCCATGGGTGGTCGGGACCTGTTTCCCACGTGCTGAGTAATTCCAGTTTCATGTGTGAATAATGCCCGTGTTAAAGCAATTAGAGCTACACATAATCTGAAAAGGAAGAAGGGACCCAAATTCTTGTTGATCAGAGACACTTCCAGCTCATTGATTTCTCTGGTAACTTCCATGGGTGCTGGAAAAGTTTTTCGATGGATTCCGTATCTTAAATCATTTTTAGAAAGTTGTAAAACAGATGAGTGTTTGAAAAAGTGGACTTGCTGTAGATAGCCCTTCTTTTGCCTCCTTCCTGGATTTATCTCACTTTTATTACTTGGGGAAGGAAGTGAGTAGGAGGGTGCGATGGAGTGAGCGTGTGTGCGTGTGAAAGAGAGAGAGAGATTCACATTCCTTGGGAGCATTGTTTAGTTGGTTACCCTGAGAAATTATATTTGGTCCTTCTCCAACATCTAGTTAGAATTTAGCTGTAAGATTATATATGAAATAAAATGACAAGACATTATAATATTCATGGCCCAGAAAAACATTACTCTTTGCTAATTAAAGAAAGTTCCAATTGATGTTTTTCTAAATTAAAAAAATAGTGATTTCCAACGTTTCAAATGAACCCCATGCTTTGTCAAAAGATCATAAAATGTTGTTTGCAGCACGTACATTGGTCTTGGTTACCTTCCTCCTCTAGATTGTAGTGAACATAAGTCAACTGGTGGAAACATGCATTCTGACACAAATCTAGGGCCCTTTTCAATAACTTGATATGTATTCTGTAACTTGCTTTGGAGAGGGGAATAGCAGCCTGTGCCTCTTTTCATTTCATTCCTGTCTTCCAGAAGGTGTAAAGCTTGCTGTCCCTGCCTGCCCTTGGCTGGTACCCATTCCACCCCCCTGGGAAATTGGTTGGGGAAGGAGTAGGCCACAAGGAGACACTGGGCTTCCCAGCCCTGCAGTGAGAAGAATTGTGGGTGATTGTGGAGTTGGAAATGAGGGATCAATTAATTTGCTTCCACTCCTTTCTTCCTTCTTCCTTCTTCCTTCTTCCTCAGTCTTGTTCCTTCAAAAATAAAGGCAAGTCAAGGTGGAATGGAAAGTATTGGACAGAGGGATGATGTAGCTACAGGTGTGGGTTGCATTTTAGCACAGCTGGGGACCATCATGCTCAGAAGCACACACTCTTCAGTGGTGGGTGTCCTCGGCGTTGCTGCTGTGCTTAGGGGCTGTCGGTTCTGACCTCTTACTCGTACCCCCTGAAATTTTCTGATACTCATTGGGCTCTAGAATTCTCTTGCCCTTTATAGAGTTAGGGGCCTCAAGATTATTTTCATTGGACTTTATTTATATTTTAAGTGTAGCTAGCTAGCTAGGTGATGGATTAATCGACAGGGTAAAAAAACCACTGCACTCAGGATGAGCAAGCTGAACTTAGAGCAGCGTTGATGGTGGCCGAGGCTTGTTCAGAAGGAAGAATCCGGCCAGACCCTGGGCAGCCAGGGAAAATGGGCAGCCGACTGACCCATTTCTATAGCACAGCAATGGCTTTGTGTTAACTCCGCATTCCAGCTTGTCCCAGCCCCACAGGTTATTTGCATAGCACACAAACAGCGGATTGTACAATGCACACAGGTATCACCGGCGTTGGCAGTGGACCATGAA
Organism: Equus asinus; assembly: GCF_041296235.1. Taxonomy (NCBI): domain Eukaryota; kingdom Metazoa; phylum Chordata; class Mammalia; order Perissodactyla; family Equidae; genus Equus; species Equus asinus. Next base: position 35,921,545 of record NC_091817.1, read on the forward strand.
GATGAATGGGAGCTGTGTGTCCCTGTTGTAAGACCTTCCCAAACCACCCCCTCTACTGCCTGGATGGAGTTCAGACTTGCCGGTGGGGGTTGCCTGACCCTTCTGCGTTCTCCCTTCTTGAGTCTGAAAATGCATTTATATATAAAGGGTAGTAGGAGATAGGATTGAAATCCCATAGGAAAGAAGTGCCCCAAGGAGGAAAACGCAGGAGGTTAGTTTAATAAGAAGAGAAAAAAGAGGGAACGTGAGACGGAGGCAGGGGGTGAATGAGAAAGGTTTCTGACAACTAACTAATTCTCCTTGCTCTAACCCATGACAGAATTAATCACACATTAACACACTGACAGCAAAATTAATGTCATATGCAAATTAATAGTGCAGGCTTGGCATTCAACAGCCTGTTGGCTTTTTAAGGCTGGTGTTGGAGTTCCAGCCCCCAACCCCCAGCCCCAGCCCATAGGCTGCTGCATCGGCACCACTGCACCCTCATCCTGCCTGAGAATACCCAGAGCCACTTTGGAACTGAAGCGAGAGCCCCTGGGTTGGCTTGAAACAACTTGTGTCTAAACCTATAAGCAGTCATAGCGAATGTCTTTTCATGGCAGGAGCAGATTCAGGAGAAGAGAAGAAATTCTTGAAGAGAATCTTACAGCATTGGTTAGGAACCCTTTGGCTCTCATACCTTCTTACCAAAGTTTTGCCGTCACTATCCTTGTAGGAAAGTAGGGGTCGTCTTCCTGAAACATTCCAGGAAGCGCCTGTGGTGTTGCTCCTGAGATGCCATCAATAGGAGCTACTTTGGGGTGGAGGGAAGGAGAGTTAAGGATATAGAACACGGTCAAATTTAAAGTCATTCTAGCTTTAGTTATAAACTACAAAATGAAAATTGTCTTATGTGGCTTCCAAGAGGTTCCACCTATTGAAATCAACACTAAAAGAGACAAATGTGAGCCTCTCCTTGATGTTAAAAAATAAGTGATCAGAAGAAAGAACAGTCTGTTTTAGAACATTTTGGTGGCTGAACTTGAGTGCCTGGGGCAAGTGTGAGCTAGCCTCGTTGCAGCTGGTGACTAACCCACTTGTGAATTTGCCATCTGGGATAATTATTATTATTTTGACACTTAATGAGTAATAGCGTTGTGAAGCAGGCGGTATACAGAACGTAAAGACATGATCTTGCCTTGGAGACACTTCAGGAACGACGAGGCAGTTCAAAGTAGGATAAAAGCAGTCACCTGTTTATGTTGATTTCGAATGAGTATTGGCATTTTCTTAGTGGTGTTGATTTCCTTAGCTTTTTCATTAGCTCCCACTTGATCTACTACCAAGAAGAAGACACTTGAGATTGATGAGGTCAGGACGGAGATCTGGGAAGCACAAGCTTGCCGGCTTTGGACGTCTTAATTCCTTGGCATGCTGGTGCTTTTCATCCTATGACTACAACAATCCTGTGGACCAACTGCCTGGCCTGCGTTGGGGCCATAGAAACGGGGACCCTGGAAAATCATTCATGTAATACATGTTTTGTAAATGAATACATGTTTTGTGAATGAAGTGAGGAGTTTGAATATATGGAGGGTGCAAGTATACGTCCCTCTCTGTATGTCTTCATCCCAGATCCAGATGGATGGTTGGATAGATGGATGGATGCCAGCTTATGAACATGTATACAACATACAGAAATATATGTGTGTGTGTATTTGCAGTAATTTTTATGTGTGGTTTAGTGTCTTAGATACTGCTAATTTCATCAGTCCTTACAGTGGCTTTACCATGTATGCACTCTCAACACCCTATCTGAGGAACCTATTATGGACAGGGCAGGAAGCTGGAGTGGGGGTGGGATTCTCTTCTGTTCCTAGCTCTGACATGTAGCAGCCCCAGACCCTGGACAGGTGCCTTAATGTCATTTGTAAAATGGAGCTGTTTGACTCCCTGAGTTACTAGGGTTGGATATCTTGATAGATGTGATGGAGTTCTAACAACTGTATAGCACATAGCAATCTAAAGTGAATATCTTATGATGAACATCTCATCATAAAAGACAGTTTCATAGACAAAAACCAGTTAATGGGAGAACACCTGGAGTAACAGTGCGGTGAGTGGGGCCATAAAACGTGCTTGGCTGCACACTTGCTTCTCTGGCCGTCACTTTTACACCAGTCCCTGTGTCGAAGGTGGCAACCAGATGGGTCTCCTTGCTGTGACTCTAAGGCTGGCCTAGATGTTGGCCCTTTCCTGTGTGTGCTGTAGAGCAAGGGTAAGTCCTCATCTCAGCCATCACGCCTCCCACCTGGCATTCGTTGGCATAGTGAATTGAATAGAATGTGATGAACTTAGACTGATGGAGAAGGGACAAGTGACAGTGGCAAAAGGGAAGGTCGTTTGTCTGGAACAGATGGGCCTGAGCTGGTGACATGAGATGGACCTCATAGTCTGAGTGGAGTGGTTGGGAGAGGACAGGGAGCTGCAGGCCGTTTAGCAGAGGGTGATACCAAACTGAGTGGGCTTGTCAAAGTAACTGCAGAGGGAAGAATTCAGGTACAAAGAAAATAGTCAAGATATGGTGTTTTGGGTGTCATTGCCCAGCACTAAAGTTCTCAGAAGGACAGTCAGGTGTGCACTCTAGTTATTGTTCCTCTGAAACGTGGAAACTAGTTTGCTGTTTCTATTCCCTGGTGGCAGGGCGTGAGTTCTCAGGTGTGGCTCTGTTCTGCAAATACTGCAGGGCTGAGGGGAGGGAAGGGAAACCACCATGTACTTAGTACTCCAAATGCCTTTCGGTGGAACTTCATTTTGGAGCCGGCTGGCAGGGCCCCCTGTGCACCTCCAGCTCCACTTGGCAGCTGGGCCAGCTCTAGTTTTCCATCTGTGCATGTGGTCATTTTAATTTTTCCCTGGATGGCCTTGCCTCCGATACTGCCTGCTGCCTGTGAGGGTTGCTAGGAAACCGACGGAGGCCTGTCCTCTTGCTCAGGACAAGGCCCCAGCCAGCTTCCCTGGGCCTGGAACCAGCATGCATCACAAGAACATGAGAGTCAGGCCAAGTCTCCCTGCCCTTTGCCCTCTGCCCTGATCCTTTCCCTGAAGACACCTTGATTCCTTTCTGCACGTTCAGTGGCTATTTGCCACATAGAAATGTTCACGGAGGCCATCACGAACACCACGAACGCATCAGCTATTGTGTGGGTAGTCACATGCCTTTATCAGGGGATGTGAGTAGCTCAAAATCCAAATGAAAATACGATTCCCTCTAACTTTTTTCCCAGGCCTTTCTTGGGTCACACCTGAGCAGACCAAGTCCCCTGTCAGTTCTTGGTCCCTCTCTGTCTGCTACTCACTTGGTCTCCTGGTAAAGCCCCAAGGATCTCCTGCTTCCCAAGCAATGCCGAAGGCATTTTGAAGAAAAGAAAAGCTGGATGCATTTTTGGCCAAAAAAATCTTGGAAGGAAGTAACCTCAATTGCATTTCTCTGAAGAACTTGTCCAAGTCTCTAGAAGCTTTGCCCTGTGACCTTCCGGCTGTCTGAGCACGGTGGTGGCAGAAGGACAAAGCCAGGGCTGTGATTCAGAAGTGGGCTCTGGAGTTGAGGCAAGAGGACATCTGTACCTTCTGCAAGGAGGTGCCTTCTGATCTTTGTTGCGTTTGCTTTAAAACCTAAGAAAGTTAGCTTCTTCCACTGGGGGAAACTTCTCTGCAGGTTACACACAGACTGGCAGTTTTTCCCCTAAATGTTTACTTTAAGTTGATTTTATTCTCAATCCTGAGGGGATCCAGGGCCTGGTGTCCTGGTGGTGAGCAAGTAGAGGAGCGTGATTTGTCTACTGATGCCTGTCCACATGTAAAGAGTTCTTATTCTCTGATGGGGCTCTGACTTCTGGCCATCAGTGTGTCTAAAATGCTCCTCATCACAGCATTGTTTTTTTTTTTTAAATTAGTAAATTGGTCAGTTGGACTGGTTAAAATCATTTCATCATGTCCTTGCTGTGGATTACTGTGCAGCTATTAAAAATGATGCTGCATGTATGTCTTTTAGTTGGAAAGATGACCTCAACATAGTATAAAAATGTTACATAATAGATTACTCCATTTATGTAAAATTGTGATATAGTATATGCATAGATTAGAGATGCCAAGGTGGGTGTTAGCCAAAAAAGTGATAGAACTTGGTGATTTTTACCTTTTTTGTTCCTTTCTATATTGCCATTAAAAAAAAATAAGCAGATATCACTTCTTAAAATCTATTAAAGAGGTCACTTTTCCAAGGGTTCCTGAATCTGGGTTTGCATTAGAATCAGCTGGTAAACCCCTTAAAGTACAGATTCTGGGGTCCTGCCCAGGAGTTTGAATCTGTGGGGAAACATAAGGGGTCTGTGTTTCTGACAAGCTCCTGATGCACCTGGTCCTTGAATGGCATTTAGGAAATACTGATCCCATTGAAGAAATATTCTATAGAAATGTCTGTAAACATTGGTCATCAAGTTTCTCTCTGAATGTTTCTACTTTCTTTACATTAATGTAAAGGGGCATCTCTAATTATTAGGATCCTTTCTGTTGAGATATTGTCTACTTTGTTACCTGCAAAGGTAGAGACAGTTGTTTCCTGTTCCTCTCTCATAAGAGAATCTTCCTCGTGATATTATTTGTAGAATGTAAATGACAGCGTTTGACTTTTGTAACTGGCTTCTGTAAACTTCGTGATGTGTGCTTTTTTGATGTCACTAAATATTTTTCTACCGCATGATTTTTATCAGCTGCACAGTGCACCCTTGTATGAAGGTGCCATGGTTTATTTAGCTAATTGCCCCCTCCTCTTTTTGTCATTTGTCCCTGTGCATGTACCTTCTCCATTCGACTGAGTACACATCTCGAGCATTTGTACTAATTCTTCCCATGAAGTGGTTTCCAAGCTCCTCACTACCCCTGTCACCTGCCTCTGACATGTTTCCTTGTTGCTGTGTCTGCTGCGTGACGATGCTCGTTATGGGATGTGGTCTTCTTGGTGAGACCTCACTGGTTGGTTACAGGGAGTCTTTCTCCTTCCTTGATATAGACACTGAGTCATTAACTTCGATCCTTTTATTAAGCAGCCACATCAAGCCCTTGGCTCCTATGGAACTTGTGGTCCCCTGGAATAAGCAACGTTTTGTTGTTGCCTTTGCTTTCATGGAACAGACAGTTACCCCAGGCCTCTCTGTCCCCTAAACCTGAGGACAGGATTCAGCGTTTGTTGCTGTTTTCCTTCATCCTGTTTATTCTGTTGTTTCAGTGTGTTAGCTGGCTGCCTTCCCAAATGTGTAATATCTGGAAATGTGACAGTAAAGTTGTCATCTTTATATTTTTTCATTTATTTATTTTTATTTTTGAGTTCAGAAGTATTGCCTATTGTAAAACAAAACAAAACGACAACTTTTAGAAATGCAGAGAAACACAAAAAAGGAAATCGTCCCTAATCTCACCACCCAAAGGTGGTTTTAATTTTAAACATTTTGCCATGTGTAATTTTAGACTTTTCTCTACAGATGTGATATTATTGTGTAGAACTTAAATGATACTGTGTATATTTTATAACTCTTTTTAATTTTACAATGTTTGGGTTTTTTTTGATATCACTAACTGTTTTTTGACCTGTGATTTCCAGTAGCTGCGCGGTGCACCGCTGTGTGAAGGTGCCAGGATTTATTAGCTCTCCCTCCTATTTGACGTTCAGATTGTTTCCAGGTTTTCACTATTATAAATAAAATTTTAGTATATACATAATATACATAAACAAATTAAGAGTACTCTCTATAGCAAAGATGTTAAACGTATATTTGCTCCCTGTTAGTTTCATACCTCCCCAATTCGTTGTTATCTTTTACTGTTTATGATATGTTTTGAGATTTCAAAGTATAAAATTTTTATATAGTGAGAGCTTTTCGTTTCTGCTTCCCTCCCCTTTGTTAAGCTTAGGAATCCCTTTCCCCTGCCAAGATCATGTCTCTTATATCCCCTTTTATTCTTTTATGGGTTCATGTTTTGATGCTAAATTCTGTAATCCATCTGGGGTTTATCTTGGTATATGTTGTGAGGCAGGGATCTCTCATGTTTATTTTTTTCCTGATTAGTTGTCTGTCCCAGCCCCTTTTACTAAGCAGCTCACCCATCCTTTCCTGCAGTCTTTAGGAATATTCCCATATCACACACTAAATTCTTGTTCGGATCTGGTCCTAGGCTTTCTCTTGTTTCATGAATTTGCCTTGACTTGGACTCAGACAGAACTATTTTGGTTCTCTTAGTTTAGCACTGCTTGGTGTTAAAAGTATAATAATTCTCATGAGTCATCTTTTTAAAATGTTTTGAATTTCACCTATTTATTTTTTGGTGTTGATGAGCATGACTTCTGTCTGTGTTCGGATCTTATTAGAAATGTTAGGCAAGAGAGGACCAATTAGATAACTGTGATCTCCTGTAGACGTTTGCCTCCAGGGTGACTTTGATTCATGGTCAGTGTTGTTTGGGTCAACGTTCCTACGTACAGAGACGCCTCACCAGGCTAGAATCAGATCTTCCTCTTTCCAGGTTGTTCACAAGGGTATCATGAGAGACAAAATAAAGTGTCATTAATCTCTAATAGTCCACTGATGTACCGGTTCAGTGTTAGTAATAGCAGCAGCAGTGACATTATTTGGGGGGAAAATGGGGGAGAGTTAAGGAAAGAAGTTAGTCTCTTGTTCTGTCCTTGGTGAACTTAAATTTACTTCTGGTGATTCACGGCATTTCTAAGTGCTTACAGACATCTGCTCAGTGATTTTGCCACATACAACGTTCTAGTCCGTAATTTTCAGGTTCTGGTGCCGTTATAAATCAGGAAATGTGTCCCTCTTCAATGCTATTTTGTTTTTTCTGGATGAGGCCAAATGTTGGAAGCGATACCTTGACATGTTAAGCCCTGATGGTTGGTGCTGTATCTGTTTGTTGTTAGAACAGCTCTTAGATAGAATGTGTCTGGCGTGTAGGAAGCACTCAGATATCAGCTGCTATTACCAACACTCCTCTGCACTTTATAAAATGAGTATATGTGCTTTTAAAATTTGTATCGAGACTCCTTTTTGAGAGGAGGCATTTCTGTTTTCCTCTTAAGATGTAGCGCGGTATATGTGTTTCAATAGAGGTGGACCGTGCTGATCTGGGAAACTCACATTGAGATGAGCGCCAGCGGCCATCCTTCTGTCTGCCGTGTTCTGTGATTCTAGCTGTTCACGGAGGATGTGCTCTCTGTCCATTCATGAAATGAGATCAGTGTGGCGTCAGAACAATTTGTGTGACGTGGTTCTTTATTAGCTCCATTTTAAAGGCAAATTTTTCAAGTTGAAACAGTCGTAGAACAATGCAAGTCAGGGGTAAATGGTGGAGAAATGAATTCCAAATATTTGGAGAAGATGGCGTGGGGTGGGCATGCAGGAAGGGGGCGTTTATTGCCTCCTGCTCACTTCTTCATTTTTTCACTGTAGTGGAGGATAATGCTGAGGATCAGTGTGGGAACTGAGTGATGTGGACTACCTGGGGGAAAGAGGTGGTTGTTATCCAAACTTCCCTCATTCCTTAATGTTTTTCTAGAAGCAGTTCATTTCCTTGTTTCTTTTTGATGTCAGAATATCAAATATTTAATGGTTGGGATTAAACAAGGGCATGTTAGATATGTGCAGGTTGTAGACCTGGTGGGGAGGGGAGGTGTCACAGACCAAGTGTCCCCCTGTGTCTGGGCTGTTGGTTGTTCTGTCTTGGCGTCCTCTCTCTCTACAGCCAGACAGGCTGGCTCGAACCCTGACCTCTGTGCCTTCTTGCTGTCTCTGCCACAGTGAACCCTCAGAAGAGCAGGAAAAGATGTTATTGGGGAGACAATTCTGGGCTTGTGTCTGTGACAAACAGGGACTGGGCTATCAGTGAGCATTTTTGGTCCATCGATTTTGAGCGTCTTCCACACCTGTTTGGTGGAGAGTTCCTATGATCAGCTTAGGGGTTCTGTATTCCTTGCCACGCTATAAGGAGAACGGAGGACTGTCTTCTATTGAAAACTCCCCAGAGCGTCTCTGTCTTGTTGACCCTCGGAACTGCATGGTGGGTGAGCTTCTCTCCGGAGAAGCCTCTGTCCCCTTTGGCTCTTGACATCTTGCCCCAAGTCACTCTCCTCTCAATTATATTTTGCTCCTCCGTTTGACTGTCTTGAAAATTTTAGAGTCATATATCGAGAAACAGGATAACAGAGAGCTCTCTAGACAACATGTCTCCAGAGCTAAGAGCCCTGAGTTCAAATCCTCCCCATCACTGAATAACTGTGTTGACATGAGCGAGAGATTTAACCTCTTTGTGACTGACATGTTTCCCCATCTGTACTTTGGAGTTGATCGTTGTAATGTTGCAGCATCACCTTCTTCCGGCTGTTGTGAGGATGAAATGAGTTAATATATGCAAGTGTGCAGGACCCTGCCTGGCATATAGTGAGGGCCCTGGGGCTGGGATTGTTGATTCGTCTGTGTTGTTGGGAATCGAAGTATTCAAAACAAAGACAACTCTCTGACTTTCTGGATAGACATTTTCTTCAGGTACTTATGTTTGCATGAAGAGAAGATTATCTCTTTGACAAGATATTTCTGTTTAACAGTGTCATAACCAGAAGGTGGAGCTTGGTTCCCATCCTCTTGACTGTGGACTGGACTTAGTGACTCACTTTTAATGAACAAAGTATGGAAAGGGAAAAAGAGTAACTAGCCTGTGGAGGAGCCTGGCAGGCACTGCCTTCACTAAGTGATGAAGGTTTACATGACCAGTGATGAGTCCTGTTGATGTCATGCCCCCCTGAATAGGATGAGGTGGGAAGGGTAGTTTCCCAAAACCCATAACGTCAAGTCTCATTGTGAGAATACGTCAGACAACCCTGAATCGAAGGATGCTCTACAAAACCTGACCAGCACTCTTCAAAAGTGTCACGGTCAAGAAAGACGGAGGAGCTGTCACCTTTGGAAGAGACCCAACAGCTAAATGTGGTGTGGGATCCTGGAACAGAAAAAGAACATGGGTGGAAAATCAGGTGAAGTCTGAATGAAGTGTGTCCTTTAGTAGTAGTGTTGGACCAGCGTCAGTTTCTCGGTTTTGACGGCTGTCCCCAGTGTGGAGATGTAAGGTGTTGACAGCAGGGGAAGCTAAGAGAAGGGCACGTGGGAACTCTCTACTATCTTTGCTGCTTCCCGCATTGAAAATTATTTCAAACTAGAACGTTTAAAAAACCAAACAAAAGCAACTAAAAACCCCACAGTATGTGCCTGTTTGAAAAATGTTTCATCACTTTAGAAGAAGATAAAGTAAAAATTGGAAGCTCCACCCCTGCCTCCTGCTCTCTGTGGTCACTCCTCTCGAGGAGTGAGACTATTAGCAGCTGGCGTTTCTTCCAGATCTTCTTCTAAGTGCATGTAAACTTTTTTATTAAAAATCTTAAAAAGCCTTTTTTACTCCCATTCTGATGATATGCCTTAGACGTTGCAAACCTTTTTATTTTAGTACAACTATTTTCCAAATAAATTCCTTCTTGGGCATAGTTTGGCTCTTGCATGAGACTTACTGAACGTGGTGTTTGTTGAGCCAGCACCTAATTTTATTTTCCACTCAGACTTCTAACCCATCCAGGCCCCATTTAGATCGTCTCTGCCCTTGCCAGTCTTTCTAAAGCCTCCCAAATTAGCATCATCTGAGAATTTAATTAACTTGCTGTTTACTAACCCTCTCCTTTCAAGATAATTAATGAGGATGTGAAGTGACACTGGGCCCGACACTGCTCCCAGTGGCACCTGAGCAGCACCTCCCTGAGCGGCTCTGCGGGGTTGCCATCTCCCCCTCTTTTACCTTCCTCTGGCACCCGGGCTGCGTGGCCACTCGAGGTGCGGATACCCATGACAAATGTTTGCTTAAAATCAGTCTTTCCTGCCTCACCTTTTACCCACTTGTTTTCTGCTTTGTTAATTAAAAAGCCTCATTTTACTTAGAATGGAATGCTTATTTTTTGTGTTATTCCCTAGACAGAGTCTCCATTACTGGGCTTGAAATTAAACCAGCCAGAAGAGTCAGGTGCTCCAGTTCCCTTCTGTTCCTGTAAAAGTGGCCGCACAGCATCTCCTGCCTTTTCATCCTCCCCCCACCACTACTTTCTACTTAACCCAGGAAACTCGAGGTTATCGTTGACCTAGAATTCCGTGCTGTCTACTAGAACTTTCTGCAGTGATGGCGCTGTTCTGTATCTGCACTGTCCAACACGGTAGACACTAGTCACATGTGGCTATTGATCACCTGAGATGTGGCTAGTGTGACTGAGGAAATGAGCTTTTAATTTTATTTAATTTAAATTAATTTAAATTTAAATGGTCATATGTAGCTCCTGGCTGCCATGTTGGATAACCACTACTAGTAATCTTTATCTGCCTGGGGTTATCTGTGGCAGGTCTGAAACCCCCAGCACTTTCCATACCCTCCCCAGCAGCTTTCTTCTCTAGCAGAGAAAGTAAACTGTTTTCACCATCGCATTCGGCAAACCATAATTAGGAAGGTAAGTTTTCCGAAGGAAAAAGATGTTACTTTCCAAATCCAAATGTAAATGACTTGGATTATCCGTGTCACTGAGCACTTCATTCATGCAGATAATTGAGAATTGACAGTGTCCTTTTCCCTCAATTACTTCCTGATAGTTCCATGTGTTACAATGGGAGAAACATGGAGCTGTTTTTAAATAGCTATGTTAATGTCCTCATTAATTTTACCTTTTTCTACCAATTAACAAATATTAACTCCTGTGGCAGAATTAAGTTGGCTTCCTTTATGAAGCCACATTCGTCCTGAACTCCCTGATCGCCTGAGCCCAGGATAGCTCAGCTTTTTGCCTTCTGTTTTGCTGTGTGCAACTCCAACAGAGGCGCTGCTTTTCAGGAGGATCTCTGTCCTGGGGTATTCACAGTGTAGCATAGCGTGGCCTGAGCAGTGCCGAACCAGGACTAGAAGACTTGGGGTCCCTGCCATGGGCCCCACTCACACGCCACATTCTCTTTTATACATGGCACAACCCAGGGGTGACAAACCCTGGTGCCTGCAGGGACCATGCTGGTTCCATAAATGGATGCTAGTGCTGGGCTGGTGAGCACCTGCTCCATCTTATCTAGATAATTGTTGACTTGAGAGAATGTGGAACAGGTACAGCTAGATATTCCTCTTCAAAAAAAAAAATTAAAGTCAGAAAAATCTCAGTTGCATGGGGAATGCACAGATTTTAAAGTGCTAATGATTAATTCAGAAGTTTTTAAAACTCCAAGACTTCTACACTCATACCCGCAGGCTCCCCCTTGCTTCCAGTTTGCCTTCTCTGACTTGACTCTCTCCGCAGTCCACTAGACAGCCAAGAAACGCCTCTGCCTCCCCTTAATTTCACAAGGTTGTTGTGAGAAGCAGTTGAACTAATCAAGGGCCAAATCCTTTGAATCTATGCAGGGCTAGATACATGTAGGTGGTGTTATTGAGAGAACGTTGAAATATTTTATTTTCCTAAATCCAGACTTGCTGACCCCTCATTGTTGGATGTCAAGGTCACTGCTAACATTCTCCTTTTCAGAAAGAGCATGAGCATGTAGGAAGATACACAGAGATAATAGTGACCTAATTTTTCACCTTTTCATTTTGCTCCCTGGCTATTTAGACCTGGATTATTTTCAGCTATTCAAGGACATTGAAGAAGCCTACTTTTCTGTTAGTAATTTCACCATTAGGTTAGTTAAAAGTTGAATCAGTTACAGGTATTGTTTAGTTCTGAATAAATGTGTAACCTTAACTCTTACTCATGCGGCGTTATTCACCGTGGTTATAGAATGAGATGCAGAACTCAAGAACAAGTGCTGTGGACTGGAGAGCGCACTTACACGCAAGTTCTTACGTTCGAAAGCATGAAAACAAGGGATGGAGCTTAATTGTTCTGGAGTCATTTCATGATTCAGAGTTAAATGGTACTTGAATTACTGTTGACCTTCAGTTTGAAATCAGGTTATTTTTGTATCAAGTTTGCAAGCCTGGCTGTTATTGAGTTTTGACAAATTGGAGGAAACTTATTTTGCTTAACGAACAGTGTGTGTGTTCTCCCTTCTTCATTGATATTCTGAATGATTGGGTAAATTTTTCACGGTTTTGCATCAGGGGTTAGCACGTCAGTGCCAGAATGGGGGATTCAGCCAGTCTCTTGTTTTATAAATAAAGTTTTATTAGAACAGAGCCATGCCTGTTCTTTAACATATTGCCCACCACTGCTTTTTTATTATGATGGCAGAATTGAGCAGTTGCGACAGAGACCATATGGCCCTCGAAGCTTAAAATATTTACTGTCCAAATATTTAAAGAAAAAGTTGGTGAAATGCTGGTAAGATGATAGAAACATGTCTTTTAAGAGATTGTATTTTTATGAATTCTGGGGAAAGGGACTAAGAAATCATTCCATCTAAACCATCCTTAAAAATGCATGTGTTGTCAGCTCACTTGGCTCTGGTTTATTTCTGTGATCTTAAGAATTTGCTTATTATATGTTGAATGCAATGACCCTGGTTTTATGGTAGCTAAACCTGCATCAGCTTCTTGCGAATGTACCGCTAGTCATTTTATTCAGTAGACTGAGTAGCTTTCAACGTTTCTATGGGAAGGACACTGCTCATTAGTGGATGTGTTCAGCCTTCAGTTTAGCTAAAATCTGAATGCTTTCTCAACCTGAAACAGTCGGTATTATTCTAAATGTTAAGTAACATAGCTCTCTACAAAGACAAAGTGCTTCCCAGTCGTTATTAGCTGTGTGCCATCATCATTCCTCATGATAATGCCATGAAGTAGGTTCTTCGTATTGCCATCCAGATTTTATCACTGAAGCGGGAAGGAAGGGTGACTTGCTGAAGGTCACATAATAACAAAGCCCACTGGCAATTTGTGTCATCTCATGAGTCATGTTGGCGCTGGGGAATGCAGCTGGCACCAGCGGGACTCACCCCCAGAGGCAAGCCAGTCCTCCTAACAGGTTCTTCCCCGGCAAAACCCGATGATTTCATTAGCGAGGTAAGTGAACGGGAGATCAAGTAAGTAATTCGTCTTTGTGTGGACCTAGGACCCCAGTGAAATCAGATGATGGGAAGGCTTTCTGAGTCTTCAGGTGCCCCTTCCAGCTGATTCTCATCACCTAACAATATTTTCCTTTTAATTTTGCTTGACCGTTTCTGAAGTCCATTCGCATTGATTTACTTGCTGGAGCCGCACAGCCCCTCAACGCTTGGTGGCGTTACTACTCATCTGACAATTGAGGAGAGAGCTTAGTGTCAGAGCCCCCTCTCCTCTGCATGGCTCCTAACTCCCATGCCTGTGTTCGCGCTGTGAGGGACCTGACTCCTGTGTGTCCAGTGGAGGGCACGTGGTCCCTGCCTTCAGGAACCTTCCAGTCTCGTTGGGGAATATGCCACATCCATAAAGCTGATAATCAGTGCTTGAGGTGTCAGTGGGAAAAGATGTGCTGAGAGATTGAGACTTGGAGTTCAGAAGACAAAGAATCCCTGCAGACAGAAACAGAGTTGGAGATGAGATGCTTAGAAAGGGAGCAGAATTTGGCTGAGCTGGAATGGAAGTATGCATGCGAAGGAATGGCAGGAGCCAATACTGCCTGCACGTGCGTGCGCGCACACACACGACCCCTGAGGGACCGAGAGGCAGCAGAGCTAGGTGGAGACAGGGTGGTCCAGGGGAGTGTAGTGGGTGATAAGACACTGTAGTGACGGATCTTTCTCATGGTGCGGAGAACGGTGAAAAGAACGCTTAGAGAAGATTAATGATATCTCTCATTGTTGTGCGAGGAAATAAGAAGCAGGAACGTGGATAGACGAATGGGGAATGAATGAATCCAAAGCTGGAAGAAAGACCACTATAAAAATAAAGGTGTTACCAGAAATTGGCACTGGCTGTTGATTCCTCTGGCCTTATGTTATTATAGAGTAATCTGGAAACGTCATTGAAATTTTTATTTTAAGACTTAAGCCTTTAAAATACCCAATTAGAAAGTATCTATAGTCTATATTAATACTTGCAGAGCAGGTGACTGGATTTGAGATTCCAAAAAGCTGCCACCTACAAATTGGTGTAGTGGTGAGCATTTGGCTGAATGTTAATACTGTGGCCCCAGGAAGAAACCACAGGCAGGTTTGTGTCCGTATGTCACCATGAAACATAGTATGTTACATGTGTGCATACTACGTTACTTACATACAGAACATACATCCCCGGTGACTTGGTACCTCCTGACATGCAGAGCGTGTGCTGCAGCATCCTACTGCTCCGGAGCTGGCAGTGCCTCTTAGCAATCCTCTCTCTAGTCTTACCTTTTCCTAAACTCCTTTAAACCCCCCTAAACTCCACTGTTTTGCTCAAAGAAATTTTCCCGGTCACCAATTTTTAGATGCAGTGTTCTGCAACTTGGATTTCACTGACGAAAATCCCTTGGTTCTCCAGCAGGTTTTGTAATGAAATTATGCCTCCAGCAGATCTACTACTGTGGGTCAGAGTAGGTCCTTCTACCTACTGTGGGTCCTTCCCATCTCCTCTCCAGTTCTTGGGCCTGCTGGAACAGAATCAACTGCTGGATATAAGGAGAGGATGCTTTGGTCAATGTGGACTGGATGATGAAAACCTCCTTGTATTTTACCATTTAAAAATAAATTTAAAAAAAAAATCTCACTGACTCGCCTTGCAGCCACATTCCTTGGGAGCTTGAGAACAGAAACAGGAAGCGGCATCTTTGGACCAAGTTGATTGGAAATCCCTGGGGAGGGTCTCCTGTAAGCAGGGCTGCCAGCCAGTTGGACGGCTGGGGCACCCCAAGTTTGGGCATAAACTAGAAGGGGAGAGAGACACGTCTGAGCATTCAGCTTCTGAGCTCATGCGACGAATGGCCCCTTCCTCCCAGGTCCCAGAATTTGAAAAGTGATGAATGTGAAGGGCGTAACCAGTTCCCTAGGGTCTGGAAAGCAGCAGTTCTCAGCAGCAGTCAGTCATACAGGAGCACAGGAAATTCAGGAAGAAAATAAAGATGTATGTTAAAAAAAAAAAAACAACCAACCTCATCCCAACTCTAAAACCTGGAGACAGTCAAGTGCTGAGCCTTGTGTTCCAGGAATGCCCAATCGGCCACCTCTTTTCGGATAGCCGAGCACTGTCACACCATCCCAAAGGCTCTTGCAGACGTGTTATGTTGAGAGCTGAGAGACGTACTGAGTTGTTTTCATCTCTCAGTGTGCGGCGGACACTGCCACCTCACCTTTGGAATTCTGACACCCCCAGTTACTGGTCCTTGAGAGGCATCTGCGCAGTATGCTCTGTCCCTGTAATCTTCTAGATTTTCTAGATGTTTCTCAGTATTTCCAAGTCTTGCTGTTATTAGCCACTTTAAAGGTAAAAGAACTCTTGTAAAAGCATAGCCATATTAAATCTATGTAAATATAGTTAGATGTGTAGATGAAATGGAAGAACGGAATGATGGTGACCAGCTAAGTTGTCCTCTGACTGGGGGACATTTTGGCTGATTTGGAGGAGGGAAGGAGAAGCACCTTTGTGATCCATATATTAAAAAGATTAAGTCACTAAGTACAACCATGTATCATAATTATCTCCTGCCATAAAATCTCATTTAAGCAAGCAGTAAATATTAGCAAACATATTTATTCTCTCAGTCCCAATCTCCTGTCTTGGTCATCAACGAATGTAGGGCCCATGTGGAAGCCAAGCGAAGGCTATGCACCAAAGAATGATTTGTGGTGGGCACAGATGGGGATCACCTCGTGCTATGGGACCCGAGAGGCGAGGAGACAGAGTTCTAGCTCGGGTGATGGGGAAGGACCTCTAGGTGGAGGTGTCATCCACCTGCCCTGGGAGTTGTACAGCGTTTCAGGAGGTGGAGCAGGTGTTCGAGAAGGTTTTGAAGTAGAAAAGGCCACCAAAGTCAGACAGATTAGAGTTGGTGGGTAAGGTGGGAACTGCCAGGAGTCTGATTTTGTGTGGAGTGTGGAATGGAGTAGATGATGGGATCTGAGATGGAGGAGGGGAATTTGTACTAGATGAGATAGGTCTTGAACAACAAGCTAAAGATTAAGAGTAACAATGGAGCGTTAGAGGATTTTCCTCATTTGTTCAGACTCCAGCCAACAATTTTTAAGTACCTGCTATGGATCAGGAGCTGTGCTGAGTACTGAGGTAGAAAAATACAGCTTGTGAGATGCTGTTCATGACCTGGTGGAGGAGCAAGGAGTGGTTTGTGATGTAAATACAGCATGAAAGCTGCCGCCAGTGGACTGCGGGGCAGAAAGGAGGGAGAAACAGAGCCTGAGAGCTGGGGAAGCCTTCAGAGAAGGAGTGGCCTGTGAGCTGGGCTTCTGCACAAAGGAGGGATCTGATCTCTCTAGTTTTATATTTGTTTTCATTTATTCTGCTCATCCCCATACCTTTAAAAAGACCGAGTTATTCTCATTTTACTTAAGCCACAATATGAGACTGTTAACTCATTTGAAATTCAGTAGTGTGCCCCACTCCATGATCTTTTCCAACTAATAAAGTGAAGTTTTCAATACGGGACTGATTCCTTTGGTTTTATTATTCCCAGGGGCCTTGCTTTCTAGAGCAGGTGGGTGGTGGGCTCTGATCCAAACTTCAGTGAAAATACAGGTTTCTAGATGTATCTTGAGCACTGAACTGTTTCTGATCCAGAAAGAACCAACTTGCCAACTCTCTGCAACTTACCAGAAGGTTGTCGCTACCAGAAGGCACCTTGCCTAAATCATCTTCTTAAGACAGTCATCAAGTGGGCTTGCATCAGAATCATGTGGACAGCTTGTTAAAACCCAGATTGCTGGGCCCTCCTCTCAGAGGTCTGGCTGGAGTCTGGAGGGGCTCCTAGGGAGTGCTGAGGCTGTTAGTCCAGGGGCCACACTTTGAGAACGTCTGCTCTAAGCCATGCAGCCACTGGGAAAAGGAACTGCTATTTTCTTGGTGAGACCTTCCTTGAGCGTGGCTCTTTCTCATAAGACTTCCACAATGGGCGCTCTTCCAAACCTATCAGCAGGAACAAATGTGAAGATGCACAGTGGCCTCTGAGGGAGGACAGGTGGCTCACCAACTCCTCCAATGCCTGTGTGACTTGCAGAGGTGCTAGGCGGTATGAAATGGGGTTCTAGACTTGTGACTTGCCACCTCCTCATCTGTGAGGGAGGAACCATTCTCAAGACCAAGACTTGACCTCAGAAATGGACATCAGCCATGAGGAGTAGCATTTTTGTTCTTGTCCATCTTCAGTCCCTGGGCCCCCAGTGTGGCTGTCAGACTTCAAGATTCAGTCTTGTCTTCATTCTCTCTTGCTGGTTGGTGCCAGGAGCCTTCTGTGAGAGGACCCCACTTGTGATCTGGAAATGGTGTGAAGGAGATGAGGGTGCTCATATTTGGTGACAGCCCCAGGGAGGCCAGCAGATGCCCAGAGATCCTCCAGCCCAATGGATGCTCCCAGTCTTTGAGCTCATGCCATTGGAATGATTAATTGATATCATCCACTCTGCTAGATAATTAAGGAAAGCAAGAGAAGGAGGGAAAAGTCTTCAGTTAGACCTAATTTGGCACCATATTGTTTTCTGTTAATCTATTTTGTTTTCTGTCCGTCTGTCCCAAGGGACAGGTGCCTTGCTGCTTGCTGAAGCATGCATAACTAATGTCCTCATTAAAGGCTGATCTGTTTATCAGGGCCATGCGAGGAAGCCAGCCTGCCAAACCTAGGCGCAAGCTGGGGGCTGTTCCCTCCCTCTGGGCCTTAGCCCCACCTCATTAAGCTGGTCCGGGCTATTGATTGGGAGCCTGTGTTTGGAAGAGTCTTACTTACTCCATGCATTATCTTGACAGATTGATCAGACCTGATTGAGAACCTCTTAAAGGAACGAACAGCTGTAATGGGAAAGTTGGACTCTGTCATCCGTTAGGATGATTCTGGGAGCAAGAAGAACAAGGCTGACATCTTGGAGCAATTGTATTTACAATTAACATGGCTGAAAACGATTGCCTCTATTGATCCCCCCTTCCTGCAATTACAGCCCCATTGTTTACATTCCAGCACTTCAGTTATAAAAAGGAAATTCAATAATTATTGCATTATTTAAAGTTAAAGTGCCACAGAGTTTGCTGGCTACGCTTGCTGGTTGATTTAACGTTCAGGAAAATCCATGCTGGGCTCTCCATCTTGAGGCCGAACAGTATCGGCTTTTAATGAGACTTAAAAAGGGGGGGAAGGAGAGCAAAACCCAGCACATAGGGTGTTTGTCTGGGTTATTTATGGGGGGAACCCGAAAGCAGGGCAGAGAAACTAGCCGTGTCATCGTTCGCAAGAGTGTCTCTCCTCTCACCACGTGGCCGTCCGCTCTCTAGCCAGCCGTCGCCTGGCGTCTCAACTCAGACTCAGCTGTACGTCCTCAAAGAAGCATTTTTCTGTTTTCCCTCTGTTGGTCCCTTGTTACCCTCTCACAAGTGTAACTGTCTCCTTCAACCTTCAACAAAATCCATGGAGTTTAAGGAGAAAGGGTGGAATGTCTGTAGCAGCCAGGATGAGCGACATGGAAGGCGTTTCCTTAGAGGAAATTTTTCTCCCCTGCCTCATCACTTGCCCATTTTCTCTTTCAAGGGAAAAGCGCAATAAAAATTAAGCACTTTTTATGAGGAGGCAGTCAGCCCTCTGCATGCTCAATGCCCCCTGTCCACCTCACGCCGGCAGCCCGTGTCTTCTTTCATAATGAAGGTGATGAGGGTATTTGTCAGCAACTTGTGGGAGCTCACGAGAAGCCTCTCGGTTTGAGCGCCAAATTCACGCTCTCAGCAGCAGCAACCAGAAAGTTCAAGAGCATGGGAGGAATTTTAAAGACCACTTTATTTTTCTTGTAGTTGGTTGAAATTCTTCTGTGGGCTCTGTTCCAGCCAGACATCTGGACAGGTGTGCTGTGCAGGATGCAGAGCTCGTGAGGAAAAAGTGATGCCTCATGCCTCGCCATCAAGAGTCATGCTTTCAGCAACAGCCCCGGGAAATTTTAGACTGCCGGTGCGAAAGGGGAGAGGAAGATGAATAGAGCCAATTCCGACTTTTATGAAGTATCTGGAGCAGGCCGGTAGCAGGCAGCTGCTTCCGCGTGACTTTTTCATTAAAGAGGTGACTTTGTGTGCAGGGGCAATTGCATGATTTATTTAGCGTAGTTTGTTAGAATCTGAAATACTCTTTGGGAAAAGGTGGTGCAGAGATTTTGGGCCTTGGAAATTTTCCTTCTTATAGGAGAATATCTTCATGTATTCTGACTTGGGCCAGCCCTGGTGGACATTTTCACTGCGCTTGGGCCCAGGTTCGTTTCCCAGTTGGGGAACCACACCACCCATCTATTGCCTGTTGTCATACTGTGGTGGCTGCGAGTTGCTGTGATGCTGAAAGTTGTGCCACCAGTGTTTCAAATACCAGCAGCGTCGCCCATGATGGATGGATTTCACTGCAGCTTCCAGACTAAGACTAGGAAGAAGGACCAGGCCACACACTTCTGAAAAAAGTGGCCACGAAAGCCCTGTGAATAGCAGTGGAACATTGTCTGGTACAGCTCTGGAAGTTGAGGGGGTGGTGCAAAAAAGACTGGGCAGGGTTCTGCTCTGCTGTACGCATGGTCGCTAGGAGTTAGAATAGACTTGACGGCACTAAAAAGTTCTGACTTGGGTCTCTGTTCCGTGGCAGTTGCTATCTAAGCCAGAGCAGCAGTTCTCAGAGTGTGATGCAGACCAGCAGTATCACGCCACCTGGGAGATTGTTAGCAATGCACATTCTCGGGCAGCACCCCAGACCAGGTGAATCATAAACCCTTGGGGCGGGCCCGACAATCTGTGGTGAAACAAGCCCCCCAGGTGCTTCTGATGCACGCTCAAGTTAGAGAACCACTCAGCTAGAACACCATTTGCATCATTAACAACCAAGCCCATGGTGTTGTACCTGCCAATCACAAGTGAGGAAGCAAAATCTGGGCTCAAGCTAGAATGACAATGACGGTGCCAAAATTTGGGTGGTTCTTCACATCTGTCAAAGAATTTTCACATTTGTTTTCTCATGTGGCTTTTAAAATTGCCTCTAAGGAAGACAGGGCATGTATAAACATATGCATTTTACAGATGAAGTAACACACCTGTTTTGCCCACCAGGCAAGTATTTTTTCTGCTGTGTTGACTGTCATGGGATTGGAGATACAAATAAGCAAATCATTCAGAGTGGATTTGGGGGAATCAAGGAGGTGTCTACCAATTATTTCAGCTGGGTTCTGCTTCCCTTCCTGGTCTTCATCTGGGATGTTGGGAGACCTGATAAAGAACATGGTCCTTGATTTTTATTATATTGGCACCCTTGTGGGCAAAGAGATCCAGTAGACAGAATCAGTTTTGTGGCAAGGACATGGGTTTGGGGTGTGGACTCCCGTGCACCAGAGGCATGACTCTGAGCAAGTGACTTAAAAGAAAAGTTAAACACCTCTTTTAAGGAAGAAGTCAGCCCTGTGCATGCTCAGTATTCCCTCCATGTCATAATTTCTGTACATCATGGTTTCTTTACTGTCACCCAGGGATTCCTCTTTGAGGTGGGGGGAGGTGTGCTGGGAGGGGGACAGGAGAGGTTGGTTGTAAGGAGGGAATTGTCAAATAGGTAAATTCAGCAGACGTTCATTTCCATGCCTAATCCCAAAGCTTCACTAATTTGAAAAATGGAGTTAGAAAAATAATAGCCTTATTTATTGTAAAGGCTTTCCATGCATCAGACACTGTATTAAGCACTTTATTTGAATTATTTCATTGAATCCTCCCAATGGAGCTATGAGGAGATTCTGTTATCGTCCCAGTATTGCAGATGGGGAAACTGAGGGCCAATGGTGTATACATAACTTGCCCAAGGTAGCACAGAGTGAGAGTTTTCCACTGGGCTGTCTTAATCCAGAGTGTACCTTAAACCACCATTACTGGCAACAGTTTGACATGGAGTTGACTGAGGACAAGCTAGAGTAGCATGTATATGGCGGCCTTTGTTTTTGTATGCGGGCTTAAATCTGAGAGCTAGAAAGTAGCACATCTTAATGAATGAAGAAAGTTACTGTTACCAGTACACTGTCCTAGTGAAGGGGTAATTTCCAGGTCCTAGGAGCTTTAGGTAGTTGTGGAGGGTGGTCAGTTTCATGTTAGCTTTGTGGGACCCACTTTCTTGTTTCACCCACCCACTTACCTCCCTTGGCTTCCGAGCTGTGTCTGTAGATGCTCATTCAACCATTGTGGAAACTGACCTGCAGTTTTCTTGTGACCTTATGCTCTGATGGGCCCCCTTCCTTAGGGAGGACCCCTAAATACCTGATAAGCTTCCTCTTCTTTGTAAAGTTTTCCTAACAGAGGGAAATGAAATCTGTTATGTGAAGGCATCAACATTCCACAAGAGTCCATATTTGGATTTTTCTAGAAAAGATTCAAAGCCAAGGCAGATACAACTTAGAGATAGTTACAGATTTATGCTATTACCTTTCCTTCTAGAATTTACTATCCTTCTCTCAAAGGAACATTCATATTGAGACTTTTAAATCGGAAAATGTCATTCATTTAAGGGAAAAGACGCAGGGATGGGAAGTCTCGACTTCAGCCTTGGAGCTGGGATACAATCATGGCTTGTTCCAGGGCATGAGGATTCTGGCCTAGAAACCAGAAAATAGGTCAGAGCAACGCAAATGGATTGATCTAAGGGAACGTTTTTACTTCCTTTCACTTTCTCTTGTAAATCACCGTTGGGGCTTCTATCTTACGATGTCTGCAGGGCTCCTACGGTGAAATAGGACTGAATTAGCATGTGCCAAGGATGAGGGCATGAGTGGGTGAAAAGCCAATATTAAACAGAAAATACATATATATTTAGGTTGACCTTCCGGAAGCCTTCCTAAGAATGTGACATTAAATTTGGAACTATAACACAACCTCTGATTTAAAAACTTAAAACTGTGTAACACAACCCCTGATTAAAAAATTTACTGCCCCCGTTCCTGGTTGCATTACACCTGAAACAGTTTCTTTTAGGCATTCAAAGTGAATACCTGGGTCTGGGGAGCATTGTGTTCCAGAACACCCCTGTGGTCTGTACAGCTGTGGACCTGGCATCAGGCCCCAGGTTCCAGTTCTGTTTCTTCCACTCTCTGAGACCTTGGGGGGAGTCACATGACCTCTCTGACCCTTGGGTTCCTCCAAGGCCAGGAGCGAAATGCTACCCACCTCGGGTCTGTAATGAGAAGATTAGAAGTCTCTAGGTGCTTCCACAGCTCTAAATGCTATGTGTGGGTACCATGGCGAATTAACACCAACATGTATCTTTCTTTTTTCAACTTATGATGTGGGGAATTAGCAAACTATCTCTGGACCCTCATCTTCCCATTCCTTCTCACTGGCAGTGTTAGCAAGATTTTTATAGTCCTCACCCCAAGGGGGAAGTTGGAGCCCCCCGGAGGGCTGTGGTTAGCAGGTTTTCCCTGCAGAGGCGTGGGGCAGCAGCGGCCTCCTCCTTCTGGGGCCTCTATTTTATGGGGAGAGAGACCCTTCTACCAGCCTTTGCCTAAATGTGCTTCAGAGCCCAACAGGTATCTAGGGGGCCTTTCTGGATGCTCGGTGGGGTTGCTTCTCTGTGGCGCACGAGGTCTCTGGTACTAGCTGGGGTGGCCCATTGCTCGGAGGGATGCCTGGGAGCTGCTTGACCCCATCAAAGAGCTTCACTGTGCCATTTGCTCTCAGTGGAGTTGCGTTGTGTGTGTGGAAAAGTGTGTTGAGAGGGGTGGATGTGTGTGTGTGTTGATGGTATTCCCCTGAGGAAGTTTCATTTGTGAATCCTGTGTGTTTTCATTTGTGAGTGTGTGTGTGTGTGTTGGAGTGTACATTGTCCATTTCTTCTTGAAAGGGGAAGCTTTGACAAACGTGATCAATATTTTGCATTCCATGCATGAAGAACCAGATGTTACAAGTTTCCTATTGTTGGGGAGGAGGCGGGAGCTGGGGCCCCTCCAGATTTATAGAAATCAATGTTCTCTGACAGAAGTTGCTTAGTTTTCCTGGGAAACAAGTAACAGGAACACATTTTTTTGATTTTCAAGATGAATTATTTTCTAACAAGAGTCCTCCTTTCGTCTCTGCCTCTCAGGTGTTGGCCAGGGTGAACGAGCACAACATGTTAATGGGGTAGAATCCCGCAAAGTAGCATGGGCTGGCTTGTCTTTCCTTCCTTTTTAAATTATTCATTTGCTTTTTGCACTCACCTTTACGTGCCACGCTCATTATCAGAGGTGCCTCTTGCTGCAGCCAGAGCTCTCTTTTCCGAGTTCTTGCCCCCAGACCAGACCCAGAAGAGAAGGTGTGGGCCATCAGATGTTTCCACGTCAGGAGCATAGGAATACCCCTGCCAGCTACACCGAGAGGGGATGAACATTTTAAAATGTAAATAGTGCCAGTAAGATCAGAGAGAGGTACAGGAAAAGGTCTCTGACCCACACGGGTGAGCCCACGCTCGCTCATTTCCAGCAGGAGGTGCCTGAGTGCTTGCGTGAGGACATCTGTCACCTGCCACACCGAGGTGATCTGGAGAAGTTGGAGGTTGTTGGGCTCTTTTTCTGCTTCCATTTGTGAGTCACACTGGGTACTTCTTCTTCTTCTAGGTCATTGTGCTTCTTCTTGAGCTTTCAGAAAGCAAATCCTATTGCCAACTGTAGAAGTTTCTTTTGGTGGAAATGACTGTGCATTTGCAGTTCCTATAACCCAGTATTGTACAGACGATTTTTAAGCCAGCTAGTGAGATTAGGGGACTACAGGAAACTGTTAGGTGGCTTCAGGTTATAGGAGAGGCTGGCTGGACCGAGTGAGTTTGAGTGACCTCAGATGCTACTTTTCTTTAGCTGGGTTGATCCTTCTTTCTTGATTCACTAGTTGGTCATGCTTTCTCATTATTAATTTCTGGGTAGATGCCAGTTTTTGTTGGGTGATTTTCCCTGGTCCAGCTGGTGTATTCTCACAGTGGTCTTCAAGCTGAAGGGAAGCCCTCCAAGTCACCACTGTCACGGCCTTTATCACCTGCAGATTAAGCCCCTCAGGTAGGGGGTAGTCTATGTGTGTGTGTTTGCATAGTGTCTAATGTGTCATAGACACTTAGAATCAAACCCAAAGCACACCCTGCCCCATGGCCTCAGCAGCCAAATTTTCTCTGGGTCCACGTGTAGCATACACACCTTATAGCACACTAACCACAGGCGAAGTTGTTGGGGTTTTTTTTCCTTTTTTTTAAATTTATTTACTTATTTTTGAGGAAGATTAGGCCTGAGCTAACATTGGCGCCAATCCTCCTCTTTTTTGCTGAGGAAGACTGGCCCTGCGCTAACATCTGTGCCCATCCTCCTCTACTTTATATGTGGGACACCTGCCACAGCATGGCTTGGTAAGTGATGCATAAATCCGCACCCAGGATCCGAACCGGCAAACCCCAGGCCACCAAAGTAGAGCGTGTGAACTTAACTGCTGCACCACTGGGCTGGCCCTCGGAGTTTTTGTCTTTTTTAATCTATATACCTGATCTGCTAGAGGTGAGCAGTTAAGAATCTTGAAGACAGTAAAGAAAAATGGAAAAGGCAGAACAAAACCTGGGTCCCTCTCCCCAATGTACCCTAGATGGGAGAGGTCTGTGATAGCGGAGGAGAGGGTGGGGGATTCAGGATTTGTGTAGGAGAAGAATTTCCTTTCTGGCGAGGAGAGTAAGAACTCTGGAAGGAGGCAGCTCCTTCACTGAGTGTTCCACTGGGATTTGTGCCTTGGTGGATTCTTCATATATTACAGTGAATTTAATTAAATACATTGTGATCCCAGTTGAGGGTATTCTAATTAGCTGGGTCAGGAACAAATTATTCTCCCTCCTTCTCCAAATGAAAACATCTCCTCTCTTCTGCAGGGAAGGCATATCCTTGGCTGGCTGGCTTGCCCCAGTGGAGCCCTCATGAGCCTCTCCAGCCCCGTTGCCTCCTTCTCCCCCTTCTTAGCCAGGTTCCATGGGTGGGTCCAGTGCCGCTTGAGAGGGAGAGTGCGTCTGGCCAACAGGGTCATGGCATGGACCCACCAAGGCCTGGGAAGTGACCAGACACTGTGGAGAAGGTTTCAGGACCCTGCTGCTAGCTTTGGGTCCCTGTTTGCTCCAGGTTGGACAGCCTGAGAAGTACGGAGCGAGAACTTACAAAATTTGGTGAGAACAGGATCTGTCACAGGCAGGTAGATGTCAGGAAACTCAGGTTGTGAGCGGAAGTTTGGTTTGAGATGTTACCTTTATAAGCAGTGTTTCCTAGCAACCGAGAAATAGTTTACTCTGGATTTGTGTGTGTGTGTCTTGGAGAATGAACTTGGAGTGCAAGAGCAAGCTCGGGATTTTGAATGAAGCTTTTGTGCAGGTCTCTAAGAGAGGACCCTAAATGTTCCCTAGACCAGGACCCACGGAAGAGGCCGTGGCTCTTTTGACTTTGTTTGCTTTTATTCTTTTCTCCACCATTTGTAGCGTGTGCCCATTTCCCTTCCAAAATGGATCTCCAGTGGCAGACAGAAGGATTCCTGGTGGCACAGGAGATTGCCATTTACCACCAGGAGTTCGAGTGTAGAGTGGTTTTGGAATGTCTTCGTCATATCAGTGATTTTTTTTAAGCAGGAGTCCCCTGCGCAATGTTTATTTCCATTCCGGATTTCTATGGATCTATCAACCAAGAGCCCATGGGCTTGAGGACAAACGACACTGGACGTCTCAACTCCTGTCCAACTCCTTTTGGCCATGTTATCCTCTCTTCCGGCTCAGAGATTGGAAACCCCAGCCATTTGGAAAAGAACCCTCGCATCCATTTTAAAATTTTATGTTTAAGATTCAGTGCCTTATTGCAAGGAAATCCTGCTTCCTGGGAAGGTAATGGGAATTTGAGGGTAAGGTGTTAGTGATTCTTGCTCTGATTTCATAGTTTATGATTCCACCCAAATCCCTGGATAGAACTTACTCCTTCGGATTCCGTGGTTATTTTCCTGTTACCTTTTATTCACACAGTTTTTGTTGAAGCTTTCATAAATGTGATTCCCTTGATCTTAGTGACCCAAGACAGCAGTTCCTGGCTGTTGTACAAGTTTCCTCAATCCCAAGCCAAACTCTTGCTCCCAGGAATATCCTGGTCCAGTTTTTGGCTGGTGGAGAACCTTGCGGAGAGTCGGGGAGGATGAACGTGGGCAAGCGCATCTTTTTCCTTTACATCTCACCCATCTGACCTTCCATCTCCCCAGGGTCGCAGCCACCAGAAAACATTGCTTTGGTGCATTCCATCCTCCTGAAATCCTCAACAAAGAGCCTTATCTCAGAGGAGGCAAATTGAAGATAAACCATTTAAAAAAAAATCAGCTCAAATTTATTTCAAGAAAACCATCTTCTTGTGATCAGTTGTAATTTTTTTAACAGTTAACGTTAAGTTCACTGGTTCTTCAAACTCCTTCTGGTTGTGGAATTGCTGTAGGGCAGCTGTTACTGGTGGGGATGTTGTTTTGTTCCAGGGTGTGCACTTGAGTGTCTTACGTCACCGATTTCCGGGGAAAGAAGAGATTGTTCTCTCTTGGTACCTGTGAAGCCTCTCATAGTCTTACCTGCAGATTGGCCTCAGAGCAAGAGTTATGTGGAATAGTTTGGCTGATTTACATGTTTGAGGACCTGGGCCTCCCTCACCTCCCCCACAGTGATTTTTCTATGCTGCTCCATTGGTACATTTGTGTTTCCTCTTCCGATAAGGTACTTCTGGAATTTTCACACTTTTTCAGTGAACATGGGACATGTGCGTGTAAGCATATGAGACTTGGAGTGGTGTCACCCCGTTGGAAGCACTGGGAGGGCTGCTCTGGTTTTTCAGCATTGGGCAGAGTGCAGGGCATCCTGACTGCTCTGCCTTCTCAGTGGCCCATGTTGTAACCTGGACAAGAAAGGTAGCCAGGCAGAATCAGAAACAGGTATGAAGGCAAGGGCGTCAAACGGAACGAGTGTGAGTCAGAAGGGAGAGGAGCAGAACGGAGCAGTTCTGAGGCATTTGTCCTGGACTCTGGGGAGCTCCTTGGGCCAGGCTCCAGGGACTGGGGGTGGGGGTGGGGGTGGGGATGGAGGTGAGGGCAGGGCAGGTAACAACAACATGAGTATATAAAACACATCATCTGAATTTCCTCCTCCAGAAGGATGCTGGGGGATGTGAGACCTGGCTTCTGGTTTTCTCTCGCCCACTACCTAGCTAGTTTACCTTGGGTTGGCCACTTAAACTTGGAATTGTTTCCCCTGCTTTCCGTGCACCCAGTAGAAAAGTCTTCTTTTCCTCTAAAATGGGTCATTTGGAATGAAGGAGATGGCCTTTGTGTACCAGGAGCACGTCGCTTCCCTAACTGTTAGTAAAAATGCTCCATGGCTTTAAGCATATTCTCAGAGGCCCCAAAAGGTTGCGAATTTTGTGTGTGGGTAGTTTTAATTCTTCTCCCAGACCGGGAAGTCTGAGGTCTGCTCACTGTTTCTGTGCTCTCTCCTCTTCTCGCACCCCTGACTTTCGTCCTGTGCGTGCCTGCCTCCTCCTGGCTCTTGGGCTTCCCTGTTCTGGAATCAGAGTGCTGTGTCTGCACCAACGCACAGAGAGTGTAGTTTTGACCATCTGTGCACTAAGCCACATGAGATGTTGACAGGGAACTCATCTGGAGAAATTTATTTTTTTTGTCGCTTTTTTTAAATCCAGGGGAAAACCTAATTTTGGGTGCTCCTAATAGGCTGTATGTAGTTCTAAATACAAAACCTTGACTCATATTTCTTGTGAAAAAGCCAGACAAGCAGCCTTGGCAGAAGTTGGCTAACTGTTTCCGTAAAGGGCCAGAGAGTAAAGCTTTAGACTCTGTGGCCTATATAGTCTCTGTTACAACTGTTCTATTCCGGTGTTTTGGAAGCAGCCATAGACAATACGCAAATCCACAGCCATGGCCGTGTCACCATGAAACTGTATTTACAAAAAAGGGCAGCAGGTTGGGTTTGGCCCGTGGGCCATCGTTTGCTGACCCCTGATTTAAGTAAAGCAGCCCACTTTGGAGACTGAAAGGGGAACCTTTACTTATTGTGTCAAGGAAACTGGTGTTAGAGTGGGAGGGTTCAATCCATCAGCAGCATTTTCGGCCCTCTGCAAAGCCACAGCGAGGGACGTTTGTGGAGCCAGGAGTGAGAGTCAGCTGCTTGTCCTCAAACAGCTGCTCGGGGAGGGGCCACTGACCCCTCTAAGGAATCTTCTCATCGGGCTGTGACCAGGACCAGGTGGGCCCCTGGCCGCAGTGGGCTTCCAGTGGCTTACCCAGGTGTCCCTGTCCTTTGCCCTCGCAGCACCTGCAGCAGCACGAGAGTGGCGTGGAGGGTGAGAGCTGCTACTACCACTGCGTCCTGTGCAACTACTCCACCAAGGCCAAGCTGAACCTCATCCAGCACGTGCGCTCCATGAAGCACCAGCGCAGCGAGAGCCTGCGCAAGCTGCAGCGGCTGCAGAAGGGCCTTCCGGAGGAGGACGAGGACCTGGGGCAGATCTTCACCATCCGCAGGTGCCCCTCCACCGACCCAGGTGAGTGGTCTCGAGGCACGGGAGGCCCAGGGCGGGCCTGGGTGTTGACCTCCATGAGGCCTCCTCCAGGCTTTGGTTTGGTGCAGCTGGCCCTTGGGTCCATTACTGACCTCACTGGTGACCATTCTGTTCCGGAAGGAACATGCATGGATTGTTGCCTTTTTTTTTTTCTTTTAAAGGAAGTTAGCACCACTTTCTTTTTCTTCAGGTCTCACAAACTGCTCCCCAGTGAGCAGGCCAGCAGAAAATGTTTTGTCCCCTATCCCAAAATTCCTCCAGTAGATACTGTAGATTCAGTATATTGGTTCCAAGTGACATAAAGCAAATGCTAAGTTATGTCTTGCTCAGTATTAAGAATGGGCAGTTTGTGGCCTCAAGTCTGGTCTGTAAGAGTGAACTTCCAAGACGATCCAAACAAGAGCTTGTTGTAAACATTGTAGTTATATCTGAGAGCGACTCTGTCTGTTCGGTGGCTCAGGGCCGCCTGCTGCTCCACACACCTTCCAGCAGAGCTCGCCCAGTTTCTGCCTTGCGTCCGGTTGTCTCATCCCTCACCTTTCCCTGTACCTCCTTCCGACTCTGTGTGACTCTCATTCCCATTGGGCTCTCACTCGGTGGAATCACCCACCTCTCATATTTTTTTTAGCCTTCCAGTCCCTTTCTCTCAACGTGGAATCACAGGACAGTCGCTTGCCTCTGTAAAAACAATAAAACAAGAGCTTAATCCCGTGTCCCTCTCTCTACAGCAGAATCTTGACTCTTCTTGAAAGCTGGGTCAGCAGTGGCCATCTCCAGGCCGGGCCTCACCTCCTGTAGCCCGTTTCCACTCTTGAGAAGGCCCCCATTGACCTTGGATTGGCCCAGCCCAGTGGCTACCTGCTGGGCCTTATTCTTTTCTTTCTGTGGTCTCTGAAGTTGTTACACCGTCCCTTCTCAAAGCTTCCTTCCTTGAGTTTGCAGGGCGTGTGTCTTTCTTGTCTTCCTGCTTCTCTTGACTGTCCTCCATGCCCAGCCCTGGCACACGTCCTCAGCCTGCCCCACATGCTGGCGTCACCTGGGCATTAGGCTGTCACCCTCCACTCCCAGCCTCCTGAAGCTTTGATCCCCTGCCTTTGCTAAATGCCCTTCAGACAGCTTCCTGGATTTCCCGTGGTGCCACCTCATAGATGATGAGCTCATGACCCCCCACCCTCACCCCCACCCCGACTTCTTTCTCCTTCTGATTGTACGTTGTTGAGTAACCTGGACAAGCTGGAGCCTGGGTCCCATTCTTCATCCCTCCGTCACCAGCAGCCCCCTCTCAGGCAAAGAGCTGTCATGGCCATGTGGGGTTTGTAATCTCAATGTTATCAAATTTCAAATTTTTATAGCTTTTATAGGTAAAAGTTATATAAACCTTATTATGAAAAATGACTTGGTCCTTTCCCATCCCCTTCCTCAGAGCAGTGGCTTTAAAGTTTTAGATTCTTTTGTTACTTATGTCCGTATTTCTTAAAATGCTTCTACTACTAGTTCTTGATTTTTTTTCTTTAACTTTTATACATTATCTTTTGGTTTTCTGCTCTGGAAGATGAAGATTTCACTAGTATGCCGTTCTGCAAACTCAGGCACTCATACCCATTGACACACAGCCCCCATTTATGAACTCACAGGATACCATACACACACACATCGCATACTCCATACACACTCACACGCCCACCACACATGCTCCATGCTCCACGTTCACACACACCTCATACTCCATACGTACACTTACACATATACAAGCCACACACACACACACACACACTTCCCATTACTCCATATACCCTCACACACACACACACACCCCTGATACTCCATACACACTCACACAGACACTGCACACACACACACCCCCAGCCCTCTAACCCCCACATCGTGCTTACTCTTCGCCATACTCCCCAGCCCCCTTGCACACTCAGTCTCCCTCCCTTCGTCTTCCATTATGATTAAATAATAATTTGGGGTTATATTAATATTCAGTGTTTTCGTTATTCTAACTCTAT
Organism: Equus asinus; assembly: GCF_041296235.1. NCBI lineage: Eukaryota > Metazoa > Chordata > Mammalia > Perissodactyla > Equidae > Equus > Equus asinus. The sequence goes on from NC_091817.1 coordinate 35,952,338, forward strand.
AAATATTAATCACAGCTGAGCCATGTAGAGTTTTATAATTTCATTTACCTTCTTGTACAACTTTTTGTTTTCCCTGGTTTTCCAGGTACCTATGATTAATTCATGGCTAACCCTCTGCCAGAGTAGACATTTCCGCATCTCTGAAGGCTCTGCTGTATCAGTTTTTCTGTCAGCCTCTTAGCAGTCTTCTCCCGGAGGTGTCCCTCCTAAGCCGCTGCACACCCCCTTGTCCACCTGCTGCTGTCTCTATCACCTGGCTGTAACTTTGCTCCCTTTTCCCATGTAAAATGAAATGGAATTCCCACCTGACTTCGAGAGCGTTTCCTCTGTGGGGAACTAGTTGAGGTTTCCTCTCGCAGTGGGAAGGCCAGTCCTCCCGACAGTCAGTGTGAATCATTTCTTCTGGAAAGTGCTGCTGGGTACAGAATAATCTTTGTCACCTGCAGGTTGCTTCAAGACGGTCCCTTCCTTCATGTTTTTCAAATGCCTCTTCTGGTTAAAGTTCAAATGCCTTAACCCGTGGGCTTCTGCTTCGTGTCTGATGCCATCCCTCTGCATCTGAGTGCTCTCTGGAGGATCAGGCCCCAGCAGCCCCAGACCTGTCTGTGCTGAAGACTGAGACCATCGTGCCCTCTGGCTGTGGGGGTCCCCACTCCCCACTTGGGCTTTGGCCTCTGTTTGATCCTGCCACTCCCCATTATTCCACTGGTGAGGTCATTTCATAGGATTCCCCTTCCTCTACCAATATACGCAGACCTATTTATCTCGGGGGCGGGTTTTTTTTTTTTAGCCAGCTCTACATACGTCATTGTTTTAATCTTCCATTAAAAGCTGCTCCCTTTCGCCCCTCAATTCTTTCTTTCACTCTGCTCAGAATTCCCTTTTTATTAATGAGGTGCCCCAAACTAAATAGTGTACAGCTGCCATTTCACCCGGGCTCTATGGACTGGAACAAGCAGTTCCCTGTTTTATAATGTAATACTTCTATTTATGCAGTCCGCTCTGGAATTGCTTTCTTACACCATTGCCTTCTGGGTTTCTCTCATTTAATGAGTATTAGGGTTTTTTTCCCCCTGAAGTGTATGAGCCGCTTTCGTCTAGATGATAGACTTCCTCTCTGTATTTCAGAATCCTTTTGTATTGTCTTTGGCCTGGAGTCATGTTTTTGCTCTTCACCCGCCTCCCTCCGACCCTCCACCCCCCTCCCATTCATATACTCTGGCTAGGTTTTTACTCTTTACTAATGACAAAAGGGAAAAATTATTAGGAAATATTCATATTGACATTAACAGTAAACTGGGTGTTGTTTTAGAAACTTCTTTAAGAAAACATCTTAAAATATATCTTCCCCTCCCCCATGGGTTGGCTCTTAAAAACTTCTTGAAAGAATGTCTTCAAGAAAAGGGACATTGTGGACCTGGCAGAATTAAGACATTGAAGGTCATCAACTTCCAAGTTTTGTCAACACACTTCAGAAAATCATCCCAGTTTTCTCCTCTCTAGCATAAGGATCGGGACATCAGTCTTCAGCTGGAAACGTCATGCATGGAGCAGAAGGAGCCTCGGGGGGTCTTCGAGCACCTTGGAGGAGCCCTGCCTGCTCTGGCCCTGAGCTGTGTATAAATGGTTGTGCTGTCTAGAGTTGTCAGTACTGGCATTCTGTCGTCATCTAGATGAATGACACTGTTCCTTCTCCCATCCTTCTTTTCCTCCTCTGTTCTCCATGTATCAGGAAGTTTTAAGCTATCAGAAATTACTTCCTTTCCTTTTCTGAGCTCAGTATCTCATACCCTAGTCTCGTAGCACTTTCTACAGGTATCAAGACGTCCCTTGCTGAGGCTGGTGGAATGAACTCTGGAATAGTTTCTCCCCTGTGGATGACAAAAGCATCATCTCTTCAAACGTGACTTGTTTACTTATGCCAGTGTGTTTTCCGGTCAGGTTCACCACATGAGCGTGTAAGCATGGAGAAGGAGAAATTGCCAAGGTCTCTTTGCCCTTCAGAACTTTGCGGTAGTGGCCAGGATTACACCTGCTGCTGGCTGCCTAACCCTTGAGAGACCTCACGGCCAGACATAGAACATCTAGGTCCTGCCTGCACCAGAGGGCTGCCTTGGCTGCTGGCAGTGTGCTAATAAATAGGCAACTGTCCCCTACATGGTCCTGCTTGTGGTCAGGCTTCATCCTTAATCAGTGGGCAGGCGGAGTCCTATACTGTATTGTCTTTAACCAGTATGATGATCTTTGAGTTATGCTTGCCTCCCTCACCCCCACACTACACACACACACACACACGCTCACACTCACTCACTCACACTTACACGCACTGGGCCTTCTCAAAAATGTCTTGGAAGAGCACATCTCAGAGAAAAGAAAGCAACCTAACCAGGTGAGGTTCCCTGCCATGCCAACGTTTTTTTATTGGGACCTGGTCTTTTGATTATTGACTTGAGTGTATTTTCTGCAAGACTAAGTGGTCTGTTGACTTTGTTGGGATTTGGTCCTTTCATTTCATCCCCACACACAGGTAGAGGTAGAGATAATCCGTCGTGGTGGGCCAACACACTGGGTTCTATCTCTCAGTTGCTGGCACGGCTGTTTACTTCCCCTTAGTTGACCAGAAGCTCTTGGAAGATGGAATACTCTCATAGGTGGGTCATGTGTAGGATCAGCTTCCCTGTTTGCTTATTAAAAAGGCATTTCTGGCTCCTGGGTGAAACTGTAGTTAATTTCTCTCTATCAGTGCCCTGGACTTCTAGAAGACAAGGGGCCCTTTGTGTTTGGCCCTCACCTCCTCCTCCTCCTGTTTTCTCTCTTAGCCTTGCCTTAACTACTTTTTGTTTCTTGTAAACCTAGATTTCCAAACTTTGCACAGATGTAATTTAATAATTGTTTATTGAGTGCCTACTATATACAAGACTTTATGAGTTGGGGGGCACAGCTGACATCTCCGCTCCGTTCTTAGCGTGGATACCCTGGTTAATGCGGCAGCCCAGGCATTCGAGACAATCGGACGATGACTCAGGTTACAGAGGACATGATCATTCAGAGTTTGAGAGAATATTTTGCCTGGAGCAGAAGACAGCATCCCCCCTTTACTGACACATCTTTGGCGTTCAAGGTAGTGGATTCCTGGGATCAGGAGGCGCAGGCAGCTTGCCAAGGGGTGATGTGGTTTTGGTGACAGCCTATGCTGAAAAAAATGAGGGATCATTTTTTTGAGGGTAGTTTCAGGGAGTTCTGCTTAACACACACAGCTTAAGAGAATAAGAAAAATGTACTGTTTTCCACTTTCTCGTTTTGTTTTGTTTTTATTTTTCAAAATTGGCATAAGGCTGCCCTCTAAATATGAAGTACATGTTTTTTTGCGTGAATAGCTATATGCAATTTCTATGTGTTTTTCTTATAGCACTAAAATATGTTGTGGCCATTTCTCTATTTCTGAAGCATTGTTTTTGTAAAACCAAACAGCTATGTTCTTTCTTTTTTCCTTTTTATTGTATGTCTTGTCGACAGGGCTTGGGGAAGGCTTAGGGATAACGTATTTCCTTTTTTTTGAAGATTTGCACCTGAGCTAACATCTGTTGCCATTCTTTTTTTTTCCTTCTTCTCCCCAAAGCCCCCCAGTACATAGTTGGATATTCTAGTTGTGGGTCCTCCTAGTTCTGCTACGTGGGACGCCACCTCAGCGTGGCCTGACGAGCTGTGCCATGTCTGTGCCCAGGATCCGAATCTGTGAAACCCTGGGCTGCCAAAGCGGAGTGCGTGAACTTGACCACTTGGCCACGGGGCCACAGGGCTGGCCCTGGATAAAGTATTTCTAACTACACAAGTTAAACTCAAAACAAATTGGGGTGGCTGAAATTTAAGCACTTACGGAGGAATGGTGAAAATAGGACTTTGTTTTAAATACATTCCCTGAGGAAGGACTGTTTGGACAAGGATGGTAACCTGCACTGTGCTTTTTAGAAAGGTACTTTACAATGCAACGATAGAGAGAGCATTATATATCGACATGAAAGAGAACATAATATTGTTAGATGGAAATTGGAGTTTACAGAATAACGTAAAGTTTGAGTCTATTTTTTTTTCTCTTTTTTCTTGGTGAGGAAGATTGTCCCTGAGCTAACATCTGTGCCAACCTTCCTCTATTTTCTCTGTGGGATGCCACCACAGCATGGCATGATGAGTGGTGTGCAGGTCTGTGCCCAGGATCCAAACCTGCAAATCCCGGGCTGCTGAAGTGGAGCACACGAACTTAACCAGTACAACACCGAGCCAGCCCCAGATTCTTTTTTTTTTTTTTTAAGTAGTTTTCTTAATTTTAAACTAACCATTCTAAGCAAAGCTTGTCATTGGCATCTCTCACTGTTTCCTGGAGGGGGTCTATTTATATGGAATCTATAGAGTGTTGGGCACATGGCAAGAGCTCAAAGATTGGTGGTGGTGGTGGACAGAGCTATTAGCAGAATTGCTAATGATCTAGCAGGTTGTAAATCGTGCTTGAATTTTGTTCTTGGAGATAGTTTTCTGTTTGTCAGTGTAGAGTATACATAGTTTGATTACTGTCTGATTCTCTTGCGTTTTGCATCTACATGGAAAGGACAGGAGTAGTTCTTAGGGTGTATACTGTCTTGTTTTTCTGTTGGAACAGAGTTCCTGATTTGCCTTAATTAGTCCTCTAACAATCTACAAAGGTCAGCGCCAATTGCCTGTTCATTTACATTTGTAATTGTGATGGCTTCTGATTACATATTCCTTGTCTTAGTCCTTCCTCTAAATGTATGCTAGTGTGTCGTCCCCCCCACCCCGCCACCCCACGCATACGCATGCGCATGCCCCAGACCAGTGTGGAAGCCGAGGACCTGACTCTTCATACAAGAAGCCTTTGTGGCAATGGCCCAGCCTTCCCTGGAACTTGAGTGTCTGCTGTGGAAAGGCATCTCAGAGAAGCTATCGTTTCTAAGTTAGGATATAATGAAGCCAGAGTTGGGGAAATTACGTCGACGCCAGGCAAGAAATCTGAGAGCCATTATCTACGAGCCTTCTTGAACTGGGTAATTAAGGGCAATTAAACTTTTCTGCTTGTTCTCTGCAAAATATGCTACTGATCTGGTCTCTTGGAAGGTGGACATGTGTAGTGCTGTTTCCCTGCTGTCCCCTGCTCGTGGTCTGGAAGCGTCCCTCTGGAGAAGATGTGACATCATCAGGATAGTCACTTGGGCAATGGGTCTAGAGTTTACAAGCTCCCACCTGATCTGTTTCCGCTCTGTCTTCTCCAGGAGAGACGAGCATCCACACCCAGACATTCTACCTTTTAGAAATTACGCGAGACCTGGCTGTAGTAGCCTGAGTTGTGATGATTCTTACTCACTTACCCTTTCATATTGTAGATCCACCATTCACTAGGTGCTTTATTTTTATGGTAGGATGAAAGCTACCAGTGATTTTTTGCTTTATTTCAGTATATAAAACTAGAGCATCCATTGCTCTCTACATTGGGCTAGACACACGGCTATACACTGCCCGGCCAGTTAGCCTTGTTCTTGGTTGGGGCCTCTAGGTTGTCCTGCATGCTGTCCCCTTGAGTAGGTAGTAGTGTGTGCCCTCTCAGCCACTCAGCACTGCCCACTCTGAGAGGCAGCAATACTGTGGCTGCTCCCTTCTAGGGAGGGTGACACCAAGTGGCACAGCAAAAGGAAAAAGGCATCTGCTGGTGGTTACTGGAATTAGGAGAGACTGCGTGTGTTGAGGGTGAGTGTTGGGGGTCCTCTGTGTAAGGATATGAGCATGCCAGAGAGCCCGGAAATACAGGAGTCCCCGAGGGAGACACAAAGTGTCATGTCAAACCAAGTGTTACTTTAGTGTAACTTTATGGCAAGTCACCTTGGAAAGGGGTGTCCAAGGAACTTGAAAGTTTGAAACTTGACCCTCAAGTGAACATGGATTGCTAGCTAGTGAGTGGGTGTTTTTGCCGAGTGAGGGATTAGAGTTCTGTGCCCAGATTTTATTTGAGGAGAAGGGCCTCTTGACAGTGACGTCTGCAGTGGGATGCAGCGGTCATCATTTACTTTCCCCCGTATGTGTGCAGATGCCTTGTCCCAGCCTCTGCACTTAACACCTCCTTTGTTGCCCAAATGTATTTTTCAGGAGAAATAATAACTTGTACTTGTTTTGCCTTTAAAAATGTGCAAAGAAGCCATTTCTTGGGCTACTTAAATCCTATATTAAACTTGTTCCTGACCTTGGTAGGGGGCCGGGGAGGAAAATAGAACCTGCATCTCTTTGCTTACAGAAATAGTTCAAAGGCTTCTTCTCAGACTTAGGGATGTTAAGGAACCCCCTTCAAACTGTGACCCAATTATGAGAATTATAGCCCCAAATGATTTTTTTCAAACATGGACTAGCAGTGGAAAGTTTTGTGGCCTTCTAAATCAGTATGAGCACCGTCCACAGTTCCTTGCTGCTTGGGTTTCCAGATCCCTTGAGAGCAGCAAGGCAGCTTCTCCAGATTCTCTGCCCATCCAGTATGGTAGACACAAGCCACATTTGGCTATTCAAGCTTAAATTAATTAAAGTTAAATAAAAATTTAAAATTCTATTTCTCTGTCATACTAGCCAAATTTCAAGTGCTTCACAGTGAAATGTGCCTCATGGCTACTTTGGTGGACAGGACAGATTTATAGAATAGTTCAGAAAGTTCTGTAGAACAGCACTAGGATCCTTCAGATTTCTGGCAGGCCTGGGCTGGGTTTGGGCCCCATTCTCTGTAATGTTCTTTGGCTTCCATTGTAAAGAATATGGTATCCACCCGCTGCCCGCTTTCTCTTGGCCTTCTTAGGGTGTGTCTTTTATTGCCTTTCCGTCTCTCTTCTTTCTTTTCTCAGTTTTTCTCAGAATGGGAAAAATATGCTTTCAAATAGGCTTTTAATTTTGGCTTTGCCACTTAATCCTATTCCATTAGCAGTTTCCAGAGAGTTCGAAAGGACTTTGTAAAGATGTATCTTTCAAAGTAGGTGATAAGGGGCTTTTTTATAGTTTCGTACCTCAAGACTATCTTGAGAACTTTTGTGTATATGTTAATAAAAGGAGCTATTTATTGCTTTAAAAGATCCTTGACCTCTGCTCTAATTAGAATTTTAAAAGTGGACAGTATGTGATTTTTCTTAGAACAGGCCTGTCTGTTGTTTTAACTGAAAATTTTTTCCAAAACTGTCGTCATCGTGTGAATTCAAAAAAAGAATCTGTGCACTTTCCTCTCACCGTTCTCATTGGATGAAAGTTCGGTTAGGATAGAGTTCTTCCTCCTGGACCGCCTTAGGTCACCTGGGGCTGCCATAACAAAAGACGGCGGACTGGGTGGCTTGTTCTCACAGGGCCTTCTCTCTCTGCGTGCATGTCCCTGGTGTGTCTCTATATGTTATAATCTCCTCATAGGGACACCTGTCAGGTTGGATTAGCGCCCACCCGAAGGGCCTCATTTTAACTTAACCACCGCTTTAAAGGTCCTCTTCCAAATGGAGTCACATCTGAGGTTCTCGGGGTTACAGCTTCAACATATGAATTTGGAGAAGACAGTTCAGTCCATAATATAGACATTCTGACATCTGAGGCCAGTTTCTTATTTCTTTTCCATGACCCTTTTGGATGTGGCAGGAGGGTAGGACGTGGAGGTAGACGCAGAGGGAGTTGGGGAGACCCTGGACGTGGCCTTCCAGCAGCGTTGTCAGTGCCTCTGGTCCCTTCCGGGTTTTCTGCTCTCAGCTCTCAGTCCTCGATGAGGACCTTGGCATGTAAAGAAACAGAGTGAGCTCCTTGGAAGGGGACTCCCAAGGAAGGTGGAAATGCCGGGGGAAACTTATTAGGACAGGAAGGGTCAGAGCGCTGTTTCCACTGAGCCTGCTTTCCCGTGAGTCCTTTCTCACCTGTCCTGACACAGACTCCACTCAGATCTCCTACTGGGAAACCCCAAGGGTGCGGCCAGCCAGCCCCTTGTAGGGATGTTCTTGTGCCTGTGAAACTTGACAGTCTTAGCATCAACACACCTTGCCCTTGTTGAGGGTGCTGTGGCAGGCTGTTGTGTATGAGGCTTGTGTGGGAGGGGTTTATTGAAAAGTGACTCCTCTCTGTTGCCCACTGGTGATTTATGGATGGAGTCAGTAGCCCTGGGTTTTTTTTTGCTCTGGTTAGGGTAAATGCCTCCAGGGCCTTGCCACATGCTCTGACCTGCTGTGGTATAGAATTCTCCATGGTGTAAATGGATTGGGCTTCCATCCAAAGGATTTCGGTTGCTGGAAGTACAAGAGGACTTATCCTTGGTTATACCTTACTCTGTGTCGAATACTCCAGGCTTGACATCACATAAAGGTCCTAGTGCATAAATTTTCACCCTTAATAACTTTCGTTTAGGACCCATCCTTCACATGTGTCCACAGGGCATCCTCATTCCCAACTCTCATCTTTCCCAGATGTGAGCCTGGGAGTCAGGCTTCAAGGCCGACCTCCAGAGGGGCTTTCCTTTACTGCAAGAGTATGAAGCAAAGGTGTGTCCGCCCCTTCACAGCCAATCCTAGATGTCTCTAGGGTTCTGCTGTTCCCCACTGTGCTCAGCGCCACGTGTGGCTGGTGGCTGCCAACTGGACAGTGCAGACAGAGGACATTTCCTTCCCTGCAGAAAGTTCTCATGGACAGTGCTGCTCTAGACGGTGGCAGAGCTGGGCCTCGGAGCAGAGACCCAGGGCTCAGGGCAACATTCTACCCACTGTGTCCCGCCTCTTTGCTGTGAGCCAACAAACTCCTCCAAGGGACAAGTGGTGCTTTGCCCCAGGACGGGGTTCTTCATATCTAAAGAGGAATATGATCCATTGCTGGATTCTCTCAGGGTAGAAATGAAGAAATCTCGGAGACTGAGGCTGGAGGAGGGGCAGCCGTTATTTGTGACTCTGCATACATCAGACTGCAAGCCTTGCTCTTCTCTGAGACTTGGAAATGGTTTGCATGGTTTTCTGAACATTCAAAGCCCTTTGGTGATGTTCTTGTGTGAGTCAGTTCCAGAAGCACTGAGAAACCCCAAAGAGTAGAGAGGGCAGCTCTCATCTGGTCGGCTTGGGAAGGGGTCTTTGAGTGTCACCCTGTCCCAGGCTGTCACTGGCGCTGGAACCTTGTGAGGCACTTACAGGATGAGGATATGGCCTGGCCATCGGCCATGCAGACTTGTGTCCACCTCAGGCATTTTTATGGTAATAACTGGGACTTTGTAGTAGATGTTAGCTGGAATTTGGCTTGTGAACCTTGAATTATTAACAAAATAACAAAGGCTGTGTAGGCAGTAAAAATCAGAACAAAATCAAAATTGGGGCCAAGATTTCTGAAAAAAGGGAGAGAGAGAAGGTACAAGGGGGACGGGCAAGTGCTGAAGAGTTTGGAAATGAAGAGGCATGAGTAGGGAAAAGACAATATTTGACTTTCCTTGCTTCTTTTAGAGAAGAACTGTGGCTGGGGAAGATAAGACTGATTCGAGTCCAGAAGTGGACTTCATTTATCCTGCAAACATGGACGCGTCCTTAGTATGGCTAGGCACCACTCTAGGTTCTGGGGAATCTGCCAGCAGGGAGAGAACACAAAGTCTGGAGTTTTCCCTTGAGTAGAGGGGAGACAGACGCTAAGTAAACAAATATAGAGTGTCAGGTGTGCAAGGTGCTATAAAAATAGAGCTGGGCAGGTTGAGACGGAGAGCTGTTTTATATAAGATGCTCTGAAAAAGTCTCCCTGGGGAGGTGACATTGGAGCTGAGCAGGAGGATGGTGAGCAAGAGCAGTCCTGGCAGAGGGCCCGGCAGGTGCAAAGCACCTTGGCTGGTTGCAGGAGCATGAAGGCAGGCAGAGGACTGGCGAGGAGGAAGTGTGCTGGGAGTTGTGGTCCCAGCAGCCCGGTCACATGGGCCCTGGCAGGGCGTGGGGGGATTCGGCTTTTGCTCCCATCAAGATGGGAAAGGTCTGAGCAGGGAGGTGGCAGTGTGACTTCACTGTTCAGGTTGCTATGGAAACTTGACTGCACATCTACCATAGTTCAGATGAGAGTTGTCTCCCTGCCCCCCACCCCATCACCTCACCTAAAGGAGACCCTCCAGGCAGGGAGGAGAGAGGGTGCTACAGTGAGCAGCCTCTCAGGAAACCTTGTGAGCAGGGATGACTACAAGTAGAGGGGCTCCCGTTGTCACTGAACTGCTTAGAAGACACTCCCTGGGATCAGCATGGCTCTTTGGAGTTCTCTGCTTTAGCCCGGGGGTCAGCAGTTGTTTTCAAAAAGCAAAATCCTTTCCTGGTGACTCACTGCCTAAGTGTGAAGCACAGGAAAGACTTCTGTCCTTTTGACTTGAGGTTGCGTTGTCTGTACTACAACGTAAACACCAGACACGAAGAACAAGAAACTGGCTCTGGTCAGCGTATGTGTTAAGATGACAAAGCAAAGTAAGAATCTTTCATCTCCTCTTGCCCTCCACCTTCTGAGGGGCGTTCGCATTCCGAGGAGCATCTTGGTATATAAGATCACGATGTGTATTTCCAGGACAAGCATGTCATTTCACTACTTGCTGTTGTAATCCAAAAAGAGCTCAGGCCCCCCAACACTGTTCTCTTAGTGCCCCCGGTGCTGCGTGTCCAGTGGTCATTATCCCATTCTGGAAGGGCTGATGACCCAGCTCTGACTTGCGTGTCTAGCCAGCCTTTGACAGACGGGCCTGATCTAATTCTGCAGCCATTTTATTCTCCGTGGACATGTGCCCAGACCCCTGGCGGATCTGAAGACTTCCTTAGAACACATAAGACCAGGGAGATTTGGGCCATACTGTCCTGTTTTCTCTGGGATTTGCTTTAATCAGGAATGTAGACTGGTATGTGTGTGCGTGTTTCCGGTAGGGTGTGCAGGCAGGCACAGAGCTTTCAATGCCTTCTGGAAGGCACAGCTAATTGGGAAATAGTGATTCTTTCTCAATCACTGTTTTGGGGCTACTTCTCCCCCCTTAGGGTCTCCTCGGGATTCTCAGGCTCACAGTGAAAGACCCCTGGAGGGAAGGATGTTGGTATATTTCATGGATATTGGGAAAGAATGTTTTAGCCACACCTGGCTGCCGTGTGTGAGGACAAATTTAATTTATTTTAAAAATCTAGCCACAGGCAGCCTCTTCTGTTTATTTCTTTAGGGGGGAAACACTGAAGAGCATCAGCGAGCTATGGTTTGCATTTGTTTTCTTCCAGATTTGACCAGCCAGCAGAAGAGAGATTATCTCTAAAGGATATGAAAGGTTTAATCATTTTGTTTTTATTAAAGTTCATCATAACTTTTTTTGTCCTGACGTGCCCTAGTAGAACAGAAGGGAGAGAAGAGGAGGTAATATAAATATACACAAACCCCCAGGCATTTGGTTAATAAAACTAATGGGCGGCACCATGTGGGGAGGAAGTGGTTGGATGGCTGGGGACAGCAGGCTGACCAGGGCATGTTGTGACAATGCTGAAATGTGGCCAGCCTCTCACAAGCTTCCTGTCCACTTCCAGCAGACACTTGTCCTGGGGAGCTCGTGGCTTTCATTAAACAGAAAGAGAGGAAGCTCCAGCCATTGACTTCCTCTATCGTGGTTCTCAAGTGGGCTGGATCCCCAAGCCGTTTCTAGCTAAAGAAGTCTAAATTTACAGAGAACAGTAGAATTTACTTCTGTTGGATTCTCCCACTCCTTGTCATAACAATGAAATGTTTGAACCTGGATCTTCTGACAGCCTCTGAGGTTGTGTGCATGTGTTTCATGAAACAGCAAAGTTGGGATAAAAATAGTCTTTAGTTTTTGGGTGGAAAGCCTGTCCTATAAATTATGGTGAAATGGAGTAGGTAGGATCCTAGATTAACAGGACTTTTGGCTCATTTTCCCTTTAGGGCAGTAAAAGAAGCTTATTTCAAAGTTAACTCAATTGTCCAAAATCACCTGGGTGTGGACTGGAGTCACCGCAGGCTTGGGCGGGCTTCCCTCCCCTCTAGGCTGTAAAACTCTGCAAAGGCGTGACTGTTTGGAATTCCAATGTTGTATCACCTGAGAATGATGAAATTGCGTTCACTCCTTTCTTCTCATGAAGGCTCAAAATTTGTCTTGTACCCGTTAGCCATTTTTTAAGCAGTGGGATTAAAGTGTTGTCATTTTGTTAAACCTGCCTTAAGCACGTGGTTCACTTAACCCTAATATGTACCAGTCTTTAAGTTTGGGCTACGTTAGGTCTTTATAGTACTTTGTCCCCTATTTTTATGTGGGGACGGTTCATCAGTGGAGAAGCAGCTTTTCTAGTGGCAGTTGCAACTTTCGTTCCTTGAATCAAATGGAACTGCATTGAGGAGGCTTCGACCCAGCTGTTCGTATGAGTGAATGACTGGGCCCCTGGCAAGGGGTGTGGATGGTCACATGCTCCATCAAGGTTCCCTTGGGGGCTGGGGACCCCCTGGGCTCCTGGGCTGTGCCCGGTAGTGCTAGGGGCCTCCATGAGGAGCTGTGTTGGATGGAAGGTTCCCTGTAGGGCTGGGCTCAGACCAAACCACATCTCTCTCTGAGAAAGAAACCCAGAGCCCAGAGGCTGCCCCGAGTTTGCAGGCATCTGCCGCACCCAGCTGGCGGTGGTCCAGGTGGAAGAGTGTGCCAAGCAGCCCGACGGTCTGTAATTTTGGAATTCCTTTATGGGAGTTACTTGAACCAGTGAGGGGGCAGCTTTCGTGGTCACTCTCAGCTGGAGTTGTATGAACAAAGGCAGGCCCATATCTTTCCCTTAGGCTATTATCCACAGGGTAGGCAGCCCTCGGTGAGAGGAAGAGAGACCTGACTGCGCCCCTAAGCCAGACTTCCGTCTCAGGTTGCACTGGATGACCACAGAAATTCTGGTTTGTATATGAGGTTTAGGTCCTGTATTTTTGAAGCTGTGTAGACTATGAAGATAGTAAAAGGTGGGGAAGCAAAAAAAATATTCTTTCATCTCATAGCATTCAGCTGTGAGTTAGAGGCACCCCAAGAGTGGCTTACGTGTATTAGGGATTTCATTTTTCCTCACACAAGCAGACTTGGGAGGAGGGCAGTCAGGTGCAGGAGTGAAGACCACATGGGGTCAGCAGGAACGCAGCTTCCTTCCTTCTTTCCACACAGCGGTCCTCATGGTCTCAAGCTGACTGCTCCATCTGTGCTCCAGGCTGGAGGAAGGCAAAAGCACATGCGCCACTGAAGTTTGCCTTTTTTTTTTCCTAAGATTTTATTTTTTCCTTTTTCTCCCCAAAGCTCCCCGGTACGTAGTTGTATATTTTAGTTGTGGGTCCTTCCAGTTGTGGCATGTGGGACGCCGCCCCAGCGTGACCTGAAGAGTGGTGCCATGTCCGTGCCCAGGATCCCAACCAGCAAAACCCTGGGCCGCCAAAGCGGAGTGCACGAACCTAACCACTTGGCCATGGGGCGGCCCCAGAAGTTTGCCTCTTTAAAGAGCTTTCTCCAAAGCCTTGCCCAGTTACTTCCTCTTGCATCTCATTGGCTGAAACTCGGTCACATGACTCTTCCTGGACAGAATAGAGATGGGAGATGCAGTTTTTAACCGGTGATAATGCCACCCCAAATAAGATGAGCATTCTTCTCACAAAGAAGTAGTTATTAGGAAGGCAATTAGGAGTCTTTGCTACGCATCTTTTAAAAGATAAGGAGGGGATTAAGTAAACTGTGTTACAGTTATGTGGAAATTTGGGTAGCCATTCGGAATAATGTTCTTAATTAGCATTTAAAGATATGGAAGAAAGCTCAATAGACAGGGACGCAAGACACAAAATCATGTGTAATTGTCCTAGTTGCCTTTAAAATATATATATAAATATACTGAGATGTCATCACTGATGATGGGTGATTTTTATTTCCTTCATACTTTTTCACATTTTCAAGATTTTCAACAATAGGCACTTATTGCTTTTATGATCAGGAAAAAAATGGCAAACTTTAAGCCTAAGGAGTAGAGAACTTGGTAATTACTACCTCATATATGAAATATACTTGATGGAAAAAATAAAATGAGTAATAAAGGGGAAAATCTATAAGCGTGTAGTGATAATGGAATGATGATGAGTAACTGTAGTGCCATGGATTCATCAAGAACAAATCCCATCATACTAATAAGATAAAATGAAATAATGTACATGAATTCTCATTGAAAAGGGAAGTTGTATTGTACAAATGCAAACTTATGTTCTGAGGGCTCTAAATGTACTTCAGAAACATTCGCCACTCTCTCTGCAAGCATCCTTGCAAGGTTACTCAGTGGCATTTCTTTCCCCCATGTTTGCGTTGGAAACATTGGGGTATGTTGAGCTTTGTAGCTGTTTGTTAAGCCCCTGGCAGTTATAAACACTAAGTTCTGTGAGAGAGTATGAAAGAGTAGAAGAAATGACCCCTGCCTGTCATCCTTTTAGGGGATGTGACACACACACACATACACACACACACACACATGATTAACAGGGTTCAAGATGATCAATTGTAATTACCAGATAGTGGGGCAAGGCATTAAATATCCTGGGCTTTCGGAGGTGTGAGGAGTTCTTGAGTTGAATGGGGAAGCTCCAGGGAGCGGGCTCCTGTTCCTGGAAGGATGGATGGGTAGTAGCGGTGCAGTAAGATCCTAGTGGTGTTGAGGGAGTTTAAGAGTTCGGGCAGGGGTCAGTGAGCAGGCCTTTCGAGCTAGAGAAAGGATCTGCAGCAAGGGCCAACAATTGTGGCCTCATTTTCTGCCATCATCTGTATCTAGCTTCCTCCATTTTTCCCTCCATCACACCAGACAAGTAGGATTGCAAGTGTGAATATCATAGATGTATTAAAAACAAATATATAAAAACTCCTGTCTTTCCCATAATACCCTAATCACATTCAGAGCCTAAAGGGAAATTTTCACATGTGTTGAACCCTGACTAAAAAAAAGACTAATAAACAGGAATAAAATATTGATTTCTGGGCTATTTGTGTTGAGGGGAACTGTCAGTGCTAGTGAGAGTTCCATTTTTATTTAACATTTTCATTAGTAACTTGGAAACAATAAATAGTAAATGAAATTTGCATACAATCTAAAATATTTATGCAGTAATGTGTATAATTGCAAATACTTAATAGAAAAATTATGTAATTGGACTAGAGATGTTAGGAATCTTACTGTATTTTATTTTCAATTGCACTTGTTTAAAAATTTTTTATTTTGATGTAATTCCCAACTTAAAGAAAAGTAATGTAAAGAGTAAAAAGAATTCTCATGTACCTTTAGCCAGATTCCCCAAATGTTGACATTTTACCGTATTTGCTTTATCAAGCTCTCTGTCACACACATACACACACTCTGCAAGTATATGTAGAATGCATAGATAGATAGATACACACATTGTTAGTACTTTTTGGAATCATTTCAGAGTAAATTTCAGACATGGTGCTGTTTGATCTCTAAGTATGTTAGTATTTTCTAAGAACAAGGATGTTGTCTTATAAAACCACAGAAAAAGCATCAAAATCAGAAAATTAACATTGATACAAAACTACTGGGTAGTCTACAGACCTTATTCAAATTTTCCTAATTATACCCTTATATGAAAGGAAAATCCCAGATTACGAGTTATATTCAGATCTCTGTCTTTTCTTTTTTTTGAGGAAGATTAACCCTGAGCTAACTACTGCCAATCCTCCTCTTTTTGCTGAGGAAGACTGGCCCTGAACTAACATCCGTGCCCATCTTCCTCTACGTTATATGTGGTACACCGTATTTGCTTTATCAAGCTCTCTGTCACACACACACACACACTCTGCAAGTATATGTAGAATGCATAGATAGATAGATACACACATTGTTAGTACTTTTTGGAATCATTTCAGAGTAAATTTCAGACATGGTGCTGTTTGATCTCTAAGTATGTTAGTATTTTCTAAGAACAAGGATGTTGTCTTATAAAACCACAGAAAAAGCATCAAAATCAGAAAATTAACATTGATACAAAACTACAGGTTAGTTATTTTGTAGGCGTGTTCTTCAATTTGGGTTTGTCTGATGTTTCCTTGTGATTAGAATCAGACTATGCATTTTAGCAGAAATTCCAAAAAAATATTATTCTTCCTAGTGCATCATATCAGGAGGGACATGATATTGATTTGTCTATTTATTGATGATGTCAACTTTGATCACTTAGTTATGGTAATAGTTAGTGGTTAGTTATGTTAGTCATGAGTTAGTAATTATGGTGCTTAGTTATTCATTGTAAAGTTACTATTTTCCCCTTTGTAATTAATGAGAGTCTAGTGAAGAGATACGTTTGGAATCTATTTAATAAGGAACTTTTAAATGGGATTATTTGGAAATATATTTGCTAATAAAAGAATGAGTAGGTAGAAATATTTGGCAAAAAGAAAGTAGTGTGGTCATTACAGTTGATTTTTAAAGCTTATGTATTATTTACCAGTTTCCAGATGATTAGGTAATTCAGCAGACCAGCATACTGAAAGAGTGGAAAGAATTTTTCAAAATGCCACTGGCCACTGATGGTGGAAATGAGTGAGGAATGGTGAACTTTGAAAATAGCCAAGTAAGTGATGATAGCATTAGAAAGAAGATCCAGCATTAGCTTGGCCAAAGCCTGAGTAGCAGGGTCTTAGGAATGTGAAGGTTGGAACTATAAGTCTTAACTCATTTCTAATTCTTTTATTGAAGGAAATCAAACACCTTTGGTTCTCATCGGTGTACTCTGTGTCAAGCATCCCTCTGGTTGTCGAAGGCTGTGGCTGGCCAGCCCCGGGTCAGTGCAGAGCGGGGTAGGTAGCTGTGTGCAGGAGTGCAGAAGGGAAGGTGAGGGCTCTGGATTTCAGCTTGCTGTTCAGTGTTTCTAGTTCCCTCCAGTCTCGCAGTACTTTTTTCATATAAGACTTAGGAAGAGGATTTGATTAGCTTTCCGTCTTCCTCTGCTCAAGCTAATAAAAATCCTAGATCCTTGTTCCCTTACATTTCCATCTTCCCTTTCTCTGAAGGGCACAGACAACAAGGCCGACCTTTGACCTGGGATGCCTCAGAAGGTACAACCCCATCTTCTCCTTCCACTCTTTACTCTGACTTGCTTCGGTGGAAATACAGCCTTCTGGTTTTTCTTCTTACGTCAAATCATTGTCAGTTCTTTCTCCTGTCCATTCTTAGAATTCCCACCAAACCCCATTCTTCCCTTTCTTCCTTTCTGGAGGTAATTATTCCTCTTTCATCTTCAAGGTGTACATAGACTAGGGCCCAATCTCCAACTCCTTAAGTGAACAGAGCTCTACTGAGCCCCTGGTGAAGCGATGGAGATAGAGGAGCTGCATGTGGATGGGATGTGCCCTGTGCCCGAGGGAGCTCACTGTCTAACAAAAAAAGATTCCTAAAGAGACCATTGACCTAGACTCAGAAAACTGCCGATAAGCGGATGTATAAAGGGCATGGAGATGTTCTCCATGGCTAAAATATAGAGTGTGAACGGGTGGAGAGGGCAGAAGTAAGATCTGAGTGAGAGCAGGAAGAACCATGTTCTCCATGAGAAGGGGAATTTGGACTTTCCTCTTGGAGAACCGGGAACCAGGAGATGCTCATACCTGGCAGAGTCATGTGACCCCTCCCTGTTTTAGACAAACAATACTGGAAGATGGAAGGCTTTGAAGGTGAAGCTCATGTAAGATGAAAGATAAGGGAGGATCTGGGCTAGTGGAATAGGGGAGGTGGTGAGGGTGAGACACTTAGTGCTGTTTAGGTGGTTCCATCTGGGAGAAATGGGGAGAAGGCAGCTAAGGATGGTTGTCAGGTGTCTGGCTGGGTCCCTAGGTTGGTACTGATGCTCTAAGTGGGGGAGAGCAAGTCAAGAAGCAGGTATGGGTAAGAAAGGAGCATGGAAAGGATGTTATTGAAACCACACATTCTTCCCTCATCTCCCACTTTTCTAAATGGATATAATGCTTAATCTGTACCACAGAGTCTTACACATAATTATAATTATGTATTGTTTGTCTCATATTGTTCCAGAAAGATTTGACAGCCTTGTTTGGCTGATTATTTAATATCTGCTTACTGTTCATCCCTAAAATTGTAAACTTTTGTGGGGAGGGACGGTGTCTTATGCTACAAGTGTAGCACCTGGTCTAGGATCTGTCCTGTTGACAAGTAGCTCAGCTAATGCCATCCTTCCTCAGGTGCCATCTTGCAGAATTCCTGTGGGTCCTGTGGTGGCTCTGAGCATGCCCTGTCCCACACACATACTCTGGTAATCCCTGTTGCTATTGTTGGCTTCTTCTTGGCTCTACAAACATTCACCCCCTTTGATGATTAGTGCGAACTAGCCAGAAAAAAACCCCAAATGGGTTTGCATGTTGACCAGGAATATCATCAGAAGAGGAAAACTGCCACCTTGAGAAAAAAGTGTTTTGTCATGTACAATGTCACTTCTCTTTTGTTTCTGCAAAGACCATACTCTCCCTGGGTCCACAGCTTTTCACCTGGGCCAGAAATTTGACGGGATGTGATTGCGTGAGCAAAAACAGATGATCCAACCAAAATAAATGGATTACAGGTTTAAACCAACATCAACAATAAATGGGAGAAGAGTTGAACTACTCTACTCATTGGCTCCAGAGGGCACTAGCTCCTAGGATTAGGATGTTGCTCCTTGCGCCCTTCAGATTTGGGCATGTTTTGTCTTCTAAAAGGTACTTCATTTGTCTTTCCATACTGTGGATAGAAGGGGGACACACTTAGGAAACAGTACTTGTCTTCCTACTCAGGATGACACAGAACTCACCTCTCCGTCTGTTAAAGTGCACATTCCCGGTGTTCTGTTACCTGGAGATGCCCTTCTGGACTTTGCCCTACCCTGCTTAACAAGTGCTGGTTTTTCTAAGTTTTGTGTAACTGCTCAGGCTTATCACATAATATGCTCCCCTGCCATCATTGGCTTCGTGGAATAGAATGAAGGATGCACTTCTCTCAGCAGGTCACAGAGGACAGGTTTCTGGTACATTTAGGCCTGGGGCTGAGGATGCCGACTGGATCATCTCAGGCTCCGGTAGTGAGACTTGACCCTGGACCCTCCAGGTCAGCTTTGCTCAGCCTGCAGCTGGGAAGCATCCACGTCAATGAGATGCATTCTTAGTGTATAAGCAACTCTCCCTCCAAAATAAGGAAAGCAATACATACTATTATTTTTTAAATTGCAGTGTGTGTGTGAACAGTTGGGAAATCCCACAGCCCATAAGGATGAGACTTCACCCTCCCCAAAGATAATGACTATTCATATTTTGTAGAACTTCCTTCCAGAAAGACTGTAATTTAGGGAATTTGGATATTTATTGCTTATTCTGTCATTCCCAGGTTATTTTCTGACTTCAGGTAAAGCTGGGATTGCAGGCTGGTGGGTTTGTGCTCGTGTCAGTAATGGAGAGGGGGAGAAGTGGGGTGGGGATTGGCTTCCATGAGAAAATGTCACTCTTGTGCATTGAATGTGTTCAAGGAGGTGACATTGCTTTGAAGAACCTCTGGGGTCGAGCGAAAAGGCCTGTGAATGTCCTCAGACATTCTGCTGTGACCCAGCACCCATCTCATTTCCTTCTGCATCTCCTCACCTCTTTGGAACCTTCCTGTGGCTCTCTCCTTTTTTCACGCAGCGAACATTCGGGACTTTTGGATCAGACCTGGTTGTGAGAGCTTTTAAAAGGCATGTGGGAGTTTAGGTCCCAGCTTTTCTGAGCTGGCTGACTTTGTTCAAGTTACATAACCCAGAAATTCTTAACTTTTTCAGGTAATTTGATGAATAAAATGATCTTCACCTCAGAAAAATGCATTTATACCAAAAATTTTGCCTGTTTACTTCAGGGGCCCCCAACTGCACACCTCTAAATCATCAGTTCTTCTGTCTGTAAAAGGAGATGCTCATGCACATTTTGGGGTCCGTCTCATTAATTCTCATATGACCGTTAAGTGAAAGAAGATGCATAAAAGGATCATACTTAGCCTGACGTCAGGCACATGGCTGATGCACTTTCTTTCTGACCCTCACGCTCTTTCTATACTGAAACGGCTGTGCCTTGGCCTACAGTATGTTTGTCAGGGGAGAAAAGTTAGTCTCATTTCACTTTTGGATCATTTGTTAGGATAGAGCCCTGGCAGATTTTCATTTTATCTGTCCACAATGATTTCTTTGTTTCTTTTTTCCCTCCCTCCACTTTGGGCATCTCATGGCCGGAAGCATCGAGTTAGATTTTTGGTTTGCAGCTCGGTACACCCATTTCCTTCCTGTGGGAGGGTCTGGTGTTGGTTGAGCTCAGAGAAACCCTGGGTCTGCCTTTCCCACTTACGGCTGTCCTGGAGTTACACAGAATCTTCAAGGTGTCATCTCCTCCACCCTCAAGAGCAAGGGAAGCCCTGCTCCAGATTTATGCTTCAAACAAGCATGAGTGGCATCACCATGTCCTTGGCCTGCAGGGCACACAGTTCCATTGGAGAATGGAGATACTGGGCAGATACCGGGGCCTTGTCAGTGGTGGAACTAGGAAGAGCCAGCCCTGACAGGGGAAACACTTGTTTGTTATGGGTTGGAGATGACCCTGACCACAGTGGTGGCCTGCCTCCTTGGCCAGTCGTGAGGAATGGGAGGCCCCCTCCATCTCAGCGCAAAAAGACTGCCTGTCTTCCTGATTCCTGTACGCTACCCCATAGACTGGGTCTTGACTCCTGCCCTTGGATTGGCACATTGGCTGGGCACAAAGACTGAGTTCATTCTTGGTGCTCACTGGATAACAAGCCAAGCACTAGTGCTAACAAAGGGCTGTCACAGCCCTGGTGCCTGACGTGACCCAGCACGGAGCCACCTTCAAGGAGAAGGCTCATCTGGAGCACTCAGCCTAACTCAGGACTGAGTGGGCTTGTTTGTAAAGTGAGAGCTCATCTGGATTACCAGGATGGGAGCTCAGAGAAATTCCTTTCCCATTGACGTCTTCCCCTTCCAGCCTATCTGGTCATTTGATTCCGGCTCTACCTGAGTAGATGGCAGTCACCTGTGAATACTTGGTGGCGGGACTCCTTCCAGTCACGGGTTCATTTCGAGAAGGTGGAAACTCTGTCTTAGGTTCTTATGCTAATGTTCCATCTTCTAGTTAAAATAGTTCATTAAAGTGGTTCAGCTGGCTGTCACTAGCCTGAGGATAGGAAGGAATGCAGAATCCACTTGTTAAATATTCTAGTGCCTAGACAGCTGTTTGCCTTACCTAATGCCTGCTCAGGCTCTCCCAGCTGGAAGTGCACTGACCCACATCTTCATTCACATCCTCCAGGATTCTCGGAGAGTCTGTCATTTTTCAGCCGACATCGTCATGACTCGTAATTGAACACCACTTCCATTGGATTGCCCGAGGATCCATCTTCAAAACTGTAATATCTGGATGTTTCCAAATAGCTTGCCGTGTGGATGATTGATGGCTTTCATTCTTGGTTCAGTTTCTGATTTAGGCCATAGTTGTTAGAACTGGAATTGGAAGTCCTAATGTGCACCATTAACGTGACATGGTTACATTGGTGGCCACTCAGGGAGGCCCAGGGGAACGTGGGCCATTTGAGAGGTCACCTGCTCTCTGCCAACATGATTTGGCACTTCACTCACAAGTTTATAGAAGGCTTTCAAAGCTTTATGTATGTGTCTTTCGATACAGGACAATCTGTTGCCAAGATATGATGCTTAAGCTATTGGAATGGCATGGGAATACTTTTGTATCTTCCCAAGATGGGGAGTGGATACCCCCTCAAAACTACATACAAATACCTGGCAGCACAATACTTTGAGCTGCTCCTCCATGATTGATGCAGTCTGTTTTCACATGTGCCTAATGTGTATTTAATGAAGCTTCCTCTGTGCCAGACATCTTCAAAGCCTTGAGGTCATGGTGGTGAACATGGGGTGGCAGGCTGAGGGCACCGCTGGTGCAAAGGCCCTGGGGCAAAAGGAAAGCCAGTGCAGCTGGTATGCCCCGGGGAGGGGAGAGGCAGGTGGCGTTGATCACCCGACCTGCCTTTGTAAGCAGGGTCCTGAGTCTGGGGTTTGAGGGCTATGGGAAACCCCTGGAGGAGGTTGAAAGTGGCCTGACAGGGTCAGACTTACCTGTAGGTTGCATAGTATACAATTTGTCACACGTTCCTGTTCTCGTGGAGCTTACTATCTCAGGAAGTGGAAGACACTGAAAATTAGACAGAAAATAGTTACATCTCTTCTTGTGTGAAAGAAAATCATGTGGACTCTCATGTTCTTACATCTCAGTGGTTTCACTTTTTCAGAGAGGATTTTTCTCTGATGCATTCTTCCTGTCCTGGGCTTTGGTTTACGAGGCAGCACAGTTTCGAGGTTGTTTTGCTCTCGTGAGACTGGAATTCTGAGGGTATAAGGAGTCATTGGTGTAATGAAATGTGTGTGTGAGCAGGGAAATAGTCTCTTTTCACAGACTTTGAGGACCACCACCTTGCATCTGGGGCTGCGGGGGTGCCCACGTGCCGAGCTTGCACTCCCCCACAGTTGGGGGCACCTGTCTGCATCTGAGTTGCTGTCTGTCCTTGTCCTGGGGGTTAGGTTCACTGTGCACTGTTACTAATGAGAGATTTCTGCCAAATGCGTAGAGGAGAGACCAAACGCCCCTAAAACTTTGCTGATATTGTTCTATAGCAAAGGGCCTTAAATATGCAGAAGGGGGACCTGCTGTGTGACAGTCTACAACAAGACAGCTCTGTGGCTGTAGGGAACATTAGGCGACAGAGTGCTTCCAGAAGAGCAGTGTGCACATACACAGCACAGAGGAAGCGCGTGTCTGCTGGCGGGGTGGTGGGTTAGCAAGTCATTTCGATGCAAAAGGAAAGGTGCAGGAGAAGGGCATAAACTGACCAGCTACTGTTGGCTGGGTGAGAGTAGAAGATGAAGAAGATGGTAAAGTAGGGTTTGTAACATGGGAAAACCCTGAGAGGCTGTAAAGTCAACACTGTGCGCAAAAAAAAATTCATAGTTTTTGTTAGACAAGGGATGGATTTTTGAGAGATGTCAGAGGAGCAGCCCGGTTTTGGTAAAGATCTGGGAAGGGAGGAGATTGAGTTTACCGGGATCCTGCCCTGCATGTGACGGAGACCCACAGGGTGGCAGCTCCAAAGGTGACTTCAAAGTTTGTAAATTATCAAGGAGGCAGAGAGGGACACGTGTTTGACATTTGTTAAATGATAAGGGAAAGGGGAACTTAGCAAGTTTTTTATAGTTGTTAAATACGTGGATTTGCAACTTCCCACGGGAAAACAGAGACACTCAAAATGATGCCTGCTGAAACAGGAAAGGGGTCTCTGCGCCATCGCAGGCCCGCTTCTTCAGGGTGACGCGCTAGAACGGGCTCCACATTTTCCTCCCTGCTCTAAAAGAAAGTAGATTTTCTGGATGGGAATCTGAATCTAATCGGCAACGAGACCAGAATTATTTGTTTAAGTGTGGGAACTGAGAAGGGAGGACTGGGTCTGGAAAGAAAGGGAATGAAATGCTTCAGCTGCTGGAGAGCGTTGTTCTTCCCAGCCATGCGAGGAGTCACTAACATCCATCACTTTGGAGAGGAACGTAAATAAGGATTCTCCATCCCTTCAACAACATCCAAGCTACCGCCTTTAAAGTAAGCTGCTCTTCTCCTTGTTTTTGTTGTTATTTATCACCCATTTCTGTACACCTGCCTCTGAGCCTCTCGTGGGCTGGGGGCCCAGCTTCTGTCAATAACACCATTGGAGTTGGGTCCTCCCTAGATAAACTCTACTGACTCTAGGAATATGAACACGGAGTGGCCAGACAGATGTGTTCTATGTCCCAAACCAGAGTGGCCATGACCAATCTGTTCTGTTTCATCTAACCAGCGTCCTGCCGCGATCTTGCTTAGCTGGGCATCTCTTTGTAAACTGAAGAATGGTGTCCGTAAAATGTCTTCCTGCCCTGCCCTCTGCCCGTGTCCTAGTGAGGACAGTGAGCTCGAGCCTCTGGTTTCCTCTGTTGCAATGCATATGCAGTTAAAGCTATATTTTAAATTCCCTCTATATCTTCATTTCCCTCTATGGGAGACAGAAAAAGTTGGGCCTTGTAGATGGACCAACAGATTTCCAGAGATTTTTACCACAACTGTAAAGCGGAGGTTGGGGTGAGAAAGCCAGGGTGTTGATGAGGGTGGGATTTTGTGTCTTGCCCCCATGTAGCCTTGCTGAGATGATAATGGTTGTCATAGAAATCCACACCCACGGACAGCCCTTTGCCCCATTTCCACCCACAAAGAATGGAATCCAGAGCACTCTCCTGCCTTCTAGATGTGAAGAGAATGATTGAGTTGGTGAGAGGGGAAAATAAAGAGAATGGGCCCAACTGTTTATTTATCTGCACTGGATGTTTCTGGAGAGAGTAAGTCAGCATCATCTTTTTGGTGAAATGCCTTTCTGTGGATTGCTTAAAAAGAGAAAAACAACTTAAAGATGAAAGGTCTGTTCGCCTTTTGGAAACATGAAGTGATGTTGCCTAGTTGGAGGAGTTTAGTCAACAAGGGGAGGGCTTGAGGAGACACAGAAAGAAGCCAGCGGGGACAGGATGTGGAAGTAGTCTGGGAATGCCCCTCCGGTGGCCAGCCTAGCCTGTCTGCCAATCCGGTGGACTCAGGAGCTGAGTGTGAGAAGCAGGCAGAGGCTGAAGTTGAGCTCCGTGTAGCTTTCCAGATTAGCTTCCTGAAACTGCCCTGTTTGGATTGACCTGAAGCTGAACAGGAGGCCCAGCTAGCTGTCCAGCGGGGAAGCCAGCCCTGCTGTTGGGCAGGGACCGTGGCTGCCAGTGCCTCTGCCCTCTACCTTGCCCAGGTTGCGGCAGCTTGTGCCTAAGTGGGGCAGCATGTCCACATCTCTCCTTCCATCTGCACAAATTGGAAACGACTAACCTTGCCATATTTAGTGCAGCGCTAACAGCCACTCGCCTCTAAGGGGTAATCATGCAGGCATAAATTCGGAAAGTTGCTAAGCTATGAGCAGTCTTATGAGCATTAAAAGTGTCCTCTTTGCCAGAAAGGTCATTCATAACTTGGCTACCCTGCTGATGTACAGTCAGTGATATTGATTGATTAATGTACAAAAGCACCAGATCCATTTGCTTCTATGAAAGAGAATAAAGTGCAGTCAACTCTCTCTCTATTTTCACCTCATCCTTTTGTTTGAAGGACATTTTTTTTCCCCTTTTTGTTTTGCCGGCTAGGTTTAAGGGGGTTACAAAAAGCCAGTTTCTGCCAAGTAATGTGTTCACAAAGGGAACATTGATTCGCATCAGTGTCGCTTGAATTACCCTTAAAGGTTTGCCAAGGAGTTGCTCTTATATTAACCTTCTGTTCGCGAAGGAAGAAATAAATAAGTCATAAAGTCAAACTCGTTGCTTTGGATTTAGTTTGGGGCTTGATCTAAAGTAATTTCTTCCATGGATGATTGTGGTGAAAAGCATTGCCAAGAAAGCTCCTGGTTAGTTTTTGGGGTACGGAGCGGGGGCACCAAGGGGACTGAGCCCACCCCCTGCCGCCTGCGCCCTCCTGCGTACCAGATCATGGAACAGACGCTGAATTTACTTCCAGGGCAGAGATTAGTTCTGATTGGCTGCCTTGCATTCAGGCTGAGTTGCTGCGGTCCCCTTTCCTTGCTCTCTTAGGCAGCTCACACAATCAGGTGGTGGAAACAGCAAGAAAAACCTTCCTTTGTCTGGCAGCTGAAGGATTCTGGTGGGGAAGGCAACTTTGCTTTTCAGCTCCAGTGGAATGAATTTGTTATACAGTCTTCAGAATCATCCTTGAATTTCCCAGTTCTTTACAAACTTAGCAGGGCAGTGGCCTGAAGTTGGGGAAAAAGAACCCCTCTGCTTCTTTTAACCCCAAATTAAGTTATTTTAGTTGTTGTTTTTGTTAATTTTTCCATTATCCAAGTAGTTTGAAGAACTTCCCGTTCTTGGAAAACCAAAGCGGTGTTGGTGGTCTGTAAAACTAAAGCATATTGATTACCCTGTAATTTGGTGAGCCTTGGGTATTATATGGGATAGAGCTTTTTGCCAACTAATGTGCTCTGTCGCTAAGGTTTTCTTTCAGTGACTTGATTAGAAACACCTAGGAAGATAGCCCAGCACTAGGCACATATGAGGTCATCGGTCAGTATTAGCTGAATTCTTCAGCATTTGATATGGCCATTTTCGGGGTTGGAAGCAGTGTTTCAAGCAGGCTGGGAAGCAGGAGAATGTGGAATTATGAAACATAAGGCTGGGCTTAGCTCCTGAGGCATTGTAGTCTGCAGCATCTCCTGCAGGGGTCAGTGTGGAGTTCTTCGTATGGCTTCCCTGGATAATGGAGACTTTGGAGCCATGGAATGAAAACTGGTCAATCTGTCTGTCTGTTCTTATGAGCCAGGCTCCATTCACTTGGAGATATCTGCTTTACCAGGCCCAAGCTGTTCGTTCAACAGGGTCCAGGAGGAGGTGGCCACCTTCTTTCTCTCAAGGCTAGTAAGATGCTGGAAGAACCAATTTCACATTAGTTTGCAGCTCTCGGACATGCAGAGTGTTGATGGCTGAGAGCCACAGAGGACTTTTCTCTGTGCTTAGGAAGCATCGACATCTAAGTCTTCTGTGGAATCTGGGCCCTTGGACCCATGTGCACCTTCTCATCGTCCTGGACAGCTACTGCCCAAGTGGTGTAAAAGCGGCAGGTGGAGCAAGCGCATAGCTTTTGTCCCCTCCCAGAGGTTGTTTGGGAGTTTGGCGGTATCTAAGCTCCTGTAAATCCCTCCTGGTTAAAAGGGGCCTCTCAGCCAGCTGTCTGCACCTGGCTTGTGCTTTGCTAGAGAAGCAGTTCTTGGGGGTATCAGAAGTCCCCTCTCACCCCCCCCTCCCCCCACGTTTTGCATGACCCTTTGAATAATCTCTTCTGTTCAGCCACGAGTAGTAGAGTGTTTCTGATGGCTAATGGTCTGACCACAGCGCGGCTGCTCCTGTTAATCTCACTGGCTGCTTCTTCACTCTAGAACGTGGTTGGGAACCACAGACAGACAGAGACAGTGCCTGGCTTTATAGGTACGTGTACACTGTGTCATCATTTCCTTTCCCTTCATAACAGCCAGAGCTCTAAGTGCTCATTGCCAAGCTAACCCCAAGACACTGGTGAAGTGTTGGCCCATATGGGGAGCCAAACTAACTTTATGTAATTGTTTAATTAAAACCTTGGATTTCTAATTGCAGTCTAAACACTAAGCGCCTTTTGTTAATGAAAGGCAACCTCTGTGCTTGGTGTTCTTCTGCACAGCATTTCTTTTCCATTTTTTCCAACTTGAAAATCGACATTTAAGTTCCCACTGTGGGGAAGGTGGCAGGTGGTATTACTTGCCATTGGGCGAGATGTTCCAGAATTCCTTTTGCCTGTCCTTGTCAGCATCTTAGCTCGGCTGCAGTGGCCTTTCTGATTTCATATTGCAGTGAATTGAGTTTGTGAGCCTCTTCACCTGCTGGAGTAGTCAGAGCCAGAGAAAACCCCCCAAATTTCTCTGGCATCAGCATTATTTACCATATTCCTGGTGCAAGAGTTGAAATAAATATATTGTAGTATTTGCTTTTTAAAGGGGAAACCTTCCCTTGATTTCCAGATGAATCTTGGCACCTTTTTTTCCTCCTCCTCCTCTGCTTGAAGTGATGGGAGCTGGCTCAGAGGATACACTGAGAATGAATCCATTTTCTCTGCTCTGTCTCTGCAGAATAAATTAGAATTTGCCTGATTTAATAAAATGGCTTCATCTCCCTGCCGTCCTTCCCATCTCCAGAGTATTCCTTCCATAGTGGCCTGCTCTTCTATAATGGATCTCAGCACCCTGTCTCCTTATTACGGGCTGGTGGTTTCCCATGGTATGCATTCCTCGTGCTCTCACTCGCACGCTGTTTTACACACGTGTGTAAACGCCACCTTTGGGTGATCCTGACAGCTGAGGTGCAGATATTTGTCACCAGATCTCATTTCTCCATTGTCAGGCGTGATGGTTGTAATTGATGTAGAGGTCAGTGCAGTTTGCCGTCCATCTGCCGTTAACCCCGCCTCCTGGAGTTGATGTGACCACAGTATGGAATATATTTTGAGGGGCAGGGAGAGAGGTGGAAGATGGGGAATTGCAGCATAAATCTTCTCACTCTGCTCCAGCCCTTTTCTCTGTTTAACTGGCACGTATTTATCTCTGTGTATGGGGGACTCCTTTGTATCTCCCCACTGCTCTCAGATGGACTGATGGGAGTGTATTGTTTGAATTTGGAGTGGTTTTCCCATTTGACCAGCCCCTCCCTTTAAATTTGTGTTTTAATTTCTATTTCCTAGGTTTATTTTTTTTTTTTTCTTTTCCATTCTGACACTAATTATGCCAGCCACATTGGGGGCTCTCACTGCTGGGAGGTACCCAGCTAAGTGTTAAGAAGGGTTTTAAAAACAGGCTGAACTCTTTCTTAATGAGGCTCAATCGGGCTCTCCTCCGGGTGGTTTTGTTTTGCTGATCTGTCAGTTTTTCAAGGATTTAATTGCACTTTTTTCATATTAGTCTTTGAAATTGGCCTATACAATCTTGCTAAAAAATAACGTTTCTTTAAAAAAAGGTAGTAGTTTTTCTTTTCCTCCTTTTTATTGTTGTTTTGGAATTTATTTTTCACTTTCACCCTCCAGAACCATCTTCTGCCAGTCACTGTTGGGAGCTAGCAATAGTGAAGAGCCGAGAATGGGAGTGGCAGGAGGGGGCCCATGGAGAGCCTGGCTCTCCAGGCCTCAGAGGCAGTGTCCCTGTTTCTTAGTCTTCCATCTTTGGGGCTTCAATAATGCAGCTCAGGTTCTCTCTCCTCTTCTGGGTTTGCTCTTGGCCAGGCGCAGGGAGAGGCTCTCGTGCACCGGCACTATTTCTTTAAGCACTGAAGTGACAGATTCCATCAAGTGGTACCAGGCCAGCTAACCAGCATCTTGAGTCCTCAACCATGGAAGATGAAGAAAAGAAAGAGTCCAAAAGACAGAAGGCAGAAGTTGCCAGGCAGGGGAGGGGGAGGAAGCCAGGCCATATCCTTTATGCTATTATCTTTATGGCATAGAAAAACATGGTTGAAGCAATCAGCATGAAATTCTTAATTGCTTCGCTTACTTCTGCTCTCCTCATGGGACAGATTGTGCAAATGCTGGAGCTGCCAGGACCCTCATGTTAGCACACTGTCCCTGCTGCACACACTATTTTTAACTAGTGCTTTGTTTTGCAAAGATGCACAAAGCTTTTTCTTTTTTTTTTTCTTCCCAAGGATGCTAATAAACAGGAGAGGAATAAAGAGCTGCTCCAGCTAGCTACCCTGACAGCAGCTACACTTGATTAGGCTGTGCGCCTAGCTCTCTCCCCCTGCCGCCCTGCCTTCTGCTTCCTCTCTTTGGGTTTCTTGATTCCTTCCCATTTGGCACAAGTTTTGGCTTTTTAAAGAAAATTTTTTCTGAATTTCTCCTGTGAACGGACCAGCTTCCCTTTCCCCCTTACCACTCTTCTGCATCTGATTTGCATCCGTCTACTCTCTCTTCTGATGTGTATCTTCCTCTTTGAGATTTCCAGTCCCCTCTCATGAGGATGTAAAAATCCAAGAACCAGATCTTGGAGATTTCAAAATAAAATAAAAGTAAACTCTGCTTAAAAAACACTTTAGCAGGAAAGCCAGGCTAATTGTAAATCAATGGGTCTTAAAATGCAGCATCGATCTCCAGTTAGAAGTTTGAAGGGGAAAGCAGTAATTACTGCACCAGAAGGTAGTTTTTCCTCTTAGTAAGTTCTGGGCAGAAAGAAGGCTCATTAGGGCAGCACTTCGAATCTGAGTAATTAGTTTAAAAAGTACTTTTGTGGTGTTATTCCCTTGGCTAGAAATTATTGGAGTCTTCACAGATTTATAGCTCAATTCTGATAAGATTTGATTTATTACTGTGTTTGGTGTGGAAGAACCTTGATACGTTATCACCCAGGTGAAGATTCAGGGAAGCGTGGATCGGGGTCTTGGACGTGAAGTCTTTTCAGAGTGTGTGGGGCTTGATTCTATGATGATTCCTGCTGTTCACTGGTAGTAGTGAATGTGACCAACTTAGAACCCTAGCATGGCAGCCTTGTTAGACCACCCAAGGCCAACCTTGTCATCCTTCAGAGACCTAGTCAAAGACATGGCTTTCTTGTCCCAGTGCATGTCGACATGATGGTTCAGTGACAGGATTGGATATAACATAACTATCTTATGTCACCCAAGGTGGGTCTGCTGGAGGGTAAGTTCCATGAGGTCATGGATCTGTCCTCCTTGTCTAGTGGATCCACAATGCCTGGAACCTAGTAGACACAAGCTAATAGATTTGTTTCATGACTCAGTGAATAAATGGTCAAATAGACAAGTCCTCTTTTCTGTCTTAGCGAGAGAGCTTCTGAGCTCTTGTCTTTGCAGGAGAAGACCACCATGGAAGCTTTCTGTCTGGTTAGATCATCAAAGCAAGGACAACCGCCATTCTGAGCGTTCACCATTGCAGACGAAGCATGCAGCCCTTGCTTAAAGGAACTGGGTGTTTGCTTCCAGCGGAGGTCATCAAGAGATCATCCTCCTTCCTCATTTTTATTGTAAAGAAAATACACAACATAAAACAATACTTTTAAGTCAACTGTAATCTTTCCACAGTGGCACAGCTCTCTCCATTTTGGCACATTATCTTTTGCGTGCCAGGTAGTAATAATAGTGGGTAAATGTGGGCAAGAGTGCTCTGTTACCTTAGAGCTGTGCATTTTTGCATTCTTATTGGAAACTTTACGTTATGCACGTTGTACCTCAGAGAGGCTCTCCGAAGAGTGCAGACCACTTTTACTCTGGAATGTACATCAGATGACACAGTGGTTTGTAACCTTTTATGGGTGGAGCCCTCTTTTCTAAAAAATGAAATCCAAGTTGAAACCAATATAGAAATAATTTTTTAGAACCTTTACAGCTATGGTTATTTTAGGAGTTAAGATTTGTAACGTTTACATATCCAAAAAATGAGAATAAAGCAGAGTTGATGAATATTTCGATGAAAATGAAGAGTTAAGGAAGGTGGTTATGTAGTGTGGACTAAGCTTCTGTTTTGGTTCCGTTATTATAAAATCCTCATTCATGTGGAAGTACTTCCAGATGGCTTTTAGCAGTGTGCCTTGCAATCTCAGAAGAGTCTTCAATTAAGCAGAAATGGCAGCAGTTGTTTTACTCCCAGGTCTACACAAAAACTAGTTAACTTGGCCACCTTAATGCCCTGGCCTCCAGTGTGTTAAATTTTGGCATAGATCACATTTGAGTATGCTTTATTATTACAGCATTTAATAATAACCAGTAATTTAATAACCGATTTAAAATGAAGTTGGAATCAAAATTTACAAAACCCCTGAGCATTATGGGGTTCCGCAGAGAGCAGCGCGGGCACCATTGTACTATAGGAGCTCTGCCCTAGAAGCACACTGGGACTCTTGCCATTGGAAGACCCTAAGGCCACTCTTGCTGGAAAAATCAGTATGGTGTTGAGTGGCTGACAAAGGGCCCCTTGTCTGGGTATCTTGCTGTCACCCACATTGGGTGACCACTGCATAGAATGTGCAGCCTTCTGTTCTATGTAAAGAGTGGCTTTACAGAGTGAAGAGGACTTGGCCTCCTCTCTGAGGCTTCTTGCCCCTCTTCTGTCTGCTGTCAGTCTCCACCCAGCTGGGGCTCCTCTCTTTGGCCCCTGCCTTGGTCTATTCAAGACTCACCTCTGTCTTGTGAATATGGAAGTACTGATGGTTCACGTGGAAAAATGTCACTTTCTATTTATAAATGAGAGGAAATATTTCTACTGTTTATCCTAGAAGCCCTGAGCCAGCCTCTCAAATGCTGAGAATTATGTCCCTGAGCCATGGCCTCATCAGCCTCCTGTGCTCTGTCCCTGTTCTACCAAAAGCGGCCTTCTTCCCCACCCCCATCTGCTTTCCACTAGTTCTTGTCACTTGTACCCTCTCTCCTTGAGTTAAATGTGCATGCTTGCAAAGGTTATTAATAGCACTAGCACCGCTGAGTGGAGTAGCAATTTTCTTCCCCTTTTTAATTTAATTTATCTTGGCTTTTAGAAAAAAATCTGGAATAATATTTCAAGCTTCTCCCTTTTGGGGCAAACTCCAGTTAATCCTTTTAAAGCATGTCATGGGGGTATCAGGCCTTCCCCACATACCATCTCAAGGCCATAGGCATATCAGCCAGTCCCCTTTGTCGTAGTGTTCGTGCCCTGGGGTTTGCTAGTCATTGGTGGGTCCAGCTTTAAATCCATGGTTCTGTGGCTCCACCCCGCACCCTAGTCCCTGAGCCTTTTCTAAAACAACCTACCTGAAGACACATTGCTTCCCAGAGAAATTTTTTTTCCCAACTGTGACTTTACAATGATATAAATGTTGTTGAAACAGTTTAATGTATGCATTTCAACAAATATTAGAATGCTACTTGCATGCAAAAATTTACTGATGGTCATAGTAGGGTGGTGGTTCCTAATGTGACAAGACCTTTTCCATATTGGGGCTTGGGATTTAAGATGGGCAGGCAATGTTTTCATACAGGGTTGGAGGCGCTGAGGGAGGTGGATGCCGTTAGGTGTGGTCAGTGGGTGTGATTGTGGATAGGAAGGCCAGGAGGTCTAGGAAGGCTTCCCTGGTTGGGCAGAGGGCTGATGACTATGGTTTGTGTTTTCAGGCCGGTCACATCGTTGGCTGGATTACTTTCCAGAGTCCAGTCTGTACACCACATTATTTCTATCAGTGCCTAGTCTGGAACTATCTCCTGATTCTTCCAGTCCTCCTGTTTGCTCTAACAGTCCCCAGACCCCTCACACCTCTCCTTCCAGCGTATGTGTCCTGATAGAGTGTAGCACTCTTGTCACCATTAGAACATGGAAGGGTGATTTTCAGTGGAAGAGTAGGTGTGAATTTCTTTGATAGATGAGCCCCGAGTGGCAGAGAGACCACCTGGAAGTCAGTTGAGAACTGGGAACTCTAAGTAAAGGCGTGCTTGACAGGACTCTGTCTCCTACCTCTGAACAACCAGGGAGGCGAATGGCAGCCGCTGGCCAGGAATTGATTTCATTAATTGATATGCCAATAAGAGAGCTTGTTACATCCGCCATTGGTTAGGAGGCCAGCTAACAAGTCTGCTGATCAATGGCACCAATAAAGATTTCATCCATTAATGAGCAACATGGTAATTAATGTTATCCATAAACCAATTAGCCTGGCTAGCTAATGCGCCCGTTTGCACTGTGAGTGGCAGTGCTGAAAGTGCCCCATCTGGTGTGGCATTGGGGCTTCAAGCAGAATCATGGGATACGAGAGAGCCAGATACTCTGGAGGGTTTATTCCAAATGGAGAAAGCAAAGAAAACACGGAGTATTCAGAGCCCCTGCCAGAAAGGGAAGGCAAACGGAGTCCTTGCTGGTCCCCAAGCTGGAGGGCAGCTGTACCCTGCCCATCCCCGTACCTGCTGGGAGGAGAACCAGATGCAGTTTTCTCTTTTAACTCCTTTGGCCGCACAGCTTTCCCACGCGAGTCTCTCTGGGGCTGTTAGGGGCCGTAATGGAATGACTGAGTTCCCGGGTCACTCCAGTCCCAGCTGGGCACGCTCTCCCCAGGGACACAGCCATCAGTGGCTCACACGCACTGCCCTGCGCTCCTGAAGGGCGGGCTGTGGCCTCTTCTGGGAACCATGAACGAGTGGTAAAGTAATTAACATCTCCCTGGCCCCCCACCCCCATGTTTCATTAGGAAGAAAAATTTTGCTAGAAGAAAGAAAGAAGGAGAAACAGATGATTTGAAGCTGTGCCTTTTTCCTCCCCCCTGGTTTTTTGAAATGACATCAGTGGGTTGTTTGCCAAGCATAACCTGGCAGCCTGGCGGCTCTGCCTGACTGCCTGAGATTTCTGGGGACCGTGCAGCTCGCCAGCTCCAGCCATGGCAGCGTGCCAAGGTGACGTTCCGTGACTAAGCAGAAACGAGGGAGAGGGAGAGAGGGAGGCAAAAGGTATGTGTGGTTGGGGAACTGGGGGAGAGAGTGGTCCTGGGTCTGGGTGTGGCATGGGGAGACATGGAGGCTTGTCCTGGGGCATCTGATCGAGAGGGCGGGTGTCAGGGGAAGACACTTGGCAGGCCAGGGAGTGTCCCTGTGGCACCGGGTGTGGGGGAATGGAGGGTGGAGTCAGAGGGCGACAGCCACAGATCCAGCCTGGGAGGCGGCCGAAGGGGTCTGACTTAGAAGGGAACCGAATGAGCCAAAGTGAAGGTGACAGTCCTGAGGGCCTGGAACTGTTGAGAAGGAGGCTTAGGGAGGCTTTTATCAGCATCAGGCCCGGTGCTCCTCAGTGGAGTTTCCTTTGCATTGTTAGGTATTGACCCTCAGAGACCCCTTGTGGATTCCCTAATTGAAAATTAATACTAGATCAATGCCATGGGCAATTTGCATATTGATCATAAACAACTTTGAAGGCACCGAGTGTGCGGCAGATCAATAGGGCTCCTGAATAGGCTGCAGAGGGAGCACCTCCCAGTACAATGCACTCCGAGAAAGGTTAATGATTTGGGAAGTTCCTAACTGCTCAGCGCTGGGGAGCGGCCCCCACACTACACAGCATCCGCAAGAGCAATTAGTAGTAGGCCTGAGCCGCCTCTCCTCCCATCCCCACCCCTGCCTGTCCCCGCCCCCCCCCCCCAGCCAGCAAGCGGGGGAGGGGGGAGAATGACTGTGCTGGTGTGAGGGAAGGGGCTGGCCATGAGTGTTTTTACAGTTGCCTTTTTTGGTGATGGATGAAGTCTTGGGGCAGTTTATTCTGGGAAGTGTACTGTAAAAGGCAGCAGCCAAGTTAAGGCTCCAATAATTGTTCTGGCCCCTTCCCCAAAACACAATTCTGATGCTTTTAATGGGATGAGCTGGAGAAGGGGCAACGGCTCGTCCTCAGGCTTCCGTCACTGTGGAAACTTGTATTAACGTTCACTTTCGGCTCTCATGGGTTGGCCCAGTGGCGTCCGGTTCCATTCGGCTCCCAGTTTCTGGCTTCTGCCTCCTCTCCCATCACCTACAGTCCCCTGTTTCATGCTTTTGTGTTCCTGCTCTGGCTTTAGGCCTTGTCTTTCTGGACCAGTCCTGAGTGTCCCCACAGATCCCCAGCCTGGAAGGGGCTCCCCCAGGTGGCCCCCTTACCCCTATCTCTCCACTTCTTTTGTTTTCCTCCTGGCCCCTCACCCTTTCTTCAGGCACAGATCCAGCTCCTCTTGTCTGCCAGCCATAGACACACTGTACAGACCAGCAGCCCTGTAGGAGCTCCGGGTTCACCCATTAATACTTAACAAATCCCAGAACACCACTTCCTCTGCCCCAGAGTTCCCAGGGTACTTTGAGATAGCTGGGCCAAGGCTCAAGGCCCCATGTAGCCTGGAGAGAGATGTAATGCCTGCCTCCTGGTACTTGGTTACCTGGCTGCAGCCCCGAGGGTGGAAGGTGGTGGTGCCGGCAGCAGGGAGGTCTGTGTGTCACTAGGGGGAGACACCTCTTATGTAGTAGTGAGTGGAGCAGACTTTTTTCCACAACAGCCCGTTTAAGAAAAATAAAGCCCACCTACTCCATACTCCAAATTGATCTCGTACTAGAGAGAGCCAGCATTCAAATAGCAGCCCTGCCGAGGTCAGGTAGCTTTATATGGTTCTGAAGTTTGCAAGGGGCAGAAGGAATACCCCTGGGGTCCCTTTGTCCCCGTCCCTGCTTCATTGTCCTCATCAGCGTCCGGCTCACAGTACGTTCGCTTATGTGGCTGCTTTTCATCTGACTCCCTTGCCCGCCTTCCTACCCCTGCCCCTTCAGAGCAGGGACTCTTCTCGTCTTGTTCACAGCTGTGCTGTCCGTGCCTAGAATAGACCCTCCATGAGTATGTGATAGGTGCATGGATGGACAGCACAAGCAGAAGTGTCAGTTCTCCTGGGAAGGCCATAATGGCGACTCTAAAGGCAGCAATGAAGAACATGGGCCTTGGTATCAGCTCTGTGGCCTTTGCCATTACTGGAACCTCTCTGAGCCTCAGTTTCCCCATCTGTGAAATGGGAATAATGATAGTACCTACTTGAGTTACATGACAATTGTGACTATGATTATTATTATTAGATAGTAATGACTTAAGCAAATGGAGGTTTTCTGGGTATGTGGTACTGGGCTTTGTGATCAGGCTCTTTGCAGTAAAGGATTAACAGGAGAAAAGGGAAGTAGCCAGCGCTTTGTACTGATTAGTCCTACTTAGCCAGTCCCTTCCTTCTTCTGTTTGCAATCAGGGCATTTGTGATGGGGTCAAAGTAAATGCCACCCAGGAAGTAAGTTCCTGGAGCAGGATGGGAGTGACCTGACGTGGAGCATGGGAGCCCTGGGGGGGGGGGGGGGGGCGACGTGGAGGGTGGGGAGAGACTTGAGAGCCCATGTCTGCTGATTCAGGGCTGGGTGTGGCTGAACCCCTGCCAACCCGGTCGTCTACGTGCATATGATTACTTCATTATAGAGCCTTTCATTGACTTGGCTGCACTGTGCTGATGAACTGAGACCGGGGACAAGATCACGTAATTGAGGGAAATAAATTCCCATCACAGGCCTGGCTGCAACCAGGAGTGAGCATCCACCTCCTCCGGGCGCATGTGGGTGGGGGTGTTCACATTTTTCCCTGGGTGCATCTCCCCTTCTCTCCTTCCTCTCCAGAACTTCATGGGCATTGGCTGCAGGCCCAGTGAGCAGCATCTTTCCAGACCTGCCTCTGTTTCCCCTGCTTGGAGCTGCTCTTCCAGAAGCAGGGCTCTGGCGTTGATTTGCATGTTTCCCTCTTTTCCTCCACTCTGAGGGACAGGAACCTGCCGGGGCCTCCCTCACTCCCTTCACACACCTGTTCTTTCTCTCACTCAGTCCATCTCCCTTTGTCTCTCTGTCTCTCTGTTCACCTTCAGTCCTGTCTGCGCTTTCTGCTTAGGTCTGTGTGAAGACAGAGCAGGGGAAGCACCGGTGTTTCCCTTCATAGTTGAAATCGCATTTCATTCATGGGGGAAATGAGGCAGAGGAGACGGTGGGGCAGAGTGTTCTGGAGCAGCCCACTTGCAGCTGATTCCACACGAAGCCAGGCTTGAAGATGGCAAAGCCCTGAATACGGAGCAAGATCTTAAGAATTTAAGAACCAAAGTCATTTGCATAAAACTAAACCGAAAACCACACAACCAGCCACATGGTTTAACCACCACAAAAAAAATGTCCTACTGCAGTGCATTTTCTCAAAACCAGGAAATTAGTGGCTCGGGTCACCAGAGCATCTGATGTTGGTCATTACTAATCAGTTGTTTATAGCAAAGAGATATTTTTTTTTCTCCTCCAGTGTTTTCTGGACCTTAAAAAACATTTCCTGGAATCCCGACTGAAGTCAGTGTGTGCCGTGGACTGGTGATACACATGATGTCTGGGCTGGGGAGGCAGGTTGCCTCAGTTACAAAGAAGCATGGGTGGAGTGAAGGCAGAGTAGAAAAGAAATGGAGAGCCCTCACTTGACACCCCGTGACCTCAGCCAGTGGAGCTGAATGCTGGAGAGCCAGCACTGAAATTGCAGTCACTTTAGATTATTTGGAGCAAGGAGAGGCAGGGAAAAAAAGGGTCTGTTGACTACAGGAAGCTGAATTCTTCCTCTGCTGAAAAGCTTATTAGTGGAAGGGGAAAAAGCAATTACCCGGCTTTTGCTAGTTCTCTGTGGCAGGGATTCAGGGCTGTGACAGCCCCTTGGACCTCACCCTGGATCCAGAATATCTGTGATGGGCATTGCCCCAAGCCATTTGGGAGCAATATTTCTGGGATTCCCCCCCTTCCAGAAAGAGCTGGAAGAGAGGGCTGTGTGTGTGTGTGTGTGAGAGAGAGACAGAGGGCATGAGAGCACAAGCTATGGCTTGTTCTGTCTTTAAACATGGTGGTTTTATTTTGTGTACCATGTTAACCCTGGGCAGGAAGTTAACAGGGTTCTATTTGCCTAAAAACATGGATATCTGAGTTCTTAGGTACTAGTTTTTGGTTGGTTTCGGTTTTGTTGAGCCCATTTTTATCTATGCTATGCCTTTTGTCTCAAAATGTAAAATAAACTAGATATTGCTTGAACAGCCATGGTACCACTCTTAGAATCCATTTGCCTCAATATCACAGCTTTAATTGAGGACGATTCCCAAGGAGCCAGCATCTGGGGAGCAGGGTGCCAGGCTTCACCTTTCAGACTACCCATTGCTTCTTTCTTTGCTTGTCTGCCTGCGTAAGTGTCACCCTGACCACTTGTTCCTTCCATGGCCAGTGTCCCTCATCTTGCTTTGGAGACCCTCCTTTGGGTTACCTCACTGTGTGGTCTTAGAGCCCTGCCATTCTCCAGGCCCCGGTCTCCTAGTCTATAAAATTGAGGTGCCTGTGGTCAGCTGCCCCAAATCCCTCAAATCAAAGGCAGATCCCTCTGATGACCAGGTCTCTGCAAACAGTCATCGTTTCTCCTCCCTAAGTCCATTTTACTAGTGTTTATGCTCTTATGCCTTCTCCTTATTTGGACTACCCTGCCTATTTTATATATTTATGTACTTACATCCTTTTTATATTTTCTAAAACACTTAGAGAAATTTCTGGCTTTGCCACCCTGATTGTATCTAGCTAAATTTTACACAGCTCTGTTTTTAGTCCACTGACCCATTCATCTTTTCTTGTTTATGTCTCCATTCTTCAAATTATTTCTCCTAAGGGCTCAGTTTTCTGTCATTTCCATTCTCCTGGAGCATTTCCTGTTCTTTCCAACCTGTCCCCAAAGTTTTTTAGTAGTTGAGTCAATTCATAGCCTGACTCTTTTCAGACAGAAATTGATCTGTTTTTTCTGCCATAATATATATTTAATTTTAAGATATATTCTTACATAGGTTTTGGAGTTTTTTAAAATTTCTCACTGATTGCCGTCTAAATCCTCCTCTTTCCTCCTCCTCCTCCTTTTTATATTTAAAGATGTTGCTTGATAAGTGAGGAATCCCATTTACTTTTTTCTTCCTAACTATTGGGCACTTGCATCTTCAAGATTGTGTTGCTTTCCGGCTGCTTCTCATTCACACCTTGGCTTGTTTTACTCCCTTCCTTGCTAGGAATCTTGGCCTTACAAAGGGAAGCAAAATGTTTTACTTGTTGTGATTTCCTTTCCTTAGTCTCTCTTTGCTTGGAGTCCACATTCACTTGGAAAAAGTTGCGCACTTTTGCAAGTTTGAGGAGGATTTTGACTCAAGGATTTCCCTGTCACTGGGCTTTTAGTACTTTCTCCAGTTGCAGTGTGCACACAGAAAAATGTAAACATCCAAAATTATTTCTTTAAAGTATAATTTGGCTACAGATTTCTTTGGTTCTCTTACCCTCGCTGTCCTAAGTACCAACTCTTGGTCACTGAATTGCATTTTCTGCCCAGATCCTTGATGACTTTCTCAACTCATGGCAATATCTTCTTGCTTAGAGGTTTCATGTATTAGTTGTTTTTAAGTCTTCACGCCATTAAAGAGTATGGGGGTGAGTCTAGAATTTGTTACTTTTATTGAGTTGTTTGTCTTAATGATCATGATTCTGTGGTTTCTGCCTTGGGAGGTATTGCAGTATAAATTTGGGAGTGTGTAATGGAATGTGTTCCTTTTCAAAGGACACCAGCCTGTTCTCTTAAGGTCTGAGAAACACCTTACAGGAGGAACAGCTGAATGAATGCGCACAGCGTCCTGAGGCTGGGTCTACAGCACAGTCAGTAGCTCCGGGAGATTTGAAGAGGGGCGGCTGTGGCTGAAATCATTATGAAAGGGCGGGGCTGGTGGTGGTGGTGGCATTTTGTTAAGCCCTAGAAAAAGAATATTTCATTGTACAGGATCCAAATTTTAAAAAATATAGAGGCTTTGGATTTAACCACTGGCATAACTTTGGAGTTTCTAAAAAGGAAAGAAGATCCAAGAATTTTCTTTCTTCCTTTGGGCACAGAAGAGCTGTACAAGCTACATGTTACAAATGACAATTTAGCAATCCCATCTGCTTTTTCTCCCATTAATGCAGGAAAGCTCTTGAACATAAACCTTTGGATTTTCTCTGTACCTCAGCTTCCTGCTTCACTTTCTTTGCAATTTCTTAGGAAATGTCAACTGAAACGTTTTGCTTCTGCTGCCTGCTTGTTTCAGGCTGAAGCATGTTTGGGAACTTGATGGTTTTGGAGAATGGCCCAGTTTTTGACTTTCCACGTGTAGACACATCCTTAAATGTCTCGAGTGTGACCATAAATGCTCCTGGCAGAGGCAGGCTCTTCTCCGCTTGCATCAGGCAGTGAATGTGTGGAGAAGACTCCCCGGCATGCTTGGAGATGTAAGACTCTGTTCTGGGCCACCTCCAGGGTTATATGCGTTTCTAGCGTTGCATTCTGGAATGTGCAATGCTGTTAACACATGCAGTGACCTTTGTGCACACTTGGGTCTGGCCAAGGGAGAGCAGGTTTAGCTGGTGCTCTGCTGGGTGCAGTGTTGCCTAAAGTTGGCCTGATTTGGTTTGGAAAGTGTAAGCCTTTGTTTGTGCTTTGTTTTTATGAATCAGCTTGTTTTACCAGCTGTGCATATCAGTGGCTTATGATCATGCAAAATGAAGCTCATTGATAGTCAGTCCCTCACTCTGCTGTCCACTGGTGGGAGGAGACTAATACTTCTGCCTGCATTCTGTGCCTCACAGGGGTAAAGCTCTTTTCTCAATAGGCTGGAGAGCCTTCGGACACTGTAAACATAAGAGTGAGGCAACAAAGGCTGGGAATTTGAGTCCCTCACTTATGTCATCATATGATTTGGACCCCTGGAGTCATGGTTTTATTTTTCTCAGTTGTGTGTTATTCATTTTGGTGTCCAGAAACAAAATGTTCACCAGTTTCTCTTTCAATTTGCTTCTTTGCATCTCCTCGCCCAAAATCTTCATTATTCCTGTTGGCGTGGTCAAATCATGTCTCCCCGGCATTGTAAATGCTTTGGGTCTACAAGGCTGCCCCTCACCTTTCTTCCCTTGCTATCATTCTCGTATAGATTGCTTCCATCAGTGTTGATGTTCCCATTACAAGAGCCATCCCACAAGGTTTCACTTACACCCATTAGGTTCTAATCACCATCGTTTAATATCACTTCTGGTACATCCTGTTCATTTCCCAGACACCTTCATTTGTATATAGATGCTTAAGTACACTTTCAAGCCTGCCTTGACTTTTTTTCATCTATGTATTTCTAACATTTTCCAATTAAAAATAAATAAATGGAGAAGCACACCACAGTTTTTGTTTTTGTTTCTTGTCTGTATGTTAAGCATAAGATCTCCCTGACAAGTCAAGTCAGTCTTGACTCACAGGTTGATACCAGTCTTCTTTAATGGAAACTGTTAATTTTTTTTTATTTACACTCTTTCTATCACTCATGTGTGTTTATCTGTCTTGTCTTCTCCCTTCTAACTGTGGAAGCCTGGCAGTGTTTATTTCAAGCAGGGTGTTACTGAAAGACAGATGCTTGTAGGGACCGCTCAGGCCTCACACCTGGAATGTTAAAAAGCTTTCAGGCGGATCTGTTCAGTTGAAAAATGTCCCTTTCTGTAGAGAGGGAGGAGTAGAGGGCACTTGTACCCCCTTAGAGAGGCTCCCCTCCTCATCCCCCCATGTGGTCGTGAATCCCCGGTTCTGACTGTACATCCAGGCACCTTAGATGATGCTTCCAAATCCACTACATGGTTTATTCTGATGAGCAAGCAGATGAGACCACTTATTCCTCCAAGACCCTTTTCCTCCTCCTAACCCCGGCTTTTTTTGCCTTTGCCCAGCAAATATTCTGTCATTAGGACATGACCCTTTACTCTCTCCCCTCCCCCTCTCGTTCTCTATAGCGTACTGAGTTAGAATCAGGATTTTCCTCCACGATTTTGTTTTTAAAGAGGCAGGGGGTTGGGGGGTGGACAGACGACCACCCTTCTTGGTTTCAAGAATTCTGTTTTGCTTGCCTCTTCTTTCCAGAACATTCCAGTTTGGTGTGAAGTTAAACTGTGCAAAATACTGTTTGAAAGAAAGGACGAAAAGAGAAAGGAACTTGTCAAAATGTATTTGTTAGATCACGTTTTAAATGAAGTACAATTGAAGGTAGTTTTTGTCCGAAGAAAGGAAAAAAACCCCGCAAATCCGCTGAGCTCCCCCAGAGCGCACGCCTTTGTCGTCGCCCTGACATTGAAGTGTAATTTTTCATGGTTATTTGGAGTGGAAAATGGGGGGAAGGGGAGAGATGGGCCTGCGATTATTTCCCATAAATGACAACACAATCACATCACGCTCCACTACAAACACGCTCGGGGAAGGTGCCTTTTTACATTTCATGTGTGAGAGTCGCAGCAGCAGTCCTGGCTCTGTAGAACCAGGGAGCTAATCCCCGCTGACTTCAGTTCGCTTCGGAGTCCAGGCCAGGGCTGGATTTCTTGTCTAGAGTGGATTCTGAAACCATTTCAGGGTTGGGTTTGTATTTTACAAACTGGAACTCACGTCTTTCAGTTATTAAAAAAAAAAAAATCTTCCTGTGAATAGCCAACAGGCAAGTCAGCGACATATTTAGTTCCATCGAGCTTTGTCACTGCACACTCGCTTTTATCCTTTCTGCGTTTCTGCAGGGGGCAACCCAGGTGCTTTAGCTGAGAACACAGATAAATGGAACTTGTTGCAATCCTGGCTCGAGGCGTTTCCTCCCTTTTTCTCCTCTCTTGACCCCCACCCACCCCCTTAATTCTAGCATGGTTTTGACACACTGTTCAAATGACCAAGTGGCCTTGCCCGGGAGAGGAAAAAT
Organism: Equus asinus; assembly: GCF_041296235.1. Classification (NCBI taxonomy): domain Eukaryota; kingdom Metazoa; phylum Chordata; class Mammalia; order Perissodactyla; family Equidae; genus Equus; species Equus asinus. The sequence continues at coordinate 35,995,378 of NC_091817.1, forward strand.
GGCAGGACCCGTCCCTCGCCACACAACGGCAGCATTTTTCACTTCGTGCTCCGGTCTTCTGTGCTGTTCGCACAGGAGGACGATTCAAAGAGAGGACATTTTCTCTGGGAGGCCTGAAAAGGCCGTGGCCACTTTGGACCCATGAAATGCTCTCTCCTGTCAGTGTTCAAGTCAGAGGTGAAATTCAGTAAAAAGCAAACAGAGAGGCCCCCCAGGGTCGGTTCTTGTCGAGCCGGCCCTCGCTTTCTCCAGCAGGGGCCAAACACACTGGCTGCAGCAGGGCCCGGCCTTTCCAGGCTCCCTCTTGCCGCACAGTCCCCATTTTTCTTGTTTCTATAAACAGTGGCAAGATCTTCAAATATACAAAGGCATAAATGGTCTCTATTCTCCAATTAGTCATTTTAATAATACCCGGAGTTGCCTTCAGAGTGTTGATTCTTTTAGCCTGGTGCCAAAAGGCAGGGTTGGTGGGGTGGGGGCGGGAAAGAAGGTCAGGGTGGGGGCAGCGAGGGGCCGAGCTCCTTCAGTGCTGGATTTTCCTGCAGAGCCTCTCCCGGCAGCCCCCTTGGAGGCTGGCAGACCTTCATCGCCTTTCAAGCTCTGTCCAGAAACTCCAGGCACTGCAGCCCCAGGTGTATTTGGGAAATGAACACCTAGTGGTAAAAAGAATTCCTGTAGTAAGATGATCACTGAAAGGAGTCACGTGAAAAAGAACTTGTCATTAGAGGGAGTGTGTCTCCTCTTTTCTGTGTCCTCCAGTTCCTCTCCTGCTCACGTCCTCTTACCTCTCAGAGGACTGAAATCTGTTTTTATAAGTGTCATCTTTGAGAAGGCAGTTTTCTTTAAAACACCAGATAGCAGTTTGGCTGTAAGTTTTTTAAAAGCCAGCAGGTGGGACAGTTCCCTGCAGGAGCGCCAGGCTGTCCCCTGACCATTCATCTGCCTGGTAGAGAAGGGTCCTTGGCAAGATGGTGCGGCCTGGCAGAGAGCTTAGATGGGCGAGAAAATGGAAAATGCTGAAGACAGGGATGACTGGAGGGGGAGACCTAGCTCTGCCTTTCCCAGAGTCTGTCCCTTAAACCCAATGCCAGGGGTCCTAGTGGAGAGAGGGGTTTGAGAGAGGCCGGGCCAGCAGGGCTGTAGGATGCCAGTTTGCCTGTAGTCCACGGGGACCACATACTTTTCACTGAATGCCCTGAAGTTCTAATGTCTATTGGAAAAGAAATAGCCTCTTATCCTGAAAAGGTGGAAAAATATTACACTTCTGATGAATGAATGAACGCTCCAACCTTGGAGCCCCTGCCTGCTCTCCCCACCACTTCACCTCTTCAGGTTTCCTGCCTAGACTTTGGTAGTTGTATCTACTAGTGTTCCACTCACCAGTGTTGATTTGGATCCTAGGCCCTTTGTCTTGTGATTTGGCATTTTCCTCAGTCTACTCCCTGTTAAGATGCAGAAAATGGATGGACAAAGTTTGCCAGCGATTAAAAAGAATATTCAGATTATCCACAAAGAACTTGAGGGTAGACTTGTAAGTGTCGTATTCCATGCGCGTGCCTGAGAACATGCAGTCACCTTTGCCAAGATGCTAAGTGTAAGATGTTTTAAGAGAACAGTTCGCATTTGTGGTGAGCAAAACCACCTTGATTTAAGGGAAAATTTCTGGGGCTGTGGTATTGTCACCCAGAGAACCTAATCGCCCAAAGCTACCTCTCAGGCCGGTTCCAGCCACACTGTCAGGGCTGGAAAGACACCATGGAATACAACCATGGAGTAGATGTTTGAGAAACTGTGTTTCGGAATGTTGCAGGGTAGCTTCTCATGTCCTGGATCTGGGTGTCACTGCGAGGTTGGGATTTAGTCCAGGACCCATGCAGAATCACCTTCTGACAGGACCTGTGGTCACCATTCAGTGAGATCACACTTGCCAAAAAGTCACAGAGGGAGAATGACATAGTTAGTGGCCACCCCTGTGGGTGCAATTACAAGCGTCACCACCACTCACCCTTCCTCCCTGGCTTGGAGAGGGAAGATGGGACTAGAGGTGTCTGTCCATCAGCACTGCAGATCACATCCTGTTACAAGTTCCTATTGTGGCAGAATTTTAATGCACTGGATCTTATTTGAAAAAAGTGGTCTAGACCTTAGCAGTCATCTTTTTTATTGTGGGATTTGATTTGACCTGTATTTGCAAAATAAAGCATGCATATTCTGTAGACTGTTTAAAACCATTTGAGGTTTCCTATGCATAACAAAAGGCCAAGAGGATTGGGCACACGAGAGTGTCCGCCTTGTTTTCCACTTGTGCCGGTCGAGGCTTCAAGAGGACAACCGATTGGCCAGTGTGTCTGGAGCCACAGAATCCAGCATCTACACAGGAGTTACAGGAACCAGAGGACAAGACACCGTCATGGAGTCCCTCCCACTACCCATCACAGAGACTCCAAGCAAAAGTGGCCGCCACCCTCTGTGTCATTCCTGCTGGTCCGAGTGTGCCGGGCCTTTCCCGTCTGCTTTGGTGGTTGTCCTCGGTTAATTAGGTTGAAAATGGAGAAGGGAAAAGCTTTAACCCTATCTTCAAAGTAAGCAGATTGGTTATTTTGTTTTTCAAAGAAGAAGTCCTATATACAATTAAAACTTGTTTCTGGTAAACCTCATTCCAGGAAAGATGAGCTTTTAACAAAAGGCTTTTGACAGCTGCAGGCTATTTCATTTTTTTTAATGCCGAATGAAAAATCAATACATTTTTCTGGGTTATACATATTCAGAACAGGCCTGATATTTCCATTATAATGGAAAGTGGGTGTCTGTGCACATCTCGCCTGTCAGAGCTGCACCACCGCGTTTTCCAAGCCACTGCTAAATATTTCAAACCTGATTTGATTGTGGTTCATGACAGCTAATGTTTCTCAGCTCTTGAGCCTGCCGACAGACAAACGCACTTTATTTTCCCCCCACCCTCAAACATCATTCCCCCCAAAGAAAAAGGAAAGAACAATTTCATTCTTCAGGGATCCCAGATTGGTGTATTATTGAAGTAATGTGATTGCCTGAGAGCCTTGGGTAGAGACACCATGATTCTTAGGAGAATTTCCAAATTTCTCTCCCATCGAGGCTCTATGGGGGCCTTGTCAGGTTTGGGGGAAGGTTTGAATTAATCTACATTATCCTGTTAAGTTAGGAACAGAGGGACTAGTCTTAGTCATTGATTGACTCCCCTTCCTTCAAGTCTGTAAGCGATTGGTAAAATACACCCAATGGACACGGCGCTCAGCCCCAGTAGGGTGATCTGTATCGTTTTTTAGCAACTGGCAAGTTTTCTTGGGTAGCACGTTTGAAGAGTGTGTGCGGTGGTAGCGAGTGCCGACTTCATGGTGAGGGCACCTCTATCTTTGCTTCCACTGGTGCTCCTTCTACAAACCAATTTCCAGGTTCATAAAACTATTGCAAATCCCTATGGGGTTGCCAACTGGCACACGTGCCTCTTTTGGGAGCAGAGTTCACCACAGACTGGGAAATCATGCCATCACCTTCACCAACATGATAAGTAATAAGGTATGTTAAGAGAACAATTTGCGTTTGTGGTAAGGAAAACCACCTTGATTGAAGGGAAATTTCTAGGGCTGTGTTGTCATCACCCCTCAGAATCCTAAGCTGCCCTAGAAACGCTTCCCTTTTAGATTATATTTATCTGCTGAAATTTTTATACCTGAGAGCTCTGCCCTTAACCAGGAGACATGAGTGACGTGAGCAGGCTGGGTTTGGCCCAAGTGCTAGTAAGTGCCGCCTGGGAGAGGCAGTTGTAAAAAGGAGGTGGTAATGGAAATAGATTTTTTTAAAGGCATTCAGTCACTGTTTTACATGGAAGTTGGAGGCAGAGGGGACACCAGGAAGACCTTTCAGTTATTCAGAATTTGCTTCTATTTCCCCAGCCCTTTAACATGAAAATACATCCAAAGAGGAGGGTGCCCTAGATTCAGGGCTACTGTGGAGGGTGTCCATCTAAGTAGGCTCCTGCGGGGGGTTTAAAGGCGCCTTCTCTGGGGTCTTCTAAAAAATAGATATTCTGTCTGGGATGTGCTGTGCCTGCTGCCTCCTGCCAAGCACCAGCGGGGCAAAGGGAGCTGAGATGACCTCCTCCCGTAGGTCCTGGCTGCCCCTTGAGAAAGCATTCCTCGTTTCTTCTGGTTGGGTTCTGAAATATTATTAAACTGTTTGAGGAGAAGATGGTTTTGATTTGTCTGTTTCGGCCTTAAAAATGGCACAGTGGCTGTTGTATGTCTTGGTGAAGGAAAGCAACTTCATCTTCTGAGGGAAAGACAGGATTTTCCAGATAAAACCGGATCATTGGTCCACCAGGTCTTCATTTGTTCCCACCACCTGTCAGTAGCTGATATTATAGAAAAAAAAAAATCCGCTTCTGTAATGACCCCAGCCAGTTGCCACTGACTTCACGGGGGAAAATGCGATCTGTGATCTGTGGGGAAAAACCCTCCCCTCCACCCTGTGTTCTATCAGCATGTGGGTATCAATTATACATTCCTAAAGGGGACGAGGGCCAGATAACCCCAGCCTGGAGCTCAGAGTGTGGACGCAGCTCTCTCTTTCGGAGCTTGGTGCCATTGTGTCCCTAGTGCCCACGTGTTCCCAGTGCAGGGAGACCAGGCCCTTCCTGTGGGTGCCTGAGGCCTGGATCTTAGTGGGGTCACTTTAGGCTTTGGGGACCAATAAAACATACCCCGCCTACAAAGCACTGTGGGCCTGAGCTGTCCAGATGAATTCATAGTTTGTATCTCTGTTTTTTAATCATTTCTCTGCCTTTATTGGTATTCAGAACTCACAGTTTTCTGGTTACTGTCAGCCTGGGCTTTCATCCATTTTAAAGAGCTATTTTTCCTCTTGCTGTTGATGATGATGGTATAAAGACAGATGGTGTAACTGCTTATGAATGTCCTATTTTATTTCCCCGGGACCAGACAGTTCACTTGAAGATGTATATTATTTCCACATGCTCAGGTTAGGCGTCCCAGACGGTGTCTGCCTCCTGCAGCTAGCTGCCCTTCCAGGCCTCGCCATGCAGAGGGCGACACCTGTACGTCAGACATGGAACTGCAGAGAAGTACCTAATTGGCTGAATGGGACCTGGTTTTTAGCTGGGGGTGAGGACAGTGATCCGGCTTGTAAAGGAAGCTGGCTTGTCCAGGAGTTTCTTAATCATTTCTTCTTCCACCAAGTATATAAAAGCCTTTTAATGAATGAGTCATAAATGACAATATTAAACCTAGGAACTCCAAAAGAAGAAGACTTGATTTTTAAATCTTAAAATAAAAGGAGAGGAAAGAAAGAGAGAGAAGAAAAATAAGTTCCTGAATTAATCTCTGTTGTCTTGTCACCTCGTTGGAACTCAGCGGCCTTCACTTTTCTGCTTGTAGTAAGACAGGGAGGGAAGAAAGCAAAGACGCAAGTAGGCTTATAGAATGAGGGCTCAGGAATAGTCACAAAGCACTGTGCAGTTTCCTTGCTCATTGCATCAATGATGTGCTGATTCTTCACACTCTCTATCTTCTGAATAGATTTGTTTGGAAAGGTTCAGAGAACTGGGGTCAATGCCAGAGTGACCAGGAGTTCTTACCTTTCTGCTTAGATGGCTGCAGCCCACATAAAGTGTAGGAGGGAGGTGCTGGCCTTGGAGATTGCCTCCCATTGGGCAAATTCCTTCCCTCCTCTGCAGAGCAGCACCTTCAGACACTGTTCATCACCACATCAGGGTGTTCTCTGTTTTGTGGGTGTCAGACTGTCTCCATCTAAGGTGATAATGTGTGTGTGTGCGCGCAGCGCATGATGGAGAGGAGAGGCCATTGAGCCACCCCTTTGCATCGTCAAATTTGATTAATGTATCAGTACTACAGATATTTTATATCACAGCATATATTGGAGCAAATGAGTATATTTTAAGAGATACTTTGCGTAGACCCAATTTAATAATATTGAGACTGAATACTAGTATCACCATTCAAAGATGGATTTTATAATTACAGTGTTGAACAATTTTATCAAAAGCTTTAAAATGTGAATTTAACATCCTTCCCGGACATAATTAAGATGGTACATATGTCATCCTGTGTAACTTGCTTGTTATAGCTCTACTAATACTTGTATATATATCTTTTCCTCTACTAAACGATGTATAGTGTTAATATGGCATTGTATATCTGATTGACTTGAAGCCATGGCTGCCTGATTTTCCTCTGTTTGAACTAAAGGTGGGGGCAGGAAGATTGGCTGTTAACTGTTCTAGGCACTGAGACAGAAAGGAGACGTAGAAATTGTATGTGGAGGCCTCTTAGTTGGAGATGAAAATAAGGAGTATCTTATTTCATCTGTGTTCCCTATGACTGCCTCATAAATCCCCTATTAGTGGTAATGAAGAAAGAATGTTCCCTGACCCCTAGTTCAGTTTTCCAGTACTTGGACTTCCATTGCGTTTTGGGGAAGAATTAGGAAAATCTGACTCTAAATAGATACTTTCTTCCTCAAGTGTTTTATAAACCTTCTGAGGTCAATTTACTTTGAATTCCTTTTACTTCCTTTGTGAGATGAAATTTAGAAGCTATTTTCTGGAGGTTTGGAGGGTATTAGTACCTTGAAATATTAAAAAGTAGAACTGAATTTGGAGGGACTTAGGTGACATTGGACAGAGCCCCAAATCCATAGCCCTAGATTGGACACTAATACGTGGTCCCAGTGAGGTCTGGTCCAGTGCTGGCCTCGGGTGACGGATGTGGACAGCCAGGCTTTCATGTCTCTATACCCAGGAAGGTGTGCTCTTCAAAAGTGTCCTAATCATTTCATCAGTAGCCTACCTTGGTTTGCCTGCCTTATTCATTCATTTAGCCCATTCTTAATGAATGTTTTGGATAATGATCCAAAGGGCCAGGAGAACAAGAGAGAAATGTCTCACTTCCTTTCCCTCATCATTTAGGATATCTTATCCCCTCTTCCCCACTTGGCCACATGGCATTTTACTTCATGATTAACCTAATGTTGCAAATGACCATTCTTCTACCTTTACTAAAGCATTGTGTGTTGACCTGGAGAGAATTTCCTTGGTCAGTTTTAAACCAATGGTGGGTAAAGAATAGAATGCCTTCAAAAGGAAAGTCTATGATTCTGTTAAAAAATTTTTTTCCCTGAAGCAGCGTCCCACATGCCACAAGTAGAAGGACCCACAACTAAAATATACAACCATGTACTGGGGGGATTTGGGAGAAAAAGCAGAAAAAAAAAAGATTGGCAACAGTTGTTAGCTCAGGTGCCAGTCTTTAAAAAAAAAAAAAAATTTCCCCCTTTCTCTACAAATCTAACTTCTTGCCACTGATGCTTGATGTGCTCACGGATGTCATTTGTTTTCTAGAACTCTTCATATTGATGAAATCATATCACTGATATTCTTTGACTCTTAGAATATGACTGACTATAAAAAGAACTCCTGCCGTGTTCTGGCACATGCACAGGCACTGCAAGGCCTATGAGGGGTCAGTGATTGGGTTTAGTCTAATTCGATGCCAGGACACGCTGGGGTTGGAGCTAGGCAAAAAGCAAACATGTGGGTCCTCTTTTGCATTTTGAAGTATAAAAGACTTGCCTGCAACTTTAGGAATTCAGCTGGAGTTATTTCTTCAACAGAATTGGCTTTTCAATAAGAAGAACTCAAATGAGGCATTCGGCATCCATCTGGAAATACCTAATGACCACATGTCTAGAGCAAGTCATAAGCTCATACCAACAAGAAGGGAAGGAAAGTCCCCACTGCTTACCCAGACCTCGGCATATCCATAGTGCAGTCAGCCTTTCAGGGGCCACTGGGAGGAGAAGAGGGATAGTCATTGGTGTCTGTGTTTTATGGTTGGCAGTTCTTTGGAATTAGGAGCCAAGAGTCCTTTATCTTCTGTCTAGTTTTAATCATTGACATTTTGTTTTTCTTCTATTTTAGAAGAAGCCATTGAAGATGGTGAAGGGCCCAGTGAAACAGCTGCTGATCCAGAGGAGGTTGCTAAAGACCAAGAGAGTGGAGGCGAGAAGGACCAGAGCAAGTGGACAGGTAGTGTGTGTGGCTGCCCTCGAGCTCCTGAGGTTTCTCCCCTGGAAGACTGGGGCTAAAAGTCAGAGAGCAGACGCATCCTTAATCTACCCAGAAAAGCCATGTTGGCTCTGCGGGTGGGAGAGGGATTTTGTTTTGCTTTTGCTTTATTGAGTGGTCATCTTCATTCTCCTTCTATAATGTTATACTAAGGAATTTAAAAAGTTTTTTAAATGGCCCAAAAGCCAGCTTGTTTATTGAGTATCCAGGTGTCTGGCTCTGTGTTAGGAACGTCTGTGTTTTTGAGGTTGCATTTCTTCAGCAGCTCTTCCCCGTTGTTGTTTTGCCCTTGATGTGATCCTTCCTCCGCTGAAGTCCAGTTGCCTGTCTCACCTACTCCCAGGCCCAGCACGGGGATCTGCCTTGTGGAACTTGACTGGGATCATCCCTGAATCTCTAAGGAGTCAGCAGTGAAGTGGGGGCTTCATCTTGCATTTGGGGGCCCGAGCAGCCTCTGCCTATTCCTGGTGTCCTACCTTGCCTCCAGGGCGAGCACCCACACCCTGAAATGCACCCAAGGGGAGGCAGGTGGTGCAGCCAGGCAAGAGGATGTCTTAGCAAAAGCAGACGAAATTGAAGAAGTCAGGAAAGGAAGTGCTATTTCTGGAAAAGCTGGTGTTGAGAGGGAGGAAGCAGCCATCTCTTGTGATGATAAGATTTCTGTATTGAGGAAAAGAAGAGCTGAGACTAGGAAGAAAAGCTTAGGTTTTTCTGAGGAGGAGCAAAGTCTTTTCTAGGAATGCTTATCGGGACAGCTAAGTCTCCCAGAAACCACCATAATAATTAGAGGAAATGACATGACAAGCAACAGAAATTATTTTATTTGGTCAACCTATTATTACTGCCTTCCATTATTAATATTGTAATACTTTGATTTTTTTGAGAAAATATTTACCTTCTGGAGTCTGTATTGGTTGGGCCTTTGTTACTTTTCCAGGCACGACTGTTCTTAAATCATGGTCAGTGTTGGCCTTCAGTATTTAAACAATATACAGAATCTTGGAGAGAGGCCAGAGGAGAGCAATGAAAATGACTGAAGGCTGAGAAATATTACCTCTGAGAAGAGCTTGAAGAAATTGGGGCTATTCGGCCTGGAAAATAGAAATTTGAGAGGTAGCATAACAGCTTCCAAATACCGGGAGGGATCCGGCAGAGTAGGCCCTGTGCCCCTGTTCTGTTTCCTGGAGACAAGGACAGGGCGTGACTGCAGCTGAGCAAATGGACGGGCACGCCAGGTGGATTTTACTGTCCTTGCTGCTTATCGTCTGTCCCCTTTCCACCTGGGATCTGTGGCGTCCAGAGGCCTGTGCTCGAGAGAATGCTGAGGGATAGGGCCAAGCCCCCTAGGAAGATTCGGAAGGTGGGACCAGGGAGTAGGGATTGACAGTCTGTGCTCAAAGGCCCTGAGTGTGGGGAGAGGATCATCCTGTGTTGCCTTGCATGGACCAAGATCCCAGTTTGTGCTGTAATTTTAAGGTGAGATCTAAACAAACTTTGCAGATAGCAATTAAACATACCTGCCCAGAGGAGGTGAACTAGGGAAGAGGATTTCACAAACAGAGTTTGAAGACTGAGTAACCGTCCAGACCATCTATCCTTTGTTTTCATGGTTTGGGTGCGTGGTTTCTAAGCCTGGCTCTGCCATTTTCTAGCTGTGTGGCCTTGCTCAAGGCACCTTAGCTTTTCTGTGCTTCTGTTTCCTCTAGTGGGATGAGGATTAAAAACAGTACCGACTTCCACAGGAGCACTGTGAGGATTGTTTGAATATGGGAAGTTTAGAACAGTGCCTGGCGTACAGTAAGCTCTTTATCAGGAGGGGTTTTGTTTTTTGTTTTGTTTTTAGTTTAGTTAAATAAGATGAGGAAAACTAGTGGCAGTCTCTCTTCAGGTTCTCCCATATGAGTGTGAAACTGTTGCCAGGCAGCATGTGGCTTTTGGGAATTTGAGAAGCTGAGGGGGAACAACACACAAGGATTTAGTGAGATCATGCAAATGATATTTGGTGCATATGCTCCCCGCATCCTGTGTGCTAAGGACACTAAGAAAAAAAACAAAAAGCCACCATTTGCAAAGCTCCTACTGTGTGCCAAGGCCTGTGCCGGGCACTTTGTGCTTCTCTAATCCCTACACCTGTTCAGGGTAAGCTCTGTTAAGGGCAGTTCAATGAACTCTCATGCAGTGTTTATAATTCAGTGGTAGTGAGTTTTCTCAGTGCAAGTGGACACGCTAGGCCTTCAGGAGCCTACTGAAAGACTTAAAATGAGCACCATAAAAATGAATGTCTTTAATAAGACTCTACTTTCTCATTCATTCATTCCAGCAACAGGCCATATTTAATCTTTATCTCCAAAAGACAGAGATGAGACAGACAGAGACAGAATGGATGAATAACTCAGAGGTGCACCTTGCCAGTTGCACGGTAGTAAAGAGAGAAGGGAAAATTCTTTTCTGACTCCTTCAAATGATCCTCTTTTGACCTGAAGCATAATTTTGTCTGTATCATCTGAGTGTGTAATGACAGGCTTTATTAAGGTACTTGGGCTGATTTGATCTTGGAATCGATACAGGTGCCAGCAACCTCTTCCAAGCTTTCTTTGGGATCCTTAGTATTTTATAAAAAATATCTGCCTTTGTTCCATTTATTCCCGAAATTGAGCTGTTCCTGTCTGATTAAATGTGATGGGGAGTGCTTCCTCCCAGCAAATAAATAAATAGTGATTTCACAATTTGTACTGTTGATTAATGGCTGCTCATGATGCAGATTAATAATATTTCAAATGGGCCTGGATAATTGGCATTTTCTCAGCTATTGATTATGTAGTTTGGGGGTTTGTACAGGAATGGATAATCTTTACTAAAAATTCTTAATTATTTTTACATTGGAATGGGACTCCTGATTTCCTTTTTGGTGTCCATTGGTAACCCTCTCTGGGCTTCTTTTATTTAGATTCGGGTATTTTACCTTGAGTGGCAGCAAGACAAGTAAGATAGTGATTTGACCACGGTAGCATCAATCCCACAGTCAGTGGCGGGGCACCAGGCACAGTTCCACTGATCACAAGTTCTGTGAGAGTATGGCCTTGCCTTCAGGGAATGTCACACTCTACTGGGGATTTCAGTAATGCCCACAGTCATCAGAACACTATTACTATAGATCAGTGCTATGCCCTGGAACTTTCTGTGCTGATAGAAATGTTCTGCATCTATGCTGTAGAGCATATGAAAAGGTTAAGCACTTGAAATGTGTCTAGTACCACTGAGGAGCTGAATTTTAAATTTTATTTAATGTTAATGAATTTAAATTGAGCTAGCCACGTGTGGCTAGTGGCTACCATACTGGACAATGCAGCTGACGATATTCAAAAGGAGCAAAACTAACCCTGAAAGAATGCATTACAGATATAATAACTTTCCAGTTATTATAGAGGCTACATTAAGCTCTGACTCTGTGCCCGGCACCCATCTAGTGTGTCACACCTGTCCTTCCCAATAGGCATGCTATGAATGGCTTACAGGTGCACAGGTATTGATCCCTGCAGCCTTTGGGTTGGCCAGGTGGGGCTGGGGGCTGCTGAGGCCAGGGTCAACTGCAACTTCATCTATTTATAGTAATTTACCGTCATTTTCTGTGTGTGCCATGATGTGAAAAGGAGTTGGGAAGCACTGCTTTATACACATGATTTTATTGGATTCTCACCCCCACTCTATGAAATGATATTGTAAGTAACCACCTTCCTCCCCTGCAATTTTGCAGATAAGTAAACTGAGCCCTGGAGAGCTCAGGCAAGTTGCCAAAAGTCATGTGGACAGGTTCAGAATTGCATATTGGCTGTGAGACTAACCCTGAGGGCAGAGCCCAAGCTCTTACCAGTATGCTATACCACCTCTCCGAGATTGGAATTTTTCAGTCCAATCTAGTTTTCATCTGCCTTCCACGTATGGGGAGTAGCACTCTCCTCAAGTTGTATGGTGGTAACAGTAACACGACAGCCACCTGTATGTTTAAAATGAGTGGGATTGTCATCTATGAATATGCTTTGTAGTAAGTCAGCCTCGTGCTCAGTCTGAAAGCATGTTGGTGAAGTGGAAAGACCTCTCTAGATTAGGAGTCAGGAAGCTCACCAGTTAGCGAATGACCTTGGTTAAGGGACTTGGCCTCTTGGAGCCTTAGATGCCTCATCTGTAAAATGTGGTCAAGTGACACCCATCAGCCCCAGCTACCTAGGGTTCCATGATGGCAAGTGGTGGCACACGTACAAGCCCTTGGTAGACACTGTGGGGTCACATCTACTCAAGGCAAGTGTGAATCACTCTGTGGGCCAACAGAGGGTGAAGACAGTTCTTTGAAGCAAAGCCTCTTCCCTAATGCACAGCTATTTCTGCCATCCAACTTTGTGGTTTTCTTTTTTGAGATGTGAAAGTGATCCCTTGTTCTCTTTTAGCATTGTAGATTTGAAAGTGTGTGTTCTAGATTAAAGAGCCCCCAGTGTTAGCAACTGAACAATAATTAATGCAGTGATTATCCAATCAATCATTAATTGCTATAAATTAAGTGATATACAATTAATGTGATGCTTTATCACCAATAATTAGGGGAAAAATTGAACTCCTGGCAAAGAATCATAGCAAGATGGTATTTAAATCCTGTAGCCACCATGGTTTCCAGCCACAGAGCACTGAGCTGGGTCTAGTTAAGCAAATTTCAGACAAGATGACTAGGGGGTATTGGAGCTTTAAAAAACAGAAAAAATGGGACAGTAGCCCAACTTAAAATGACAACATGATAATGCTTCAGAAATCACTAACTGATGTCCACATTTATATTTTTGTAAAATTTTGAATTAGAATTGTAGTTTGAGTGTTGTTTTTCTAGGGGAATGGCCTGAAGGGATTTCATTTTATTAATTTTTTTTAAATCCATGATGCTCACCTAATACAGAGCAATTAGTGCAGTGGAGCGTCCCTGATTTGAATCTATGGAAGACTGCTATTAAAGGAGGTATTAATGGGCTAGCGAGGTCTGGGCAACTGTTAGGGAAAAGTATGTTTATGGAATATGGTGCTGCCAGGCATGATTTCAATCAGATTTGACATGTTTAACATAAATGTATAGTATATGGCTCTTGCTGCGTATGAATAATTCCTACAGACCCACTACCTTTCTAATTATTGAGGTTGAAAAAAAGCAGGTCAGGCACATCCTGGTGGAAATCTATTACGAGCCCTCCCTTTATTCTCCCTGTTGTTTACAGCTTTGTGTAAACAGGGATGCCATTGTATGGGCAACTTAGTGCCTGAAATGTAATCTGTGACAGAGAAGTGAAAGGGGGAAAAAATGCTTTTTAAAAAAAAAAAAAAAATTGAGTCCATAAAGACAAAAGAAGGTATGTGCTGAGAGGAAGCATTATGTGTTAGGAGAAGCACTGGGCTTTCCGTAGGCTGCGTGATCTTAGGTCTCTGGACCTCAGTTTCAAAATGTAAAAAATGGCACGTTGAACTCAGTGGGTTCTTGCAGTTCTGCAACTCCTTAAAAATAGAATTGGAGGAGGAACAGTTGTACAGTAGTGTAGAATCTTGGAGGATATTAATTTCTAAAGTCAGAATGCTGGTAACTTTGAAGGATTTCCCTAGTCTATGGCTAGTTGAGATAGCGTGGATCAGGAGCCTGGATAAAGAGCTCAGATAGGCCTCTTAGACTTTTTCCATGAAGGTCGGACAGTACCAAGTCCGCCTTTCTTGGTGGGACATCAGAGTATCACATTCTCTCACCTAGTCCTGTGTTACTGGGACCCATCACATTGTGTTGTCAGAGCTTAGTGTGATGAGGACATCATGGAGAGATCCTTAGAGACTCACATGGGTAACTGTGAGTGGCTACCCATATCCCAGCCTTGTTGGCTGGAAACCAGGCCATTCACCACTGCCACACCTCTACAAAAATCAATTTGGCCTAATTCTGTGTCCTTCCAGTAGTTGGTTCCATTTCTTCACCTCACGCAAAGGTAGATTTGTCTTTGCAGTAGGGTGTGTTGGGGGGAATGCTGGGAGCCTGGCTGGTATGGCCACTTTGTGGTTCACATTCTTGCCAGCAGAAACTGTTTTTGGTTTTACGTTTTCACACACAGATTGGAATTGTGTGGCTATGTCAGCTTTTCCAGAGCCCACCTCTGCTCCCTACCCTCTTTTTTTTCCCAGGCCACTTTCAGTGGAACTTGGCTGCTTAAAGTCACTGCAGGCAGAATTCTGTCTCACAATTGAAAACAAACCATTTGAACTATTTTTATGTCGGGAAGCAAAAATAGATATAGGGTGTGGTGTATATCTGGACTCGCCTGAATTCCAGTAATTCAAAGGTCTTGGCTTTGAGAACTTATATTGTAAGTCATAGGAGAGATGGGGACCACATCAGTTGAGCAAATATTTTGTGTGCAGATATCTAAGGCAGATAGAGGATATGCAAGAAAGTAAGGAGCTCACTTTCTAGATGGGACATCATATGTAATCACATAACTATGGTATAGTGTAATGAGAATTATCATCAAGGTATGGATAAAAGGCACTGAAAGTGCAGATTAAGGAGCAAATCATTTTTCATCGTTATAGAAATACCTTATAGATTTGCATATTATTCTTGCAAAGGGGCTGTGTTAATCTTCCGTGCTTTGTTTCAGTTTAGCTTTGTGCTGATGGGAAGTACCTCTGTTATTAGAATCATGATCATGATTTAAAAAAAAATACCGTGGTGCCTTTCTCATGGGATATCAGAGCACTTTCGTTAGGCTGTCACATTCTTCCTGGGTCCGACATTATTTTGCAGATAGAGAACTAAGACTCATGGATGGGGAACTCCTGGATGTCAGATTTGTGATCAAACCCCAATTTGCCTTTGAGGTCAGGGATACAGACCCCAGATTATAAAGCTAAAGAACACGTAACACGGTAGCTTTCTCTTATCATATAAAGATTGGAGAAGACTTGAAAATCCTGTCCTTCTCTAATTGTCAAACAGAATTATCAGCTCTTTACGGTCAGGGAGATGTGGCATTCATTCATATTTTTTTGCTTTTTAATATGACTTCATTTTTTTGGAGCTTACAAATTTTAAGTTTGCAAGAGAATTGAGAGGGAGGTACAGAGATTTCTTATTTATCCCCTGCCACCACACATGCATAACATTCCCCATATCAACATCACTCACCAGAATGGTACATTTTTTACCAAGGACAAACCTACATTGACACATCATCATCATCCACAGTCTACAGTTTCCCTTAAGGTTCACTCTTGGTATTGTACATTCTGTGGTTTTGACAAAAGTATTATGACATATATCTATCATAACATACAGAGTATTTTCACTGCCCTAAAAATCCTCTGTGCTCTGCCTATTCATCTTTCCCCATCTCCACCCCACATTCATTCATTTTTGTAATCCCCAGCACCTAGCAAATGCTTAATACTGTTTGAATGTTTCATTAACAGTTGGTAAAATAGCATGACCATAAACACTTTCAAGTTATTCTACTTTCTGCTTTTTAGACATGAAACCTTTGGGTTAGTAGGATTGTTCCATGTTGATGTATAGAAAAGGCAAATTTAGGGCGTCTGTGTTTGTCCTAAAAACCAGTCCTCTCCCCTCACTCTATGGTTGTATGGCCACACATGGACCCATATTGTTTCCCAGAGATGCTTCTAAAGATGAAAACCATAGCAATGGATGTTTGAGCTCTCACTGTGGCTAGACTCTGTGGTAGGCCTCATGTGTCTGCTCTCTCACCAGCCTCACAGGAACCCTGTGAGTAGATACTGTCATCCCACTGACAGATGAGGAAACTGAAAGCTTCAGTATAGTCAGGTGAAATGCTTGAGGTCACACAGCTGGGATCTGAACCAAGGTGTGGCCAGCACTGCAAACCGCTGTGCTTTGTTACTTAGCAGGGGGCACTGATGCCTGTCGGTAAAGAGAACTTGGCTGTAGGAAAACAACACATGGAAAACATGAGTTCCTGAGGAGTCCCTAAAGGTGCACTAGAGCCACGTCCCCACCCCTTCGTTCACATCATTTGTCCTAGGCCTTTGGAGCGCTGGGAGCAGACTGAGCTTGGGGATCAGGGGAGACTGAGAAAACATTGATGCAGCTATGACTCAGTGCAGGGTTTCCCTTTCTCTGTACTGTATAGAATACCAAGAGGAGACATTTCCAGTCTTCTTGGTACTTTAAAGCTACAGGGGAAAGCGGAGACTCATTCTCATTTTCCAGCTTACAAGGGCCTGAGTGATGTTTTTCTTTCCCGGGTACAGATTCTCACACTCTTGTCAGACCTGGACTAGCAAAAAAAAAAAAAAAAAAAAAAAACCTTTGGCGGGTCATTGGGAAAGTTGATTTGTAAGGGTACCGAGAAGTTAAGTTCAGAGCTCTTGGTGTCTGTCACCATGCTGGACCAAGATTTTATGTGTTTCTTTTCACAAGTTCAGTTTCATTCTTAAACTTTAGCGTCTTAGGAAGATAGGTTTGGAATGGAGAAAAAACTGGAAGAGTATTGTTATATTCTGATCTCTGGAAGTCTGTGCTGTATTGAGGCTCAGAGACCCTAACTAACCTAATTAATATTTGATTTGATGGGGACTGGATGAGCTTCTGTTAAATAACTTTCATCTGGTTGCACAATGACCCACATTGGCCCTTGTTTTGACCTACAATTTGTACCTCTGGACTTTCTCCTCTTTCACTTCAAGGGTCTCTAAGGTCCTTCCTGCTCTGGTTTTCTCCAAGTCCATGGTTGTCACAATCCTATAATTAAGCCAGAGGGCAGAGTGATAAGTGTGGATCCCACTGTATCCCCCAACGTGACCCTGGCCGCCCATCATCATAGACACTGTGACCACAGCTGCAGATGGCATCAGTGCACAGCTCAGGTGGCTCTGCCAGGGGGAGACAGGATACTGTGGGGGAACTGACCAGAGGCCAAAGGCAGGCAGGCTGACTTGATAGATCAAAGGTCGGAATCAGATCTTGGCTCTTTTTGTCCCCAGCTCCTGGCACAAACTGGGCTCATGATGGCAGCCTGATGTCTAGAAGTTATTAAATAGACTGACAGCTGATGTTGGTCTAAATGAGGTAGTGGCTGGTGGCTCTGTTTTGACTAGTGGTTCATTCACAAACCTGATACAGAGAGAGCAAGGTATCTTAACTGAATCGTGGGATCGTCTTTTGGGAGCTCAAATCAGTGTAGTTAAGCAGCCTTATGCATATTTCAATAAGGAATTAATGCAACAGATTGATGCCTCTGATGTAGGGCTTAGTACTATTTTCTCCTCAAAGATGCAGAGCAAGTAGCAGCAGCCACTGGTCAGCATGGGCCTGCCATTCCACCTCCAGGCTGCTTACTGGGAAAGCAGAGGCTCCACAGCATGGCGTGATCTCCCATTCCCAGATTGCTGACTTTTGCACACAGGGGCTAGTGTGGATCTTTGTATCCTTCCCAGGGCTGGGGTAAAGGGGGTCTTGAGCTGGTGTGGCCTGCAGGTGCCAAGACCAGGGAAGCCAGCACTGAAAAGATGCTTCCTCCTCCTTCTGCAAAGTGGAGAGCCCATAGGTATTTGCCGTCTTTTCACAGAGGTTCTCCAGGACATGTGGAAAAGAATGAGACTTCCATAAGCAAGGCAATCTTTCATTATTCTGGATTACACTGCTAACACTGCTAACAGAACACGTGGAGGTTATTCCTTCTGAATTTCTGGATTTGAAAATGTGTCTGCATTTGTTTTAGAGTGGGAAGATTCCCTGAGGGACAGCCTTATTTAATCTTTCACCTTTGGCCTGAGGGGGAAAACATCTAGCTTTGAGACCAAGCCTGGCTTTCGTCCGTAAGTGTAGGTGATGAGAGTATCATGTCGCCCAGAGTCATTTGAAAGCGGCCTGGCAGATGCTCTCAGGCTTGCTGAGCCCCCACGTTTAATTCTAGTCCAACCACAGAATGCTTTGGCTCTCACAGTGGTTTCCAAAGTGTGGTCCCTGGACGGTCAATATCACCTGGGAACTCACTGGAAATGCAAATTCTCTGAATCAGACCTATTCTAGGGGGTGGGGCCTGTGATCTGAGTGTTACTAGTTCCTCTAGGAGATTTCTGACTCACGCTTCAGTTTGAGAATGTTGGGGCTATGATCTCGGTGACACGCATGAAGTTTTGAGACCTGTTTCTCCTTTAACCAGATGGCCAGTCCTGAGCGTCCGATGCATGAGAGAGGTTCTGAGCTTTCCACAAGACAGGAGGTGTGCCTAGAAGAGGCAGAAGTCTTGAGTCTTGGCAGATATGATCCCAGATAGCAGGATTGGGAGTGGGAGAGAGGTTTGGTCAGAGGGACAGGGTCACAGTGAAGAGTGTTCAAGAACCTAGAAATCTTTGTTTAAACACTGGTTAAAAAGTAACGCCTGGGTGAAGAGGGTAAGTGGACCTCTCTGCACTATTCTTGCAACTTCCTGTGAATCTATAATTATTTCCAAATAAAAAGCAAAATAATAAGACCACCACCATCACCTAAGAGCTTCTGGATTTTCAAAGTGCTGACCTGTTTAGTTCATCTTGGAGTTGGAGGAGAAAAATAATTAGCCGTTCCCTAGTCCCAGTGACACTGATTGGTAGTATAACTCAAATTTTCTTCAAAATCCTTTATAGAAACAGGAAGATATGTCTGAGAGGTTGATGAGACCTGTATGTCTTGCTCTACCTACCTAGGCGTAGTCTTCTGCTTTTTTGGGTAAGTGGTTGTACTTCTCGAAAATGCTTTCTAGAGATGTACAGAAGCAGCATAGCTTGCAGTTACTGAGAATGGGACTGTATTTTGAAGAGACGGTTCTTAACCTTACTGGGCTGGACTTGAACACAGATTCCACACCTTTGGGCAGAGAAAGGAGAACCCCCAGCTTTGTTTTAGCCATGGTGTGAAGACCACCCCCACTGGGTGTACCAGTGCATGCCTTTGCTTCACACAAGTTCCCTGATTCCTCTTTGAAACATCTTTAAGTGCTTGGTTGGAGGTGGAATGAGACCATGCATGTTTAAAGACCAAGCTGGCAGCAAAGCAGATTCTGTAAAGGAAGTGTTGTTCTCTGCATTAGAGGAGGAAGAGAATTCAGGCAGATCTCTGACCACTTATCAACTGCAGTAGCTCCTCAGGAGATACGAGTACAAAATCCTAGCCTGTCCTCTGGGGAATGAATTGCAAGCAAATGTGAAGAACACCTCCACTTTCAACAACAGTTGAAGATCACACATCCGGAAGCACAGATTATCCTCTGAAAACACTGTATTTCTGCTGTTTAGAGGGAATATGAGGCCTATGAGAAGCTGAGGGAGAAGGGATATGGAAAGAGCATACTACACCTTGCATTTCATTATAATTATGAACTGAATGACCATTTTCAGATCTAGTGAAGCTGCTGTGTCTAGCATGCTGGGGTAGTTATCCCATAAGTATGTGAACTTTTTTCCCTAGTCAATGGAGATAGATAAAAGGTTGCTGTAAATTTCTAGTGTAGGTGGTAAGCTGGTTTACGGAACACAAGGCGATGAGAACCTCTGGCTTACGGAAAGTAGCATGAATTAATAATCATTTAATTGGCTCCTCCATTATGTTGCTGGTTTGGGAGATGGAAGTTTAGATGGAGGGGCTGTCAGTGGTACTTTAGCTAAGAGTCTGATGGTTGAGAAGCGGGCATGGTGGCTGCCTTTGGCCTCTCCACAAGGATTAAATGTGAGGCAGCATCCCAAGCCCTCAGTGGGCTCACCTTGGGGCCCCCAAAAGGAAGAGGATAAGCACTTTTGTGAATACCACCTCCAAGTGCCAATCCACCATGAAGAGAAGGAAATGCGGAAGAAACTTTCCAGCAACATGAACAGCTCACTGCATCTCAGAATCTCCCCAGGGGAGGTCTTTGGCCAAAGGGAGGCTAGCCTGCGGCACAGGATGTCCACCATGCCAACAGTGCCATTGGTGTGTTAAGTGATGAGAAGATGGATTTTGCTCATGAAACAGAAACTAATTCTACCAGTACTTTTGGTTTTCTTGGAGGGCAAGTCGATGTCTTGGCTAACAATTAGAGAAGGCCAAAAACTGGGTACCTTAAGGTTTCAGTGCTACTTCATTTACAATTTTTCTTCAGGTTCCTTTTTCGTGAGGCGGCAACTCTGTGCCTTACATGGCTTCAGAGTTGTACAGAGCAGGTTACTAGGTGAGAAATGAGGCACGTGTTGGCATTGAGTCCATTGGTGGGTCTATGGTGTTACAAATGCAACTCTTAAGTTTTCTGTCACCAAAATTTCAAAATTGGTTGTACTTCTCGAAAGTGCTTTCTAGAGATGTACAGAAGCAGCATAGCTTGCAGTTACTGAGAATGGAGTAACTCGGATTTTGATTCGTTAGAGTTGGAACTGGGTGAGAATTCATTCTAGGAAGAGTGGTTTTATCAGCTGAAGTTACAGGGGCTCTAGGGGCTCTGTTTCTACCATCCTTGGCCACGTTATAAGCCCCCTAAATTATACTATTCTTGCCTATTCTTTAAAGTAAGTCACTTTCTACCTGAAGCTTTACTAGGCTTGTTTTAATTACTCTGTGTGCTTACAACATAATAAAACCATTTCTTGAAAATTGCACAGAAAACTTGCATGAATTCAGTTGGCTCTCTTCCCTACTCCCTCTAATTAATATGACAAGAGAGATAACTTTTAAAATTATTGTATTTAAATAATTACTGGGAAATACTTACCAGATAAATATGTTAAAAGGCTATCTGGGAGCTGATGTCTCCGTGTATAAATGATTTTTCTTTTCTTAAGGAAGCCATGCATGGACTACTGTTTCCCTTTGAACTGAAATTCTTTTGCCTAGACTAGAGGAACTTAAGAGACTAAAACGGAAAGTCAGGAATTAGGTCTGCCTCTCAGTATTTGTTCTTGTCAGTTGTAGTGGCCAACCCATCACAGTTTAAGGGGAGATGGTGGCTTTTGGCTCAGAAAGCCAACTCTTAGGGGCCAGCCCAGTGGCGCAGCGGTTAAGTTCGCACGTTTGGCTTCAGCGGCCCAGGGTTTGCCGGTTCAGATCCCAGGTGTGGACCTATGTACCACTTGTCAAGCCATGCTGTGGTAGGCATCCCACATAAAACAGAGGATTGATGGGCACGGATGTTAGCTCAGGGCCAGTCTTCCTCAGCAAAAAGAGGAGGATTGGCAGTAGTTAGCTCAGGGCTAATCTTCCTCAAAAAAAAAAGGACAAGAGAAAGCCAACTCTGAATTTTCAGTACTCCATAACAAAGACATGCCAGTCCTTTTTGTGCCTCATCGGTGAGTTGGGTAGGGCAACCATAACTCCCAAGAAGTTGAGCAAGTGCGTTTTCACTCCTTAGAAAGTTTGTGTGGCAAGGAATCCACAGCTCACATCTTATCAGGTTATGGTAGGGTTTTGACCTAGCGTTTCATTGTCACAACATCCCATTTGCTAGCTTTGTAGTGTATGTAATCTATAGCACATGCACTCACATGATTCCTTGCCACATTTTTATCCCCTTTGAAGTGCCAGGAGCCCAGCATGTTGCCTATGGAGGATTCGTTGAGATTTAACACATATTTTCATATGACATAGCTGCCAAAATGAGAAAAATTGCTTAAACCAGCAAAGTAAAAAATACCACCTGATGTTTTGCACAGTATGGATCCAAATATCAACTTTTTCATGGGTAGTTGAATTTAAATGCTAAACTATTTAATTATAATACTAAAAATAATTTAACTACATGACAAACTTAGAAAATGGGAAAATGGTCCATGATGCCATCACCTAAATACAACAATCATTTTCTTCTAGTCTTTTTTTCTAATACCTATTTTTTACATAGCTGTATCATGGTATGATACACGTTTTCTTTCTTTTTTTCTGATTAACGTTCTCAAGGACTTTTCCATATTGCTTCATAGCTATCATTTTTAATGTCTTCTCATACCCAGTAGAGCAGCTGTACCATTATTTAACCATGCCATGTTGTAAGAGATCTAGATTGTTTCCAATTCATTTTGTCTTTATTATAAAAACCACTGCAGGTAGTAACCCTTCAAGTTGTTTGACTTTTTGTTGCCAGTATAAACCAAAGGTACCAGGCACTGTTTAAAGTCTCTGGAGCACATCTATTTCCATTTCACTACAGTGACATCATAGTGGCCTTAAAGTGACCAGTAATTGGTTTTTGAATAATATTTTCTAGACTGTGACATCTCTCCTAGAATTTAAGTTAAAGTTTAGAAAAGTCTTCAGAGCAGAAAACCACAGTACTTTCTCTCTTGGTATTCATACAGCCTCATTTACTTACGCCTACAATGTATGCTAGTGATAGAATTGAAGTAGAAATTGATTTTGAGAATCTGGCCCCTTTGAAATTGTTCAGAGAGAAGCAGCTTGAGAAGACCTCGGTCTATGGCCTGTAGTAGACTCTCATCCAGCATGCTAATGGAGAACTTTCACAACTGTTTGCCTGTCTACAGAGACTGTATGAAGGCTTCAGTACCATGTCTTGATAGGGATTGACAGTTTAATGTCTAAGGTCTGGCTAGGAGGGCGCCTGTCAGCCTAGTTAACTTAACTCTTGGGAGTAGTCCCCACATCACCCAGGGAAACACAATGGGATTGTAACTGGGTGTAACAGATTTAATAGAATCTGTTATAACAATGGCTTGGCTTTATCTTTAGAGAAGGGGCTAGTGAGCTGCAGGTGGCTAATGTCCTCTTCTAGATGGAACTCATCTAATAAAAATGCAGGGTGTCCAGGATAGAAGGGAGATGAACCCCAGAAGTTTTTTACACTGGTGGATGCAGTATTTCATATTATAGCAGGGCCGTTTTGTTACTGGAGAGAAAGAGGAATGAGTGAACGATTTTATTTTTTTAAATACTTTATAAGGACTCCTTAGCTCAAGCTCACAAAGGAAGCTTTAGAATTCCAGAGCAGTTTGAGAGTTTGAAAAAAAGGAAGGTAATAAAAGTTCCCCTCTCCATGCAAGAGGAAAGAATAGTAGCTTCTGAAACCAGAATTCTCACCTCTGCAACCTTGTCACATTTCATCATGCGTTCAGCATTGAAGGAAGAAGATGGACTCTTTGGTCCTATGAGGAAGCTAATGCCGCACTGGGTTACACTGTTTGCTTTTCAGCTCTGAGTGAGTGAGATGAGTTGGGTGGTCTCAGCCTCGGTGTTCATTCATTCACACTGCTGAGCAACTGCACAATTGATAATCACTCTAAAGGGGGGCAGCAGGCAGATTGAGGGCATTTACAAGGTAGTGTCATGGTCCTGTAAAAGCAAGTGTTTCAGGGCAGGCAGACTAACAAAAAGACGGGGGTGGGCGTTTGGAATAGAATCTGTATCTCGGTTTGCCTCTAGTGGAAGGAGGAACAGATAACAGCTCTTTCCTAACTGAGCCCTGAGCCTAATCTAATGCCTACAGGTTGGAGGTGGAAATGGGGAAGGTGAAGGGATGGCTAAACAGGTCAGCATCTGAAGTATCACCTAATGCCTCCTCTCACCCCATCTGTAGAATACATTTGCAGAGTTAATATATAGAAGATAAACAGTAAGCAAAAATGAAAAATGATGGAGAATAAAGAACCTTCTGGAGGCAGGGGAAACTTAAATCCCTGAAACAGTAATTAAAGACTGCTATTATGGGAGTGTTCAGGCAGGGGCCCATCACACTGTGAGGCCTAAAACCTGTGACACAAGGTTCCGCAAAATCAGGTCTGCAGGGGGCCAAGAGATGGGAAGTGGGCCATGGGGGAACTGGTCTAGAATGTTACAGCACCTAGTTAATCAGCAGCCAGTCCATCACATTAAATATCCAGCCGTCATGTATTACCTTTCAAGTGAAAATGAATAACTCCCATTAAGAGCAAAATGGGTTTGAAGTCGATCCGAGACAGATTAAAGTACTGTTATGAATGTGTGTGTTGGCAGGAGGAGGGGTCTATGTGTAATATGCTTGTCCTTGTACTTTTTAAATAATAGATGTCCTACAAACTTATGTAGACCAGGTTACCAAGATACTGGAGTTAAAGGTCACAAGATGTGCATTCTGGGAAGAGCATCAACTTCCTGGAATATTTCCTGCATTTAGCAATCTTTTTTTCAAAATAATTTTGTGGCCTTATGATTTTAATGAATAAAATTGATTCTCTAAAATTGTTTATTAAAGCACACGTCTATAATGACAGCCTCTTGGTATCCACGTCAGAGCAAATGTCAAAGCTGAGCATAAAATGGAAACACATGCTAGGTAACCAGACTGGGTGAGACAGAAAGCAGTGTGACCAAGGAGTAGAAATTAGGCTTTCTAAACCAGTGACCTCAATGCTGAGTCACATTATTTGTCAATGAGGACAGTTAGGTATATATTTTCTCACTACCATATTCAGGGTTTATTTTATTGCTTTTAGCAAAATTCTGAAAAATGCAATTCCACGTCCAAAACAAGAGGGCCAACCCTCAGGTACTGACCAGGTTTTGGAATGACCAAACCCAACCATATTGGGGTTTGTGTTTACACTGGAGGAGCCCTACTTATCCTGTTAACCCCTTAGCCCAGGTGTTTTCTCATCAAAATCTTCCAGATCCCTTTCCATGCTTCAGAGAACTCCTTCTACCAACACTTCCATACTCACTGTTTGCTACGAGTCTCCTGTGACTCTCCTCATTGGTGTTTTGTTTTTTTGGTGGAATGGTGAAGTGGGGATATGGAGGGCGTGGTTTGGGCAAGCACATAGGAAACTTTCCCTCTTACCACTCACTCTGAGTAAACTCTTGCATCTGGAGCATTGGTTAGATTATTACTTGGGTTTATGCCCTAAAACTTCCACTCTTCAGTTACTTCTTCCCCAAAAGCAAATTGCTGCAGCCAAACTTGATTTTTTTCCCCCACGTATTTGTATGCAGGTATCTGCAAGCACTTCTCTCAGGTCACATTTCTCATGTCCCCTGTGTTGTGCCATGCTGTGATTCCAAGAGCTGGAACAGTAAAGCTGGGAGCACACGGTTTGTTACATCTATGAAGGCAGAGTATGTCTGGTCCTAAGGTTGACTATTGGTTGGTGAAGCAATTGGTGAAACCTTCCCACCCACCCTCAGCCCTACTGCTCCCCCATAAGCCAGCAGACTGTGTCTTGACTGGGGGAGGTCAGAATAGACTGAATTTAGCATAATCCAACTCAGAGCCTTTTAGTCCGTTTCTTTATCTTCTTTTCTTAGTGTTCAGTTGTTAAAGTAGTGACAGAAATTCATGGGGGAAAAAGAAACACTTGCTTCTTTTCCAACATGCTTGATAAGTCAGTCCGGAAGCTCATCCTTCTTGAATTTTGGAGTTTTAAGAAAATCCTGCGCTATAAATGACTGTTGATTTTCACCCAACACAAATCCTCTGGGAGCTGGCCTGGTCTGGCTGCTATATTGTATCTTCTGCTTTTTCTTCCAGCATCGTCCAGCCAAGCAGAGAAGGAGCTGACAGATTCTCCTGCAACCTCCAAACGCATCTCATTCCCAGGTAGCTCAGAGTCTCCTCTCTCTTCAAAGCGACCAAAAACATCTGAGGAGACCAAACCGGAGCAGGTGAGGCCGGAAAGGGCTCTGCTGATGGTGGGGGAGTGTTTAAGACAGCGGTTGGGGAACGAAGTCTTGGGTGGGTGGGCTTGGGGCAGACACAGTTGCTGGTGGGAACTGAAGATTCAGCCAGAGGGGTGGGTGTGTTCCCCACAGATGTACCAGTGTCCCTACTGCAAGTACAGCAACGCCGACGTCAACCGGCTCCGGGTGCATGCCATGACGCAGCACTCAGTGCAGCCCATGCTTCGCTGCCCCCTGTGCCAGGACATGCTCAACAACAAGATCCACCTCCAGCTGCACCTCACCCACCTCCACAGCGTGGCACCAGACTGCGTGGAGAAGCTCATTATGACGGTAAGGCAGCCAGGAGCAGGACCCTGTGGCTCTTCTTCCCCCAGGGGTCAAAGGTGATGCAGTAACATGAACAAGACACTGTGTTGTGGTCAAGAAAGCCAGTGTAGAGTTGGAAATGTCAAAAATGGTCCTAGTTCTGTGACCTTTGTTCTACTATACCTGCCTTAGACTTGGCATGACCATGGTCTGATTGTGGCCCAAAGGGCTGAATACTTATGTTTGTCAACCTTCCCTTATCATTTCCTCCCCTCTCTCCCTGAGGGATGCAGAGGCCTAGATTAGCCAACCATGTATATGAAGAAATTATTATCCAGATTCTCCAAACCTTTATTGAACAAGTCATGTTGTAGGTTGCTCTTATATTCATTATGTCACATTTTATCCTCACAGCAACCCTATCTAAAAAAAAGAAATTTGAAATATTTACACTAACAATTGAGGAAACCAAGGCTCAGAGAAGTTAACTGACTTGATGCCACTTGTAAGTGGCAGAGTTGAGATTTGAACCCACATTTTCCAATTCTAGAAGTGTAGCCCTGTAACTGGGGAGTTTCTCAAGTGGACACTTACTCTTGAAACAGGAAAATGGTCAGTTGGATAACACGTTGATTCATGACTGAGGGCTTTGCATTTTAAACATGATGTTGCTCCACCTGCAGGTTTTGAAAGCATGGTTCTAAGTGGCCTCTGTAAACATGGCCAAGAAGGTTAGTATAAAGACTTAAATCTAATTATAACTTGAAAACTTTTCAAAATACTACAGGTGATCCTGATGTCCTACTTTCTGTCTGGTGGGGTTGTTGTGGAAGCCCTTCCTGATCACTAGAGGAACAACCACCAAAGAGAATTACTCTCACCTCTAACTTATGTCAACAGCGGAGTAATAAGAAGTTAATTTGATTGCCTTTTCGTGTGAAGATTCCCAGAGAGGTAGTCTGTTTGGAATTCCACGTTATAACATGCAGGTCACAGACATATAACCTCTGGGTATTTCCCCTTCCATTTGGTTCTGCAAAATTAAAGAATAATATTCTAAGTGCTGTTTAGTCATGAGGAAAGTAGACTTGATGATGCATCAGGAGAACTTTAGCAGCCAATGGGAAGCTCAGAGGTGCGCTAACATGAGTTTCACTTCAGAGATCTTTTAAGTAGAAACTCACTTTCCATGGTATTTTCAAGTAGATTGGTGAACATTGTTGAAAGATTCTCTGTCAGTAGAAAATTCCTTCTCTGGATGGGTGGGTTTCTGTGTTACAGTTTTCCTTGGCATTTTCACCAGCCTTGGAAATAACGAGGGGGATTTTCTCAGGCCTCCTCATACTTCCTATCACATCACTGATGGCCTGGAACCATGGGAGCCTGAAGGGAGGGAAGCATTTTCAATACTTAACTACATTTTTCTCTTGCTCATGTGATTATTTTTCCTATTTAATATAAATCTGGTCTAGGAAGTGTGAGGCTATAGTAGTGTGTATGACAGTACATTTCATTTATACATCCCTAGAGACTAGAGTGTAAATTATATTTCTGATATTCATTGTTTGTCATATTTTTATAACGGCAATAGTGAAGTACATTTCAAGTAGCAAGCCTGGTGGTCGTTATGAATCTTCTTCATTTTGCCAACAGTCTTCCAGGGCAGGATGTTACTGTTGTGTTTGCTTGGCTCCCAATCCCTAAGATATTTCTGGGTGTTACCGACCAGCTAGCACCTTCTCAAGCAGTGATTCTCAACCTCTTTGGAGACTCTGATAAAAACAATTCAGTAGTCCTACTGGGTTCTTCTGTGCACACTAAAGTCTGACAACCACTGTTAAGACCTCCATCCAGTGTTCTGCATATATAAAATTGTGTGTACAATGCCAAGGAGCATAAGGATACCCTAAAATTCATCCATAGAACCAGGTTCATAAACCCTGTTCTGGAAGAATCTCTGACAACATAATTATGTAGGAGAAACATGCTCCCTAGAGGGACTGTGCTTGGCACCTTGTCCAGAAACCCCTGTGCACCTCATCTTTCCACAGCAGACAATGGAGATATTTTCTAGACATTTCTGAAAAACATGCAAATTGTGGGAAATGTGCTGATTATAGGCAGTCGATTTGCTAGTCATAAGAGAAAGTTAATGGATTCAGAAATAAAGTTGAAAGTTGTGGGAAATGTAATCATTTGCATTGAGCTAAATGAAGCATTTCCACCTTGATCCTTTTGGACTAAAGAAAAAGATGAGCAACCAACATTAGAGGGGCATTTGTGGCCATACTTCAGCGTGAACCCACAATCCTGCTTGAGGACTGGACTGCTGATCTTGGTCTCTCCCCTGATGAATCAGAACAGAGGCTGCTGTCCCTCCTCTGAAAAGTTTGGTATTAAAACAGAATTTGCAATCGTTATACCGCCAAGTGATTATAATGAACCTGTGCTTAAAATCTTGCCCCTGTAGGGTATTTTACTGTAATTTTATTAGAAAATTGGCCATGGGAAAGTATTGGTTAGGTTTTCTGGCTGTATATCTGTTTGTTCCTGGCTAACTGGAGAAGGAAACTCTGAAAACAGCATAATGAGAAATGCCCCTCAAATCAGAGCTCCATTTTCTAAACCATATCATTAAGGAATGGCCAGTGTACAGTCATTCATCCTCCAAGAGGAGAAAGTTAGGTCTGCTTTGTCCCTGAGTGGCTAGAATGAATGGCACTGAGAGGAGTGAATCTTCTTCCTTGCAAACGACTCGACTGATTTAGCTGCCTTTGGTTGCAGAATAGGAAAAGCTGGCAAAATCCACCAAATAGACAATCCTGACAGACATGGGGTGTGTCCAGGCTATCTAAAGCTATAAATTCTAGTAAATATTTTTTGCTATCTGGATCCAAGTTCTCAGGATCTGGCTTGAATTGGGTTTCAGTCCCTCTAAAAGTAAATTCCACTCTGATAAATGGAAATAGATTACTTTCTACACAATGTCTTTCCGTTCGGTTGTAAATGGAGAGTGTTTTGAGGAGGCTTCATTTAATAATACCTTATCAGACAGCTTTCAGGAACCTGCAGTGTCTAATATGTCTGTTGCTATGGTAACAGCTGCTTGCTTATGCTCTGCATCTCATATCTGTGTCTTCCATGGGCCCCCTTCTTTTTACTGATGAAGGGGCTTGAAAAATACTCTCCACTGGGAACAATTGTAGCTCTGGCCCTCCACCATGGAAACTGCACCCACAGCACTTCATTCTGCTTGGCCTATTAGAAACAGCTCCAAAGGGTGTCTTTATACATGTCATATGAAAAAAGGAAATCTATAAAGCTTAAGGGCGATGAGACAAGTGCCCCTTCAGACCTGACTGAGCAGCCCGCCCCCCACGTCAGTTCCACAGAACTCTCACCTATTTGCAGAGAAGTTAGAGAATTCAAATTGGTGCTGGGGATGTAGGAGCTGCTGCTCTGTGACCTCATTTTCCCACTCTTTTGGGGAAGGAGGGTTTGAGGGTGTGGGGGACAGGTTTCTGGTCCCTAGATGAGAATGGGAAAGACCACTTACCATGCATTTCAATAATCTTAAATTATTGTAATTGATCACTGTCCTTCTAAGTGACAGGACACAAACACTGGGATCCTGTAGCATTAATTTGGGGGAAATTGTTCCTCGATCACTTAAGAAAATATGGCCTTACAGTGGAAATGAGGATTGGCCCCTGAGCACCCAGGAACACCTTTTTCTCTAGCCCTTGTCTTCTCTCCCTTTCATAGTTCTTAATGATTCTGTAATTTTTTGTACCTGCACAGATTTCCCTTCTCTGCTCCTGGCCCTGCACTGCCTGCAGTTCTTTCTCTCTCTCTTTCCCATAGGAGCAATAGTTGGTCTCCTGTGATTTTTTTTTTGGTCAGTGTCTGTGTCTCTCCAGGCTTGCTGTGTGCCTGTTCTTCTGAGTTTCTGGGATAGCCAGCTAACCGTCTGGCTCCCCACACTCAGGCTCTCAGGTGGCCACTGGCCCTGGGGCTGTTGTACCCACCCAAGTACCAGCTCTCACTTTGTCTCCATCTCAGAGGAAGGTAATGAAAATAATCGGGCTTCATTAATTCCAAGCCCTGTGAGATGATAGCCATTTGGAGCCTGTTTGCCAATTAGATGGTCTAAATTAGAAGTGACCTTGGTATACTGCCACTGCTTGCCTCTCTGAGTCTAATGAAGCTTTTTCTCTCCGATTCATTCTCCTTCTCAGCTCTTTTCTCCCTCTCACTCCGTGTATGTGTGTGTGTGAGAGAGAGAGAGAGAGAAAATTGTTCATGTGTTTCCTGTCCTCCCACCCACCTCCTTTTTCAGTCTTTCTCATTCTTAGTTTTTAAAATCTGGTTCAGGGCTATGTTTGCTTCTGGCCCACATGAATGTTAACGTGGCCCTGCAATTTTTCCTCATGGGTTTTATGTTTGTTTGTTTGTTTGTTTAAATGGATAGACAACCACATAGAAGACATTTTCGAAAGGAACAAGAGAGAGAGAAACCAGGTCCTGTAAACTCCATGTTACAGTACCCAGTCTGGCACATTCGGAAGGTAATAAAGGAAGGAAAAAGGCCTGTGCTGCCAAGAAGTGCCCTGGTTTGCTGGCTGCAGAAGGGCAGAGTCCAGTTAGTGGGCTTCAGCAGCTGTCTAGGTACAGGAGAGGAAGTGAGCAACAGGGCTGTCACTGGAGAGGTCGGCTTTAGATCCACCACTAGCTAGAATGCTCAGCTCTGTGAGCACTTGGGTTTTAACTTCATGCATAAATGTTTTGAACAGAACCAACACGTCATTCACAAGGATGTAGAGACGGGCTGGGTCTGTGCTAGGAAGGCCTGTGTCTGAGGCATTCCTTCTTTTTTTCCCTCTGAGGTTCTTCATTCTGTTGGTTTTCACTGAAAAGTGAAGGATCTGAGGCTTCCTTGGAAGTCTAGTTTTTGGAAAATGTATACTTTCACTTGGAATACTGAGCCTTTCAGAAAGAAGGCGAGCAATGCCAAGGCTGTAGGGACGAGGGTCTCAGAGAAACAAGGTTCAGTACTTTTTCTAAGAAAATATCTTTGCTTTCCAGCATGTGAAACTTGTTGGTTACATTGATCTAACCTCAGACAAGGTGGCCTTGAGAGGGGAATTTGCATGAACAGTCCCATAAGAACTTAGCTTGGCTGCTCAGTGTTGTGTTGCATTTGGCCATTTCACATCCGTAACCTGGAGAAAGTAAGGATGGGGGAGAGGACTCCTTGTAATTCCAACTTCTTCTACCAAAAAATATACCTTGGGCCCCCCACCCCACCCTCCCACCCCCCAGTCATAGTGGGAACCAGACCCACACTTAGCCCCTGGGTTTTGTAAGGTGTGTCCTTGGGGCTTCAGGGTCCACTCACCTCATAGAAACTTAAATCATGATCCAAAATAATGGTGAATTGAACAGGAAGTAGGAACTAGGTATTTATGAACCTATTACCTCGCCTAGTAGTTCAAGAGCAATTAACTTGAGTCTATGGATTTCCCTCTAGGGAGTCTGTGATTTCCCGAAATTATCTGTAGTAGTCTGTGTGTGAAGAAGTCTTGTTTTTCTAGGAGTCTGCAACTTTCATCAGATTTTCTAAAGAGTTTGTGATCTCTAAAAGGTTAATTCTGGATTGTGAGCTTGGACACAAGGACTTCGTCTAGCTTCATCTCACAAGCATGCAGCACAGGGACCCTGTACAATGTTTAGTGAGTGATGGTCAAATGAATGGATGGACAGAGTATCACTTGATCCTTCCTTTTAAACAACTAAGTTGCTTTGGAATTGCTTAAACTTGAAGATTTTCAGCATCAGAGCAGAACTTCACATTTCTCTTGTTATCCATGAGACATATTTACTTGTTAGGAAGATATTTAGAACCACTGTTTGTTTTCAGACTTTCAGCACCCCAGCTCAGATGATGTTATCTTCCTGCATTCCCATCAACTCTGCATACTTTGGGAGGAACACATGTGGTATCTAGAAGATCACCATGGAACTGCCCTTTGCATGGCTAAGGCCAATCTTGAGAGACCCAAATTCTGAGGAAGTAATGGCTCTAATCATTGAGTTTTCTTACTACAAAAACTTTGTTTTACTTCTGGTTAAAAGTACAATAGTCTGAGGTCTGCTCTCTACGTTAATGAGTAGAGTACGGGGAGCATAATTTAGCATACTCAACGTTTATGGGTGCACATGCAGATTACTAGAAGAATCCCTCTACATGGACGGTATAGTCAATGTAGAAAGTGTAGGTGTCTGGACTGATTGTGTGCCATCATCTGGCCAAATCTCCAACTTCCTGTTTGGCTTCTGAGTCTTGGATGGGGTAGGAGAGGAGGCGGAGGGAGGGAGGGCAGGAGAGGAAGAGTGTGTGCGTGTGCGCGCGTCTTGTCTGTGAAGGGGAGCTGGTAGCGGGGTCCAGTTGTTTGAGGGGCTCTGAGGTTTGGGCACGTTTGGGATGGCTCTGGTTATACTGTAGCCAGGTTTTGTCCTCTCATACACCTACATGCTCCAGTGCTCCTAGCAAAAGGGAAGGTCTTTACAGAACTGTGCTCAGCACGGTTGAGTGACTGCCTTTCCCGCTGACTTTCAGCTGGCCATCAGAGACTGTGGCTGGGATAGTCTGAACCTTCCACACAGTTTGGTAGCCAGATATGATTGGAAAAGAAGGGGGGTGCCAAGGTAAGTGTTGAAGGAACTCCACCTTCGGCTAACTCTCCTTTTCTTCAGGGAGCAGAACTCCTCAGTGAGCTGTTGGCAGGACTATATTTTTGGCTCTTTACGAAAAGCATGCGAACTTTGAGTGAAAAACTTTGGAAGCTGGTAGGTGACAGAGGAATGGACATAGGCACGGGAACATTATTGTCTGAGAGCTGACATGGCTGCCCTCAAGTAGGCTGTGCAGCAAGGCTTCCATTCTCAACCTCTCTGTTCAGACACATGTGCAGATAGACCCTACCAGAATTTCTAGATCCTTAGGATTCCCTTTAGAGATGTTCCTCTTTGCCTCCTGGGAATTTCTTGCCCATTAAAATTTAATATAACCTTTTTTTTTTTTTTCTTCCCCAGGGGGAGGTTGGGTATACTATAGATAAGAAGATGCAGGTAGATAAAAGTAATTACTTAAACACATATGGGGCAAGACTTACAGGTTTGGAGGCCCAGATTAAGATGCAAAGGAGCATGTGAGGTTGATGATTATATTTCGGGGAGAGTTAATTGATGGAAGGTGAAGGCAGACAAAGAACCGCTGCTTACTGCCTTCTTGAATCCCAATCAGGAATTATGATTAAAGTCGCGGCGAGACAACAGAGGGCTGATGAATTGGTGTCTTTTTTTTTTTCTTTTTTGCCGTCATTCACACTTGATTGACTTCAACCTTTCAAGTGCAAAAGTCTCTCTTTTCCATTATTATTCATAGCCATCTGAGTTTTTCTAATTAAAGTGTATGAAAACAATTACTGATCCGTCGTACTGAGTCTGTTAGAGGGGATGTCTGCCTTACTGTAATGCGCACAAAAAGCCCACAGTTTTCTATAATGATGTGCAGCTGAGGTGTTAGATAATTTTATTCTTTTTTACTCTGTAGGGCTTTTTTTTTTTATTTCTCATGATTCATTTTTCATAATTCCTAAAGATCCCAGGAAAGGACTGATCCTGCAGCTACAACCGAGAAAGGAGGTGGGGGGGAGTCTTTTTTCCTTTCCCTTTCTCCCCATCTTGCCCCCAACCTCGTGCTCCCCCTTGGCTGAGGACTATAAATTAATCGGTGACCTTTCACTTCTTGGATTCCCGCTGGACTCCCTAACCACACTGGTCAGAAATGCTTTCTATTAAAAAGAAAATAGATGGAATGAGTTTGGCAATCTCTGCTCCATTCCTAACGATTCATCAACAGCTAGCCTTAACCAGCTGCCGACGAGCTTTGTGTGAGGTGCAGATGTCTGTGAGAGCAGGAATTCTGTGTCACACAACATTCACCTGCCATGCACCTGCTCTTCGTAAACACAGAACCCTTCTTCATAGTGCCTATTGCTTAATTTTTGCACCTGTTGGCATCTGGGTTGCTGAAATTGTCCTAATACCCGTAAATGTGTTGGGGAGTTACCTTTTTGGTATTTATGGGGACGGTTGTTTGGGTTTCCTTTAGGAGTTGACCCTATCACTGATGATTCTAGTGAACATGTCAGCAGCTATTTTCAGCAGGCCAGGATTTTCAAACAATTAAAAGTCAATAGAAATTTATTTAAAATATTTAATTTTGAATAGTAACCTAGGTGTTCCAATCTTCGCAACAGCAAGTGAAGATATTATTGTGATATTTGTGTTTGATGGGAAAATAATGCCACCAAGTGGGACTGGGCACCATGTAGAAAGGTTAGTGGTGATGGTAGTTTCTGTTCCTATAACCTCTAGGTCAGTTCGTTTCTCAGGCTGTCATCAAACAGAAGATGATTTCTGATTTCATTTGGGAGTGTCATCACCAACTACCTTTCCACCTTATAGCAGGCAAAGGGATGCTGCTTGTTTTTAAACGAAAAACCATTATCCTTACATTGGAATGTTGAGGACTGCTTATCACATTAACATAAGGCAAAGGGTAACTTGTTTGGACAAGATTCTGGCCAGATGGCTTAGAGAAATGTCTTGAGGATCTGACCTAAAGTTGTAGTTCTTTTGATCCAGGCTAATTCTGGAATTGCTCTATTAGGAAACAATAGCCCCGGTCAAGGTGGGGCTGCCCTGTTGTGGAAGGCTGTGCAGGGCACCCTCTGTGGCTGGGACACTAGCCAAATTCCCTCAGATGCTGTGTACCTCGGGCAGAGACTCCAGAAGAAATCCTGGTTTAAGTGAGTCATAAGAAATGCTCGTTTGCACTTGATCTCAGCTTGTAAAGGGTTATGAAATGTTGCTTCCTGGAAAGTCTGCCAACGTGTCTGCATGTCCTTAGCCTTCCCTTTGTTCTCCTCTCTTACCCTTTCCTTCGCTCTTATTCCCTCCTCTTCGTGCCTGAATACATTTTGAAAACAGTACTACAATGCTCCCTGCTTCAAGATTACAGTGTACTTTACTAGATATGATTTAATTAGGGCCCTTATTATGTTTTCAGCAGCTTAAGGTGGGCCTTTCAACTTATCTACCTAATTGGTTGCACAAGAAGTTTCACAGCCCATGACAAAACATTGTCAGTGATCAAAGTCAAAATTCTGCATAAAGGAAAAATATTAATAATAAGATTATTCTTCAAGTGTGCACTGCTAATTATGTCCAGAATGTAACCGTAGAAACACTTTTGACTGATGTGAGCTTTGTCTAATAAACATGAATCTTCAGTGAGCTATGAAAAGTGACACCTCCAGCTTTACACTGGTGAAGGCTAATTTTGCTTATTAAATAATTTTTACACATTTCCCTATTTTGTGTCTTTCCTCTCCATTTGACTCTCCTCATTTCTCTGCCTTTTGCTCTTCAGGTGACCACCCCTGAGATGGTGATGCCCAGTAGCATGTTCCTCCCAGCGGCTGTTCCAGATCGAGACGGGAACTCCAATTTGGAGGAGGCAGGAAAGCAGCCTGGTTAGTATTATTATCCTCAACCCCTGGAAATGGAAACAGAAGGAAATCTCAGGCCAAAATTTTCACAGAGTGAGAGTGCCAAGAATCCTGGATAGTACTCCTTAGCTGAGTGTAACTGATCTAGAGATGAGGGGCTGGTTCTTGGCATGTATTTGTATACTATGTATATGGTTTAAAGTGAGAGAAAATCAGGTGAGAACCACTGGGATTTTGATGGACACATATCCCCTTAGACTATACACATCAGAGTGAATAATCAGCGACTCAGTCAGTAGACCCATGACTCACCATCCTAAGCTGTTAAACACTCCCGTCTCCAGGGACTTAATTATTAGGGACTTGTGGAGCACGTGGGTGATTTCAGGCCACTGGATTGGTTGTCTTTCTAGAAGCTGCCTGTGCACAAAGTTCTTCTCTGAGTCTTCTGAGATTGCCTTAGGATGCAGTGTAGAGGTGCATTTGGAAAGAACATTGTTATAGACATGGATGCTGCATAGTATAGTAGTGGTGCCCCACGGTGGTTCCTAGCTAGATGGATCATTAGACCCCCATTTATGAGGCTCTTCTACATCTTTGACCTCTTGTCAGCTGCTGAGATTTAAGTTGGGAAGACTTCAGCCATACTACTGCCCTACCTCTTCCCTTGTGATTTTTCCATATTAGGCAGTGGACAGCTGATCTGAAAAAGGGTCAGAATGTTTATGGGTATGATGATCTCAATGTAGAAAAAAATTTTTGTTTATTTTAATAATTGGCCACTTGAATGTTCATTGAATAGAGAATGCTTCTTGAATAGAGATGACAGCCAAAAGTTACATTGTAACAAGAAATTAAATGGCTAAAAAATATATTTCAAAATTTCTTATATTACAATGGACAGCAGTTCTCATAAATTCCCCACAACTTAGGACAGCATTAATTTCACATATTCTGCAATTCAGATCCATGTAAAAAGGGAATCCAATCTAATAAGATCAATAACCTTCAAAACACTTCTTAAGAAATTGAGGATTCTGAGTCAACCAATTAAATATTGTTTAAAAGACAGATCCGTGATATGATACAGGCCTATTATCAGTTGAAACTTTTTGTATGTCCTTTTCTTCCTCTCTGTTCATGTGTGCCTGCTTATAATATGTACTCTGTTGCTGGCAGGTAGGGGTGGAGTTTGTGTTCAGGTTGGGTATTTCCTGCCTCATCAGAGTCTGTGTTTGTGAGACCTTGCAAGGTAGACAGCTGTGGGTGCCATCCTTGAAACAAAGCCTTCTTTATCATTGGGCTTGATGGGTTTTTTTTTTTTTTTTTACAGAAACCTCAGAGGATCTGGGAAAGAACATCTTGCCCTCTGTGAGCACAGAGCATGGTGGAGATTTAAAACCCTCTCCTGCTGACCCAGGCTCGGTGAGAGAAGACTCAGGCTTCCTATGCTGGAAGAAGGGGTGCAACCAGGTTTTCAAAACTTCTGCCACTCTTCAGACACATTTCAATGAGGTTCATGCCAAGAGGCCTCAGCTGCCTGTGTCAGATCGCCACGTGTACAAGTACCGCTGTAATCAGTGCAGCCTGGCTTTCAAGACCATTGAAAAGCTGCAGCTCCATTCTCAGTACCATGTGATCAGAGCTGCCACCATGTGCTGTCTTTGTCAGCGCAGTTTCCGAACTTTTCAGGCTCTGAAAAAACACCTTGAGACGAGCCACTTGGAGTTGAGTGAGGCCGATATCCAGCAGCTTTATGGTGGCCTTCTGGCCAATGGGGACCTCCTGGCAATGGGAGACCCCACCCTGGCCGAGGATCACACCATAATTGTTGAGGAAGACAAGGAGGAAGAGAGTGACTTGGAAGACAAACAGAGCCCAACAGGCAGTGACTCTGGGTCAGTACAAGAAGACTCAGGCTCAGAGCCAAAGAGAGCTCTACCTTTCAGAAAAGGCCCCAACTTCACCATGGAAAAATTTCTAGACCCTTCTCGCCCTTACAAGTGTACGGTCTGCAAGGAATCTTTCACTCAAAAGAACATCCTGCTAGTGCACTACAATTCTGTCTCCCACCTGCATAAGTTAAAGAGAGCCCTTCAAGAATCGGCAACTGGTCAGCCAGAACCCACCAGCAGCCCAGACAACAAACCGTTCAAGTGTAACACTTGTAACGTGGCTTACAGCCAGAGTTCCACTTTGGAGATCCACATGAGGTCTGTGCTGCATCAAACCAAGGCCCGGGCAGCCAAGCTGGAGGCTGCAAGTGGCAGTAGCAATGGGACTGGGAACAACAGCAGTGTCTCCCTGAGCAACTCCACCCCAAGTCCTGTGAGCACCAGTGGCAGTAATACCTTTACCACCACCAATCCAAGCAGTGCTGGCATCACTCCGAGCTCCAGCTTACTGAGCCAAATGTCCACCGAAA
Organism: Equus asinus; assembly: GCF_041296235.1. Lineage (NCBI taxonomy): Eukaryota > Metazoa > Chordata > Mammalia > Perissodactyla > Equidae > Equus > Equus asinus. The sequence continues at coordinate 36,033,486 of NC_091817.1, forward strand.
GTGTAGGGATGCCGCCCCTGGGGAATCCCATCGGTGCCAATATTGCTTCCCCTTCAGAGCCCAAGGAGGCCAATCGGAAGAAGCTGGCAGATATGATTGCATCCAGGCAGCAACAGCAGCAGCAGCAACAGCAGCAGCAGCAACAACAAGCACAGACACTGGCCCAGGCCCAAGCTCAGGTTCAAGCTCACTTGCAGCAAGAGCTGCAGCAACAGGCTGCCCTGATCCAGTCTCAGCTATTTAACCCCACCCTCCTGCCTCACTTCCCCATGACCACTGAGACCCTGCTGCAACTGCAGCAGCAGCAGCATCTCCTGTTCCCCTTCTACATCCCCAGTGCTGAGTTCCAGCTCAACCCCGAAGTGAGCTTGCCAGTGACCAGTGGGGCACTGACACTGAGTGGGACAGGTCCAGGCCTGCTGGAAGATCTGAAGGCTCAGGTTCAGATCCCACAGCAGAGCCACCAGCAGATCCTGCAGCAGCAGCAGCAGCAGCAGCAGCAGCAACAACAACAACAAAGCCAGCTCTCTCTGTCCCAGAGTCACTCTGCCCTCCTGCAGCCAAGCCAGCACCCTGAGAAGAAAAACAAATTGGTCATCAAAGAAAAGGAAAAAGAAAGCCAGAGGGAGAAGGACAATGCTGAAGGAGGAGAGGGCAATGTGGGACCAAAGGAATCCCTGCCAGATGCCTTGAAGGCCAAAGAGAAGAAAGAGTTGGCACCAGGGGGTAGTTCTGAGCCTTCCATGCTTCCTCCACGTATCGCCTCGGATGCCAGAGGGAATGCCACCAAGGCCTTGTTGGAGAACTTTGGCTTTGAGCTGGTCATTCAGTACAACGAGAACAAACAGAAGGTGCAGAAGAAGAATGGGAAGACGGAACAGGGAGAGAATCTGGAAAAGCTCGAGTGTGATTCCTGTGGCAAGATGTTTTCCAACATCTTAATTTTAAAGAGTCATCAAGAGCACGTTCATCAAAATTACTTTCCTTTTAAACAGCTGGAGAGGTTTGCCAAACAGTACAGAGAGCACTATGATAAACTGTACCCACTGAGGCCCCAAACCCCAGAGCCACCACCACCTCCCCCTCCACCCCCACCACCCCCACTTCCTGCAGCACCGCCTCAGGCAACTTCCACCCCAGCCATCCCTGCATCAGCTCCACCCATCACTTCACCTACAATTGCACCGGCCCAGCCATCCGTTCCGCTCACGCAGCTCTCCATGCCCATGGAACTGCCCATCTTCTCACCGCTGATGATGCAGACAATGCCGCTGCAGACCTTGCCAGCTCAGCTGCCCCCTCAGCTCGGACCTGTGGAGCCTCTGCCTGCTGACCTGGCCCAGCTGTACCAGCATCAGCTCAATCCAAGCCTGCTCCAGCAGCAGAACAAGAGGCCTCGCACCAGGATCACGGATGACCAGCTCCGAGTCCTGAGGCAGTATTTTGACATTAACAACTCCCCCAGTGAAGAACAGATCAAAGAGATGGCGGACAAGTCTGGGTTGCCTCAGAAAGTGATCAAGCACTGGTTCAGAAACACTCTCTTCAAAGAGCGGCAGCGGAACAAGGACTCCCCTTACAACTTCAGCAATCCTCCTATCACCAGCCTAGAGGAGCTCAAGATTGACTCCCGGCCGCCTTCGCCGGAGCCTCAGAAGCAGGAGTACTGGGGAAGCAAGAGGTCTTCAAGAACAAGGTTTACTGACTACCAGCTGAGGGTTCTACAGGACTTCTTTGATGCCAATGCTTACCCAAAGGACGATGAATTTGAGCAACTGTCTAATTTACTGAACCTTCCAACCCGAGTCATAGTGGTGTGGTTTCAAAATGCCCGACAGAAGGCCAGGAAAAACTACGAGAATCAGGGAGAGGGCAAAGATGGAGAGCGGCGTGAACTTACAAATGATAGGTACATTCGAACGAGCAACCTGAACTACCAGTGCAAAAAATGCAACCTGGTGTTTCAGCGTATCTTTGATCTCATCAAGCACCAGAAAAAGCTGTGTTATAAGGATGAGGATGAGGAGGGGCAGGATGACAGCCAAAATGAGGATTCCATGGACGCAATGGAAATCCTGACGCCCACCAGCTCCTCCTGCAGTACCCCAATGCCCTCACAGGCTTATAGCGCCCCAGCTCCATCAGCCAGTACAGCTTCTTCGGCTTTCTTGCAGCTTACAGCAGAGGCTGATGAACTGGCCACCTTCAGTTCAAAAATAGAGGCGAGTGATGAGAAACCAAAGCAAGCTGAACCTCCCAGTGCACAGCCAACCCAAACCCAAGAAAAGCAAGGACAACCAAAGGCAGAGCTGCAGCAGCAAGACCAGCCTGAGCAGAAGACAAACACAGCCCAGCAAAAGCTCCCACCACTGACTTCTGCGCCTTCATTACCACAGCCTCCTCCACAAGCGCCCCCACCTCAGTGTCCCTTACCCCAGTCAAGCCCCAGTCCTTCCCAGCTCTCCCACCTGCCCCTCAAGCCCCTCCACACGTCAACTCCTCAACAGTTGGCAAACCTACCTCCTCAGCTAATCCCCTACCAGTGTGACCAGTGTAAGTTGGCATTTCCATCATTTGAGCACTGGCAGGAGCATCAGCAGCTTCACTTCCTGAGTGCGCAGAACCAGTTTATCCACCCCCAGTTTTTGGACAGATCACTTGATATGCCTTTCATGCTGTTTGACCCTAGTAACCCACTCCTGGCAAGTCAGCTGCTCTCTGGGGCCATACCTCAAATTCCAGCAAGCTCGGCCACTTCTCCTTCAACTCCAACCTCCACGATGAACACTCTGAAGAGGAAGCTGGAGGAAAAGGCCAGTGCAAGCCCTGGTGAAAACGATAGCGGGACAGGAGGAGAAGAACCTCAGAGAGACAAGCGTTTGAGGACAACTATTACACCAGAACAGCTAGAAATTCTCTACCAAAAGTATCTATTGGACTCCAATCCCACCCGAAAGATGTTGGATCACATTGCACATGAGGTGGGCTTGAAGAAACGTGTGGTACAAGTCTGGTTTCAGAACACCCGAGCCCGGGAAAGGAAAGGACAGTTCCGGGCTGTGGGCCCAGCCCAGGCCCATAGGAGATGCCCTTTTTGCAGAGCACTCTTCAAAGCCAAGACTGCCCTGGAGGCTCATATCCGGTCCCGTCATTGGCATGAAGCCAAGAGAGCTGGCTACAACCTAACTCTGTCTGCAATGCTCTTAGACTGTGATGGGGGACTTCAGATGAAAGGAGATATTTTTGATGGAACTAGCTTTTCCCACCTACCCCCAAGCAGTAGTGATGGCCAAGGTGTTCCCCTCTCGCCAGTGAGTAAAACCATGGAGTTGTCTCCCAGAACTCTTCTTAGCCCTTCTTCCATCAAGGTGGAAGGGATTGAAGATTTCGAAAGCCCCTCCATGTCCTCAGTTAATCTCAACTTTGACCAAGCTAAGCTGGACAACGACGACTGTTCCTCTGTCAACACAGCCATCACAGATACCACTACTGGAGATGAGGGTAATGCAGATAACGACAGTGCGACGGGCATAGCAACGGAAACCAAATCCTCTTCTGCGCCCAGTGAAGGGTTGACCAAAGCGGCCATGATGGCAATGTCTGAGTATGAAGATCGATTGTCATCTGGTCTGGTCAGCCCAGCCCCAAGCTTTTACAGCAAGGAATATGACAATGAAGGTACAGTGGACTACAGTGAAACCTCAAGCCTTGCAGACCCCTGCTCCCCAAGTCCCGGTGCAAGTGGGTCAGCAGGCAAATCTGGAGACAGCGGGGATCGGCCTGGGCAGAAACGTTTTCGCACTCAAATGACCAATCTGCAGCTTAAGGTCCTCAAGTCATGCTTTAATGACTACAGGACACCCACCATGCTAGAGTGTGAGGTCCTGGGCAATGACATTGGACTGCCAAAGAGAGTTGTTCAGGTCTGGTTCCAGAATGCCCGGGCAAAAGAAAAGAAGTCCAAGCTAAGCATGGCCAAGCATTTTGGTATAAACCAAACAAGTTACGAGGGACCCAAAACAGAGTGCACTTTGTGTGGCATCAAGTACAGCGCTCGGCTGTCTGTACGTGACCATATCTTTTCCCAACAGCATATCTCCAAAGTTAAAGACACCATTGGAAGCCAGTTGGACAAGGAGAAAGAATACTTTGACCCAGCCACTGTACGTCAGTTGATGGCTCAACAAGAGTTGGACCGGATTAAAAAGGCCAATGAGGTCCTTGGACTGGCAGCTCAGCAGCAAGGGATGTTTGACAACGCCCCTCTTCAGGCTCTTAACCTTCCTACAGCATATCCCGCGCTCCAGGGCATTCCTCCCGTGTTGCTCCCTGGCCTCAACAGCCCCTCCTTGCCGGGCTTTACTCCATCCAACACAGGTGGGTTCTGTTCTAGGTGATTCTTTCAGCATTAAATAGCTGCCCAGTTAGCACTTGGTTCTGTGGCTACTACCCAAACCCTCTGAGTGTTGGGCACATAGATAAGAAGCTTCCCTTTCTAGTTTTCTAACAGCACCAAAACTTCAGGTCCCTTCTCTTGAGTCTCCCTGGACCTGTGGCGTACAAGGTTCTTTGACTTCCCAGTTCAGGAGTGGGACCTCCTGGTTGCAACAATCTCCTCTGAAACCATTCTCATGCCCTGTGTTCAATAGCACACCCAAGGTGTGTGCTTAAAGGGAAGAATTTGAGGGTCCTGGTATACTATATCCTGGGGTATCTTCAAGAAAGAAGTTTCCATCATAGACCGTTCTATTCAGTTCTTGTGGAAATGCCAATCCCGTCCATATTTCTGTTGTCAATATAAGACATTTGAATATCTTAGCTAATTCTGGATGGTGCCCTAGGGAAACTGATTCAAGAGAATTTAAATCGACTCTGCCCTCACCAGTGGTCCTCACCCCCTTTGTTAGAGAGCTACTCTAGCAGGAGAACTGTTATCAGGAGGAAGCACTCATGGTGGATCCTTACTCCTGGAGTTCCCTTCTAGTCAGAATAACAGTGGCTGTTATAGTTTCTAATGAGATTGCTTTTGTACTTGAATGCACTGACCAGGAATCTTGTATTGGGCAATGTGGTTCTGAATTTTGACATGTTTGTATTAGTCCTCCAGACAGACAAAAAATGTTAATGGTTATTTTTAGAGGTATTCAATCACCCCTCCATTTCCTTTTGCCCATTTCCCTTTCTTCCCTCCTTCCAAACCACTAAAGCAGAGTCATACACTTGGTGTTCTTATTTTTCCACTTAACAGGGAGTTTCGCAGTTCTTCCTGTGTACGTACCTCTCTTTTTCCTCTTCCTCTGTCCTCACCCTTCTTCTCTGGATCCAGCTGTCTTTCCTAAATTGGACCTTTACCTCCAGGGTCTTGTGGGACTTAGGCTCAAGTCAGCAAGTTCCCACCATAGGCTGCATTAACGAGTGCACATTCACCAAAGAAGAGCCCCTCAGAGTACCTCTTTGCCTTCAAAACATGGCTCTGTTCCCAGGGCTTGAAGCAGTTCTGCTGCTTCCCAGAGCAGTCCTGGTTTCTGGTTGAATGAAATCCAAGTTTTACAGTTTTGGCAGTGTTTTACAGAACATGAGGCTACCACATTCCTGGTCCAAATTTCTTATTCAAATAGAAGAACAAGAAAAGAAAGCATTAAGATGTAGAAGACGTTGCTTATATGTGTTGGCAAGTAATGGAGGCCAGCTAGACCTAAGCCAAGAAAGCAGCTACGGAAAGTGGCTGGGCACTGAATTACCCTTGTTGCCCAAGCCCTTGGCAGAGGGGCTTGGGAACGCCCAACATTTCATAAGAATGTGAAAAAATTAGAATCAGAATGTCTGATCTATTCCCCTTGTTTTACAGATGAGAAAACTGAGGCCCAGAGAGGTCAAGACCATTCAGCAAGCTAGGGTAGGAGCCAGAGCTCCCACCCAGGCCTCCGGGCTCCCAGTGCTATGTGCTCCTTCCACAGCACCCAATATGAGCCAGTCAGTCAACAGGTATATGTTTAGTGCTACTCAGGTTCTGACCACTTAGAGTGGACTCAAGATAGAAAGATATGCTGTTATTTAAGGCAGCCAGGTGTGTCCCAGTTACCACCACCTGACTGTACCACAGCTCATAGGAGCACTGGATCTGGAATGGGAGGGAAAGAACTTGTGTTTCATATGTCAGGCTCAATGGTAAGCTCTTTCCGTGTGACCCTTCATTTAATCCTTACAACTATCTGTTGTGGAAAGCTGAGGTTCCAAACAGTCAACTAATGGGCCCAAGGTCACACGGCAGACATGTGTCAGCCCCAATCCATATCACATCAGTCTGACCCCAGAGGTGTGTGACTGAGTCTCAGGGGGATGAAGTGCCTTGGTTGATTCTCATCTTACAGATGAGAAAACTGAGGCGACAGAATTATTGTGAGAATGTATTAAGCTATTGTATCAAACATGGCTAGTGCAGAGCTTGGTAAATAGCAGGAGTTCAGTAAACATTTCTTACAATTTGAATCTCTTATGTAGACTGTCAGTGCAAGATACAGAAAGTCAGTTTGAGGTCTTCTGGTCTGGATCTTTCTTCTGAAAGCCTGATGCCATAGGGATGGGGAAATCTCTAGATTTCCTTTCTTGCCCCACTGATCTTTGGCTCTGGCTCCAATCTAAAACTTGGTGCAGGTCCAATGCCTAGAGCTGAACAGAAAGAGCCATGTCCCAAGTTTAGAATTCATAATCTGTTCTGTCTCCACCTCATTTGTGCCGATTTAACCAACAAGGCTTTACTGAGTTCTTCTGAGTCAGACACATATTCTCCTCTGGTTTCAGTCCCTTATGTGCGTTGAGGAAATTAGATGACTTAATCTCAGCGCTCCCTTTCTGCTGTTTTGGAAGAGTAAATTAATGATGCTATGCAGTGCTGAGGGAAGCATCCTCGTTGGCTATCCAAATATTAATGGATATTTTCCTGGGATTGGCAACTTGAGACAACCTTGTTCCCTTCATCTGAAATTTGAGGGTTTTTAAATAAGGTGTGATAAACACTGCACCGCTGTAGCCCAAAGTTAACATCTTTACCCAGGTCTAGGCTTCAGAGTAGTTTTTCTCATGAGGACAGTGTCCTGTTATAGAATGCCCTACCCCAGCTTTCTGGCAGACGGTGGTCCAGATGAAATTAGGGGCTGTAGGATTTTTTATTTGACGTTTTCGTGCCCTGTAAAATGAAAGGATGTACAGTATACTGTCTAGTTTCTTGGGTGTGGTGAATGTAAAGGTGATCCAAGGGCTGCTGCCTGTGAACTCTTCTCAACTCCTGTCTTTTCTCAGCATGTCATCATCTAGCACATCTGCCCCCTCAACAACGCTGTCCTTCCTCACCACCTTGCTAGTCTTAACGCACCTGCAGCTTGATGTACTAGCAGCAGTAACATCATCTTCCATCACCCTGGAACAAAAAACTCAAACCAGGAGATAGCTATGGGTCAGGGAGGATATTAGGCTCTGGGCTGGGTGGAGGCTTTACAGGAAGTGGTGGTTTAGGCCTGAGTGTGATTGAGGATGGGGCTGTACTCCATGTGGGCCTGGTCGTATGGTCAAAGACGTTTGCCGCCCATAAGCAGTAGTGCTTGGAGTAGGTTTCAGTGTCTTAGGAATTGGTAGTGCCAGCACGTTGGGCTGTTCCTTTTCTGACATGCTTTTCTCCTGTTCCGTGGCTGGTTTCTCAAGCATTTGCAGCCCCAGCCCTCCCATATAGCATTCAAACAGGGGCAAGAGGCTAAAATGCTCATTTCTTCAGCAGACTCCAAATCCTATTCCTAGCTAGATACCTGTTTCAATAGATTTGTTAAAGCAGATCAGCTGAGCCAAGGCAGTGGAACAGTTTTCCCTGAATGGACTATTTTTCGTTTCTTCCCATTCCTCCTCCTCTCTCTGCCCTCCTAACACTTCTGTTCAGCTGCATCACTGGAGGCCAGAAAGGCCCACGTGTAGAGCCTGTTATTTGATCACATGCTTCAGGGGCCTGGCCAGGTTTCCTGCTTTTGCTCTCATCTCCTCTTGCCTCTCTCCTCTAGACAACTTCTGGTAGAACCTCTTGGCTGTACTATTTCTGTGGAGCTTTGATGAAGGCCTTTGGTTCAGATGGGTCCCAGCTGGAAACAGCTAGTTTGGGGGCCTCCAGACTACTTGCCTTGGGTGGAGTGAATGGTATCTGAGAGCACAGCAAAGAAAATATGAACTAGTGGGTGTCGCACATTGGGCGGGAAGGTGTTGGAAGTTGTTTAGCTGAAAGGGGAATTATGGGAGCTGACCCAGGACTGAGTCCTGATTAGAAAACAAGGCCATCCAACCCTGAGCCTGGTGGGATACCTCTGTTGAAAACGTAGTTTTGAGAGGTTGCTTCAAGTTTAAACCTTGAGATCTCAGACTTTGTGCCCGTGACACAGGTAAAGCGTCTTGAGCTTCAGCTCACCACCCCAGACTGACACATGATTTCTTTATCTGTCTCCATTCCTTTCAGCTTTAACGTCACCTAAACCGAACTTGATGGGTCTGCCCAGCACAACAGTTCCTTCCCCTGGCCTCCCCACATCTGGATTACCAAATAAACCATCCTCAGCATCGCTGAGCTCCCCGACCCCAGCACAAGCCACCATGGGGATGGCCCCTCAGCAACCCCCACAACCCCAGCAGCAGCAGCCACAGGTGCAGCCGCCGCCAGCAGCCCAGCCACCACCTGCACCACAGCTCCCGCCACAACAGCAGCCACAGCAACGCAAGGACAAAGACAGTGAGAAGGTAAAGGAGAAGGAAAAGGCACACAAAGGGAAAGGGGAACCCCTGTCTGTCCCCAAGAAGGAGAAAGGAGAGGCCCCCACGGCCGCAGCCACGATCTCAGCCCCTCTGCCCACCATGGAGTATGCGGTGGACCCTGCACAGCTGCAGGCCCTGCAGGCAGCCTTGACTTCAGACCCCACAGCGTTGCTCACGAGCCAGTTCCTTCCTTACTTTGTACCAGGCTTCTCTCCTTATTATGCCCCCCAGATCCCTGGCGCCCTGCAGAGCGGGTACCTGCAGCCTATGTATGGCATGGAAGGCCTGTTCCCCTACAGCCCTGCGCTGTCACAGGCCCTGATGGGGCTTTCCCCGGGCTCCCTACTGCAGCAGTACCAGCAATACCAGCAGAGTCTGCAGGAGGCCATCCAGCAGCAGCAGCAGCGGCAACTACAACAGCAGCAGCAGCAGCAGCAAAAAGTGCAGCAGCAGCAGCCCAAAGCAAGCCAAACTCCAGTCCCCCAGGGGGCTGCTTCCCCAGACAAAGACCCTGCCAAAGAATCCCCCAAACCAGAAGAGCAGAAAAACGCACCCCGTGAGGTGTCCCCCCTCCTGCCGAAACCCCCCGAAGAGCCAGAAGCAGAAAGCAAAAGTGCAGACTCCCTCTACGACCCCTTCATTGTTCCAAAGGTGCAGTACAAGTTGGTCTGCCGCAAGTGCCAGGCGGGCTTCAGTGACGAGGAGGCGGCGAGGAGCCACCTGAAGTCCCTCTGCTTCTTCGGCCAGTCTGTGGTGAACCTGCAAGAGATGGTGCTTCACGTCCCCACGGGCTGCGGCGGCGGCAGCGGCGGCGGCGGCGGTGGGAGTGGCGGCGGCTCGTACCACTGCCTGGCGTGCGAGAGCGCGCTGTGTGGGGAGGAAGCTCTGAGTCAACATCTCGAGTCGGCCTTGCACAAACACAGAACAATCACGAGAGCAGCAAGAAACGCCAAAGAGCACCCTAGTTTATTACCTCACTCTGCCTGCTTCCCCGATCCTAGCACCGCATCTACCTCGCAGTCTGCCGCTCACTCAAACGACAGCCCCCCTCCCCCGTCGGCCGCCGCCCCCTCCTCGTCCTCGTCCTCCGCTTCCCCCCACGCCTCCAGGAAGTCTTGGCCGCAAGTGGTCTCCAGGGCTTCAGCCGCGAAGCCCCCTTCTTTTCCTCCTCTCTCCTCATCTTCAACGGTTACCTCAAGTTCATGCAGCACCTCAGGGGTTCAGCCCTCGATGCCAACAGACGACTATTCGGAGGAGTCTGACACGGATCTCAGCCAAAAGTCCGACGGACCGGCGAGCCCGGTGGAGGGTCCCAAAGACCCCAGCTGCCCCAAGGACAGTGGTCTGACCAGTGTAGGAACGGACACCTTCAGATTGTAAGCTTTGAAGATGAACAATACAAACAAATGAATTTAAATAAAAAAAAATTAATAACAAACCAATTTCAAAAATAGACTAACTGCAATTCCAAAGCTTCTAACCAAAAAAAAAAAAAAAAGGAAAAAAAAAGAAAAAGCGTGGGTTGTTTTCCCATATACCTATCTATGCCGGTGATTTTACATTCTTGTCTTTTCTTTTTTCTTTTAATATATATAAAAAAAACCTTAACCCTGTTACATTGTGTCCTTTTGAAGGTACTATTGGTCTGGGAAACAGAAGTCCACAGGGCCTCCCTAATGTCTTTGGAGCTTAAACCCCTTGTATATTTGCCCCTTTTCAATAAATGCCCCAAGTTGATAGCACAGAGGAGCCCGGCATGCACTGTATGGGAAAGCAGTCCACCTTGTTACAGTTTTAAATTTCTTGCTATCTTAGCATTCAGATACCAATGGCTTGCTAAAAGAAAAAAAGAAATGTAATGTCTTTTTATTCTCAGGTCAATCGCTCACACTTTTTTCTGTTTTCAGAATCATTGTTTTATATATATTATTTTTTCGGTTTGTTTTTGTTTTTGTTCCAGAAAAGATTTTTTGTTTTGTTAATTTAAAAACGGGCAGAAAGTATTCGAGAAAAACAATGTGAACTGCTTTAGCTTTCTGGGGATTTTAAGGATAGCTTTTCTGCTGAAGCCAATTTCAAGGGGAAAAGTTAAGCACTCCCACTTTCAGAAAAAAAAAACAAACCCACACACAAAGAGTGTTGAGGACTTGTAGCTTAAAAAAAATAAGTTTTAAAAACTGACTTTCTGTATTTATGATAGATATGACCATTTTTGGTGTTGAGTAGATTGTTGCATTGGAAATGAACTGAAGCAGTATGGTAGATTTAAAAGGAAAAAAAAACCTTTTGTGTACATTTAGCTTTTTGTATGGTCCAGCTGACAGCTCCTCATTTGATGTTGTCTTGTTCATTCCTAGCAGATAGATTGCAATCCGTTGATTCGCCTAAGCTTTTCTCCCCCTTGTCCCTTAATTCCACTTTCTCTTTCCTTCTCCCACTTCCCATCCTATAATCTCCCACTTAAGGTAGCTGCCTTCATTTCTTAGAGGGTAGCTGCAGAATTATTTTATAAAACTAAAGAAAGAAATTCAAAGGGTCCTAGGGGTCATTAGGATCCTTAAAGATTATTTTTGGTTGGGGAGTTGAAACTTTTTAAAGGCATATAATTCTAGTTACCTATGTCTGTTAGCCTTGTGCATTTATTTTTAATTTATCCTTGGCTTTTCTTTTCACCTCTTCTTTTCCTCCTTTTCCTCCTTGTTCGGTAGATGCTTCAAATATTCTTTTCCTAAACTAAAGCATTTGTTTCGGTTTGTTTAATTGGGCTGTATGCTTTTCTTTTCTAAAAAAGTTTTTGGTTAGGGGTTTGGTGTTGGTTTTTGTTTTGTTTTCTTTCCTCTCTCAGAAAAAGAAATTTCATGCTTTAAATAAAATCCAAAGACACACCCTTTCACTGCTGATGCAGAAAAAAGGGAAAGGGTTCTTGTTACTTGAGAATTTGTTTCTGATTTAAACAAACAAGACTTAGTTTAATAAGAGAAAGAGTAAAACAAAAGATTCCCAGGTTGTTATGTGCTTCTTCTGCAAGCAGAGAGGCAACTGTTAATGACAATTCCATATACCAAAAGACACATTTTTTACTTCAAAGTTTTGTCCTTGTGTTAGGCAGTCTGAGCGGCAAGTGATCCAGAGTGCAGCCAACAAAGAAGCAGATAGCAATGTAAAGAGAGCAAAAAAGGAGCCGTATGTGAGGCACTTGTGTTTATGTTGATATCCGTATTCCTGTAACACACAACACAACGCAACATACACCCTTTCTCATCTTAAAGAATGGTCTGAACTTTGAAAGGAAAACTTTGTGCTGCTAAAACATAGATTTTGGAGACAAATAGATGCTTTGCTGTTTCACTTTCATAGCCAAACATCAACAGAAACAATCTCCCCTGCCCTGAAAGTGTGAAATCCTTCTTCCCTTCGTTCTCTTCCTTATGTTTCAAAAGGGAACTTTGAAGACTGTGAATGCAGGTTCCATTGGTCACCTTTCGGGCTTCTTTCCCCAGTGCTGAAGCCACTCATCGACTTTGCAAAAAGACTGGAGCATTCCAAGATCTGAAAATGGATTTCTTTTTTTCTTTTTTCTCTTTTTCTTTTTTAGCCGGGACTATTTTATTTTTATGAATTTGTTTTTAGTTTAATGAAAGAGTAGATCCTGAACTGTTGTACATATTTCTAACTAGGCTGATGCACAGTGCAAATTCCTTTTTAAATTTTTTTTTAAGTAGAAATACTAAAGAATACCATCTAACTATTCATACCAGTATCCAGTTGTAGCATAAGGTGTCAAAAATAAGTACGCAAAACATTTGCTGTTTTAACAAGCTATTTTCTTTTAACAAGAATTCTTATATTTCTCCCTGTGTTTGAGATGAACATTTTTAAATTTTAAAGTTGTACAGTTTTTTGTTTTCCATTATTTTATCTTGTTTGTAACTCTATGAAATATATATATATTTTTTTGCCATTTAACTGTTGTATGTTACTCCGTGTCTGTATCATATAGAAAAAAATTGGTTTGTTTTGTTTTGTTTTTGGTTCTCTATGTGATACCAATTAACAATTTAACACTAGTTTTATCTGTCAAATTCTGCTAGGTCTTTTCTGAAAACTTTGTTTTTAAAAATGATATTGCTTGGTAATAGTGCAATTTCTATCCCTTTCCCTCCCCCCTCAACTTTAAGTTCATTTCCTTGTAATTAATTTTGCCATCCCCTCCCCAATGGTTTTTTTCTTTTCTTTTTTTTGAGCTACTATGCCGTCCTCCCTCTGTGAGGCAGAGTGACTGTCAGTGTTTTGTTTTGCCATGCCTTGACCTGTGGGTGTGTTTGGCAACAGCAAGGTGGTTGGGTAGATTGTCTAAGCATGCTTCCCCCCACCAGTGTTCCTCAGAGGGGTTATGCGATTGTTTCAACCTGGAGTGGGTTGCACACTTAATGGTTTCCTCTACAACTCTACAGCCCACATAAATGTTCATTCAAAAAAGAAAAAATGGTTCTCAGCATTAACCCAGAAGTAGCAAAGCAGTCAGTGATTGTGAAAATTTGAGGTCAAACATGAGCTAGTTAGATGTTTGTGGGCTGACATCCACCATGGCTGTGACCCATATCATTTACAAAGCATGAATTCACTGCAATGCTCAACTGTTTAGATTGGTCTCACTTGGAGAATTTACTCCTGTCTGCTGCATACTAGGTAGCTGAAAGGATATTTCAACTCACTTTTTAAAATAGTTCTTCACCTCCATTGACACTTCATATTTTGGTTTTTTTTTTTTTTTTCAAATACTCCACAGTGTGGGTTGGTGCTAGACACCATTCAATCAGAGCACCAAATAGACCCACAGAATGGGAGTTATTTCATCCATCCTTCCAAAAAGACACTTAAGAAGGAAACACACACGCACACACACACACACACACACGGAAAAGTTTAATAAATCTAGGAAGCTTTTTTTTTTTAATTAAAACTATTTAAAGAGATGAATGTGGCCAAAGTTTTACACAATTGAAAATAAAGTAAAACAGACGGCATGTGTTTAAACCTGAGTTTATCAGGCATGGCAGGAAGTTGCAGGAGAGAGAGGCAGTGACCCAAGCCAGTGCACTTGATGTTCATGGACATATATTTTTTTTAAATAATAAATTAAATTAAAACATTTTAAATAGAAACATAAATTGAGTTGGTTGTTTGTTGGCGCTGAGATACTGCCCACTGTGAAACAAAGCTTTGACTATTTTTTTTTGTTTGTTTACTTTCTTCGGGAGGGAGGGGGGCAAGTTTGGGTAGGAAAGAAAGCATAAATGAACGTGACCCTGAGGTGAAGAGGTATATGAACAGCCTTTGCAATGTACAAAAAAATAAAAAATAAAAAACAAAAAAAAAATAGAGCAAGTGAAACCAAAAATGATGTTCTTGGTGTTTTTCTATAATGTAGTCTTGTTAGCTTTTTTGTTACTGTAACAATGCTGATCTCGAACTGTACCAAAATACATGGAGACTAACAAACAGAACCACATGGAACTTTCAAACTGAAAAGAAATTTGTCACAAAAACTTTGTTGTCATAGTTAAGTTGATTGTAGATGGTAATTGAATATACTCCTTTGAAAATATTTCATCAAGTATGTTTCCTGCTCATTGTGATACATTAAAAAAAAATATGAGCAAAAGCTCTTGTCTGTCACTAGATTTTGTGGCTGTGCATGTGTGAGAGAGAAGGAGCTTGATGACTGGTGAAGTGTAAATCTGAACAGCATCTTGAGGTTGCGTGAGCAAGGATACTCATTCCAAGGTACACAAGCTCTTTATTTCTAAGTGTCCTCGTATTTCCCATCAACTGGCACTCACCAAAGTGCAGGAAGTTGTGGCCATGATGCTGACCAGCTTATTTCATTGAGAAGGGTAAGCCTGACAGCTCGGATGATAATTGACCCCTGAGAGCCCTAATTGCACCTATATTTTTAATTTAAATGTTTTTATAAGAATTTTAGACACTTGGCACAAAGAAGTTTGCTGATGGCCAGGAGAGAGGTAAGTTCAACTTCTCTGAAATGGGAATTAGATCCAGTGTTTGTGACAGAAGGATATGAAAGGTAAGTTGAATTAAGTGGGTGATTGACTACATTTACCTTTCCTAGCAAAGGACTTTTGTCAACCCCTGTTAGTGCAGAATTTGAGATAAGAATAGTCTGCAAAAATAGTAACAGCATTAGTAAGTCCTACATACAAGAGAGAATACTCAGTCCTCTTATCAAAAACCTTCCGTTACAGCAGAAAATGCCTGAAACTCATTAATAAAGAGTATTTCCCAGATTGGGCCCAAAGGCCTTCCATTCATCTCTAATTTATAGCCACAGCTGATAAATAATTTACAGAACTCTAGCAGCTGGGCTTGGATGGCATTGCAGGCTAGCTGTGTCCTTGCAAGGTCTGCAGCATCTGCCCCTGGCCAACAGGGGTCTTTTCTACCCCAGGAGTTAAGCTATAAAACCCTCTTCTATTGGCTTGGCCATTGTCAACCAAGTCTTTTTTTTCTTAGTTCCTGCAGCAGGCATTCAAGAAGAAGCAGTGACCCTATTAACTCAAAATTTCAATGAATTCTACAACTGACACAGGCATTACTAGTGCTCAGAAAGGAAAAGTTGGTTGTCCTGCCAGTGCTGGAAACTCTATGCCAAACAAGTGTCACCGTCCCTAATGAAACCCTGATCTTTCCCCGGGCATCATACCTTTCTTTTGGGTGTTCCTACAGAAGCACATGGCTTCTATCTTGGTATGTTTTCTTGGCACAGTTTCTTGACAGTTATGAAACTGATGTTTCTTCCAACCCCATGAAAGGTACAGTATGATAAAAACTGTTCAGACCCAAAGCCGTGTCTGCCTTTGTGAGCTATAATTATTTTAGGATCTGGCAGGATCACATTGAAACGTTTTAAATGGAACTAGTTTTGCAGAGAGGTTTTGCTGCCTCAGCTCTTTGGAGGAAGGTGGCTACAATTCAAATTCTTCTAAAGATAAATTTTTAAGAAAATAAGACAAAAGCTTAGTGATGGTTGAGCCCTTTGTATCAGAAAATCTCTAAGCAGCTAAGTTACATTGAGAGGGTTGGATAAGGGACTCTGTTACTAGAAACGCTTTTTAAGGGAGAAGAAGTCTTCCAATCTGGCTTCAATATCATGCTCATGTGGATATTAATATCCTTGGAATTAATAGCTTTCCCCCCTGGAAAATGTGAAACGGCAACATCTTAAAATGGCCGATATGTGTTAGTCAGGTAGCTGTTTCTAATTTTGCTTTAAAGAAGTGTCTGTAGTGCCTAGCTCCTGTTACAGACTAATGACCTTCCAAATATCACTTTTAACAAGTTTAGACTTTAAGTTACAAGAGCACAAAGCAGCGCAAGAGTCAAGTTGAAGGATGAGAAGTTTGCACCTGCTGCTCTGCTCTGCACCCTTAATTATATGAGGACAGATGTGCTTGCTCAGTCTCTGTACATTACTGCTGGCGGTGGATCTGCCAAGGCTCTGGCAAAACTTGCAAAGGAATTAGTGCTCTCAGGGCCATAAAGTAGAGGCACCTTTCTATTTTTACTTCATAGCAAAGGTAGGTATTTCCTTTCCTTTCCTTTCGTTCCCTTCCCTTCCCTTTTCCCTTTCCTTTCCTTTTCTTCCTTTCCTTTCTTTCCTTCCTTCCCTTCCTTTCCTTTCTTTCCTTCCTTCCTTCCTTCCCCCCCCCAACTAGAGGCATATGTTTTTAAGATGTCTTAGCCAGTTACTTTAGATTCCTCTCTATCTTCTTGAGTTTTTAAATTATAGTTGCAAAACTAAGTTTGTTCTTGATCCTTTGTGACTACTTCATTCTTATCCTATGTGGAACACAGAGACTATTTAACCCAACTTATGAATCCCTTATTAACAGGGGAATGAAAACTTTCAGATGAACTATTTTACTCTTGGGCCAAGATCCCTTGGCCTGAGAAATGAGTGCTAAGTAACAACTAAGAATAGCAAGAGAGAAAGGCATCAGTAGATATTCTCTGCCTCTGTGATACCAAAAGCTTCCTGTTGACACTCACTTTCCTTGCCTTCCTATCTCAATACACTACTCTTCCCTAAGCCCCGCTATGCATTGCTGCTGTCTTTTAGAATTCCTTATAACACCTTATTTTTAATAACACCTTACTTTTGCATGAGACTTGACAATATTTTCTAAAATTACTGCTTGGTTGTTCCTCAAAATGATCTATAAGGTAAGCAAAGTGGGTGACATTTATCCCAGGCGTTCAGGATAGTAAGGTAACGAGTAAGGGGCGAATCATGTGTTTAGCCTTTGTCCAGGGCTCCTTCCCCCCACTATCTCCCGAGGGACACTAAAGAGCAGTTGAGAGTGTGGACTCAGGAGTCAGACAGGGTTCAAATTCTGACTCCACCACTGTGACCTTGATTGTGTTACATATTCCCACTGTAAAGTGAGGATAATGGGATCTACTTCATAGAGTTGCTGTGAAGATTACATAAGTTAAAATATGTAAAATGTTTTGAACACTACCTGGTACGTACTGAGTGCTAAATATCTGTTGCTACAATTATTGTCAGTATTAACTCTCTACTTTTTCACTGTAGGTCCCTTGGGATTGTGGCTTTCTGACTCTCTTTACTTTACAGAGCATCCCAGAACTGCAGTAGTATAAATCAGTCCTATGAAGCCTTTGCCATACGTTTATATCTGATGCTTTCCTGTCTGTACGTATCTCGGAGGATCCAGAGGTCCTTCAGGGAGCTTCTGCTCATGAGTCATACAGGAGTCTAGTGCAGGAGTTTACATTTCAGTCTTTCAATGCCTAACATCTAGTGATTAATTTGGTCAGAGGGAAGGATGACTTGTAGCTTGCCTTGTTTGCAAGACTAGACATATCCCTGCTTCACTGTGCCTTGATGAGAGAGCAGCTTAAATTTCTGCATTACAGAATAGAGAAAATGGAGTGGGTGGTAACAATTTGCCCACTGCCACTTCCTGTTTGAGCTGGTTCAGATACACAGGTTGGGAGGTGTAGCATCTAAAATGAGACTGTAAGAGTGAAGGAATTGTACATGAAACAAAACTGAAGAGGAATACACATGAAGGAGTGCAGCAAGAGGTCTTTCTACCCCAAAACACCGAGTTTTAAAAAATACTATTATTCCAGTAACCTGCAAAATAAACATCTGGAAGAGGTGTGGGGAAGAGTGAGTAAAAACTAAGTTAAACACAGAGAAAAGGTTCAAGTAGAGTGTTTCCATGATAGCCTCTGCATCTGAGAACTCATCGGTGACAAAGGCTTTAGAAGCCTCTGGCTTTGTGAACTTTCTCCATTTTTGATCAGAATCAAAGAGGGTATTAGAAACAAGGTTGCTGATGTGGATATGAGAGGGCTAGTAAAGGCTATGGAGGATGGCTGGTGGGTTATTTTTTCCTTTTCTCTGAGGATAATAACCTATAAATGTGGCTTTGGCCTATTGCCTATAGATAGGATATCATGATACAGTGTCTGCACTGGGTTTCTTTGTTATACGGGTCTAAATTTAACATTGAATAGTTTTCAAAGTCTGATCTGTACTCAGCTGAATTTGTTTCTTTCAATACTGTAAAGATGTTGCTCTATTATTGCCTCATTTGAATTGTTTCCAATAAGAAATCTGCTGTCATCCTTATTTTTTAATGTATTTTTTTCTCTAGTTGTTTTTAAGATTTTTTTCTTTATCACTAGTTTTATCACATCATGTTTTGATTATGATGTGCCTTGGTGTAGTTTTATTTATGTTTCTTGTGCTTGGAGTTTGTTGAGCTTCTTGGATCTGTGGGGTATTACTTTTCATCAAAATTTCTTCAAATATATTTTTTCTCTTCCCTCCCCCAACCACAGGGACTCCATTTATATGTATTAGGCCATTTGAAGTTAACCCATAGCTTACTGATGCTCCGTTTTTATGGGTTTTTTAGGGGTTGGGGCGGTTACTCTTTTTTCTGTGTGTTTCATTTTTGGTAGTTTCCAGTGCTATGTTCTTCAAGGCCACTCATCTTTTCTTCTGATTTACAATTAATCCCATCCAGTGTATTTTTTCATATCAGACATTATAGTTTTTATCTCTAGAAGTTTGATTTGGGTCTTTTTTTATATCTTTCATATCTCTACTTAACTTTTGAACATATAAAAATACAGTTATGTTAATCACTTTAATGTCATCCTCTGCTAATCCTAACATCTATGTAAGTTCTGAGTCTGTTTCAGAAGATTGATTATTCTCCTCATTGTGAGTTGTGTTTTCCTGCCTCTTTGCATGTCTGGTAATCTTTGATTGGATGCTAGTCATTGTGAATTTCACCTTGTTAGGTTTTGGATATTTTTGTATTCCTATAAATTTCCAGTTTGTTCTGGGATGCACTTAAGTAACTTGGAAACAGTTTTATCCCTTTGGGTCTTGTTTTTAAGTTTTGTTGAGCCGGATCAGAATGCTATTTAGTCAAGAGCTAATTATTCCCTAGTACTGAGAACCCCTGTGAGACCCTTCTGAGAATTCTACTCAAATGTTCCACAAACTGTTCCCCACCCTGTGTGAGCATCAGGTGCTGTACCCTCTTATCCTTTGGGCTGGTTCTTTCCCAGCCTCAAGTAGTTTCCTAACATGGATGCACTGGTCAGCAGTTTTCTGAATACCTGGGGACCTTGTGAAGATCTCCAGAGGTCTTTCTTCCCTGGTACTCTGTCCAGCAAATTCTAGCTGCTTTGCTCTCCCCAGACTCAGCTTTATCTCCTCAACTCAAGCAGTCTGCTGGGCTTTACCCAGAGTCCTCACCCTGTGCTGTGACCTGGAAACTCTCTCAAGGCAGTAATGTGGGATAATCATAGGGCTTACCTTGTTTCCCATCTCTCAGGGATCACTGTCCTTCATGGTATTATGTCCAGCGTCTAAAGAACTATTCTTTCATACATTTTGTCTTGTCTTTTTAGTTATTTCAGCTGGGAAGGGTACATCTGGTCTCTATTACTCCATCTCCACTGGAAGCAGAAGGCAAATTTAGTTTTTAGATATATGCAGTAAGAGTCCTGCATAACTTTCTGAAGTGCTACCTACGTTTATGAAATTTCCCAAAAAGTTTCAATTAACATAGGAATCTGATTTCCCCAGCAGACTTCTCTGGACGTGATATGGTGCTAATTCACTCTTACAATCAAGGGTTGCAACTAATTCATCCTTTTGCTTAATCACAGCGATCAGAGGTGGAAGAAAGGTAGGTAAATGCATGAATTTTTCTAGCCAGTTTTTCCCTTGCCATAATGCCACATAGAGTAGAAAAACCATTTCTTAGGTTTTAAAGTTATAAGTCAGCCTATGGAAACAGAGGTATGACTGATGGTAAAACACTATTTTAGCTCTTCCCTTTAGACTATAAAGGTTATCATTATTCATAAAGTTATTCAAGTCTTACCAAAAAAACACTTCATTTCAATGTCTTCCTTCACACAGCTCATTTTTCAGGCTAACTAAATGTGGCTCAAGGAAATCCATTAGTTTGGAAGTGTGGCTCTCACTCTGAGATGAAGTCATTGCACTGAGTTATATACAGAGGAATGATAAAAATGAGGCCCCAGCAGACACTAGTCATTCTTCCTAAACTCAAATTATGGTTTTTGTTTGTATGTTTGTTATTTTGTCAAAAATTTGTTCCTACTTAAATTGGGCATATTAATACATCCAAGATAAGTGAAATTCTTAAAGTGTTAACTCATTACCTGCTTTCAAAACTCTCAAGATTTGCTCCAGAGGACTTTTCCCACTATGCTTATCTGCAGATAATCTGCTCCACTGAAACCAGTCTCCTTCCAAACACAACCTGTACTTTCCCCTCTACATTTAAAGTCTTCACTAATGTCATTTACTCCATGACATCTCATCACGTCTGCCTAGTCCCTTTTCTGACCCCTTATGGCAGCACATGTAATGCCTTGCTTGGCAGTGATTCGCGTATGTGTCCTATCCTTAGATAGCCTGCTACCCTATATTTACATTTAATGTTTGAATGATTGAGTAAATTAATTAAGGAATGAATGAGGGAAAGGATATTCACCCTCATCTTTATGCTTTTTATGGGAGGAG
Organism: Equus asinus; assembly: GCF_041296235.1. Lineage (NCBI taxonomy): Eukaryota > Metazoa > Chordata > Mammalia > Perissodactyla > Equidae > Equus > Equus asinus. The sequence continues at coordinate 36,054,400 of NC_091817.1, forward strand.
AGGTCTTAAATTGGTTATTGAATACAAACAGAATTATATAAAATTAGGGTAGAACACTTTAAAATTTTTGCAGTCCCCAAACCTTCTGTAAAGTAAAGGGAGAGAGATACTTTTCAGCAAATAGTAATGGAGAATAGAAATCAATGAAAAAATTAAACTGGAGAGGATAAAAACCATACTAGGCAAATGTTTTCTTTTTAGGAGAGAAAATAATTACAATAAACAGTCTAGGAATTTAGAAGTACCAGTTGAAACCCTTTGTAGCTGTCCCCAAATTGAAGGGTGGTATTACATAGTTATTTAAAGGGAGTTACATGGTTATGTTTTTCTAATCAAACTGCAGATGTTTGTAGAATATTTGAAAGCTAGGCCTCACCCCAAACCTAGAAAGAACATCAGAACATAATTATCTAATTCTCTATTAGGGCTATAAAGTCTGAAATTTGTCTTCAGTTTTTACTAGCTGTTTTCTTTGGTTGGCTCATTAGAAAAAAAGATACATGGAATATTTTTATGATTTTCTGTCTGTAAAAATCTCACACCAATAAAGATTTTTCCATATGTCATGTATAAATGCAATAGAAATAAGTTGAGAACAGAAAAAAGACATGCAGACTTCTAGAGCTTCATTTAATGGGTCTGACCTTTAGGGCATCCCCTCTTAACTTTAAAACATTTTTTGCTATCAAAGAGCTATAGAAGTAAACATCCCCTTTTACCCTGAGAAAAGCAGCATGCTCAGAATGTTTCATGGGTAACTTTTACCAAGCCTTTAAGGCCAGTGCAGCGGCAACTGCAAAGCCACTAGAGAGGGATAGGAGAATATAAAAAGAGATGTAAGGGGGAAAAACTTCCACTTAAGTTAAGCCCCAAAATTAACATTCCAAACCATATGAAAAAAATTTACCAAGATAATCAACAACTTAAAAATCAAGAGATGGATTTACTTAAAATCTAAAGGCTTATGATCCATTAACAACTACTAATTATGACACACAAGCAGACAAGTGTGACTGAAGAAAATAATCAAATAAAAAATCCTATATATGAAAAACATAGTAATTGAATTAAATAATAAATGATAATCAGAGATAATGATATGGCCATTTTCCAGAATGGAAAAATACTTTTCAGATTGAAAGTATACATGACATATCAAGAAGGATAAATGAAATAAGTCCACACTGAATTTATAGGTAATCTATAAGCTATTTTTCTCCTCAATGACTTTAAGATTTTCCCTTTACATTTAATATCTGGCAAAGATAGAACAAGTAGACTGTAAGCAAATTTTTTATCACCAAGAACAGATATAGGAGACAATGAAATAACAGCCACAAGATACTGAGAGAAACAAACTAACCATGTTGGTTTCTATATCCAGCTAAACTATCATTCAAGAAGGAAGATAGAAGCAGTCCGGTGGTGCAGCGGTTAAGTGTGCACATTCCACTTTGGCAGCCTGGGGTTCACTGGTTCGGATCCCAGGTGCAGACATGGCACCAAGCCATGCTGTGGCAGGCGTCCCACATATAAAGTAGAGGAAGATGGGCACGGATGTTAGCTCACGGCCAGTCTTCCTCAGCAAAAAGAGGAGGATTGGCAGATGTTAGTTCAGGGCTGAGCTTCCTCAAAAAAAAAAGTGAAGATAAAGAAATTCTGGGAAAATTTTAATAGAAGCCAACTTTTTTTTTTTTTAAAGATTTTATTTTTTCCTTTTTCTCCCCAAAGCCCCCGGTACATAGTTGTATATTCTTCATTGTGGGTTCTTCTAGTTGTGGTATGTGGGACGCTGCCTCAGCGTGGCCTGATGAGCAGTGCCATGTCCGCGCCCAGGATTCGAACCAACTTTTTAAATCTCTTGTAATTGCCCTATGAAAACAGAATGACTAGAATAACAAAATCAAAATCCACAAACAAGATCTACAAAAAAACCGTAAGTGATATCTTCACAAACCCCAAAATATGAGTAGAAAAGGACACACCATCAAAGCTATATGCCCTGCATGGCATCAACAAGTATCTGATAGAGGTATCAGATGAGGTTGAGAACAGGGAAACCCTAAAATAGCCAATAGGTAATCATGAAAATAGCTGAAACTAGGAGAGGTTTTGCATGCCCTAATTAGGTGGTCAGGGAGCTAGGGAGCTGGAGAGTAAGGCAAGGTAAGATCTGAAAGGGCTGGAATTAAAGTTCCCTTTTAGGACAAAGTGCCACAATGAGAAGAAATTGCAGTCAAGAGAATTCAAATTGAGCAAGATAGGGATAATAGGGAGGGTAAGGGGAGAGGAAGAGAAAGAAAGCATGTGAGAAGAGGGCTAGTGTGAGTGAGCAAGAGCACTGACTTAAAATTGAGGGAGGGGAACAGATTTAAGAATTCCCAGAGTATAAGACCATATTTTTGAAGACTTCATGAAAATAACATAAGAGGATCACTAAAGCCAGGATGCTAAAAAAGTTATCACAACTCATCCACTCCTCCTAAAAGTTAAAGAAAACTAATTTCACACAAGAATGATCAACAGAAAAGGATCACGACTGAACCCCATAGAAAGTTATAAGAAAAAAATAATAGGGGCCGGCCCCGTGGCCGAGTGGTTAAGTTCACAAGCTCCACTTCAGTGGCCCAGGGTTTTGCCAGTTCAGATCCTGGGTGTGGACCTAGTACCGCTCATCAAGCCATGCTGAGAGGGCTTCCCACATAGCAGAACCAGAAAGACCTACAACTCGAATATACGACTATGTACTGGGGGGCTTTGGGGAGAAGGAAAAAAAAGATTGGCAACAGATGTCAGCTCAGGTCAAATAAACAGATCTGTTTATCAATTAAATTACAAGGAGAGTGAAAGAGTTGGAAGGAAAAAAAATCTGTGCATTAAAAAATACCTAAAAACCATATTTAAAACACAATGGCAAAGTGGATTTACTTGTGTTGATTCAAGTTATAATTTGTTTAAAAGTTATGACATTTGAGTCAAAGATTTGATCATTACTAAGAATTTCATAATATTAAGAACTCACCATTAAGGGAGCTAACATCTGTTGCCAGTCTTCCTCTTTTTTTTTCTTCTCCCCTAAAGCTCCAGTACATAGTTGTATATTCTAGTTCTGAGTCCTTCTAGTTCTTCTATGTGAGTCTCTCCCACAGCATGGCTACTGACAGATGAGTGGTGTGGTTCTGCGCCCAGGAACCGAACCTAAGCTGCCAAAGTGGAGTATGCTGAACTTTTAACCACTAGGCCGTCAGGGCTGCCTCTTAAAGTTCTTATATTGTCCATGAAGCAGGTAGGAATACTGGTTGCCATTAGGCTTTTACATGTTAAGAATGATGGTTTTAATTTTTTTACATTTTATGCATTTGTATTCAATAGTCAAAATTACAGCACAGGATGAGCTGAATGTTCAATCAGTTCAGTAAATGGTCTATAAATTGAGGAGGGATTCTTGCCATACAGGAGAAATCAACATTCAGAAAAAAAGACAAACATTTATGTTTTTAATTTTCAAAATTTCATTAGCAAAATAAAATATATATACCAGCCAAACCTCAAAATCTATTGCCTTTAAAAAAAAAAAAAGTCCTTGAGTACTAAAGATGCATTTTTAAGTCAGATCTACTGAGGTATAATCTACATACAGTAAAAATCATCCTTTTTACGTATACAGTTTTATGAGTTTTGACAAATGTATAACCACCACCAAAATCAATATATAGGATATTTCCATTACCCCCAAAAAGCTTCTTCCTTTATTGTCAGTCCTCTCCCAATCCCTAGCCCAGGCACCACTGATCTGTTTCTTTCTCTATAGCTTTGCCTTTTATAGAATATAATATAAACAATTATACAGCATGTAGCCTTTTGTGTCTGGCTTCCTTCACTAAGCATAAGGCTTTCGAGATCCATCCATATTGTTACATGCATCAGCAGTTCCTTTTTATTATGGAATAGTGTTCCATTGTGTGGCTATACTGTGATTTAGTTACCCATTCATCAGTTGGTGGATATTTGGGTTGTTTCCAATTTTGACAATTTTCAATAAAGCTGCTATAAACATTCATGTACAGATCTTTGTGTGGACATATATTTCCTTTTCTCTTGAGTAAATAGCTAGGTATGGCATTCCTTAGTCATATGGCAAACGTAATATATAAGTCTATAAGAAGATGCCTGTGGTGGACAGACTCTAAGATGACCCCTAATTATCCCACCCTCCTGGTATTTATGCTCTTGTGTAATACCCTTCCCCTGAGTGTGGGTGGGACTTGCTTCTAAGCAATAAAATACAGCAAAGGTGGTAGGATGTCACTTACATGATTATGTTACATAAAATTGTAACTTTCATCTTGCTAGTAGACTTTATTTATTGTCTTCCTTCTTTGTTCTGATGAAGTAAGCTGCCATATGGAATGGTCCACATTGGCAAGAAACTGAGTGCAACCAACAGCCAACAATGAATTGAGGCTCTCAATCTGACAGCTGCAAGGAACTGAATCCTGCCAACAACCACATAAGCCTGAAAGTAGATCCTTCCCCATTTGAGCCTCAGATGAGACTCCAAACAGGACTGACCCCTTTATTGCAGCCTTGTTAGAGACCCTGAACAGAGGACCAAAGCTAAGCTCTGCCCAGAATCTTGACTCATAGAAACTGAGATAATACATGTGTGTTGTTTTAAACTGCTAAATGTGTATAATTTGTTATGCTGCAATTGATAACTAATACAGCCTATTTTCTAAAATTATTGTACCATTTTGCATCCCTACTAGCAATACATGAGTGTTCCAGCTGCTTTGCACATCCACCAGTACTTGGTAGTGTCAGTTTTTGTAAATTATAACCATTCTAAAAGGTAAGTACTGGTATCTCATGATTTTGTGTTTCCCTTATGACTAATAACTTGGACTATCTATTAATGTGTGTATTTGCCATCCATCTCTTTATTTTCTTAATACTGTATTTTGAAGATCCAAGCTTTAAATTTCAAGTTAAAGTTGTTGATTTTTCTTCTTAGTATACATACACTTTTTGTGACTTAGCCAAGAAATCTGTACTAATCTAAAGTCACAAAGACTTTCTCCTATCTTTTCTTCTAGAAGTCTTATAATTTTAGCTTTTCCATTTAAGTCTATGATTCATTCTGAGTTTTTTTTGTATAAAATATGAAACATGGGTTGGGGTTTAGTTTTTTCCCATATAGATGTCCAATTGTTCCAGAACCATTTGTTGGAAAGACTATCATTCCTCCATTGAATTACCTTGGCATCTTTGTTGAAAATCAATTGACCGTATATGTGTGGCACTATTTCTGGACTCTCTGTTATGTACCATTGATCTCTATATCTATCCAAATCAGCACCACATTGTCTTGATTACTGTAGCTTCACAGTAAGTCTTGAGATCAGGTGCTGTTAAGTCCTCTAGCTTTGTTCTTCTTTTTCAAAATTGCCATTCCCTCTACTTTGATAATATAAGGTTCAGTATGATACCAATCAAAACTCAATAGGCTGTATTGTAGCACTTAACAAGCTAATTCTAAAATTTATATGGTGGTATGGTCTAAATCTTTACATTCCTCCAAAATTCCTTGTTGAAAATCTAATGCCCAATGTGATGATAGTAGCAGGTGGGGCCTTTGGGAGGTGATTAGGTCATGAAGGCAGAGCCCCCATGAATGGGATTAATGCTCTAATAAAAGAGGTCCCAGGGCCAGCCTGGTGGTGTAGTGGTTGAGTTCGCATGCTCCGCTTTGGCGGCCCAGGATTTCGCCGGCTTGAATCCTGGGCGCAGACCTAGCACCACTCATCAAGCCATGCCGAGGCAGCATCCCACATAGTACAACCAAAAGGACCTACAACTAGAATATACAACTATGTACTGGAGGGCTTTGGGAGGAAGAAGGAAAAAAAAAAGAAAAGAGTGGCAATAGATCTTAGCTCAGGGCCAGTCTTTAAAAAAAAGAGGCCCCAGAGGTCTAGCTTGCTCCTTTGCCATGTGAGAAGTCAGCAACCTAGAAGAGGTCCCTCACCCAACCATGTTAGTGGCCTGCTGATCAGACTTCCAGTGTCCAGAACTGTGAGAAATAAATTTCTGCTGTTTATAAACTACCCAGTCTGTTATATTGTTATAGCAGCGCAAACAGACTAAGACATACGGAAATACAAAAGACCAAGAAGAAACATAATACTCTTGAAGAAGAAACAAGGTAGAATATCTTGTTCGACCGGATATCAAGACTTGTTATAGAGCTATAATAATTAAAATAGTGTGAATAGGTGCATGAATAGACAAATAGAACACAGAACAGAGAGCCCAGAAATGGACCCATGCATATACCGATACTTAATTTTTGACAAAGGTTGCAATTCAGAGCAGTGGGAAAAGAACGGTCCTTTGAATAAGAAAAGATATTGGAAAAACTGGTATCCATGTGTGAAAAAATATGAAACTGGACTCCTACACAGCATCAGTTTCAGAGAGATTATAGACCTAAAATCTCTTGTAGATAGATGCACAGTAAAATTCTTAGAAAATAACATAGAGGAATATTTTCATGACCTTAGGGTAGTGGGCAATTTGTTTTTAAAAAATAATTTATAAGAAAGGGAAATGCTGATAAATTTGGCTGTATTAATATTAAGAAAACCCTATGAATAGCAGCACAGCATTGTCTGATACAGCACCAGAAGGTGAGAGGATAGCGCAAAAAGACTGGACAGGGTTCGCTCTGCTCTACACAGGGTTATCAGAATTGACTTAACAGCACTAACAACAATTAATATTAAGAATTTCTTCAGTATATCAAAAGACATTATAAAGAATGTGAACTCCAAGCCACAGAGTAGGAGAAAGCATTGCAACATGTATAACCAAGAAAAGCACTTGTGTTCAGGATATACAAAGAACTCCTACAAGTCATTAAGAAAACAACAAACAAGTAGATAAATGGGCAAAAAAAAACTGAACAGGCATTTTGCAAAAGAAGAAATTCAAAATGCCAATTAACATGTGAAAAGATGCTCAATCTCATCAGTAGTCAGGGAAATGCAGATTAAAAGCACAATGTGATACTATTATATATCTACCAGATTAGCTAAAAATCTGACAATACCAATTGTTGCTATAGATTTAGAACAGCAGGCACTCTTACAAACTAGTGGTGGGAGTGTAAATTGGACAACACTCTGGCATAATACAGTAAAGATGGAGCTATTCATGCCATGTGACCCAGCAATTCCACTCCTATTTGTATACCCTAGAGAAACTCACCAACAGGTACTCACATGTAAACATTCTTCCTAGCAGCACTTTTTGTAAAGACCCAAAACTGGAAACTCTTATTTACAGATCAATACTTATATAGTAAAACTTTAAAGAAAAGCAATAATGTAATTTCCATAAAAGCCTGGACAGTGGTTCCCTCTACTGTAGGGGTAGTGATCAGAAAAGGTCATGTAGAGAAAAGGAGGTGCTTTTAGAGTTCTAGGGTTCTATTTCTGAACCTAAGTGATGAGAAATATTTCCTTTATATGATTCAGTTAAACCATACTTTTAATTTTAAGCTTTTTTCTCCATATGTGTGTGTTTTCCACAGTAAAATAGATTTAAAAATATACAAGATGCAGAACAAGCTGCATGATATGCTCACATTTGTATACAGAAATAAATAACACATATATTTATTTTACATGTGTATAAATTTACATGTGTAAGAGTGTGTGCATATTGAGTTATCTCTGATGGATTCCAAAGACACTAGTAAAAGTGGTTGCTTTCGAGGAATTGGGAGTCAAGGGTGGAAGAGAGATTTAATTTCCATTATATTCCTATTTTACTGTTTGAATTTTATACCAAGTGTATTACTTTTACAAAATGTATTTTAAACATTATTTAAAATATAGACAACAAAACAAAAATTAATCGTTATACCAGATAAGCCTAATATTACAGTGGGCCAGGAAAGGTGGTCCATCTCAGATTTTTCCAGTAAAGAAGAGATTAAGATACAAATGCTGCTTCCTGTAGGCACAGCTTACCTCTTTGGGCTAAGTTGTGTACTAGGCACATCCCTGGGTTTAAGTGTTTCGTACAGTGACACAATAGTCGAGTTTTATACATTAGTGATGAAAAAGTCACTTTGGTTGTGGGAACAACAGAACCTAACAGGTGACTTGATAAGGCTTAAAAGTGTGTCACTGACTTACTTTGAGTTTGATCTTGATGTTTTTTTGGGAATGAAGGTATTTTTCTCCCATAAACCTGGAGATTTATTCCCACTCATATCACTTGAATATAATGGCAAAGCAAATCTACTAAAGCAAATGCCCAGAATCATAGGGTGGCTGGCATGTTCACAGAGCTTAAACAGTTCTAAGATTTTTCTAAAAATTTTCTGTTCTTTTGGATTGCTGTAAGTGAATCACTATGTGCTTTTTAAAGACTCAAAAAAACTTTTCTGGCTGGCAATACTCACAGGAGGAAAAATTGAGACAGTCAGAAGGAAGCTCCTATTTAGTAATGTGTTCAGTATTTTAGTAAAATTTTAGTAATTTCAGTAATAATGCTAGGAATATGAAAGAAAGAAAATTCTATGCAATAATTAAAACTAATTCAGCTGAGATTACTTTACTTAATCCTCTTTCCTAAAGACCCATTGTGTATATCTTTTGTTTCCATCACTAGATCATCCATTTGTAGTCTCTTGCCTCCTCCTCAGCTTGCTGTCTCAAATCCTTTTTTGAAGGACTACATGTACACATTCCTCAGTTTGCTTGCTTTTTCCTTTTTTTTCCCCTCCTTCTCCTCCCCTTCCTCCTCCCTTCTCCTCCTCCACCCCTCCCTCGTTCCCTCCCTTCCATGCTGTGTGTTTGTGTGTTTGGGGAGGGTGGGGAATCTCATTTCCAGTGACTGATTATAAATGCCCTTCCTTACAATACACTACAGAAATTACAGGACATTTTTTTCCTCTTCTACGCATTTTCATAGTCAAAAGTTCAAGTAAGATAGTCATGCTGCTCAAGCCTTTTTTACCTTGCTGAAATGTTCTTTTGATAAAACATGCCATAACATAGTATGATAGAGATAAATGAAAGAAAATTACTGAAGGAAATAAAATATTTTCTGAAACTTCACTTCTTCCCTTTCTTTTTAAAGAATAATTTATGTCATAGCTGTTTTTTTCTAATTTAAAGGTCCATTAGATATAAGGACTGGCTATATTAACATATCAGAAATTGTGATTCCCTAGCAAGAATTTACAAATGATTTCCTACATTTTGATACCTAATGCAACCATTACGGCTAAAATTTATAAAGGTAAGCACTCAAGATCAAAGCATCGTAGTTTATTCAGTGTTAGGTTTGGATTCAGCACTTTAAAGCCATGCTCTTCTTTACTGAATGCCAAGAAATGAATCATTGCAGATTCTTGGCTGATATGGTTGTGAATTCCACCAGTGGTTATTCTGTGTTTAGAGACAAACAACATTCAAAGGTCAAGTGTATTTCTGTAAGTAACCACCTTGTTCTTGTCTTCTCTACCATAACTATGAGAAATTATGGACAGTGTCAATCTAGAATATGGCCTCCTGATTGCTCAAGAAGAACAGAATATAAACCCTGGTGCTAATAAGTTATTCTAACCTATAAAGCAATGAGTCTTTCAGGACTCTAGGAAAGACAGCCAGAGAGATGTCAACAGAAGTACCAAACCCAGGCAAGATATCTAGTCTGGGACATCCAAGACATACACTCTGGGTTAATCTGATAGCTCTCATAATAGTAGAAAATATCAAAAAAAAAAAAAAAGAAAGAAAGAAAGAAAGAAAAACAAGCCAGCAAATATGCTAAAAATAGTAGAATATCATGTCTAATTAGGTAAGAGTTTTGCTAGGAATTTCTACGTAGCGGCCCCCTTTCTTCAGACAAAAACCTTGAGTTCTCAGTATGTTTTGACAGGGCATCTGTCTGAAGTCTTGCAGGGTATCAATGAAAAGGATATTCCTTGGTTCTTATTAACAAATGATTTAATAGTTGCCAAATACAAGCAGAAAGTGACTAGCATAGACCGTTGCTGCTTTTTATTTATTTTTTGTTTGTTTGGGGCATTTCTGGACCTTTTCTAGGATATATCAGCTGCTCAGCTCCTTCAAGTTTTTGCAAAGATGACTGGAGCAGTGGAGGAGATCTTTATAAGTCATATTTGTTTTCAGAAAACTCTGTTTCTTTATGCTTATAATTGTAGGCAAAGGAGCTTTGAATTTGTGATGATAAAACTTGAAAAAGAATTTGTAATCTGCCACATTCTACTGCTCGAAACTCCCAGAGAAACCACGTAGCACATCTGACTTATCCTCCAACAAGGACTGCCCTCTGATGTGTCTGAAAGAAAGGTGACAATCATATTCAGACTCTTCATGGACTGGCCCTCTATTTGGACAACTGCATAATATCTAGATCTTTGATACCCTGTCTGGGGACAAAATTTTGTCAGCTGTGCAGGAACCAGGTTATCCTGGAATACAGTGAAATAAACCATAAAACAGTTCTTTTTGTTTGTCAGGCAGAGCAAAATGGCATTGCTTCCTTTAAATCTGGTTTGTTTTCCTTTTCTCTTACCTAACCAGCTCTTCAACCTGGCTCTCCAACCTGGGGCTGGAACTGATTGGGACTTTAAAATGCTTTGTTACCGTCTGTTCTTTTTTCAGTAAGCACAATGGTTTACTCCCTTTTGAGGCAGGGTCCCGTGTAATGAGTCGATGCTTCTGTTAACTCTAAGAACCCTTAATTATTTCCACCATTTTCTCCATGTGTTTCCTTCGCTGACTGTGTGAATCACAGGCAGGCTGCTGGTTGTCAGAGACTGAAAAAGTCACTGGCCTTCCTTGGCAAGGAACTGAATTCTGCAGCGTCTGTATTCATGGACAGAGTATCCTGTCTCAGAGTTTGTGCAGCACCTTCTGTTTTTAGTTTACTGGTGATCGGGGCACATCACAAGAACTTGGAGTGCAGCTAAAGCCAAATCAGACTTGACAGAAAATTATTAGCAGGGTACAGAAGGAAAAAAGATCCCCCTTCCTCTCTGTAATCAGGTTAATATGTGCATGGAATGTTTCACTTAAAAAGGTAGTGTGTTTTGGCAAAGCTGGTTTCTTAAGTAGAATTTCAGTTCCCATTATGCGAGGCTATCCATTGCTGCTCTGGCAGAGCCTTTGATCAGTGAACTCAGTGGGGGAGAAGGGCATAGGCATATTAATAACTTCAACATGTGGCCCTTCGGCCCAGCTGTACCCTAGTCTTGGAAAAAGGCCAACTGGAAAGGGTTTTCTTAACACCACCTATGCATGCATATTTTGGAAAGGGGTAAAAGGAAGATAGGGGTTCAAAGGAGGAAATAAAATCTGGTTTTATGGTAGTTATTTCTCTTGTCCCTGTTCCCTATTTGGAGCATTCTGCTACTACATATTTGGATCCTATGCACTCAGGCTCCATCCTCAACTTTTACTATCTTTGTTCCTTCTGCTGTAATGTTATAAAGATTAAAGCTACTGGTTTAATTTACATACCAGCTCAGGACAAGGTTAGGGAGAGGCAGAAGGCTCCATAAGAGTCTATAGGGATGAGAGATTAATGGGAACCAGGTGCCTGAAATAGGAGCCCAGGGTCCATTTTGCCAGGACTGTATCTTTTGCCCTTTACCCCCTGCATAGGTATTTTTGACTGTTTTATTTTAACAATCATAGGCTTTAGGCCTCATGAAATTACTGCCACAGACTAGAGCCCAGCCTGCCCTTTTAGTGTGTGTTTCCTTGTATTATTTCATACCATCCTCCTTTCATTTTCTTCTTCTGGGTTGTTCATTTGCCGTGTCTCCCTGTGAAAAGTTTCCCAAGTGACTCTACATCATAGCCATGGAAAGCAGACTTAGCTCAGCAAAAGTGGCTTTTCAACAATGACCTCAGTAGACATTTGTTCTCTCTCTCTCCTCCTCTTCCTCCTTCAATTTTATGATATTGTTATCATTTCCTTGATTCAAATCTTCTATGCTTCTAATTCCCTAACTGCCTGATACTGACTTGTCACAAAAGATTAGCAGGAAATGATCCCAGGAGTGAGATGTGATACCCAAGGGCACTGTATTACTTAGGATATAGATTTGACTTCTGTAACAAAGGCCAAAATAACAGTGACTTAAACAAGACAGCAGTTGATTTTTGTGTCATATGAACAGTCCAAGCTTTAGCAGCATAGGGCTTAAAAGGTGGCTCCATCAGTTCAGGTACCCTGGACTCCTTCTATCATGTGGGTTTCTTATTCTCAATACACAGCTTCCATCAGCTAGTCTAGGATTGCTTCCCCAGCTCCTGTCCCCACATTTCCATTCCTGCCAGCAGGAAAGAAGAAAAGTGAGGGGATGGCGTGCTCCTTCCAATCTAAATGTGTTAAATTGTACTTACTACTTCTCATATTCCATTGTCCAGAACCTAATCACTTGGCCACACTTAGCTGCCAAGGAGGTTGGGACATGAATTGTTTAGCTGCTGGTCATCTTTGCCACAGAAACTTTTTCAGCATTTTGTTTCAGACAACTATGGGCATTGTGAAATTGTGAGATAGTTATAAACTGAACTAGCACAGTTATGTTGTCTTCTTGGAAAAGGTGAGAATTAGAACAGGTAACAGTGTGATGGGCATGGTTCTTTGTTTGTTTTTGAACTACTGTTCTCTGATGACCTTACTCATTTATTCAATCCACAAAGTAAGCATGTCAGGTACTATAGAAGGCTCTGGGTCTACAAAACCACCTCCAGTATAGGCCCTGCCATTATGAATCTTACCACAGGCATGTGAAGGAGTCAGACAACAATGCCAATGTGCATGGACATGGGACTTCAGTGGGACTCTCATAAGGAGTATGTTCAGCAGATGAAAAGAAAAGAGCTAAGGAGGAATGAGATAATAAAAAGTCTTATATGTCAGGATAAGAAGATTCAAATTTGTCCTGTAAAAGGTGATACTGAGATACCAAAGATAAATTAGCAAGAAATAACATGAATAGATTTCATTTTTAAGGATATGATTTCTCTATAAAAGAGATACTTGATCAATTTGACTACATGAAAATTAAAAAAAATCTACTTGGCACAAACATCATGAACAAAATCAAAAGATGAGCGACAAAGTGAGAAAAATATTAACTGCACATATGACAGGCAAGGGGCTAATTTCCACATATAATACAAAAAAAAATACCCCACAACAATGTAAAGACCGGTAATATAAAAGTACCCAAAGATGTGAACAGATCCTTCACAGAAAAAATAAATTACTAATGACTTTAAAATATAGGAAATAACCTCTCTTAAAAGAAATTAAAAACTTGACATGTGCAAAGTTTGCTAATATGTCTTATTGGTGAATATTGCGGGAAATGGGCACTCGGGGCAAAAAGCATTAGTCCAAAATAAAAGGAGTACTTTATAACAAAAAAAGATATATCCCATCGTAGTAAACAGGCTCTAAGATAGCTCCCAATGATCCCTACTTCCTGGTATTGATGCCCTCGTGTAATCCTTTCCCCTTTAGTATGAGCTAAACCTAGTGACTCTCCTCTAACCAAAAGAATATAGCAAAAGGACTCTGGTTTCCGTCTTGATCACTCTCCTGCTTTCTCCCTCCTTCACTCTGAGGAACACCAACTGCTGCATTGTAACCTTCTCTTTGGGGAGGCCAATGTGGCAGGAACCTGATATCTCTAGCCAACAGTCACTGAGGACCTGAGGCCTGCCAACAACATGTGAGTGAGCTTGGACGTGGATCTTCCCACAGTTCAGCCTTAAGATGACTACAGCTCCAGCTGACAATCTAATCACAGCCTTATGAGAGACTCTGAGCCTGTGGACCTAGCTAAGCCACACCTGATCCCTGACTCACAAAAACTGTGAGATAATAAATGTTTGTTGTTTGAAGCCACTAAGCTTTGGGACAATCTGTTACATAGCAATAGATAACTAATACCGGTTTTTAAAAAATCCTTTTATTTAGGTCATAATCGTTTGTAACATTGTGAAATTTCAGGTGCACGTTATTATTTATCACTTTCTGTGTAGACTGCATCGTGCTCACCACTAATAGTCTAATTTTTATCCATTACCATATATATGTTTCCCTTTGCCCCTTTTGCCCACCCACAATCCCCTTCCCCTCTGGTAACCACTAGTCTGTTCTCTTTGTCCATGTGTTTGTTTATCATCCATATGAGTGAAATCACATGGTGTTTGTCTTTCCCTGTCTGGCTTACTTTGTTTAACATAATACCTTACAGGTCAATCCATGTTGTTGAAAATGAGACAATTTTGTCTTTTTTATGGCTAAGTAGTATTCCATTGAACTAATACAGATTTTGATACCTGAAAATGGGATGCTGCCTTGACTTTGGAACCAGGCTGTGGGCAGAAGCTAAAAGGACTTTGAGGAACATGTTAGAGAAAGCTTAAATTGTCTTGAACAGACTATGAGGAGAAATCTGGACTTTGAGGATACTGCCATTAAGGCCACAAAAGGAAGTGAACATATTATTGAAAAGTAGAGGAAGAAGTTAGGTAGTTGCAGAAAACTTAGCAACACTATTGCCTTCAGCAATATGAAAAGCAGGATATGTATTGAATGAACTTGGTGACCTAGCTGAGATTCTCAAACAAACCGCTAAAGCTGCTGCTTAATTTGTTATTGCTCTTTATAATAAAATGAGAGAGCAGAGATATAAAGTGAAGCAAGACTGGTTAAACAAAAAGGAATCAGAACTGGAGAATTATGGAGAGATGGAAGAGTAGGAAGAACTGGGAATTCATCCCTGCATCTAGACAACATTTGTCCTGGCAGAATCTGTCTGATATAAGTACTTTGGAACTCAAGAGTTTATTCAAAGGCTTGCAAATTCCAGGGGAAGTCTTGAACAGTAAATTAATTTAGGTCAATTTCAGCTCTCAGCTCGGTAGCAGCTACCCATTTCCCACCCACTAGACCAGTGGCAGGAAGCCATGTATGTTCCAGGAGCAGTTTATATGCAGCTTGTCAAAGCCAGGGTAGGCAATAAGGACCCTGTCCTCCAAATATCAGGGACCTGTGCTCTGATGGCTGATTACTGCTTCCAATTTCAGGGGTGTAGACACAGAGATGGGCAGCCATTGTTGCAACTCTCACCATCATTGCTGCAAGCCTATCTCCTCCAGCTGAAGTGACTTCTAGGAGATGTGAATGATGGGTCCATTTTCCTCCCTTAATTTTCTCTTTTTGCCCTTGTGGGAGCCAGACATTTAAAGACTAGGACATTCAAAAGCAACCACATATACAGGAGGAAATCACTGTACATATGGAAATAAGGTCTTTTCAAATCTTTTCTGAGTGTGCACCTTTAAGTTTATACCTCAGACTGATTACTGGCACAGAAATAGCCTATAACTAAAACAAACAAAAAAGAGAGAAGGAGAGAAATTCTGTTTAATTGAATCAACAGAACTGTCCATTGAATCAGTAGAAACTGTCTCCAATAATGATCAGATGGCCAATTAACCAGACAAAGATTTTAACATAACCATTTTAAAGATTCTTAAAGATGTACAGGAAGACATGAAGAAAGTTAAGAAAATGATGTAGGAACACAGTGTAAATATCAATGAAGAGACAGAAAACATAAAAAAAAATAATTAGAAATTCTGGGCTACAAAGTACAATAACTGAAATGAAAAATCCACCAGAGGGATTTGAAAGCAGATTTGAATAGGCAGAACAAAGTATCACAAACTTGAGGATAGGACAATTGGAATTATCAAGGCTGAGGAACAGAAAGAAAAAAGACTGAAGAAAGGTGAAGAGGGCCTAACAGACCTGTGGGACACCACTAAGTGGACAAACATACACATCATGGAAGTCCCATAAGGAGAAAAGACAAAGAGGCAGAAAAACTATTTGAAGAAATAATGATTGCAAACTTCCCAAATTTGACAGAAGAAATTAATGTAAATATCCAAAAAGCTCAACTAACTCCAAGTGGGATGAACTCAAAGAGGTCCACATCAAGACACACTGTAATCAAACTGTCAAAATCCAGAGACAAAGAGAAAATCTTGAAAGCAGCAAGAGAGAAGCAACCCATTACACATAAGAGATCCTCAATAAGATAAGATTATAAGTAGATTTCTCATCAGAAACCCTGGAGGCCAGAGAACTGATATACTCAAAGTGCTGAAAGAAAAAATTATCAACCCAAAATCCTATGTCCAGAAAAACTGTCTTTCAAAAGTGAGAGAGAAATTAAGACATTCCCAGATAAACAAAAGGGAGTTATGACCATTAGATCTACCCTACAAGAAATGCTAAAGGGAGTCCTTCAGGTGTAAATGAAAGGACACTAGACAGAAACATGAAGCAGTATGAAGAAATAAAGATCTCCATAAAAGAGAATACATGAGCAATTATAAAAGCTAATGTTATTTTTAACTTTGGTTTGAAACTCCACTTTTTGTTTTCTACATGGTTTAAGAGACCAATACGTTTTTTTAAAACAGTTATTAATCTAAAAGTTAGCATTATTTTAACTTTGGTTTGTAACTACACTTTATGTTTTCTAGCTGACTCAAGAAGCTAACGGATAAAAAAAATTATTAGTCCATATTTTTGACAGAATGTATAAAGATATAATATTGTGACATCAGTAACTGAAAGGAGGTGGGGGACAAAGTTGTATAGGAGCAGAGTCTTTATATGTTACTGAAATTAAGCTGGTGTAAATTCAAATTAGACTGTTATAACTTTAGGATTTTAAATGTAATTCCCATGGTAACCACAAATAAAATAGCTTTAGAATATACACAAAAGGAAATGAGATGGGAATTTAAACATTTCTCTACAAAAAAATAAACACAAAGAAGACAGAAATGAAGGAAATGAGGGACAACAGAGCTATAAGGCATATTGAAAACAAGTAACAAAATGACAAAAGTATCTCCATATCAGTAATTACTTTAAAAGAAACGGTTTAAATACTCCAATCAAAAGACAGATATTGGAAAAGTGGGTTAAAAAAATCC
Organism: Equus asinus; assembly: GCF_041296235.1. NCBI lineage: Eukaryota > Metazoa > Chordata > Mammalia > Perissodactyla > Equidae > Equus > Equus asinus. The sequence goes on from NC_091817.1 coordinate 36,071,487, forward strand.
AACTATATGCTATTTATAAGAGACTCACTTAGATCCAAAGACACAAGTAGTTTGAAAATGAAAGGATGGAAAAAAGTATTATATGCAGATAGTTACCAAAAGAGAGCAGGAGAACAATACTAATATCAGACAAAATAGTTTTTTGTTGTTGTTGTTGGTTTGTTTTTTTTGGTGAGGAAGATTCGCCCTGAGCTAATATCTGTGCCAATCTTCCTCTATTTTGTATGGAGGTCACCACCACAGCATGGCTGCCAACAAGTGATGTAGGTCTGCACCCCATGAATTGAACCTGGACCACCAAAGCAGAGTGTGATGAACTTAACCATTAGGCCACAGGGTCAGCTCCAAAAATGAATTTTAAATAAAAAACGTTTACAAAGGACAAAGGAAGACATTATATAGTGATAGGAGGTTCAATACAGCAAGAAAATAAACATTTATGCAGCAAATAACAGACCATCAAAATATATGAAGCAAAAATGAACCAAATTGAAGTGAGAAATAGTTCTACAATAGTTAGAAACTTCAAATACTCCACTCTCAATAGTAAATAAAATAATCAGACAGAAGATAAGTCAGGTAATGGAGGATTTGAACAACATAATAAACCAACTAGATTTAATAGACATATACAGAACACTTTACCCAACAACAGAATAAACATTCTTCTCAAGTACACATGGGACATTCCCCAGGACAGATCATTTGTTAGGCCACAAATTAAGTATCAGTAGATTTTCAAAAGACAGATATCATATAAAAGATAAAGTATCTTCTCCAACCATGATAGGATGATGTTAGAAATCAGTAAGAGAAGGAAAACTGGAAAATTCACAAATTTGTGGAAATTAAACAACACAATCTTAAAAAACCAAGGGATCAAAGAAGAAATTAGAAAATACTTATAGATGAATGACAACACAAGATACAGAAATGTATGACACACAGTGAAAGCAGTGCTAAAGGGGGAAATTTATAAATGCTTACATCAGAAAAGAAGAAACATCTCAGATTAACAATCTAACTGTACAACTTAAGGAACTAGAAAAAGAAGGACAAACTAAACCCAAAGCTAGCATAAAGAGGGAAACAATAAAGATTAGAGCAAAGAAAAATAAAATAGCATAGAAAAACAATAGAGAAAATCAATGAAACCAAAAGTTGCTTCTTTGAAATTACTAACAAAATTGACCAACTTTCCACTAGCTGGAATAATAAAAGAGAGAAGACTCAAATGGCTAAAATAAGATATATAAGTGGGAACATTACTACCAATTCAACAGAAATATATATATATGTATAGGGGGCTGGCACAGTGGTTAAGTTTGTATGCTCTGCTTCAGGCAGCCTGGGGTTCACAGCTTCAGATCCTGGGCATGGACCTACATACCACTCATGAAAGCCACACTGTGGCAGCATCTCACATACAAAATAGAGAATGATTGGCACAGATGTTAGCTCAGAGCTAATCTTCCTCAAGCAAAAAGAGGAAGATTGGCAACAGATGTTAGCTCAGGGCCAACCTTCCTCACCAAAGAAAACTCTCTCTCTCTCTCTCTCTCTCTCTCTCCCCCTCTAAAACTATATATATATATATATATATATATATATATATATAAAAGAATACTATGAACAATTGGATACCAGCAAATTGGACAACCTAGATGAAATTGACAAGTTCCTAAAAAACACAAAACCCACCAAGACTGAGTCATGAATAAATAGAACATCTGAATAGATCTATAACTAGTAAGGAGATTCAATCAGTAATCAAAACCTCCTGATAAAGAAAAGGCCTGGATCTGATTACTTCACTAGTGAATTATATCAAACATTTAAAGAAAAACTAACACTAATCCTCCTCAAACTTTTACAAAAATTTGAAAAGGAAGGAACACTTCCTAGCACATTCTATGAGGCCAACATTGCCCTGATATCAAAGCCATACAAAGGCTCTACAAGAAAAGAAAACTACAGACCAATGTTCCTTATTAACACTGATGCAAATCCTCAACAAAATACTATCAAACTGAATTCAGCATATTGAAAGGATTATACACATGACCAAGTGGGATTTATTCCTGGAATCTAATCTAATGTGCAAATCAATTAATGTAATACATCACATTAACAGAATAAAGGAAAAAAATCCGTGATCATCTCAATTGACACAGAGAAAGCATTTGACAAAATTCAACATTCTTCAATGTTAAAAAATACTCAACAAACTAGGAATAGAAGGAAACTACCTCAACATAATAAAAGCCATATATGAAAAACCCACAGCAAACATCATACTCAATGGTGAAAGACTGAAAGATTTCCTCTAAGATCAGGAACAAGGCTGCTTTTGGTACTCTGACCAGAGCAATTAGACAAGAAAAATAAATGAAAGGCATCCAAATTGCAAAGGCAGAAATAAAAGTATCTCTGTTCACAGGAGAAATTATCTTATTTGTAGAAACCCAAAAAATATTACACACACACACACACACACACACAGTGAAAAGTAATAAATGAATTCAGCAAAACAGCAGGATAAAAAAATCAACACTCAAAAATCAGTCTGTTTCCAGACCAACAATGACAAATCCAAACAAGGAAATTCTGAAAAAAATTCCACTTACAATAGCATCAAAAAGAATAAAACACTTAGAAATTAACTTAACCAAGGAGGTGAAAAACATACAATGAAAACCACAAAACATTGCTGAGAGTAAAGAATTCCCTGAAAACTGAAACATTGATGAAAGAAATTGAAGAAGACACAAAATAATGGAAAGATAACCCATGTTTTTAGATAGGAAGAATTAATATTGTCAAAATGTCCATACTATCCAAAGCCATCTGTAGCTTTTCAATGAAATCCCTGTCAAAATTCCAGTGTTTTTCACAGAAATAGAAAAAAAAATCCTAAAATTCATATGAAACTACAAAAGACCCTGAATAGTCAAAACAATCTTGAGAAAGAACAAAGCTGGAGGCATCACATATCCTAATTTCACACCATATTACAAAGCTATACTAATCAAAACAATATGGTACTGGCATAAAAACAGACATGTAGACCAACAGAAAAGAATCAAGAGACCAGAATAAACCTATGCATATATGATCAACTAATATTTGACAAGGAAATTAAGACTAGTCAATGGGGAAAAGCTAATCTCTTCAATAAATGATGTTGGGAAAACTGGATATTCACATCCAAAAGAATGAAATTGGACCCTTATCTTATACAACTCACAAAAGTTAACTCAAAATGGATTGAAGACATAAATGTAAGACCTAAAACCATAAAAACTCCTAGAAGAAAACATAGGGAAAAAGCTGCTTGACACTACTCTTAGCAATCAGTTTTTGGATATATCACCAAAAGCACAAGCAACAAAAGCAAAAATAAACATATGGGACTACATCAAACTAAAAAGCCTCTGCACAGCAAAAGTAATGGTCAACAAGATGAAAAGGAAGCCTACAGAATGGAAGAAGATATTTGCAAACCATATATCTGACAAGGGGATAGTATCCAAAATATATAAGGAACTCATATAACTCAAGAGCAAAGAAATAAATTATCTGATTAAAAAATGGGCAAAGGACCTGAAAAGGTGCTTTTCCAAAGAAGATATACAAATCGCCAACAGGTACATGAAAAGATGCCCAACATCACTAATCATGAGAGAAATGCAAATCAAAATCACAATGAAATATTACCTCACATCTGTTAGAATGGCTATTATCAAAAAGATAAATAACAAGTGTTATCAAGGATGTGGAGAAAAGGAACCCTTGTACACTGCTGGTGGGAATGTAAACTGGTGTAGCCACTAAGGAAAACAGTAAGGAAGTTCCTAAAAAATTTAAAAATAGAGGGGCTAGCCCCATGGCCCAGTGGTTAAGTTTGGCACACTCCACATCAGCAGCCTGGGTTCAGTTCCCAGGTGCAGACCTACACCACTTGTTGGCAGCCATGTTATGATGATGACCCACATACAAAATAGAGGAAGACTGGCACAGGTGTCAGCTCAGGGCAAATCTTCCTTAGCAAAAAAAAAAAAGAACTACCATATGATCCAGCAATTCCACTTCTGGGTATTTATCTAAAGGAAATGAAATCACTGTCTCAAAGAGATATCTGTACCCCCATGTTCACTGCAGCATTATTTACAATAGCCAAGACATAGAAATGACCTAAGTGTCCACTGTCAGATGAATGGAAAAAGAAAATGTGCTGTGTGTGTGTATGTATATGTTTATGTGTGTATGTGTAATGTAACATTATTCAGTCATAAAAAAGAAGGAAATCCTGCCATGTGACAACATGGAAGAACCTTGAGGGCATTATGCTAAGTGAAAGAAGTCAGACAGAGAAAGACACCGTATGATCTCACTTATGTGGGGAATCTAAAAAAAACAAACTCATAGAAACAGAGAGCAGATTGGTTGTTGCCAGGGATGTGGAAAACGGGTAAAGGTGGTCAAAGGGTATCAACTTCCAGTTATAAAATGAATAAGTTCTGGGATCTAGCACAGCATGATGACTATAGTTAACAATCCTGTACTGTATACTTCAAAGTTGCTAAGAGAGTAAACCTTAAAAGTTCTCAGTACACACATACACACACACACACACACACAAATGGTAACTATGTGAGGTGATGGGTGTGTTAACTGCCTTATTGCAGTAATCATTTTGCAATATATACATATATCAAATCATTGTATTGTATATATTAAACATATACAATGTTATATGTCAATTATATCTGGAAAAAATAGAAATTAAAGAAGGCATAAATAAATGGAAACACATACCATGTTCATGGATTGGAGGACAATGCTGTTAAGATGTCAAAACTATCCAAAGTGATCCACAGATTTGATGAAATCCCTATCAAAATCACGAAGAATTTTTTGCAGAAAAAAAAATCCTAAAGTTCATATGAAATCTCAAGGGACATGGAATAGCCAAAAAAAAATATTGAAAAAGTAGAATAAAGTTGGAGGACTCACAATTATGATTTCAAATTTTACTACAAAGCTATAGTAATCAAAACAGAGTGGTATAGGCCTTAAGATAGAATATAGACCAATGGTATATAATAGCCCAGAAAAAAATCCTCACATATATGGTTGCTATGGACTCAATTGTGTCCCCACTGAAATCTATATGTTGAAGCCCTAACCTTCCACATGACTATATTGGAAATACAGCCTTTAAGGAGGTGATTAAAGTTAAATGAAATCTGATAGAACTGACGCCTTTATAAGAAGAGGAAGAGTTATCAGTGCTCTCTCTCTTTGCTATGTGAGGACACAGCCAGAATGCAGGAGTCTGCAAGCCAGGAAGAGAGCTCTCACCAGAACCTGACTATGTAGGCACACCGATCTTGGATTTCCAGCCTCCAAAACTGTGAGAAAATAAATCTCTATTGTGTAAGCCACCTAGTCTATGGTATTTTACCACAATTAAAAAAAATGTTTTTTTAAAGGGTGGTTTCGAAAATTTTCAGCCTCTCCAGATTTAAAGGAAGCTAACATTAAGAAATAGTTCTGAGGAAAAGATTGCAAAATGGTGGGGTGAGCTGACCTGGGACTCTCTCCCCTCCAAACTACAACAAAGGATTGGAAAAACTGAATTTCAGCCAATAATCCTAATGCCAAGACCGTCAGAGAACTACAGAAACAAAACCACGGAGGATGGAGATGCTGCAGCTGGCCTCGGAGGAGCTGCAATGGGGCAGGAGAGAACTTTGCTCCCTCCCCTAGAGACTGGGATCGCTGCCACGGGTGAAGGAAGGAGCAGGGGAGGGGCCGCGTGACCAGGATGTCCAGGACTCCCACCGCCGGTGCAGTGGAAACTCACTGACAAGGGAAAGCTTCCATGCATGGGGACCCCATCAAGCCAGGGCCCCGGGAGACCACAGAATAGGAGCTGATCGGAATCCAGATCGGCAGGCAAGAAAAAGTGCCCCTCCTCCCTGCAAACCGTGCTGGGCGCCGCCATCTTGCCTGAAGGCGGAGAGCTCAGAACACGCGGCTCTCGACCCCCATCTAGTGGCGACAGGCTGTAACTGCAACCGAATACAACCATCATGTGCAAAAACCGCTCCTCTACCATCCAGCAATTTATAAAAGCTCCAGACCAGAAGGAAAACAATAAAAACACAGAATTAAGTCCTAAGGACTTGGAAATAGGTAAACTAAGTGAAAATGAGTTCAGAGTAGCTATCATCAAAAAACTCAATGAGGTAGAGGGAAAGATAGAGAAACAAGTCAACGAGTTCTGGAGTTACTTCACAAAAGAGATTGAAATTACAAAGAAGAATCAAACAGAAATACTAGAGATGAAAAATATGATGGATCAGATAAAACAGGATACAGACTACCTGAATGCCCGTGTAGACACCATAGAGGAGAAAATTAGCATAATTGAAGATAGACAGGCTGAATGGCTCCAGACAGAGGAAGAAAGAGAACTAAGGATTAAAAAGAATGAGGAAAATATCAGAGAGATAGCAGATTCAATGAGGAGAATGAATTTAAGGATTATAGGAATTCCTGAGAACGTGGAAAAGGAAAATGGAGCAGAAAGTGTGCTTGAGGAAGTTATAGAAGAGAACTTCCCAAATCTAGGGATTGAGGGAGAAATGTGTGTGGAGGAAGCTTTCAGATCTCCTAGATTTGTCAATGTAAAAAGACCTACTGCAAGGCACATAGTAGTAAAAATGGCAAAAATGAACGACAAAGAAAGAATACTCAGGGCAGCAAGACAGAAGAAAATAATCTACAAAGGAACTCCTATCAGACTTTCAGTGGATTTCTCTACAGAAAGCTTATAAGCTAGGAGAGAATGGAGTGACATATTCAAAACTTTAAAGGATAAAAATCTTGAGCCAAGAATACTCTATACAGCAAAAATATCCTTCAGATCTGAGGGAGAAATTAAATCTTTTCCAGACAAACAAAAGTTTAGGGAATTTGTAACCAAAAGTCCTCTACTACAAGAAATCCTCAAGAAGGCTCTCATACCTGAAAAAAAGGGAGAATGGGGTCACAAACCACAGAGTAGGGAGACAGATAGATAGAACCAGAATAGGATAGCAAATATTCAACTATAGCATTAGGATAAAGGTAAGGAAACCACCAAAGTAAAGATGATCTTATCACTCTGACTACAAACTCATAACATGAGTTGGAATAAGAGATGAAAACAATAATTTAGGATGAGAAGAGCAAAGGGACTTAATCAGTCTAGGGCAAGTAAGTAAGAGACCACCAGAGAATAGACTATATTATACATGAGACTCTAAATACAAATTTCAGGGTAGCCACTAAACTAAAAAAACAGAACAAAGCCACAAAGCATAAATAAGGAAAAATCTAAGAAACCCAGCATAAGAAATCGCAGAAGTCAATGGGTAGGCTAAAACACACAGGAAGAGAAACAAAGGTAATGCAGGAAAACCAGATAACGAGCGACAGAATGACAGCATTAAGCCCACATGTATCAATAATCACCCTCAATGTAAACAGATTGAACTCTCCAATAAAAAGACATAGGGTGGCAAAATGGATTAAAGAACAAGATCCAACAATTTGTTGCCTCCAGGAGACATCCCTCAGCCCCAAGGACAAACACAGGTTCAGAGTGCAGGGGTGGAAGACAATACTTCAAGCTAATAGCAAGCAAAAGAAAGCAAGTGTTGCAGTACTTATATCAGACAAAATGGATTTCAAAATAAGGCAGGTAAAGAGAGACACAGAGGGACAATATATAATGATCAAAGGGACACTGCATCAAGAAGAAATAATGCTTATAAATATCTACGCACCCAACACAGGAGCAGCAAAGTTCATAAAGCAACTATTAACAGACCTAAAGGAAGATGTTAAAAACAACACAATAAGAGTAGGGGACCCCAACACCCCACTCACATCAATGGACAGACGTTCCAGACAAAAAAATCAACAAGGAAATAGTGGAGCTAAATGAAAAACTAAAACAATTGGACTTACTAGACATATATAAGATCACTTCATCCAAAAGCAGCAGAATACACATTCTTCTCAAGTGCACATGGAACATTCTCAAGGATAGACCATATGTTGGGAAACAAAGCAAGCCTCTAAAAATTTTTTAAAAATTGAAATAATAACAAGCATCTTCTCCAATCATAATGCTATAAGGCTAGAAATTAATTGCAAGAAAAAAGCTGAGAAAGGCACAAGGATGTGGAGACTAAACAATACACTACTGAACAAGCAATGGATCATTGAAGAAATTAAAGAAGAAATAAAAAAAATACCCAGAGACAAATGAAAAGGATAACATGCCATACCAACTCATATAGGATACAGCAAAAGCTGTATTAAGAGGAAAATTCATTGTGATACAGACACATCTTAACAAACAAGAAAAATCCCAAATAAGCAATCTTAAACTACACCTAACTGAACTAGAGAAAGAAGAACAAACAAAGCCCAAAGTCAGCAGGAGAGAAATAATAAAAATCAGAGCAGAAATACATGCTATTGAAATGAAAAAGGTGGTAGAAAGGATCAATGAAACAAAGAGCTGGTTCTTTGAGAAGATAAATAAAATTGACAAACCCCTAGCTAGACTTACAAAGAAAAAAAGGGAGAAAGCTCAAATAAACACAATCAGAAATGAAAGAGGAGAAATAACAACAGACTCTGCAGAAATACAATGGATTATAAGAGAATACTACGAAAAATTATATGCCAACACAATGGATAACCTAGAGGAAATGGATAAATTCTTGGACTCCTACAATCTCCCAAAGCTCACTCAAGAAGAGGCAGACAATTTGAATAGACCAACCATAAGGAAAGAGATTGAAACAGCAATCAAAAACATCCCAAAGAATAAAACCCCAGGACCAGATGGCTTTCCTGGGGAATTCTACCAAACTTTCAGAGAGGATTTAATACCTATCCTTTTCAAGCTATTCCAAAAAATTAGGGAGGATGGAACACTTCCTAACACATTCTACGAGGCCAACATCACGCTGATACCAAAGCCTGACAAGGACACCATGAAAAAAGAGAACTACAGGCCAATATCGCTGATGAACATCGATGCAAAAATTCTAAATAAAATTCTGGCAACCAGAATTCAGCAATTCATCAAAAGGATCATACATCATGATCAAGTGGGATTCATACCAGGGACACAGGGATGGTTCAACATCCACAAATCAATCAACATGATACACCACATCAACAAACTGAGGAATAAAAACCACATGATCATCTCAATAGATGCAGAGAAAGCATTTGACAAGATTCAACAGTCATTTATGATAAAAACTCTGAACAAAATGGGCATAGAAGGGAACTACCTCAACATAATAAAGGCCATATACGACAAACCCACAGCCAACATCATACTCAATGGGCAAAAACTGAGCGCCATCCCCCTGAAATCAGGAACGAGACAAGGAAGTCCTCTATCACCACTCTTATTTAACATAGTACTGGAGGTCCTGGCCAGAGCAATCAGGCATGAAAAAGGAATAAGAGGAATCCACATAGGGAGGGAAGAAGCGAAACTCTCGCTGTTTGCAGACGACATGATCTTATATATAGAAAACCCCAAAGAACCCATTGGAAAATTCTTAGAAGTAATCAATAACTACAGCAAAGTTGCAGGGTATAAGATTAATTTACATAAATCAGCAGCATTTTTATATTCCAATAACACAATACCTTTCACAATCACTACAAAAAGAATAAAATACCTTGGGGTGAATTTAACTAAGGAAGTGAAAGACCTATACAATGAAAATTACAAGGCCTTTCTGAGAGAATTGGATGACGACATAAGGAGATGGAAAGACATTCCATGTACATGGATTGGAAGAACAAACATAGTTAAAATGTCTGATCTACCTAAAGCAATCTACAGATTCAATGCTCTCCCAATCAGAATCCCAATGACATTCTTTACAGAATTAGAACAAAGAATCCTAAAATTCATATGGGGCAACAAAAGACCCCGAATTGCTAAAGCAATCCTGAGAAAAAAGAACAAAGCGGGAGGCATCACAATCCCTGACTTCAAAACATGCTACAAAGATACAGTAATCAAAACAGCATGGTACTGGTACAAAAACAGGTACACAGATCAATGGAACAGAATTGAAAGTCCAGAAATAAAACCACACATCTATGGATAGCTTATCTTCGACAAAGGAGCCGATGGCATACAATGGAGAAAAGAAAGTCTTTTCAACAAATGGTGCTGGGAAAACGGGAAAGCCATATGTAAAAGAATGAAAATTGACCATTCTTTCTCACCATTCACCAAAATAAACTCAAAATGGATCAAAGACCTAAAGTTGAGACCTGAAACCATAAGGCTTCTAGAAGAAAACGTAGGCAGTACACTCTTTGACATCAGTATTAAAAGGATCTTTTCTGACACCATGTCTTCTCAGAGAAGGGAAACAATAGAAAGAATAAACAAATGGGACTTCATCAGACTAAAGAGCTTCTTCAAGGCAAATGAAAACAGGATTGAAACAAAAAAACAACCCACTAACTGGGAAAAAATATTTGCAAGTCATATATCTGACAAAGGCTTAATATTCATAATATATAAAGGACTCTCACAACTCAACAACAAAAAATCAAACAACCTGATTAAAAAATGGGCTGGAGACATGAACAGACATTTCTCCAAAGAAGATATATGGATGGCCAATAGGCACATGAAAAGATGTTCACCATCACTGATCATCAGGGAAATGCAAATCAAAACTACACTAAGATATCACCTTATGCCCATTAGAATGACAAAAATATCTAAAACTAATAGTAGCAAATGTTGGAGAGGTTGTGGAGAAAAAGGAACCCTCATACACTGCTGGTGGGAATGCAAACTGGTGCAGCCACTATGGAAAACAGTATGGAGATTCCTCAAAAAATTAAAAATAGAACTATTATACAACCCAGCTATCCCACTACTGGGTATCTACCCAAAGAGTTGAAGTCAGCAATTCCAAAAGTCCTATGCACCCCAATGTTCACTGCAGCATTATTTACAATAGCCAAGACATGGGAGCAACCCAAGTGCCCATCAACAGATGACTGGATAAAGAAGATGTGGTATATATATACAATGGAATACTACTCAGCCTTAAAAAAGAACAAAATCCTCCCATTTGCAACAACATGGATGGACCTTGAGGGAATTATGTTAAGTGAAATAAGCCAATTAGAGAAGAACAATCTCTGTATGACTCCACTCATATGAGGAATTTAAAAATGTAGACAAGAGAACAGATTAGTGGCTACCAGGGGAAAGGGTGGGTAGGGGGTGGGCACAAAGGGAGAAGTGGTACACCTACAACACGACTGACAAACAATAATGTACTACTGAAATTTCACAAGATTGTAACCTATCGTTAACTCAATTAAAAAAAAAAGAAATAGTTCAAACTGTAGCACTTCCAGGAGAACCCTAGTCTAAAGGTGATACCAAGGGTATGTCTAAAAACTTTTTTAGACTACAAAGATAAAAGGTGGTGCCTTCAGAGTACTATGCAGAGTCACACAAAGGGCCTTTTAACAAGATTAAAGGTGTGCTTCACAGGTCCTCTCAAACAATAGGGTCTCTAGGAAGATTGAGAGCTGTGTCCTGCAGACTTGTAGGAACCTAAAGTAAAGAAGGGCTTATCTAGAAGAGTTTTCTGGTTGTGACTTTTGTGTAACAGAGTGAACCTTAATGAGAGTCACAGGGGGCCCACAAATTTTTTTCATGAATTACATCAGCAATAACTCTGCCAACTTGAACTGAAAGAGACAGAATAAGTACAGTAGAAAACAAAGAGGCCACTAGACAACCCCCCTCCCCCAATTCTACTGGCAGGAAAAGCAGGCTGATCTTGACTGTAACATGTGCTACTTTTCTTGAAAAAGAAAAAGGATGACTCAGAGTGAAACCAGGAGCCCAGACAGCAGAGCCAAAACCTATGGAGAATCATTCTTACATCTTCAGACCTAATCAAGGAACTTCCAACACTGGCCCAAATGTATTTCAGAATTGCAATGGACTAGTGACTATTTTGTGCCTCCCATATCCCCACTTTTTGAACAAGAATGTCTATAATTGTTACCCTATGCCTGCCTCACCATTACATGTTGAGTATAGGTGGGGAGGAGTTTTACAGATTGAGAAGAACTGCAAGAGTTGTACTTAAGGAAGTACACCTGAGGAGCCTCATCTACGACAGGATGTGATTTAGATGATGAGGTCCTGAACTGTGAGCTGATGCTATAACTGGATAAGACTTTAGGGGACTGGGTGGGGGGGAAGGCGGAATAAGTATATTTTGCAAGTGCAAGGGACATGAGTCATTGGGAACATATGAAAGACTATAATAAACACCTTCTAAAATGGTCCCCAATGATCCTGCTTTCTTGTATTTATGCTCTTGTGTAATCCTCTCCCCTTGAGTATGGAGTAACCTAGTGACTCTCTTACAACCAAAAGAATGTGGCAAAGTGATGAGATATCATTTCTGAGATTAAGTTACAAAAAGACTCTGCTTTCCATCTGGATTACACTCTCTCTTGCTTTCTCCCTCACTCATTCTGAGGGATACCAACTATCATGTTGTAAGTTGCTCTGTGGAGAGGCTTACATGGCAAGGAGTTAATATGTCTAGCCAATAGCCAGTGAGAACCTGAGGGCTCACAACAGCCAGGTGAGTAAGGTTGGAAGCAGATCCTCCCCAAGTTGAACCTTCAGATCATTGCAATCTTGGCTGACACCTTAACTGCAGCCTTGTGAGAGACCCTGACCTAGAGGACACAAGTAAATTGTGCCTGGATTCCTGATCCACAGAAACTTGGAATAATAAGTGTTTGTTGCTTAATGCTGCTAAATTTGGGGGTAATTTGTTACATAGCAATAGATAATATACCCATAATGAAGACCTAACAATCTGTAATATTTATGTTCAATATATATCTAATATACATATTTATGCAATATATATACATAATACTGTCTTCCAAGAACCTTGGAACATTCACAAAAATTAACTATATATTAGCCCTCAAAAAAAAAAATCAATAAATTCCAAGAAGAAGAAATGGTACAGATAAAATTCTCTGATCAAATGGGGAAAAATACTCTGGAAATACTTTTACAATTTTCTTAACAATTTTGGGAACAAAAAGGAAATCAAAACCAAAATTACACAATTTCTACAAAAAGGACAACAGAAAAGCATCTATCAGACTGTATAGGATAACCACAGTGCTCAGAGGAAATTATATACCCTTAAATAGCTATATTAATTTATAAGTTATTCACATAAGAATAAAAGTTTAAGTTCCAATTCAAGAAATTGTAGGGCACCAGTAAACCATTTAGCTTATAAGTAGTACAAACAAGAAAAAGCGTAGAAAACATAAATAATATAAAAAATTAGAATGGGGAAATAGATTCAGAGGAAATATAAAACATATTATAACAGATTACTTTTTTAACTCTATAGATTTGAAAATATTATTGAATGGATGGATTTTTAGGAAAATAAAATGCACCTTCAGAGGAGAGAACAAATCTAAATGGATTAAGTACCACAGGAAAAAAATGTTTTTAAATTATCAAAGAGCCTCTCTTCTCCCTCAGAATACACTAAGCCAAGTTTTCAGCAGTTCACTTTCACCGCTATTATTTAGCAGTGTTATAGAGACAGTTGCTGATGCAATTAAGCAAGAGAAAGAAATAGCAGGTCTTAAACTGGGAAAGAAGAGGCAATACTATCATTATTTATAGAAGGTATAATGCCTATTTTGCCTTTTCAGGTTCTAAAGGCAACACATTCCACAACTAGGGATGCTGCTCTGGCCCACACATCAGTAATACAAAAGGCTGCCAGCTTTGAATGGGGCCAGGAACAGGAGAGAGCCCTGTAGAAGGTACAGGTTATGGTGCAAGTGGCTCCGCCACTTGAGTCATACAATCCAGCAGATCCTGGGGTGCTGTATCAGTTGTGATAACAGGTGCAGTGTGTTTGTAGCAAACCCTAGAGGAAGAATCAAAACATAGACCTTAAGGTCGTGGAGCAAGGCTATGACATCTAGAGCATAAAATTACATGACTTTTAAAAAACAGCTTCTGGCATGAATACTTGGGCCTGACAGATGGAACACTTGACCATAGGACACCTAGTGATCATATGTCCAGAACTGTTGAACTCGGCAAGTCATAAAGTTAAATTGGCTCACCAGTAATCAATTCTAAGATAGAAATAGTACATATAGGATAATCATGAGCAAAACCAGAGAGTACATGTAAGCTGCATAAGCAGGTAGGCCAGACCCCGGTATCATCCACCATAGTTCACCAGAGTCTCTCCCTCAGCTCACATCTATGGCCTATATATAACCTATGTACATCACACCCATATACAATACACCTATGTAAACTATGTGAAAGAGGTGAGTAAAGCCTGAATTTTGAGGTAATGAATGGGTGAGACTCAAGCCAAAAATGAATGGTAACTGCATTACAGCCTCATTCCAGGGCAACCTTGAAAGACAGTAGGGAGAGAAAATCTTTATTGATGGTCAGAGCTTTTCGGGGTCATTGTCCAATTTGTATGGAAGAGAAGTGGCTTGTGGTAAGAGAATGTATGGACTCAGAGACAGTAACAAATGGCCTAGCCTACTGGTCAGGAACTTGGAAGGTAAAAGATTGAAAGATTGGAGACAAGGAGTTCTGGGGAAAAGGCATATGGATGAGCGTAGGCATGCAGTATGAAGATCTTTGCATTGTGCATCTATGCTCACCAGGAAGCATATATCATGGAAGAAGCATTAAACTACCAAGTAAACAAAATGACTTGGTGAGTTAATATTAGCCAGTTTTTGTCATTGTCCAGGCAGCACAATGGGCCTATGAATGAAGTGACCAGAGTGGCAGAGATGGAAGCTATACATGGGCCCAGCAACCTGGACTCTTTTTAACCAAGGCTGATCTAGCTACCGTTGTCTCTATATGCCCAATTTGCCAGCAGCAGACACCAAGGCTGAGTGTCCAACATGGCAACCAGCCGTTAGATGGAAAGTTGATTACATTCCATGTTGGAAGGGCCAACTGGAACTGATACCTATTCCAGTTATGGGTTTGCTTTTCCTTCCCTCAGGGCCTCAGATAGAAATACTATCTAGGGGCTTAAGGGATACCTGTTCCATAGGCAGGGAACCCCACAGAACATAGCACCCAATCATGGATCCCTTTTTACAATAAAGGGAACGTAGAAGTGTGCCCATGGGATTCCACCTGTTGTATCACTTACTGAACCACCTAGAAGCTGCCAATCTAATAGAGCATTGGAATAGACTGCTGAAGGACCAGCTCAGAACCAATATCCTTCAAGGATGGGGAGCCATCCCCCAAGTCATGGTATACACATTGAATCAGAGACCTTTATGTGGTGCTTGTGTCCTCAATAGAACACAGCATTCAGGAATCAAGGAGTGGAAGTAGGAGGGGGTCCCACTTACCATCACTTCTAATGACCTGCCAAGGGATTTTGTGTTTCCCATCTCCACAATTCTGGGTTCTGCAGAGTGAGAGGTCCTGGTCATCAAAAAGGAAACACTTTTACCAGGAGATATAGGAAGAGTTCCTTCAAATTGGTATTTTTGAGCTACAGGCTACAGCTGCCACATGAGCACTCTGGGCTCCTTATAAGGGAAGTCACCACCTTGTTAGGGGAAAATGATCTTAGCAGAAGATCTGACCTAGCAGAAGAAACCAGGGTTTCTGCTACACAGATATGTGTGAAACTCAGGTAACATAATTGGGCATCTCTTGGCATTTTCTTACCCAGTTGTGACTGAATTGTTAAGGGCAATCCCCAGCCTGAGAAGATTATGGTTAGCAAGGACCCAGGCCCAGGAATGGGTCACCCTATCAGGGAAGTCACTGAGACTAGCAGAGGTGGTAGTTAATGGTGAGGGGAATTTAGAATTGAAACTGGAGGATGGAGATAATGTGTACCTGTTAGTCCCAAGACCAACCTGCAGCAGTGAGGTTGTAGTTCATCACACTAATTTCCCTATTCTAAGCTTCCCCTCAGGAACAGAGGCCCACCAGAGTCCTGGAGGAGCTGCTGCCTTCATGGGTATGAAGGAGCAGATCTGCACAACACAAAGAGTGAGCTGCGGCAGACACAGAGATGTGCTGCTCAGATATTCCCTTTAGGAAAGGATTTGCTACCAGGTCTGAGCAGTGTGGTTACTGTACAACCTCCAGCTGTTAGTTTCAGCAGGGTCTGCCTCAGTTTTTGAATCAAGGTCATGCTTTTCTCAGGGTAGTACCTGGGCAATGACTGAGCAAAGTAGTGGTAGCTGAAGGCATGTTCTTCTCAGGGCAGTCCCAGCAATGACTGAACTAGGTGGTGGTACAAGGGCCTAGCTAATGCCTGACAAATGCAGGGCTCCTCCAATAGGGGATCTTTTCTCTGGGGCTCCTCATTGAGCTGACAGAGGCTGGGTCAGGTCAGTATTATAGACTGATCCCTCTCTTTGCCCAGTTGAGCTTCTTCCTTTTCCTTTTACAAGTGCTAGTTGTATTCCTAACTCCATCTCAGCAACTGCTTCCCAGAAAATCCAACTCATGTCACTGAAGTAAACCTGATATTTTTTCTCCTTATAAGTGACTTAACCTTTTTGCCTGACTGTTGAATTCACTCATTATTTTGTGGAATTTAGTCACTTTACTAAGATAAAATTCATTTTAACTATTTTGGGTCAATTTTGTTCAACATACAATGTGTGGCCCTTTCAATATGTAATAGATTCAGAACTTTCATTTTGAGAATGTTTCTTGAAACTTGTTACCTTTAACTATTTGTCTTATTTCCTTTTTACTCTCTTCTGGGAATATAGTATGAATATGTTAGAACGCCTTTATCTGGTATATCTACTTTTTTCTCCTTCAAACTCTTTTTAAACTAATTCTTCATTTTTATTTAATATTGTTCAGTTTTTGCATTTCAATCCCCTATTTCCTTTTATGTAACTCACTCTGTGTTCCTTTCGATGTTATCTTCAATTTTTTTTCTTCTACTTCTTTCCCAAGTAATTATAGTCAATGTTTTATTTCCTTCTGCTGTTTCACCATCATTTCACTGAATTTCCCATTTACAGTTTGTGGTTTTCATTCTTGAAGTGATTTCTTCATTTTTTTTATTAAAGTTATTCCTCACTTATCGCCTTGAGCATCCTAAATATATTTATGTTGAAGTTCCATGAAATCAGTTCTGTCTAGAGTGAATTCAAATTCTGATTGTTAATTTGGTTGGCTTCTTTCAGATGAGTAAATCTGTTTGTCTGTTGGAATTTTCACCTATTTTTAGGTTTTTGTTCCCCCTTTCTCTTCCTCCAGTGTTTAATTCAATCCCTAGTCATGTAGTTTTACATTTACCTCCACCCAAATCCTGATCCCCCAGTCGAGAATGAGGTCTGATAATGGCATGTTAGGATTCCTGTCCCAAGCTGATATGGAAGATATCTCTAATGCTTCATGAAGCTCACAGGTAGCTTGGTTCTCTTCTGGTTAAGAGGATACATCTTACTTCAAATGTATCCTGAAGTTCTCTGAAAGTCACAGCCCAACATAGTGACAAGAAATCCTCCCCCCTCTCCCAACCACCCCGACCTCAACCTTCTTTCATGAGAAGAAGATCCCTTACTCTAGCCCCTGGATTCACATGGTAACCCAGGATTCACATCATTGCTTCATATGGAGCACTTTAAGTACTCCTTATCTCATGAGAGCTGAACACTGGCAAATATTGCCCTTTTGTTTTTTAAACCCACAGCACAGAAAGCCATTGACTTCAGCTCCACTCACTACTTTTCTTTTCTGTTCTATATTTGGTTCACAGAGATATTTATTTGTTTCTGAGTTTACCTGGGTCTTTTGGTGTTTTAATATTTTATTGAACAGTGTTTCATATCATAAACTTATGGAGTCATTGTGATTGGAAATTCCCTAAAGGTAGCATTTAAAATATGAATTATTTAACAAATGCTTTTTGACAACTGAAAGAGCATTTGGAAAAAAATAAAATTGGATCCCTACCTCATATTTCTTACTAAAATAAATTCTTGATGGATTAAAGATTTAAACTGTAAAACGAAGCCAATAAGGTATTAGAAAAGACCTTAGGGTAGACAAAGATTTCTTAAAGACACAGAAAGTGCTAACTATAAAGGAAAACATTAATAAATTTGACTACATTAAAATTAAGAACTTTTGTTCATCAAAGACACCATTAAGAGGATGAAACAACAAGCCAGAGTGGAAGATATTTGTAATAGCTATCCAATAAAGAACTAATATCTATAATATATTTTTTTAAAACTACAGATCAATAAGAAAAAGACAAAAAAACTAATTCTAAAACATAAACAAGAGATCGGAACAGGCACTTCACAAAAATGACATCTATCAATCTAATAAACACATGAAAATGTGCTAAATACCATTTGTCATCAGAAAAATGCAAATAAAAATCATGAGAAACTACCATATGCTCACCAGAATGTTGGTGAGCATGCAGAGAAACTGAAAGTCTGAAACAATGCCAGTGGGGGTATAAAATAGTAAAACTACTTTAGAAAACTGGTGATATCTACTAAAGCTAACTGTAGGCCTATCAAAGGTCATATAGGTCAAATAATAGGCCCACTCAAAGTCACATAGAAAGGACATGGAGGAAATAATGTCTATCTCACATCAGAACCTTTGTTCTTTACTGCTACTCTGCTCTTCCACCATAACCCAGGTCTTCTACAAACACACCAATGCCTTAAATGGACTTTATTTCTTTTTCTGGTTCATTATTTGAATTTGTTTAAAATGGAAACCCTTATCATAGGCTGGCCCTTGGTTGATTGTTGAGGTTTACCAAGCACCTTAATAGAAACCTAGAACTGAAATACTGGATCAGGATCACGAGAAGCAACAAATAAAATCTTAGAGGTTATTTTCTTATTTCAAGTCCCTCCTGATATACATCAGAATTACTTTTTAAACTGGTTTTCCTTGCTACCATTTCTCTTTGTTGTAATCCTCAGTGTTCAAAATATCCTCACTTCCCGCCCATAATCAAAATTCAAGGCCATGGTCTTTCCTGGTATATATTTTCTGATGTCATCTGTCTATTAGCTTAGAGTCCTGTGTAGCCTCATGTTTGTGAGTCTACTAAACCTGCTGATATTTTAGTACTTAAGGATCTTATCTGAAATCAGTTACCTGGAATTCATCACTGGTTTTTTCTTCTAGAATATGCTTTTCATTCATGTTGCTTACCAGGATCCAGTAAATCGGCATCATTAGATTAAAATTTGTAATCCTTGTGGTCAAAACTTTTAAAGCTTTTCCAAATCTTTGTCTTTTAGACAATGCTAAATTGCTGCTTCCATTGCCAGTCCATGTGTGTCCAATCAAATAAAAGCACCAAACCTCATATCTAAATATTCTTGTGATAATTAATATTGCCACATTGATATGTTGAGTTAATATGTCTTATTAATATTGTATTGGAGCCTAAAAGGCATGTATGGAATGTTTCATTAGAAAGGAGCAGCTTAGAAACTATAGAAGTTTAATTTATGTTGTTATTTAATATTAGTAATATTCACCCTGTAGGTCCCTCAACTAATTAGGAATCCTTTCTAAAAAACTCTAGGAATCCTTCTAAAACACTGAAAATTTTTAGACAGAGAAAGAAGACTCTCAAATTTCAGGAAAAAGCCTGAATGTTTTAAACAGTTTGCTGGAACAAAGTGAAACAAAGGTTTCTCCTCCGATGTCAACCTTTTCCCTGGAGATCAAGAGGCTTGGGCATGGACAGGAGCAAAGAGGAGTGTACTTCTGAGCTCTGAATCTGTAGGAGAACTTTTTCTTGATTGATTGAAGCAAAAAAGGCTAAGAATTAAAGCAACCTGGCCAAATGAGAGAACAGATTTGTAATGACTTTTTCCTCCTGCTTAAGACATTTTATGACAATTCTGCACATGTAGGAATGTATAGGCTTCTTCAGCACATTTTTCATTTCAGACTTTGAAACTATGAAGGGTTCTTCCATATGAACAACAAGCAACGAAGACTAAGCATTTTTTTATTGATGTCATAATAGTTTATAACATCGTGAAATTTCAGTTGTACATTATTATATGTCACTTAACATACAAGTGCACCCGTTCACCCTTGGTGCCCACCACCTAAACCCCTTGCCCCTGGTAACCACTAAACTCTTCTCTTTGTCCGTGTGTTTGTTTATCTTCCACACATGAGTGGAATCATATGGTATTTCTCTTTCTCTGTCTGGCTTATTTCTCTTAATATAAGACCTTCAACATAACTGTTGTGAATGGGAAAATTTTTCCCTTTTTTATGGCTGAGTAGTATTCCATTGTATATATATACCATATCTTCTTTATCCAATCATCAGTCGAGGGGCACTTGGGTTGCTTTCATGTCTTTGCTATTGCAAATAATGCTGCAACAAACATAGGGGTGCATAAGTCTCTTTGGATTGTTGATTTCAAGTTCTTTGGATAAATACCCAGTAGTGGGATAGCTGGGTCATAT
This sequence comes from Equus asinus, assembly GCF_041296235.1. Lineage (NCBI taxonomy): Eukaryota > Metazoa > Chordata > Mammalia > Perissodactyla > Equidae > Equus > Equus asinus. Next base: position 36,092,143 of record NC_091817.1, read on the forward strand.
GGTATTTCTATTTTTTTATTTTTTGAGAAATCTCCATACAGTTTTCCATACTGGCTGCACCAGTTTGCATTCCCACCAGCAGTATATGAGGGTTTCCTTCTCTCCACAACCTCACCAACATTTGTTATTTTTGTCTTGGTGATTATAGCTATTGTAATGGGTGTAAGGTGATATCTTAGTGTAGTTTTGACTTGCATTTCCCTGATTATTAGTGATGAACATTTTTTCATGTGCCTATTGGCCATCTGTATATCTCCTTTGGAAAAAATGTCTTTTCATATCCTCTGCCCATTTTTTGATTGGATTGTTTTTTTTTTAAATGTTCAGTTGTGCGAGTTCCCTATATATTATGGAGATTAACCCCTTGTCAGATACATGATTTGTAAATATTTTCTCCCAGTTCGTGGTTTGTCTTTTCATTTTGATCCTGATTCCTTTGCCTTGCAGAAGCTCTTTAGTCTGATGAATTCCCACTTGTTATTTTTTCTTTTGTTTCCCATGCCTGAGTAGATATGGTATTCAAAAAGATCCTTTGAAGACCAATGTCAAAGAGTATACTGCCTATATTTTCTTCTAGAAGTTTGATGATTTCAGGTCTTACCTTCTAGTCTTTGATGCATTTTGACTTTATTTTTGTCTATGGCGAAAGATAACGGTCCACTTTCATTCTTTTGCATGTGGCTATCCAGTTTTCCCAACACTGTTTATTGAAGAGACTTTCCTTTCTCCTTTGTATGTTCTTAGCTCCTTTGTTGAAGATTAGCTGTATGTAGATGTGTGGTTTTATTTCTGGGCTTTCAATTCTGTTCCATTGATCTATGCACCTGTTTTTGTACCAGTACCATGCTGTTTTGATTACTGTAGCTTTGTAGTATATTTTGAAGTAAGGGATTGTGATGCCTCCAGCTTTGTTCTCTTTTCTCAGTATTGCTTTAGCTATTTGTGGTCTTTGGTTGCCCATATGAATTTTAGGATTCTTTGTTCTACTTCCATGAAGAATGTCATTGGGATTCTGATTGGGATTGCATTGAATATGTAGATTGCTTTAGGTAGTATGGACATTTCAACTATGTTTATTCTTCCAATCCATGTGCATGGAATATCTATCCATTTGTTTATATCATCATCGATTTCTCTCAATAACGTCTTATAGTTTTCATTGTATAGGACTTTCACCTCCTTGGTTAAATTTATTCCTACATATTTTATTCTTTTTGTAGCTATTGTGAAAGGTATTGTGTTCTTGAGTTCTCTTTCTGTTAGTTCATTATTAGAGTATAGAAATGCAACCTATTGTTGTAAGGTGATATTGTACCCTGAAACTTTGCTGTAGTTTTTGTTTATTTCTAATAGTTTTCCAATGGATTCTTTAGGGTTTTCTGTATATAAAATGATATCATCTGCAAACAGCAAGAGTTTCACTTCTTCAATGCCTGTTTGGATTCCTTTTATTGCTTTTTCTTGCCTAATTGCTCTGGGCAAAAGCTCCAGTACTATGTTGAATGGTGAGAGTGGTGAGAGTGGGCACCCTTGTCTTGTTCCTGTTCTCAGAGGGATGGCTATTCAGTTTTTCCCCATTCGGTATGATGTTGGCTGTGGGTTTGTCATATATAGACTTTATTATGTTGAGGTACTTTCCTTCTGCACCCATTTTATTGAGAGTTTTTATCATAAATAGATGTTGGATCTTGTCAAATGCTGTCTCTGCATCTAGTGAGATGATCACCTGGTTTTTATTCCTCATTTTGTTAATGTGGTGTATCACATTGATTTGTGGATATTGAACCATACTTGTGTCTCTGGTATAAATCCCACTTGATCATGGTGTATGATCCTTTTAATATACTGCTGGATTCAGTTTGCCAATATTTTGTTGAGGATTTTTGCATCTATGTTCATCAGCAATATTGGCCTGTAAATTCTCCATCTTTGTGTTGCCCTTGCCTAGCTTTGGCATCAGGGTGATGTTGGCCACATAGAATGTGTTAGGAAATGCTCCATCTTCCTCAAATTTTTGGAATACTTTGAGAAGGATAGATAGTAAATCTTCTTTGAATGTTTGGTAGAATTCTCCAGAGAAGCTGTTTGGTCCTGGACTTTTATTTTTGGGGAGGTCTTTGATTACCGTTTCAATCTCTTTACTTGTGATTGGTCTATTCAGATTCTCTATTTCTTCTTGATACAGTTTTGGGAGGTTGTATGAGTCTAAGAGTTTATCCATTTCTTGTAGATTGTCCAATTTGTTGGCATATAGTTTTTCATAGCATTCTCTTATAATCTTTTGTATTTTTTGTAGTATCCATTTTAATATCTCCTCTTTCATTTCTATTTTATTTATTTAAGCCTTCTCTCTTTTTTTCTTAGTGAGTCTGGCTAAGGGTTTGTCAATTTTGTTTATCTTTGCAAAGAACCAGCTCTTTGTTTCACTGATCTTTTCTACTCTCTTTTTGTTTCAATTTCATTTATTTATGCTCTAATTTTATTATTTCCCTCCTTCTGCTGACTTTGGGCTTTGTTTGTTCTTCTTTTTCTAATTCTATTAAGTGTAGTTTGATTGCTTATTTGAGATTTTTCTTGTTTGTGAAGGTGGGCCTGTATTTCTATGAATTTCTCTCTTAGGACTGCTTTTGCTGCATCCCATATGAGTTGGTATGGTGTGTTTACATTTTCAATTGTCCATAGATATTATTTGATTTCTCTTTTAATTTCTTCAATGATCCATTGGTTGTTCAGTAGCATATTGTTTAGTCTCCATATCTTTGTCCCTTTCCAAGCTTTTTTCTTTAGATGATTTCTAGTTTCATGGCATTATGGTCAGAAAAGATGCTTGATATGATTTCAATCTTTTTAAATTTATTGAGACTTGCCTTGTTTCCCACCACACGCTCTATCCTTGAGAATGTTCCATGTGCACTTCAGAAGAATGTGTATTCTGCTGGTTTTGGATGGAGTGTTCTATATATATCTACAAAGTCCACCCAGTCTAGTTTTTCATTTAATTCCACCATTTCCTTGTTGACTTTCTGTCTGGATGATCTAGCCAATGACAGAAGTGGGGTGTTGAGATCCCCACTTTTATTGTGTTGTTCTTAATATCTTGTCTAAAACAGACATTTTAGGTTTGTTAATAGTTACCTTGTGTACTTTGTTGCTCCTGTGTTGGGTGCATAAATATTTGTGAGTGTTATGTCTTCATGGAGTGTCCCTTTTATCATTATATACTGCCCCTCTTTGTCTCCTTTATCTGTTTTATCTTGAAGTCTACTTTGTCTGATATAAGTGGCAACACCTGGTTTCTTTTGTTTGCTATTAGCTTGGACTATCATCTTCCATCCCTTCACTCTGAGCCTGTGTTTGTCTTTAGAGTTGAGATGTGTTTCCTGGAGGCAGCATATTGTTGGGTATTGTTTTTTAATCCATCCCACCACTCTGTGTCTTTTGATTAGAGAATTCAATCCATTTACATTTAGAGTGGTTAATGATATATGAGCACTTAATGCTGCCATTTTATCACTTGTTTTCCAGTTCTTCTGCATTTCCTTTGTTTCTCATCCCATGTATTTCAGACTACCAGTTCGGTTAGGTAGTTTTCTATGATGGTTTTCTTAGTCTTCTCCTTATTTATCATTTGTGTCTCTATTCTAATTATTTGTTTAGTGGTTACCATTAGGTTTGTATAAAAAAATCTCATAGATGAGATAGTCCATTTTTGATAGCCTCTTATTTCCTTAGACTAAGCCAATTCCATCCCTATATCTTCCCCTTCTAAGTTGTTATTGCCACACCTTATTCCATCTTGTGTTGTGAGTTTACTGTTAAAATGATGAGATTATGTTTATTTTTGGTGTTTTCTTTCCCTTTATCTTTAAAGTTATAATTGTTTGCTAACCTGTTCTGATAGAGAACTACAATTTTCTGATTTTGCCTACCTATTTATCTCCTTGCTCAGAGCTTTGTAACCCCTTTCCTTTTTTTTTTTCTCCAGATATGAGGGGCTTCTTGAGGATTTCTTTTTTTTTTTTTAAAGATTGGCACCTGAGCTAACATCTGTTGTCAATCTTTTTTTTTTTTTCCTTTTTCTTCTCCCCAAAGTCCCCCAGTACATAGTTGTATATTCTTCTGGTTGTGCTATGTGGAACACTGCCTGAACATGGCCTGATGAGTGGTGCCATGTCTGCACCCAGGATCTGAACTGGAGAAACCCTGAGTGTGCAAATTTAACTAGCTGGCCATGGGGCCAGCCCCTGTTGAGGATTTTTTGTGTGTGTCAGGGGGTCTTGTGGCAATGAACTCCCTTAGCTTTTGTTTATCTGGGAAAGTTTTTACTTCTCCATCATATGTGAAGGATATTTTCACTAGATAGAGTATTCTTGGCTGAAAGTTTTGTCATTCAGAATTCTGAATATATCCTCCCATTCTTTCCTAGCCTGTGAGGTTTCTGCTGAGAAATCTGCTGAAAGCCTGATAGGGGTTCCTTTGTAAGTTTTCTTCTGCCTTGCTGCCTTTAATACTTTTTCTTTGTTGTTGACTTTTGCCAGCTTTACATATGTTTTGGAGAAGGTCTTTTAACATTGATATAGTTAGGAGATCTATTGCTACTTTCACTTTTAGTCCCAGCTCTTTCCCCAGGTTTGGGAAGTTCTCAGCTATTATTTCTTTGAACAAGCTTTCTGCTCCATTCTCTTTCTCTTCTCCCTCTTGAATATCAATAATCCTTATGGTGCATTTCCTAATTGAGTCAGATATTTCTTGGAGAATTTCTTCATTTCTTTTTAGTCTTAGTTCTGTCTCCTCCTCCATCTGAAGCATTTCTATATTTCTGTCCTCAAGACTGCTGTTTCATTCCTTCATATCAGCTCAATTGTTTGTGTGTCCAGATTTTTCTTTACCTCATCCATTGTGTTTTTCATCTCCAATATTTCTCATTGCTTCTTCTTTATAGTTTCAATCTCTTTTGTGAAGAAGTTCCTGATTTCACTGAACTGTCTATCTGTATTTTCTTGTAAGTCGGTGACTTTTTTTCAAAATAGCTATTTTGAATTCTCTGTCATTTAGATTATAAATTTCTGTATCTTTAGGGTTGGTTTCTGGGTACTTGTCATTTTCCTTCTGGTATGGAGATTTAATATATTTTTTCATATCGCTTGATAGCATGGATTTGTGCTTCCACATAGTGATAGCATCTGGCTGCAGCTTCCACCTCCCACCACTGGGTGGGAGTCAGAATCTGTGTATTCTGAGCCCACCACAATCCATGGCTCACTTGCTCCAGCTGCTGGCTGCTTTTCTATCTGTGCAGCGCTCCAGCCAACCGGCTAAGCTGGAGCACCAGATGGGAGGAGAGGTGCTTTCTTTCGCCTGCACAATCCCAGGGGCTTCTCACTCTGCCCTCACTATCTGCTCTTCTGGGGTTCTAGCTTGATGAAGACACCCTCACAATAGCCTAGTTACCTCTGTGTGGGGCTTTCCCACAGGCTACAAGGGAACTTGAAGAGTGATGGTGTTCCCACAAAGGGCTACCCCTCTCCCCTCTCCTCTCAGAGCCACATGCAGTCCTGGGATCACTGTCATTCAGGAGGAATAGAAGATTACCCTTACCTCCTTCCACTTCCTTTGTGGGGTCCAGCATCTCCACTTTCAGATGTATGGCTGTGGGGGTCTCTTAGATGTCTTTTGTCTTGTGTGAATGTCCTCTGTTGGTATGTGAATGTCCTTTTCACTGTTTCTTAGAGGGGAGAGTCTAAGGGGAGAGCTCATTCCACCAGGATGCTGATGTCACTTCAAGACCAAGACTTTTACACAGAAGTTAATGTTGCATTCAGATAAGTCATGAAAAACTTCAACTATTTAAAAATATACATAATTACATATATGCATATTATGACATTGTTTTTTATCACAGTTTGGTTCATATTATGCTATATGCCATATTGCTCATATTTATTTTTAAAAGCTATGGTCCAATTTCCTTTGTTCCTCTTTGTAATGTCTTAGTTTGCTCAGGCTACTATCATGAAATCCCATAGACTATGTGGCTTATAAACAATAGAAATTTATTTCTTGCAATTCTGGAGGCTAGAAAGTCCAGGATCAAGGCACTGGCAGAGTTGGCATCTGGTGAAAGCCTGCTTCCTAACTCACAGATAGCCATCTTTGTGCTGTGTCCTCACATGGCAGGAGACATGTGTGATCCCTCTGGGGTCTCATTTATAAGAGCACTAATTCAGACCCTTCATGACGTATTCACCTGCCAAAGTTCCCACCGAAAATACCATCACACTGGGGATTAGGTTTCAACCTATGAATTTTAGGGGGACACAAACCTTCTAAAAAATTGTCCTGAGGCTCAAGTTTCTTGTGTTTTCCTGTTTCTGAGATTTTTCTGCCTCACCTAAGGGTTCTACTTTTTGCTTCCCAACCTGGGTGTTAAAGGGTTCTCAACAATAAAATTCTGAGTCAGGGGCTGTGGAATGGAACCAGCCAGAAGAGCCTGAGTGAAGGCAGTGGACATCAGGTTTTGAGTTAGGAGAGCAGTAGCCAAGGATATCCCAGAACATACTGCCTCTACCTTTGGCAACTTTGAAGAAGAAACTTCCAGCTGAACCATTACTAATTTTGTTCTCACTTATTCTTACAGAATAATAGATGTTAGATCTATTTTTTTCTAAAAAGAGGATATTTCTTAGTAGCATCACTTGTGATGTATGTTACTGCCATTGTTCTCTTGATCTTCATCACAATCAGAATTAGTTTCTAGCCTTCCATGACTTGAAAATTTCCTATAGATCCTTCTTATACCTCCCTGGAACTCTATTTGCCCCAATAGGTAATTAGGTCACCTCTTTTGTAAATAAGTAGAATAGTGAATGCCAAAAATTCATAAGAATCGCCAGATAATTATTAAAAGTACAAAACAACAGTTTCCACCTCTGACCTACTGAATTATAATCCATAGGAAGGACACAGGAATCTTTACTTTTAATAGGAACCCCAAGAGATATTTTCATTAGGTAACTTTAGGATACACTGCAGAAAGTCATAGTGCTTCTGGTTATATACATGGTGACCATATAGTTTATCATCCAAACAGGACACTTTTGTAAGTGAAAGCAGGGCTATTAGTAATTCATCGGCCCAACTGGCAAAAACTGGGACAATTCTGGGCAAATCAGGACATATCACCATCTTAGTTATAGATCACCATCTTCATCTCCAGCTAGATCCTTTATTTATTTTTGCAACAGTTTTATGGAGATATAATTCATATACCATGCAATTCATCCATTTAAAATGTCCAACTCAATGTTTTTTAATATATTCAGAAAGTTTTGCAACCATCACCACAATCAATTTTAAAACATTTTCATCATCCACGAAAGAAACTCTGTATCCTTTAGCAGTCACCCTCATCTCCCCATGCCCCTTCCCAAGTCCTAAGCAACTGCTCACCTATTTTCTGTCTCTGTAGATCTGCTTATTCTTGAAATTTCCTATAAATGGAATCATACAATATGTGGTCTTTTATGACTCACTTCTTTCACTTAGCATAATGTTGTCAAGGTTCATCCATGTTATAGCATATATCAGTACTTCATTACTTTTTATTGCCAAATACTATTCCATTGTATGGATATACCACATTATATTTAACCATTCATCAGATGATGGACATTTGGGTTGTTTTCACTTTTTGGCTATTATGAATAATGCTGCTATGAATATTTGTGTACAAGTTTTTGTGTGGACATGTTTTCAGTTCTCCTGCATATATATCTATGATAGCCCTCTTGTCACCCCTAACTTGGAAGATTCTAATAAATAGTTTTCATACAAGCCTTGTAGAAGAGGAAAAAATCAGTAAGAAGGATTGAAAGACAGAAAATTATGTTATTTAGATTAGGTGAAATAGATATTTTGTTTTTAAAAAACATTTATGCCCTTTCTAGCAATGACTCAAATACTTGTTCAGAAATTAGAGTGGTTGAGAAAAAGACACAGATGGAGATCAGCAAATCCTTTTGCTTAAGGATCAGCAAAAATCCCTACTGGGCTACCAAGGGTCCTTCTTTCAGAGTTTAAAGTCATTCATCTAAGATCAGATGGACTAATACATCAAAGCTAATATAGCAATTGCAAAAAGCTCCTGGGTCTTTGTTCTCTGACCAAATATTTGCATTCTGTGTGCTGAATCAAGACTTTTAATTTCTAGTGTTAATGGTTTACTCACTGATGACTTCTTTAATTTGGTCTTTTCCTTTAAAATCCATTACACAGGGAGGCTGAGTTTTCAGAAAATGTGTTTAACCTTATAAAGATCTACACATAGGTATAATGGTCTTTTGTGAGGAGAGACACAGTAAAGTTAGTTGTGTTAAAGTAAAATCAATACCTACAGAAGAGAATATTAGAAAGGAAACTGCTGATTTTCCTTCCCTCTTTCTTTTTTCCGGTCTCTAGTCTTTGCAAGTTTGGAACTCTAGAAATCATTACGTTATAAAAGTCTCCAGGTTTCCATTCTAATGGGTTCCAGGTTTTCCTGCTATGGGGATGAAACTAGCAGACTTAGTAAATCCTTATTTATTTGTCCCAAAGGCCAGGCAGTGCTCTTTCTTCTCTGGTGCTGGTTTCTATTCATTCACTGCCTCTTCTCAGGTTCTTTTGCTGCCCATCATTAATCTTTCAAGCTACAGCAGGGTGGGTTCAGAACAAAACCATCAGAGGAACTGAAAAATGAAATATTTACCTGCATCAATGGGGGGAAAAGACCTATCTACCTTGTCCTTTCAATGCAATCACATTTTTATTTTATTTTATTCACTTTCTAGATAGAAGACAGGATACATATACACACTCATATATATATATATTTCCTCTCTGTGTTAATATATTTTTTTTTACTATCTATCCTCCTTTGTAATGAGGTGTAATATATAGAGCTCAGTTAGTTACCATGGAGACATGGTCCTCTGTTTCTTATCACAGAGCCACACTATCGTCTGGTGTCAGCCAAGGAGGGATGACAAAGGCCTCCCCAAGAGCCTAGCTCTGCAATTACTGAGCAATCAAGCGCCTCTTTTAATAGAGCACATCCAGGTATACATGGCTCCTCGCTCAGCACTGTCTTCTCTTCTTCCCTTTTAAACTTACATAGCAGGATGCAGTTACTGAGTATAGATATCTTCCTCTGTTAGATGGCCTGTTTATTCAAGATTTCAATGATATTCTTTGGTTTCTGTAACAGAGATCACTAGCTACTATCCTCCTTATTTTTAAATCTCCTGTATTTTTTATTTTAACAAGTATTATTCTCTTCCGAGGACATACAGTTACCTTCCCTTTAATTGCATTAATCTGTTTTTATGGTTTATCATTAACTGATGAAATGGAGTGTATAAATGAAAATCACAGTCTCAAAATTTTCTTAGTCTAGACTTTTCCCTAATTTCTCTATCTGAATTGCTACAGCTATCAACAAAAAATTTAAAAACTTGAATGACTGCTGTTCATTCTTCATCTTCTGGTAGTAATAGAAATGAGAAGGAAATGAATCAAAGGCATAGAATAGGAGAAACAAAAGGCCTAATTTTTCTTCAAGGATTTTTAACTTATTTGAGGGTTGGTGTAACTTCTCCAGATTTGACTTGGATGCTCAGACTCAGCTGTTCTAAATTCACTTGGAAATTTGGGGTGAAATGGGGAACGGAGGATACCCTGAGGCATTCAAATTGGCTTGGATCTATTATTGTAGATAGGCTTCTTACAATAACAGCTAAGTTTTTCCCTGTGTGGTATCTATAATGGTATAAAATATACAATTGTCTTTGACTCAGTTCTAAAGGTCCAGAACTTTGCTAAGATGCCATTTTCTCCAAAGAAGGAGGCATGTTCAGGTGTTTTAAAAGCATGATGATGGTTGGAGTGGGGAGAGATGAAAACAGTGAAAAATTAAAAATGTATGACATGATCACTGCTCTGAAAAAATTTAAAAGCTAATTGGGAAAACAAGCCTTTAAACTTATGGACAAGGCTCAATAATATAAATTAAACAGCAAAAAGCATACAACAGCATAGTGAGCGGAAGAAAAAAGATCAGTCGAGTCCAGAGTTAGTAAGATTTATTGGAAGAGGTAAGATTTAAGATTGGTCTTGAAGGATGGAACAAGAGAAAAGGAAAAAGGATTCTAGGCAAGGGAAGTAACAAGAGTTAAAATGTGGCGGTGGGAATGGTCATGATCTTCTCAGAGGATAATGATAATGTTAGCATCACTGAAGTAAACCATTCTTGAGTTTCAAGAAAATTTCTAGAATCAGTTCAGGTGATGATGTTAGTTTCCTCGTATTATACCACGCCTCCCCCCCGCCAGCCCCACAAAGGTGTTTCCTTTCTCCCTTCACTAGAAAAGAAAGAAAGGAACAGGGGGGCTGGCCCGGTGGCGCTGCGGTTAAGTTCGCACGTTTTGTGGCGCTGCGGTTAAGTTCGCACGTTCCGCTTCTCAGCGGCCTGGGGTTCGCCGGTTCGGATCCTGGGTGCAGACATGGCACCGCTTGGCATGCCAAGCTGTGGTAGGCGTCCCACATATAAAGTAGAGGAAGATGGGCACGATGTTACCTCAGGGCCAGGCTTCCTCAGCAAAAAAGAGGAGGACTGGCAGTAGTTAGCTCAGGGCTAATCTTCCTCAAAAAAAAAAAAAAAAAAGAAAGAAAGAAAAGAAAGGAAAGAAGGAAAAGAGAAGGGGGGAGAGAGGCAGACAGGGACAGAGTGGAAGGAGGGGGAGTAGGAGGAGGGGAGCGGAAGAAAGGAGAAAGTGAGGGAGGGAGGGAGAACAATTGCATTCAAAGTGAATAAAGAAATGAAAAGCAGAGATTGCCATTCTTTTTTTTTTGCAAGTGGAGAACAAAGTGGGTTTTTGCAGGCAGAGTATGAACACATTCTATGTTATATGATCCCCATATGCCAGGAATGTCATTAATTAGATAGAAATGAATGGCTGGAGACTTGCCAAATGCAGCTCAGGAGATCAAGAGCTACATACTCACACGTTTTCACCTATGCTCTGGAATCGCTGGTATAGCTACACAGTATGTATAGGCTTTGTCAGGAGCTTGACAGGAGCCTGAATTAATAGTAGATTTTTAAAAGACCACTGACTCCTGGCATTTTTGTTACCAAAAGATGGTCTCATAAATATATAGTTTCTTTCACTGAACACTGGAGAAAAAGATATTTGATCAGTGGCATGAGCTGGGGGAAAAGCCAACATAAAAGTTATTAGGGCTACTCAAAAAAGTTTACAGGTTTACTTTGAGGTGACTGGAAGGAATGATATGATATTATGGATATCAGGAATGATAACACAATAACAGTAAGTGCTTCATAAACATTATCTATTCTGACTATGTGTGAAGCACCATGATAAACACTTCATGCACATATCCCATGTAATCCTCATAACGCTATGAGAAAGAGAGTAGTCATCTCCATATATTACAGATGAGGAAACTGAGGTTCAAGAGAGGTTAAGTAACCTGCCCAAATTCACATAGTAAGTGGCATGGACCTGATGGAACACAATGACCTGAATCTATTATAACAAAGGCAGAATTTGCTTCAAAAGATATAATTACTGTAATAAATATTTCTTCAGCATTTTCCTCTCCTCCATTTCCTTTCACAAGGTTATGATGAAAAGGCATAAAAGGAATAATCTGTATTTCCTTTGTAAATTTTATCAAAAAGGAAATAATCATTGGAGAGGATATTTCTGAATAGTCAAAGGAGGAAGAATGGAGACACAGTATTCAAAGGTAAAGATTTCTTAGGACACTAGGGGAAAGTAGTAAAACCGTCAAGATAATTCTGTTCTTTAAAATGGTTCATCTTGTCTTTTTAGCTATGAAGGGATCCATGCAAAAATAAAAATAAAAATTTATAAGTAAAGAGATTTTAGTGTTTCTTGTCTTCCCTCATTCATGTGCCATTCTGTAGCTGTAAGGTTACAAGTCCCAGTGAGCTTTACTTACTTCGTGGCCTGGCCTTCTTGTTATTCCTTGAATAAGCCAAGTTTGTTCCTATCACAGGGTCTTTGCAATGCTTGTTCTCTCCACCTGGAATTTATGGGTGACTTCTGCTCAATACGCATGGCTCTGGTCAGCTGTCAGATTCTCAGACTGAACTCTCCTGGCTTACCTCTTTAAAATATTTCTCTTTTTCTCCCTGGCCATAACCTACTCCCTTCCTCACACTCTATCTCAATAGCCTGCTCTTTTCCTTCATAGCACTTATTACTATCTGAAGTTTTTCATTAATTAATTTTTTATTTTTTATTTTATGTATTTTTGTTTTATTTATATATTTAATTTAGGTATAAAATGTTATATTTTATTCATTACTATTTTTCCAGTACCGAGAAGAGTAGTTGGCACATAGTGTGCACTAGGTACATACTTGCAGAATGAATGAATGACCATTGTACCAGCCAGTGGAAATAGAACAATCCTAAAAGAGAAACATTTGGTAATGCTTCACAATTTAAAAAGTGCTCAGACATACTTCAATAGTCAATATACTACTGGAGGTTAATCTGCATATCAACTAGCAATTTCATTTGCTAACGGGAGTCTTATTCACATGAAGGCCCTCAGCCCAATTTATATTCTTGGCATAGTTGTGTGCCCACCTACTGTCCAAACTCCTTTCAAAACATTGGTAAGAAGGACTCTCAACAGAATGCAGAAGAGCAACAAAATGTATTATTTCAATGAATTTTGAAGTTTTTATTACCATTTCTAACAGACAATAAAGTTCTTGCTTTCATTTGCCAGAAATGTCCCAAAAACACTGAAGTTTTTATTTCTGCTTTTCTGACTAGTACAAGTTACACTGCACGGAACAGCTAGAAGATAACATCATGTGCTATAGACTAAATATTTGTGTCCCTCCCCAATTCATACCTTAAAATCTGTTCCCTAGTACAATGTGGTCATATTTGGAGGTGGGACTTTTAGGACGTGATTAAGTCATGAGGGGAGAGCCCTCTTGAATGGGATTAGTGCCCAGATAAAAGAGACCCCAGGGAAGTCCCTTGCCCCTTCTGCCATGCGAAGACAGAAAAGACAGCCATCTATAAGCCTGGAAACAGGCTCTTACCAGACAATGAATCTGCTGGTATTCTAATCTTGGACTTGTCAGCCTCTAGAATTGCAAGAAATAAATTTCTGTTTGTAAGTCACCTAGTCTATGGTATTTTTTTATAATAGCCCAAATGGACTAAGACACTATTGTTAACAAATGAAAAATAGCTGATCAGAGCAGGTAACTTTTGCTTATAACGCAGAGTTGGTTTGGAATTTTCTGTGTATTTAGGAAAAGAATGGCATCCAGGCCTGAGAATTCAATCTCAGTCTTGAATGTTCATACGTTTTCTTTGCTAATTTATCAGGAATTATGAATGTACCCTTCATGAGTTCTATCCCATTACAGCTTCACTGGCCTGATGTCATACTGAAGAATTAGCAGCCTGAATCTATCTCTCACCCCTCAATCTCCCACTAGAGGGCTTGGCAAGAACCAATATATTTGGATTTGCTACAAGATACAGGTAGCAAACAGTTAATCCTAACCTGGGAAGTAATTACGTTTCAAAAACACTGAATTACTGGCATCCTCAATGCCAAATAATTTTTCGTTTGTTTTCATTTGCAAAATGAGGCTTAGGTAACAACTGTCGATAAGAAATCCTGTGTTGGAATTCACAAAGAGATCCCAGTCCTTCCAATATCTCCAATGGGAGTCTACTTTTTTTGCTAAACTGATGACTGAAGGTTTTTCCTACTGCATCTTTTCTTTTCAACAAGAGGCAGAGACTACAGTTCACAATGACTTTCATCCAGGTTTCCACTCTTAATTCATCAAGGAGTTCTGTTTCATTTTTAGGACATCACACGTTGTTTCAAATCTTCTTTCACTTTAGGAAGCGAAAACAGATGTCTAGTTCCTTGGACATATCTGGAGGAAAAGAGTCCCACTCCTGGTGTAGCCTTCAGTCACAAGAGCCCTTCCTAATTGACTACAAATTACTAATCATTCTCTTCTTGTGGCATTATTGTGCAAATGTATATCCTATTATGTATTCATAAATTGCTATCCCATTATGTATTCATAAATTGCTAATTTTTCAAGGTTTATGCCTACAAGTAGCATGTTTATCTTGGAAACATTTCTGGGAATTTCACCTTAAAAACTTGCATTGTGGTTCATTTGTCTGAAAAGGATTTTTTTTTTGTTCTTGAAAAGGATGTTTAAAGCAAAATACAATGTTCAGTGCATCATATGAAATTCTTCTAGGGATGCTTTTGGCCTTTTATCACCATTCCACCACCATATCCAACCGTTCGCCGGTTTGGATCCTGGGTGCAGACATGGCACCGCCTGGCAAGCCATGCTGTGGTAGGCATCCACGTATAAAGCAGAGGAAGATGGGCATGGATGTTAGCTCAGGGCCAGTCTTCCTCAGCAAAAAAGAGGAGGATTGGCAGTGGATGTTAACTCAGGGCTAATCTTCCTCAAAAAAAAAAAAAGAAGAAGAAGAAGAAGAAGAAGCCACAGAACAAAATCCATCTCATTACTTTTTAAATTTTTCTTTTTTGTTTTCTAACCAAAAATCTCCCACCTTGGTCATTAGACTTATTTCCAAAGACCTTTTGATTGTTTCAAAAAAAATGATACCCTCAATTCAAAAACGTGAAAAGTTAGTACGTGCATGTCATGGGGACCTTGTAACATCTCTAGCATCCATCTTTTCCTCTTCATTCCCACAGTTAAAGCCCCAGTCCAAACCCTCATTTCTCTTTCCCAGATCTCTGTCTTTTAACTAATGTCTCTCTGATGATGAATTATGCACAGGACAGCCAGGATCATCATCTCAAAGCATAGCTCCTACCTTTTCACCTTCTTGCACAGAAACTTTCACTGGTTCCAGTGAAGATTCTTCACTCTCTCACCTTCTAACACTTACATAGGTCTTGCTATGTGCCAGGTATTGTTCTAGGTGCATTATTTATATTATTATCCATATCAACCCTGTGAGGTAAGTAAAAATATTATCCCCATTTTACAGATGAGGAACCAAGACACAAAGTTCAAGCCATTTGTCAAGACACCATTAATGTGTTTCAGTAGTGAGATTTGTACCCAGGGACTCTGGCTACAGAGTTCTGTCTTCCCATTTCTTTTCCTACCTTGCCTACTATTCGCCATTCTTTAATGGAACCAGGTGCTTTTCTGCTTTTGGGTCTTTGCTTACAATTTTCTCTCTGCCTGCTATACACTTCTTTCATATTTTCCTATCCATATCCATCAAGATCCATCTGAAGTGCTACCTCTTCTGTGAAGCTCCCCCAGATACTTCCTCTGCTCCACTGTATATTTCTCTTATAGCTATTATAAAATTGTATTTTGTACTATATTAATTTTTACATATATTTCTAAATTATAACTCTTATAGGAGTGGAATCATATCCTGTATTTCACTGTCCTCCCTCAGCACTCGGTTATTGTTACTGATGCAAAGTAGATTGGCAGGCAATTGCTATGATTGAAAACAATTGAACTACTTATGGGTGAAATCATGATATTACAAAACATATACCTGGGGCTGGCCCTGTGGCATAGGGGTTAAGTTTGGTGTGCTCTACTTCAGTAGCCTGGGTTCACAGGTTTGGATCCAGGGCATGGACCAACACCACTCATCAGCCCTGCTGTGGCGGCAACCCACATATAAAGTGGAGGAAGATTGGCACAGATGTTATGTCAGGGCTAATCTTTCTCAGCAAAAAAAAAAAAAGAAAGAAAGAAAGAAAAAAGAACATATACTGTAAGCACTCAGTGAGTATATTCAAAAGATTGCACCACAGGCTCTGAAGGCAACTCCAGACCTGTTTCAGACATTGATATAATAAATATATAGCATCCCAAAAGAATCGCTTTGAAAATGACAACAGATTTTTATGGATTCACACAACTATTATTATTTATTGAGTACCTACTACATGCCAAGCACAAGAGATATGAAAATACAAAAAGTAAAAGTTTTCATGTGTCTCACACACACAAAAAGAATCTGTCTAGCCTCCTCATATTTTTAAGGAAAGATATCTTAATGGGAAAATACAATTGGGAATTCTCTGGTGCTATAAGTCTCTAAAAAACATGCCGATGGGGCATAGGTCTCCCTTCAGAGGGGATAATCAGGAGGAACCCAAAGAAAAAGTTCTAAAAATAATGACATATAATGCACACACTCCCAGAGACCCATAGGAAGAAAAGTCTCAGGCTTTATATACTTAACATGTAATAACTACTATGAATAGAATTTGTGGGAATTTGAGATTCCTTGGTGGAAGATGCTAGAGGTTCAAAGCATGAACAAAGACGATAGCTTTGTCTGCCATCAAAAAATCCAGCTTTAATATATCTATTAAGGTGTATGTTTGAAGCTGTGCTATTTCCTAGATCTCTATATGATAACATCCTCAAAAAAGAAGTCTAGATTTTTAAGAATTGCAGGTTTTTCTTCTTTATTTCCACAGATATCTGCTTCTATTTTGAGCCACTCTTCCCCTTATTCCTATGGAATACACCTAATCGAAAGGCTCCTCTTCCTTCAGTTTTTGTTTATTTAATTAAGATGATTTTCTACAATGATTGACTATAAAGGCTGTAATTATACTATCAAATCCCTGTCAAAGTAACAATTTAATGTGAAACATTAACACTTAGCAGTGTTTAAACCTAAAACAATATAAAAACCCTGTGTGTATGAATAAGGTGAATTTATTCAGGCTATTTATTTCCTCTGGAGTGCAAAAGAAAGTTTAGGCTACCCTTGTCATTTATTATTACATACTATTGTAAAGAGAAATAGTTTATAAGCCATTATAAATATTAGATGACTGTGCCAAACCAAGATCCTTTTCTGATGAGTTTATAAAGGGCACCAGCTATTATGAAACCAGGAAAGATAATATGAGAACAGGAGAACATAGCACAAGCAAGGTGTACACCAGAAGGTAATATTCATAGATAAAATATTTTGGAATAACAGAATCAGAGAATGGGGAGGCTAGATGGGGATTCATTAGAATTTTCTCTTTCCTTTGGCTGGGAACACATGTACACACCTATTCTAGATAAAATAAGAATATTCTTTGTTTTCAGCCTCCCTTATAATTGGAGATTCTATCACCCTCTTTAGTCATCCATGCTGTGTTTATGCTACATTTAAGTCTATTTCTCTTCTTCTGTCTTAAAGATGTTGAAGAACTGGCAGCCACCCTTTCAGTAGCAAGAGCCTTCCTGTACTTAAAGATAATGTTTAATCATTCATCAGCCTTATTATTGCCAGAAAAAAAAGAAAGTAAAGGTTTCTCTGTAAGGATGTCAGAGGGTGTGGTTTAATGTTGACCCACACATGACATTCAAAAACCTTAAGCAAATGAAGGAAGAGAAAAGGAATAATCAAGAATATAGGAAAAGCAGACCAGATGAAATAGGAAATAAAGGCTAAAAGGAGAGAATAAAGAAAACAGATCTGTGATAGGCTTCAAAAATAAGATCTGAGTGCTTATTACAGGCAAGGCACTGTGCAGAGTGCTTTATACAGGCATCAGAATTATCATCACACAGCTAACACTTAACTGAACGCCTGCTTTGTGTCAGGTGTCATTCCAAGTGCTTTGCATATGTGAACTCACGTAATCTTCACAACATCCATTTCAGAAAAGGAACCGAAATATGGGTTCCTAATACCTTCATATTCTTAGCACATTCTCGAAGGGACATCATTATTTCTATTTTACAGATGAGAAAACTGAGTATCACAGATTAAATAACATGCCCAGGATCAAAACAGCCAGAAGTTGCAGAACTGGGATTTAACCCAAGAAGTTCCTGATTCCAAAGTACTTTTTTGACTACATGTCTAACTTGAGAGAAGAAAGAAAATACAATAACAATAAGCACCAGTAGTTAACTTGGGAGAAGAAAGAAAATAATAACAATAAGCACAAAAAGAGACCATATTACATGCCAGGCACTGTTCAAAGTGTTAAGTATTAACACATTTAATGCTCATAACATCCCATGAAAATAGGTACTATTATTATTCCCATTTCACAGATGAGGAAACGGAGGCACATGATCCTAATGTAACTAGGGTCATTCAGCTGCTCACTGGGGAATTGGGACTCAAACCCAGGAAATCCAGCTCCAGAGTTATGCTCTTGCGACAATACTATGCTGCCTCTTGTAACTAAAATATATAACGGGAGTAATTGTTTGGGATACTGAAAAGTGAGAATGGTTTCACCAGTAAATATACACTGGCATTACTGTATAGCTAATATTCATTGAGCACTTGCCAAACACTTCTGGTGGACATTGTGATGTGCCACTCAGATCCCCCTTCAGGGATGAAGGACTTACTTCACCAGCTAATGTGAGTCTTAAAAGAAGATGGCCCTCAGTTGTCAGCTCTCATTTGAAAAAAATCACCTGTGGGGTTGGCTGAGGTCTTTGTTGGGAATGCACTACAGCTCATTTTCCACAGGTGTTGATCCCAAGAGCACTCCCTAAGAAATAATAAACATCCTAAATGTTAATCTCTGCCTTACAGTCTGCTTCCCTAGGAACTCAACCTACAACAACACTTTACATAATCTCATTTAATTCTTACCATCCTATGACTTAGGTGCTATTATCCTCATATACTCATTTTACAAACGAAGACACCAAGGCTTAACTTGCCCAAGGTCATAGAGCTGATCCAAAAATGGAAACAGAATTTGAACTAAGATTGTTTACTTCTGGAGGCTGCACTCTCAAAGTCTACATAATTTTGTGTAGAAAGAAAAGCTTCAGTTATTGAGACTTATCATTAGTTCAACAAGTATTTAATCCTGAGATGGGGAAAAAAGGCACTCTGAGGGATTCTCAGAGCTTGAGGGAAAAAAAATCTAACATTTATGTTTAAAGCATAGGTAAGAATAATGGTAATAGTTGGAATGACCTGAAATGTAAACCAGGTGGCCTGAAAAGGAAGACTGTTCAAGAAAGCAGTGAAACAATTTTTCCTCTAGGTCTTCTACAATTTATTTCTTGAGAAGAGAAAACTGAGGACAAAGAAAAGTTCCCATATGACAGAGGAGAAGAAAATGTTCAATTAAAGATATACTCTTATACATTACATTATCTTAAATTCAAAGAGAAAAAGGCTTCACTCTCAATATGCAATGTTTATCATCTGATACATCTGTCTAGCATCTTTCCTCATATGAGAGGAGCAGAAAACATAAAATGCCAGCATATGGCTCTGACTTTAATGAGAAGTTACAGGGTATGATATCTGTCCACAATAGCCTAAGAGATATGAGGCAATGTTAAAAGATGCAGTGGGAAGAGAGGAGTTGAGGTGGCAAAGAGCCATAGCTTATACCTGAGTTATGCTATTCAATCACAGATTTTTCCCCAATGTCGTAAATTTCCAGGTGCTATTATCCATCTTAATTTTCTCACTTTTTCCAGGACAGATGAGATTGAAGACATAAACAAATCCCTCGACTGATTTGTAAGCTTAGATTCTGTAGAATCCACTTTTTAAAATTATACTTCTTTATTTCTGGGCTTGGATAATTTCCTATATTTCCAACGGAGGGAAGGAAAAAATTCTAACTAAAAAAAATCCAAATATTAAATTTATCCTCTCAGTGTTCAGATGTCCTGGGTGCATCTTTGATTTTACTTAAAACCTAAAGTAAATCTCAAATATACCCGGAACATAAGAGGGCCTGAAAAACCAAGTTCATAGAAAATGGGATGCAGTTAGCAAAGATTACATGCATCAGTGAACTGTACTAAATTGAACACTTTTAAATGCCAGAGATTTTCTGTGTGAAACTGGGGGGTTTGAAAGAAAAATCAATAATGTTGGAAAAGAGAAACCCTCTTCACACATCTCTAATTAGTCATAGCAGAATCTGGTGGATTTCCATATTACAACTGCATCAAACCTGAGAAATTGGTTTTGATCCCAGACTCATTCAGTACATCTTCCAGAAGAAGCTCCAGTCAAGACAATCAAAGGCTTTTCAACGTTGAATGATCCCCAAGATCACTCTTTCAGTTTGCATCCATCCTACATTATGTTCAGTGTCTGTCTAATGTTACCTACAGCAAATCTCCCTGGAATTACCCTGAAAGAGCTCCACTTATAAGAACAGGCAAAGGATCTTCAAACTGGTCGGCTTCAACTTTAGCTTGAGCCTTCAAAATCTATAGTAGTAAGTGAAACCAGGCATAAAGAGGCACAGTTCTTCAGATCTTTTTTTTTTTTTAATAAATCAAATAAATATTGGCCATATTGTTTATATTAGGGCATGAACCCCTCTGTAAAGTCACTGCTCACGTCTAATAACGGAGTAGGAAAAGGGTTTCTGTATTTTTCTGAATAATCAATACCAAAGCTGCTGATGCAAATTTATTTGAACCCCAGGGAACACATCCTTTGAAGTTCTGGGAAAATTTTAAATATAGTGTATAAATCAATAAGTGGACAAAAACATCTCTGTCAATGTCTTCATTTTTACTTGGAGAAGAAATATATCTTTAAATGTAATCTCTCACTCCCGCTATGAACCCTTTCCCCAAATCATTTCCTTTACAAAAGAAACTCATGACAGTCAGCTGAACAGAAACATTCCTTTTGGCCATGATGAGAAGTGCTGAGATGTAACCTCTCTGAACATGATGACTACTCCAGCCCAAAAGACGGTCTTCCTCTTCCTCCCTTTTCTAATGCTCTCATGCTTTTCTCTTTTCCCATCATTTCACATCCAGTTTGGGAGCCTGAGCCAAGTGAGATGGTTTGAGGGCATTTTCAGAAGAGATTCTACTGTCCTGGTTGGGTGGTACGTGTTGTTTTGAATGGGATGCATCTACAAGATTAAAAATATATTTTTTCATTACTGCCTATTTTCGCAGTCGGCTAAGCAAAAATACAAAGCAATTTTTTTTCTTCCCCCCATTCTCCCTTTCTCCCTTCGTTCTCTTTTTTCCCCTGTGGAGTTCAAATTAAAGAAAGGTGAAAATTGAAGCTGTTGTAGGCAAGGCGATTGCAACATGCATATTTGATTTTTATGATGGATCTAAATTGCTGAATAAGGCCCTGGAACAAAGGGAGACTGCGGCTTCCTGCCCATCACATGCAGCCACTGAATGCAGAACAAAAGCATTGGCCATTAGGGGCTCAGCAGGGAGACACATTATATAAATGACTTTGTCTTTTCTGCCCCCTCCCCCCCCACTGGGTGCACTGGACAGGGATGGGGGCGGGAATATTATGATTTGCCAGGGCAGGAGATAAGAAATCCTGAGAGCAGCAATGGGAAAAGAAATGTACCAGCATGTTATGATTCCAAAGGGCCATGCTTTACTCACTGGACCAGTGTGGCTCTCAGTGCTATGGTCAGAGCGCCACCTAAGACAACCACTCCCCTGAGAAACTCGGTGACTCTTCAGAGTAACCTGTAGCTTTTCTTTTTATTGTTTTGTTCCTTTCATCAGGAATGATGAAGCATAAAGAAAAACACCTGGAAAAAATATGACGGCCTAGTATTCCAAGGTAATTGCCAGACCTGCTTAAAGAACAAATTGACATACATACAGTTCACTGTGGCACTAGTTTCCTAAGAAACTACTACTCTTAATTCCTCCTTCCAGACTTAAGACTTTTCTTTTGGCAGGAAAAAGAGAAATACATAGCAATAAAAATTCTAAGCTATCACATAGCAGAGTAAACCCACTTTTAAGAGGCCCCCTGTGGTGGTGACTTGAATAGGTGCTACTGTTCTACCTGGCTTGAAACACCAGCAATCCTGCACACACTCAACAACCTTTGCATAGAATTTGTTTTGTAAAAGGATTTTAGTACACTTCACAAAAGTGAATTATTTCATTACTTCTAATACCACTGAAAGAGATAGGGACTAGGAGAGATTCTTTTTGCAGACTCTAACTTGAAGCACAGGGTGGCTATGTACCTTGAAGGTGACAGAATGAGTGGGGGGCAGGTTATTGAAACGGGATGCTCACTTCAGAAGTAACCATCACTCTACATTTCATGTGAGGGGATATCTCAATGGTAAGTTTCTATTTTTTAGTACCGTTCAGAAATCGTACTAAGACGTTCTGGCAGTCCTCTGACTTTCTAATATAGTAGAGAAAGAAGTCCCACTGTGAACCAAAGTAACTAAAAGTCTCTGTCACATGCTGCAGAATCAGAACTGAGGGTTCTTGGAGAGAATAGATCCCAAAGACAAACTCAACATAAGGGTATACACATCCTTAAATAACCTAACAATGACTGAATTGTGTAAAGCTGGCTAAGGGAAAAACCATCAGACAACTGCCATTTGTCACATACCATCATTACTCTGCCTCAAAATGGGCAATTCACTTAAAATAAGGTAGACTCTTATGACTTACATGAAAACTAAGAAGTCTCAGGGACAAACAGCGGGTTGTCACTGTAGAGTAATTCAGTTCTGAGCTACCTTTTTACTAGTTCTTTTGGGTCTCACTTTAAGATGGTTAAATTCCTTTTTATTGGGTGGGAAAATGTCTCTCGATAAAGACTGCTTAATGGATTAAGGTTAGTATTGAGATTTACGCCTATCAATAGTTTTAAGCAACTGGGATGAATAGATGGTTAAGGGGAGTCCTTAACCCTCCATGGCCAGAGGTGGGTGGATAAGAGTCAGCATGCATAAAAAAACAGATGGATGAGTATAGTGGAGAAAAGAATGCTGTATAGTCATTCACTTCTTTATTCATTTATTCAGTTATCAGATATTCACTAAGGGCCTACTTCAATTCCATGTGCTGTGGATTCAGTGTGAATAAGACATGGTCCCTACCGTAAATAATAATCTTATGCGTGGTTGGGAATTGTGGTAAAGATATTAAATAGTTATACAAATATCGACATAGATTAACATACGAGAGACATAAAGAGAAAGTGCAGTGTTCTGGGAAAATGTTAACTGAGATGACCTACCTCACCTAGAGGGTGTCAGGGATGGTTTTAATGAGGAAGAGATTTAAGCTGAGGCAGGAAAGAAGAAGTTAGATAAGCTCTAACCACCTACATTTCACCTTCTGAAGTACATCTCAAGATATCAATAAATGTGACAGTCAAGGAAATGATGTATATCTTTAGGTTATTACATAACTTCACCCCATTTATCCCATCAAAGACGGAAACTTTGTTACTTTGTTTAAAAGTAAAACAGAATACCAATTTGGCTATAAGCCTTAGGTAATTAAAATTTAATTATTTCAGGGTAAACACCAAAAGCCACCAGGCTATAGCTGCACTGTCCAATATGATGTCCAATAGTGGCAGCCACTAGCCACACACAGCTATTTCAATTTCAATTTATTAAAATAAAATTTAAAATTAAGTTCCTCAGCTACACTAGCCATACCTCAAGTGTTCAATAGCCACTATAATGGACAATGTAGCTAGAGACTATTAAAATTAAAATTAAACATTCACTTCCTCAAGTGCACTAGCCATATTTCGAGTGCTCAATTTCAAATGAGTAGTGGCCATCATAGTGGACAGTACATAGAGAACACGTTCATCAAGGCAGCAAGTGCTATTGGACAGCATTGCAGGGCTATCTGGCACCTTCTTGCCTCTGTAACCTCATTTTCTACCATTCTTTCCTCGCTTATGCCACTCTAGCCATGTTGGAATCTTTGCTGCTCCTTATGTATACTAGGTATGATCCTGCCTTAGGGCCTTTGCATGGTTTGGTACCTACCTTCCTCTCCAGCCCCATCACATATCACATATCACATGTCTCTAGCCTCTGTCACCATCCTTAGTCATGCCAGCTTTCTTTCTATCTCCCTCATTCTCCAGGTCTCTCTTGTCTCAGGGCTTTGCACATACTATTACGTTTCCTTGGAAGGCTCCTCCTTTCCTTCAAATATCAGCTTACTTATTATTTCATCAGGAAAGCCTTTTCTGACTAGGTCAAATTCTCTTCTTATAAACTCACATCTCTTTCTTGCATAGTGCTTGGTTTACATTTCTTTATGCCATTTTTTATTCATGTCACATTCTTCAAAGCCACTGAGAGCTCCATGAGGGCAGGGACCATGTCTGGTTTTGATCACTGTTGTATTCTCAAAAGGTAGCAGAATGCACGGAACAAAATAAGAGTTTAATAAATATTTATGGTTGAATCATGAATGAAAGAATGCTAGGGAGAAAATAGCCAATGGTCAGTTTAAAATACACATGTTGTGTCGCTTCTTCCATGCATGTCAAGTACACAAATTTCAAAGTAAGATTATATACAGCAAACAAAAATGAATGACAGGGATTGTAATAATTTCAGAGATGTGAAGTACTCTTTTCAGATGGATAAAAAGTACTGCTCCCCCAAAGGGTGATAGAATTATAGGTATAATTTATATTCTTTTTGCTTATCTGAATTTTCTTATACTTCTCCATAATCATGTATGAGTGTTGCAAAGATGTTATTTTTTATTGCAACATCAAAAATTATTCTGCTCTAGTGCAGCAGAAAACCAAAATACCTAGGAAGCACAGTGGTTAATAGAGTGCTTTTTTTTTTCTTGCCAGACAAACCAGAGTTGAATTCCTGGTTCTGTCTTTTGCTGGTTCTGTGACCTTGAGCATATTAACTCACCTCTCTGAACCTCACCTTTCAAATGGAGATAATAATGGTATACACTATATAGGGTGGTTGGGAAGATTAAATAATGAATATAAAACATGCAATAAATGGTAGCTTAAAATGCAGATGCCAAAATGGCCATATATAAAGTGTGATGCCTAGCTGAGCATAGATCTCAATAACTGTTCTGGTTCTTAATTATTAACTTAAAAGTAAAAGATTTTTGCTCACAGATTCCAAGTTTTTCTCATACTGGGTTTACTCCCAAGGTTACACTATCTTTCTTCTGAATGTGACTGGTCCTCATACTCTAGGAACTGAAGTTTTGTGTGCCTTCCATACAAAAGGCACTGTGTTAGGGATGATATGGTTAACAAAACAGATATTAATATATCTCTTTCAACCTTAGTAACCTACATGATTCCTGAGAGAACATCTAAGATAAAAATTCAGTTACCAATTCTTACATAAGCTATTTGTGTTATATGGATAAGAAACTATTTGAATAAGTGATTTTTTAAGGAGTGTTTTTCATAGATGTGTGAAAAGTACTTTAATAAGGGTATTCTCTTGCCACTGTTTCTACTACAGAATATTTAAATGCCCAGTAACAGTGGATTAGTTACATAAATGATAAACCCATAAAATGGAATACTATGTAACTATTAAAAATGCAGCAGTAGAAGTATATCTATTGATATGGAAAGATGTTCATGACATGTTGGTAAATTTAAAAAAGTTCAAAACCATGTATTTAGTAAGAATCTATTTATATAAAAATTACATAGTACATGTCCATATAAGCAAAAAGACTGGAAGGACAACATCAAAATCTTATCATTTTCTGTATCAGTTGTTCACAAATGTGGCACATTAGAATCAACAGGGGAATTTTAAAAATATACTGATGCAGGGACACAATTCGAAATTCTGACTTAATTGATCCTCCAAGGAGCCTAGGCATTAATATTTAAAGAATGTATCCTGGGTGATTCCTACGTGCACCTAGGATTAAGAAACACTTTTTCCTAAGTGGTGGAACTATATTTTATTTTGGCATCTGTTTTTCTAAGTTACATATAGGAGCATCATATATTATTTATAAAATATAAAATTATACCACAATACAGAACACTGTTAATATTACTATAGGTTGCCAAATGGTGAATTAGGATATATAGTGAGGTTCTCCCACTTTTGTGTGTGTGTGTGTGTGAGGAAGATTGTCGCTGAGCTAACATCTGTGCCAATCCTCCTCCATTTTATGTGGGATGCTGCCACAGTGTGGCTTGACAAGCAGTGCCAGGTTCATGCCCAGGATCTGAACCCAGGAACCCCAGGCCACTGAAGCAGAGCATGAGAACTTAACCACTACACCACCAGGCTGGCCCCTCCCCCACTTTTTAATTCCTGAATTTTGTTAGTTGTGCCGCCTTCTGATTTTTTTTTCTTTTAATGATGAGTTGCTTGGGAATAAATATTAATTTTATCATTTCAAAAAATGAAATTTGGCTTTGTTGATTTGTTGAATGTTTATTATTTCATTAATTTCTATTTTTGTCTTTATTTTTTTCCTTCTACTTTCTTTTGGTCTTGGTCTTTTTTCTACTTTTTTCAAATGGATGCTTAGATCATTAAGTTTTCATCTTTTCTTCTTTTCTAATATATAATATACATCTAAATATAAAATTTTCCTCCTAAGCATGCCTTAGCTATACTCCTCAAATTTTGATATGTAGTATTTTCATTATTAATTATTTTTAAATATTTTTTATTTTTCCATTGTGATTATTTTCCTTGAGACATGGGATATTTAATAGTGTATTTTAAAATTTCCATAAATATGGGCCTTTTATAATTATCTTTATGCTATTATGTTCTAGTCTAATTCCATGGTGACCTGAGAAAATATTCAGTATGACTTCAGTCCTTTGAAATTTCTTGATAATTTCTTTATGACTGGACTATAGTCCAATTTTTAAAATGTTCCATGTGCACTTAAAAATAATGGGTGCATGTACTTGTAATATTCATTCTGAAGTTTTACATACAAGAATAATAAATCAAGTTTGTTATTGGGTTGTTCAAATTTTCCTATTGGTTTTTGTCTGCTTGGTCTAAGAGTCATTGAGAACTGTGGGTTGAAATCTCCCAATATGATTATCAATTTCTGTATTTACCCTTTTTATCTTGTAAATTTTTGTTTTCTGTATTTCAAGCCTATGTTATTAAGTACATACATATTTAGAATTATTTTAGCTTCCAGGTGAATTAAGTATTTTGTCAAGAAATGTCACTGGTAATCTCTAATAAAAAAAATTTTAATGACAACTTTGTGCTATTATTAGAGCTTTCCCATGTTTGTTTTGGTTAGTGTTTAAATCATTTGGTACATTGTATTATTGGCCCTAGTTCTTCACCTCTTCCTGTATCTACCTCCTTTCCCATGTCACTATTCTTTCCACTAGAGGTAGAGCACCTCCCTCAGCTTTGACTTTGGGTTCAGTCATATTACTCATCTTGGCTTTGAGATGTTAGCAGCTATAATGCATACAGAGTCTTGAAATGTGCCTGTTCAGTTGAATTTGCCCATGTTTCTGCTATTACCATAAGAATATGCCCTGACTAGATTGGTGGTCAAAGAAAGAAGAGTAGACCTGGACCCAAACTCCACTTTGAAGCCAAACTAAGCCTAGATCAGCTCACCCCAAGGTGCCTGAGAAGGATTAAATTATTTTTGTTTGAAGCCACTGAATTAGGGGCATTATTGTGGCAAAAGCAAACAGATATAGAAGATGGTAGGCTATATGTGGGTGCTCCAGGAGCAAAAACCTAAAATATATAATAGTGGATTTGGAACTGGGAAGCAGGTAAAGAGGAAACTGTAATAGGAAGCTGGAAAAATGGCAAGGAAAAAGAAGAGGACATTGGAAAAATGATCACTCATGTCATGGAAA
Source organism: Equus asinus (assembly GCF_041296235.1). NCBI lineage: Eukaryota > Metazoa > Chordata > Mammalia > Perissodactyla > Equidae > Equus > Equus asinus. The sequence goes on from NC_091817.1 coordinate 36,119,865, forward strand.
ACACTTGGTAAAAATGTTGCATGGGATAACCTGGCATAATAATATTTAATAAACTTGTAGAGTTGAGTGAGTAGAATTTGAGGGGAAATGCTGAATGCATAAATTGTTTCTAGCTGCACTTGGTAAGATACTACAAGAAAGAGATGACTTCAGAAAAGGAGTGGTCTATTTGCAAGCAGAATTAAAGAGACTATAAATTGCCCAGACATTTCAGGATTGGAAAATAAAACTTTCTCATCAAATAAAAGCTGTAGTCATTAAGAAACTGCTTCAGGAAGAAGACCAAACCCAGAGGACCAGGTAAAGACCAAATCATGGGTATGGCTATTAGAACTTTTGTTAAGACCTCTGGAAGAATTAAGGTGGTGCCTTACAGATCATCTCTACTAGGGAAAAAAAGGGTGACTTCTAGAAGCATAAAAACCATAGTCCCACAAAGATGTGATGCACCCCCAAGTACCTGTAATTTAAGTGTAGAGAGAAGGGCATGTCTCAAAAAAAATCTGGGTATGCCAAAGTTGGCATATAAAGTTGATTAGGATCAAATATGAAATCCCAGGCGGCTTTTGAGAGAGATGAATCAGAAGAAGCACTGCCAGCCTGGACTAAAGGAAACTGTGATATTTTGAGGTATAAAAAGACTTCTGGATACCACTATATACCAATTAGAACAGGAAAAATCCAGAATACTGGCAACACCAAATGCTGGCAAGGATGTGGAGCAACAGGAATTCTTGTTCATTGCTCATGGGAATGCAAAATGGTATAGCCACTTTGGAAGACAGTCGGGCAGGTTCTTACAAAACTAAATATACTCTTATCATATGACTCAGCAATTGCACTCACTGGTATTTACTCAAAGGATTGAAAACTCATGTCCACACAAAAATCTGTAACTTGAATGTTTATAGCAGCTTTATTCACAACCTCCAAAACTTGGAAACAACCAAGAAGTCCTTCAGTAGGTGAATGGATAAATAAACTGTGGTACATCCAGACAATGGAATATTATTCAGTGCTAAAAAGAGCTACCAAGCCATGAAAACGCATAGAAGAACCTTAAATGCATACTATTAACTGAAAGAAGCCAGTCTGAAAAGGCTTCCTACATACCATATGATTCCAACTAGATGATATTCAAGAAAAGGCAAAACTATGGAGACGGTAAAAATATCAGAGGTTGCTATGGATTGTGGGGAGGGAGGGATGAATAGGTGGAGCCCAGAGGATTTTTAGGGTAGTGAAAATACTCTGTATGATACTATAATGGTAGATACACATTATCACACATTTGTCCAAACCCACAAAATGTACAACACCAAGAGTGAATCCTAATGTAAACTACGGACTTTGGGTGATAATGATGTGTCAATGTGGGTCCGTCAATTGTAATGACTGTACCACTCTGGTGGGGGATGTTGATAATGGGGAAGGCTATGCATGTGGGGTGGGGGTATATGAGAAATCTCTACCTTCCTTTCAGTTTTGCTGTGAACCTAAAACTGCTCCAAAAAAATAAAGTCTTAAAAAGAAAAAAGACTTCTGGGGCAGAGGATTCTGGGAAGATGGCAGAGTAGAAAACACTATATCTGAAATCGGTCTCCCCATGTAGATAACAATTGCACTGGCAGAATCTATTTTGGAATTCTGGAGTCCATTTGAAGGCTTGTAACTTCCAGGGGAAGGTTTGGACAGTAAACAGCACCAATTTCAGCCAGCTCTTAGTACAGCAGCAGCTACTCATTCCCCACTCTCCAGCCCTATGGCAAGCAGTCGTGTGCATGTTTCTGGAGCAACCTGTGAGAGTCACAGTGTGCAATAGGACCCTGTCCTCCAAATACTGGGGATCTGTGCTCTGATCACTAATTGGTGCTCCTGACAGTGAAAGGACAGATACAGAATCAGGCAGCCATTGCTGCAAGCCCCTCCACTTCCACCTGAAGTAATTTCCAGGGGACTTAAAGGGCTCACACACTTTTCATTCTCCTTCATTTTTGTATTTTTCTCCTTTTGGGAGCCAGACATTTAAGGAGTAAGACATTCAAAAACAACTGAAAATACAGTGGATTTAGAAAGTCATGGCATAGGCTGAGAGAAAGGTACAGGCATAGAAAAGATCTAAGAAGACTGTAAGTTTACATCTCAGGTCGATCTCTAGCAGAGATCAACAACAACAAGAAAAAATAAAAAAACAGCAAACCCTGGGGAAGAGGGAAAACATGATTTCCAGAATTAATACATTATAAGATTCACTTTTTGTCCAGTTTTCAACAACAAAATCACAAGGCATACCAAGAAACAACAAAGTGTGGCCCATTAAAAGGAAAAAATTAACAGAATGTAATACATCACAATAACAGAATGAAGGAAAAAAATTCACATGATCACATCAATAGATGCAGAAAACCACTTGACAAAATTTAACACCCATTTATGATAAAAACTCTCAACAGAGTGGGTATAGAGGAAATGTACCTCAACATAATGAAGGCCACTTTGACAAGCCCACAGCTAACATCATACTCAATAGTGAAAGCAGAAAGCTTTTCCTCTAAGATCAGGAACAAGACAAGGATGCATACTCTCACCATTTTTATTCAACGCAGTATTGGAAGTCCTAGCCAAACCAATTAGACAAGAATAAGAAATAAAAATCACCCAAATTGGAAAGAAAGAAGTAAAACTGTCACTATTTGCAGATGCTATGATACATATAGAAAACCCTGAAAACTCCATCAAAAAATGGTTAGAATAAACAAATTCAGTAAAGTTGTGGGATACAAAATCAATACACAATCTGTTGCGTGTCTAAACACTAATAATGAACTATCAAAAATAGAAATTAAGAAAACAATCCCATTTACAATTGCATCAAAAAGAGTAAAATACCTAGGAATAAATTTAACCAAGGAAGTAAAACACCTGTATATTGAAAGCCATAAGGCATTGATGAAAAAAATTGAAGATGATACCAATACATAGAAAGATATTCCATGCTCATGGATTGAAAGAATTAAGATTGTTAAAATATCCATACAACTCAAAGCAGTCTACAGATTCAATGCAATCTCTATCAAAATTCCAATGTCATTTTTCACAGAAATAGAACAAACAATCCTAAAATTAGAATGGAACCATAAAAGACCCTGCATAGCCAAAGCAATCTTGAGAAAGAACAAAGCTGGAGGCATCATGCTCCCTGATTTTAAAATATATTACAAAGCTATAGTAAACAAAACATTATGGTATTGGCTTAAAAACAGACACATAGATCAATGGAACAGAATAGAGAGTTCAGAGATAAACCCATGCATATATGGTCAATTTATGAAAAAAGAGCCAAGAATATACAGAGAAAGGACAGTCTCTTCAATAAACGGTGCTGGGAAAATTTGCCATGTGCTAGAGAATGAAACTGGATCACCAGACACAAAATTACACCATACACAAAAATTAACTCAAAATGGATTAAAGACTTGAGTGTAAGATCTGAAACCATAAAACGTTTAGAAGAAAACATAGTGGTAAGCTCCTTGACATAGGTCTTGACAATGATTTTTTGAATCTGACACCAAGAGCAAAAGTAGCAAAAGCAGAAATAAACAAGTGAGACTACATCAAACTAAAAAGCTTCTGGGGGGCTGGCCTGATGGCTGAGTGGTTAAAGTTCCATGCTCTCCACTTCAGCGGCTCAAGGCTTATGGGTTCAGATCTTGGGTGTGGACCTACTCCACTCATCACCCATGCTGTGGAGGCATCCCACATATGAAGCAGAGGAAGAGTCACACAGATGTTAGCTCTGGGCAAATCTTCCTCGAAAAAAAAAAAATAAATAGAAAGCTTCTGTAAAGGAAATCATCAACAAAATGAAAAGGCAACCAACTGAATGGGAGAAAATACTTGCAAATCTTATATCTGATAAAAGGCTAATATCCAAAATAGATAAAGAACTCATACAACTCAATAGCAGAAAAACCAAACCATCCAAATAAAAAAATGGGCAGAAGATCTGAATAGACATTTTTCCAAACAAGACATACAAATGGCCAACAGACACATGAAAAGATGCTCTACATCACTAAAAATCAGGGAAATGCAGATCAAAACCACAATGAGATATCACCTCACACCTGTTAGAATGGCTATTATCAAAAAGATTAGAAGTAACAAGTGTTGGTGAGGATGTGGAGAAAAGGAAACCCTTGTGCACTGTTGGTGGGAATGTAAACTTGTGCAGTCACTATGGAAAACAGTATGGATGTCCTCAAAAAACTGAAAATACAGCTATCATATGATCCAGCAATTCCACTTCTGGGTATTTATCTGAAGAAAACAAAAATACTAACTCTAAAAGATATATGAACCCGCCAGATTCACTGCAGGATTATTTACAGCAGCCAAGACAAGAAAACAACCAAAGTGTCCATCAATGGTTGAATGAATAAAGAAAACATGGTGTGTGTGTGTGTGTGTGTGTGCATATATATATACTCACTATTATATATATATATGTATATATACACCATTATATATTATGAAGTATTATTCAGTCATAAAAAAAGAATGAAATCTTGCCATTTGCAACAACATGGACAAACCTCAAGGGCATTATGCTAAGTGAAACAGGTCAAACAGAGAAAGACAAATACCGTGTGATCTCTCTCATATGTGGAATCCAAAAATAATAGTTTTTTTTTTTAAAATAAGCTCATAGATACAGAGAACAGATTGTTGATTGCTAGAGGTGGAGGGTGAGGGGTGGGAGAAATGGGTGAACTGTTTTTATTTTTTGTTTGTTTTTGTTTTTTGATTATTTTTAAAGATTGGCACTTGAGCTAACATCTGTTGCCAATCTTTTTTTTCTTCTTCCTCTTCTCCCCAAAACCCCCAGTACACACTTGTATATTCTAGTTGTAGGTCCTTCTGGCTGTGCTATGTGGGACACTGCCTCAGCATGGCCTGATGAGCAGTACATGTCTGCACCCAGGATCTGAACCAGTGAAACCCTGGGCTGCCAAAGCAGAGCACATGAACTTAACCACTTGGCCATGGGGCCAGCCCCTGTTTCTGTTTTTGTTTTTAGTTTAAATAAATTGAAATTTAAAAAATCAGTTGCATTTCTATACAATATTAATGAACAATCTGAAAAGGCAATTAAGATCACTTTATTGACAAAAGCACCCAAAAGAAGTAAATGCTTAGGAATTTTAACCAAAGAGTTGAAAGACTTGTACAATGAAAACTACAAAACATTGGTGAAAGAAATTAAAGACAACATAAGTAAAAGGAAAGACATCCCATGTTCATGGATTGGCTACTTAATATTGTTATGATGTCAAACTACTCACAGTGATCTACAGATTCAATGCAATCCCTACGGAAATTCTGATGATGTTTGCAGAAAAATCCATCCTAAAATTCATTTGGAATCTCAGAGACCCCTAATAGCCAAAACAATCTTGAAAAAGAACAAATTTGGAAGATTTACACTTAAGATTTCAAAACTTACTAAAGCTACAGTAATCAAAACAGTGTGGTATAGGCATAATGACAGACATGTAAACCAATGAATAAAATAGAGAGCCCAGAAATAATCCCTCACATATATGGTCACTATAGACTGAACTGTGAGCCCCCAAAATTCAGATGTTGAAGCCCTGACTTCCCATGTGACTGTGCTGGAGATAGGGCCTTAAAGGAGTGATTAATGTTAAAAGAGGTCATAAGTGTGAAGCCCTGATCTGATAGACCTAGTGTCCTTATACGAAGAGGAAGAGACACTAGAACTCTCTCTCTGCCTTATGAGGACATGGCAAGAAGGCAGCTCTTTACAAGCCAGGAAGAGAGCTCTCACCAGAATGCAACCATGATAGCACCCTGATCTTGGATTTCCAGCCTCCAGAACTGAGAAAATTAATTTCTGTTGTTTGAATCACTCATTCTATGGTGTTTTGTCATTGCATCCCAAGATCACTAATACAACGGTCAAGTGATTTTGATAAGGGGTGCCAAGATCATTCAGTGAGGGAAAAGACAGTCTTTTCAACAAATGGTGCTGGGAAAACTAGATATCCACATGCAAAAGAATGAAATTAGACCCTTACCTAACACCATTTCTAAAAATTAACTCAAAATGGATCAAAGAGTGAAACATAAGATCTAAAACTATAAAACTCTTAGAAGAAAACATAGGATGAAAGTGTCACAACACTGGATTTGGCAATGATTTCTTGGATATGATACTAAAGGGGAAGGCAATAAAAGTAAAAATAGACAAACTGGACTTCATGAAAATTAAAACATTTTATGCATCAAGGACACTATCAACAGAGCAGAAATGCAACACATAGGAGAAAATATTTGAAAATCACATATCTGATAAGGGATTAATATCAGAATATGTAGAGAACTCCTATATTAAGCATACTCATTGTGAAATCTCTATCTAAAAATTCCATTACATGAATCATCTGTGTAAGTCTCTTCCTCTTGGGTGCAGTTTCTCTTGATTTTCTATCACATGGTTTTATCTTTTCCTGTGCCTGTTTTTTATTTAGATTAAATACCAATAAATGTACATAAAAAATTGTAGAGAGACAGTTGGTGTCCTAATAATTTTTTCTTCCTCTATAAAAATGTTACTTTATTTCTGGGAGTGGGTAAGGGCACTAGTAATTTTGCATCATCTAAATCAGATCAAGATTTGAAATAATTTGAAGCTGGTTTTCAGTCCCTGAGTAGGCTGGTCTATTTCGGGTTCATCCTTCCTCTTAGATTTAATCAGGTATTATTCCCCTCTTTGTGGGCCTTGAACTCTAGTTTTTCCCATAGGCTTCATGATCCTGAGCATCTCTATTTAGCTGCTCAAGCTTTTAGCCAATTTTATTGGAAATAGTAGATACTTGGATCTACAGGAAATGGCAGACACCTCTAGGGGAAAAGCACTTCTAAACGTCAGACCCATCTCTCTTGAAGGTCCTTTGAGTTGGTCTCATAGTTTTCACTATATCAGCATTACAAAGCCGCAAAGAGATTTTCGTTTCTATTTCAGCCAGTTTCTCTAATTGTTCTCAGTAGGAGGGATGGTCCAAACTACTCAGTCTACCATTATTAACAGAAGTCAAACTTCATACGTTACTTTTCAAAAGTATATTTAACTGTGAAAGTAAATTTCCACAAAGTGGTATGCAGAATTCCTCATTTTCCTCTCCAGTCTAGCTGAGTCAAAATTGCATTTTAACCAGCATCCCAGCCCACTGTATAGAAAAATAAAGAACTGGAGAGATACTCTTATTTATATAATAATAATTGGCCATCAGTCATAAAGTAACTACTACTTTACAGAAAAGTTAATGCAAGTATCTGTTTTCTAAACAAAAGTTCCTAGTATATTTACATCTTTAAAATGTAGTTCGGTAAAAGGAAAGACAAATATAAAGCAAACTTCTATAGTTTCAAAATGATCTTTCTTAAATGGATAAGCAAATATAGTGACATAATTTTACACATGAAAAACATATTATCTTTCTCATCTTTTACTTAAATGTAAACTGTCATTTTAAAACATGACTAGGAGATCTATATCTATATTTGTAAAATATGAAATGAAAAGAACCAAATCAAGAAAATCTCATCTTATTAATAAGATTAAGATGTGTTACAATGGGAAACTATCCAATAACAGAAATCATTTTATCTTTTCTGTACTAATTTGGGATTTTTATTTAGTGAGTTGTTAGATCAAAGAATTATAAGATTGTGGGCTGGCCCCATGGCATAATGGTTACGTTCAGTGCACTCCACTTCGGCAGCCAAGATTCAGTTCCTGGGCACAGACCTACACCACTTGTCTGTGGCCATGCTGTGGTGGCAACCCACATACAAAATAGAGGAAGACTGGCACAGATGTTAGCTCAGGGTGAATCTTCCTCAGCAAAAAAACCAAACCGGGAATTATAAGATCAAGATAAATGGCAAGACTAAACATTATAGAACATATTTAAAACTTATCCTAATGAATCTTAGTTAAAATTTCCTAATGGTGAGCTTAAAATTTCATGTTTAGGAAGAAATGAGAAATAATTTTATTCTCGTACAAACATGACCCCCAGTGGCATGTTAGACAGCTTATACTTCTCCTCAAAACTTTAAATGTTTATAGCCAGTTCTCACTGAGTTTTTGCTTAGCCAAGCAATACATATTAACTTCTATTAAATGAGACATTAGTGTCTTTTAACCCTTTAATGTCTGAAAATACAGTCTTATTAATTTCCTTTTAAGATCTTCAAAACACAACATAATTTTCTTGTATAGTCCTACTGGAAGGAACAGAGTATACAATCATACTCCCTTCAGTTATATGCTAGCTTTCATATGATATTGCTTTGCCTAATCAACCCAAGATGATTAGGAACATCTTAATCAATTTTTTATTTCTGTGTTATTTGTTTTTACTTATTGGTTAGTCATCTTCATAAAACTTCTGCAGTCTTTAATCTTTTAAGCCAATCTAACTGCAATGTTTCCCCGCACTCTATTCTTCTCAGAATCTTCATCTCCGGTAAAAAGGTGACCTTCAATTGTGCTGTTCAATCCTCATGGGATTTTGAGTCATTGACTTAGTCTGCCTCTTAAAACCAATGTTTGTCTTTTTTCCTACCCTATAACTGACCCTCTTTGTAAAACTTTATATGAAACATTTTACAAAAATCAAATCCAAACTATATGTTACTAGGGAAAAACAAAGCCAAGAAGGTAAATCAACAAGGTTAAAAGAGAACAACCCAACGACTCAGAATTTGGGAGCATTCTGATATTCAATTCAAGTTATTTATGCCAAGCATACTTTGCTTTGGCATGAATTGCATGCATAGGCTCTTTGATTCTGAATTCTAAACATAAATGTATCACGCTCTGCTGTCTACCTCCAAAATACTACTCTTGAGCCCATAGATTAACCCTTAATAAGAACTTTCTGGGCATCTGTACAACACTGAGTTTGATGATGACAATGTGGGTTTTTTAAAAGAAAATTGTGTTGCTTAATTTAACACATATTTTAAATCATGTACATAATTTTCCTGTACTTTCTGGTATTCCATTCTCACTCCAGCACAATTTATCCTTCTCAACATTAAAGTCAGGGAATCTGTCCATTAGTTCCTCTCATGCAGACAAAGATTGTACTACTCAGCGATACCTGAAGTACTGTTTTCACCAAGATTTCCAATAATAGGTTCTACTTGTCCTCATAAAAATAATCTACAGTGTGGAGAACACTATAGTGTGGAGATCATTAGCAGAGTTCATGATTGGTAATCTCTCCCAGCTACGATGTGAATTAGGCGAGAAGACATAATGCTGGGGTGAAGTCCAGGGGTTCAATAAAAGAAATCATTATTATTAAGTGAAAAATAACTAATATTTAATTTGGCAAAATTTCATGCCTGAAGGGCAGTTAATTTTAATGCATTTTATTCACATTTTTATGGAAATATTGAGACAAAAATCTCATGGGAATAATATTAAAATCAATGAAAGTAAAATGTTGGGGAAAATTCGCCACATTAGAAACCTATTGCTGTAACCATAAAAATTTCAGATGTTTCTCACATTTCCTTTCTGGGGCTCAAAAAGAGCCTAAGACTTGAATTAGGGCTTAGAAGGTATTCTTTTCTCCTCTCTGTAAAAATGAGAAGATACAGGAGGTTGAAAGAAAAAGGACTGTTTGGACTCCCTTCCCTCTATGATGCCACTTCCAACATAAAAAATCTAAATTTTAGCTCACCAAATAATGTCTGAAGAAAAAGAATCAAAACAAGTGTGCAAAGCACTTTAGGCATTTTAATTAAACTTTTTGTTTGCTGCATATTTTCTCCTTTGTTTGAGGACTTGCACTGGGAAAGGAAGCTGTGCCTCAGAGAAACAATCCCCAGAATGCACCATGAATTGTGCTGCATTTGAAGCCTCTGCTCATTAAGAACACCTGTGAGTTTCTTCTTTGTTTTTTAAGAGTGTAGAATCCAGTAATATCTCAAATGCTCAGATCTCTCCCCAGACATCATTTTTCTAACAGTCCAAGAGGAGCTGATTCAAGGTCAGAGGTCATAGGCTGTGCTCCATTTGCCAGCTGGCAGTAAGCTCCAAGGACAGAGGGTGCAAGAAGCGTGACGATTCCTCAAGATGCTCATTCACAGAGCATTGAGAGTATCCCCACGGATACCTCAGAAATACTCATTTTATCTCAGTTTGCTGGGTTGGAGAAAAGGGGCTCAACTTTCTAAGGAAGCTTTGCAGAGCTTCACATGCTATGATCCTATCCCACTGAAGCTGACTTTATTTTATACTAACACAATAAAGCTTAAGAAAGAATAAAAAGTTTCTATTATAGATAAAATTATCTGCCCTGTAACTCAGAACAGAGCAATATTGACTAAAAGGGAAACATCTGGAACCTCAGTTGAGGGAGAAACAGTGGCTAGTGTGAACACTTTATCTGGAGTAATAAGAAAACTTCCAAACAGAGGGAAATCATATTAAAATGTTGATCTACAGTCATTTTGAGTGAGTTTTTTCCTCTCCCAAACTTCTTCCTCAGTTTTTGTGCACTGGTCCCATACCACACTCAGAATTTGACTGTTTTTCCTTTCGTAAATGGCTAAACTGAGACACTGTGTATAAGAAATGGAAAGTGACAAGATATGACCAAACCATTGGAAATCAATCCAAACTAAATGTGCTTCTTAACTATAAGTGAACAGTTGAAAACAATCCTCTTTTATAGCCATGGAGATAAATACTCTGTTTTTATTAGGAAAAAATTGCTTTGGACTGAATAAAGTCATTTGATTAACAAGTCAAAGCAGATGGTTTATTGATGTTTCAGAAAGGAGTTTACAAGGTCTAGTGAAAAAAGAGACCCATCTCTGAATTAACAAATTACCCTGCTATATAGGACATTGACAGTTCACTGCTAATAGATTTATGGGCTACTGCTGGGTGTTTCATCCCTATTTGGTTTATTATGATAAAATATTGGGGCATGGGTAATCTATAGCCTTATTGCAATATACTATATTGACCTTTGACCTTTAGGACCTGACAGCAAAACTATGTATTAGATTTTTAATTTGTCTTAATCTAACAGGATCAACATCAGTTGTTGTGTGGTTTATTTTGAAGAGGCTATACAGTGTAACTAAGATGTGGCATGCTGGCTTGGGATTTGCTAAAACTCAATAAGTTAGCTCTCAGAGATTCTAAGAGTCACATGTTATGATCCAGAAGTCACTGGCAAAATGGCATGTGGTTTGAGTAAAGAAAGTATCTATAAGAAATATCATTGTTCGACTCAGAAGGAAATATTTTTGTCTCTTGGGAAATTTCAGAATCTTTGTATTTGGGAATAGATTTCAATAAATTTAATTTTTATTTCTAGAAGTTCTTTTTTTTTCAGTCTGCCTGGATATTTGATACATCTGTTCTCATGTTTTCCACTTCTTCTTTTATGTCTTTAAATACTTAGAAAAGTTATTTTATAGTCTCTATCCGATAATGCTATTATTGAAAATTCCTGGGCATCTAATATTGCCATGTGTGTCTGCTGACTCTTAGGATGGATTGCTTTCTTTCTGTACTTGCTAATTATGGGTTATGAGCTCATTTTTTAGCAGGGTTCTATTTGTGGGAATCCTTGGATGAGGGTATGTCTCTCCAAAATTTTTACTTTTTCTTCTTATAGGTGCTGCATGGATCTTCCCAGCCTAGGTTGACTTTTTATGTAAATTCCTCAGTTTGGGAGTTCCTGAACCATGCAAGCAAAGTAAATATAACCTCAATTTAGAATGAGGGCAGGCCCCTGGCTATACATACCTAGAGGAAACTAGATATTTCATTTCTCTCTCTCTGTTTCTCTCTCTCTTTACTCCTATCCCCTTAATGCAGAGCCCAGGGCTAATCAGACAAGTTTTCTTGAGTTCTTAGTATCCAATGAAAAGATGGGGTTTTTTTTAGTTTTGTCCTTTCACCTGGGGTGTAGTCTTAGAGGATTTTGGTTTTATATATGGGAATCTTAGCTACTATTCTGCGCCTTTCACAGCTCCAAGTCTTACATGGCAGTTAAAACCATAGACCCTTGGGTACTGAGATTGGCAAATTCCTCCTGACAGCTACAGTGTCAACTCACACTTACTTAATTTCTTTATCATCTCACTTTTAGGCTTCTGGGAAATAATTTCCCTTACTTTCTTGTTACCTTAGTTATACATTCGAAAGAATTCTTTTAATAGTTTATCCAGAAACATTTGTTAGCAGTTTTCAGGTTAACAAATCCGCCAAATTATCAGGACTGGTAGTCAGAATCTTGTTTCCTAAATGTCTCTTTTCACATAAATGAATTAGGTAGAAGCAGGCAGGAAACCTAAGGATCAGAAAATTTTTTTTTTTTTTTGAGGAAGATTAGCCCTGAACTAACTACTGCCAGTCCTCCTCTTTTTGCTGAGAAAGCCTGGCCCTGAGCTAACACCCGTGCCTATCTTCCTCTACTTTATGTGGGACGCCTACCACAGCATGGCGTGCCAAGCGATGCCATGTCTGCACCCGGGATCTGCACCGGCGAACCCCGGGCTGCCGAGAAGCGGAATGTGAGAACGTAACCACTGCGCCACCGGGCCAGCCCCAGGATCAGAAAATTTCTCCCACCAACTTTACTCACTTTATAATACATTTAATGAATGACCTGATACATTGAATTAGCCTACATCTCTCATACATAATTGCATGTTTCTTCTATTCAGTCTATTTTCTATATTCTGGATATAGGGTTTGATATTTTGGGACAGTATATAGAATGACACGCTCATAGACCTTTTTAAAACTCCCATGCTTGAATCCAGGGACTGCTTTAAGTGGTTAGTTTTATATAAATTATCAAATCATCAAATTTTCATGAGATAGTAAACATTTAGCTTGACATGGTATTTTCAAAGAGATTTTTACATAGATCACTCCAAATATGAAAATCATTGTATTAAATGAGCTTACAGATACATTTCAGAAACGTGCAGGCCTTTAAACATTTCCGCTTTTCCACAGGAGCAATTACTAACCAACAAATACAGCTAAGGCTTCACCTTCTGTGATTTCACCTTCTGTGGTTCTTATGTTCCTTGCTGCCGTAATACTGGATGCAGGAATCTGCTTGTGGCCTCACATATATTGACGCCACCAACAGATTACCTAACCAAAATACAATGAAAAAGAAGTGATAAAAGGTAAGAGTGAAGATTACAGCTTTGATAGATATCTATACTTCTTCCAGATAGAGGAAAGATCAAAAAGAGGATGAGGAAAAAGCCAACAATGAAGAAAGAAGGAAAAAAATGATGAAATAATACATTTTTTACAGGTTTTCTTCCAAGAGATCATGAACATATTTCAGAAAATATGTTAATTTTATGGCATGTTATTTAGTATAAAATATTTAAATTCTTTTTCTTACTCTGTGCTTTTGGAATTGTACTTATTACAAAGATGAGAGAGAAATGACTTATTGATAAAGTAATTCAAAGGCTCTACAAAAACTGTTTTTTGAAGTATAGGAAATGAAGTTACTGTTGCCTTATCCATATGGTCAGTGGACACTATATCAGTAACATTTTTCTGATCTTGTCTCTCAAACTTAAACTTTTGCTTTGAGCATTCCATGGACAGTCAGAGCAAAGGATCCACTTAGAAAAATGCTATTTCAAATTTTAGTTTTGTAAATATGGGATCAAAATTATTGAACTGAATGGGAAGACTGGTACACAGATATTTCTATTCTTGCCCATTTAATTATCCCAAAGGACTTCTACTCTTACTTAGCAACTCAACTTTTTATTTGAGTATGGGGTTCTTATTCAACTTTGACACTTAGACATCACCTGATGATTTCTGCTTATGGTTCACAGTCTCTGGTTCAAAACACACATACACATACACAAACCCTACATACTTTATACTGGAGCTAACACTCAATTCTGCCGTTCTGTAAATTTATTGTTTTCTGCTCAGCTTCAAAAAAGATGAAGAATGAAAGCAGGGCAGTTTTAAAAACATGACTAAGATATTGTGACAGTTTATTCTGAAGCTAGAGGGAGCAATGGACTAGTAGTTGTTGTCTTTCAAAAATCATACTATAAACTATAACTCTGATACAAGAATAAAAAGTCACTTGATTTTGAAAAATTGTCTAAAAGAAAATGAATCAGATGGTGTTTTCCTTAGGAAAATCAGAGGAAAAGGCTGAGTTATTTTGAATTGTTGGAAGGGAAAATATCTGAAATCAGGGAGTATGTGTTAATTTGTACCAAATTTTAGCTCTGCAGTGGTGCTAAACAATATCTGCATCTGAGGATGACATGGTAATGAATGGGACATGAAAGCATCTTTTATTGCCTCTCCCACTTTTCTTTAGTGACTAGTGGACAGCTGGATACAGAAATTCTTATGATTTGTTCTGCAGCCCCTCCCCCACCCCCTACTGTAATAAGATCTGCAGAAATAATTTAAAAGGCTGACAGATAATTTAGTGTTTTCTCTAAGCCTTCTTTCCTCCACTCCCTTTACACTTTCCACAAGTACTAGTACCCTCCAAGTGAACTAATCCTACAGTAAAATATTATTTCTGGTCTTCATTCTTCTAATCTATCAACTGTCCTCAGTTTTATTTATTTTATTTACGGTTTTAGCTTAACTCTGATGGAAATTACCGTTCTTTATTTCTATCTTCTCTTCAGACTTTACTTTCTATCATTTACTCTTTTAAAGCTGCTATTTTTCTTTCTCTCCCTGCCCACTTTTCTTTTTGTTTGGCCATGAGAAGGGTATTATATAAAAGTAGAATTGTAGAATGTCAGTTTTCATTCTCTCAAAATTTTATTCAAGAATCCCTACTCTTTGGAAAAATAAACCCCGATCATCAATAATGGCTTTACATACTTGTGTAAATACATTTTTTTTTATGAATAGAAACTTTTATTTTGTACTTGAGAATTATAGACCTGAAAATGAACCTATAGAGTAAGAATAAACAAGACTTGCTAAATGATATAGCCCACCTGAACTGTAGGATAAGAGGACACTTGAACAGCTACAAACCTGGGCATATTGCTATAGTGACTCGAGCAGAATCTGCTATGGGTCGAGGACAGAATACTGATAATGTGATATCAAGTCTACAGAGTTAGCTTTAAACAATGGAGAAATGCAAACCTAAGCATTTTCACTTCAGTGACACGGCCTCTAATGAGATCATGGATGTGTTTCAGAAAGGTAAGGAAGCACTTCAAAATATTTGTATCTTTCAGATCTGAACTGATTGTCATGGCTAGGGTTCCTCCATTCCTTCCCCTCTTTAAACAATCTTTAAGAGTTGAGATGTGCTTATGGAGGACTATCCAATGGGCCTCCAAGGCAAAGCAACCCAGTTGTTTTGTTTTTTTGTTTTGCTGAAGAAGATTTACCCTGAGCTAACATCTGTGCCAATCTTCCTCTATTTTGTTTCTGGATCACTGCCACAACATGGCTGCTGACAAGCAGTGTAGGTTCACGCCCAGAACTGAACCTGGGCCACTGAAGTGGAGCATGCTGAACTTAACCACTAGGCCAAGGGCTAGCCCCAGAAACCCAGTTTTAAGAGCAAGGGTTGCGATAAAAGGCACAGGAAGATGTAAGTGCCAGATGCACTGAATAACTCTGTAGTTTAACCAAGTCCTCCAAGTAACTCTGGGATGAACCTGTAATGCTGTCCCAATTTCTGCCACTCCCAAATTAGCATAAATTCCATTTTATCAGTTGCCCATGGCTTGTCTTTCATCTTGAGCTTTTAACCTATAAAGATAAGTGAAGGTATATTTAAAGGTGGGAAAAAACTTGGAGGTTTGTAGCCACAAATGAGTCAAATTTATGATGGAAAGGAGGGTTGCAGTTATGACTAGACATGGCGGGATATTATATTTTTGAAAAGCAAACTGTTAAAAAGAATATTATTAATAAAATGAAGTGAATAAATGAGAAATGAATAAAAGAATTGTATAGTAAATAGAAAAGAGGGGAGAATGAAAGGATATAACATACTAATCATCAAGGAAGTCAGACAAAATAGACAAAAAAGCAAAATAAAATAATGCTCAATAGGGGATTTAAAGGAAATCAGAAAGAAGTAAAAATAGATTTAGAAGGGAGTGGGATAGGACCAC
Source organism: Equus asinus (assembly GCF_041296235.1). Lineage (NCBI taxonomy): Eukaryota > Metazoa > Chordata > Mammalia > Perissodactyla > Equidae > Equus > Equus asinus. The sequence continues at coordinate 36,136,104 of NC_091817.1, forward strand.
TACAAAGCACAACAAATGAGCTTTGGCAGGAATGTTAAATAGCTCTTTTGCTTAGCCTCCTCTAAAAAAGCTAATAATAACAAGAAAATAAAGAACATTATAAAAGACACCAGTAATTGAAGCCAATAGTTGAAAAAAACTATAAACCTAAAGGATTAATAAAGAGATTAGAAAGAATAATTATATGTAACTGTATTTGAATCTACAGATTTGTATGAAGTAGTCTCAAGGATGAACAACTATAGAACACCCATAATTAATCTTGGAGTCCAGAGCTAAACTCACTATCACTAAAGGACCAACAAAAAACAAACAAAAAGATTCTGCCTCCACATGCTCAAGATAACAAAATTTGAAATCTTGTGTTACACAGCGTGGCACTGGCACCATGAAAACCATGAACTCACTGCTAATTCATATATAAAAAGCTAAGAGAAAGATGACTGACTGATTACTAGTAACCTTAAATTTTCCTAAAGAATCCTTATCAAGTAAACCACACATGCTTTTCATAGAATTTAGGATTTATTTAATAGTGACTATTTAGAATGGGGAGAGCAAAAATATTTGGATATCATCGAGCACTTTGCAATACCTAGCTATTGTTTTAAACACTTCTTGTGACATTGAATAGACTCTAAGAAAATAAAATTATTATGACCTGGTTTCTATATGACAGAGTCTGTAAAGGTGACACTGAAGTCCCACCACTTCATTTTGATCACATATTGCCTGGTTACATGCAGTTGCAATGAATTCAGTACAAAAGAAAGTGAACTTAAAGCTCATAGTACCATATGTTAGAATTTGATTAATAAGCCAGGAATAAAGAATCGTGATCTATGGTAAAAGGAATGATAATAGGAAAACCATAAGAAATGGAGTTAAACCCCACATTATTTTCCCTTTTTATCAGTGTCTACAATAAGCACTAACTCTTTTGTTTTAAGTTAATGGAACACATATCCTACTCCTAGGTTTTATGCAGAAGGAAAAGATGTGATTCTTTTGAAATTTCTTATCCAAATTTTGTAGAAGTAGCTATGGAGGAAAATGAGTTAGGAAGAAAAAAAGAAAACATTTAAAACTGGCATTTAGAGATATTTGCAGCGCTTAGGGATGCTTCAGAAACCCATATGAGGATACCAATTTAAAAGATACTGCAGATTCGGGGCTTGCCCAGTGGCATAATGGTTAAGTTCCTGTGCCCCACTTTGGCAGCCCAGGGTTCATGAGTTCAGATCCTGGGTACCGACCTACACACCACTCATCAAGTCATGCTGTGGCGGTGTCCCACATACAAAACAGAGGAAGACAGACACAGATATTAGCTCAGTGACAATCTCCCTCAAGAAAAAGAGGAAGATTGGTACAGATGCTAGCTCAGGGCCAATCTTCCTCACTGGAAAAAAAAAAAACGGTACTGCAGATTCTATTATGAATACCTTTATAAATGTCACCATCACTGCAAAGGAAAGGAACAAGACTCAGTGAACTCAAATTATGATGAAAAGATTAGAGGATAAACATTAGACGAAGTTTTCCAAATGATCTAAATGGTGTTATATTTTGTACTCATAGTTTAGTGTACTTGCTTTTTTTCCTATACAATGTAGAAGTGGATTATAATAATTAAAAAAATGGATATAGAGATCTCATTCCATGATTAAGATACATGAATGAAAATAATAAAACTGGAAAATATGGAAATCCAATGCCATAATTAGGATAATTCTATAACTATTTTAATATTTGGTTAGTTAAATAAAATTATGAAATATAAGGCACAATAATCTGAGGTTAGGAAAAAATTATTAGGGAAATTCTCTGAAGAGATAGCACAATTGAGTAACTTAAACGATGAAGACAAAAATAGAGGAGCCAGACTCAGCACAAATTACCTGTTTGTTAAAGTGAAGTAGTAATTGTATCTTCAAAATGATGAATTCCTGAAATAATTATACAAAAGGAGGCAATCAATTCTAATCTTAACTTTCATAGGAATAGCAAGAAAATATCCCCCATCATCCTCCAAGTGGTCCCTAATAATACTTTTCAGAAGCTATGACAAACTCATATAGTAGGATAATGTAAATTTAGGTAATAACCATGGTTCGTGATAAGTAATTCATTCACCCTAAAAAGCAGTAAAGTCTGATAAATCAGAAAACATATACACATATTATGAATGTCAGATCCACAGTAAGTTATAAGGACTCCTAGAAATCTCTAACTTTTTGAGATTTGAAGCATGGTGGACAACCACTCTATCCCACAAAACATACTTTGGCATTAGTTTTGGAAACTGAATACCAATACTTGTTGAGCTATAGGTATGACAAAGTATAATAAGTCTTATTGTTTCTTGTACTTATGTCATAAAGCATGTTTATTCTTCTTTTGTGTGTGAGGAAGATTGGCCTTGAGCTAACATCTGTCACCAATCTTCCTCTTTTTTGCTTGAGGAAGATTGTCCCTGAGCTAACATCTGTCCTAAGCTTCCTCTATTTTGTATGTGGGATCATGCCACAGCATGGCTTGATGAGTGGTGTGTAGGTCCACACCCAGGATCCGAACCATGAACCTTTGGCTGCCAAAGTGGAGCGTGCGAACTTAACCACTACACCAACGGGCTGGCCCTCCAAGAGTTTATTCTTACTAGGACTATACTGATAATTCAAAATGGAACATTGTAACATATTCTACCAAAATCTACATTAAAAATCAACATTAGGGGCCAGCCTGGTGGTGCAGCTGTTCAGTTCGCAAGTTCTGCTTTGACGGCCCAGGTTTGCCGGTTTGGATCTGGGTGCGGACCTATGCAGCACTTACTGAGCTATGCTGTGGCAGGCGTCCCAGACATAAAATAGAGGAAGATGGGTACAGATGTTAGCTTAGGACCACTCTTCCTCAGCAAAAAGAGAAGGACTGGCAGCAGATGTCAGCTCAGGGCTAATCTTCCTAAAAGAAAAAAAAAGATCAACATCAGAATCCAAAAAGTCCAGGTCTAGTAGCAAATTTCCTGAGATAAATCATATCAACTATTTTTTCCCTAGGCCTTAACTTCTAAATCATATTTATATATATGATATATATATAAATGATATATATATAAATATATGATATATATATACATATTTACATGAGTTATGTGATTAGATATTTTTATATATGTGTATATATAAATGTATTTTTTCCCCCACTAACGGCGATCAGGACCAAAGTTTTGTAACTTTGTTGATCTTCTTCAGAATTTCTATAGTAGCAAAGGAGAGTATTTCTCCTCTTTGTGCACATTATAAAGAATCCAGAGCTCCTGTTATACCTTGGCAAGTAGTAAGCATGTTAGAAATAAACATATACTATGTTTAACCAAAACCTACCTTGAAGTTTACAAATATAAAATATTTTAGAAATATAATTTATTTAAAAGTGCCAGTTTCATAAGACTACTCCAATTCATGCCTATATAAAGATCAATATATCACAGGTGATGACAGCTGGGGTAAAGCAAGAAGAATGATGAAAAGAGACCATGAGAGCAAAGCTTCAGAGTGAATGAAACACCCAGAGAAATCTTGGGATTTCTTAGAGGGTGGATTTTGACTGGTTTATTGCAGAGAGGGTCAGGAGTCACAAGCTAAGGCAATAGGTCTTAGGACAAAATCTGAAGAATCAGGAAGTCTATTTGGCACTTATACTCAAAGATGTTTCCAGGTGGTGCAGTCAGTATGAGAAATCTACCACCCACCATGATACAAACATTTAAGTTCAGAGAAATCTGTAGTTTTGCAGAATGAAATGAATGGACTAATAAAATCTTGCTACTGCAAAAAATCCCAACAAAACAAAAACAAAGAAAAAAGCCCAAACAATTTAATCTCATTACCATTTAATTAAGTTTGCATTTGATTGTAACAAATATTTTGTTGCTCAGTTTATTTTTCTGTTTTGCAACCCCGTATAAAAATCATTTGATTGGGGGCCGGCCTGATGGCGCAGCTGTTAAGTGCACACGTTCCACTTTGGTGGCCCGGGGTTCTCCGGTTTGGATCCTGGGTGCAGACATGGCACCACTTGGCAAGCCATGCTATGGTAGGTGTCCCACATCTAAAGTAGAGGAAGATGGGCATGGATATTAGCTCAGGGCCAGTCTTCCTCAGCAAAAAGAGGAGGATTGGCAGCAGCTAGCTCAGGGCTAATCTTCCTCAAAAAAAAAAAAAAATCATTTGAAGGAAATACAAGAAGGTGGTAAGGGCCAAAATTCATGTCTGTTGTTTTTATGAAGAATATTTGGGAAGTAACTAAAATGAAAGATAACTGACGCTACGTAAGATCAGGAGCCCTTCTCAGCTACAAATACTCAAAGTGGTTCCTAATATTTTGGCTATGACACTGTGAAAGATTTAAAGATAAAATGTTATGGAGGCAGGAGAAAGCTCATGGTCAAGGGATTAGTCTTAATTTCTAAGGAAGAGATGCAGATGTTAAGACCTAAATAAAAATCAAGAAGTAGGTAACTAATGGCATCTAGGATGACAAGGATACTGAGGAATATGTGGCTTCCTAAAGAAATTAAGTTCTGGATGAGCAAAATTAGGCGTTTAATATCAACAGTAAACCACATTCTTCTATGCTTTAAATCGGTGGACATGATCAGTTTACTACCTTTTGTTGAAGTGACTGCAAAAATGACAGCTATGCCTCTGACAGATGGGTAAGGATCAAATTATGACAGTGGTACCTCAAGGAATATAAAGAAGGCATCCTCTTGGAATTTGCTATAACATGTCTAAGACAATGTTGAACAGTATGAACTAGTTCAGGTATAGAAGCATCATGCCCCTTTTTATTTCTTGTCACAAAGTTTTTCAAAGAATTAATGATAAATATGCTTACATCTAGACTTTTAATCACCCTGCCCTTCTGGTGTTTGGGTTCTGTATGTTATGAGTTTAAGGCTAGGCTGTCTCATAATGAATAATGCAATAACCAAGCATATGACCTAGGCAACTAGAGCCTGAACTGAGGGAACAGTTCTTGTTGCACTTTATACATTCTTGTAGTATATATATGAAATTTGCTATATTTCATATTGAAGAGCTATATCTCCACAGTGGGGAGGTTTATTGAAAGAAATGGATGGATGATATTGTGTTTAGTTTTGTAAAGATTTTGAGACTATCATATTGTGTTTGTATTCTACACGCATTCAAGGAGCCAAATGACTAACACAAAACGTGCTCAAAGCATGGGAAGGGACCTTAGAAATGATTTGTTCCAATCTCCCACCAGATATAGGATTCTCCTCAGTTGCTCAAAAATAAAAGATCAATATATTTTATTGTTTAACACGCTTTCCCCAACAATGTGGGGTGTTTCTTTCTTCACCTCTCTGCCCTTCATGACCTTAGACATAAAAGGAAGAAATTGAGCAAGATCTCAAATATTTCTTCTAACACATTGATTCTTAACTTTGTTGCTAGTTGGAACTTACTGAGCCTAAACATTATGTGTGCCTTCAGTATTATAAATATTTTTCAGTGTAGAAGTTAAAGAAGTAAGTATTCTTAAACCATAAAACAATGAAGATTCATAGAGACATTTTCATGTTGAGAAAACTCTTTAAAAAGCATCTATTCTATAACATTTAATATGTATATTGTGGTCATCCAGAAAAGAGATTTCTTGATTTATTATTCTGAATGACTCCTTGCCAATGGGTGATAACGTCTTAGGGTTTCCTGGTTTATCCTGTGATCACTAGAATATTGCACTGCTATAGCAATTCTGATCTGCGGGGTTTTTTTCTTTTAATTTTTATTCACTTAGGTCTCAATTACAACACATCTCAGATGTTACTCTTGTTTATGCTCTTTGTTCTAGGGCTGCTGGTGGGAGCATATGCATACATCTGCAAATAAGGCTTGCAACTTTGGGATGTAGATGTGACATAGGCCTAAGTCAGTTTTAGTAAGTAATCAAGAGAGCCTATATGTAGTTTAATATAAATGAAAATGAGAACATACTAGAAAGAATCAATTTGTGAATTTAATTTGGGAGAGAAGGGAGAAGGTTAAAAAGAGTTAAATAAGTGGCTCTGAGGCTTAGTACAAGTTATACATCTGAGGAAGGAAGGGTCACCTACATGGGATATGAAGTGGAATCAACAGTTATGAATGGAAAGACTGGTAAAATAACTCAGTATAATTTGTTGAAGATGAATATACTTGCCTGCAGTGTTCTAAGGCTTAATCATTTTTATTACTACTTATAATTTGTCGACAGTGGTTAGGTACCAACTTGACACAAAATGAGTTCTGTCTTCTAGATGTCATTTTACTAGAGGTATGAAGAACAGACAATTCTCTTCTTTCTCTGTGGCATGCAGTATATATAGTCATAATCTTCAAAATCATTATATCATAAATTCATACCTACTTTGTTATTCATTTTCACCCTTAGGTCTTTTTGACCATTTGATGACTTTCAGATCTTGCTCCCTTTGAATACCTATTTTGTTTTATTGTTTTTCACCTAATTCAGTAGTAGTTTCTATTCTGGAGGGTCAGAATTTCATTTTGTTGTTTCCACTCCATATTTCTAAGCTCTCTGGGTACCTGTATATTGCTCTGCTGCCCTTACTGCTATTTGCGTCATCTCCCAATTTAATATCATCTGTGAATTTCATTAACATTGCTTTTTACTCCTTCTTCTACATCATTAATGCAGCAGCTATATAAGACAGGACATAACACTGATCCTTGCAGCACCTAGACATAGTCCCCAGCTTTATACATTTTCATTTATGGCTTATCAATTTTTTTATGGTTCTCCAGCCAGTTTTGAATCCATGTGACTCTGCCTATACTCACGACAATTTGAATTAATTGTGCACAGATGTCATGAGACACTGCATCAAGCCTTCTCTAATTTGAGAAATGCTACATCTATTGTATTTTTTCATCTAATGCTATTATATCTAAAAAATTCACATTTTCAGACTAGCTTTAAATTTACAATTCTATTGATCTCTACATATTTACTCCTCTTTTAATATTTGTACCATTATTTTCATGCAATAAATACAGGTGACACAATGATGTTTATTTTTTGAACATTCCTTTTTTTAAACTTTTTACTTTGGAATAATTTTAGATTTACAGAAAAGTTACAAAGAGCAGTGTGAGTTCCCTTATATCCTTACCTCCCAGCTTTCCTTAATATTATCTTAAAGAGCCATGGTACACTTGTCAAAACTAAAAAGTTAACACTCATACAATACTATTAACTAAACTACAGACTTCATTCAGATTCCACCCATTTTTCTACTACCGTCCTTTTCCTATTACAGGATTTAGGATACCACATTGCATTTAGTGGTCATGTCCTCCTAGTCTCCAATGATCTAAGACAGTTTCTCCGTCTTTCCTTGTTTTTCATGATATTGACACTTCTGAAGAGTGCTGGTCAGATATTTTGTAGAATGTCCCTCAATTTGGGTTTGTCTGATGTTTTCTCACGACAAGACAGGGGTTATGATTTTTTGGAAAGACTACCACAGAGGCAAAATGCCCTTCTCATTGTGTCATACTGGGGGTATATGGCATTAGCAGGATTTATTACTGGTGACACTAACTTTGATCATTTGGGTAAGGTGGTATCTGCCAGGTTTCTCCACAGTAAGTTAGAAATTTTCCCTTTCCTCACTCTATTCCATGCATTCTGACTGAGAATTATTACAACGGTCTCAAAGGAGTAAAAATTCATTCTTGGCAGCAAAAAAAATCTAACTTGCTTTATGCATAAAACATGGATATACATATAGTACATAAACATGTACAGTATATTTGTGGTATTAAAATTTCATCAGGGGTGTGAGGGCTTTAGGAAAGAATATCTAAAAAGTCTTGTGTGTGTGTCTGTGTGTGTGGGGGGGGGATGATAAAAGAAAAAAAAAAAGGTCTGTCAAATATTGTTTTATTCATCGGAAGCAAGTCCCTAAGCCCAGCCTAAATTCAAAAGGAGGAGAATTAAGCTCTACCTCCTGGAGGAGGGAATATCTACATAAACCTTTTGGAATTTTTCTGTAAGAACATTCCTTTTTTTTTTTAAGTCATCATTTTGGTCCATTTTCTTTCAATAGTTTGGGTTTGTGTTTCTATGTTAGTTTGGGTCTTCCAAGAAGCAGATGCCAAAATGGGATTAGACATGCAAAAGATTTATTAGGTGATTTACCTATAAAAAGTGAAGAGAAGTAGGGGCTGGCCCCGTGGCCGAGTGGTTAAGTTCGTGCGCTCCGCTGCAGGTGGCCCAGTGTTTCGCTGGTTCGAATCCTGGGCGCGGACATGGCACTGCTCATCAGACCACGCTGAGGCAGCGTCCCACATGCCACAACTAGAAGGACCCACAACAAAGAATATACAACTATGTACCGGGGGGCTTTGGGGAGAAAAAGGGAAAAAATAAAATCTTTAAAAAAAAAAAAAGTGAAGAGAAGGGAGCAAGAAGGCAAGAGAGCCTTCAGACTGTGATACAGTTCTGGTACCTGCAATGGAGAAAGGGAAGGAAGGAGGCCTGGGTAAGACGAGTCTAAGACTGCAGTGCAGTTCTAAGGAAAGTTTTGGCCCAGCCAATGAGGAGTCCTTCAGCAAAAGTATCCCATTAAAGAAGTCCTGCATCTCATAGGAAAGGACCTGCATTTCAACCCCACCATATGCAGTCATTGCCTGGAAGGATCACTTGGGAATTATGGCCTAGGTACGAACTTGAGAGTGGATTCTCAAAGGTAACATCTGGGGCCATCAGTCAACTATGTTCCCTGCAGCAGGAGATCTAAGCAGTACATTTTCATGCCCATCACTGTCCATACTTTTATGCAGTCATATTAAAACACCAGAAATTATTTTTGAAAGAATATTACCTAATTCTTTCCCCATTCTAGTATCTTTTTACTTTTTGTTTGCTTTTCTAAACATAGCTGCATACAATAACAAATAATATCTTAGAAACCGAAACTTTGTTTTTCCATTTAAAAATATTAATTTAATGGGGCCGGCCCTGTGGCCTAGTGGTTAAAGTTCCACGTGCTCTTCTTCGGCAGCCCAGGTTTGAAGGTTTGTATCCCAGGCGTGGACCTACACCACTTATCAGCCATGCTGTGGAAGCAACCCACAGACAAAATAGAGGAAGACTGGCATAGATGTCAGCTCAGGGCTAATCTTCCTCAAGTGAGAAAAAGACAAAGATTGGCAATGGATGTTAGCTCAGGGAAAATCTTTCTCAGGAAAAAAACCTACTGCTTTAATGACTTCTGGCATTTATAAGTAGTAAAGTATCTCAAATTAGATACCCTTTCAACAATAACAATTATGAATTCTGACTAAAATATAAGAAAAAAACCATTTGAAGCCACTGTGAAGTGATCAATAGCAGGTAGAAACTGAAGGGGATACAATCCTTCAAAGAACAGAAGCCAATAGGTGATATCCACATCTTTCCAACTTTTTTCTAAGGTTATTTCTCAGTCTGAATGGTGAACAGGGAATAGAGCTTAAGCAGAAAGCAGTAGATTTTTGGGCTGAGTCGTCAGAAGTTGGAATTTAAGGCTGCTAGAGCAGCTGGAAATTGATAGAGGGAGTCTCCAAAAAGGGGAAGCCACGGAGAGTTGGGTGAGGCAGAGAGAGTAGCTCCAAAATCTGCATAATACCTCCCTGCAAATCCTTGACTGACCCCTGAACTCTGCATGTGCAGGGTGAGATCCAAGAAACCTAGAGGGAAGCAACAGCTAAAAGGCTGAAATACCTTCAGTGGCTACCCAGTAATGATGAGTCAGAGTTTAAGGGGTGAATCCCTTAAAGTTAGGCCACAATGAGATACTACATCTTACCCATGTGGATGGCTACTATAACAAAAAGTGGAAAATAACAGCCTTATAAAGGAAATCCTCACACATGGTACAACATGGATGAACTTTGAGGACATTATGCTAAATGATAAAAGCCAAGCACAAAAAGACAAATACCGTATGATTCCATTTATATGAGGTAACTGAAGTAGTCAAATTCATAACAGACAGAAAGCAGAATGGTGGGTGCCAGGGGCTTGGGGGAAAGGGAATGGGGAGCTGTTGTTTAATTGGTATAGAGTTTCTGCATTGCATGATAAAAAAAGAGTTCTAGAGATTAGTTGCACAACAATGTGTACTTAACACTACTGAACTAGACACTTTAAAAAAATGGTTAAGATGATAAATTTTATGTTATTTTACCACAATTTTTAAAAAGTCAATTAACTGTTTAAAGTAAAAGTAATATACTGTGGAATTTATGATATGTGTAGATGTAAAACATATAACAAAATAGTACAAAGGATGAGAGGGAAGTAAATAGAATTACAGCACTGTAAGGTTTTTACATTGTAAGTAAATCAGTATGATATTAATCCAAGGTAGACTGTGATAACTTAAGTACACATATTTAATCTCTAAAGCAACCAATAAAATAACACCACAATTACGTATGATCAAAAAAGCCAAATGAGAAGATAGAATAGAAACCAAAAAAAATACTTGATTAACCTAAAACAAGATAGGAGAGGAGGAACAAAGGAACACAGAATAGAAGGGACATACAGAAACAAACATCAAGACGGTAGACTTAAATTTAAGCACACCAATAATTAAATTAGATGTAAATGAGCTAAACATACCAATTAAAAATTGCTGCTTTTAGAAAATACATTGACAAATATTAATAGCCCCATTTGAGAATTCTTTCTAAAAAAATTTTAACATAAAAATTTTCATTGCAGATATGATGCCTTATTCTTCAAATAGTTCTGATTTTACCACACATCATGGTCATTTACAAAAGAAATCTGTATTAATATCTGTTATATTAGTCATCTGCATTACAGATGTTTAAAAAATGCTTCCAATGAGACATACTATCAGTAGCACTTCTCCATGACAAAAAGAAGATGGTGGTACAAAACCAAGAAAATTTCTAACAAGTGGGTTATTTTTAGGGGGATTTTTCTTTTTCAATGAATTTTATCCTTTTTCTCCTAAATCATGTCCCACTCTTTTCTCCAGTTGCTTCCACGGTATCTTTTCAATTTTATAGATTGCACAGAAATATGGTAAAAAGATTACCTCAATTTCTTGGGTTTCTTATGAAAATTATTTCCATATCAAGCCAAATTCATAGTAGCAAATAGATTTTGTTTGTTTGTTTGTTTGTTTTAAGACTGGCGCCTGGGCTAACAACTGTTGCCAATCTTTTTTTTTTTTTCTCTGCTCTATCTCCCCAACCCCCCCGCCCCCCCATGCACAGTTGTATATCTTAGTTGCACGTCATTCTAGTTGTGGGCAAATAGATTTTTAAATGGAGGTATGGAGGAAGGAAAAAGGGAAATTAATGTTTCCCAAATATATTACTATATAATCACACTTCTCTCTTTTATAAATTCTTTGGCATAATGAAAAATGTTTTGTGGACCATTCCTTGTATTCCTTCACAAATATATTGTAATGTATCTGGTTCTCATTGTGGTGCTGCTAATACAACAGATTTTCTAATCTAGATTGAAAGTAAATTGAAAAATAGCTTTCTAACGGATTTGTTTTTAGCTTGGAAAGCAAGATTTTGTATTTATAAGTCAGGTACAGTAATGTTATTAATTTTCTTCCATCCAAAGATAAAATTCACCTTAAAAAATAGCTACAGTTATCATGTCATTATGTTTTTGATCTGTCTCAGGTAAACCTGATATGCCTAGGTATTTGACATTTTTAGCTGTGACACTTCAGTAACCTCTGCCAGTAGCAGAACATAACAGAATGAAATATTTTTTTAAAAGATTGAAAAAAGAATGAAATTGGCATTAGTTTGTCTAATAAGCTGATGACAAGAGTGATGGGAAGTAACTGAGCAGTGATTCACATATCTGAATCTCCTTCGTGTGAGGATAAAAAAGAAATGGCAAATATTCTATTTCACAGACTAATAGCTATAGTATATACCCATTTCCCCCAGTTAACAGAACACCAATTTTGTTTAGGCATCCACCCTTTAAAAAAGTGACATAACCAAAACTCAGGGATAAATCTTGATTTGTTTAAGCCCATCCTTAGGTAATTCATTATCTTTTTCTCCTTGCCTGTTATTGTTTAGGAGGTGAGGATGTGACTCAGTCAACGAGTCATGAAGGCAAGTGTGCTAGAAGGCTTCTAAGAATGATTTCCTTGTTCTTAAAAAGAAACACACATGAAGAGATGGTATTTTCTTTTGCAGGATGCTGTTCTGACTGGATTTGAATACTGAAACTGCAGCGGTCATCTGGTGACCGTGAAGAAAGCTAGTCTGAAGACAAGGGCTAGCACTTTGAGGATAGTAGAGTGGAACAATGATAATCCTGATGGATCCTGATGACGCCACTGGGCAGCTGAAATAACCAACCTGGGAGTTGTCCTCTCTTGAAATTTCATATATCAGAATACATTTTTCAAATTTTTAAGTAATTTTGAGATTAAATCTTTTTTTTTTTTTTACTGCAATTGAACTTACTCTTAATGTGTACATACTAGGTATCTGGAATTGTGCTAAGTGCTGTACCTGGATTATCTCATTTAATACAACAAACCTATGAGATAACTATTATGATGCCCATTAAAAAGAAGAAACCTTGTCTTACAGAGTTAAACTACATTACTCACATCACATAGCTAATAAATGGCACAGTTGAGAATTCAAAACTTTTTTACTTCAAAGTTAGACTCTTAGCTACAGTAGCTCTTGAGCTACTGACTCAATATTATCATTAATTCCACAAAAAAATGACTGACAACATATTATGGGGTATGTACTATGCTAATTTCTTGAAAACTGTATTCAGATAAAAAGTTTTTTAGTGGAAGCAGTATCTGAGTTGCACATGAGAACAAATATTAAACCAACTCTATAAATAGGCTTGGTAATAGAGTTTTCTATTTGTTAAGGAATATTCCAACTAAATAAGTAATACACTTACTTATTTCAGTAGCTTTAGTTTTAGAGTGTGTTGGACAGCAGGGCACGTTGCAAAGATCTGTGTCATGGGCTGGAAACGTATGAATCACTTTTGTCAGGTTTGCATCTGTTGGGATATACAGGAAGGTCATCTTCGAGAAATGGGAACTCTCAAGAATGTAGCAGCAATCGCATGTTCAGAGTGACTGTTAATTCTAATTGATCTTGTGATATACTTAAGGGCCTGCTTAGAAATCACCAATTGCTAAAAGTAAACAAATAGTTACTATTTTATTAAAGTACATAGTACTGTGCTAGATGTAGGAAAGAGAAAAGAAATACAAGCCGTGAAACTTAGCTATCCTCAAGCAGTATACACATTCTTGTTTGGGAGATGATATTAACACCCTGATAAAATGAAAGGAAGTATATCATTAAACACTTAATTATATGTTAGTGACAACAGTCCAAAAAAGAGAACAAGATCTATAATCAGTTGTCAAATGTATATCAATGTGTAACCTTATAAGTTTCAGAAAGCTTTCATGTTATCTCATCTGATATTCACAAAATTGCATAAAGGTAGGAAAGGCAAGTAGTATTTAATCAATGACAACTGCCTTTAATAATAACCTCCAAGGTGTCAGACATTGTGTAAAGCACTTTTCATTCTCTTTCTCATTTTATTCTCACAAGAATCCCATGTGGTAGGGACTATTGTCCCATTTCCAGATGCTGAAACTGAGTTAAACGAACTGCTTGAGAACACACAACTAATAATTCACACAGTTGTATTTAACACTAGCCTTGAGGTTGATACTTACCACTATCAAAGTTGAGAGTTCTACTACTGAATTTTGCCAATACTGTGAAATAATGAATCTCCAAAACCTATAAATATCTCATGTCTATACAAAAAACATTTCCTTATTTTGTCTGAAATAGACTAAAGCAAAATTTCAAGAAGTCTAACCTTACTTGAAACATCACATAGCTAGCTCACTGTGAGGAAATTTTTCAAATATAGATGAGTATGAAAATGCCAATGCTGTATCACCATCACACCAAATCTACATTAGCCTCCAAGGTAGCTAGGTTAGGACTAAATACAAGAACTTTCTACCCACTCTGGTAGTTAGCTGTTGATGAGAAGGTAACACCAGGCAAATACAGGGATGTGTTGCTGCAGCACAGCCTATCCCATCCTATTAAAAAGGTAACATGAATTATGCTTTTAGAGTTCTTATTTCAATAGACAATGTTAAATAGGTCATCTGAATCACTCTGCTTGTGTGACACAAGTCAAGTACTCAGTTTCCACCAGGGTTCCAGGTTTACTATTACCTAAATACTCTGTATTCTGGACTCTCAGCCTCACAACTCCAGCTCAGTCAAGCCTAATCAAACCCAAAAAAACTAAGCCAGTGTCACCAAATTCTTCTGAGAATTATTTGTATTTGAAAGGTATCTCATTAATTTATAAAATTAATACCAGAATACTAGAATATTCCTGATGCATGGTCATTATGTTTTATTCTCAAAGGAAAAATCTATTTGGAAAACCTAAATAAGATTAAAAGATATATAATCGGAACAAAGAAAACCAATGGGTTTTCTCATTAACCTGTAGGTTAGAGCAGTGATTCTCAAAAATAGTAACTACACATTCTTAATCACATAAATTTTTTGTTGTGGTAAAATATACATAAAATTTGCCACTATAAGTTCAGTGGCATTAGGTACATTCACAATGTTGTGCAACCATTACCACTATTTCCAGAATGTTTTCATCATCCGAAACAGAAATTCTGTACTTATAAAGCAGTAACTTTCCATTTGACCTCCTCCAATCCTGCCCCTGGTATCCTCTAATCTGCTTACTGTCTTTATGAAACATAACTTTTGAAATCATAAAATATTGACCTTTTCTATATGGCTTATTTTACTTAGCATAATATTTTCCAGTTCCATCCATATTGTGATATGTATCACAACTTCATTGCTTTTTTATGGCTGAATAATATTCCATTGTGTGAATATATTACATTTTGTTTATCCATTCATTTGTTGATGAACACTTAGGTTGTTTCTACCTTTTGGTAACTGAATAATGTTTGTCTGAATACTGGTGTACAAGAATCTGTTTGAGTCCCTATGACTCAGTCCCTATGAATCCCTATACCTATGAGTGGAATTGCTATGTTTAACTTTTTGAGTAACTGCCAAACTGTTTTCCACAGCAGCTGCACCATTTTAGAGTTCCAACAGCAATGAAAAGGAGTTCCAATTTCTCTACATACTTGTCAACACTTTTTCTTTTTCCTTGCTTCTTTTTTTTTTTTTTAATAACAGCCATCATCCTAGGTGTGAAGAGGTATCTTATTGTGGTTTTATTTTACATTTCCCTAATGAATAATGGAGGTTTTTTGTTTTTTGTTTTTTTGCTTATTGGCTGTTTGTATATATTCTTGGAGAAATGTCTATTCAAGTCTTTTGCTCATTTAAAAAATGTGGTGTTTTTTAAATTGCTGAATTGTAGCAATTCTTCATATATTCTGAATATTATACCCTTATCAGATATATGGTTTACAAATATTTTCTCCCATTCTGTGGATTGTCTTTTTGCTCCATTGATAGTGTTCTATGATGCATAAAAGTTTCAAATTTTGATGCAGTCCAGTGTATTTTCTTTCATTGACTGTGCTTTTGGTGTCATATTTAAGAAACCATTGCCAAATCCAGGTCATACAAATTTGTCCCTATGTTTTCTTCTAAAAGTTTTACACTTTAGCTCTAACATTGAATCCACTTTGAGTTAATTTTTGCATATTGTGTAAGTAAAGGTCCAACTTCATCGTTTTGCATGGATATCCAGTTTTCCCAACAGGATGTGAAGAGACCTTTCTTTCTCTCATTGAAGAGTCCTGCCACTCTTGTTGAAAATCATTTAACCATGTATGTAGGGCTTATTTCTGGGCTCTGAATTCTATTCCATTGGTCTACATATCTATCCTTATTTTGATTACTGTAGCTTTGTACTAAGTTTTAAAATCAAGAAGTTTGTGTCTTCCAACTTTTTCTTCTCAAGATTGTTTTGACTATTCAGGGTCCCTTGAAAGTCCTTAATTTCAAGATGAGTTTTCCTATTTCTGCAAAAAAATGTTACCAGCATTTTCATGGGGATTGAACACAATCTCTACATCCCTTTGGGTAGTATTGTCATCTTAACAATATTATGTTTTTCAATCCACGAACATGGGATGTTTTTCTATTTATTTATGTCTTCTTTAATTTCTTTTTTATTTTTGGTGAGGTAGATTGTCGCTCAGCTAACATCTGTTACTAATCTTCCTCTTTTTGCTTCAGGAAGATTGTCCCTGAGCTACCATCTGCACCCATCTTCCTCTATTTTGTATGTGGAACACAGCCACAGCATGGCCTGATGAGCAGTATGTAGGATTGTGCCCAGGATCCAAACCCGTGAATCCCAGGCCACTAAAGCAGAGTACGTGAACTTAACCACTATGCTACTGGGCCAGCCTCTTCTTTCTTTCAGTAATGATTTCAAAATGCTTTGTGTACAAGTCTTGTGACTCCTTGGTTAAATTTATTTTGCTAAGCATGTTATTTTATTCTTTTGGATGCTATCGTAAATGGATTTATTTTCCTAAATTCCTTTTCTGGTTGTTCATTGCTAGTGTATATAAATATAAGTAATTTTGTGTGTTGATTTTGTATCTTGCAACTTTGCTGAATTCATTTATCTCTAAAATGTATGTGTGTGCATGTGCAGGCTCATATGTGTATACTTTTAGGTAACATATATAATCATGTCATCTGTGAATACAAATAATTTTGCTTCTTCCTTTCAGTTTGGATTCCTTTATTTCTTTTTCTTGCCTAATTGTTCTGGAGAGAATGTCCAGTACTATGTTGAACAGAAGTGGTGAGCATGGGCATCCTGCTGTTGTTCCTGATCTCTGGGGAAAAGCCTTCAGTCTTTCACCATTGAGTATGATGCTAACTGTGGGTTTTATCATTAAATATTGGATTTTGTCAAGTGCTTTTTTTCTGTATTGAGATGGTCATGTGGTTCTACTTCATCATTATATTAATATGGTATCTTATATCGATAGATTTCAATACAGTGAGCCACTCTAGCCTTCATGGGTTAAATCCCACTTGACCATGGAATATGATCCTTTTAACATGCCACTGGATTTGGTTTGATAGTATATTGTTGAGGATTTCTGCATCTGTATTCATAAGGAATATTACCCTGTAGTTTACTTTTCTTGTAGTATCTTTGTTTGACTTTACTATCAGGATATTGCTGGCCTCATAAAATCAGTTAGAAAGAGTTTTCTTTCTTCTTCAATCTTTTGGCAGAGTTTGAGAAGGATTTATGTTAATTCTTTAAATATGTGGTTGAATTCATCAGTGGAGACATCTGGTACTGAGCTTGTCTTTGTTGGGAAGTTTTTGATTACTGATTCAATCTCCTTACTTGTTATATATGTCTAGTCAGATTTTCTATTTCTTCTGGAGTGGGGTTTGGCAGTTTGTTTCTAGGAATTCATTAATTTTATCTAGGTTATCCAATTTGTTAGCATACAACTTTTCATAGCATTCTCTCACAATCCCTTTTATTTCTGTAAAGTCAGTAGTAATGTCCCTATTTTCAGTCCTCTATTTCCTTATCGATCTGCTGTCTGGTTCTTCTGTCCATTAGTGAAAGTGGGGTATTGAAATCTCTAACTATTATTTTAGAATTGTCTGTTTCTCCCTTAAATTCTGTCAATATTAGCTTCATATATTTTGAGGCTTTGTTGTTACATGCATGTAAGTTTATAATTATTATACATTCTTGATAGATTGAACTACAATATAGCTAATGTTTTTGTCTTGTAATCTTTTTTGACTTAAAGTCTATTCTTTCTGATAATAGTATAGCTACTCTAACTCTCTTTTGGTAACTATTTGCATGGAATTTTTCTTTTAATTCTTCTACTGTCAAACTCTTTGTGACTTTATATCAAAACCAAATCTCTTGAAGAGAGCATACAAGTGCATTATGGGGTTTTTTACCCATTCGAGAGTCTCTGCCTCTTAATTGCAGAGTTTAATCCATTTACACTCAAGAAACTTACTGATAAGGACTTACTTCTGTTATTTAGCTATTTATTTTCTGTATGTCTGATATGTTTTTTCAACTTCAATTCTTTCATTACTGCTCTTTATTTTGGTATTTAGTTGATATTTTATAGTATGCCATTTTGATTCATATATGTGTGTGTGTCTGTTATTTTCTTTGTGGTTACCTTGGGGATTACAACTAATATCCTAAAGTTATAAAAACATAGTTTGAATAATATTAACTTAGTTTCAATAGTATACGCTCTGCTCCTATACATCTCCATCACCTTCCTTTTATGTTGTTATTGTGACATATTATATAATTTTACATTGTGTAGTATTAACATACATGTATAATTATTGTTTCATGCATTTAGGTTTTACATCGCATAGTAAAAATAAGGAGTTGCAAATCCAAAGTACAATAACACTGGTTTTAACATTTACCTATGTAGCTACCTTTACCAGTGTTCTTTATTTTTTCATATGACTTTGAGTTACTTTCATTTCAGCCTGAAGAACTCCCTTTAGCATTTCTTGTAAGGTAGATCTAATAGTAGTAAACTCCCTCAGATTTTGTTCCTCTGGAAATGTCTTAATTTCTCCTTTATTTTTGAAAGATAGTTTTTCCAGATATAGAATTCTTGGCTATCTCACTTCTGCCCTTCATAATTTCTGATAAGAAATCAGTTGTGAATCTTACTGAGAACCCCTTATACATAATGAATCTCTTTCTGCTTTCTAAATTCTCTGTCTTTGGAGGATTTGACTATAAAATATCTTGGTGTGGATTTCTTTGAGTTTATACTACTTGGAATTCCTTGAGTTTTGTGGACGTGTATATTCATGCCTTTCACCAAAATTGAGAAGTTTTCAGCCAATATACTGTCAAATATTTTTCCTGCCCCTTTCTGTTCTCTCCTGGGACTCCCATGATGCATGTGTTGGCATGCCTGAAAGTGTTTCCCATGTCCCCAAGGCTCTGTATATTTTTTTCATTCTTCTTCCTCTCTGTGCCTCAGATTGGATAATTTCAATTGCTGAATCTTCAAGTTAGCTTATTGTCTCTTTTGGCAGTTTATATGTGCCACTGAACTCTTCAAGTGAATTTTCATTTCATTTATTGTACTTTTCATCTTCAGAATTTCTATTTGATTTTTATAATTTCTATCTCTTTATTGATATTCCTTGCTTGTTTATATACAGTTCTCCTGATCTTCCTTAGTTCTTCATCCATGGTTTCCTTTAACTCACTGAGCATATTTAAGATGGTTGGGTTATGTCTTTGACTAGTAACTTCAATGCCTAGGCTTCCTCAGAGATGATTTGTATCACAATTCTTTTTTCTTCCTCTGAATGGGCCATACTTTCCTGTTTATTTGTATGCTCTGGAATTGTTTTTGTTGAGAAGTGGACATTGTGAGTATTACGATGGATTAACTCTGGAACTTAGATTCTGCCACTCTTCAGAGATTGCTAATTTTGCTTATTGAGGGCTGCAGTCATCCATGTGGTTACAGAAGTTTCTCTTTCATTATCTCTGCAGTTAGGCAGTGACCTGACAGATATTTACTTAAATGTCTGGATCCAAAAGAAAGAAAAGTATCTCTTTAAATCTTCTTAGGGTAGCCATAGTGAAGCCACTGCTGCCTGAGGGGGCTGAAACAAAAGCAAGCATCTTTACTGGTCCCTCAGGGAACTGCCAGACTGACCAAAATGCACAATCTCCAAAATCTGGAGGACAAAGTCCTTACTGCCTGTTCTGGCATCAGCCAGCTACTTCAGATGTGCAAGCCACTATCCCCACAACCATGGCAGGGCTGAACAAAGGGGGTTGGTAGCTGGTTTACTCATGTCACTATCTTACTGAATTTGAGCAGTCTCTCCCTTCATCAAGCACTCCTCTGGTTACTGGAAGTGTCCGATCAGGTTTGAGAGTTCCAAAATCGTTGATTATGAGAGTTTTAATGGCTGTTTTAGTGGGGAGACCAAGCCCTGAAACTTCCTTTTTTCCATCATTTTCCATGATATCACTCTCTTCTTTATAAATTTTTCTACATTCACTGATGTGACAGTAAAAATCCACCCAAGATATACAACTAGGTTCATTTTCACAAGAGAGCATTTTCAGAAGAAAGGCAGCCAATGGCTACTGAACCATTTTTAAAGAGAAAAAGTGCTATCTAGAAACTCAAGAACCATTGTGCTAGGATTTGAAATGTGTCCTTGCCATTGCTAACTGCTGTCACGTGGTTTTACTTCTCTAATCCTTCTCTTACTATCTATAGGCCAAGGACTTGGAAAAAGATCCACTCCTCCAGTAGACAGAAGGTTTGTGTTTTGTTTTTAAATATCTTTATTCCTATTTGATACAATTTAAATGTAAATTTTATTAACAATAAGATTTATCTATCTCAAAAGGTTACAACTGCTATTCCATTTATATAACATTCTGAAAGTAACAAAATTATACACATGCAGAACAGATTAGTGGCTGCCAGGGTTTAGTGGCTGGGATCTAGGTGGAAGGTTTGCAGCTATGGAAAATGCAACACAAGGAATCTTCACTGTGAAAGAACAGTTCTGTATCTTGACTGTAATGACAGTTACATGAATCTATAAATGTGGTACAATTGCATAGAACTAAATGCACACATGCACATAAATCAGCACATGTAAAATTAGTGGAATCTGAGTAAGATCAGTAGGTATCAATTTCTTGGTTGTTATATTATACCGTAGCTATACAAGATATAGTTACCATTGGGGGAAACTGGGTGAAGGTGTACACAAGTAATAGTACCTCTCTGTACTATTACTTGCAACTACATGTGAATCTAAAATTTCAAAATAAAAAGTTAAAAAAATGTTTGTGACTTAAATGTCAGATATTATTTGGTGTGAAAAAGAACTGTCCTGGGAGTGAGAAGACTCTGTTCCATATTTGGCCCTAAGTTACTCAAGCTTTCTGACTCTCATCTGTAAAACGAACTACTTCATAATACTGTTGAAAAGACCATATAAAGAATATATTTCAAATCACTGTGAAAATTGAGATATGTAAGTGGTATTATTTTGAGATTTTTGACATAACAGTAGCATTTGCCATTTACTGAGTGTTTTTATGTGCTGAGTATATTACAAGATCTTCTAATAACCCCCATTTTCTATTAACTTAATCTTCTTGATAACCTTATGTGCTTGTATGGATGTCCTTATCCATATAACTATTCCTTTTTGACAGAGAACACTTAAAAATTCAGAGCAATTATGTAACTTTCATAAGGTCATCCATTTAATAAAAGAGTCACCATTTATTGAATGCTTACTATATGATAGGTACCTATTTAACATAATATCATTTTATTTAATGCTATGAAGCAAGTATTATAAATTTCTAGTTTAGATAATAAGATCTTAATCAAGATGTGTACACACATCTTGTACACACATCTAGTAAGCAGCAGACCTGAATTTGAATCTAGGTCTGTCATACAAACTATCATAGTAGTTATGTACTTACAGATAGCTTATAAGATTGGCATATAAGATGCAATGTTTATAACACCATTTTGATGCTAAGTCTACAAGGATATTAGTTTTCTTCCAAAAATTTTCTCCTTTAAAGCTTACCTTAACGACTCTACTCCAGAAATTTCTTATATTCCTTCGTTTTCTCTTACTTCTTAAAAAGGAGACTTTTAATTAAGCTTATTAATTCATTTCCTTTACCTCCCTACTATCCAGGAAAGACCTTAGAAAAATCCAGGCTTTTCTAATGATGCATGTTTACTATTTGCCATGGTCTTCTTATCTCTTTATTTCCTTTGATCCTGCTCTTAAAAATTTTTTCTTTTTTTTTTTTTGAGGAAGATTAGCCCTGAGCTAACATCTGCTGCCAATCCTCCTCTTTTTGCTGAGGAAGACTGGCCCTGAGCTAACATCCATGCCCATCTTCCTCTACTTTATACGTGGGATGCCTGCCACAGCAGGGCTTGCCGAGTGGTGCCATGTCCACACCCGGGACCCGAACTGGCAAACCCTGGCTGCTGAAGCAGAATGTGTGCACTTAACCACTGTACCACTGGGCCGGCCCCCAAAAATTATTTTCAATTGAAATAAAAAATGGAAATCCCTAACAGAATATAAGCTCCTTGACGGGTTACATTTTTCATATAATGACAACGTCTCACTTTTTTTCCAGTTTTATTCATATAATTGACATATATCACTGTATAAGTTTAAGGTGTACGGCATAATTGTTTGACTTACATATATTGAAATGATAACCACAATAAATTTAGTTGACATCCATCATCTCATACAGATACAATAAAAAGAAAAAGT
Organism: Equus asinus; assembly: GCF_041296235.1. NCBI lineage: Eukaryota > Metazoa > Chordata > Mammalia > Perissodactyla > Equidae > Equus > Equus asinus. The sequence goes on from NC_091817.1 coordinate 36,158,597, forward strand.
AAAAAAAGAAAAAAATTCTTTTCCTTGTGATGAGAAGTCTTAGAATTTATTCTCTTACTTTTCATATATATTATACAGCAGTATTAACTAGAGTCATCATAATGTACATTACATCCCTACTACTTATTTATCTGGTAACTGGAAGTTTCTACCTTTTAACTACCTTTCTCCAATTTCCCCTTCCTCCACCCTCTCCCTCTGGTAACAAATCTGATCTCTTTTTCTGTGAGTTCAGGTTTCTTTTTCCTAGATTCCACATATAAGTGAGATCATATAGTATTTGTCTTTCTCTGTCTGACTTATTTCACTTAGCATACGGCCCTCAAAGTTCATCCATGTTGTTGCAAATGGTATGATTTCCTCATTTTTATGTTGGAATAACATTCCGTTGAATATATACCATAGCTTCTTTATCCATTCATCCATCCATGGACACTTACGTTGTTTCCATGTCTTTGCTATTGTAAATAATGCTGCTATAAACATGTGGGTGCAAATATCTTCTTCTCTCTCACTTTTTTAGCTTCACAGTGTATTGTATGCTTAATCATCCCTGCTTAGATCTTCTTGCCATCAACTTATTTTTCAACCCACAGTAACCACAAAATTCTATGAAACTTCCTCTATGAAAGAGTACCTGATAGATGTTAAATCCAGAAGTCTCCCCATGTCCACCCCACAACCCTTGTAGTTCTCATTCACACTAGGTGATGGAAACAGTCTTTGCTTGAGACTCTTGTTTTTTGTTTTTTTCCAGGTTTTCTTCCCACCTTCTATTTCATGTGCTGCCTCCTTCATTTCAAGATCTCTAAAGGGAGAAATACCCTCTCAATTTTCTCCATAACTCTCTTCTTTTTCCTTGATTTCTGTCTTAGAAATCTTTATTATCACAAAGGTTTTCCAATTTTTTCTTCACTCTCTACCTCTTTCACAGGCTCTTACACTGCATTTCTTCTTGCTGAATAGCTTCATGGATGAAACTTATTTCCCTCTAAACCAAATACTCAGTGTCTTTTAATGGCTTCTTATTCTCACTCTCTCTCAAGGTTTACTCTTTAGAATTATTTTTCAATCTTCCCTCTTCCTCACTTAAAATGGTCAACAGATCAGTGTGTTCTTAAACTGAAATGGATTTAAAAACCTTAATCAAAATCACGAGGGAAGACTGTTTAAAAAACGCAGATTCATGTGCTTCACGCTGGACTAACTAAACAGGATTTCACAGACAGAGCCCACCAACCTGCTTTTTAAATAAACACTCCATGTAAGTCTTAGGCACACCATGTTTTGGGAACTAGTACATTATATCAAGTTTCATCTAATTCTGTAGATTCTACCTTTTCGATGTTTCTCATCCATTTCTCTCCTTTCCTATGACCTCTATACTAGTTTAGGGCTGCTTCATCTCTTAGCTGGACATCTGTAATAGGATTTCCTTGCCTCTAGGATCTTTTCCACTCTAATTCATCCTACACACTGGGGTCTTATTAATCTTACTAAATCACAGCTCTGCTCATTTAATGTGGCAAGAATTTATTGAGAGCATACTATATACTAGGTGCTCTAGGGCAGAAGGTTCCAAATGAGGCTGATAATCAGAATCATTAAGTGGGAGAAACATTTTCAAAATAAGAGATTCTCTACTACCCCTCCAGGCCTACTAAATTAGAATCTCCAGAGCTAGAGTTGAGAAAAGTCTATTTTTAAAAAGTTCCCCGGGTAACTCATACTTTTGGGCAACACTAGACTGGAGCATATAAAGACTAAGTCATTCTTGTGTATTTCAGCATGTACTGAGGCAGATATGAACATATGCAAATAACTACCATATAACACACTGATTAATGCTATATTAGAAGTACCAGGTGCCATGGGAAACATTAATTTTAACTGCATTAAATACCTTAGTAACACACCCAGCTGTAAGAAATCTTTTCATCCTCTAATTTCTTACAGCACTTTACTTATAATTCTCTTCTGGTCTCACTTTTATCTTGCACTATAATTATTTTTGTGTACGTCTCATTTCCTCTACACTTATACTTGAGGACAGAGCCTTGTACTTATCAGGGGACATAAGCTGACAAGGAATTTTTTTCAGAGTTCTAATTTATTTACAGGATAAAGCTGTACCAAAAAATACTTAATTATGCATAGTTATACACAATAAATTATCTCAAAAATAGGATGTCCTTGTAACTCTTGGATATAAGTGGCCAAATTTATGGATTTTAATTACAATATAGCACTTAGTACAGTTTCTTTAACGCAGCAGGTACTCAATAAAAAAGTTATGTGTGAACCAATGGGTCTGGGGATAATGTCTTTGGATATGCTAAAACATACTTAATATGTCTAGTATCCACCATAAGAGATTATCAATTCCAAATGAAATAATATGCTGGTGGTTTTTGCAAACCAATGCCCTGTGAGCCAAAACCACTCAACTGTTCGTTTTGTTTGGATGGCTCAATATTGTTTTGGTGGGGTGTGTGTTTTGTTTTGTTTACAAATTTTAAGTTGAATGTCTTTTGTCTGGGCAAATATTCCCTGATTTACCCCAGGCTCTACCACTCCCTATTATCTTACATTAATCAGATTTACACATTTATGTTATATATAGGTTTAAAGATGAGAGTTCTAATGGTGACAGATAACTGTTCTGAATCATTTCTGCGTTTTGAGTGTTGACTATTGTTATGGGCTGAACTGTGCACTGCCCCGCCCCCTCCATTCATATGTTGAAGTCTTAACCTGGCCTAGCACCTCAGAATGCAACTATATTTAGAGATAAGGTCTTTAAAGAGGTAATTAAGTTAAAATGAGGTCTTTTGGATGGGTCCTAAACCAGTATAAGTGGTATCCTTATAAGAAGAAATTTGGACATAGATGCATACATGCATGTAGGAAAGACCATGTGAAGACAAAGGCAGGACATGTCTATCTACAAGCCAAGGAGAAAGGCCTCAGAATGAAATCAACCCTGCTGACACCTTGATCTCAAATTTCTGTTGTTTAAGCCACGCTGTCTGTGGTATTTTGTTACAGCAGCCCCAACAAACTAATACACCTACCAACTATATTTAACATTAATCTTAACTTAGGCTTTTTTACATCAAAATTATGTTTACCATGTTCCAGTCACTCTGCCAGCTAACAGTGGTGAATATAATTCTAAGATCCTTCGAATCTGGTAGATGAGGCAAACTATATGTAAGATACATTCATCAACATAAATGATAAGGAAGATTACAAGGCCTAAAGCAAAAATGCTTTAGAGAGTGTATCTATAATTCTGTAGGTTTTTCAGGAGAGAGAGTTTTGACTATGAGCTATATCTCAAAAAATTCAGAATTTGACCTGGTTCTGGAAGAGTAAGTAAGATTCAACTAAGCAGAGGAGAGAGGACACCTAGGGGAGAGGAACAGAGGATACAAAATCAAAAAATGTCTGCTACTAGGGGGAACATTCTTTTTCCCAAGTACATCTAACTTAGGTTCAAGTCTCCTTTCTCTGCTTTCTAAATCCTAAAATCACCATATATTGTTAAATTAATGACAGAAGTTCTTGTAAAATTTAGGCATTTTTTCCTTGCCAGACAAATAACAGTCCAACTGACTTTGTTCAGTACAATACTGACATCCCAAGGATGCTCTGGTTCATCTCTGAGGCCTCTTGGGCTTCTGCTGAAGGTTTGATTTTCAAATGGTCTATGAAGGCAGTAAGCAGCTTGTGGCACATTCTCTTGAAATCCTGGCCATTTTTTGATCTCTTGCCTATCTATCAACTCTCATCACATTATATGGCTCCACAATGCAGGTGGCCTGTGTTTTCTTAAGTGCCTCTTCTTCTGAAGAATGTATTACTCAGGTCATTAATGTTTCATACCTAAGTATTCTAATGTATTTAATTTTTTATTTAATGAAATTTCTAACCTTCAGGCTGAGGAAGTTATTCAGAATGTTTCATCCAAGCTGCTGGAAAAGTGCTCATTAGCAGGGAGTTTTGAAGACGGAATTTTAAGAAAGGGGTTGGCAGCAACTTAAACACATAGATCTAAGCTTTCATAAATGCTTCCCTGCCTTAACTCTAATGGAAGAAATTCCTCCTGATAAGCAGATAAGTTCTGCTGAAGTTTTCTTTTAGATTTTGGTGACAAGAATTTAACGATGACTTTTGTGGTTTGTTAAAAGATGTGTTTTAAAGCAGTAAGACTTCTTAAAAAAGAATTATCTGTCTGTAGAAAGCCTTATTTCTCCTCTATCATTTCAATGATGTTTATTTTCTTTCATGAGATAGATTTATGTGAGACCATCATCATCAAATGAGATACACGTTGAACCAAAGGAGCCATGTTTAGCGGCCGGTTTCAACTATTTGAGATTAAAATAATTCTCTTTAAGAAAGGAGGAGACTCAGCTGAATTAGGTTGATTCTTGAAATGGTCTGGGCTCAAAAAGCACCTGCTGCCTTACCATCTGCCTTTAGATTTATGGGACAGTAAGAATTCGTCAGACGAGCTTTGAGACTGTTACAGAAAATTTAAAAACTCAGGTCTTTGCCCGTTACCTGGCTCAGATGGAATCTGGGCATCAGAAAGAACCAGAATTTATAATTTAAATGGAACTTAAAATGAACCCAATGTTTAAAGGGTACAAAATGTGTACAATGAGGTAGAAATTTCCAAATTTTCTCCCTTTCCTTTTTCAGCATCCGCTCGTCGTGTGACAAAGGGGGCTCAGTTTCCGTTACTCCCCTATAGACCGAGGGGGTGGTGGTACCACAAGCTTACCTTAGGGAAACAACTTGACTTTATAACTGGACAGGAAAAGCGTTTGGTGAGAGAGGAGGATAAAGGAAACGGAGGCCGGCGGCGTGACCCTAGCACAGACCCACGGTGGCTCTTGAGGAAACGGCCTCAGCCAGAAACCTACCGGTCTACCAACCAGAGGCGCTTTTCCCGCGGAGTCTCGCCTTCCGGCCGGAAGTCACCTCAACCTGCCCTCCCGGAAGCCGTCGTCATGGCAACACCGCATCGTCCCACCCTCATCCCTTTGCCACGCCCACCGGCTTGTACGTCTGGGGCCCGCCGGGCTTCGATTGGTCCGTCTGGCTCTTACTCTGAGAGACGTTCGGGCCCGCGAGGCTCTGGACTCACGTTTGAATTTGTGGCGCGTAGTGTCCGAGGTGCGGAGTGGAGCTGGGCGTCTTGCTGGAGTCAGCAACTGGGCGGTGAGAGACCCTGAGCGGAGAATGACCAGAGGGTCGGCCGGCGCTGGAGGGGCCCCGAGTCCAACAGGCCTCCTCGGAATGCGGCACTTCCACCGCGCTGCTTCCCTCGCCTGAGGCAGGTCCTCTGCTCGCCTCCTCGCAGCCTCTAGATTCTTCCCTCGCGCCGTTTTCCTCGCGTCTGAGAGACTGTGCGCCCGCCCGCTTCTGTCACCCCCGAAGGAAGGCTGCTCCTAACGCTACCTTCCGGGGTCTCTCCGCTTCCATCCCTCCCCAGAAGCAGCCCTCCAGCGCTGACGTGTTTACGTCTCCCCCCACTATCCTGCGCCCCCCCATCTCTGTCATAATTACAGCCTCCTTCCATCACCAACACTCTCAGAAACTTTCTCCCTGCCTCTGACTGTGGAAAAATGTCTCCTGAGCAACCTGGTGAGCGTCCCACACCTCAGAGTCCAGAACGTTCCTCATCAAGAAAGAGGGTGCTGCGGTCCTCCCCTTCCCGCCTGGGACGTAGCGAGGGCACGTGGAAAGCAGCGCGTGAAAGCGCTTTGCAAAGCGGTACGGAAATGTAAGTTACTTGTTGCAGTTGCTGACTCTGGATGATGGTGGATTCATCTCGAAAACATGATTATTTTATTCTTGGTCAGACTCTGTTGATATAGAGAAGTTTCGTCTTGGGGTTATGACTGCTGTCCAGATCTTAAAGCAAGAAAGCCGGTAGGTCTGTTGGAGTACAAACTGAGGCTTGATCGGAAACGTAAAAGCGACCGTGGATTGAAACCTTCTCTTCACTAACCTTTAGCTTCTCTATCTATTATAATACGACTTTCCTCCCACTCCCCAACGTATTCAATTTCAAATTGAGATTCAGGACCATTTCAGGAGTTTTACAGTATAATTGGGCAGCTTTCCGTTACCCCTCTGTCCATGACTACAAAAATCCTCTTTTCTTTCCAATTTGATAATTTAACTTGATTTTATATATGTCCAGCCTCTAGAACAGATTCTTAACTTTTTGGGGAGTCGCGGTCCCCTTCAAGAACCAAGAAAAACCTTAGAGCTTTTGTATAGAATATGACACAATCACACACAAATTTTCTATCAATATCAGGGAGTTTTAGAGACCACTTTGAAGTATGAATATTCGTAGAACCCTAGTTCAGTTCTAGAGATTTATTTCTATTTTCTGGAAAGCAGAAATAGTTAAGTGCAAAACCAGCTAAGTGTTTTACTTTTAAAAAAATGGCCATGTCGTTCAACTTCTGAGTCGCTTTAAGACTTGGAGTTCTGAAAGAAGTGGGGGGTGAGAAGGCTGAAGTAGTTGTGTTAGCAGCAAAACTTTCAAATGTGCACTGGTTTAAGAATTTTAGAAGTCTCTGAAATGCAAAAGTTATGGGAAGATCGTTCACAGATATGAGCACATAGGCACACAAGAAATAGGTTGGCAAGATTTTGTATTCTGAGTCTTTTTAAATTAACATAAAAAGTAGGAAAATTCTTGCTCAACATGAGAGTTAAAATAATTTATGTGCCCTAATTTTTTGGATGTTTTAAATTAAAATAGTTTTTATTGTGAAATTCTACCAGCATGTTCTGAATATAATCTCCTACGTCATCTTCTGAACTATTTCGAGCATCATTTTTTCACACTAGAACTGCAGTTCACCTGGAACTTAGTTTTCTGTATGATGTGAAGAATGGTTTTAACCAACTTTTTTTTTTCATTGTTCTGTTGCTGTTTGGAGAACCATGGCCCATGGGCCAAATCTGGCCCACCATCTGTTTTTGTAAATGAAGTTCCAGTGGAACACAGCCACATCCATTTGTTTACTTATCTGTGGCTGCTTTTGTGCTACAACGTCAGAGCTGAGGCGTTGTGACAGACTATATGGGCCTCAAAGCCTAAGATAGTACTGTCTGGCCCTTTACAGAAAAAGTTCCCCATCCCCTGGAATAGGACATACTTTCCCCGCTGAATGTATGTCATGTTTGTCCCATATAGTTTCAATCTGTTTGCCTTTGCTTTTGAGCTCTCCAGCCCATCTCCTTTGTCTAGCCCTGAACATATAACATGGTGTTTTAATTGTGTTAGCTCTGAAATAAGACTATTTCCAATAGGTTAAACTGTTGCCTCTAACCCCCATACCAAGTTGTTCTTTTGCTTTAGTTATTCTTGACCCTTAGATCCTCCATATGAACTTCACGATCAGTTTATTAAATACTAAGAGAAATCTTTTTGGGGTTTCCATAGGAATTGCATTGAATATACAGATTAATTTGGGAAAAATTAACTTTACAATATTCATTCTTTCCATCCATGAACATAGTATATCCTGATTGTTCTCATGTCTTTTAATGTGATTTTATAACTGTTTCCTTTAGAGTCATAAGGGAGATTGGTCTTTGGTTTTGCGTTCTTGTGTTTGTCTGGTTTTAGAATTAGGGCCATGCTAACTGACATCTTTCAATGATGTGTTATATTCTCCTAGATTTCTTGAAAGAATTTGTATAGGATGGTATTATTTCTTTGTTAAATGTTTGATAGAATACACCAGTGTATCCATCTAGGCCTGGCATTTTCTTTGTGAGGAAGTTTTAATGAAATTAAGAAAAAGAGAGTAAATTCTATTTGCCTACATCTTACCTACATCTGGCACTCTATTTCTTCTTGTAGATCCAAGTTTTCATCATTTTTCTTCAATCTGAAGAACTTCCTTTAACATTGCTTATAGTGTGGCTTGTTGGTGATGGATTCTGTTAGTGTTTATTTGGTTGAAAATGTTTTTATTTAACTTTCATTTTTGAAAGATTTATTTTTAAACTGGATATGCAATTCAGGTTGACTTTTTTTTTTTTTTTGGCTGAGGAAGATTAGCCCTGTTCTAACAGCTGTTGCCAGACTTCCTCCTTTTTTTAGCTTGAGGAACATTAGCCCTGAGCTAACGTCTGTGCCAGTCTTCCTCCACTTTATATGTGGGTCGCCGCCACAGCATGGCTGATGAGTCTTGTAGGTCCATTCCCAGGATCCAGACCTGCGAACCTGGGCCACCAAAGCCGAGTGCACCAAGCTCAACCACTATGCCACATGGCTGGCCCCAGAGATTGACTGTTTTTTCAGCACTTTAATATTCTTTTGTCATCTGGCTTGTGTTATTTTTAGTTAGATATTTGGAGTCGTTCTTATCTTTGTTCTCCTGTGTGTAATGTGGTGTTTTTCTTCTGGCTGGTTTTTTTTTTCCTAAAGTCAGTTTTATTGAGGCATAATTTACATATGGTAAAATTCACTCTTTTTAGGAATATGGTTCTATGAGTTTTGACAAGTATACACAGTTGTGAACTATTACTGTAGTCAAGATATAGAATATTTCTATAAATCTGTAAAGTTCCTTCATGCTCCTCTGTCATTAGTTCTCAGCTGCTGGCAATCACTGCTCTGATATCTGCCGCTATAGGTTTGCATTTTGAGAACATCATGGTAATCAAATCCTGTAGTATGCAGCCTTTTGCATCTCACTTCTTTCACTTATAATGCATTTAAGATTCATCCATGTTATTTCATGTATCAGTAGTTTATCCCTTTTTATGTGTGAATAGTATTCCATTACCTATATGTACCACAATTTCTTTATCAATTCACCAGTTAATGGACATTTCAGTTGTTTACAGCTTTTGGCTATTAATAATAATAAAGCTGCTAAGGTCTTTGTGTGGTCATAGATTTTTATTTTTGCTGAGTGAAGACCTACAAGTGAAGCTGCTAGATTGTATGGTAGGTGTATGTTTAACTTCATAAAATACTGCCAAACTTTTTTTCAAAGTGGTTATTCCATTTGTTTTCCTACTAGCAGCATATGACAGTTCTAGTCATTCTACATTCACATTGGCTTTTGGTGTTGTTAGTAGTTTAAAATTTATCTATTCCAGTAAGTGTGTATTGATGTCTCATTGTAATTTTAATTGCATTTCTCTGATGACTAATGATATAGAGAATCTTTCATGTGCTTATTTGCTGTTTATCTTCTTTGGTGAAGCATCTATTAACATCTTTTGCCTATTTTTTTGACAACTTTATTGAGGCATAATTGACATACAAAAAATTGCTTCTGTTTAAATCATAAACTTTGATAAGTTTTGACATATGTATACACCCATGAAATCATCACAATCAAATTAAGGTACATGCTATAACATGGATGAACCTTGAAAACGTTATGCTAAGTGAAAGAAGTCAGTCTCAAAAGGTCACATATTTATGAGTCTGTTAATATAAAATGTCCAGAATAGGCAAATCCATAGAGACAGAATGTAGATTAGTGGTTGACGGGGACTGGGACAGGGGAGAATGGAGAGTGGGTATGGAGTTTCATTTTGGGATAATGAAAATGTTCTGGAATTAGATACTTGTGATGGCTGCATAGTTTTGTGACTATTCCAAAAACTACTGAATTGTACACTTTATAGGTGAGAATTTTATAGTATGTGAATTATATCTCAGTGAAGCTGTTTAAAAAAAAGGAAGAGGGGGCCGGCCCAGTGGCATAATGGTTAAGTATGTGCACTCTGCTTTGGCAGCCTGGAGTTTGCTGGTTCAGATCCTGGGCATCTACGTAGAGCCACTCATCAAGCCATGCTGTGACAGGTGTCCCACATATAAAGTAGAGGAAGATGGGCACAGATGTTAGCTCAGGGCCAATCTTCCTCAGCAAAAAAAGAGGAGGATTGGTGGCAGATGTTAGCTCAGAGCTAATCTTCCTCAAAAAAAAAAGAAAAAAAAGGGAAGAAACCCACTGGTTGTGATCTACTAACGGATTGTTCAAACTGCATTGTTTACAATTGCCAAACATGGATGCTAACTCAGTCGTCCAGGGGTTGATGCCCTGAATGTTTCTTCCCAATCAGTGGAAGAATAATTATAAAAATGGTTGTTTACTTGCAGAATAAAAAAGTGAAGAAGGTATTAAAATAGTGCCAATCAGTGGAAGAATAATTATAAAAATGGTTGTTTACTTGCAGAATAAAAAGGTGAAGAAGGTATTAAAATAATGAAGCAGAGACATATGTATCAATATGATAAATCTCACATAGTTTGAGCAAAAAAAAAATATTGCTGACAAATCTATAATAGGTATAATACAGAATTAAAGTTTAAGAATATATAGAACACCATATAATTTAGTAAAAGTATAAAAATGCATGGGGATCATAAACAACATCTTCCAGAGAGTAATTAGTTGTGGAGATAACTTGTAGTATGTATTTTTAGGGGGAAAGAGAGGAAGAATGTTATTAAGGAAGACTTCCTAGAGTGCTTAAACTATATTTGGTAATGTGTCATTTCTTAAGGTGTGTGATAGATATACAAGCGTTAGTTTTATTTGATTTTGATTTTTAGAATATTTCAAATAATTTTTATAAGAAAACATAAAGAACAGAACAAAAGGGAGGTAGAACCTAGAGGGGATAAATAAGCTAAATTTTTTTTACTTACAAAAGAGTAGCAATATCAAATGTGGAATTGAGGAGTGATGAAAACCTATTGAGAAAAGGATGTTGGGGGAGGACTGATTTGCATACATGAAGTCATAATCATATAACTTCTTTTAAAGAAGTTGTGGTTTCCTTTGGGAATACTGCACCCAGCAAAAATGTAAAGCATGATGACCTGGAAGCAATTTCACTAATGCATATTTTGCAAAGTGGTACTACCCTGAGAAGTCAAATCAATGCCTTCTCGGAGATTTCTGAAACGATATCAAATAGTCTCAGAGGGAGAAAAACATAAGAATGTGGGGTGTGAGGAAAAGCCATAAGGAGATCTTTCTTATATGGCATAGGAGCTCAGTTAAAAGGTAATCACCTAGTCAGGAGGTCCCCTGAGAAACAGATTACACTGCTGAAACAAGAGGATACTTGAATGATTTCTAGTTTATTAATGTCAGACCCCATTCTGGTATCAGGGAGTTATTAAGATTTGATTTCTGTCCTCAAGGAGGACAGGAATTTATTCTAAATATACCGTTAAGCCTGTTACCTGGGAAGAGAAATTTTTCTAAAGAGAAGGCTTTTAGGAGCTATGAGTTCATAGGGCTAGGGTCATTTAAAAAGCACTATTTACAGGAATATACAAGGGAAACAGGAGGACCAAGAGACTGCCAGAAAACCAGACCTGCAGAATGTGGACAGAGATTATAAGAACTTTGTACAACTTCTTAAATTTAGAGACGCTTTCAGTCTTGGGTTGAATTGTGTCCCCCAGATAGATATGGTCAAGTCATAACCCCGAGTATTTGTGAACGTGATTTTATCTGGAAATAAGGTCTTTGCAGATGTAATCCAAGTTAAGATGCAGCCCACTCTAATCCCTTGACTGGTGTCTTTCTAAGAGAAAGGAGAAAGAGATTTAGATACAGAGACACAGAGAGCGGACACACACTGAGAGAAGATGCTATCTGATGATAGAGGCAGAGATTGGAGTCACACAGCTGCATGTCAAAGAACACCAAGGATTGCCAGCAATCACCAGAAGCTAGGAAGAGGGAAGGAGGGATCCTTTTCTTGACTCTTTAGAGGGAGCATGGCCCTACCACTACCTTGATTTCAGATTTCTAGTCTCCAGAATTGTGAGAGAATAAATTTCTGTTGTTTGTGTGATAATTTGTCACTGCTGTCCTAGGAAGTAAGTACATTCTACATCTTCATTATTTTTGCTAGGCACTACCTAGTTCCCTACAGCAATTAGCAATAAAATGCTCAAAATGAAAATGACTGCTAGCCTTGCTTGGTGGGACATAAATTAAAAACACACACACACACTGTGGAATATGTGTCCTATTCTGCAGTCAATCCTGAAGGAAGAAAATGCCCCAAGAGTTGGTGACAGCGTTAAGGAAGAAAGGAATAAACAAAACAAAACCCTAAGACCTGTTTCTGTGGTAGTGGTAGTGTAGAGCCAGCCTATCACAGGCATACCCTATAGAGGTCTCATTTGTTTCTATGTGGGATCCTCAAGATTCCTTAGAGTGGCTTATTCTAGGTATTTGACCTTACTCTCGAAAGCAGTTATCATTGCTAGGATATCCTCTCAAAAGAGATTACCATTGCTGGGAAAAAATAGTAAGTGGGAATAATAATAATAGTAGCATTTATTTGGCTCTCCGAGAAATGGAATCTTAAACCAACCAATGAGGAATCACCTGATCAGCATTAGTTTGGTAATCTGCCTGATAGACCCCTGCCATCCCCTAAAGGAAAGTAGCTTTGCAATAACCAACCCACTCTTTTGCCTAGTATAGCTTTCTTGTTCCTATTCCCTATGAAAGTCTTCCTTTTTGTACAGCTCCTTGGAGTTCCTTTTTCTCTACTGGATTGGATGCTACCCAAATAGAGTCGACTTTTGCTCAAATAAACACAAAATTTTTAGTATGCCTCAGTTTATCTAACAATATATATTATATGAAAGGAAAATCCCCAGGGTCCAGAAACAATTAAGGTGCTGGGAAAAAAAAAAGAGCAGTAAGCCTATAGACTATATCCATTCACCTACTGAAGGGCATCTTGGTTCTTTCCAAGTTTTGGCAGTTATGAGTAAAGCTGCTTAAGTTTCAATTCTTTTGGGTAAATAGTGTGGAGTGCAATTGCTGGATTGTTTGGTAAGGGTATGTTTAGTTTTGTAAAAAAAAAAATGCCAGCTGTCTTCCAAAGTGGCTGTACCATTTTGCATTTCCACTAGCAGTGAATGAGACTTCCTATTGTTCCGCATCCTTACCAGCATTTAGTATTATCAGTGTTTGGATTTTTGGCCATTCTAGTAGATTTGTAGTAGTATCTCATTGTTTTAATGTGCAGTTCCCTAATGTGTTATGATATTGAACATCTTCTCATATGCTTTTTTGCCATTTGTATATATTCTTTAATGGGGTATCTGTTCAGATCTTTTGCCCTTTTTTTAATTGAGTTGTTCATTTTCTTATTGTTGAGTTTTAAGAGTTATGTTTAGGAGTTATATCCAACAATTATCTCTGGTTGGATTTGGCGAATGCTCTCAGGTGAAAATGCTTTTTGTACTGGTGAGTTCTGAGTAAGGTCAAATAATGACAGCTTTACATGCAGAGTCTTTTACATCCAATAATGACCTTTCTCTGGGAATGGGGCTTTGAGAGTTTCAACTTCTTGGACTGCCAGTTGTGGTTGTGGCTGTTATTTTTCAAGACTCCCCTGGAGCTGGGGATGAGCAATTGGGCATAGGGCAAATCAAAAAGCCACAGAGTTCATTGTTCTTGTGGAAATTCTGTTGTTTTTCTTGAATAATCATTCCCTGGATTGCTGCAAGCCTTTGGTTAATTTCTAGTATTCTGAAAAAGTTGATTTGGACAGTTTTGGTTGGTATTCTTACTCCTTTTATGGAAAGAGGAAGATTTTCAGAGGTCTTAACTCTGAGATTTTTGGTGATGTCCACTGTCTTTTTTGTGAACATAAAATGTATAAGTTAGTGCTGTGGGATCTGTAGAACAGGGCAAAAAGATCTCAATTAATTGGCCAGGGAAGGTAATATGCTATAAGCATATCATGTCAGTTTATAATTTTATAGATGCTGAATCTAGGTGAGCCAAGCTTTGCTCTGTAAATAATGAGTGGTTAAATCTCATCAGCATATAACATATAGTGCTTTATATCCTTTAAACGTAAATGAGGAATTATTATATAAATAATAATTAATCTAATATTCCCTTCCACCTGAAACTTTTTGTTATCTGGAGTGTCTCTTGATAGAATAGGTATATTTGTTTGTGTTCTCTGAATGTTTTATAAGCAGAGTAATATTTAAGACTAGTGTCATCTTTTCATTTGAATTTCCTGAATGTGTATCAGGAACTTTTCGTTCTTTATTACTACTTTTTTTTCTTTCTAGTTGTTGCTGTACTGGGGGGAGAAGAGAGGAGGATTGATTTGTGAATGATTGTGACTTGGCTGGACAGGCCATATGTAGGTCAAGTTGTTTGAGGGTGACCTGCTAATACTGTGGAAAGACTTCCTTATACTTTTATTTTATTGAGTTTAACTATACATGCAGGGCAAATGGAAGATGTAAATGCAGTTGGTTTTGTGGTGTTTCATTCAATGGGTTGGGCATTTTATATAATAAGTACCTACGCTGAAAATACTGGGGAGAGGGTTTTAAAATGTCTGCCTTCCACCATCTGTGAATTTTGGATAAAACTAGAATGTATATGGTGATGGATGGTAATTAGAATTTGGATGGTGAACATGATATAATCTACATGAATTATAATGATGTACACCTGAAATTTATATAATGTTATAAATCAGTTACCTCAATAAAAAAAGAAAACTAGAATGTAGTTAATTGTTTACAATTCTAGATCCATTTTGCCCTACTGTATGTGACTGAGTTATATTGAAATCTAAAAATTAAAATGCCGGTTTGTTTTAGCTTGAGGATATATTGCGAGGTCCGAAACATGTTTCATGGTTGTAGTTAAATCTCCTAGATTTATATGATCTGAATTGGGAGAATGGGTGGTGGATTGGTATTTGAATAGTTTTCTTCCATCTGGTGTTACTCTTGTTATACTAGTAACTATGTTAATAAGTAGGACTTGATAAAATGTAGGCCAATCAAACTTTGCAAAGAATAAACTGTCATATGTGACTTAGCTTTTTTTTTTAGCCATCTATGTTTGATGCAGATCACATACTTTGTAAATTTGAAGCTCTAGGACAAGTGGCAGGAAAACAGAATTTTGATATTGTGTGTTGGTTGCTGGTAGCTGTGTTTAGAAGGCATGACAAGAAAGAAGAGCTCAGAAAAGTCATTTTTGAAAACAAGCATCAAAGGGAATTAAAAGGGACAATAATGTTGGGAGGTGCAATTGTTTTTTAATCCTAACTTCTACAAGATAAAATTCATAAAGGCTTTGAGTGACAAAGGCCAGTTAAAACTCTTAGCAAGTATCAAGTCAAGAACACAACCTTGACACCCATTGATAAAACCTCAGAATTTATCAAGATATCTCAGAGTGAAGTTCAACTATTGGTATGGTTTTTAAAATGTCTTTCAATTGAACAGAATATCTAGGAAAAGAATCTCTTCCTCTGATCCTTGATAAACCTAAGATACTCATAATTGGAAGAGATGGAAGTAAAAGGGTCAGAAAAAAAGAGATGTAGCAAACCTAAGTATGTCTACAAAAGAACTGTGGATGTGGCCGTTGGACTAAGGACCTGGCTGAAATAAAATAGAAAGAAGCCAAGCAAGTTTTTGAGAGAATCATGTATTTTAGCTTAGTAGATACACCACAGTTTCCCAGAATGGTTGCACCAATTTGTACTCTCACAAATAGTCTGTAAGTCAGTCTGATTGACTTATCAGTCAATCAGACGTATAGTACATTAACCAATCTTGTGAGGTTGTAGTAGAGATTTAATTGATATTTCCTTGGTATCTAATGAGGTTGAACATATTTACTTATGTCTTCTGACCATTTGAATTTTTTTTTGATAAAGTGTTCGTAACTTTTTGTTGTTGTTTTGGTTGTTTGACATGCAATAAAGTGTGTCAGGTGCACTAATCTTAAATGTACAGTTCAAAATTTTTTTTTAATTTTCTATATGTACATCCAGATCAAGATACAGAACATTTCCAGCATCCCACGATTCCCTGTGTTCATTCCCAGTTATTACCACCTCCTGTCTTCTCAGAGATAACCACAATTCTCATTATTATCAACATCAGATTTTTTTTCCAATATTGTTTTGTTGTGGTAAAATATATATAACAAAATTTACCATCTTAACCATTTTAAATATACAGTTCATGTTATTAAATGCATTCCTAATGTTCTGCAACCACCACCATCATTCATCTCTATAACTCTTTTCAGCTTGTAAAACTGAAACTCCATACCCATTAAACAATAACTCCCTATTTCCCCCTTCCCCTTCTCCCAGCCCTGGCAACTACCATTCTACTCTCTGCCTCTGATTTTGACTACTCTAAGTACTTCATATAAGTGGAATCACACAGTATTTGTATTTATGTAACTGGCTTATTTCACTTAGCATAATGTCCTTCAGATTCATCGATGTTGTAGCATATTGCAGAATTTCCTTCCTTTTTAAGGATGAATAATATTCCCTTGTAAGTATATACCACATTTTGCTTATCTGTTCATTGGTCACTTTTTGGTTGCTTTCATGTTTTAGTTATTGTGCGTGGGTGTACAAATAATTCTTTCGGACCCTGCTTTCATTTCTTTTGAGTATATACCCAGAAGTGGAATTGCTGGATCATATGGGAATTATATTTTTAGTTTTTTGAAGAACTGCCATATTATTTTCCACAGCACCTGTTCCATTTTATATCTCCAGCAATAGCACACAAGGGTTCTGATTTCTCCACATCCTTGCCAACACTTATTCTTTTCTGGGTTGGTTTGTTTTTTTTTTTGGTAGTAGCTATCCTAATGGATATGAGGTGTTGTCTCATTGTAGTTTTAACTCACATTTCGCTAATGGTTAGTGATGTTGACCATCTTTTTATGTGCTTATTGGCCATTTGTACATTGTCTTTGGAGAAATGTCAATTCAAGTCCTTTGTCCATTTTTGAATCAGGTTGTTTATTCTTTTGTTGTTGCGTTTTGTAAGTTTTCTGTATGTTCTGGATGTTAATTCCTTATCAGATATATGGTTTGCAAATATTTTCTCCCATTCTATGTATAGTGGACAGTGTCTTTGTGGATGGTATCTTCTGATGCACAAAATTTTAAAATTTTTATGAAGTCCAATTTGTATATTTTTTCTTCTGTTATCTGTGCCTTTGGTGTCATATCCAAGAAATCATTGTAAAATCCAATGTCATGAAGCTTTCGCCTATGTTTTCTTCTAAGAGTTTTATATTTTAGGTCTTACATTTAGGTCTTTGGGCCATTTTGAGTTAATTTTTGTATGTGACGTTAGGTAAAAGTCCAATTTCATTCTTTTGCATGTGGATATCCAGTTTTCTCAGCACCATTTATTGAAAGGACTGTCCTTTCCCCATTGATTGGTCTTGGTACCCTTGTCAAAAATCATTTGACCGTACATATATGTGAGGGTATATTTCTGGGCTCTCTATTCTATTCCGTTGGTCTATATGTCTGTTTTTATACCAGTACCTCACTATTTTGGTTATCGTAGCTTTGTGGTAAGTTTTGAAATCAGGAAGTGTAAGTCCTCCAGTATTGTTCTCTTTTTTCAAGATTGTTTTGGCTATTTGAGGTCCCTTGAAATTCACTATGAATTTTAGGATGAGTTTTTCTATTTCTGCACAAAAGATCATTGGGATTTTGATAAGGATTGCATTGAATCTGTAGATTGTTTTGGGTAGTATTGACATCTCAACAATACAGGCATACCTCAGAAATATTGGAAATATTATGGATTCAGCTCCAGACCACCACAAGAAAGCAAATATCACAATAAAGTGAGTCACATGAATATTTTGATTTCCTGTGCGTTAAAAGTTATGTTACACTATACAGTAGTCTATTAAGTGTGCAATAGCATTATATCTAAAAAAAAAAGTACATAGCTTAACTAAAAAATACTTTATTGCTAAAAAATGTTAACCATCTTCTGAGCCTTCAGCAAGTCATAATCTCTTTGCTGATGGAGGGTCTTGGAGAAAATGTAATACCTGGGAAGCACAAGAAAACAAAGTATGCCTGGATTAAGTCTTCCAATGCATGAACAGAGGATATGTTTCCATTTATTTTTAACTTCTTTAATTTCTTTCGGCAATGTTTTGTAGCTTTTGTTGTACAAGTCTTTAACCTTCTTGATTAATTTCTAGGTATTTATTCTTTTTGATGTGTGTCTGTCTGTTTGTATATATCTATGCCTGTGTCTATCTACCTATGAGTAGAATTGCTGGATCATATAGCAGGGATGTGTTTAGCTTTAGTGGAAATTGCCAAACAGTTTTCTAAAGTGGTTGTACCAGTTTACAGTCCCACTATATTGTATAAGAATTTCGGTTGTTCCACATCTTTTCCAACTCTTGGCATTATCTTTTTATTTTCTTCTTTTCCCCCCTGAAAGCCCCAGTACATAGTTGTGTATAATTGTAAGTTGTTCTGGTTCTTCTATATGAGCCATGGTCAGCATGGCTACTGACAGACGAGTAGTGTGGTTCCACGCCCAGGAATCAAATCCAGGCCGCCGAAGCAAAGTGCGCCGAACTTTAACCACTAGACCATCAGGGCTGGCTCTGGCATTGTCTTTAATTTTGACTATGTGGTTTAGTGTGTCACTTTACATTTCCCCTTTTGCTAAAGACTATGCTAGAAAGTTCTAAAATTACCAAGTGGAAGACTCTTTTTATTTTGTTTTTAATTTCTACTTTTACTGTATGATCAGAGAATATTTATATTGTTTCTACTTCATGAAACATATTGAAACTTTCTTTGAGACTTAATATATATAGTCAATTTTTGTGAATATTTCATGTGCACTTGAAAAGGAAATTATTTTTTCTGTTGTGGGAGTTATGGGCTACAGATATTGATATAGCTTGTTTAGTTTACATCTTCCATGTCCTTTTACATTTTTTGTACACTTGTCTTAAACTGAGTTTGGTATGTTGGGTCTTCTATTTGGTTTCTTTCTTGCATCTTTATTTCTCCCTGGTTCTATTTTATCAAAGTAGTTGCTGTATTATTTGGTGCATAGATATTCATAACTATTATATATTTATTTGGAATATTGTCTTTAGATCATAAAATGTTGTGTTTTTGGTGTGTAATGCTTTTTAGCCTTAATTCTATCGTATCTAATATCAGAATTACAGTACCTACTTTCTGATTGTTACCATTTACCTTGAATATCTTTGTATTTTTACCCTTGTATTGTTACCTTTTGACTCATTTTGTTTCACATGAGTTTCTGTAATACATTGTGGAGTTGAATTTTGCTTTGTAAGTTAATTTGAAAGTGTGTTGTTTTAAAAATAGGTAAGTTAAATAGTGTACATTTATTGATATGACTGTGTGTGGTCTCTATTCGGACATATTTTATATATACTTAGTATGTATATTACATTTCCTCTCTTTCAACATGTAATATGTTCCTCACTATACTCCTTTTTTGTATTTTCTTTGCTGTTTTGGATGGTTTGTATTTTTGTTTTAGTGGTTACCTTTATAGTGTTGCTTATAATGCCCTTAATTCCTTCATCCCACTTTTGCTTACCTAGGATTTCATTGTTTGTTTTGTCAGTTTAAAATGACATGCTTTGATTCCTTCCTTCCTTCCTGTGAATCATTACTTTGTATGCTGCTAAGTAGCCTGATGCCAGTTTGATTTTGCTTCCTTTGTAAGCGTTTGCAAAAGATTTTTTTCTTATCTTTAAAGTCTTATTCGGTGTTACGGTACTTTTCAGAATTGAGTGTTTGTTTCAACTCTCCCAGGTTCTTCAAATCCCTTTTTAATATGTAGATTCTTGTCTTCTCTCGTTTCTAGTTATCCTTTTTGTATTATAGTTTTAAATATTATCTCTACAATTTTATGTATGTTGGATCCTCCTTGTCTCTCTTGTATATTAACACTTTCTCCCTGGTTTTATTACTCTCTTTCTTCATTTTGTTTTGTTCCCCCGACTGTTTTCCATGTTGTTGTTCATTGCCCCTTATTATATTTTCATTCAATCCTGTTCTCTCTTAAGTACCTTATAATTCCTCATTTCTAGAATAATTTTTATCTTTTACTTCTCAATTTCTTTTATGAAACTAGTTATCTCTCATATCATATCTCCTGATCTGAAGATTTTTGCCCATTTCTGTTCTGAATTTTTGAATGGTTGATTTGAGCATTTTTAAAAAATATCCATAAATACTTGTTTAGCAATATATAATTCAGGTTGAGATATTGTTATAGTTTTCTCTACCTTATGGTTTCATTTCTTTCCTTTCTTTCTTTCTTTTTAGGAGAGGGGTGTTCATCAGCTGAAGAACATTTTCTGTATTTTTTTTCTTTTAAAGATTAGCCCTGAGCTAACATCTGTTGCCAGTCCTCCTCTTTTTTTTTCTTTTTCCCAAAGCCCCTCAGTACATAGTTGTATATTCTAGTTGTAGATCCTTCTAGTTCTGCTATGTGGGACACTGCCTCAGCTTGGCTTGATGAGTGGTGCTAGATCCGTGCCCAGGATCCTGACTGGTGAACCCCTGGGCTGCCGAAGTGGAGCACATGAACTTATCCACTCAGCCACTCGGCCAGCCCTTATTCTTTTATAATAACTTTTTATAGTTCTTGCCTGCTTTTTTCTGATCAGTTTTGAATATTTTATTTTTATTTTATTTTTGATATTTTTTTTGGAAGAAGATAAGCCTTGAGCTAACATCTGCTGCCAATCCTCCTCTTTTTGCTGAGGAAGACTGGCCCTGAACTAACATCCGTGCCTATTTTCCTCTACACTATATGTGAGACACCTGCCACAACATGGCTTGACATGGTACGTAGATCTGCACCCAGGATCCAATCCTGCGAACCCCAGGCTGCCAAAGCAGAATGTATGAACTTAACCGCTGCACCACTGGGCCAGCCCCTGAATAGTTTATTTTTGTTGACCAGCAATAATAGTTTATATAGAAGGTGGTGAGAGAGGTTTTTTTTCCTTGTTTTTTTTTCTCTCTTGTTTCTTCTTTTTCTTTTCCACCAGTCATTCAAGAAGTAGCATTTGTAAGTTACTCACTGTCCTCTCCCCTAGAAGTAGTGCTTTTCCAAGATTGTCAGTTTGGTTTCTTGCAATTGCAAGCCCCTCCTTTTGATTCCACAGTAACCAGTACTCTAATCTAACAGGTCTTAGACCTATTTTTAAGATTTCTCCACTTTCTGGTGCTTATTTTATCTGTATTTTGTCACCCCTAAGCCCCTGCTTCCCTCTCCTCTTTCCTGTATAGTCTCTATTTATCTCTGCTTCTCCAGCATGGGCTTTAGAAATTGTTGCTGCATTTTAGTGTTCATTTCTCTACTTACATACATTTGAAGTTTATGGTAGTCTTTGTCTCTTAGTTATGCTGTAGATGTGGATTATGAGAGGTTTTTTTTACTCCATTTTTATTTTTAAAGTTTTGTTGAGGTTATATGGAGACATTTGGATTTAGGTGGTTGCCCTTATTTTATGGGAAACTGGAGTCTTTTTCTATTTTCTTGAATATATTAATCAAAGATATTTTAAAGTCCAGGTCCGATAACTACAATACCTATGTCTCCTGTAGGTCTGTTTCTTTTCTTTTTAAAAAAATCTTATTGTGGTTTTGTCTCCTGGTATGCCTAGTAATTGTCAATGGAATGTCAGACACTGGATGTGGTGTTTTGAGTATCTGGATGATATTAACTTTTCCCAAAGAGGGTTTATTTTTCTTCTGTCAGACAGGTAGATTAGAG
Organism: Equus asinus; assembly: GCF_041296235.1. Lineage (NCBI taxonomy): Eukaryota > Metazoa > Chordata > Mammalia > Perissodactyla > Equidae > Equus > Equus asinus. The sequence goes on from NC_091817.1 coordinate 36,180,267, forward strand.
ACAGTTAAACTTAATCCAGTCCAGGATTGAGTTGATATACAGCTGGGTTTCATTCTTCTGATACATTTCTGGTTTACCACTAGCAGTGCCCAAACCTCAAATTTTTTCCTCCTGGTCTCTGATGCTGCTAATAGCTCTGCTTAGCTTCACAGCCTCCTGACTGAGAATTGGCAAATGACTTAAGAAAACCCATGCTAAAAGTTGAGCTTACCTCTCTGTACTTCTCTTTCGTACTGCTTTTGGTAGCTCTCTCGTGCCTTCACATAGTTGTTTTCCACATTTTACCTAGTTTCTCTAGTTATTCTTTTTTTTTTTTTTTTTTAGTGATTGGCAACTGAGCTAACATCTGTTGTGACTCTTCTTTTTTTCTCTTCTTCTTCTCCCCAAAGCCCCTCAGTACATATTTGTATTTTCTAGTTGTAGGTCCCTCTGGCTCTGCCATGTGGAACGCTGCCTCAGCATAGCTTGATGAGTGCTGCTAGGTCCACACCCAGGATCCAAACTGGTGAAACTCTGGGCCACCGAAGCAGAGCACGCAAACGTAACTACTCGACCACAGGGCCGGCTCCTCTAGTTATTCTTATAGGGAGGGTCAGTCTCTTCTGAGGTAGTCTACTATAGCCTGTCCACTGAGTTTTTATTTTCAATTACTGAATATTTAATTTGTATAAATGTCTTTCAAACCTTCTAGGTCACATATTTTTATCTTTCTGTTCTGTGAAGATATTTTTACACTTTAAAAATTATTTTAAGCATTAAACATGGTTATTATATTATCTGTGTTTGACAAATCCAAGAAATGAAATCCTTGTAGGTTTGTTTTTGCTGGTTCTCTTTTGTGGTGCCCTGTTTACTTGCTTATTTAATAGATTGTTCTACCAGATAACATTTGTGTTTGCTACCTGCAGGTGTCTGAGGGCGTTACCAGTTGTGCACACTTTATGTTTATTTATTTATTTTGGGGTACCCATTCTGGTGATGTGAATTTGGCATGTATGTTTACTTGATTGCTAGGTTTGGTTACAACTTCTTTTGGTTTTTTGTTTTTCCCCACTTTGCTAATTGCCAAGACAACTTTCCTTGCAGTATCTTAGGCCCAGACTCCTGGATCACTTTTACATTGAGAAGGTAAGCCTTTGAGTTCCCAGCTTCATGGGACAAGAGTGTCCTGTTAGACTCTTCGGTGGTGCTTGTTTGTTTTCTATCCCTCGTGTCTAACAAGGTCTGTAAGTCTAAAGCTCTGGTCAAAATGGCTGACCAAATATCCTCAGAACAAAAGCAGATTCAGCACTCCACTTAGCATCTCAGAGTTCCTACTTTCACTTAGATTTTGTTTTTTTTTTTCAAAGATTTTATTTTATTTTATTTTTTTTTTTCGTTTTTCTCCCCAAAGCCCCCTAGTACATAGTTGTGTAATCTTCGTTGTGGGTCCTTCTAGTTGTGGCATGTGGGATGCTGCCTCAGCGTGGTTTGATGAGCAGTGCCATGTCCGCGCCCAGGATTCGAACCAACGAAACACTGGGCCGCCTGCAGCGGAGCGCGCGAACTAAACCACTCGGCCACGGGGCCAGCCCCTCACTTAGATTTTGGATTGACCGTTTCTATCTATTTTTATCAACTTGGATGATTTTAAAAAGATATTTTTGTATATTACGTTACATTTTTAGTTGTTTTCAGTAATGGAGTTGGTGCAAATACTCTGGTTCTGTACATTGCCTGAAACAGAAATTTGGAAAGCCATTCATAGGAACTTTCTTTTTCTCTTACCATTTTCTTCTCACTACACACACACACAGACACACACACGCACACACACATACGCACACTTTTAAAAGGAGACAGATTCTTCTATTTTTAAAACTTTGATGTTAGGAAAAAAGATTTTGAAATGCATCTGGTGTTGTCTGTAAAGCTGAGTTTTACTTTTGGTGCAGGATTGCAATTATTGTTGGTGACAGTCTTTAGATTCTATGAAGCCCTTAAATAGTTTTCAGAAGGTAGAGATTTAGGCTACAATGAATTTATCTGGGATATTTCTGTAATTCTAAGAATTTACTTGTACTTAAGTCATATTTCCTTTAATAGTGAAAAATAAGGTTTAACATGAAAAGCAGGAATAGTCCCCTTTCTATTTTTGTCACATCCCTTAGCTCTCCATTTCCTGAGTGGTTAGAAATTTGTTAAACTGATGGCAGTTTTTTATGAGTTTGTATACTCTTGTGATTAAGTTTTCTAAATAGTTTTAAAATTTGTTTTATCTTTCTTAAAGCATGAATACCCCAAAGACCAGGACTTGTTTAAGATGATTTTTAAATAGTTTCCTTTTATGAAAGACTACCTAGTCAATATTAGTTGACAAAGAGAGATATTTTATGGCAGAGTAATACATAACTTTAATGTTTCTTTAGTATTTGGCTTTGTAAATAAATATGAAAAGTGATCATCTCTTAACATTTTTTTAAATTCACTTTCTTCTTTCCCCAGAAAGTAGCAAAGTAAATAAAACCATCATTCTTTTCTAATCTTCATGAATAATTTCTTGTTGGCTCTGGGTGAGAGACTGTTTTCAAGGCCCTCGTGTGGTATCTACAAAGATACGGTTTAGACCTTGCAGCTTAGGCCTCTGTGAAAGCGCTTCTAAATTACAGAACTGAGGAGAGTTTACACTTAATCTTTGGATGATTTCAGTTGTGGACTTTAGAATGAAGCAGCTAGGGGGAAAAAGGTTCCTTATTAGAAGCATAAAACCTACTGACTGTATCTTGGCCAGTGTTCCCTTTTTTCCAGTAAGCTCTCTGCTATACAGAGGTGTATAACCCTAATGGCTTGTTGTCTGCCATTAAAAGGTATTGTACACTCATAAAAGAATGACATTTTGATCAATGCTGTTAAAAGAATTACTGTCTTGACACAGAAAAGCTTTCCTGCTGCAAGTTTAAAAATATGCCTTTAAAAGCTTTTTATTGAATACCTTTGCATCCCTCAGAAATGTGCCATTTTGGCATGAGGTTACTCTGAAGTATTCCACATTGTAACTTAAATGCAAAATCTCCTATTTACCTTTAGAAGTAGCGAGCAAAACAGGTATTGCCCTACCAAATGGAGCTTATAGACATGGTAGTGTCTTAAACTACCATATCTGATCTAAAAATAGAATTTTTGTGAAGATAAAGGTGAAAAAACTGAATTATTCCTTTTTATTTTGTGAGGTATTGATTTTTTTCATGCTGTTTTGTTTAAACTTTGTGGTTTTAATTTCCCTTTGGATTTAGGAATCATGCCTTTCCACCCAGTTCCGAGATAAATCTTTTCTAATCACCTGGGAATTGGTTCTCTTAAATGATGATATGTTGCTCGTGGTTTTCTACTGTTTCTTTTTCTTTTATTATATTTTTGATTAGGAGTTTATGAAAACCATGTCATAATAGATAGTCTTCCAAAGCTTGTGGTATCTTCTATACATAGCTGATCTCTTATGGATTTTCTTATGTATCATTGCCATAATTTTAGCTTTATTTCATACTTTGTAAGCCTTCTGTAGTTACCTAACTCTGAATTTATGCCATGTTTTTCTAACATGTGAACTGAGCAGTTTAAATTGTAATACCCTGAAAACCACAATTTTCTTAAATGTGTCACTACAGAATGATTGATTGTTTATTTGATAGATTTTAAGTTTTGTACTTTTTGAATTTGACATTTAATCCCAATCTTATGAACTTTTCACACATTTCAGTGTATGAGCCTATTTTAGGATAGATAGTATTGATTTTTATATAGTATGTTGGCTGTGTCAATCAGTTTTAAGTTTTACTTGTAAAAACAGGTGTGTTTTGTTGGTGGTGGTAGTATTGGTTGCTTTCATTATTCACTACCCACTAAGTGGCAGATGATTTATATATAATATTGATAACACTGAAACTTGTTATACTTATTATGTGCCATCTTCTGTGCTAAAGTGCTTCCCATGGCTCAGAGAAGTTGTATAACTTGGTCAAACAATGAGTAAACTGTGGAATTGGGATTTAAACATAGGTAGTGTGACTCACAACTTTTGTGCTATTTTAACCCTTTTTATATCTTATTTATTTATTCTAGGAGGTATTGTCTCCATTTTACAAATGAGGAACCTGAAGCTCAGAGAGAGTAAGTACTTTGCCCACTGACAGAGTAAAGGAGTGACAGAGCTGGCATTTGAAACAAGCTCTGTTTGACGTTAGTGTATCTTCTACTATATGATACTAGTTATTTTTCCTTCATCCTTCTCATCACACGGCCTCTTAATTATCTTTGTATATTCAAAGATGATTTTTATTAGAAATTTTGGGACAGAAATTTGCCTCACAATTTTCACTTATGATTTGGAGAGAAGCATATTGAAAAGATAATTGGAAAAGGTATCAGGAGGCCTCAATTCTTGTACTCTCTCTGATTCTGGCCATATGACATTGGACAAATCACCTTTTTTGGGCCTTATTTGTAAAATGAAGGCATTGGACTAGATAATTTTAAAAGTTTCCTCAAACTCTAAAATCTAATTTGACTTTATTTTAATTTAGTGTTTACACTTGTTCTTTTTTAGCACAGATAAAACTTCATCACATGTATTTTAGCCCATTAAACATTATATTTTATTGAAGTTAGGGGGCAAGGGGCTCTGGTTTTTATTCTTTACTTGCACTATTACAACTGATGTTGATATTCAAAAAGTAAAGAAATTCCATATAAAGAAGTAATTAATCATATTATAAGGACATTCTTTTTTTTAAACTATTGAAGATTCTCTTGGGTTTTACAATCAGAAAGAATAATTCTAGAAATCTAAATATTATAAAAGGAAATAAATTATTTTTAATAGAAAATGCTTCCACTGAAGAAGGTAGGAATAGATGCCTGCCACCTTCAAAGCACTTGTAAATTCTTAACTGTACAATAATACTATTAGCAATTACAATACTAGGTAACATTTATTGAGAATTAATTTTATGCTATGGTATTACACTAAGCATTTTATATATATTACATCATTTAATATTCATGGAAACCCTATGAGATAGGTACTATCATTATCCTCATTTTACTTACTAGGAAATAGTTAATGCGGTTAAGCAGTTTCTTCTAAGGTTACATTGTTGGTAGGTGGTGAAGCTGAGATTCAAACCTATAGAATGCTGCAGAGATTTTCCTCATTTACAAAATGGAATAATTGTAAGAGGTTACCTATGATAATGCTTAGTGATATAAACATGAATGATTGATTTAAACATGAAACTTTTTAGGAAAGAGTAAGTATGATGACTTGTGATGAATGGCAGTTTCCAAGTTCTCAGATTTGATCGCTGCCAGTTATGTATTTTATTGATATGGTCATAAAACAAATAATATCTATTGGATAATTTTATAACACCATTTTTTTTTTGAAGAGTTAAATTCATTATGAGTTTTAGGAAAATATTCTTTGGAGTTTGAGATGTGGATGGGTGAGAGAAAGTATATGTATGTATGTGCACACACACATGCAGGCGCATGGATTGGTAGCTGTAGATTAGGGTAATTAACCATCCCAGTTTGCTTAGGCTTGGGTTTCTAGATCATGGAACTTAAGTACAATAACTAGGAACCTTGCTAAAACAGGTAAACGGGGGCAAGTATGTATGTATTATATGTTGTACGCATATGTGTATGTATGTGTGTGTGTGTCTAAAGTAATGGTAGCAGTTGGACTACAGGGAATTCACATCTTGCAGAGCATAAAACAGCTCTAAATTCAGTGCCTAGACTGATATTTGTCTGTTTTATTAGCAGAAAGCTTAGTCTCCTGTGTTTTCCCCATTTCAGATAACCTTTTCTTGTCATCTAAGAAATTAATTTCTTTGTTGGAATCATTGCAAGTAAACTTGATAGCAGGAGTGCTGTTCTTGAGGCAGCTTACACAGTGATTTGCTAAGTACAGCCTCTTCATAAAAGGTGAAGCAGAAGTCGATTTATCGATCACTACGAGGATTTCAGTAACCTGTTGAACTACCTGATTTTTTTCCCCTTCTCATAAAGCCCACTATTTTTATCTCTCTTTATACCTTTGCATTTAGCTATTTCCTTTGGAAACATTTTTTACATGTATCTTCACATCATGTAAACATTTTTTTGCATGTATTTGCTTTTTTCTAGACTAGAGTTGAAACTGTCTAAAAAAGTACTGTTAGGTTAAGCTACATGAAATTGCCAAGATTTAACTGTTTTTGACCTATAGCAATGGCAAATTTGTATGGCTCAATTAATAGTTAATTCAACTTTTGCTTATTTAGAAATATTAGGCTACTAATAACTTAAATCTAAAAAGAATATTCCATTGAAACTCTGGTTAATGTTAGAGAGGAACTGAAATGAACTTTAGGCTGATTACTCTATATTGTCCATTTGCTAAAAATACGTTTTCAAAGGTATAACTTTTCAGGGAGGTCTTTTCAGGAATAGAACATCATGATTATCAGAACTTTTTAAAAAATGCTTTCCTAAGTCTTGAGAAAAGAAATAATTCTCATTGTTATATACTATATTATGAGATTATAGACCCAAATGTAATGAAACATGCTCCATTGGTCTAATATGTCTAACTTGAGTCTGTCCTTAAACAGTGTAGCTTGAAAAGCTGAAAAACAAGTCAGTGTAAAGCTGGGATGATCTTGATCAAATGGGAATTTGATACCATGAGTTTTCTCAGAATAAATTCATGGGGCAGTTGACTAGAGGACATGATGTTTCTTTGATTACAAAGCTTCATTGATCACAAAGATTCACATAGGTGTATAGCTCAGTGAATTTTTATAACCTAATGATACCTATGTAGCTAGCACCTTGATCAAGAAATAGAACATAACTAGCATCCTGGAATCCCTCTCTCTTTTTTTTTTTTTTGAGGAAGATTAGCCCTGAGCTAACATCCGTGCCCATCTTCCTCTACTTTATATGTGGGACGCCTACCACAGCATGGCGTGCCAAGCGGTGTCTTGTCTGTACCTGGGATCCAAACCCGCGAACCCCAGGCTGCCGAAGTGGAATGTGCAAACTTAACTGCTGCTCCGCTGGGCCGGCTCCTGGAATCCCTCTTAGTGCTAATGTCTAAACTGAACATCAGGCTCTATCTACCCAGCTAAATTTTAGTTGAGTATTAAGTAGTTATCTAGATTTAAAAACTGTCTGAAGAGCAAGACTACTTAATATTTGCACAAATTATCCAGATTATTATTTTCATCTTTGTCATAGTAGCTGTGGCATACTAATATTCAATTTAATTATACAGCGTTTTAAATGTCTAGAGTTTCCTTAGTTGTCTTCGTGATTGCGGAACAGGACTTAGACGATTTCTGGGTGAGATCCTGATTTTTCTGATTAACTACATTGCTTGGACAGTGATTGACATTCAAAGCTGGTTTGATTGGCCCCTTAAGTTTCTCTGTTTTGAGTTGCTGGGATTACAAAACTCAATCATATGCAGAGAATTTGCCATTCAGACTGACAGCTCTGTCAGGTCAGATGGTGTGATTATCATGCGTGCTACAAGTGCACTGTTATTGCTAGGTTGTCTTTTTTTTTCCCTTGACATCTAGGTGGCAGCTCTGGTCTCTGAAGGTGAAAAGCTAGAACATCAGTTTGCCATCTCCACTTGGCTTTAGTTTTTCTATTGAGTTTCCATCTATGTGTGCTGAGCTGTTCTAGTCACAGTCTCAAACTCAGTGTTTTTCACTAATGTTTTATCAAAGAAGGATCTGCTCTCTTTGGTGAGATTGAAATGAGTAATAGTCTTTCAACACTATTGGCAAGTGGCTTTCACGGTCCATGGCAGTTCTAATGAGCTACAGCTGCCTGCTTGGAAAATTCAGCTTTCGATTGTCTGAAAGGATCCCTAGAATATGGACTTGAATTTGTGTGTGCATAAAACAATAGCAGCACAATTTGACAAACTTATAAATTTGTTATAAGTTGCTTTGTAAGCTATTTTGTAACAACATTCAAAGGTCTCCAGTTTCAACTGCAATGCATACTTACTTTTTGCAGAAACCTGGAAAAATAAATAATATAAACTATTTGCCAAAGGTAGTTTTACATCATGAACTGAATTTATGGTATGTTTGTTCTACAAGTTCAGTTGTGCATTCATATTTAAGAGCAAGGAAATTATATAATACTGCACTCAACAGTGTGGATTGTATATATTGATCTTCTCTGCTTGGTCCATCGTGTTCCTTCTGCAGGTATACCATGATATGGGAATAAATTGTATTGCATGGAAACGTGACAGAGTGTGACAAACTTGTGGTTCACTGGATAACCCAGTGTATAAGCACAGTTACACCCAAGGATTTGGGTTGCAGCCTCGGTTATTTCTGTTATTCTGAGAATGTAGAGTGTTATTTTATAGTTGTCAAGTAGAAAAGTAACTAAACAATTTTGTGTAAGTTTGTATGAGGGAAGTATTCCATCTTAAGGTTGAAGGAACCCCTGTTCATGGGCTTGGATAATGGTATTTTATTAATTTAGCGAAGTTGCTTTAATGTATCAGTTTCAGGAAAGTGTTTTTTTTGATGGCTTGATCACCTATTCAAAGGGGACATTGTGGGCTATTTGCTATATGTAAAGTACCTGGTTTATTTCTTGGCACATACAGTAGATGCTCCATGAATAATGTTCTTTTTGTGTGTGTGAGGAAGATTGTCGCTGAGCTAAAATCTGTTGCCAATCTTCCTCTTTTTGTTTGAGGAAGGATGTTGCTGAGCTAACATCTGTGCCAGTCTTCCCCTATTTTATGTGGGATGCTGCCACAGCGTGGCTTGATGAGCTATACCAGGTCTGCGCCTGGGGTCTGAACCTGTGAACCCCAGGCCTTTGAAGCAGAGCATGTCCTTAACCACTATGCCACCAGGCCGGCCTCATAAATAATGTTCATAATAACTGTTGATTTTTATAACTCTGGCCAGTTGCTGATTGTGTGTCATCACGCTCTCCAGATTCTATATTCCTTGTGACTGCTACTTCTCTTTTTACCTGTAATATAGCCTAACTCACCTTAGGGGGAATGTTTACTATTAAGTATAAGTACCTACCGGTCTGCTCATACATATGTAACTTGTTTTATTTGCAGCACAGTGTTACAGATGGTTATCAGTATGGGCTCTTATGTCAGAATTGCTCGCATTAACTGATTACATTTCATTACTAGAGTTGATACTTAATAGCTATACAACTTTTGGCAAGTTACTTATCTGTGCCTCAATTTCCTCATTTGTAAAATGGGGATATAAAAATATTTTATGCTTATAGGGCTACTGTGAAGATTAAATACATTGTTTATATATGATGGTATTAGAATAATGCCTGGTCCAAGTATGAGCTCGAAAAACATTTACTATTACCTGATAAATAAATCTTCACAATGAATATTATTTTATATATATTGTAATAGTATTAAATATTTCTCAGAATTTATATGATATAAAGTTGTACAGAGAGGGAATGGGGTAAATATTTTGGTGAATAGTCATAAACATAAGAACAATAGGAATATGTATAAAGGACAAAAATTGACAATTTTTGTCAATGGAAAGTAAGTGAATAAGAATTAATATAAGGAAAGAATCCAGGCTTTACAGAGGGTGCCAAACTGAATGAGTTAGTGATATAATGAAACAGAAAAGAATACAGCACATAAAACTGCCATATTTTAAGTGTATCAGGGATAGCATCATGGAGAAGACAGTACAAGGATGCAGACTGTTGATGAAGGAAGTATAGACTATTCAAAACAGTAAAAGACATGAGCAAAGGTATGAGAGGAATACAGAAGACCCATTTGGAGGCCAGTAAACAGATTTGTCTGCCTGGAACCAAGAGTTCCTGTAGGAGAATAGTTGATTTGGTGCTCTCAATTCCTTTCCCCCAGAGCTTAGCATGCACACATGCTAAGCTGCTCATTGAATATCTGTGTAAAAGATAGGATGAATTCTGATTGCAACAAGTCTCAAATGCTAGATTGAACAGAGCTTCCCATTCAGTATGCCAAAGCATACTGGTGTGCCCAAACTGGGTGATAGGTATCCTGAGATGGTAATACTCTCAGCCCTTGGAATCCAAAACCTCCAGCGATAAGACGGCTTGCCTGCTACCCCGTGTGCCACAGAAATAACATTTTTTAAAGTGTACCATGCCATAAAAAGTCAAGAAACAATAGGTTAAGAATATGGCTATTAGGGCATATGCAGGGGACAAAGATTAAGAAGATTAAATAAGAGAAGATAAAATGTACACTAGTTGTTGCCTAGTTTGGTGGTACTGTTAGAAGATCAGTTAAATAGGGAAAAGACAAGTAGCAAAAAGAGCAGTTCAAAACTGCTGTAATAGGAGAGACACGAAAAATAAGGGCCTAAATTAAGGTAGTAACAAAAGGGAAGAATTCAAACCAGGTTGTGAAAGACACTGCTTAGAACTCAGTTTAGTTCGGTTCAATAAACATTATTGCTGCCTATTATGTGTCAGCCATTTCCCAGGTATTAGGGATTTAAAAAATTGAACAAATAATTTCAATCATTAAGAATTTTTTAAATTATATAAACAGAATTCCAGGTTTTCCTTAATGCATTCTATTTTACATTAGCGCTTCGAAAAAAGGAAATATTAAAAGGTGTTATATATTGCACTATAAACCAAAGGTAGTTTTAGCTTATGCATTAAAGCTTCCAAAAGTAAGCCTTTTGGTTAAAAAGCTCAATATCGGGAGCCAGAGGGCTATGAAGAGAACTTTATGGAATAGTCACCTAGGCAACAGTTGTACCAATAGTTTTTAATATGTTTATATCCGAGCAAGAGTTAGAATGCATGTTATTGGCAAATTCCTTTTAGCCTTTAAGAAATGATAATAATAACATCTATCATTTGTTAGGAGTTCATGATATATTAAGTATTGTGCCATTTTTCATATATTCTCTCATTTTATCCTCCAAACAACCCTGAAGGAGTAGAAATTATTATTCCTACGTCTTTCATGAAAACCAAAGTTTAGAATTTTAAGCTTACCCGGTTGGTAAAATGGCAAAGCCAGAATCCGAACCCAGGCCCATCTTAGTTTCAAGTCTAGGTTCTTATTAAATGTGTTTTAATAGATAAATCATTCAAGAAAGGGCTTTGAGGAAGCCACCTGAGATAGAGAGAGATAAGAGCTACTGAAGCAAACACAGGCAAGCCTACCTGTGTACTATTCTAGGAAAGGGTGTGTGTGCCCAAGGCTCACTAACTAGATCCATACAGTAAGAAATTTAGAGGTCTGTGAATTAGTTTTCTACTGCTGCCATACCTGATTCCCACAAATTTAGTGGCTTAAAACAACATAAATTTGTTATCATACAGTTTCATAGGTCAGAAGTCTGACATGAGTCTCACTGGTCTAAGATCAAGGTGTCAGCAGGGCTGCATTCCTTTCTGAAAGCTCTAGAGGAGAGTCTGTTTCCTTGCCTTTTCCAGCTGCTAGGGGCCACCAGCATGTCTTGGTTTGTGGCCCCCTGCCACTATCTTCAAAGCCAGCAATGGTAAGTTGAGGCCTTCCCATGCTGCTGTCTCTCGTTCTTCCATAATCCCATCTCCCTTTCACCACAAAATGTCCTCTAATTATAAGGAAACATGTGATTAGATTGGACACACCCAGATAATCCACTTTAATCTCCCCATTTCAAGGACTTTAATTTAGTCACATCTGCAAAGTCCCTTTTGCTCTGTAAAGTAACAGGTTGTGGGGATTAGGACATAGACATTTTTGAGGGGCCATTATTCTGCCCACCACAGTCCGACCATATGAGAACGATACCATTCATTGTTTGAACTATGTAGCTAGCCTCCTTGTTCTGGTTCCACATAGACAAGGCAATTTACAGATAATATTTTGGCTTGTCCTATAGCTTACTTATAGGAAGAGAATGTGCTGTTCAGAAGATACAGTGTCAATCCCCTGGGCAAATATGTTTTACATTATATTGAATAACTTGTTTTCTGAGTTATACATTAATGTCTTTTGAGTGCTGTCAGAATGAGTCAGAATTTCTTAGTCCAAAAACTCTACAACTCAGACAAGATCAATATTCTGAATCTTTAAGTTAAGGATCAGAGTCAGGGGTTACGGGGGTATATTTATCAGGTCTATATCTGTGGTAAAAAAACCTTTTGAAAATCATGTTTAAGAAGCTATATATAATTAGATATATCTAAGAATGCAGTTATATGTCACTCCCTTTGATTTATAAGACTTGTATCAACAAAGAGAATAGTCATGGTTTTCTGATTGTACCTGTGTAAACAATCAAGTGGTTTGAAGTAGAATGTCTTTGGAAGGCAGCAGGGAATTTCAAATCAACAACTTTTAAAACTTGGATCGCATAGATTGGTGATTGCCTAGGGCTGGATTATTGGAGGAGAATAGGGAGTGACTGCTAATAAGTATGGGGTTTCCTCTTTTTTTTTGAGGAAGATTAGCCCTGATCTAACATCCCCCTGCCAATTCTCCTCTTTTTTTTGCTGAGGAAGATTGGCTCTGAGCTAACATCTGTGCCCATCTTCCTCTACTTTATATGTGGGATGCCTGCCACAGCATGGCTTGATAAGCAGTGCGTAGGTCCACGCCCAGGATCCAGACCAGTGAACCACCGACTGGCAACGCTGAGCACTTGAACTTAACCGCTACTCCATCAGGCCAGCCCCATGGGGTTTCCTTTTGGGACAATTAAAAATGTTCTAAAATTGATTGTGGTGATGGTTGTACAACTCTGTGAATAACAAAAAATCTTTGCACTGTACATTTTAAATAGGTGAATTGTATGGCATGTGAATTATATCGCAATAAAGTTGTTAGGAAGAAAAACTTGGGTTACAGAGAGAAAACAATGAGAAGATATGATTAAATACTAAGATTAAATGGGTAGGAGGGTCTTAGGCAATTTATAGTCTTAATGAAGAGCCTTCCTTAATATCTACTACTTTCCTCCTTGTTCTTTACTCTAGCTGTTTATAGATTCTGTTCTTACAAAAGTCACAACTTCCCACCCTTTTCATTTCCTTTTATGTTTTTTAGTTTACTAATCAATTAATATACACATACAACATACACAACAAACTTACTCCGTAAATTATAAATAATACGGAATGTGATTCTGATGTTAACTCAAACAATGCTCTTTACTAAAGAATAAGTATAGACGAGGGAAACGTTCTCATCCTGATTCTGTTTTAGTTGCTCATGTTTTATTGCCTTTATTCTGTATTATGTGCTGATTCTCTACGTGCCCTAGATCATTCCATGTGCCACAACACCCTGTGTGAGATTCATTCCTCGTTGTATCAAGATTCTCATATTAAATTCGAAGAATTTTTGGTCTCTACTCGTAAATATAGAAAGTTCACACTTTAGTAGACAGCCTCCGTTTGTTGTATTTTATAGTTATAACTATTACAGTGCACAGTAGTGACTCCACAGATCTGTACGATGTTATCGAAAGACCTCTCTGCACTGTTGTTTACCTGCATCCTCTTTCTCAAGAGCAGTGATACTCCCTTTATCCAAACACCAAAGCAGAGTGAAAACTGGCTGTCAGAGGTCACTAGGTAGTTATGCTTACAAATTAGAATGTCAGGCAAAATTTTGCTTGAAGCTTTCTTGTAGTTGATATAAAGGTAATCAATTACAGGCATACCTTGTTTTATTGCACTTCAAAGATAATGCATTTTTACAAGTTGAGGGTTTATGGCAACACTGCATCGAGCAAATCTATCGGCGCCAGTTTTCCAACAGCATTTTCTCACTTTGTGTCTTTGTGTCACATTTTGGTAGTTCTTGCAATATTTCTAACTTTTTCATTATTATTATATTTGTTATGGTGATCTGTGATCAGTGACCTCTGTTTTGGGTGCCACAATAGGGTCTCCTCATTCTAGATGCCATGAAGAACATTTGTGATTCATGGAAAGAGGTCAAGATATCAACATTAACATGAGTTTGGAAGAAGTTGATTCCAACCTTCAAGGATGACTTTGAGGGGTTCAAGACTTCTGTGGAGGAAGTAACTGCAGATGTAGTGGAAGTAGCAAGAGAACTAAAAATAGAAGTGGAGCCTGGAGATCTGCCTGAATTGTTGCTATCTCATGACAAAACTTAAACAGATGATGAGTTGCTTCTTATGGATGAGCAAAGAAAGTAGTTTCTTGAGATGGAATCTATTCCTGGTGAAGATGCTGTGAAGATTGTTGAAATGACAACAAAAGATTTAGAGTATTACATAAACTTAGTTGATAAAGCAGCGGCAGGGCGGCAGGGTTTGAGAGGATGACTACAATTTTGAAAAAAGTTCTACTGTGGGTAAAATGTTATTAAACAGCATCACATGCTATAGAGAAATTGTTAACATCGAGGCAAGACCCTTCACCAGCAAAAAGATACGACTCACTGAAGGCTCAGATGACAGTTAGCATTTTTTAGCGAGAGTATTGTTTAATTAAGATATGTATATATATATTTTTAGCTATAATGCTATTTTACACTTAATAGACTACAGTTTAGTGTAAACATAACTTTTATGTGTACTGGGAAACCGAAAAATTAGCGTGACTCGCTTTATTGCAGTATCTGCTTTATTGCAGTGGTCTGGAACCAAACCCAAGATATCTCCGAGGTATGCCTCTATTTGATTGAAGGCTTACAATAAATAACACTATTGAATAGTTACTATTACCCCTATTTTATAGACGAGAAAAAGAATCTCAAATAAGTAACTTGCCCAAAAGTTACTAAGCTGGTAAATGGCAGAGTTGAGGTTGGAACCCTGGGCACATCTGCCCTGTTTTATTTTCGTTGTGCTGTACTGCCTCTTTGATGATAGGGTGCTCTGGCCCAAGGTCAGGGCACAGATGGGCAAGCTATTGTTAGAATGTAGTTAGAGCTGTGTGTAAATTTTGGAAAATAGTAAAGTCATGCGCCGCATAACATTTCGGTCAATGACAGGCCGCGTATATGATGGTGGTATCATACAGCCTGGGTGTGTAGTAGGCTATCCCACTAGGTTTGTGTAAGTATGCTCTATGGTGTTCTCACAATGATGAAATCTCCTAATGAGTCATCTCTCAGAACATATCCCCGCTATTAAGCGATGCATGACTGTACTGTGACAATGCTACTTTTCCCTTCAAGTTAGAATTTGAGGAAGGATTATAGCCAATATTCTGGAATAAACCCAGTAAAAGCAATATTCGTTGTTGCTAAATCATTATCTTGTGATCTTGGCTAAGCTTCTTTCCCTTTTTGTGTCTTCTACAACATGTATGTGGTTAATAGGCATCTATTTATATCCAAAGACATTTTATGATATTAGGAGTAGTGTTTGGACTCTGGAAATAAGTACTACATAAATAGTATTTTTTAGTTCTTAGTCTGAACATTGACGTTTGACACCACCATGTTTTCCCTTTATAACATCACACCTTTACTTTATTATTTTTTTTCCCTCCTGACACTGACAAAGAGATTTGTTCATAGAGAACTGGCTCTGAAGATGACAACTCATCGTTGTATCTCAATGGCTTAGGCTTCACATGCACTTTCTTCTCTGTCTTTAATTAAACTTGTTTTTTTCAGTGTTGTAGCTGGGAGCACTGTGTTGACACAACTCACTCTTGTACAGAACAGATTAAAATGTCAGTGTTCTAATGTTCTCATCTGTGGGAAAAAGAAAATATTTGGGGTATTTTATTTATAACTTTTAAAAGACTCCTCTGTGGAGAAAGATTACTTGTAGGATGGAAAACTATTTGACAGTTAAAGGGACAGAACTCTATTTAATATTAGTCTAATAAAAACGGGGAAAAAAGTATGAAAGCTTACTAAAACTCTTTTCTAGTATTTAGAACACATCTTTCTATTTCCTTCTTAATTTTCACTTAATTGTATCTTTTAATTCCCTAGTGTTCTGTTTAATCCTTCCTTTGCTGTGTATGCAGAATATCGACAGTTTCCGCAAAAGGCAGTTAGTCACTCATTACAGTAAACACATATATTATGTGGAAGGACTACTAGTCAAGGGAAATGGAGTTGGTGTATTGAGCCTTTAACCTTCAAATCATAAGTCTGAATATATCTGTTTTTACAATGGAGTCATTAATATTTGCCAGTTATTTATTAGTGAATAGCCAGCAAAATCATCATGCCACAGCTTGAGACCCTTTTCTGCCTGTCAGGCATTCACAGGGTGTAAGCTACATTAATTAATGCTGGATGCTGTGCAAATTTTATATGTCTTAATAAAGAGATGGACTTACTGCAAATTGATAAGACAGGAACGTAATAAGAGGAGCTAATGCTTATGGAGCACTTAGAATGTATCTGGAATATTTGTAAGTGTCTGTATGTATTGATGTATTGACTGTCTAATCCTCACAGCTCTATGAGTCGGTAATATTATCTTCATTTTACAGGTGGGAAACTGAGGCCTGTAAATGTAAAATAACTTGTCCAAGGCAACACAGGTGATGGAGAAGCTGAATTTGAACCAAGGGGATCTGGTTCTGTAGCCTGTTCTGTTAGAGAGTTTCTGAAAGTTATTAACTTTTGATAGTGTACAGTTTGGGGGCTTTTACTCTCTGGTGGTATTGTTAACCAATATGTAATATTGAGTAGATGAAGATGATAAATATTAAAATGACAAGGAAAATCCCTTCTTATGTTCAGATGGTAGGTAGAGCCAAGCAAAATTTTTAGTCTTCTTTGGGTATATCTTAATTGGCAAAGGAATTATGAGTTGCCCATATAAAGGCAAGAGCTAGCTTTCCAGAAAGGCAGACATTAGCATTCCAAGTGCCCACTCCATACTCCTGGTTTTGGAAGTTAGCTGCCCTCTAGCAGAGCATCTGCCTTTCAGACCTTATTTAGAGATTTGCCTGATTTGAGTTGTCTCCTGGGCTAACAGCTGTGGAATCTGTATTTCTTTGGCATTGCTCCCTTCTATGTAAATTACAGATGTTCTCTAATGCCCTTTTGGGCTGCTTTTGGAAAAAGAGGAAAGATAAAGAGCTATTTTTCTTTTTAAAGGGATCTATCCTAGTTCTAAGTAGGAGGAAATACATTTACTGAATTTTTTCCCCTTTATGTTTCCCTTCAATCTTTGAAACTACTCCCTGCAGCCCTGCTGCTATGGGATCAATTTGTTGGCTAGGGTTATTCAAACATGAGCAGAATTTGTGTCCTCTTTGGACATTAAAGTGCTAAAGCCAACAATAACAATTTTCGTGTGGGAACTGGTGCTCAATGCCCAAATCAGACTACATTTGGTGGTCTGTAATTTACTCCAGATTAAAAACATGCACTTTGAGAGGAAAGAGGGTCTTTTCCCAGATTTTGTTTGTTTTCATTTTCAGTCTTTCTGTTACTTTTTTAACCTGTTGTTTTTAAATAGATGTTTTAGAAGTACTTTTTTGCCTCTTGATTTGGGGATGGGAGAGTAGGTGCTTGAAATGAAACATTCAATAAAGTTCTTTTTTTTTTTAAATTAACATTTACATTAAGGTCTAATTTACTAATGGTTAAGTAAACAAATCTGATGTGTACAGCTTAAATGAATTTTTGCATATGTACAACTCACTTCTCCACTTCCATTTTATTTAACTTTATTCTTTCATCCCCTATGGCTGGAGAGGAAAATCACATAATCTTGAAGACTGCTTATACTTAGTTTAGATTTTTGAGTTTCAACTTGGTTGGGACCTGTAGTATAGTGTGGCAGTGGCAGTTCTTCTCTGTGTTTCCAATTCAGCTTTCCTCTTTCATTCTTTCAGCAGTTATTTTAAACCTTTCTCGCTCTCCTCAGAGCTTTTTTCTTACTCTTTCCATATTACCTTTAGCATGTGACCTTACCTCTTACCTCACCAAGAAAGTGGAGGCAATCCAGAAGGAACGCCCTTATCTCCTGCTACCTCCTTCGCTCCCCTATATTTAGAAACCATACCCTTTTCTATCCTCCTGTCTAAAGCTGTGCTTTCATCCCCTTCTATCTTTTCAGTGATTGACTCTATCAATTGATCCCTTTTTCCCCCTTTAGCTTCTCTATTGACTTCTTTTCTGTGTATGCATGATTGAGACTTCTCCATTAAAAACAAAAAAAACAACAACAAGATAATACAAGGTTTACCCTGAACCTTGAACTACCTGGCTTTACTTCTATTTTTTGCATTTTGTGGGCAATCTGGTCCACATGCACAAGATTTTAGTTATTACCTGTACCTTCCCTATCCTGATACTTACTAACTCTATTCCAAACCTCTTTCTTGATCTCCAACTTTCTGCCTGACACTTGTTATTTGGATGTGTTCTAAGCACATATGAAAAACTGACATTACTGTCTTACCTTGGCAGGTCCCTTCCCCAAACTAACCTGTTTCCCTTGTGGTATCCTCTATCCTCCTGGTTGGTGGCACCTTCTGCATCCATTCTTTAGTTCAAAAGTGCTTTTTTCCCCCCTAATGTTCTGTGCCAGGCACTAGTATCTGGAGTACAGAGGTACAAAGACATTATGAGATAAAGTCCCTGCCCTCCGTCACAGAGACGAATGGGGGAGACAGACACATGAACAGAGAATTACATTACATTACACTATAGTAAATACAATGAGAGGTGTGTGTACTTTGCATTTGTAACACAAAAAGAGACATAAAACTCAAATTGTGGATTTGGGAAAAGCTTCTTGGAGAAGGTGATGCCAAACTGGAGTCCTCAGAAGTAGGAGCTTGCTGACTCCCACCTTTCCCTTTTCCTTTCTCCTCCATTATTTGCTGAGTCCCATTAATTCTAGACTCTTAATATCTCCCAAATTTGTCCCATCTTTTCCATCACATCTGCTACTGCCCTAGTTCAGGCATCTTCGCAATCTCCTAATGTCCTTCCTTTCTCCATTCTCAGTATTTCTGCCCCCCACCCTCATCAGTTATTCATAGTGATACTTCAGTAAATCTTTATTAAAAAAAAAAAATCTGATCATGTCCTTCAGAGGATTAAATGTGAAATAATATCTCATTGTATGTATATATCACATTTTATTTACCCTTTTATCAGTTGATGGACATTTGAATGGTTTCTACTTTTTGGCTATTATGGATAATGCTGCTATGAACACTCATGTAAAAGATTTTGTGTGGACATATGTTTTCATTCCTCTTGGGTAAATACTTAAGAGTGGAATTGATGTATCGTATGCGCTTTGAGGAACTGCCAGACTATTTTCTAAGCAGCTGCCCCATTTTACATCCCCACCAGCCTTGCCAATACTTGATATTTTCCCCCCTTCTTTTTTTACTAGCCATTGATACTAATGGATGTGTAGTGGTATCTCATGGTGGTTTTGGTTTGCATTTCTCTGTTGGCTAAGTATGTTGAGCATCTTTTGTATGTGCTTGTTGGCCTTTTTGTACGTCGTCTTTGGAGAAATGTCTATTCAGATCTCATTTTTTAAATTGCGTTACTTATCTTTTTATTATTGAGTTATAAGAATTCTTTATATATTCTAGATACAGACAGATACAACTTGTATCTATTTACAGAAAAAATTTGCAAATTTTTTCTCCCTTTTTGTGGAATTGTCTTTTCACTTTCTTCCCCCCCCGCCCCCAAGTAATTTTATTTGGATTATAATGGTTTATAACATTGTGTAATTTCAGGTGTCCATTATTGTTTATCAATTCCTGAATACACTTCATTGTGCTCACCCCTAGTAGTCCAAGTTTTATCCATCACCATACTCTTTTCGCTTTCTTAATAGTGTGTTTTGAAGCATAAAAGATTTTAATTGTGATGAATCCCGAAATACCTATTTTTTTTGTCCCATGTGCTTTTGGTGTCATATCAAAAAACAGTTGCTAAAGTCACAAAGATTTATTCCCAAATTTTCTTCTAAGAATTTTATAGTTCTTATATTTAGGCCTAGGTCTATTTGGAGTTAATTTATGTGTATGGTGTGAGGAAAGGATCCAACTTCATTCTTCTGCATGTGGAAATCCAGTTGTTCCAGCATTATTTGTTGAAAGACTGTTTTCCCCCATTGAACTGTCTTGGCACCTTTGTAAGAAAATCTATTAGCCATACATGTAAAAATTTATTTGTGGACTCTCAGTTCTGTTCGATAGATCTATACATCTGTCCTTGTGCCAGTACCACATTATCTTTATTACTGTAGCTTTGTAGTAAGTTATGAAACCAAGAGGTGTGAATCCTTCAGTTTTGTTCCCTATTTGCGGTCCTTTGCATTTTCATATGAATTTTAGGGTCTTGTCAATTCTGAAAAAAAAGAAGAGCCGTTATTTTGATACAGATAGAGTTGAATTTGTAGATCAATTGGGGAAGTATTGTCATCTTAATATTAAGTTATCTAATACACAAACGTAGGATGTCTTTTTGTTTATGTCTTCTCTAATTTTTCAACAGTGTTTTGCAGTTTTCATTGTATAAGTTTTAAATTCTTTTGTTGTTTATTCCAAAGTATTTGATTCTTTTTGATGATATTATAAATAGAATCTTTTCACTAATTTCATTTTTGTATTGTTCATTTCAAGTTTATCTTAGATGCACAATTAATTTTTGTGTATTGATCATGTATGTTACAATTTAACTGATTTTTTAGATCTAGTAGATTTTTAGTGGATCATTAGGACTTTTGATATACAAGATCATGTTATCTGCAAATAGGGATAGTTTTACTGTTTTGCTTCCAATCTAGATGCATTTTATTTTGTTTTCTTGACTAATTATCCTGGCTAGCACTTCCAATACAATGCTGAATGCAAGTGAACATTCCTTCTCTTTTTCTTTTCTTAGGAGGGATGTATTCAATTTTTCACCATTAAGTATGATGTTAACTGTGTGTTTTTCTTAGATTCCCTTTATCAGGCTGAGTAAATTCCTTTCTATTACTAGTTTGTTGAGTGTTTGGTTTTTTTTAATCATGAAAAGGTGTTGGGTTTTGACAAATACTTTTTCTGTTTCTATTTCAATGATCGTGTGATTTTTGCCCTTCTATTCTGTTAATAATAGTGTATTGCATGAACTGATTTTTGAATGTTGAGCCTTTCCAACATTTCTATGATGTGTCTCACTTGATCATCATGTTCAATCCTTTTTATGTGCTAATGTATTTAATTTGTTAGTATTTCTCAAGAATTTTTGCATCTGTATTAATAAGAGACATTGATCTGTAGTGTTTTTTTTTGTGTGCCTATGTTGGGTTTTATTATCAGGATAATACTGGCCTCAGAATGAGTTGTGAATTATTCCCTGCTCTTGAACTTTGGAAGAGTTTGTGAAGATATAGAATAAGTGCTTTTTCAAATGTGTAGTCGAATTTACTAGTGAAGCCATCTGAGCCTGGGCTTGTGGAAAGTTTTTAAATTACTAATTCGATCTCTTTACTTGTTATACAGGGCTACTCAAATTCTCTATTTCTTCTTGAGCCAGTTTCAAGAAGTAGTGTTTGTTTTTCTAAGAATTTGTCCATTTCATCCAAGTTATCTAATTTATTGGTATACAATTGTTCATAGTATTTCTTTCTAATGTGTTTTTTTCCTTTATGGTCAATGGTGATGTCTCCTCTTTTATTCCTGATTTTAGTAATTTAAGTCTTCCCTCTTTTTTTCTTGGTCAGTCTAGCTAAAGTGAAGAACCAATTTTGGTCTTGTTGATTTTTCTCTGCCTTTTCTCCTATTTTCTATTTCAATAGTTTCCACTCTAATCTTTATTATTTATTTTTTCTCTGCTTGAATTACGTTTAGTTTCCTCTTTTTTCTAGTGTGTTAATGTGGAAGGTTGATCTATTGATTTGAGATCTTTTTGAATATAGGCATTATAGTTATAAATTTCTGTATGAGCACTGCTTCAGCTGTATCCCATGACTTTTTTCCAAAATTTTGCTATGTTTTGTTTTCATTTATCTAAATGTATTTTCTAATTTCTTTTGTTATTTTAGCTTTGATTAATTGGCTATTTAACTGTGTTGTTATTTTTCACATATTTTTGGGTTCTCCAAATTTCTTTCTGCTACTGGTTTCTAATTTCAGTCTACTCAGTATGATTTTAGTCATTTTAAATTTATTGAGACTTTTTTTATGGTCTAATATTTAGCCAATTCTGGAGCACTTTCCATGCACACTTGAGAAGAATGTGTATACTGCTATTGTTGGGCAAAGTGTTGTGTAGATGTCTTTTAGGCCCTATTAATTGATAGTGTTGTTCAAGTCTTCTATTTACTTGTTGATCTCCTTTGAAGTTCTTCTATTCATTACTGAAAGTGGGATATTGCAGTCTCCAAACACTGTTTTTTGATTGTCTATTTCTCCCTTCAGTTTGCTCTGTTTTTTCCTCATGTGTTTTGTGGCACTGTTGTTAGGTACATAGATGTTTATAATTGTTAAATCTTTCTTATGAATTGACTTT
Organism: Equus asinus; assembly: GCF_041296235.1. Taxonomy (NCBI): domain Eukaryota; kingdom Metazoa; phylum Chordata; class Mammalia; order Perissodactyla; family Equidae; genus Equus; species Equus asinus. Next base: position 36,202,759 of record NC_091817.1, read on the forward strand.
TTTACCATTATAAAATGTTCCTATTCATCTCTAATAGTATTTTTATTTTAAAGCCTATCTTGTTTAGTATTAATATAGCCACTCTAGCTTTCTTTGGTTGCTGGGTGAATGATATATCTTTTCCCATCCTTTTACTTTCAATTTATTTAAAGTGTATCCCCTGTAGAGATCATGTAACTAGACCTTTCTTTTTTTTAAATTCAATTTAACAATCTCTGCATTGTCATGCTTTATAACAGTACAGTTGTGCTGTGAATTATTGATTGTGCTTCATTGCCTAAGTAAACCCCTCCAAATATAGTGATGGTCATGGAAACTTCATATTGAGTACTTTCTGAATTTCTTCTTCTTCCTTTTCCTATTCTAGCATTTTGAATGCTGCCACTGTTACAGACTAAAGCTAATATGCCTCATATCATGTAGATCGTCTGATTAGCAAAAAAAGTTACCTAATTAGCCTTGAAACCAGAGTGCTCAGTGTTAGTGGTTGTTGGATCACGTTCCTTTGAGTCAGTAAAGTGTAGCATATGTATTAGAAGTAAGGAGGATTTTTTTTTTCTTTAGCAGAATTCTCTCTCTTTTAACTCTAACAATGTTAAAGTTTTGGCTTCGGAGTTGCCAGGAATAACTTTACTTTACATGGATAATTAACCAGATTGAGTAACAGAGCAAAAGAACATAATTTATTTCCACACTGTGGTAATAATAAAACTGTTACTAATTTTGGAACTCCACATTATTTCCATAGTTGGATATGTCTTAAGGGAGTGGCTTCCTCTCACTAACTTCAAGTCACACCAAGAAACCTGCTTCTGCATGAAAGGGGTTTAACTTTTTTTCTAAACCAAATAATTTTCAGCACAGGATGTTTAGGTATTTATTTTTCTCCAGGCTACAATCTAGAATTTGTAAGTAGGAAGGTAGAGTTCAGAGGTCCTGCTTTTGTTGATTCATTGCTTTACAACCTGAACTGTTCCTTGGGGCAAGCTATTTCTCAATTCCACTTTCCTACTATACTCTGAAAATGATAATTATAGACACCAATAGCCATGTAGTAACTTCAGTATTATATCCTGCTTATTTAAAATTGAGGATTTTGAAGGGGAGGTTGGGAGGAAGGTAAAAGAAGAGTAAAATGTAAAATGTAATTTTAAAATGTAAGAGTAAAAATGTAATTTAAAAATGTTGTAATCCAGAATTCTATGTAGTGACATTTAAAAATAAAACTCAAAAAATGGTTCTGAGTGGTATTCCTAGGTTTCTGTTTAATTTTTGGTTGAAAATACTCAGTGTTCCATCAGTTTCTTCACATTTCTTAAATAAAAGGCAGCAAAGAATTCAAATATTTTGACCCTTGAGAGTGTTTGTGGCTTGGTTAGTTATTACCCTCAAATTTGATTATTTGGTCTGTGTTCACTGGAATTTTAAAGAAAAAATTAAAAGAGTACTAGGGGGCCAGCCCAGTGGTGTTGTGGTTGAGTTCAACGTGCTCTGCTTCAGCTGCCCAGGGTTTGTGGGGTCAGATCCTGGGCACAGACTTATACCAGTCATCAAGCCATGCTGTGGCAGATATGAAATAGAGGAAGACTGGCACAGATGTGAGCTCAGGGCCACTCTTCCTCAAGCATAAAGAGGAAGATGGGCAACAGATGTTAGCTCAGGGCCAGTCTCCCTCACCAAAAAAATAAATAAATAAGTAAATAAATAAAAGAGCACTGAATAGTAAATCGTTTCTCAAGCAGTACTTGCTATTTTTATTTATGTTGAAAAGCTGTTTAGCTTAAGGGAGAAAATTAAAATCTCCTGGTAATTACTTTGTTTTATCTGTCCTGTCTTTATAATGATTTATCTTACTGTGATGGAATATGGCAACTAACACATTATCTCATTTTAACAATTTGTTGGTTGAACCTAATCATCTTTAATAGTTTTATGTCAATTATACATTCATAGTAGGAATGCCTCACAAAAGGTCTTCATTCCAAACTGCTAATACATTCCATTGGAGATCAAAAGGCATCACTGACTACCTCTTAGCTGATATTTGTTTCTTATCTGCTATTTTTTTTATATCATATGTCAGTGTCCACAGTGAAAGGAACTAGAAGCCACCTAATCAATGATACTCTTAATTTACTGCCTTCTCTCTCTCTCTCTCTATATGTATATTATTGAGGCGTAATTTACAAACAATAAAATATGTTTTATTCTATTAAAGTGTACATTTTATTATTTTTTAAATTTTAAATGATTTTTTACTTAAAATTATTTTATTAAACAAACTTACGTAAATTTTAAGTGTAAACAAATGTAAATACTAACCCAATTTAAGTATAGAATACTTACATCACCTAAGAAAGTTCCCTTGTGTCACTTTTCTGTCAGCCAGGAGGTGTTTCAGTTCCAAACCCCATTCGAATGCCTGCTGTCTTGGATCACTGCTGGTGCTAACTGTCCCAGTCTGGGTTGCCCAGGAGGTAGACTCTGAAAGGGAGTTTAGCTTGCAGAGTGTTTATTAAGGAGTACCCTTGGGGTCAATATTTGTAGAAGGCAAAGGAAGAAAGCAGGGCTGGGTAGTGGCAGAAGTCAAGCTGCATGAAGGCCGAATGCCAGCCTGGACCGACCCCATGGGAAACTCTGGGCCTTTATTGGCGCTATAGAGTTATCTGAAGCTGGGGCAAGGGGGTCAAGCCTTTATAGTCCCATTTTGGTCAGTCATTGGATGCAGGCTGCTGTGAGAAGGGGCCCAACCTTGAGGAATGTGGCTCTCTGCAGCTGAGGCCATCACAGAAGGGCCTGTCAGATGATGGCTGACCGCTTTTCCAGCAGCTGGGCAACAAGTCCTTCATCTAAGGGGAATCTGGAAAGTACCTCACGATGTCTCTCACATCCCGGTTAAAGAAATTCAAGCTACTTGGAAGCACAAGTGTTTTTTATTCAAGTCTGGAAGGAGGAAACCAGAATTAGGATAAAGAGTAATTGATAGCAGTTAAATACTAGAAAATTTATAATTACATATACTTATTTAAAACTTACTCTAATAATATTTCTTCAATATATTTTAGGATTTATTCATTCAAGAAATATTTGAGAGCCTACATAAGTGGAAACATTTACCCTTCATTCTGGCTGCCTAGCAGCTGAACCCCCTTCTTGTGTTTGGGAACTCCTCTGTATGAGGCCAAGCTCATCTACCATTATAGAAGCTGAAAATGCAAGGTGCTTGTTTTCCCATCCTCCTTGAAAGGGGTGCAGGCCCATAACCTAAGCTCTGCCAAACAGACAAAATTTTGAATCAGAACTGGTGATGTGAAGGACTAGAATTTGGTTTTTTTTAATGATGCATTCTGGCAGCAGAAGCAGTGAGTTAAGCAACATTCACTTTCCAGAGACAGCATCGTTTCTATCACCAGACTCCACTTTGCTGGTGCCAGCAGTGTAAATATTCAGAGCCAAGGACAGTAGTTTTCTTGCCAGACTGGTTTTGTGGCGTGCTTTGGGCTTTGTTTCTGCCTGGGTAGCCTGTCTGCTTAACTAACAGGGATTGGTGACTGTTGTTTGCTCCCTCAAGTCTCTTACTAATATAGCCTACCCTCTACCAAATGTTCTAGACACTAGGATTATCATGGGGAAAAGAAAGACAAGGTCTAATGGGGAGAGAGTGATGGTGAATAAAAAGACGAATAGACAATGTAATTCTAGATTGTGATAAGTGGCATGAAGGAAATAAGCAGAGAAATGGGATAAATAGGAGAGGGGGAGATTAGAGATGTGGGGGCCAGGGATCCTTGAAGAAGGCTAAAAAAGTAAAATGCTCTGAGATCAGTAGGCTGAGAGGAAGAATGAGCTGAGTGAAAGGGAAAGGAATGTGATGAAGAAGAATTTTGTAGCCAGAGACAATAGTATTTGCAAAGTGGGTGAGAATGAACTTGACTTAACTATTAAAGAAACCAAAAGGAACATAGTGGTTGTCAGTTATATTTGTTTAGCTATTTTAATAGAATTTATTTTTAAAGAAAAATGCGTTTTGATATGGAAACCTATGCTATAATTCATGTTTCTCTATTAACTCTCAGGCAGCACTGTTTAGACCCAAAAGCTTGTCTGATTGACTACATTAGAGTCATTTAGAAGTTTTCTCTAAATACAGATTTCTAGGCCTTACCTGTAAGAATCTGATTGGCCAAATTTGTTATCAGTAGTGTTAGACTATAACATTATATGAAGTAACACTGTCTGCAAAGCAGTAGCTTACTTTAGTTTCAGGTAAAGCACATGAGAGTAACAGCTCTGGTTACTACGAATGCTATGCATAGACCATGCATGTAAGATTGGTATATACCCCTCACCTTGATAGACATAAAGCTTTTGCCTGACTAGAAATAAAACAATGAAAAATCAGCCTTTCTTTCATTAAATTTTGCTTCTTTATGTAGAGTTCTATGCTAGCGGTATTCTATAAGGTAAAAAAAAACATTTTTATTTGGAAGTCTAGTTGCTAGGTGTATCCTACAAGATGAAAATCCTAGTAATTCTTAGTAATATCCGGCATCGAATAAATCCCCGGATGCTAATAGACTGAATCCAAGTCTGAGGTTATTGATGATAACAAATTAAAGACTTTTTTATTGTCTATAGGACGTACGTTTTCTCCAGAGTCTCCAAGGATACTGTGGATTAGCTTCAGGTTCAGCTAACTTGAAGGGAACTTCAGTACAGCTTTTAATTATCAGATATAATACCAAATATATCCTACCAAAGGGTCAACCTAATTAGAGAACTCTGAGCAGAAGGCAAACTATGTTTTAATTATGAGACCATTGATGACTGGAGTTCTTCTAGGTGAGGATCAATGCATCTAAGTAGAAGCCATGCTATGCTTATTCTGATCACAATCAGATAATTAGACAAATTTGTCTCCCTGTGTATAAAATTTTACCAAAAAAACCCATACAACATCGTATTCACATGTGAGAAAATTGTTTTCTCAGATCCTGTGTTTGTCAAACTGGTGTCTAGTACCTCTCACCACACTTCACTCCCTTGAACTGGGAATAAACATGGCATTTCTTCCTGCAACATTATTTGCCTTTGATGCTCGTGATAGAAAACCTTATTTTCATATAGAAACAAATATGGGTATATTCTGGAATAGGGACAATATTTTCTTTAAAAATGTGTTATTAGTAGGAAGTAATTCATTATTGTTTTAAAATGATTTAATAAATGTTTCAAAATTTTCTCAGTTTTAATTTCCATTATTGCAAGTATAAATTGTTATGACTATGTAAGTAAACTCTATGGAGTCCTCAGTAATTTTAAAAGCATAAAGGAGGTCCTGACACCACTCAGTATGAGAACCACTGGACTAGGTAAAAGACTACTTCCCCTCAACTTAGCTAGCATTTAGATGTGTCCTCACAACCTTGTCCATGGAAGATGTTTACAGCTTCTTGTTTCAGTTTGATTCTTACTCCTTATTTTCTTTCAGTTTTGCAAAGAGTTCAGATAAAGCAAAGACCTAGACTGGGAGTAGAAAAAGAGTAAGGAAGTTAGTCAGCACGCTTCCACTTTAAAGAGGTGTTTGAAAGTATTAGGAAATGTCAAAATATCTTTTGTTTCTATGATTCTGACTTTAAAAAGTAGTAATTTCTGATACATTTTAAGCCTAGGTAAAGAAGCATGTTTTGAATATGTCAATGTTTTATTTTTCTTTAAAATTTACTTCATTTTTAAGGAAAAGATGTTTTCAAAAATTAATGGTTTTTTTTTTTATGGTAACACATTTCCAGTTTTTAGTAGAAGTCATGGGGAAAATTATTCCATTCATGTTTGTTTTGCTTCTAAGCCTTCTGGAATGGTTTTGTATATTCTTCAAAAGTGAGATAGATAAACTGGTAATTAATATTAAATTTTTATTTTCAAACTTTCTGATATTAAAAAAAAGAAAGATTGCTTTCTAGAAAGAATTCCCAATTCTTTTTTCTGAAAGAACTTTAAAAATATAATTGTCAGTTGCAAGAATAAATATCTCACCAAAACTCTCATAGGTAGATGTAGACATTTGGCAATTATTCCACCATTAATTAGAAAATTGTCTGTGGAAACATTTCTTTGCATATCAAAGGGATGAATATTTTTATATTCTAACTAAGCTGCCATCTTATTCATGAATATTAGGCTTAAGGCATCAGAACATCTTGGAACCAGAGTTAGATTTTGAATAAAGTCAAACTCTTCTCCTCTAAAAGCAGTAGCTTTAGTGACCATATGTTAAGTTGGGAGTCACCAACAAGAAATGCCAGTAAGTGTCAATGGGTACCACTTGGGAGGAGAATAAAGAGAAAAACTTAAGAGGGCAAGAAGAAGAGAAAAAAAAGAAAAAGTGAAGGGTGGTAGTGGTAGAGGCCTTTAGTAGTACCCAGAGAGACTATGCAAAATAATTTAGGGCCATTATCTGGTTCAGGAACTAACCAACAAATAGATAAGACCAACAGATCTCTACTGTGATTTGCTGGTTAGCAGGTTAGTCTCCTAGGTCAACATCACTAGCATGCTATTGATTCCTCTGAGCGCATAGATGGTATTGAGAGGAGGGTCAGGAAATACTTGTTGATCATACCAGCCATATATCAGATGCTGGTTTAAGTGCTTTGCTTGATATCTTTCTTAGAAATGAACTTTTTATTTTGGAATTAGTTTAGAAAAATTACAAAAGTAGTACAGAGAATCCTTGTATACACCTCACCAGATTTCACTTTCCCTTCATGTTATCACCTGCATTACTGCTTGGTTTCTTTTAATCCTCACAAACAACCCTTGAAAGAAGCTACTGCTATTTTGTTTTCCATGAGAAGAAACTTAGGCCATGTTGTGAGGAATAACTTAGTTATTAATTCAACAAATATTTGAGTGCATACTATGTGGCAGGCATTATTTTAGGGTAGCCATTGGGATACATTGGTAAGTAAGATGGTATGCCTGCCTTCATGGAGTTGTAGTATTTATATCTTTCGTTCTGTGTAATACTACATCAGACTAATTTCCTTTTTGTTTCTCTAGGAAGTCATTATAGGAAAAGTACTGAAATGTTTGTCTTTCAGGTAAAGTAATACTGAATATCCCCCCACCACCTGACGTGTGTCCTCAAACTTATGAGATCTAGTTAGCTCCAGATCGCTGCACTTAACCACCTTCACAAACTGCTCTGTGATGTTACTTAATATTTTCCAGTTTGGATTTCTGATCATCTGTATACCCTGTTATATTTATTGTGGTATATTGTCATCCTCTAAACATCCTTTGTTGTCTTAACCTAAACTATATTGGCGCTGTTTGTAGTATAGGTTATGTGAAAATATAGTTCCCTGTATCAGAGGAACCCTGGGTTAGATTTTCAGTGAGGGAATATAGCCTCTAACTCGTGTTAACAGTGATGGAATCCCATGACTACCTTACCACACCCCTTGCTGAAAATGCTGCTTTCCTGAGGGGTCACTGACCTTTTCATCCATTATAGAGGTATGGGAGGAGCAGAGAGAGAAAAGTACCTTAAGTAATATGTTAGCCATAGAGAGACAAAAGAGTAATCAGAGCACTTAGAAGCTGAAGGAAGCTGACAAAAGAATAGGCAAGTGAGCTTCTTGCAACAGGAATTCCTGCTGTTCTCTATTTTCAGTGTGGCAAAGCAAACCAGGCCCCTATGGACTCTAATACTAGAGAATGAACTATAGACCTGAATAGTAATGTAGTAGTGCTAATAATTTCATCAGTGACCAAGGCCCTTGCCATTCCTTTTCGGGTGTGTATGTGTATGTATGTGTATTAGGGGCAATTAATTTTATTAAATAATTCATCTGGCTTAAAAAATAAATTGTAGTTTTTCAAGAATAAATGTACTATGAATTTGGCAGTGTACTTCATATATATTTCCACAGTGATACTGACTGAATCAACAAATACATTACATCGTTAATTTTTGTGATATGTTGTACCATGTACATTGCTTTTAGCCTAGTCCGTTTTCTCTGTCTTTTAGACCTCTCTCCAAATTATTATATCAAAAAACTGAATTTTTCACTTTTCTCTCTGAACTTTTTTTCCCATTTTTCTCCCATCATCCTTTAATTCATTTTCATACATTAATTTGTATAATCTTCTAGAGATAATTAGATTTTCTTTTGTTCATATTTACATTTTTTTTTAGAAATCTAGATTTTAATCTTTATATTTTTAAGCGCTGTTAGGTGCCTTTTGTGGCAGTTATGATTTATAATAGGCTCCCAGTTGTCAATGGGAGATGTTATACCACTATGAAGGCTCAAAAACATAATAATGAAATGAATATTTTTTTAGGCATGTATTTCTTGTTCTTCCAGACCGATAGCTAAGATTTAATCAAAGTTCAGGTTAGCTTTAGAAGAAACATTTTACATCTTCTCATACTTCTTCATCTAAAATATTCCTGAAGAGCTCATAAGCTTTTTATGTTCTCTCTCTTCCAACTGTACTTTTATGATATTAATATCCTTAGAGTTTAGTATTTCACTAGTTTTCCAGAATCTCATGTTCGTCTCAAACGTTATTTTGATTTCATTCTACTAGCTTTAAAGTTCTCTGAGATTCTCTTGTGGGATCCTTGAGGGAGTTGGAATTACAGTTCTTGAGGCAATAAAGAATCATTATTCAATCTGTTCTTAAGTATGTGACATGGGTCAGCAATTCACTGAAGACAAGTGAAATATCTCTAAGTTTCAAGGTAAAAACTACCTCATTCTCTTGACACTCCACTAAATACCAAGTTGCGAACAACCAGAGACCACCCAGAGATGCACATGCAATGTTATGTTGTGCTTTACTGTACTATACTAAGTGAAAAGTGCAAGGATGGGCTACTGCCCTCAATTTATGTGAAGATTGTGTGAGAGAAATGTACCTGGAAGAGGTGGATATCCTCCAAAGCATATCTCTTCTACCCTCTGCCCCTGACAGTAAATAGCAACTTTGAGCTAGTTTGTATGCAGGCCAAAATGAAGTGGAGAATTAATAATTATCTGTAAATCTGGATCATTTGGGACATCACTCTATTTTTCATTCTTCAACCACTAGAGCAGACCCTTGTGCAAGTGACAGAATTTACATTTCTGTTAAGCTTGAGACTTCCAAGAAATCCCCTTTCTTTTCTACAAAGGGACAATTTAAGATCTCTCATTGAGACTTTCCACATTGTCTTATTTGCTGAATACTGCTTGCTGAGTTCAGATTGCCAATTTCTGTCTAGTGGTTTTATCTTCTAGAAATTGCAAAAGCAAATAATTCTGTTGCCATTTTTCTTAAGGGGCGTATATGCCTTTCAAATATTTGGTCGGAAACAGAAGACTGTTCCTGTCTTGCTCATCTGGGTAAAACTCATTTACTGTTTTTCCTTTTAAACTCTTAGCTCAAGTGACCTTACACATGAGTCCCAGCTGTGCATTAGCATTGCTTGGGGATGTGTTTGTATCTTTTGTCTAAAAATATCCAGCCGGTAGGATTCATGATCCATGAAAGCTAATTGAAACGATTTCTCTTCAAGTTTTGGCAAGCGAAGCATGCATTATAAGCATTAATATCTATAAATTGAATTGTTAATGAATCTAGACACTAATAATGAATGCAATTTTGCAGGCTTAACTAGAAACACTAAAATTATCAGGATCTGGAGCAGAATTTTCAATCATTTTTGCTTATTAAATAGCAAAGCTATCCTTTTAATAAGCTGATCATTTTTATTTGACCCCATAGGAGTAGCTCAGTTGATTAGAAACAGGTTTCTAAGTGCAAAACAATGTTGTTTTTCTCTGTTTTAACCACCAAAGCACTGAAATTTTAAGATGGATATTTGATCTCACAGTCTGTGTCTTCTAATCACATTTGTACATATACTCAATGCTTTATGAAATATTTACTTATTCTGTTTCTCCTGCATTATACTGTATGTCATCTATCTGTCTGTCTGTCTGTCTATCTATCTATCTATCTATCTCCTCTTCAGTTTTTAAAACGGTCAGTGTCATAATCGGTTTAAACAAATGGTCTCATTTCACGTGCATTTCAGAATACTGCAAAATTAAGGTAATACAATTTTGAGCATTTCATGATTGCCTGATAGCTTTATTATTTTCTGTGGCTTAGTAACTCCTTTGAGATGTATTTCCATTTGAGTATTATCTCCTAAAACTTTTGTAAAGACCCACTTTAAAAAGCAGCAAAATCTAATAGGTAATGTTAAATAACGACGGAGTATTTTCTCCCTAGTGCTTGAGTGACTTGAGATACTTAGTGCCTTTCTGTAGCTGTACACCAAATAGTGCCAAAGCAGCCTGAAAGAGTTAATGCACCTTTCTGTGTAATTTCACTTACTACCCAGAAATGACTAACGCACTAGGGAGAGTGGAATAGAACTAGCTAGGAATAGGTGACATCCCTATATATATTCTTATGGAGGTGGCTGAAATTGGAACTCAAAGTACCTTTTGTGATTGCTTCTTTCCATACAAATCTTAAGGATATTGACAATTGTTTGAGTTTGAACTATGAAAAACTGAGAAGCTGAAGTGTAGAAGTTGAGTCTGATAGTAAATATGGATTTTTACTTTAGAGTTTATGGGTTGGAACTTTTGTGGAAAAGTAGTGGGGAAAGGTTGTTAGGATTCTTTGGTATTTTTTTTTTTTCTTTGTCGTCATTGCATATTCCTTTTGACAGCCAGGTCTGAGAATCTATAATACATTTAGGAAAATGAAATGTATGACCAATGTATATCAGACGGAATTTCTCAGGAATGTAGTATGTTTTACATTACCATTTATGCAATTGTTTTCAGGATTTATCAGCCAGCATATATGTGATAATTATAGGCATGTACTTTTTTTCCCCCATAGCTATTCACTTTAACTAAAGCTTATACCTCAATTCTCTTACAAATGGCTTTATCAAAATGATAATTGAATAGTCTTAGAGCATTTTGTACTTCTCTTTCCAAATGCTTGTGATCAGTCTACATATATATGACTGAATCAGCCCAGCAAAAGCTTCCTAACCACAAAGCCCAGGAAAAAAACAGAGCGAAACAAAAATCTTCCCCAAAGAACTGTTAGAGAATACTCATTTTTAAGCCAATAAACTTCTACTACTTTCTGGAATTTCGATCAAGATTTTAAAGTATTTTTTATTGAATTTAGTCTTTCTTTACCTGTTAGAGATAAAATTTGGGTTGACTATATTTTTCATATCAGTAAATCTTGATTAAATGATTCCCTGTATTACAATCCTGCCTGGATTTGACTACCTATTTTTGTTAATTTCCAAGAATGTGTAATTTTAAAACTATGTATACCAATCTAAGTTCTATTATCAAAATCTTCTCCAAAATTGCCTAAGTCAATTGGCAACCATTTGACATGACTACTTGGAGCACAGAAATAATATATGCTCCTGAATAAGCAAAAGTTTTTGCTTACTCAAAACTTTTTGCCATTATCTGGTCAATTTCATGGGAATTAATTCCACAGATAAGTCTTAATAGTTAAGATCAACTTATTGTAAGTAATTATACTTAGAGCAAAACAGGAATCCTTCTACTTTTATTTCTTATCCAAATATTTGAAAAAATTTTGTGTATCAGTTCAGTTTTTTTTAACTTTTTTACTATATCCTTGCCGTGTGATAGTTTACTTTAGAAAAGTGACTCAAAATCTTTAATATGAAAGTTATTTATATTTTTAGATAGAAGGAAATGTTCTGCCATTATTACTGCAGTATTTGATTTCACACTAGCTCTATTTCTCAAAAATGTTTCTTTTGATATCTGTAGTATTGTAAATAGAAGGAGCAAAATATGTGTTATACTGAATGACATGCCTCATTCCAGGGCAGAGTGGGCTTGAAAGGATGTCTCTAACACAAATTTTTTCTCTTCTTAGAAGTGCCTTAGGAAAATAGCATTCTATAAAAGAAATTAAAAGCAATAACACATGAACACAAGAATAATTCTTATTGCAAGTTTAATTCTTAAAATATCGTTATCATCTTCATCTTCAAATATATCATTATCATCATCATCTTAAAATATTCCTTTTAATTAAAATAGTAGGACTTGAGGCTTTGTAATTTAAAAAGTCTATTCTGTAAGTCTTATTTTAAAATTGCAGTGGTAACAGAGTGATTTTATACCAAATCTTGAGCTGTACTTAAAGATTAAGGTTAGATATGGCCAAGAAGCAGAATTCTCTTTAGATCTTCAACCCTGTGCTTTTCACAGTATCTTTCTATGACAATATATATTTCTTATATTTATATATCCTTATATATTTCTGTATAAGATGAGAAATCAATGGGGGCACTTTCACGCTGCTTATATGAGGAAACCAGCAATCCAAACACATACCAGAATGGGTAAATTATGAGACTTGGAAATTATGATTACTTGAGAATACTATTCTATTCTTAAAAGTTAACTTAGAAGTGCCTTGGGGACATTATGGTTTTTATGACACCTTTTACTGTCATTGTGACCACCTATTATAGTACAGGCTTTAACGTGGGTTCTAAGACTATATCATTTACAACTTTATCTTAACTACAGTAGATTAATCCATTTCTCATAAAATAAGTAGTCCAGAAGTAGGCAGTTCAGAGCTGATTCAGCTACTTGAGGAAGTCACCAAGGACCTAGGTCTTTCTGGCAACTTACTGTTCTTCCATCTTTAGTGTACAGCTTTTGTTTTTCCAATCAAAATGGTTGCTCTAGCTGCAGGCATTGTATCTACATCCCAGGTCAGAAGAAGGGAGAAATAACAAAGGGCAAAATTCATCTTGCTAGGCTTGTGTTTATTAGGAAAGAGAAGCCCTCCTCAGGGATTTTCATTTATATCTCATTGGGTAGTACCGTTACCTGATCATTCATAGTTGTGAGGGAATCTGGGAAAGTGAGTGTTTTTTAAAAATTATTTTTTCTGTTTTCTTTTAATAGCCAATACATTCTCAAACTTAAAACATCAGAGAGTAGAAGGATATATGGTGAAAATCTCTCTTTCGTGTTGCATCTCCTTCATTCTTCCACTTTCAACCCCCTTTCCCCCATAAAACAGGTAACTAAAAGGTTTTAGCCTTTTTTTATCCTTCTAGAAATTTAAAAAACGTACACACAAGGTGATTCAAATATTTATATTCTTTTTTCCTCTCTCTCTCTCTTTTTTAAGCATAAATGGTGCATAATATAAGTATCTTTAACTGATCACATAGCTGCCCTAACCATACTAAACCAAACAAGCAAATCAGGATTCTTTTAATAGGGAGGAAGGGAAACTAATAACAACTGCCATTGACTGTTTCATTTAATTTTTTGTCTGAGTTCAGTCCAGTAGTATCCACATAGCAGTGAAACTATTGATTCTATTTAGCAACTGACAAAGGCATAAGTGTTCTTCAGAACAGATGCCCGTGTCGTCTGTGTAACACAATGCCTTGTATAGAGAAGTTGATCAGTAAATGTACAAAATAGAGCTTGTAATGCCTTTTCCCCCATGACTTCTCATCTTCAAACTCAGTTAATGAAACTGCTATTTGGTAAGTTGTTCAAACCAGAAACTAGGTGGTCATCCTTGATCCCTCTCTCTCCAGCCTCCTGACTCCTCTCCTTCTCTTGTACGCCGTATGCATTCAATCAGTAAGTCCTGTTGGCTCTACCTTCAAAAGATACCCCAAATACCTCACTCCTTCTACTACTACCTCTATCTTGGGTCTGGCCATCATACTCGTCTCCCAACTTCTCTTCCTGCCCCCTACGATGTATATAACAAACTAAGTAACCTTAAAAACAAATCATTTCCCTGCATAAAATTCTCCAGAGGCTTCTAACTGTCATTAGAATGAAATCCAAAGACTATACTGAGGGTTATGAAGCCCTAAGTTATCAGTTGTTTGTCTAGCTCTTCTTCATTTCCTACCACTCTAAGCTTTCTTTCTGTTCAAGACTGTTGAACAGAAAGACTGCTCCTGCCTCAGTACCATTCAATTCTATTTGCCTATGATGGTCTTCTCGCAGATACATACAGGGCTCTTTATTCAGGACCCAGCTTACATAACAGCCCCTCATGACAACTTTTTTTTATCACTTATACAACCCTTCCTACTTGTGCTTCAACATTTTCTGTTCCATTCCTGTTTTATTTGCCTCATAACACTATGATTATCTAAATATTATTTGTATACTTTTTAATTCTCTGGCTTTCCCCACTAAAAGGTAAGTTCCATGAGTGCAAGGACTTTGTCTGTCTTGTTTATTTATTCATTCAGCAAACATTTGTTAAGCACCTGCTATGTGCCAGATCCTTTTTGCTGTGCAGGTGGAATAACAATAAAGAAAATGGACAAAAATTACTTCCTTCTTGGAGCTTTTATTTGTGTGTTTATGTGCATTTACTTATGTATAAGTGGGGGATAGACAATGAACAAAGAAGTAAACTATATAGTACTTTAAATTTAAGTGCTATGAATAAAAATAAATAAGAAGAGGGGATGAAGATCTTCTGGATGTTGGTAGTTTTCAATTTCTGTTTGCTATTTTCACAATAACATGTGTAACAAACCATCTAAAAATCAGTGGCTTACAACACCAGACATGTCTGTGGGTTTCCTGGGGTTCAAATAATCCAGGCTGGACTTGGCTCCAGTCTGTGACTCAGTTTCAGGTATGTTCTAAAAATGTCTCCCATTTTTCTGGCACCTGTGGAATATCAAATCATTTTATCATCCATGGCAACAAGCAGAAGTGCAAGAGACCAGGCCTAGTCGTGCAGGCCATTTGAAGTCTCTGCTTCAATCGTGTCCACTAATTTTCTAGTGACCAAAACAAATCACATGGTCAAGCCTAAAGTCTAGGGACAGGGATATGTACATCCTGGCCATCATGAGTCCAGAGTGTGAATATGTAATACTGCTACAGAGGAGTGAAAATTGATACTGATAATGTAATCTAGTGTGTGGTCAGAGAAGACCTTGCTGTCATTTGAGTAAAGTAAGAGGTGAAGGAGGGAATCATGTGGATATCTGGGGAATATCACTCGATCCAAGCAGAGAGAACAAAAATCACAGAAATTCTAAGGTGGAAATACACCTGGCCTGTTAGAGAAACACCAAGAAGCAGGCCAGTGTACGCAGAGCAGAGTGAGAGTAATGGAAAGAAGGTCAGAGAGATTGTGGAGGATGGAGGGAAGGTGGGCTTATAGATCATGGTAAAGACTTGGGTTTTTCTCAGAATGAGCTGGGAAGCCATAAGAGGGTTTTGAGAAACATGACATAATCTGACCAGAACAGAGCCTGGCACGTGATAATTGCCCAGTATGTATTTGTTGAATGAATGCATGGTGATAATACTTATTCTGACTTTAGTAAACCTCTCCAAAATAATGAAAGAAAGACTTAGAGTGAGAATGGAGTGAAATAACCAAAGCCTTAGGAATGATAGTTATTAACAATAAAATAGAAATGATTCACAAAAAGGAGAGATCCTGGTGAGAAAGGAGTAGGGTATTGCTTGCCCAGTGAAAGCCATTTGGTGGAATCTTTTCAACCCAAAGAAAGGTCCATTGTGTTTGAAATTGAACTAGTTATCTAGAAAGTGCAAGACTGAGCTTGGTGGCCATCCTTTAGGGACCTGAAGGGGTCAGAGGGCTTGTAAAATGATGGGAAGGAGGTGATTTTAGATAGAAGCAATTCATTGCAAATTGCTAAAGGCCTATGCAGATAGTAAGCACTTAAATACTTAACCAAGAGTATAATTGAATTGCAGTAGTTTTAGGCTTTGAAGCAAAGACTTAATCCTGCTCTATGGCAACTGTTGTCATAAAACACTAAAAGAAATTTATCTACTTTACCAACTAGGGTTTTAGTTCTCTTCCTGGTCTAGTGGGCTTCTGTCTCCAAAACAATTTTATTCCTTTACCTGTCTGTCTTCTAACTGATAACATTTCTACAGAAGAAGATTTTAAGAGAGAGACATAGTTTTACAAAGAAATTACATATTTGCTTTCTGATTGAATATCCAAACTAGCCATCCATGAACAATTTTCTTGAACAATACAAAGATTATCTTTCTGAATATCTTTTGCTTAAGACTTTTAATAAAAGTTCATCTGGTCTGAAAAATCACAGTTGTCTTTTCCTTTCAGCCCCTGTATTGCTCCTCTTTTGTTCATCTACTAAAGATGACAGTTGGTCAACAAAGATAAGAAATACAAATTCTATTTGTTTGATGTCATAAGTATTATTTAGTCAAGTTATTATTCTATTTTTAGCTTTGGTAGAACTTTTCCTGTTTAAACCCAGACAGTCTGGTTTCAGAGTCTATACTCCATACACTGTACTATCTCATCACACAAGTTTTTAAACATGCAAATCAGTGATTATCCATATTCACTACCTTGCCATGTTAATATGCTTGCTTATTTTTGCTTTGTTCACTGCTTCTTCTTGGGTTTGATTTTCTTTTTGTTATAAAGTACATCTTTAGTATTGCTTTCAACAACGGCTGTGGATAGTAAAATTTCTTAGTTTTTACATGTCTGGAAATATCTTTTTTTCACCCTCTCTGTTGTGTGGTATGTTACCAAACCAAAGTGTGTCCACTTCTTGGTGAGTTGAAATCACAGCCTTCACCAGAAGTAGTTGTCACACAAAGTAAGATTTATTTGCATCATATAAGGAGCCAGCAGGGGATTATTTCCAAAGCCATGGCTCCTGGAGCAAGGGTAAGGCAGAGCACTTTTATTTAGGATGGGTAATGAATATTCAAAAGGGAGAGGTGGGTACTTGCTTGCGCAGGCTCAGTTGGAAAACATGCTTGCACAAACATCAGATGTTGTGGTAATAAGACCTAAGCTCCTCCTGGGGTAGAGATCTTAACATTAAAATGAAGCAAAGGTAATCTCTTGGACACTTCTCAGTCTGTGGGCCCATCTGCATAGGTGTTGCTCTAACGGTGTGGTTTGGACCAGCTCAAGGTGATTGGTGATTGCATCTCTTAAACATAACTACAAAAACAATTTGGAGAAACAATTAAATGCTTTCGAAACCTCTCTTGAGTTCCTCAGGGCAGTTGGTGACAGAATTTTAAGTTCACAGTTTTTTGCTCCACATTTGGTAGTGTTTTCTGTTACTACTGATAAGAAGTCTGCTGTCACTCCGATTGTCTTTCCTTTGTGGATAATGTATTTCCTGGAAAGTAGCTTTTATGTTTTCCTTTTTCGCTTAATGCTCTGTGGTTTTATTTAATATAATTCAGAGTGTGTTGTTTTTAAACTCCTACATGATGCTTGATGGGCCTTTGTAATCTGACAATTCATATTTTTCTGCATGTTTGGAAAATTCTCAGCCATTATCTGTTTAAATATTGCTTCCTTAGAATTCTTTCTTCTTTTCTCCTGGTCCTTCCTTTTATGTTAGAGCTCTGGATTTTATCCTCCATATCTTTTGATGTCTCTTTCATATCCTCCATCTTTTTATTTCTCTTACTGTACTTTGGGAGATTTCTTTCGCCTTATTTTGCAATTCACTAATTCTCTCTTTAGCTTTGTCTAGTGTACTGTTTACCCATTTAAGTGAATTTTAGAATTAAAAACATATGTTTTTCATGCCCAGATGTCCATTTTAATATTTACCTATTTTATGGTCTTTCATTTTTATTTTATCATTACTTGTTCTTCCCATTAGCTCTTTGGACATTTATAACCTACTTAAAGTCCCTTTTAAATGTTCTGCTACCACTGACTCCTATGGTGAAATGTCTATGAGTTGTCTTTATTAACATCAGACTTTTTAAAAAGTAGTTTTTAAAATAGTAAAATATTTCATTTGTATAAAAGAGAATAAAACGTGCATGCATATATATATATAACTGTAAGATTGATAAAACAAACATCCTGTATATACTACCCAGCTTGAGAAATAGGACACACCAGTATCTTCAAAGCACCTCTATGTTGTTCCCCTGTTATATCACCCTTGCTTTCCTCAGAGTTAACTGCCATTCTGAATTGTTTTAATGAGTCCCTTGCTTTTCTTTTTAGCTTTTCCAACTATGTATAGATTCCTAAGTGATATAGTATTTAGTTTTGCTTGATTTCAAACTTGATCTGCGTGGAACCATCTTGTATGTACTCTTCTGTGCTTGCTTCTTTAGTATACAATTATGTTTGTAAATTTCAGTCATGTTGCTGAATGCTCATTTTCATTTTCACTGTTGTATAATATTTATCCATTCCACTATTGATGGAAAATTAGGCTCTTTTATGGTTTATGTTGCTACAAACAATGCTGCCAAGAAAATTTTGGTATATGTATCTGATGTACACATACATTTATTCTATATTCTCTATGCTGTGCTCACCTGGGAGCGGAATTACTGGGTCAGAGAATATGTGCATGTTCAACTTTACTAGAAATGCCAAACTTACTTTCCAAAGTACCTATGCTGATTTTGCTTTCACTAACAATATGTGTGAATTCCTCTTGTTTGACATTCTGCCAAGACTTAGATTTGTTAGGATTTTAAAATATTGTCAATATTTTATGGGTCTTATGGGTCTGAATAGTATCTTTTGGTTTTAATTTGCAGTTACCTCATTAGTATTGATTGTCATATGTTTATGAACCATTTGTGTTTTTTCTTCTGTGAAAAACTCTTCTCTTTTGCTGATTTTTCTATTTGTTTGCCATTTCTTATAGATTTGTGGAAGTTATTTAAATATTATGGATATGAATACTTTGTGGGATGTATATATATTGCAAATATCTTTTCTTAGGTTGTGGCTTATGTTTAAAAGTTTTTTTGTTGTGCCTTGTTTTACAAAAGTTCTTAATTTCAATATGGTCCAATTATCAATCTTTTTTTTTTTAATAGTTAGTGCTTTTGGTCTTTTGTTTAAGAAAGCTTTTCTAACTGTAATTTATAAAATTTCTGTTTCATATGGTCTTCTAAAACTTTTATAGTTTGTCTCTCACGTTTAGGACTGTAATCTACCTGGAAGTGATTTCAGTGTATGGTCAGAAATAGGGAGTCAGTTTCATCTTTTTCCATGTTGAATCCCAAGTTTCCCACCATGGGACTGATTAGTCTAAACTTTCTTCACTGATGATCAATGCCAACTGTGTTATAAATGAAGTTTTCGTAATCGGTGGGTCCATTTCTGAGTTCTCTCTTTTGTTCACTTATCCCTATTCTAGTACCACTGTATCTTTATCTTGACTTTAGTAAGTGTTGGTATTTGGAAGTGGATTTTTGTTAGGATAGTCCCCCCAACTTATTCTTCTTCATGAGTACATTGGCCATTCTTTGCTCTTTGCTTTTCCGTATATATTTTATGATCTTTGTCAAATTCAAGGAAAAGGCTATTGAAATTTTTAAAATTTATAGATTAATTTGGGGGAGAATTGCTCTCTTTAAAATATAGAACCTTTCCATCCATAAACATGCATTAGTATCTCTCTGTTTATATCTTTCTTGCTGTCTTTTAATAAAGTCTTACAATTTTTTTCATAAATCTTTTGTATATTTTGGCTATATTTATTGCATATACCTTTTTTGTTTCTTTTGTAAATGATATTTATTTTATTGTGAAATATTTTAAATATACAGGTAAGAATAGAGAATAAGGTAATGAATACCTATGGACCTATTCCTAGCTTTATAAAATATTAACACTATGCCTGATTTTCTGCTGCTGCTCTTTCTCCTCCAATTAAGCATTATAAATACAATTACTTTCCCACTGTGTTCCTCTCCTATCTCAGTCTCTTCCCTCCCTTCTTTAGTGTTTCACAGATCTGGTGTTTTCATTCTTATATATGTTTTTATATTTCCACTACATGTTTATGTATCTGTGAGCAATACAAAGTATTGTTGTGTCTGTTTTACAGTGTGAATGGATCAATGTCCTTTATTAAAGCAGTAGTTTTTGATAATTTTTACTTTTTTCTGGCTTCTCACTAAAACATTCCACCTTTAGAACTTATACTATTTTTCTTTGTGAGAAAGCTCTAGAGAGAAGAAGGTATAAAATTTTGAAATGAAGGAATATATTTGAGCCTAATCATGTATGTTTCCCCACTGACATTTCCATTTCATGTGGGAAATATTTGAGTTAATTATTTTAACTGTAACTGAATGAGTTAGAATTTTACTACTATTGATTTTAGGCATTTTTGGCTCTTGCCTCATTCACCCATAGCCCCATTTCTTATGTACTTTGGCAAAATAAATAAATGATAAACAAATGAAAAAATAAAAAACAAGCAAATAAAAGATAACCTAAATTATATATTCCAAATCTCCCAAACCAAGATAAGTCTGGTTTTAAATATAAATTTTCTCTTTAGCTTTGGCACTGAAGATAGAGAAGAAAGACAAAAGTAGTCACTTTTTTGGTTGGATAGTTGCTGATGACAAAGTAAATTAAGAATTTTCTTGGTTGATCTGGAAGTCTGGTTTGGCTTTCCTTGGTGATGGATTAATTTTTTTCCCAAAGTTTAAACAAACTCAAGTGATGTTTTGCCTACTTTGAGCTAAACATCAACCCTTGTCCATGTTTCAAGACATGACGCATGGATGCACATCTGCTTTTGTTATCTACTACTGCGATGCTTATTTACATGGCTAAAGGAACTAATTACTGCTTTGCCTGAGAAGAGTATAATAGTTGACCCATGGGTGAAGGAAATCAATGGGGATTTAAGTAGAGTACTTCACGGAAAACTTAGGAGTTCATAAGATAAATTCCAAATACTAAGACTTCTATCACATCGCTTTTTCTGTTTTAATGGTACTTTTAGAACAAATAAATCAAATGAGGATCATTTTGTAGTTTATTTTAATAAGACAAATTTAGGTGCTTTATACAAAGATTTATCTAAATAGTAAGTCAGGTTTTGTAGCCTTTTATAAAATATGCTGTCCCGAGAGAGAAAATTTAAATTTCTATTTAATAAAATAGAAAAGATATTTAAACCACACCCCAAAAAAGTTGTTGCTTCAGAAAAAGGTAACAAGATCAGAGAGGTGAAATTCTAGAAGATAAAATATTTGGAGAATTATAGAGTCACACTGTTCCCGTAGTTCTGAACGTAGCAGGTAACTTTAATTTTATAATCTGGAGAATTCAAACATTTTATCCAAGGAAAGGTAAATTTTTTTATTTTAGTTCCTATAAATTGCTTTTACCTGGTTCTTGACACAGGGAAAACACCATAATAGCAAGTTCTGACTGTTGGCTTTTGTGACTACCCTGTGTATATTGTCATGAAGCAATTACTGCACCATTCCTTTTTTTCCCCATCATAGATAGAAAGCAAAGGATATATGGTAGCTTGGATGGAATCTGCAGGCTCAAAGAAAGATACCTAAGTTTGGGCTACTTTAGCAGTAAATGGGGAATCCTACGAGCTTGTCCCATCTGTACCTTTTTAATCCCTTTAGATATATAGGAATGGACTCCTACCAAGTTTGCTTTAGACACAACTGTAAGGGTAAAGAGAAAAAGCCACAGAAGCTCTTTATTCATGGCTATTCTATCTAGATAAAGAATGGCCTGCTGCCTTAGAGGAGACTGCATATATAGAAAGCCCAATTGTCCATTTAACCTATCAAGGACTACTGACTCCAGTCCTTTTTGTTTATATTCTCTCTATTTGTTATCTTATAATATTTATTACCTTTATCTTTTTTACTTAAAATATTATTTTGAATAGGGAATGTTTACACAGTATAAATTCTAAAGGGCAAAACAGTACTCATTGAAATGTAATACTACCCTTATATCCAAACCGCCATGGCTCTTCTCCGGAACCAACCACTATCAACGGTTTCAGGTAGGTATTTCTAGAGATCTTTTATGCGTGTGTGAATATATAAAAATACACACACATTCTTTAAAAAGCACACACCTACACATATGATAGTATTTTTTATATATTGTGCTGTACCTTGCTTTTTTAACTTAACAAGACATCTCAGATCATGCCTATATTAGTACATATAAAGCTGCCACATGTTTAAAAAATGAAGCATAGCATTCTGTTATACAGATGTCTTTATCTAACCAATTCCTTCATTTCTGAAATTTAAGTTGTTTTCAGTTTTTTAATTATGAATTCTGTTGGGATAGACACCACTATATGATAGTGATTTTATATATGTGTAAGTATGTGTAGGAACTTCTAGGTTAAAATGTTTGTGCATTTTACTAGTTTTCTCTATTTTTACTATGTTTTTCTATTTCAATGATTTCCATTCATATATTTATTATTTCCTTCTCTCTGCTTTCTTTGATTTAAATTTGTGCTTTTTTTCACTTTTTTAAAATAGAAGCTTAGATCATTGATTTTAAATCTTCTTTTTCTAATAAAAGCATTTAGAGCTATAGTTTTCTCTTCAAACACTGCTTTAGCTGCATCCTAAATTTTTGATATGTTTTTGTTATTATTCATTTCAAAACATTTTATGATTTTCCTGAGTTTCTTATTTGACCTGTGTGCTATTTAGAAATGTGTGGTTTTAATTGCAAACACTTTGGGCTTTTCTAGATATCTTTTTGTAATTGATTTCTAATTTGATTCTGTTTTGATCGCAACACAAGCTCTATATGATTTCAATCTTTTGAAATTTATCATGACCTTAAAAATTCATTGAGACACATCGTATGAATTGGTGAGTGTTCCTTCTGCACTTGAAAAGAATGTATATTCTGCAGATTATGGGTTTACTCTTCTTCACAGTTAATTATGTCAAGCTGGTTGTTCAAGTTTCCTATTCCCTTACTTTTTTGTATAATTTTCCTGTCAACTACTAAGAAAGGGATATTAAAATCTCTAATTATGATTGGGGATTTGTCTATATCTTCCCTTTTTTTCTGTCAGTATTTGGAAATGTATTTTGAAGCTCTCTTATGAGGTGGATACATGTTTACTATTGTTGTCATCTTGATGAATTGACCTTTTATCGTTATGAAATGTCTTTCTTTATCTCTGATAGTATTCCCTGTTCTGAAGTTTATTTTGTCTAATCTGAATATAACCAATTTAGCTTTCTTATGCTTGATGTTTGCATGGTATATTTTTCCTGTACTTTTACTTTTAATTTGTCTGTATTTCTGTATTTAATGTGTGCCCCTTGTAAATATTGGTTCTTATTTTTTATTGTCTGACAATTTCTAACTTTTAACAGGAATATTTTGTCCACTTACATTTAAGTTAACTTGCTTTGGGTTAAGCCTACCATCTTGCTATTTGTTTTTTATTTGTCTTATCACTTTGTTCTTTTTGCTTCCTTTCCTACCTTTTTTTGAATTAATTAACAGTTTTTATTATACAGTTTTTTTTCCTCTACCGGCTTACTAGCCATATCTTTTGTATTATTATTTTCAGTGTTTACTCTAGGGTTTGTACTATTCATCTTTAGGTTATCACAGTCTACCTTCAAATAATATTATACCACATCACATATAATTTTACACCCCTCATCATTTGACGTGTTTTTGTTATCATTTAAATTTTATTTATATAATAAACCAACTGTACAATGTTTAAAGAAATTAAGATATGAAAGAAAAATATATTTTGTGTCTACCCACATCTTTTTCATTTTCAATGCTCTTCATTCTTTGTATAGATCTAGTATTTTCCTTCAGCCTAAAGAACTTCCTTTAACATCTCTTGCAGTGCAGGTCTTCTGACAACAAATTCTCTGAGGTTTTTTTGTTTGGGTTATGAAATTCTTAGTAAAACATCTCAATCAAACTGCAGATTTTAGATAACATGGTTGATGCTTCCAGATAAAAGGCTCAGTTTACTTGCTTTCCTTACCCCCCTTTCTTCCTATCTCCCCTTGAAGCCAAATACTTCATTTCCAAATTACAAGATGTCTCTAACCATTAGTCAGTTTGGAAAATGAGAATTTCATTAGCCCTCTCCAGACTACTTCACTTGACAGCCTCTCTCCTCTTTTTATCATCTCCATTATTAAGGAATACCAATTTGTGTCAGATTCAATGTAGGTGACCTGCTTAGAAGGTCTCTAGTTTCATCCGCTTTGGAGATTTGGTATGGTGGGCTCAGCTATCTCATTGCTCTGTAGGCCTTTTTAAGAAGAGGCAACACTAGGCATGGGAAGGTGCTCTATAAGACTAATAGAAGGATGTTTCTTAATTCCTTGTAACATTCTCTGCAGTGATTAAAAGTTCTATTCTTGTGCATGAGTAGTTGATGCTGTAAAGGAAAGGAAAGTGAGGAGTTTTCAAGTTACACAATATTCATTTCCCTATTTTACAGTTTAATGTCTTTTATCTCTTACTGTCAAGATAAATAACTTCAGCAGAAATATTTACTAACCAATTGTATCTCCATCAGCTTTAGGAGACTGTTCTCCAACTGCCAGTCTTCTCTCACTCTACATTCAATCCATCAGCAAAACCTGTCAGGTTTACCTCCCAAATATATCCCAAATGTGACCACTTTTCATCACCTCTAGTGCTCCCCCTTAGTCCAAGATATTTTGATCTCTTATCTAAACCTCTCTAATAGCCTCTTAACTTGTCTCCCTGCTTCCACTCTCACCTCCTAAAAGTCTGTTCTCTACACAGCAGCCAGAGTCATCCTTTTAAAATCAAAGTCAGATCCCATCACTTCTCTGCTCAAAACCCTCTAATGGTTTTCCTTCTCACTGAGAATAGCAGCCAGTCTTCACCGTAGCTTACAGTGCCCTGCATGGCCTGGTCCTAACTCTCAATGCCCTACCATTTGACCCCTCACTGATTCTATTCCAGACACACTGGCCTTCTTACTTTTCCTTCAACATGCCAAGCATGCTCCATTTTCTGGGCTTTATTCTTATTGCTTCCTCTGCTTGAATGTTCTTCCAGATATTCTCAGAGTTGGCGTCATCTATTTACTCAAGAGTCTGCTCAAAGTCATAGCTCAGAGCACTTCTAAAGTAGCAACTCTCCCATTTTACCCCTTGCTAGCATAGTTACTCTCTATCCATTTGTCCTTAATAAATGAAGAGAGACATCAAGGATATAATTCAGGCTAAGTGAGTATTTCTACCAGAAGCCCCTTTCTGATCATATCTGAAGTACATGTATAATTTTTTTGCATATACATTTTATGCTTTTTAAGCAATTGGTTTATTACCTAATGTACATTATGAATTATGAAACTGACAAAGTGATTAGAAAAGTTACTCAGTTATTAGAAAAGTTATTAGAAAATTTTGTAACCTACCTGTAGTGAATGTATATCCTTGCATTATAGAATATATTATTTATGATTGCATTCTGTTTCCACCCTTATTTTTCCCTCTTTTGTTTCACATTTAATTTATTTTCCAGTGTTATGTATTTTTTTTCATGTTATCTTAAATTCTTTCTGAAACAAGGTAGGATATAAATAAATAAACCCAGAAATTATTAGCATTGCCTACTGAAGTTTAAGTTGGTAGAACTGCCAAACAAAATGAGATGAATTCTATCTTCCATATAGTCACTGTTTTTAGTTTGATAGAAAAAAATGCGTATTGACATTAACAAATTTTAATATATGAACCTTATGGAAGAGAATTTGATTTTTTAGGGTAGGGAACATCTATGGGATAGTGTGTCCAGCATATCTTTTCTGGAATTTTCTCTCTGCATTCGTATGTTAAGCACACCTCTTGGTCCCATATGTGTGCTTTAGGTATAGCTAGCTATTTGTCCAAGCTGGACATGGTTCCCCACCTACCTAGGCAGAGTCAATTTGCCCGGAGTTACACACATGGCTCATTAGTTGGGTAATGAGAATCGTCCCTAAGAATTTTGGGTTTGGGACTGAAAGACTGACTGAAGCCGTGAAATGTACAACTCTGTAGCTCTAGGCAGCCATGTTTTTCTTTATGTTGGAAAAGCCAGACTGCAGTGATAGAGGATTAAGCTGGCCCATGGAAACAGATGAGATATGAGAAAGAATCTGTACAAGTTCCAGCTGTGTTTTTGTCCTTCATTTTATATAATTCTCCCTTGCACTCAGTAAAATACCTCAGTATCATTTTAGTAAATTCCTAATTTTGCTAATCCAGTTCAGGATAGTTTTGGTTACTTCCTAATCAGAAGAGTTCTAATTGATATAGTTAGTTACGGCAAAGTGTGTAGTAGGAAGTACATGTGGGTATAGAATCCATATCCTTACCCTAAACTGTCTGAACCTGAGAGTCTGCTCAAATATAGAAAGATCTTATTCCTAGAATTAAATTATGAAAATATGCACATTGATGAGTAGTTAAGAATATGTAACAATTTTCATTAAAGCAGTTTTCTCCATGCTTAGACTGTTCAGATTTTATGTTTATTTTCTTAATATTCTTATTTCAGAAACTGATGCCTGTGCTTTTATAGGAGGTAATTAAGTCAGAGATAATAGTAATACCAGGCTATATTTGGTCATTTGGATTAAAAAGCCCTTGGAATAGAATGAAGTTTTGTGTAATATACATTGTATCATGTGACTGAATGTTAGCCAAGTCTCCAGGGACAAAGCTTTTATCACTGGCAGAGTATAGCAGCAAGAGCTTTCCTCTTCTCTTGCAATCAGCACTTTGTGTTTAATGTTTAAAAATATTTGGCAAACACAACAGAAGAAAGGTTGTAGATATTACCTTTAATTGGACTTTAAAAATTAGTATAGTGAAACAGTATTCTGGTTTTTGCCCTTTTGCCATTGACCAGATGCAGAGAACCCAGAGTACTTATCTCAGCTCTATTTTGTTCTTAAGGAAGGCAGTGGTATTAAGAAGAAATTATTTGCTCTGAATGGTACTGTGATTAGTTGCATTTTGAAGGGTTTTTGGTGGGTGTGTGTACATAATCTGTGTACAATAACATACAATGGTTTTATATATGAGAGGGATTATTCAAATAAACTTAGCAGGTCATCACCAGACCTCTTTTCTACCAATTATCTCAATTTTTTTCCCCAAAGATGCTAGACGCAGGAAAACGGATTAATTTTATTTTTATCTGCTCTCTTAAGCTCTTGCCAACTTTTAATGGAGGTACAAATGAAACAGCTAAACAAAGAATACAAACTAGTCTTGATAATCCACAAAGCGAAATTTTAATTTGTCAGTTTTTCATTTAACTACAAGTCAAAGCACATATTTCCTCTAGCTTCAGAATGTGGTTGATGCTACCCCAAGGTGAATGGAGGTCTTTCTTGGGGACTAATGACTTTTGATTTCTCTCTGCCGTTAATGTTCTAAGCCATCAATCTGTGCCACAGCCAGCTTCTTTGAGAGAGTTCTTCCACCCTTTAGCTGCTCTAATGATTTCTGCAAAGACAGAAGATTGTAGGAAATGAGCTACTCTTTCCAGGATATTTGGACTAGGATTCCTTTGGTGGCACCAACAGAATCTGTGCAAAGATCCTTGTCTGCTGGTCAAGTCCTCCACACTTAACTGAGGACTCATCTTAAACAATTCCTGCTAAATTTGCATCTGAAACTTTGAGTGTCTAGTGGGTATAATTATAAAAGTATAATAGAGTTTGGACTCAGGCAGAACTGAGTAAAAATCATTACTTCTCCCTTTAGCAGCAATGCAACCTTGAGAACATTATTTAACTTCTCAGTCTTACTTTTCTGATCTACCACAAAAGGTTGTAATGATATGTTATATCTGAAGTATCTTCTGCAGTGCCAGGCATTTATAGTTTCCCTAACATTCCTTAATTCCACCATGTTTCATATTTCTGTCTTCCTTAGTCATGAGCCCAAAACCAGCCCCTGTAGTCTTTTCTTTTATCTTAAAGTCTCATCCTAGTAATGCTCTGTGCTTGATCTCATGATCTTTCTAATGCTTTTCCTCCTCCTCAACCTTTCCATTGTGCCCCATGGAACTTGTCCTGTGAGAAATAATGTACAAATATTCTTGCACTGGCTTTACATTTGGAGCTACCCCAAGAATTTAACTACCCTTGGATCCCTCTTGAGTGGAAACTACTTTGTCTTCTTCATTGTACATCCACGTGCCTGGGACATTGGTTGCTTAGTATTGTTCAGGTTCGTTTTGCTGCTTATAATCCATCACTTCTCTATCCTATGCTAGAAATAATCTCTTAAGACACTGTCTTTCAAGAATATGACTATCTTGCTTTCTTGTGGCCATCTTCTGCCAATCTCCAAGTTACTTTTCCATATTAATTAAAGGCTTATACCAGGTTTGGAGTCTTTTTCCCTAATCTAATATTATTCTGTTGTATTAGATGCCATCACTGGACTCAATGGAGATGTCCTGTCTGATAAATTAGTCATGTAGTTTCTTGACATCCTTAACCCCAGTTATCTTCTGTGTCTTGATGACTCTGTACCTGAAACCTCATCTGATATTGTACACTATCTGGAGATTGTACAAGCCAATGAATTATTTTCTACATGTATTCCATCTCAGTTCATCCAGATGAAAGTCTTAGCTGTTATGCTGCTACAGCATACCAGGAATCACTGACCACTAATTTTGTCCTTATTGACAGCCAGCCAGTCAGTAAGTGAATCAACTCTAGAATTTCACCTTTAGAGTATGCTTTTTAGGGCCACTTCTGTCACCAGTTCTCTTTGGTTGCATCCCCTAGAAGCAGACCTCAAGAAAGAGATTGTTGTGCAATGATTTATTAAGAGAGTACTCTTGAAAAGAAAGTGAGGACAGCAGGAAAGGGCAGAGGAAGATGCTAGGCAAAGATGTGGTTTCAAAAGAAGTCTAACCTCTGGGGCTGGCCCCATGCCTGAGTGGTTAAGTTCTGTGCAGTCCGCTTCGGCAGCCCAAGGTTTCGCCAGTTCGGATCCTGGGCGAGGACATGGCACCGCTCATCAAGCCATGCTGAGGCGGTATCCCACATGCCACAACTAGAAGCACCCAGAACTAGAACTATGCAACTATGTACTGGGGGATTTGGGGGAGAAAAAGGAAAAACAAATAAAATCTTTAAAAGAAAAAAAAAGTCTAGCCTCAGCTTGATCTCATGGGGAGCTCTGGAGGGTGAATGGTACTAGAGAATTATCCCTCTTATGGGGCAATCTCTCTGTGGGACCAAGATGTGATCACTTGGCTTTTGTAACTCAGTTTTTGTTGCTCAACTGTTGTGGACCACCCCTAGGTGGTTGACTCTTTTTTTTTTTTCTGAGGAAGATTTGCCCTGAGCTAACGTCTGTGCCAGTCTTCCTCTATTTTTTTAGTATGTGGCCTGATAGCACAGCATGACCTCTAACAGAGCAGTGTAGGTCCATGCCCAGGAACCAGACCCAGGCCACCAAAGCAGAGCGTGCTGAACTTAACCACTAGGCCACTGGGGTTGGCCCTAGGTGGTTGACTCTTATAACCCAGATATTACTGGGCAAAAAGACTCTCACTGTTGGAGGGTAAAATTGGTAATCATCAATTTTAATTAGGTTCCTAGTATTCCCTTGTAGGATTGCATTTATATTTTATGTAGTTAGATCCCTAATTATTAGACATTTTGATTGTTTCCAATTTTTTTCTTTTGTAAACCAAACAGAAATGAATGTCTTCTCTAAATAATTGAGCACATGTAACTTTTTTTAAAGCAGTAATAAGATAATTGACAAAATAAGGAAAAACCCTAGACTCATTAGCTTTTTACTGTATCATACCTATGCAATTTAAGGATGAAATTTGAGTTAAGTTTTGGGTTAAAAGACAGAAATATGTTAAAGTTGTTGTGTGGATATAGAGATTAGAAATGGAAAATAAAATGGAACCAAAAACTATGCAAAGAAAATTTGATAACTAAAAAAGAGAAGTTTAAATTTGTTAGGGAATGAATATAATTCTTATATTTAGATACTCACATGAATTTTCTAATCCTTTAACAAATATATTGAAATATAAGACTTGACTGAAAAGCAGGGTAAGGGATCCTTTTATTGACTTAAGTATGTGAAACCAGACCTCTATGCCATAATTAGGCCATAATAAGTAATTTAAGAATATACATACATCCATAAATGACAAAGAGGCAGCACAAGAAAGTGTCCCAAAATACATAAGTTAAGGGGGATGGATTAAAACAAAGAAGGAAAGAAAGCTGTATGTAAAGCTAACACTAGGGATTTAGGTAACAGAAAAATTGAAGAAAAAAATGTATGCTTTCTTCCAAGATTATTAAGGACACATCACGAGATATTCACGTAGGAAAAGCGAAATACTTAGGAAAAAAAGCATTAATTAGTGTAAGATGGAAATTGATAACTAAAATGCCTGAGATGTTCAATTTTTGAAAAGATACATCTTACCTATAAGGATGCATATATAGCTGCATAAACCAGAAACATAAACTATTTTCATAAATTTCACAGAAGCAATTGCCCCTAAGAGAGAGAAGAGGGATGCAATTGGAGAGATGTGTACAGGTAGCTGCTAAGCTTCCTAGTAATGTCTTTCTTTAACCTGGGTGGTGGTTACATGCGTGTTATTTCTAACATTATGTTTTCGAAGCACACCTTTAGAAGTCTGATATATTTCCTCATAAAAATAAAATTAAAATAGGTTTTAAAACAGCAAAGGAATTCTAAATAACCAATAAATTAAAAAGAAATTACAGTTATAAATGTAAAGGAGGAACAAAATTGTTTTGCTCAGTTCCTGTGAACCATATTGATCTTGGTTCAACCTACCAATTCCAAAATACTTAAAATAGAAGCATTCTAAATTAATCTTTACTCATTTACTGTAACAGAATATTGTCATGGTAAATTGGTATCTAAAATTTAAACAACTCATTGCACAACAGAATTTGGAATAAGAAATCTTTCATAATTTTATGTCATGGACATGAGAACATCATAGTGAGACTTCCATGGTGTTAGACTACATTTATGAAAAATGTAGCAATTGCAGAAGTGTAGAAAATTGCCAGTAAAAGCATTGTTAATCTTCAGAAGAACAATTATAAAGGTAATTTAGCACTAATATTCAAAAAAGGAAAAACAGTGACTCTGAGCATGATTCTGTTGTTAGTACACCATCACCACTCCTAAAGTAATGAAATAAATATTAACTGGCAAAAACATGGTACATTCTTGAGAATATAGCAAAACTATAAACATAAGCAGTATTAGAGTTTTAAAAAATAAACAAATCTTTGTAGAAAAACTTCATTAATGATTTATAAGAGAGGATACACATCATGTTAATTAAATTTACAGATGATACTAAATTGAATAGTGTTGACAAGACCAGTGAGGGCAGATAAAAGGGACCTAAAGTGGTTAGAAATATGGGCAGGAAATGAAATGTGATTCAACCTGGAAAAATGTAGCTAATACATCTGGGGAAAAATAATCAGAAACACAGCCATTCAATTGGCAGGATATACAGTACTTGGAAAGCAGTAATACCAAGAGACTTCAAGATGATAGTAGGTTGCAAATTATATATGATCTTGGAATGCAATATGAGAGTAAAATCAGTCAATGAGATTTTAGTCTGTATATGCAAAAGCTTTACATCATATGGCTAAAAGATAAAAGTTATTTAAATGGTACTGCTGAGATCACAACAAGAATACCAGTTTAGAACATAAATGCCTCAAATAAGTAAATTGTGTAGCATTCAAACTGGAAAATAAATGTATAATGGGCTTCAGACTTTCACTTGCAGGAAAAGATTAACATAACAAAACGTATATTTGTCCATCTCTGACTGAGTCTGGTTATGATAACATTTCACAAATATTTGAAAGATGTAAACAACATAGAAGGCAAGTCATTTTTAAAGATAGAATAAGAGGTTTATAGTCAAGTAATGGGATGAAATTAAGTAACGGAAATTTAAGACTGAATCCGGGAAATGTTTCCTGACAGTGAAATCTATTAGTCTCTGGAATGGATTCCCTAGAGAGGTGAGGGGAAGTTCCATTGCTCTAGTCATTGGACTAGATCAAGGCTTGGACAACACATTATTTAAAAAAAAATAAGGAAAAACTAATTTGACCATTTTGCATTGGCAGGGATGCACACAATAACATTGTTGGGTCTCATCCAATTTTCTTAGATGGTCTCAGATGTCTCTGACATGTTACGTCCTATCATTAAGGAACTGCATGTTATTTTTATAATGATTTCTAAAAGACCAAATTCATATTTTCCAGCTCATGGACTTCAATTTCCTGGATGTTTTTTTCTTTCAAGTCATAGGAATGCTAGAAAACACCCATCCTTTTCTTTGTTGATGAGATATGGCCTTAAATATTCCAAGGCT
The DNA here is from genome assembly GCF_041296235.1 of Equus asinus. Classification (NCBI taxonomy): domain Eukaryota; kingdom Metazoa; phylum Chordata; class Mammalia; order Perissodactyla; family Equidae; genus Equus; species Equus asinus. Next base: position 36,235,090 of record NC_091817.1, read on the forward strand.
TTTGGATCAGATCAGATGAGGTAGCTGAACTCTGAAGTCTCGCTTATATCAGTGCATTGAAAACATATTTTTACTGCAGTTTTGTAACCGCAACTATGCAATATATAAAAATTCATTCACTTCTTTTTCTGGGTTAATCCACATAGAGATTTTTACCAGATGGTGTCCTGGAGGTACTATTTACTTTTAGCAAAGCAATATAACTGAGTTTGAAAAATATAAAAGTATGTATGCACTTCATCCCAACATTAAAACATTCTGTCAATTGTACTTTTAAATTATCTAGGCTAAAATTTGTATATAACTTTGTTCTGTGTCCTAGCTGAGAGCAAAATGAAGGTGAAAGAAGAATACTTGTAAAGACAATCAGTTTTAATCCAAAGTGTGATTCTTCTAAGCTGAAACAAGAACAAATTATGTACTAGAGGTAAATTTTTTGAGGTAAATTTCACATATGTGGGGCTGGCCCCGTGGCCGAGTGGTTAAGTTCGCGCGCTCCGCTGCAGGCGGCCCAGTGTTTCGTCGGTTCGAATCCTGGGCGCGGACATGGCACTGCTCGTCAGACCACGCTGAGGCAGCGTCCCACATGCCACAACTAGAGGGACCCACAACGAAGAATACACAACTATGTACCGGGGGGCTTTGGGGAGAAAAAGGAAAAAATAAAATCTTTAAAAAAAAAAAAAAAAAAAAAAAAAAAGATTGGCACCTGAGATAACATATGTTGCCAATTTTAAAAAAAAAAAAAAAAAAATTTCACATATGTACATATATTTATGTTTTAAAGTATATATATATATGTATGTATGTATATACGCGCGCACGCACACACACACACACACTGTATTTCACATTGTTAGTCCTTGTTATTATCTCTGTAGAAAGAAGTAAAGAAAATAGAGGCTCCTGTCTTCAAAGTACTTAACAGCCTAGCTGGAGAGAAATATACGAGAAGCAAATATAGATGGTGCAGATACATGTGAGTTATTTTTTATTTTTTTTTTAAAGATTTTATTTTTTTCCTTTTTCTCCCCAAAGCCCCCCGGTACATAGTTGTATATCCTTTGTTGTGGGTCCTTCTAGTTGTGGCATGTGGGACGCTGCCTCAGTGTGGTTTGATGAGCAGTGCCATGTCCGCGCCCAGGATTCGAACCAACAAAACACTGGGCTGCCTGCAGCGGAGCGCGCAAACTTAACCACTTGGCCACAGGGCCAGCCCCTACATGTGAGTTATTTAACAAAAGTATTTAGATGGAATTATGCAAACTATGTAGGAGGTGACAAATAGATTTGATTCAGTGGAATGGATGATCTGTTGAGGTCTAATAAGAAATGAGCTGGTGAAATGTGACTACGCAGTTGGAATAGAGAGGATGTATTAGGTTCTCCAGAGAAACAGAACCAGTAGGATGGGGAGATTCTCTCTCTCTCTCTCTCTCTCTCTCTCTCTCTCACTCTCTCTCTCACACACACACTCACTCTCTCACTCTCTCCCTCTCTCCCTCTCGCCCTTTCTCTCTCTCTCTCTCTCTGTTTGTTCTGGTGATGAAGGCTGGCAAGTCCAAAATCTGCAGAGCTGATATTCCAGTTCAAAGACTGTCAGGCAGAAAGAGCTGATATTACAGTTTGAGGCCATCAGGCTTGAGAATTCTCCTTGTGGAAAGATCTGCCATTTGTTCTGCTCAGACCTTCAACTGATTAGATGAGGCTCACCTACATAAAGCAGAGGACAGTCTACTTTACTCAATCTACTGATTTAAATGTTGCTGTCATCCAAAGACACCTCTTAGAAACACCCACAATAATGTTTGACTAAATATCTGGGTACCCTGTGGCCCAGTCAAGTTGACACATAAAATTAACTGTCACATAGAAACTGAGAGGAATTTGAATTATAGAGAACAATTGTAAATTTTTGAATAGGGAAGTAACCTACTAGAAATAGCAATTGAGATTTATTCTAATAGCATTATATAGAAAAGGTGGGAGAAGCAGACTTGATTCACGAGAAATTGGTTGCTGTGGAAAAAGAAAGGAAGGAGAAGATCCAAAAGACATTTCTAAGTGAAGAAAGGTCATTCCTTGGTCATGAGCTACAAGTGTAAAGAGAGACTACTAATTTGGACTTAAACATAGATATCAGTCTGGTGATTTAGAGTTGTTAAGTGGAAATGCGGAAGTTGAGAGGATGATTTTGCTTTATTTGGCTTCCAAAAATGATTCCTTTTGGCCCCCTCTGAAAAACAATTTTTTAAAAATTATTTTGTTGAGGTCATAATGGTTTATAACATTGTGAACTTTCAGGTATACCTTATTATTTATCAGTTTCTGTATAGACTGCATCATGCTCACCACCAATAGTCTAATTTTTATCCATCACCGTATATATTTGTCCGTTTAACCCTTTCACCCACCCCCCACTCCTCTTCCCCCTGGTAACTACTAAGCTGTTGTCTTTGTCCGTATGTTAGTTTATCTTCTACATATGAGAGAAATCATGCGGTGTTTGTCTTTCTATGTCTGGCTGATTTCATTCAAGGTCCATCCATGCTGTTGCAAATGGGGCGATTTTGTCTTTTTTTGTGGCTGAGTAGTATTCCATTGTATATATATATACACCACATCTTCTTTGTCCATTCATCAGTCAGTGGGCACTTGGGTTGCCTCCAGGTCTTGGCTATTGTGAATAATGCTGCAGTGAACATAGGGATGCATAAGTCTCTCTGAATTGTTGATTTGAAGTTCTTTGGATAAATACCCAGCAGTGGGATAGCTGGATCGTATGGTATTTCTATTTTTAATTTTTTGAGAAATCGCCATACTGTTTTCCATGGTGGCTCCATCAGTTTGCATTCCCACCAATAGTGTGTGTGGGTTATCTTTTCTCTATATCCTCTCCAACATTTGTTATTTTTTTCTTGGTAATTATAGCCATTCTAACAGGTATAAGGAGATATCTCATTGTAGTTTTGATTTGCATTTCCTTAATGGTTAGTGATGTTGAACATCTTTTCATGTGCCTGTTGGCCATCTGTATATCTTCTTTGGAAAACTGTCTGTTCATATCCTCTGCCCATTTTTTGATCAGGTTGTTTGTTTTTTTTTGTTGAGTTGTATGAGTTCTTTATATATTTTGGAGATTAACTTCCTATCAGATATATGATTTGCAAATATTTTCTCCCAGTTGGTGGGTTGTCTTTTCATTTTGATCCTGGTTTCCTTTGCCCTGCAGAAGCTCTTTAGTCTGATGAAGTCCCATTTGTTTATTTTTCCTTTTGTTTCCAATGCCTGAGTAGACATGGTACTCGAAAAGATGCTGCTAAGACCAATGTCATAGAGTGTACTGCCTTTATTTTCTTCTAAGAGTTTTATGATTTTAGGTCTTACCTTCAAATCTTTGATTCATTTTTGAGTTAATTTTTTTGTATGGTGTAAGATTGTGGTCTGCTTTTATTCTTTTGCATGGGACTGTCCAGTTTTCCCAGCACCATTTATTGAAGAGACTTTCCTTTCTTCATTGTATGTTCTTGGCTCCTTTGTTGAACATTAGCTGTCCGTAGATGTGTAGTTTTATTTCTGGGCTTTCAATTATGTTCCATTGATCTGTTTGTCTCTTTTTGTGCCAGTACCATGCTGTTTTGATTACTGTAGCTTTGTTCTATATTTTGAAGTCAAGGATTGTGTTGCCTCCAGCTTTGTTCTTTTTTCTCAGGATTGCTTTCGCTAATTGGGGTCTTTTATTGTTCTGTATAAATTTTAGGACTCTTTTTTCTACTTCCATGAAGAATATCATTGGGATTCTGATTAGGATTGCATTGAATCTGTAGATTCCTGTAGGTAATGTGGACATTTTAACCATGTTTATTCTTCCAATCCATGTGCATGGAATATCTTTCCATTTCTTTACATCATCTTCAATTTCTTTCAATAATTTCTTATAGTTTTCATTGTCTTTCACCTCCTTGGTTAAATTCAGTCCTAGATATTTTATTCTTTTTGTTGCGATTGTAAATGGGATTGTATTCTTGAGTTCTCTTTCTGTTAGTTGGGTATTAGAGTATAAATATGCAACTAATTTTTGTAAGTTGATTTTGTACCCTGCAACTTTGCTGTAGTTATTGATTATTTCTAATAGTTTTCTGATGGATTCGTTAGGGTTTTCTATATATAGAAACATGTCATCTGCAAACAGCGAGAGTTTCACTTCTTCCTTACCAATTCGGATACCTTTTATTTCTTTTTCTTGCCTATTTGCTCTGGCCAAAACCTCCAGTACTGTGTTGAATAAGAGTGGCAAGAGTGGCTACCTTTCTCTTGTTCCTGTTCTCAGAGGGATGGCTTTCAGTTTTTCACTGTTGAGTATGATGTTGGCTGAGGGTTTGTTGTATATGGTCTTTATTATATTGAGGTACTTTTCTTCTGCAAACTTTGGGCTTTGTATGTCTTCTTTTTCTAATTCTGTTAGGTGTAGTTTAAGATTACTTATTTGAGATTTTTCTTGTTTGTTGAGGTGGGTCTGTATTGCTGTGAATTTCCCTCTTAGGACCACTTTTGCAGCATCCTATATGAGTTGGTATGATGTATTTTCATTTGCATTTGTCTCCACATATTTTTTTATTTCTCCTTTCATTTCTTCATTGGTCCAATGGTTGTCCAGAGGCATATTATTTAGTCTCCACATATTTGTGACTTTCTCAGCTTTCTTCTTGTAGTTGATTTATGGTTTCTTAGCATTATTGTGAGAAAAGATGCTTGATATGATTTCAATCTTCTTACATTTATTGAGGCTTGCCTTGTTTCCCAATATATGGTCTATCTTTGAGAGTGTTCCACATGCACTTGAGAAGAATGTATATTCTGCTGTTTTTGAATAGAATGTTCTATATATATCTATTCAGTCCATCTCTTCAATTGTTTCATTTAAGTGTACTATTTCCTTGTTGACTTTCTGTCTGGATGATCTATCCATTTATGTAAGTGGGCTGTTGAGATCCCCTACTATTATTGTGTTGCTGTTAATTTCTCCCTTTAGGTCTGTTAATAGTTGCTTTATGTACTTTGGTGCTCCTATGTTAGGTATATATATATTCATAAGTGCTATGTCCTCTTGGGGAATGTCCCATTTATCATTATATACTTCCCCTTTTTGTCTCTCATTGCCTTTTTTGTCTTGCAGTCTACTTTGTCTGATAGAAGTATGGCACTACCTGCTTTCTTTTGTTTGCCATTTGCTTGGAGTATTGTCTTCTGTACCTTCACTCTGAGCCTGTGTTTGTCTTTAGAGCTGAAATGTGTTTCCTGGAGGCAGCATATATATGGGTCTTGTTTTTTAATCCATCCAGCCACTCTGTGTCTTTTTACTGGAGAATTCAATCCATTTACATTTAGAGTGATTATTGATAGATGAGGGCTTAATACTGCCAGTTTATCTCTTGTTTTCTAGTTGTTCTATATTTCCCTTGTTTCTTTGTTTGTTTTTTTATTGAGTTAATGATAGGTTACAATCTTGTGAAATTTCAGTTGTACATTAATGTTTGTCAGTCATGTTGTAGGTGCACCACTTCACCCTTTGTGCCCACCCCCCACCCCACCTTTCCCCTGGTATCCACTAATCTGTTCTTAGTCCATAGTTTTAAATTCCTCATATGAGTGGAGTCATACACAGATTATCCTTCTCTCGCTGGCTTATTTCACTTAACATAATTCCCTCAAGGTCCATCCATGTTATTGCAAATGGAATGATTTTGTTCTGTTTTGCAGCTGAGTAGTATTCCATTGTATATATGTACCACATCTTCTTTATCCATTCGTCTGTTGATGGGCACTTAGGTTGCTTCCACGTCTTGGCTATTGTAAACAGTGCTGCAATAAACATTGGGGTGCATAGGACTTTTGGGATTGCTGACTTCAAGCTCTTTGGATAAATACCCAGTAGTGGGATGGCTGGATCGTATGGTAGTTCTATTTTTAGTTTTTTGAGGAATCTCCATACTGTTTTCCATAGTGGCTGCACCAGTTTGCATTCCCACCAGCAGTGTATGAGGGTTCCTTTTTCTCCGCAACCCCTCCAACATTTGTTACTATTAGTTTTAGATATTTTTGTCATTCTAACGGGTGTAAGGTGATATCTTAGTGTAGTTTTGATTTGCATTTCCCTGATGATCAGCGATGATGAGCATCTTTTCATGTGCCTATTGGCCATCAGTATATCTTCTTTGGAGAAATGTCTGTTCATGTCTCCAGCCCATGTTTTGATTGGGTTGTTAGATGTTTTGTTGTTGAGTTGCGAGAGTTCTTTATATATTATGGATATTAAGCCTTTGTCAGATATATGACTTGCAAATATTTTTTCCCAATTAGTGGGTTGTTTTTTTGTTTCAATCCTGTTTTCATTTGCCTTGAAGAAGCTCTTTAGTCTGATGAAGTCCCATTTGTTTATTCTTTCTATTGTTTCCCTTCTCTGAGAAGGCATGGTGTCCAAAAAGATCCTTTTAATACTGATGTCAAAGAGTGTACTGTCTACGTTTTCTTCCAGAAGCCTTATGGTTTCAGGTCTCATCTTTAGGTCTTTGATCCATTTTGAGTTTATTTTGGTGAATGGTGAAAAAGAATGGTCAATTTTCATTCTTTTACATGTGGCTTTCCAGTTTTCCCAGCACCATTTGTTGAAAAGACTTTCTTTTCTCCATTGTATGCCCTCAGCTCCTTTGTCAAAGATAAGCTGTCCATAGATGTGTGGTTTTATTTCTGGGCTTTCAATTCTGTTCCATTGATCTGTGCACCTGTTTTTGTACCAGTACCATGCTGTTTTGATTACTGTAGCTTTGTAGTATGTTTTGAAGTCAGGGATTGTGATGCCTCCCGTTTTGTTCTTTTTTCTCAGGATTGCTTTAGAAATTTGGGGTCTTTTGTTGCCCCATATGAATTTTAGGATTCTTTGTTCTAATTCTGTAAAGAATCTATATTTCCCTTGTTTCTTATCCTATTTCTGACTGCCATTTCAGTTTGGTGATTTTCTATGATGGTTTTCTCAGTTTTCTCTTTATTTATCATTTGTGTCTCTTTTCTGATTTTTCTCAGTGGTTACCATGAGGATTGTATGAAAGATCTCATAGATGTGATAGTACATTTTCTTGTAGCCTATTATCTCCATTAGCCTAAGCAGGTTCCATCTCTCCTCTTCCCCATCTAAGTTGTTGTTGTCACAACTTATTCCATTTTGTGTTGTGAGTTTGTGATTAAAAGGAAGTGGTTACAGTTATTTTTGATGCTTTCCTTCCTTTTACTTTTTTTCTTCTTTTTTGAGAAAGGTTAGCCCTGAGCTAACAGCCACTGCCAATCCTCTTCTTTTTGCTGAGCAAGATTGGCTTTGAGCTAACATCCATGCCCATTTCCTCCACTTTATATGTGAGATGCCTGCCACAGCATGGCTTAATGTGCGGTGTGTAGCTCTGTTCCTGGGATCTAAACTGGTGAACCACCCAAGCAGAGTGTGTGAACTTTGCCACTATACTGGCCCCCTTCCCTTTATCTTTAATGTTATAATTACGTGTTTGCTAACCTGTTCTGATAGAGAACTGTGATTTTCTGATTTTGTCTATCTATTTATTTCCTTGCTCCAGGCTTCGTAAATCTTTTCTTTTTTGTTTCAGGTATAAAGGCATTCTTGATCATTTGTTATGGTGATGGGGGGGTGGGGGGGTAGGTCTTGTGGGAATGAACTCCCTCAGCTTTTGTTTATCTTGGAAAGTCTTTATTTCTCCATTGTATCTGGAGGATAATTTTGCTGGATAGATGAAGCTTTCACTTCTTTGTATTTATTCAATTATCTTTGTTGCTTTTTGCTGAAACTTCCAACTTCTTCCCCAAACCTTGTAGAGGTTCCTTAGATGCCAATATTGAAGGAAGGGCAGGAGTCTGAGTGGGAAGGGTCTGACTCTCCACTCTGCGTCAGCCAGGGCAACTCCAGATTATTTTTGCTTTATTGGATTTCTAAAAATTATTTCTTTTGTCCATTCCTGAAAAAACAATTTTGAAAACCACAATTTTATTTTACTTTACTTAAATATATTAGAAATACTTTGTCAAAGATTATGCCTAAAAATAAAGGTATATTCTAGGTATTTCATAATCTATATTTAGCTGTTAGGAATAGAACCCTTTTATAAACTGTGATTCTACTTTTTTAAACAGAGTTATTAAGATATAATTTACATACCATGCAATTCACCCATTTAAAGTGTACCATTCAGAGGTTTTGATTATATTCACAGAGTTATGCAATCATCACTGCAATCAATCTTAGGACATTTTCATCACCCCCAAAAAACGCCTATATCCATTAGCAGTCACTCCCAATTCTGGACATTTTATATAAGAAATCATATAATATGGTCTTTTGTGACTGGTTTCTTTCATTTAACATAATGTTTTTGTGGTTCATCCATGTTGTAGCATAAATCAATACTTCATTCTTTTTTGTTCCTGAATAACATTCTATTATATAGATATTACCACATTTTATTCTTATTCCAGTTTTGCACATTTAACTTACACTCAAATTTTTAGAAACACATTATGTACAAGGGTAAAAGACTACTTGTAAACTATGTAAAATTTTCAATTGATTAAGATATAATTACTATGTACAAGGTGGTGTTGTGGGCATTGTAAGAGAGACCAAAAGAAGGTGAAATGATAACTATCTTAAGAATACTGTTTTATGTTTTACTCAGCTCCTTCTCATATTTTCTCATATTTTCACTACAATATTCTGTGGGTAAGCATCATTATTATTAATCCCAAAGAATTAGTACTTTATAGGAGTTATTTAACTTTTCGAGGACTCAGTTTACTTACTTGAGAAACAGAATGATAATAGAAAAGTACAAATGAAATAATGTGTATAAAGTATTTAAATAGGACGTGAAACATAGTTATTTCTCAAATATTCTAAGATCAGAAAACTAATTTATTGTTCTCCAAGACCACACTGTCTAACATAGCCACTAGCCACATTTTAGATGTTCAATAGCCACATGTAGCTAGTGGCTATGTATTTGACAGCACAGATATGGAACATTTCCATCATTGTAGAAAGTTCTGTTTAACAACACTGCTGTAGGATCTTAAAATGCAGTATTGTGGATCAGACATACAGATGACTACCAAACAACGAAGAAAATTCTAAGGGAGTGATTTAGACAGTAGTGCGTTATGTTGAGAGTGGGTTGAGATCTCTTCTTTCTGTAATGGTCAAAGCCCTGGGAGGACATGCTACTTGAGCTAGACCTTGTAGTATAAGTATGCACAAAAGAAGGAAATCATTTAGTAGTGTGAGATACAGCATGTACATACCAAAAGCACAAGGCAATGAAGTGAAGAAAAGGATTATAGGAGAGACAGTAGTGAAAAATAACACTAAGGAATCAGAGAAGGATTATATTATAGAAAGTTTTTCCTTGTTTAAAGTGTTTTGTGCTTCTTTCTGTCAACATTGAAAGCATCAGATTTTGAGAAGGGAAATGATGCTTTAGAAAGTTTGATATGACAACATGGTTAGAATGGATAGAATGGATCACTGACTGGGAGACTTATTCAGCAGGTGTTGCTACAGGTCAGGTTTGGACCATCAATAGCCTGAATTATGATAATGCCAGAGGAGCAGAAAAGAAAGTTTGAAAGAATATGAAAGAACCAGGTGACTGATTGGAATGGGAGAAACTTGATGACTGACTGGGGTTGGAGAATGAGGAAAAGTGAAAATAAAAAGGACTGAGGTGTGGAGCCTGTAAGGACACAGCAATAGGATGGCCAGTTTAGAGTAAAATATAATAAGTTCAATTTTAGACACAAAACTTAGAGTTGGGAATAATTTGCTTCTGTCTCAAAGATGAAATTAACTCATTCTCAAAGATGACCATCTAGTTCTAAGAGGACTAATATTATATGAATGTCTGTTATATATCAGGCAGTAAGTGGAGTGGTGATATAGTTTATCCTCTTTGATATTCATAAATCACTGTTTAATTTAGTATATAGTACATAGCCATGTTTTACAGATGAGAAAATTAAAGTTCAGAGAGATTAGTGAGAGGGAACCTACTACTTTTAGAATCTGCCTATTATTTCATTGTTGATACAATTCTAATTGTTATGAAATTCTTCTTGAAATTTGTTTCTCTATAGCTTTACCATCAGGTCTACTTCTGTTATGTGATGTAACTGAACAGTGCCATATCCTCTTTCCTCCTCCCAACTTCACCCTCCCTCCACTGCCCAGGCCAAAAAGCTCTTTGCATATTATTTGAGGACCTTTATATCTTTTCTTAATCGTATCTTCTGATGACTAAACATTGTAAGTTGCTCCAACATTGCCTCTTTTAATCTGGGTCTTGTACCATTCATCTTCCTAGTTCCCTTCTATGGATTCACTCTAATTTGTCACTGCCTCTCCTGAAAATGTGGTGCCAAGAATAAATCTTGGTGTTCCTGGTATGGTTTGACCAATCTAGGATTCAGGGCAAACCATTTCCTCTACATATACAGGCATTTTATATGTTGATGTGTTGATGACTAAGGGGCAACCCAGCCAAAATTTGTAGCAGAAATTTGGAAATTTAGCATTACTACTCATTCATTCATTCATTCAATTAAGTATTTATTTCACACTTATCGTATGCCAGGTACTTTTTAGGTACTCAGAACTAGAGATAGGCATTTAATGGCTACTGAATTTAACAATTAAGAGATTCCTGATTACTTTTCTGTTTAATGAGAATGAAATCAAGCTTTTAATAGAATAAAGTTTTAGTGTAAAGAGGAAGTGGAAATTCGTTTTTTTATGAACAGTGAAAGAGAGTAAGCTAAAGATAGTAAGAGACACATATAGATATTTTTCTAGGTGAATTTTGCAATTAGCCAAGCTGACTCTGTTGTTTATATGAAAAAATAAACAAGTAAGAATAAACAGGAACATTATTTAATAGTAGCATGATGAGAAGAGACTATCCCACTTAGATGTTAAAACATGATGTAAAGCTATGTTGATTTAAATAGTGTGGTAAGAATACATGAATAGACACAGAGACCAATTGACTGAATAGAAAGTATAGAAACAGACTCAAATACATATGGAAATTTAGCGTATAATAAGGATGATGTTTTGAATTAATGTGAGAAAAGTGGATTATTCAATAATAAATGATGATGTAAAACTGGCTAGCCATTTGTATACACAAAATATTGGATTCTTACCTCACACCTTACTACAAAAATTTTAGATGGATCAAAGATTTCATCTTGAAAAATCAAAACATAAAAGTACTAGAAAAAGGCCCTGAGAGGTGACAGAGGTGAGAAATCCTTTATAAGTAGGACACAAACTTCAAAAGTTGTAATGGAAAAGATTAATTAATTTGACTAAATAAAAGAAAAAATTCCATGATCAAAAACACACCATAAGCAGAGTAAAAAAGCCAACTTTAAACTGGGGAAACATATTTACATTCTATATTGCAGATAAAAGATAACCTTAATATATAAGGGGCTCTTACCAATCAGTAAGAGCTATACTCACAGTCTGATAGAATATAAACCAGGTGATGATGAAGAAGGAAATATAGTGACTCCTAAAATCCTGAACAGTTGCTCAGTTTTTCTTAGAAGAGAATTTTGATTTAAACTACATTGAGCTACCATTTTTCACCCATCACATAGGCAAAGGTAGAAATATTGATGGTGCTGTCAAGTGGTCAGAAGAAAAGGCACTCTCACGTATTTCTAAATGGGAGTCAAAGTTGGTAAAACTTCAAGAAAGCAATTGTTAGTAGTTCTTGAAATTGCTATACTTGTACTTTCTGACCCAATAATCGTACTTTAAGGAATTTATCCCAAGGATAGACATACCCACATGTGAAAGGTTCTATGTACAAGAGGAATCCTGGCAACATTGTCTATAATTACCAAGAGTGGAAACAAGATAAATGTCTACCAAAAGAGGACTATTTAAAGAAACTCTGGTATAATTCTGTGTAAGATTTGTAAGTAGAGAAGTGTTATCGTTTTAACACAGAAGCCATGGTGATTCCTATGTGATTTTTCCTAGCATGTTGATGCCTTCCACCAAGTAACAGTGGCTTCAAGTGCTTTTTTGTACTGTGCTACCTAGCCCATTGATAATGACTGCAGCTTAAACATTGCCTGGTAGCCTCCAACCAGCCTGACTGTTGAAGGGTCTACAAGTTGGAAGCTGGGAAGAGGAATGTCTTAGTTTGGGTTCCCCAGAAAAGACCCTGAGACAAGGATTTGAGTACTTTATTTCAGAGGTGGTCCCAAGAAACACTGGTGGAGGAGTAGAGAAATAAAAGAACAAGAAAGTAGTCAATAAAGGATGCAGTATCAAGTTAGGAGGCCTGTGCATAAATCTGGGTAACAGTGAAATATAGATGCTTAAGAGTTATCCTATTCAAATATAGGGGTAGATTCACACTGACGTCCATCAGTCATTGGTTGAGAGCTTTTACTAGTTGGTTTTTTGTTTTTGTTTTTTAATTCCCCTGCCCTTCCAGCCTACTGTGTACAAGGGCAGAGTGGCTTAGGAGAAAGCCCTCAGGCTCTGCTGAGCCCTCTGCTAGAGTAAGAAAAGGGGATATGTGTGGGGAGAAAGGAGTGGGAGGGTAGGAAGGGAGGATAATATCCACTTCTGCAGGCTGCCAGATGGGATGAAATCTGCTACTATAAGTTGCATGACTGATCTCCAAGGCCAAAAGGACTAGGAGAGGGGGAGCTGGCTTGTCTCCAAGTCTGCAAGCTCCCCTTCTTCAGAGTAATTCCCCAACAATATTTTTCTTAGCAGCCTGATTTTGCAAAACCTCAGGTGTTTCAGAACTGTTGTGGCAGAAATACCTCGAAATCTTGCTATGTAGATGAAAGATGTGACTGCCTAGTTCAGGCAGAAATGCCTGTACTATGCAGTTATTAAAAAAGTTTGTTTTGAGGAAGATTAGCCATGAGCTAGCATCTGCCGCCAATCCTCCTCTTTTTTGCTGAGGAAGATTGGCCCTGAGCTAACATCTATGCCCATCTTCCCCTGTTTTATACGTGGGACACCTGCCACAGCATGGCTTGATAAGCAGTGTGTAGGTCCGTGTCCAGGATCCAAACCAGCAAACCCAGGCCACAGAAGAGGAACTCGTGAACTTAATTGCTGTGCCACCGACCAGTCCTAAAAAAACTTTTAAAATGAGTCAGCCCTATATGAACTATTGGAAACACCTCTAAGACAAAGTAAGCGAAAAAACACACACACCATGAAGTAAAACAATGTGAAGAATATCTGTTTAAGAGACAGCCACTCCCCCAAAATTTATGCTACCCTTCCATAGAGTAAAGTTGAGTAAGTGCCAAGCCAGCAACTAAATTTCACAGCCTCCCTTGCATCTAAAAGGACCACGGGACTCACTTCCAGTGGAACATGTGCAGAGTGATCTGGTGACTTCTTGGCAAGATGGTTAAGAAGCAGTTATGTCTTTCTTCTCTCTCATTTGTCCCCATTTGCTACTGAAGTGAAGACTCTGTAGCCTGGGCTGTGGCAGAACTTGGGCTCGTGAAGCACGTATGAAAAGACTGCCACTGAACATTGGACTTCCTTGTGTGTGCAAACTAACCTTTCATTGTGTTAAATTTCAGGATTTAGTTATTGCAGCAGCTAATATTACCTTAACTAAACAGTATGTTGCCATTTAATGTATTTATAACATTGAATATATAAATATATGTTTCCATATGTACAGAATGTGATTGAAGGAATACATAAGAAACTGACAATGGTGGTTCACTCTGGGGGTAGATGGTGTTCAGGTTCAGCATTTAAAGGAGACTTACTTTTCGTGTTCTGCCCTTTATACCATGTAATATCTAGTCCAAAAATAAAGAAAAGATAAATACTTAAATTTAGAAACAAAGAAGGGGCTGGCCCCTGGCTGAGTGGTTAAGTTCATGTGCTCCGCTGTGGCGGTGCAGGGTTTCACCAATTGGAATCCTGGGCGCAGACATGGCACTGCTCGTCAAGCCATTCTGAGGCAGTGTCCCACATAGCACAAACAGAAGGACCTACACCTAGAATATACAACTACTTACCGGGGGAAAAGAAGAAAAAAAAAGACAAAAAAAGAAAGAAAGAAAGGAAACCGTGGGAAGAATATTAAAGATAATGGAAGAATACAGAGTAATTGAAGAAGTAAGTTCCTCAATGCAGTAGGAGGAAACCAAGTCGAAGGCATAAGTGGCAACTTGCAAATGAGGAAATATTCTTCATCCTCTGACATGGGAGGTAGCAGAAATAGCAGTTATAGTGCCAAGAACAAGAAAAATGCAAGTGAAAACTGTACTGAGACACAATTTCTCGCCTATCAGATGGACAAAAACACAAACTTTGATAACCCTTTCAGTTGACAGGGTTGTGGGGAAATAGGCAATCTCATGCATCAATGCTGAGAGGAAGAAGAATCTGGTAAAATCTACCAAATATGTCCTTTGACCCAGCAATTCCCCTTCTGGTAATCTGTCCTACAGGTAAATCTGCATAGGTACACAATGGCAAAACAGATATCCTATTTCTCACCAAATTTTCACCTACTAACATATATTGATGATTTTTGCCTAAATCTGTTATTACTATCTATTTGCCGAATAGTGATATTTTAACTCTATTGTTCCTTGTGCATTTATCAGTTGGTGTTCTACTCTAAGGAAAATCTTTTCCTTCCTCCCATTTATATCAATAGGGATTCATGGATTTCTCATTATTTCAATGCTTATCTTGTCCCAAATTTAGCCAGTGGAAACCTCTTCAGACTGGCTCTTGTGTCTCCTTCAGCATTTTTTTTTTATCACTCCCTTGTTTTCGGATAGAACAAAACATTCCAGGCTCATCTTATACATTCCTTCCCTCAGTCCTTCAATAAGCCATTTCTCCAAGGAGTCCTGGTTTCTTTAATGCTTAAAATGAAGATCTGCATATTTTCAATTCTTCTAGGCCCAGTGTTGACTTTTGAATCATACAGGTGTATTGCCTTTTAAAAACTTATAATTTAAAAATTTAGATCTGAAGACACCTGAAACTACAGATTGTATTGCCAGTGAATATCCCATGAAGAAGAAAATTTAATATAGTCTTTGAGGATGCAGGCTTTGGAGTTGGATAGCTCTAGGTTCAAATTACTGTCACCATTTAATAGTTGTGTAATTTCATTTTATTTGCCTGCCAATTGAGGGTGAACATATGTACCTCATTGGATTGTTGTGAGGATTTAATGAGATTTAAACTAGTGACTAGTGACACACAACATACATTTAAACATAACTATTGCTTTATGAATAGCTATATGTATACTTAGCACAATATTGAACATTATGTTCAGGAAGTTCCTGTTGAGTTGAATTATAATGCTTTTCTCCCTTAACTTTAAGATACATTTCTAGATTCATTAGTAGTGGAATGTTCCTGAGCATTCCCTAAGACTGTGAAAAAATATGGAGTCAAGTAACTCATAGACATGGGGACAAAAACAAATTGGAGTTGCTGTTCAGCTCCAGGATGAGTTCATAGAAACTTGAGTTAACTGTGCCTGGATCAGACCTGTCAGATATAGACAGAAATAATTTATGAAAACCATTTATTCTAGGTTAAACCTATAACTGCCTTATTACTAAATTTCCTCAGATCTGCTATTGTAGTATTTTATACTTTGCCACTTTAGGAGTAGAGGATGAAAGCAAGAAACAGGAAGAATAGCAGAATATTGGATTTAATATAATAATAGAACTCATGCACTTTAGCATAGAGAGGAGTAGAAAGGAGAATGCTCTTGTAAATTAGATTTTCAGCTGGTTCATACTTGTCATACAATGTAGAAGTGTTCAAATGGATTCTCATCAAGTTCAGGAAGAAGCCAAGTTGACTGCTTTTGCAGCCATAACTATTACATTTTCTTATTCTCCAATAGTTATGAACCATTTTATATTCAAAATACAGAAGTGACCACTGCTGGAACCACTATTATTGTCACTAGTATTCACTCCTACCCTGCCAAATCAGCAACATGTTGACTGTTTTGGGTGGGGGAAAAAAAAAGGCAAGCCAATGCAGCTATGGTGGTGGTTAGTTACATTTACTGTAGCAAAGAACAGGGCTGGAGAAGGACCTTTTCCTTCAGCATCACTCTCTATATTTCATGACCTTTTCCCAAGATTATTTTAACCAGAAAGTAATAAAGAACAATCCTAATCTGTAAAGTAATTGCCAACATGAATCGAATACTTCTACTTCTCTTTATATGGTTTACCTTGAAGGAGTGTATACTCTTGGGGTGAGTGGGTAAAGTGTGTGCATGTGCATGTGCATGTGCATGTGTGTGTGCATTTTAGAGACAATGAAGGAATCCAGAAAACATAGATAGAAACTGTGATGGGTAGCCAAGAGTTTTCCTTCTACAGACAAGTAGGCAAAAATGGAGGGGAAAATAGGAACTAAGGTAACTATCATATGAGAATTGTATAATAACTATGCAATGGGATTTCATATATATTCTCATAGTTTTTTTTAAAATAGGAAATTAGCTAAGATCTTCTTATATTCCATACTATCTTATATTTGGATTTATTTCCTGAGCAGCATAGTGAGGATTAATGAGTTATTGTCTATACAGTACCCTTAGGTATGCCACAAAAAGATATTATGAAATAGTTTCTGCTATTGTAAAAAAAGCATTGCGTGTGGCACAAACTTGTGGGAACATATGTAGCAGTTCTCAAAAGACAATGCAGAGTGGTGTAGGTTTGTCACTGCTCCAAACTTTTCATTGATTACTAATGGATATTTCAACTTGGAGCTATAAAACCATAAACTAGATTGTATTAAGTCTCAGTACAAAAAAATTAATGGATTGTTCAAATTTTCAGTTTTCATTGCTTTTCAGAATCTAAGGGTTACTCTCAAATTATTTCTTAAAATGTAAAGCAAAGATTGAGATGTAGACCTTTATTTTTTGTAACTCTTTCTACTCAACCTGGATAATATCATCCATTCTAACAGTTTTAACTATAATGTATATATGGCAACTTAAACCATACCTCACTGCCACCATTTACAACTGCACCAATATGAAAACAATACTTAATGCCCCAAATAGACCATACTCTTTTATTTCTTCATACCATTTGTTCTACTAGAAACCCCTGATTCTCAGGAGGCCTGCTGTCCCACTCTAGGTCTTATTTACTTGACTAACTTTTACATATGCTTCAAGATAGCTTGCAAACTACCTCTCCTACAAAGTTTTCCCTGACTACCTGCCGCCATCCATGGGCTTTCTTCCCATCACCACCATGACTGGGGAAGTACCTTGACTTTTGTGCCCAGAGCACCTTGTATTTCCTTGTTTCATTCCTCAAAGCATATTGAATAACAAATTTTGGGGTAATAGGAGACTACTTTGCATTATTTTATTTATTTTTAATGTTTCCAGTTTTATTGAGATAAAGTTGACAAATAGCACATTATTTTAAATGGATAAAGTACAACCTATATAACAATCCACTAAAAATATATGCAAAACATGAAGGCTTTAAAAATGAATTGCGGGCAGGCTCCGTGGCCGAGTGGTTAAGTTCACGCGCTCCGCTGCAGCAGCCCAGGGTTCGGATCCTGGGTGCGGACATGGCACCGCTCATCAGGCCATGTTGAGGCTGCGTCCTACATCCCACAACTAGAAGGACCTGCAACTAAGATATACAACTATGTACGGGGGCGGGGGGGGGGGCGGTTTGGGGAGATAAAGCAGAAAAAAAAAAGATTGGCAACAATTGTTAGCTCAGGTGCCAATCTTTAACAAAAACAAACAAAAAAAATTGCTTTTTAAATGCATACTGAACTCAGTGAGCATGTTTGTCTGCAGTATGAAATGATAAATGCACAGTATCAGACGTGAACTTCATTATCCTTCGACATTGCAAAGAACATGCATTAAATTGTAAATAAACAAGAAATAATACATTTAAGGTGAATAATGTAAAGCACTTTTGGAAAGACAGAGTAAGGACCTCCAAAAATTTGCTCCTCCATTAAATCAACAAAAGCTCTGGCAAAAATTGTCAAAAACAACTTTTAGACCTTTGGAATTTAACCAAGGCTTGCAACAATTTGAGGAGCTCTTAATTTAAAAAAAAAATGGCTGAATCTCAGTATGAGCAAGCTTTGTGGCCTTTTAACTTGCTTTATTCCTATAAACCTCTCCTAAGGTTCAGCCTTGAAAACCAACACCCTTAGAACCACGGTCCCTGTGAAAACCAGCAGCCTAACAGCTACTGGAAGAGGCAGAATGAGTTTGGAGCTCCCCAGGAAGCCCTATCCCCAGAGAATTGTCCTATTTGGCCCGTCTGATAGTTTCCAGGAAATGCCCTATTTACAGGGCTTGTCTTGATTTGACCTGACCCAGAGCTCACTCAGTGAGGAAAGCTCTATCATTGGGGCATTTGTTGAAAACAATTAGAAGCAGTTCTTTAATATCACAGCTGCCCAAGACAGTGACACAAGTTGGGGCCAACACAAGGCTGACCAAAATACATAAATGGAAAATGTGGGGAAGGAGATGTCTATAGGGGGCTTTGAAAATCTTGAACATACTCCTGTAATCTAGAATGCACATGCATGTGGCCAGGTTTTTGTAGGTCTTGGAAATACTTAAGTAGGGCTTAAGATCTCATGTCTGTTTGGACTTGATGCTCTGTTTGAGCAGGAAGTAAAGGCAGTAATAGAAGAATAAAGGAATAAAAGAGTTACAAGACCTATAAAAAACAAATAAGCAAAAAGCAAACATAAAACCTACGTTATCAGTAATTACATTAAACATAAGTAGATTAAACATGCCAGTCAACAGATAGAGATTTGCAGATAGATAAAAAAGCATAATCTCACCATATGATGTCTACAGAAGACATGCTTTTGATTCAAAGACACAAATAGGTTAAAAGTAAAGGATGGAAAAATATATACTATGGAAACTGTAACCAAAATGGGGCTGAAATAGCTATACTAATAGCAGACAAAATAGACTTTCAGACAAAAATTGTTACACGAGTCAAAGCAGGTCAATTTATAATAAAGTGTGAATTCATTAAGAAGATACAAAAATTGTAAACATAAGTGCACTAATAACAGACTCCAAAATACACAAAGCAACAAATGATGGAACTGAAGAGAGAAAGAGGCAATTCAAAAATAATAGATTTTATACCCAACTCTCAGTAATTGATAGAACAACTAGAAAGAAAATCAACAAGGAAATGGAAGACCTAATGACACTACCAACTAACAAGAACTAACAGACATCTATGAAACACTCTACTCAATAACAGCTGAATATACATTCTTCTCAAGTGTACATGGAATGTTCTCCAGAGTAGACCATATATTAGGCCATAAAACAAGTCTCAATAAATTTAAATGATTGAAATCATATTTAGTTGTTTTCTGACACATTGGAATGAAATTAGAAACAAGTGAAGGAAATTTGAGAAATCCAGAAATATGTGAAAAATAAAACATCAAGTAAACAATGAATAAAAAAAGAAAGAAAATTAGAAAATACTTTGAGATGAATGAAAGTAAAAATAAAACAGCAAAATTTATGAGATGCAGCTAAAGCAGTGCTACAGGGAGATTTATAGGTATAATGCCTATCTTAAGAAAGAAGAAAGGGCTGAAACCAATAACCTAATCTTAAGAAGTGATAAAAAGAAGAACAAACTAAACATAAGGAAGCAGAAGAAAATAAATAATAAATATTAAAGCAGAAATAAATAAAAGTACAGAATAGAAAAACAATAGAGATAATCAGCAAACCCCAAATTTGGTTTTTCAAAAAGATCAACAAAATTAACATAAGTTTAGCTGGACTAACAAGAAAAAAGGAAAGACTTAAATTACTAAAGTTGTGAATGAAAGAGGGAACAACACTAATGAACATACAGAAATGAAATGAAAAAGTTATTTAAGGTAACACTATAAGCAACTGCATACCAACATTTTAGACAACTAAGATGAAATAGAAAATTCCTAGAAAGACAAAAACTACCAAAAGAAATGAAAAATCTCAATAGACCTGTATGTCAGTAAAAAAAAATTGCATTAATAATTTAAAAACTTCCCACAAGCGCAGGCACAGGTAGCTTAACTGGTAAATTGTACCAAATGTTTAAAGAACAGTTAACACCAATCATTCACAAATGCTTATTACAAAAAAATACCTGAGGAGAGAACTTCCCAACTTGTTCTCTCAGGCCAGTATTGCCCTGATACCAAAACTAGATAAAAACAAACATAAGAGAAAATAATATTGACCAGTATCCCTCACAAATATAGATACAGAAATATTCAGCAAAATACTGGTAAACCAAATCTAGCAACATATTAAAAAAAAAAAAGGCATATGCTATGACCAATTGGGATTTTATCCCACGAATGCAAGTTTGGTTTAACATTTGAAAATCAATGAATGTAATATATCAAATTAATAGAACAAAGGACAAAAACATATGATCATTTCAATAGATGCAGAATAAGCTTTTGACAAAATTCAATATCCTTTCCTGATAAAAATAAACTAGAAATAGAAAGGAAATCCCTTAACCTGATAAAAAGCAACTATGAAAAACCCACAGCTAATATCATACTTAATGGTGAAAGACTAAATACTTTCCTCCTAAGATTAGGAACAAGACAAGGTTGTCTACTCTTAACACTTCTGTTTAACATTGTACTGGAAATTCTATCAAGTTTAAGCAATGAAAAGAAATAAAAGGCATCCAGATTGGAGAAAAAAGATATAAAACTCTCTTTGCAAGTAGTGTGATCTTATATATAGAAAAACCTAGAGAATCCACAAAAAAACTATTAGCTCTATTAAATGAGTTCATCAAGGTTGCAGGATAAAACACACTAAAATAAAGTGTATTTCTGTACATTTGTTCTCACAAATTGGTATACCGATTTCAAAGCTTACTACAAGCTACCGTTATCAAGTGGTACTGACTTATAGATGAATACACATGTAGATGAATAGAATAGAATTGAAATCCCAGAAACAAACTCTGGCATTTGTGGTCAGTTGATTTTTTTTTTCCTGAGGAAGATTCACCCTGAGCTAACATCTGCTGCCAGTCTTCCTCTTTTTGTATGTGAGCTGCCACCACAGCATGGCCTCTGACAGACGAGTGGTGTAGGTCTGCACCTGGGAACCAATCCCGGCCACTGAAGCAGAGCACACAGAACTTACCACTAGGCCACTGGGGCTGGCAGTGGTCAGTTGATTTTTGCAGTGACAAGACAATTCAGTAGGGAGAAGAACAACATAGTCAACAAATTGTGCTAGGAGAACTAGATATCCACATGGAAAAGAATGATATTTGATCCCTACTTCAAACCATACATAAAAAAAATAACTCAAAGTAGAATTGGATGGCTAAATGTAAGGGGTAGAAATCTTGGAGAAAACATAGTAAATATTGATGACCTTGGATTAAGCAATGGTTTCTTAGTCACCAAAAGCGCGGTGACAAGAGAAAAATCAGATAAAATGGACTTCATCAAATTAAAAACGTTTGTGCTTTAAAGGACTCTGTCAAGAAAGTGAAAAGACAACCCACAGAGTGGAAGAAATTATTTGCAAATTACGTGTCTCATACAGGGACTTGTATTAGGAATAATGAAAAACAACAACAACAACAACTCTTACATCACAATAGTAAAAAGCACCAAACTACCCCATTTAAAAATCTGTAAAGGATTTGAAGTTTTTCAAAAGAAGATATACAAATGGTCAATGAGCCCTGAAAAGATGCTCGATATTATTAGTGATTAGGGAAATCCAAATTTCCCATTATTGAGATGCCACTTCATTCCTACTGTAAAGCCTACAATAAAAAAGAAAGACAGTAAGTGTTGACAAGGATATGGAGTAACTGGAACCCTCATTATTATTAGAGGGCATGTAAATGGCACAGCCACTTTGGAAAAAAGTTTCACAAAATGTTGCACAAAATTATCATATGACCCAGCAGCTCTACTCCTAGGAATATACCCAAGAGAAATGGAAACGTGTCCACTAAAAACTTGTACGCCATATTCTTAAGAGCATTTTTTTATAGTGTCAAAAAGTAAAAATATACTGGGAGGTAGAAGTGGCAAATGATCTTAAATAAACATTGGGAAAGTATTCAAACTGTCTTTCTAGGAACTGGTGGAATAAGCAATTATTTCTGGGTGGATTTTGGGCAATTGGGTGTTATGTTGAGAGCAGTTAGTTGCTTTGAGTCCTAAAGAAACTCAGCTTCTGCCAGTAATAAGGCCCAGTAAGATTGGTGTTTTTCTGGACTATGAGTCGGGTAAAGTTTCCTTTCATAATATGAATAAATAGGTCTCTTCTCTATACTTTTAATGATTCTTTTACAGAAGCTGTTTGGCCCTTTTTCTGTACTGGAACAGATTCCGAACCTCTTAAAAATCTCTTCAGGGCCAGCCCCAGTGGCCTAGTGATTAAGTTCAACTGCTCTGCTTTGGTGGCCCGGGTTCAGTTCCCCGGGCACGGACCTACACCACTCTGGTAGCAGCCATAGTGTGCTGGCGGCCCACATACTAAAAAAAAAAAAAAGCAAAATAGAGGAAGATTGGTATGGATGTTAGCTCAGGGCAAATCTTCAGCAAAAAACAAACAAATTCTTCAGTAACATTATGAAAGATGAAATACCTGGGAAATGCTTCTGTGTCAGTTTTTAGGGGTAACTTAGCCAGTAAATATAGCCTCAATAATTCTGAATTCTTTTTAACTTTTACCACTGAAAATCAGAATAGATTTTTCTCCTTCATTTCCAACAAGTGTAAATACATAGTCATAATGCCAGTTTCGTAGATGTTGTATCAATTGTTGTGTTTTGAAATTCTAAGGTAAAATATTTGAGAATTATATTACTTAACACATCGAATAAAATGTTTTATTTAAAAACAATGAAAATAACCTGACGGTCCATCAACTGATGAATGGAAAAATAAACTGTGATATATCCATACAATGAAACATTACTTAACCATAAAAAAGAATGAAGTAGTTATACATGCTATAACGTGGATGAATCTTGAAAGCATTATGCTAACTGAAAGAAGCCAGTCACAAAAGTCCATATATTTGATGATTCCATTTATATTGTAGCAATGTTTTTCTTAAAGCACTCAGCTCCTTTAGATAAGAGATGACTTAGTGTTAAATATGCTTCATTTGTATCTTTGGTAAGTGCAATAATGGCAAACAGAATTACTTCTTTTGAATAGCTGTGAAAGGTTGAAAGTGAAGACTTCCTATTTATTTAGCTGTCATATGCATTGCCGATATAAAGGAAAACCAGAAGAATTTCTTTTAGTGCAGTGCAGTGTGAAAGTTCATAAGGTTAGAAATAATTTCATCCTGACTTAAACTCATAGGTAATTTTTTAAACAGAGTTAATTACAGTTGTCATTTCTGTGATTTCTACTGAGAAAACAGTAGAGAGAATACCCTACTGAATGTTCTCTCTCATTCCTGAATAATTATTATATTCTTGAAACAATGACCTTGTCAGGTGACACTTAGTGGGAAGGCCAGAGAGCATCTGATTTTTAGAGTGTTTGAATTCATGCATAGTAATTTCACTTTTTAAAAAAATGTAACATTTTGACTAAATGAATCCTTTGACTTTTAGAAGTACTCTAATACTGGCTCAAGTAAATAATACTTGCCTTTGATATATTGATCGAAAACCAGAAAAATCCTTTTGAGGAACTTTACTGTTTGGGGAAACTTTAAATTTATTGGATCATACCATTTTGCGTATGTGTTAAAATATATTTTAAACATACTGAAAAAAAGACAGACTGTTATAAGCAATACCCATATGCCTATTATACAGCTTAATAAATCCTTATTGTTTTGTCATCATTCCTGCAGAATTTTAAAATAATAATAATGATATGTTATAGATACAATTAATGTCTTCCCAAATCCCATTACCTTCCTTCTCAGAAGTAATTTGTACCCTGAAGTTAATGGGTTTTATTTTGAAGAATTTTTTACTTTATTATTATATATTTATGTATCCAAAAGTGGTATGTGATATTGTGTACCATGCTTTTGAACTATAAATGGTATCACACTGTTTGTCATTCTGCAGTTTGCTTTGTTCCTCAACATCCTATTTTTGAGATTTCTTTTCATTTGATACCTTTTTATCCATTTTAAGAATATACCCCATTTTATTTATCCATCCATCTCTTCATAAACACTTGGATAGTTTCTCTTTTTTCAACTATTAAAGACAATGCTACAGTGAACATTCTTGGGCCTGTCTCCTTGTGCTCATGTGTAAGATTTTTTGCCTGGCTGTATACTTACGAGTGCAATTGCTGGGTATATGTGTATATTTAACTTTATTAGATGTTGCCAAGTTGTTCTTCAAAGTGATTGTACCAATTTACATGTCAGCCCCATCCTCAGCCATTTTATATACACTTTATTGAGATATAATTTATATGCCAGAAAGTTCACCTATATAAAGTGTACAATTCAGTGAGTTTTAATATATTTACAGTGTTCTACAATCGTCACCAAAATCTAGTTTTAGAATATTTTCATTTAATCACTCCCAAAAGAAACCTTGTACCCATTGGTTGTCACTCTTTACTACTTCTCCTTACATTTGCTCATGCCCTAGCTCTATGTAACGACTAATCTAGTTTCTGTCACTATAGATTTGCCTATTCTGAACATTTGTATTATGGTTTTATATAATATGTAGTCCTTTGTAATTGGCTTTTTCCACTTACCATAATGTTTTTGAGGTTCATCCATGTTGTAGCCTATATCAGTATTTCATTCCTTTTTTTTCTTTTGTTGAATAATATTGCCACATTTCGTTTATGCATTCATGATTTGATGAACATTTGGGTTGTTTCCACTCTCTAGGTATTGTGAATAATGCTGCTATGAACATTTATATACAAGTTTTTGTGTGAATATGTATTTTCATTTCTCTTGAGTATATTCTGGAATTGTTAGGCTGGGTCATATGATAATTCTATGTTTAACATTTTGAAGAACTGCCAAAAGTGGCTGCACAGTCACTGTACAGTCCCACCAGCAATATACGAGGGTTCGAATTTTTTCACATCCTTGCTAATACTTGTCACTGTCTGTCTTTTTATTATAATTATCCTACCAGGTATGAAATGGCGTCTCGTTGTGGTTTTGGTTTGCATTTCCGTGATGATGAATGACTAATGGGCATCTTTTCACATGCTGATTGGCATTTCTATATCTTTGGAGGAATTTCTATTCAAATCCTTTATTCATTTTTTGAATTGGGTTTTTTAGTCTTTTTATTGTTGAATTTTATTTGTCCTTTACACATTTTGAATACATATTCCTTATCGGTTATATGATTTGCAAATACTTTCTGTAAGTTGTCTTTTCACTTTCTTGATGGTGTCCTTTGAAGTACAAACATTCTTAATTTTGATGAAGTCCAATTTATCAAACTTTTCTTTTATTGTTTGTGCTTTAGTGTCATATCTAAGAGATCATTGCTTAAGCCAAGGTCAAGAATATTTACTCTTATGTTTTCTTCTAAGAGTTTCATAGTTTTAACTCCTACATTTAGGTCTTTGATCCATTTTGACTTAATTTTGTATATGGTGTGAGGTAGGGACCTACTTCATGCTTTTGCATGTGGGTATCCCTTTCTCACAGCAAAATTTGTTGAAAAGGGTTCTTTCCCCCTTGAATTATTTTGGCACCCTTGTTGAAAATCAGTTGACTGTAAGCATCAGGGTTTATTTCTGTGGTTCTATTTCATTGATCTATGTGTCTACCCTTATGCCAGTACCACTCAGTCTTAATTATTGTAGCTTTGTAGTAAGTTTTGAAATCAGAAGGTGTGAGTTGTGCAGTTTTATACTTCTTTCTCAAGATTGTTCTGATTATTCAGGGTTCCTTGCATTTCCATATAAATTTTAGGATCAGCTTGTCAGTTTCTACAAAAAGGCATCTGGAATTTTGTTAGGGATTGTGATGAATCTATAGATCATTTTGGGGACTGTTGCCATCTTAAGTCTTCCATTCCATAACCATTGGATGTTTTTTCCATTTATTTAGGTCTCTTAAAATTTTTTTCAGCAATGTTTTGTAGTTTTTAGTGTACAAGTCTGTGTTTCTACTGTTACATTTGTTCCTAAGTGTTTTATTCTTGTTGATGCTGTTGTAAAATGAATTGTTTACTTAATTTTATTTTCAAACTGTTCTCTATACATTGGTAGTATATGGAGATACAATTGATTTTTCTAAATTGGTCTCATATTCTGCAAACTTGTTGAACTCAATAGATCTAATAACTTTTTTTTTTTTATTCCTTAGGGCTTTGTATACAAGGTTTAGTCTAGAGTTTATTTATACAATTGAATTTTTTAATCTCAGTAACTATATTTTCACTTCTAAATTTTTTTGCACATCTGTCTGTTCTTATTTTATTCCTAACTCTTTCATTTTATTTTTTTTCTCTTTTGCTGGAAATTCTTTTTTTTATTTCTGCCTTACAACACACCAAACATACTTCTTTTAAATGTTTTTCAGACTGTTTCTATAAAAGTAATTTTATATATAGTGAATTTCTTTTCTGACTGTTGATTTGTTGATTCTGTTGGATATCTTTGTTAAGATTAGGTTTCTGTGAATTTTGGTTTGCAGGTCTATTTTGAATGAGAGGTTTTATGAGTATTTTGTTCTTATTTGACTGCTCCTTCCTTCTTATGATGATCTTTCAGTTACCTGCATCTGATTCCCCAAGGCTCCTATCCAAATGTGGACTTTACAATGAGAGTTTGGTGTTCAGCCCAGAGTGGTATTAGGAGTTCTACAGATTCAACCACTCAACCATCTTTCACCTGAGGTGGAGCTCCACACCAAAGTCACACTGTATACCTGTCTATTCCTGATTTCTGTGAAAACTTTTAGTCCCCTTTACCACACTGGAGCCTAACTCCTGGCTACCACTGTTCCTCTTGAGTCCAGCAAGCAAGTTGCCTCAGCACCGCACACTATTTTGCATTTCTTTTTCCATTCTGGTCCATGGAGGCATATATCTTGTTTATAAGCCTACATATGTCTTTTGTTTTTAGTTATCTATACTTATATTTTATCTACTATGTTTTCTACTTTGAGCAAAAGGACTATGTCAAATTTTACATCAAATTGTAATCACTACATCTTCATTATTGAAAGCCCTTTCCTATTTATTCTTTAGGTTAATTTTAAATTGTCAGTACATTGAAACTAGTGTATTTATTCTTCCATATGGAATGTTATTTTGTTATTATAAAACAAGTCATATAAAGTGAATATTATATTTACATTTTCAGATAGGTTCCCCGCCTCCAGGAAAATCTTTTCATTAATAACTATCACTTGAATATTTATTTGCTCTATGACAGGCACTGTGCTGAGCATTTTACATAAGTGATCTTATTCAATCACAACAACCCTACAAAGTTGATATTGTTGTTATTATTAGAGAAGAATAAACTGAATTTTAGACTGTTCAAGAAGTTGTCAGTACTCAGTCGAACCAATATTTAAATCCAGGTTTGTCTTTCTTGAATGCCTATGCTTTAAATCACTATTTTAGGCTTTTATATTTTAATTGTCAAGAAGTTTGCACTCTTCTCCCTTTTGATAAATTAGTACAATTTGAATGATATTTTGGTACAGAAAATTAAGAAACTTTGAGAAGGAAACAGACTGAACGTTTTCAGCATTTGGTCAGAGCTCTAGCTATTGTTTACTGTAGTATAGGATTTCAGAATATTTTTGAGGTACATTCCCTGAACTGGCAGAATCTCTCCTGATAAATTATCATTTTTGTTATTGTTAAAACTTTTAGAGGTGATGGTGAGAGACTTTATTTTTTTTCCATCTGTCCATTTTCATTACTTTTATATTATAAGATTAGTTACATAGAGGGATATGTGTGATTATCTGGCTTTCAGAACTTTATTTTTTGGTATAGAGTTAATTCTTATAATTTTGCATTCTAAGGAAGTACCAAGAAATAAGAGACAAACAAATTATAGAAGGACAAGAGAAAGGCATTCATGAATTCAGTGATGTCCTTGGAAATTTTAGCAAGATTTCTATAGTAGGAATCTGTAAATGAAGAATTAAACTTAAATCTTGTATTCTGTCAGCATTTATTAACTAACTGAAATATGCAAATATTTCCAGTAAGAAAAAAGTTACGGAAATTTTCACCCTATGCTGGATAATTGAACTTAAGGATAAAGAATAATAATGACTGGGCAAGAGTAATATTGTAAAGGATTTTAATTTGTAAGAAATCAAGAATTAAGATAGCAGGTGTCAGAATCAAGTGACTAAGAAGGACACTTGTATTTGCCAGTGCTCTACTAGATGATTATAAGAGTTTAATGTTAGCTTGGAGTGGAGCATTGGAGGAACATGATTTTAGTTAGATTTTTAGTGATGAAATAAGTAAGGAGGAATAGAATAATTCTTAATGGATTGAAACTATCTGCTGAAATGAGTCTCCTCCATGCCTTTCCTCTAATTGTAGGAGATGGTTTATTGGAAACCTCAAGTTTGAACTACTCAGACTCTGTATCCCATCCCTCTAGGGCCAGCTCAGCCCTTCATCCTGTCAAAGCAGATAAAACAGAACAGCCTGCAATTTGCTATAAAGGGGTCCTTGGGATGAAGCATTTTAATGTCTGTAAAGAGTAGACAAGGCCTTCATTTTTAAAGACTCCCATGGAACATCTCAAACAGCATGGATTTGTCTTGGTGCCCTTTGCCAAAATTAATAGATTCGGGCTACAGAATTGGAGGAAAGCTAAGCTTCAGGCCTAATTATCATTCAATAATATTTTATTGCATCTATCTTTTTTTAGCCAAGATGCCCTAAAACTGACAACACATTGAGTAAATAATACTTAAATAAGAAAGGCTACTAATTTTTAGATCTATGTCACTTAAACATAGGAGGAATACAAAGTTATAACAATATTATTTTAGAAATTAAAAATCAAGTCCAGTGATCTAAAGAACAGATCAAATTGATCTAACTTAACCATTGTTTTTAAAATTTTTGTCTTTATTTGTCAGTCTGGGATTGAACTGCTTTTCTGGTTCCAAATAGCTGTTCCAACCAAGAGCCTTCTGATGAGGAAATGGCACAGAGGGACTGGACTATAATAAAATACCAAGTGTTTTTTTATTTTTTAAATTCTTCTCATGCTCTGAGAACAGGAATATCTCATGCTTTGATAGAATGGTGCAATTTTATATTTTCCATTTGACTACTTTAAAAGGTTCATTGTCTTTTAATTAAACTACAGGGGGAAGAGCAGAGATTAAAAGATGTAGTACTACAAAGGGGATGGCTTTTAGCTACTAGTACATGAGTGAAGACACCACAGTAAAGCAAGATGGAGTGCAGCCACAAGTTTTGTGCCTTGGAGCCTCCTCTTGTCTGACTGTGGCAGTAATTTGGAGTTAATTTGTGTAGCTTCTCAATAAAAGACTTTGTGTTTTATATTCTTTGATTCTTGCTAGCATCTTTTCCCAGCTGTTCTTTTATCTTCCCTTTCATGAGGTCCAGTGCAGCTTATACAACTGATGTGATAATGAGGTAAACCAGTGTAGGTGAGAAGCTTGGACCAGGCTCAGTACATGGATATTTCCTATTCATCACCTGCTTTTTACTTTCTGCAAAACAACTACCTCAAGCGGCACCTTCCTCACATCTCCCACTTTCTGCTCTCACTGAGTAGTGGAGGTCCACTTTCTTCTGTAGTGATTTGTAGTTTTAGCGTGGAGTGAATGTTTGGGTTTCTACATTTGGAAATATTACTACCTGGTAGTTGTCTTATTTTCCTTTGTCTGTATGAAGATTTTTTTTCTTTGTGTCTGTTTTTTCCCTTTGCTTTCTGCTCCCCCACATGTCCCCAAGCCCTTCAAGCCAATGAGGCTGTGGTGACACCTTCTGGGCAGTGCTGGGAGTGAATTACAGCCATAAGTTCCATAGTGGTGTTAGCATACCAAAGATTTGGTGCATGCTACTAAATTTAGTTTGTTTCATCAAAAGAACCGATACAGCATTCTGCTTCTGCTCAGAGTTTCTAAAGCTTGTTAAATATCAATGTCATTTCTTACTAATGAGCAGAGATTTGTAGTTAGCTAAATGAAAAGACAGTGGGCCTGCCTGCTTAATCAATGTAAGGATATGCTACTTGGTTAAGCCTGAAAATGAATATTAACAGAGGAAAAATTAACGATTATATGTTATTAGAATATCAGCTCTGTACAGTATTGTTTTTTTCTATGCTCTGATACGACAGTATCAGGTTACATGCCAGTGCTTCATCACAGTGGGAAAATGTCCTGTAAACACTCTCAGTAGAAACAGTCATCCATCATGACCATCTACTGTTGGGACTGTGTAGGATGAAGGCTTCTCCAGATCCCTTCTTGTCCACCCACTCCTCTCATCAGTTTTAAAACTCACTTAAGGAACCTTTTGTATAGCCTCTTTTGGAACCTTGCTTTTTTCTGATCAGACTTCATTCCTTCCATGTCTACTTCAAAGCTAATTTAATTCTTATATGAAAAGATTTTAAATTAAAGCTTTTTCATACAGAGACAACATGAATATGATGAGTTTATTGTTACCAATTTATTATTTTTTTTACTGGACTTTGTTCAGACACTGAAGGTGCTAAAAGCTATAGTTTTAAGAAAAATCACTAGACAGTTCTACCAGAACTTATGAAGTTTGTTATTAAATTCAGAGATCTCAGGACTCTTTCCTCTATTATCTTCAGTAACTGATTAGCAAATGTAGAAGTATTGGGCAAAAAAGGTGTGACTGGCTGTCAAGGCAACTGTAAAACTACCCATCTCTGTAGCGTTACCTTAGGGCAATGTCAATAGGAATGCACAAGACACTAAACTTAAGGGCGATGACAACTGGTACAGCTGGATATGAAGCCTTTCAAATGCACTGCTTTCCTTATCTTAGCTCTTTGCATTGTCCTTTGGTCAAATATTGCATATACAATATATAATATATGCATTTATATTTGGTACAGAACCTCGTATTTCTATTACTGCCGAATAGTAAAATCAAGGCAAGGACACATTGTCTTCTAATTTTGATTTGCAAACAGATGGTAGATAGCTGGAAAATAGACTAGAGCTATTTTTAAAAATGGGGAAAATGCTTTCATGAAGTTAAAGTAAAGCTAGTTTAAAATACTAAAAATGTGAATGAGTAGCAAAATATCATGTGGTAACTGTGGAGATGATGGTTTTATTTGAAGTAGGGGGAGAGAGGAGAAAGCTAGAAGGAGGCAAAAACACAATTTGGTCTAAAATTGAATTTCTCTGATAAGGCATTTCAGAAGCGGCTTGTCTTTTTCACTCAGCACCAAAATAATCATATGCGCTTTAATAATCTTTATTTTACAGAAGTGTGTTGCCAGGGTAACGGAATGTAAGCAGGAGAACAGCACCTTGCAGATCACAAAGGCAAATCTGTGGAAAGAAATTTCACTGAGTTTCTCTTTTCCTTGCCAGTGTAATAACGGCCCTTATTTTTCCTACACTATTTAATAATCTCACATAAACATTCTTTTCCCTTTCTGTTTTCTGTATCTGTTTAAACATGGACAATAGCATAAATCTGGAACTGTCAAGCTCAGTGGGCTAAGCAAAAAAACAGATGTTATATCTTTAGCATTTTTATATAATTACTTTTTATTACTGTTTTACTCCTGTCTCCATCCCTCCCAACCTTATTGTTATTTCCTTCTCTCTGTAAACCAATCAGATGATGGTATTCCAAGTAGAGGGGGTTTGAGGTAGGAGTTGGTATTTGGCTACATTAATCAAAATTTATTAGCTGAGCTTGCCTGCATAAAGATCCTAAAGAGGCAGGGATTGCAACTGAAACATCTATCTTTTTGTAAGGGGATAAATTGAATTTTAACAAATAGAATGACAAGCATTCAGGCAAAAAGCTGCAAAAATAATATTTTCTTTACACATATGCACACACACGCAAACGTATATACACACACACACATACATACACAAGGGAGGAGTGAAGAAGGAAAGGAAGCAATGTTAGATTCCTTCAACTTTCCATTGGGCACTGGAAGCTCAATTCATTCTAGGAAATTGACTAATATGAAATTAACAAAATGAATGTTTCCAGTGCCTTTTCAAAAGAGAGAGAAAACTAGCAGTAAAAATATGCCTTCCAATCATTTGATTGAATCAAATTTATGACAAATCTATGCCTTATAAATATTTGCCTGTCATTATCTCTGCCAAAGGCCATAGGCTGTGAAAATGAATGTAGAAACAAAGTAATATTGAGCTGTGAGACTGGCAAAAAAATTAAAAAGAGGCTTCATGAAATTAGATATGAAAATCTATATTCAAATCATGATTAAAGGTTTGACTTCTGCCAAGAATTTTAAGTTAATACTGCCTATTGGTTTTAACATACCCACTGTGTACCCTAGTTGTACAGCTCATACAGTGTTTTCCCTATGTCCATAGAATAATCAGATACAAAATGTAGGTGTTCAAAAACCAGTTTGTGGATGGATTTCATTCAAAATTACATCCTTTCTGGGTTTTGGTGAAATTTACTAAAGTGTAGTTTAATTGTTGTTATTAATATTTTTTCTAGGAATTATTCCTTCATCCTGGATAAACTCGCACAAATACTTAAAATTTAAACTAATTAAAGCTACCTAAAAAATGGATAATGGTAAAAGAGCAAGTAAAATTTGAAAAGGCCAAGCAAAGACATTAAAATGGCAAATTGTAGGGAAAACATTCCATAGTTGTATGACTAGTATGTCTCAGATGTTCAGAAAAATGGAAAAGGGTCATGTTGAAATAGTAAGATTTCTGATGTTCCCAAAGGAATTTTAAGCCCAAATGCCTCAGAAGTCAAAGCTTGATTCCTATCAGCACCACTGAAAGTTCTTGAGAAAATTTTTAAACTCAACATAGTCCATTTAAAATTGCTTCACCATATTATGAAACTGTTGATTTAAACTCAGCCCCTGATTGTTCAGTCCACGTAGAGTCAATTCACTTGGGGCTTTCTTAGTGCCAATATCTTCTTTAATATAAAATCTCGATTTGACCTCTATATTGTTAATTATTTCTTAAGGGTTTATAAGTTTCCTAAGATAACATAGCCAAAAGGGAAGAAACTTTTCTTTCTTTGGAACCTTGTTTACATCCTAGATTCAGTGTTCTGTGGAAATAAAGTTAGCAGTTGTGGGCACAGAGTAGCATGTCTGTTTTCTTAGGATTTGAGCCATAATTTATCCTTGGTACATGAAAATCACCAATAACTCTACATTTTTATTTAATTGTTATGAAGAGGAACATATAGTTGGCAAGTGAAAACATGCTGGTAAGTAAATACTGTTCATTTGGTGATCTTACTTAAGTTATAAAAATTTTTAAATCACCTGCTAGCATTTGCTGTTCCTTATTTGGTGAAAAATAATTCTTCCCCTCACCTCCTAGATTTGGTGCAGTTTTGGAAACATGAGTAATAGGATCTTAAAATGAGACTCTCCCTGTTTGTTTTAGATGGACCTTTAAGATAAAAGATTTCAAAATAAGATATGAAAACACCCTCCAGTTTTTACATGATGAGGAGGGAGAAAACCAGTGTATGATTCTGAAGCTACTTAACCATGTCAAGGATGTAAAAGAATTGGGAGGCTGGAAATTAAGGAAAGGTAGGTTTTTGGAGAGAGTTTGTGTACTGAGTATCCTATCACACTTCCAAGAGGAAGGAGTAGGGATGCATCTCACTTCATCTGAATACAAGAGAGGCTTCAAGGAGAGGATTTGGGAAGCTTAACACCTCACCCCTGCTGTTTAAAAACAACTATCTGATTCATGCCTGAAAAATGTAGAGTTTGAGATTGATTGGCTAGCTGCTTTGAAGGTGGAGTGACGAAGAAGTAGCTGTGTTAGCCAACCTACATTCTGAGGTTTTTGGAGCAAATGTTGCTTAAGTGTATGTTATTGGTCAGAGGTAGGCCATATGCACAAGAGAGATGATGCAAGGTTGTTTTAGACCCATAGACTACCTGGAGGAGCCCAGTAATCCCAATAATGAAGGGAACTGCCGTCTTCCACTAAGCAGAAAGAGAGCTCCACCTAAATCAAAGGATCTACAAGTGAGAGTCAGACACCCTCTTTTCCACTGCAAATGGCCAGCCTTTAACAGGACTGAACTGGGAAAGAAAAGTAGCCATGACTTTGAAAATTAAGGTTTTTATTACTGGACTAGTCCAGATGTATTAATTGTTGCATTCATATATCTGTATATGAACAGAAACACAAAATCTGCCCTAAATTTTATGCAGGAGCGTGGGAAACCCCATAGAATAAATTAAATGTCATACTGAAAGACAACAATAAAGTTTCATTATTATACTTCTTCAACTTAATGATTGTATATGTATGGCAAATATACACATATGTATAGCAAAATAGTGATCTTGAAAGAATAGAAGAGTTGCATGTTGGGAAATAACGTTACACATTTCTTTTGATCCCCCCTAGCTTATATGTCTATCTTGTAGACAATATTTCTACCCATTCTTGTTGGCTCTATCTATACTTTAGTGAGAAGGTACTAAAACCAGGCAAAAAAGAATAGTAGGCAGGAAGATTTTTGACAGATTGTTTTATCCATGTGATTTTATCTCTTCTCCAAAAGCTCTTTTATAGCTTTTCTTGATTTAATATTTTGCCACTTTTTTCTTTCTTTGTCTAGAGCTCAAGAAGGGGTATTAAAATCAAAAGGCCTTAATTAACCTACACACTGGATCACACATTAATAAGTATCTGAAAGTTAATGGTAGTATTTTTAGAAGGATATAATCAAGTTCTTAATACAGTATAATGGATTAAATAATTAAAAATATATATTATAAGTTAATGCGATATTTTCTAAAGGCTAATACTTGAAATAATCTTTTTGTTGTTAGCGCCATTGAGTGGATTCCAATTCCTAGCAACCTGTGTACAGCAGATTGGAACCCTGCCCAGTCTCTTTGGGCCATCCTTTCACCTTCCAGTGCTATTATCAGACAGTGTCCCACTGCTTTTCATAGGTTTTTCATGGCAAATTTTTTCAAAAGTGGGTAGCTAGGTCCTTCTCCCTATTCTTAGTCTGGAAGCTTCACCGAAACCTGTCCACCATGGATGACCCTGCTGGTATTTGAAATACTGGTGGCGTAGCTTTCAGCATCACAGTAACACGTAGCTGCCACAGTATGACAACCAACAGATGGGTGGTGTAGTTCCCTGACCAGAAAGGAACCCAGGCTGCAGCAGTGAAAGCACCAAATCTTAACAACTAGACCACCAGGGCTGGCTAAATAATCTTTAATAAAATGTAAATACATAGGAAGAATCTCTCAAACATTATCCAGATATATGTGATTATCATTGTTGCTTCCAGTTTGGTTTCCTGGGGACACTTTGGCCTCTGAGTTTTGCAGGACTTGATTGGGCTATAGCTGTTCTTACGCCTTTTATTTAATTTCTCTGTAATGTTGAGACTTATTAGAATGTAGGAGAGATAATGACAAGGGAGAATGGGTAGAGAGTAAGATACTAATAGATAGATGTTAGAAAAAACAGTGGTAAGATGAGAACAACATAGAACTCTTTGGGGAGAAAAAACTGGAAGCCAATGCTGATGATGTGTGCATGAACAAAGGGAGAGATGCTGTGAATATCTACCTTCATAAATTAGGTTTCATCAGGCCCTCTATGGTGGTCCCATAATGCCCTCTACAAAAAATACTCTTCTCTCTTAACCTTAACAGGAATAATTATCTTAATTCACACAAAGAAATTAAGATATTTTCTAAAGTCTCTCTCTTGCTCTGTCAGTCTGTCTGTCTGTCTCTCTCATTCACACGCACATACACGCAAACTTTAGAGAAATCCAATTTTTGTATATAGTTGTTTTCAATGTTCTTTACTATTTAATGGTTCTTATTAAGTGAGATTTTTGCTTATCATTTACAAAGTGGTCTATATTACAATCTGTGTAAATGTCAGTTTTTTCTCTGAAATTCATTTTTTATACAAGTATATTTGTATACAAATATTTATTTTTGTATTTACTATAAAAATTATTTGGTGCAGATATTACTAAAAATGGTTATTGAAACATATAATTAATGAAATTGACTGTCTTTATTAAACACTTCTAGCTGTGCTTATAATTTTATCACAGTGAAGCATACTGAAAACGATGTCTGATTAGTTCAAGTCTCGACTGCCACTTAATAGCTTTGAGACTTTGGGGCAGTCACTTACCTTTATGAATATTCTCTGTATCTCATCTATAAAATGGAAATAGTATTTCTTCCCCTGCTTAAATGATAGTTATTGAAAAGCTCAAGATGAGGAAATGTATAAGGGGTAATATATATATGTAGATATAGATATTTCTTTATATATATAATATTCTATTTCATTATGTGATTTCATATTTATATCTTTTTCACTATTATGATTTTAAATGCACAAAAGTATCCAGTTGTGCTTCCTTCTTTCTATTGCTGAGAATTGTTTGTTGAGTGAAGATATAAGTATATTTTCAGTTAACAAGAGGATTCATCAGGTCCCACAATTAAAAGTGAGTCATGAATTTGAGAGAAAACAGGAATTTCAGTAGTTTTCATTCATTCATTCAGGAGAATGGAGTCAAAGTTGTTAGAATAGGGACATAGCAACAAAGGAGTCTTATTTAGAAGAGTGCTAAAATAATTATAAAGAGCTTTCCTGAATATTCTATTTAGACGTCTTAGCCTGCGTTTTGGCTTTTGGGTAATAGAATTTTCTATCTCAGTAGTAGAATAAGGCAAAAAAAACCAAAACAGGAACAAAATGAACTTTGCTTTTTTCTTATGGAACCCACACATGTCCATAGAAGTCTGTTAAAATAAAGAGGATATAGCATCTCTGACTGGAAGTGAAAATAATGTAATTCATCACAGATAAAATATGCAAACTCTTAAAAGCAAATTTAGGGCTAGGGCTAAGCCTGAAACTTAGTTCATTTAATTTGACAATTGAATAATGTTTAAAAATAGTGTAATATTATTAACCCTGAGAATCCCTCCCCTTTTCCCCCATGCCCTCTGAATCAAAAGTGGTTGAACATATTTGAATAATTTGATGTTAGTAAACTGATGGCAAATTGTCATCTGGGCTACAGTTTCAGCCCAGTGTAATGTGTGACAGCCAAAATATGTTAAACTTTCCAAATAGAGCACAAACCAGAAATGTTGTCAGCCATAAGTAGGGGTAAGTGACTTCTTGAGACAACAATAAGCACTTGTCCACTTCCCAATATTAAGAATCATGAGCTAAGAACTTTCAATGTGAACTTAGAAAGCAAGATAAGAACCTTCTGACATCTAATGCTTAGTTCATAAACAAGATTTTTTAAATGTTTTATATATTTTTATTCTTTTAGGGCGTATCCTATTTAGAATGCCTCTTCCCTCACTGGAGAATAATATAGGCTTATATGGACACTATTTTTTTTTCCCCACAAATTAACTCAGGGCATGTATGTAGAGGTCAGTGAGTAAGACCTCATAAATAATCCTCGTCAGATTTTAAAAACTATTTCATCATTAATATTAATTAGGGTTAATATTAACTAACACTTTACAGTGTCTTCTATGTGAATGGTTTAGAAAGCATTTTTCAAAGAATAGGAGAAATATGTTCCATGAACTTCAGGAGTTTGCAACTTGGGAAATTATTTCTACTTTCCATTTAGACAAGAGAAACTCCCTTTGTTTAATGTCCTCAGCTTGAATTCATGTTTCTCTAGCTTTATTTTTTAGCAGGATGTATCATGGACTGAGAGAAAAGCAAATTTTTACTTTATTGCTGATATGATTACATTAACTTTTATGATATAATCCATCTACTTATTTTATAGGTGATTGAGATATTAGTAAGATTGTAATTGGAAGTCTGGGTTGCATTTCAAATCTTTTGATTCTCAGTACAGTAGGCCACATACACTGGTAATAATTATGGTTTATTGTGACTGTTGTGTTTGAAATGGTTGTTGACTTATGTAGGATCTCTTGCTGTAGTTTGAGGATGGATTTTGGAATGACCTACTTCAATATAATTCCTATTAGTAACTCCATTGAAGTGTTAAATGATAAATCCTTTGAAATTTTTTCCTTGGGTAATCCTAACTTAACCATATTATGAAAATAGAAATAGCTTTCTAAGAAGGCAGGAGGAGTTTGTGTATGTGTGTGTGTGTGCACGCACATGTGTGTGTTAGCCTTCAGTCCTTTGAAGAACAGATACTTCCTTTTGCACCTAGAAATGTTATTTAAAGCTGTAGTTGACATTTTCCTGTGTAATGCGAGAATTTGTGAGAATGCTTTTTCATTTCAGGGCATGTGTATAAAATTCAAATATCACAAGACTAAAAAGAAATGATCCAGTTTCTTCCTCTAAAGCAGAATGACAACACGTCTTTATCTCATCACAAAGTATCATGATGAGGGTGATGTACTCCAATTGTGATAAATCATGTCAGAAATAAAATAGCTTATCTCTAAACTTTAAGTGTATTTGCACCTTAATTTTGAGACAGTGGGAATCATCTGCAAATGTTGTAAGTGATCAGCTAACGTGTTCTCCATTGGAAATAACATGTTCTCCATTGGAAGCAAAGATAACTATGTATCTTAGCTAATTACAGACCACCAAACTTAGGGATGTTTGTAGATCATTATAGCTGAGAAGGAATAATAAGAAGGAACACTAACTAAATTGCACAAAAGAAATGAATTCTCATCATTATAACCAAGTGTTTGTTATTGACTGCCTTCTCTCCTCTTCTTCTCCACCTCCTCATCTCCCTATACCTCTTTCCATTTCAGGAGGAGTGCACATTTTTATGATTTTTTTCTCTAATCAAGCTCCATTCTCTCTTAAGTGAGCAATGAGGTGACAACCTAGTTGTACGAAAGTAGTCTTACATGGTGGAGATTCTTTAGCTGTCCTGCCTATTGAGGGTCTGCATCATTTTTTTTTAAAATCTCCTTTAGTTGGGGAAGAATTAACTCATAATTTACCTTAATTTCCACAAGGAAAGGCAAAAGTTGTTTTTATTTAAATAAGCCATCATATTTTCAACAGCTTAAATTAGATGATTTACTTTTTCCCGTCATGGTAACCTGAATTCTCTTGTCTTTTGAAATGGAAACTGTCCTAACCCCATAACCTCAACATCACTGTGAGTAAAACTCTTTCTAATTATATGACTGTGTAGTGTGCACATTAGCATTGCTAATCAGCTTACTGCAGTGGATTTGTATCTTGAGTACTGATGTTCATAAAATGTCCATTGACATAATTGCAGCTCTGTACCAGTGCTTAGATTCTGGTGTATTTAAAACCACAAGTCTTAAATTCATAGTGCATACCAGAGTGCATGGGAAAATTTTAAACATGTATAATTTTATGTCACTGACTTGAGTTTCCATACAGTTTTCTTTATCCAAAATGTTCTTGGTGCCTAATGATATATTATACTGGGTCTTTAGCTAAAAAAATTAAAAATTAAAAAAGACTTGACCTCACTTGTTTTCGCTATATTTTTGTTTCTTCTCTGACTAAATAGCAATCATCTCCTCTGGGGGAAGGTTTCTTAATCCGTGTTAAAGAATAGCTGATGATTTCTGAAAGTCACTTTCAAAAAGCCTGTGTGGGATCATCATGTTTGTCACAAATGAATATTTATTAAATGTCCATTGAGTTCTTTACATTATATTAGATTTTGTAGAGATTTCACTGAAGATAGACAATAGTATGTAACATTTAGGGGTGGGCTAAGGTATAAAAGGGAGAAGATTCATGTGAAGATAATTTTATACATATATAAATATGAAGAAGCTATTACATAATTAGAATGTATGTGTATATTTTAGCAAATATATAGTATACTCCTAATGCATGTGAACATGGCAGAAATATGATGAAAGAGGTATATATGGAGCAATTTCTATATTGTGGAAAGTAAAACATCCTTGTGCAAACTCTTCCTCAAGTTAATGAATTATCAAGAATAAAGCAGAATATATTAGCAGCAAATGATTAACAATCATAAGCTACTCACATTTCACACTGCCTTTTATAGTGGAAAATATAGTTGAGTATAACAGTTGAAAGAAGAAAAGAGTTTAAGATGTTAAAAATGATAGAAATAAGATTTTTGCAAATCCTTTGGCTGTAAAATGACATGGCTAGAGTTTCATGTTAAAAAGCTGACTGACAGTGTTCTCGTCAAGATGGCGCTGTGAGGAGACGTTGAACTCGCCTCCTCCCACAAACACAACCAGGTTACAACAAGTTTAGGAAGAATCACCCTGGTTTGAAAACTGAAAACTGGATAAAAAGAACCCCCACAACAAGGGACAGTCCTGACGAAAGCAGAAGAGGCAGTAACTCCGGCCAGAGGAGGAAAAAAGCCACCTTTGGGAGCAGCGGAGCTTCTCAGCTGGCCAGGCAGGAGCCAACCTAAGGTACGCAGCCCTCCCTGGAGGAGTGAGGTCCGGAGCGGGGGCAATACTGCTATAACCAACCTTCGGACTCAGCCCAACTGAGAGGAGGGTGTTACTGTCTGGCTTTGCTGGCTATTAACTGCAGCGAGGACACCCCAGAAAACCTATCGGCGGAAAGCCGAAAAGATCCGGGTCTTAAAGGGCCCACACACAAACTCACTCATTGCAGCAACCTAAAATCACCAGAGAGAAGGCTGACTGTCCTTTGGTGAAACGAGACTCACCTGGTGGGCTCTGGGGGCATCTTGGTGAGAGGAGGATCCTCTCCAGAGACTGAGACATTGGTGGGGGCCATTGTTCTGAGCTGGTCCAGGCCTGCTGATAGGGACACAGGTGGGGGCCATTGAGGTGCGTCCCTTGGGCTGTTAGCCCATGGGTCTGCCACACCCACTAGAGCACAGATTTAATCCAGTTTAGCCAGGGCAGGCAACCCGCCCTAGGGACTGGCCCCACCTAACAGCAAGCCCTCAGGCTACTTTTCAGCCTGCATTGACTGAGTGCCTTGATCCTCTACAGGCAGGCAAAGGTGTCTGCCTCTGTGGGGCAGGACTTGTGTGAGGACCAGGTGAACTGTGGGGGGCATTGGGGCAGAGGTGGGGGCCTCTGCAGTGTGGCGGTGGGCTACGCTCCAGGGGGTTGAGAAGTGTGCACGGACCAGGACTGTGCTGACAGTGTGTGTGGTCCAGAGGGGGGTGAGGCTTATCAGCGGCAGAAGACTTGTGTTTCACAAATAGCCGTAAAAAGGATCAGCCCCACCTTCCAAAGCCTGAAATAACTGAGTGCCTCCATGCCAAGGGCTAGCCCTACTCAGCTGCACTCCTAAGAGAACTGATATCAGCCTTGTTGGCCTCAGGCCTATCACAACTGTACGCCCCTGAGCCTATCAACCAGCTACACTGGGTACCAACCCAATTAAGAGGACAATTGCAATAAGAGTGTGCTAATAGGTGGGACCAAGATGGCGGAGTGAGTGGTCTTCTTCATCTCTCCTCCATCGAATCTACAACTAATTGGACATTCACCGATTAACAAAGGATATCAAGATAGCATCTCAAGACGCCAAGAGTCTCTTGCTACTATACATCGGAAGGCGGACGGACATCCCCCCAGGAGGAGGTGGAAATAGGTGAAAACTCTCCGACCCCCGACCCCCGGACAGCCTAGTTCCTGCAGGAGGCTCTCTTCCAGCGGACTCCCCCATAGCATTGCCACACACCGAGGGTGGGAGTGTGCACTCACCAACAGAGCGATGGTGGAAACAGGTGACAACAGCCCCACTCAAGCCCCCCACAATTACACCTAAGCCCAGGGGGAATCCCCAGGGTCCCACACCCACCGGCAGGGAAGGCCTCCACTCGCCATTAGCAGGGAGGCCCTGCCCAGAATTCAGAATAAAGGGAAGCTCCCGGTGGGTGGATTCCCCGGCACGGCACCAGACCGCAGGCCACTGCTGGGCCCATGGTCTCCGGCACATGGGTTGGTGCAGGGGGCAT
Organism: Equus asinus; assembly: GCF_041296235.1. NCBI lineage: Eukaryota > Metazoa > Chordata > Mammalia > Perissodactyla > Equidae > Equus > Equus asinus. Next base: position 36,277,408 of record NC_091817.1, read on the forward strand.
CCGGACTTCCTGTGGACGTGCTTGGGGACACGGTTGGAGGTCCAGCGCCTGGCGCGCGGCCAGGGGGGAGGCCCCAGGGTCCTGCACCCGCCCCCAGCAGGGAAAGCCTCTGCTCACCATTAGCTGGGAGGCCCTTCCCAGAATCCAGAACAAAGGGAAGCTCCCGGCGGGTAGATTCCCTGGCACTGCACCAGACCACCAGCTGCTGCTGGGCCCACAGTCTCCGGTACATGGGTCAGTGCAGGGGGTGACCAGACTTCCCATGGACGTGCTTGGGGACTGGGTGGAGCTCCAACACCCAGCTCTGCGGCCCAGGGGGACACTCCAGGGTCCCACACCCCCCCAGCAGGGAGGGCCTCTGCTCGCCATTGTCAGGGAGGCCCCACCCAGCATTCGGAACACCAGGAATCTCCCTAGAGCAGAATTCCCCACAAGGCAGCAGCTTACAAGCCACCACCAGGCCCACGGACTCTGGCCGTGTCCTAGACGAGGCAAGGGGCTCCCAGAGGTCCCGTGAGAGTGGAGTGGGGCAGAGTGGAGCTCTGGTGAAATGGCTACGTAGCCCGGGGGGATCTCCAGGTTCCTACAGTAGCCTCAGCGAAATCCTCTGCACAGCTCTAGTGGAGAGGTCCCGACTGGCAATCGCAAGGCGGGAAGGCCCTGGGGGAAAAGCAGCACAGCTAGGTGAGCTAACGACAGACTGCAGAAGATACCCATAGCTCTGCTGGGACCTATAGTGGACAAGTGTGGTCTTGTGGGCTCTGTTAGGGACAAAGCGGCTATTATAGGTGATCCTGCTCCTGGCTGCTGGGAAAGCCCACAACACCGCTGCAGGCCACAAGGAGGGAGCGCATCTAAGGGGGCTGCAACAGTAGGCACCAGCAGCCTGAGGCCCCCTTGCGATTGCCCTGACAACCGACGAGGGACCCCACAGGACCACTGTGACTATGAGGAGGGGTCCAGGTCCAGTCAGTAACAGCTGACAGGGTTCCTGGTTGGTGCAGTCTAAACAGCTGCCCCCCCCCCCACACACACACCAGTTGCAACAAGTGGAAGCAGCGACTAAACTCTATCTCTATGCGGAGGCACAAATCCACGCCATCAAGCAGTATCAAAAAATATATTAAATCTCCAGAACAGAAGGAAAATGATAAGCACCCAGAAAACAATCCCAAAGACAATGAAATCTATAACCTAAATGACGATGATTTCAAAACTGCCATTATTAAAAAACTCACCGAGTTAAAAGAGAATTCAGATAGACAACTCAATGAGTTCAGGAGCTATATCACAAAAGAGCTTGACACTATAAAGAAGAACCAATTAGAAATACTGGAGATGAAGAACACAATGGAGGAGATTAAGAAAAATCTGGACTCTTTGAACAGTAGGATCGATAATATGGAGGACAGAATTAGCAATTTGGAGGATAGGAATATAGAAATGCTGCAGACAGAGGAGGAGAGAAAACTAAGACTAAAAAGAAATGAAGAAACTCTCCGAGAATTATCTGACTCAATTAGGAGATGCAACATAAGGATTATAGGTATACCAGAGGGAGAAGAGAAGGAGAAGGGGGCAGAAGGCCTGTTCAAAGAAATAATAGCTGAGAACTTTCCAAACTTGGGAAGAGAGATGGAACTCCATGTGACAGAAGCCAATAGATCTACAAACTTTATTAACGCAAGAAGACCAACCCCAAGGCATATAGTAGTGAAACTAACAAAAGTCAACGACAAAGAGAAAATACTAAGGGCAGCAAGGAAGAAGAAAATAACTTACAAAGGAAACCCCATAAGGCTATCAGCAGACTTCCCAGGAGAGACCTTACAGGCTAAAAGAGATTGGAATGAAATATTCAAAACTCTGAAGGACAAAAACCTGCAGCCAAGAATACTCTACCCAGCGAAAATATCCTTCAAATACGATGGAGAAATAAAAACTTTCCCAGATAAACAAAAGTTAAGGGAGTTCATCACCACAAAACCTCCTCTCCAAGAAATGCTCAGGAAGAACCTCATTCCTGAAAAATCAAAAAAAGGAAAGGGGTTACAAAATCCAGAACAAAGGAGATAAGCAGAAGGACAATAACACAAAGTAACAGCTCTCCATCAGGACAAAATGCAAAAGAACCGGAAAACAAGTGGATAAAATGACAACAGTATGCACCCACGTTTCAATAATCACTCTAAACGTGAATGGATTGAACTCTCCAATCAAAAGGCACAGAGTGGCAGGATGGATCAAAGAACAAGATCCAACAATATGCTGCCTCCAGGAAACACACCTCAGCCCCAAAGACAAACACAGACTCAAAGTGAATGGATGGAAGACAATACTCCAAGCTAATAATGAACAAAAGAAAGCAGGTGTTGCCATACTTATATCAGACAAAGTAGACTTCAAAGCAAAACAGATAAAGAAAGACAAAGAGGAGCAGTATATAATGATAAAAGGGACACTCCATCAAGATGACATAACACTTATAAATATATACGCACCTAACACAGGAGCACCAAAATTTGTAAAGAAACTATTAACAAAACTAAAAGGAGACATCAACAGCAATACAATAATAGTAGGGGACCCCAACACCCCATTAACACCAATGGACAGATCATCCAGACAGAAAATCAACAAGGAAATTATAGAATTAAATGAAAAATTAGATCAGATGGACCTAATAGATATGTATAGGACACTTCATCCAAAAACAGCAGGTTACACATTCTTCTCAAGCGTGCATGGAACATTCTCAAGGATAGACCATATCTTGGGAAACAAAGCAAGCATCAGTAAGTTCAAGAGGGTTGAAATAATATCTAGCATCTTTTCTGATCATAATGCTATGAAACTGGAAATCAACTACAAGAATAAAGCTGGGAAAGGTCCAAAAATGTGGAGACTAAACAATATGCTACTGAACAAACAATGGATTATAGAAGAAATTAAAGAAGAAATCAAATATTATCTGGAGACAAATGAAAATGAAAACACACCATACCAAATGATTTGGGACGTAGCAAAGGCAGTCCTAAGAGGGAAATTCATTGCAATACAGGCTCACGTCAATAAGCAAGAAAAATCTTACATAAACAACCTCAAACGACACCTAACGGAATTAGAAAACGAAGAACAAACAAAGCCTAAAGTCAGTAGAAGGAGGGAAATAAAAAAATTAGAGCAGAAATAAATGATATTGAAACAAAAAAGACAGTAGAAAGGATCAATGAAACAAAGAGTTGGTTCTTCGAAAAAATTAACAAAATCGACAAACCTGTAGCCAGACTCACTAAAAAAAAAAGAGAGAAGTCTCAAATAAATAAAATTAGAAACGAGAGAGGAGAAATCACAACAGATACTGAAGAAATACAAAGGATCATGAGAGAATACTATGAAAAACTATATGTCAACAAATTGAACAACCTAGAAGAAATGGATAAATTCCTAGACTCATACAACCTACCCAAACTGAATCAGGAAGAAATAGAGAATCTGAATAGACCAATCACAAGTAAAGAAATAGAAACAATAATCAAAAACCTCCCCCAAAATAAGAGTCCAGGACCAGACGGTTTCTCTGGAGAATTCTACCAAACATTCAAAGAAGATTTAATACCTATCCTTCTCAAACTATTCCAGAAAATAGAGGAAGATGGAGCACTCCCTAATACATTCTATGAAGCCAACATCACCCTGATCCCCAAACCTGACAAGGACAACAGAAAGAAGGAAAACTACAGGCCAATATCACTGATGAACATAGATGCAAAAATCCTCAACAAAATTTTGGCAAACCGAATACAGCAATATATCAAAAAGATTATACACCATGATCAAGTGGGATTTATACCAGGGACACAGGGATGGTTCACCATCCACAAGTCAATCAACGTGATTCATTACATTAACAAAATGAGAAACAAAAACCACACGATCATCTCAACAGATTCTAAGAAAGCATTCGACAAGATCCAACATCCATTTATGATAAAAACCCTCAATAAAATAGGTATAGAAGGAAAGTACCTCAACATAATAAAGGCCATATATGACAAACCCACAGCCAACATCATACTCAACGGACAAAAACTGAAACCCATCCCTCTCAGAACAGGAACAAGATAAGGGTGCCCACTTTCACCACTCTTATTCAACATAGTCCTGGAGGTTTGGGCCAGAGCAATTCGGCAGGAAAAAGAAATAAAAGGAATCCAAATAGGCAACAAAGAAGTAAAACTCTCGCTGTTTGCAGACGACATGATCTTATATATAGAAAACCCCAAAGAATCCATAGAAAAACTATTAGAAACAATCAACAACTACAGCAAAGTTGCAGGGTATGAAATCAACATACATAAATCAGTAGCATTTCTATATGCTAACAATGAACTAACAGAAAAAAATCTCAAGAACTCAATCCCATTCATGATCGCAACAAAAAGAATAAAATACCTTGGGATAAATTTAACCAAGGAAGTGAAAGATCTATACAACGAAGACTACAAGACCTTCTTGAAAGAAATCGAGGACGACATAAAGAGATGGAAAGACATTCCATGCACATGGATTGGAAGAATAAACATAGTGAAAATGTCCATACTACCTAAAGCAATCTACAGATTCAATGCTATCCCAATCAGAATTCTAATGTCATTCTTTACAGAAATTGAACAAAGAATCCTAAAATTCAGATAGGGCAACAAAAGACCCCGAATTGCTAAAGCAATCCTGAGAAAAAAGAACAAAGCTGGAGGCATCACAATCCCTGACTTCAAAACATACTACAAAGCTACAGTAATCAAAACAGCATGGTACTGGTACAAAAACAGATGCACAGACCAATGGAACAGAATTGAAAGCCCAGAAATAAAACCCCACATCTGTGGACAGCTAATCTTTGACAAAGGAGCTGAGGGCCTACAATGGAGGAAAGAAAGTCTCTTCAACAAATGTTGCTGGGAAAACTGGACAGCCACATGTAAAAGAATGAAAATCAACCATTCTTCTTCATCATTTACTAAAATAAACTCAAAATGGATCAAAGACCTAAAGATTAGGCCTGAAACAATAAGTCTTCTAGAAGAGAATATTGGCAGTACACTCTTTGACATCAGCTTCAAAAGAATCTTTTCGGACACCATAACCCCTCACATGAGGGAAACAATAGAAAGAATAAACAAATGGGACTTCATCAGACTAAAGAGCTTCTTCAAGGCAAGGGAAAACAGGATTGAAACAAAAAAATAACCCACTAATTGGGAAAAAATATTTACAAGTTATTTTTACAACAAAGGGTTAATCTCCATAATATACAAAGAACTCACACAACTCAACAATAAAAAATCAAACAACCCAATTACAAAATGGGCAGAGGAGATGAACAGACATTTCTCCAAAGAAGATATACGGGTGGCCAATAGACACATGAAAAGATGCTCATCATCACTAATCATCAGGGAAATGCAAATCAAAACTACACTAAGATATCACCTTACACCTGTTAGAATGGCAAAAATATCCAAAACCAAGAGTGACAAATGTTGGAGAGGCTGTGGAGAAAAAGGAACCCTCATACACTGTTGGTGGGAATGCAAACTGGTGCAGCCACTATGGAAAACAGTGTGGAGATTCCTCCAAAAGTTAAGAATAGAAATACCTTATGACCCAGCCATTCCACTACTGGGTATCTATCCTAAGAACCTGAAATCAGCAATTCCAAAAGTTCCATGCATCCCTATGTTCATCCCAGCATTATTCACAATATCCAAGTCATGGAACCAACCTAAGTGCCCAGCAACTGATGATTGGATAAAGTAGATGTGGTATATATATATATATACAATGGAATACTACTCAGCCATAAAAAAGGACAAAGTTGTCCCATTCACAACAACATGGACAGACCTTGATGGTTTTATGTTGAGTGAAATAAACCACAGAAAGAAAGACGAACTCTGTGTGACTCCACTCATAGGTGGTAGGTAACATATGGACAAAGAGAACTGATCGGTGGTTGCCAGGGGAAAGGGGGGTGGGGGGAGGGCACTAGGGGTGAAGTGGTGTACCTATAACATGACTAATAATGATGTACAACTGTAATTTCACAAGGATGTTAACTTTCATAACCTTAATAAAAAAAAAAAGCTGACTGACAGATCCACATGAGGGAAACAGGAGAAAAAGGCTGAAGGGAATATTACTATGACTAGTTTAAAAGTCAATGTGAGAAATTATACTTGTCTAAATGAAGTTTGTAAAACATAAATTCACAAACACAAATTTATAATGAGAGATTTTTAAGAAATAAAAGCTTGAGAAAAAGAGTTAATGAAGGAAGAGAATGTTGATAAGCAATAATTCATTCAGTCATTCAATACATATATTATGTACTGCTCTTTGCCAGGCATTGTGCTAGGGGCTATGTGAAGAAGATTTACAAGCTAATTCCTAGACAGGCAACCTAGTAATAACTTGAAAACTCACCCACTACCAAACATCCAGAAATGGGAGATAAAATATCCTTTTGAATATATAGCTGTGCTTGTGAGAAAGTTAGGAAAATTCTTAAGACCTAAAAATGGAGAGGGTTTAAAAAATGGAGTGGTGTAAGCATGAGTAGTACCATGCGCTACTCTGGGAGTGGGGTTCAGGAAATGTTCTAGCCCATGGAAATGGGTTTAATAGCCAGTCAAGATTGGGATACAAGATTTGGGTTCTACACGATGAAGGGAGTTAGAACTGAGACACCAGTGTTAAGCAGGAACCCTAGGAATTTTTGTCAAAGAACAGGATATTAAACAAAAACAAAAACAAAAACCTTTTCTCCAGCATTGGTAGACCACAAGGAAAATGTTTTCTCAACCTGGTTTCTGTGTCTAAGTGGATTAAAAAGCTTCTCTGAGAATTTCTAACTGTAGACATACTGTTTTTTAGGTTTGAGGTTAAAATTTACACTCCTTACATTCCATATGCTGAGAAGTCAACATAAAAATAGTACTAAACATGAATACTCCTGAGGTGCCTTATAAGAAAATAAGATAAAAGCGATTCTCGAAGGCTCTCAACCCAAGCTACACTGTTATTTCCTCAGAAAATGCACTACTTAATGTAGGCTCACTTTTCAAAAGTTACAAAATATACAGGAAACAGCCAATATGAACAAGAGTCAGTAGACCCAATATATACTAAGATTAACCTCTGTTAAGTTCAGATAATTGAATAGAGAATGTAAATTTAAAAATATAAAATATTTTCAACAAACCTAAAAGCAGAACATCTAAAAATGAAAAATTTGGCCAGTGAAGAGAGAATTAACAATCACAAAATAGATCTGAGGAAATTACCTGAGAGGCAGTACAGAGTTATATGGATAGAAACTATGAAGTGTGGTTTCATAGACATAGCAAATAAAATGAGAGGATCCAACATACATGTAATAGGAGTTCCAGATGGAGACAATGAAAGAATGAAGGGGAGATATTATTTGATGACAAAGTGATTGAGAGTTTTCCCAACAGCTTTGTAAGCACCTAAATTTCTGTATTAAGTAATTTTAAACTTTAACTATCTGGAATGGTTTCTCTTTCCCTGACTGATCCATGACTGATACATAATCCCACCTAAGCTCTTATTTAAGGATGACTGCATAATAAAGGCATTTTCAAAACAAACAAGAAGTGAAAGGGTTTACTTACTTATAGACTTTCTGAAAGAATTACTAAAGAATACTTAAGTAATAGGAGAATAAGCCTAGAGAGAAGAAGGGCCTTATGCTGAGTGAAAAAAGCCAATCTCAAAAGGTCATATAAGATGTGATTTCATTTATACAACATTTTCAAAATCACAAAATTTTAGTGGAGAGCATATTCATGATTGCTAGGGGTTAAGGATGGCGAATGGGAGTAGGGCAGGGAGGACTGGGGTGACTACAAAGGAGTAGCATAAGAGAGAAATTTGTGGTGATGGAACATTCTGTATCTTGATTGCAGTAGTGGCTACATGGGACCTCTCTGTATTATCTTTGCAACTTGTTTTGAATCTCTAATTATTTTAAAAGTTTTTTAAAAAGGAGAAATAAGAGGGACATCAGCATCATGGCAGAGTGCACTCTCCCAGTAATTTCTCCCCTCCACCATACAGGGAGAAAGACATTCATACTCCAACAGAGGATATCCAAACACAACACAAAAGATGTCTGAGAGACCCACACAGTGACATGATGGAGGGCGGAGAGACTGGAGCCCCCCTCGGAGGAGGTGGAATGGGATAAGAGAAAACTTTGCTCCCTCTCCAAAAGACTGTGATCTAGGACCACAGGCAACCTCCAAGAGGGGATGTTTGTTCATGGGAACGTCAAAGATCCCCAAGGGCCCTCACAGCCTAGAGGGAAGCCCTCTACCAGGGTGAAAGCTATCGTGGAGGGTGATCTCATCAAGCATACACCCCAGGAGAGCAGATAGTAAGAGCAGAGCAAGAAAACCCTGAGAGCACACAGAAGAAAGTGCCCCTCCCCACCACCTACCCAGGACTGGCTCCAGTGCCTAGGACCTCAGTGGAATGCTGAGGGCTCAGAATACGTGGCTCTTGACCCTCACACAGTGGTGATAGGCCGTAACGGCAAGCAAATAATACCACGATACACAAAAACAGAGCCACACCCTTTAGCAGTATCGAAAATTATGTTAAATCTCCAGACCAAAGAGAAAATGACAAGTGTCCAGAAATCAGCCCTGAAGACAAAGAAATATGTAATCTAAATAACAGAGAATTCAAAATAGCTATCATCAAAAAACTCAATGAGTTAAAAGGGAATGTAGAGAAATAATTCAATGAGTTCATGAACTACTTCACAAAAAAGATTGAAATTATAAAGAAGAATCAATCAGAAATATTGGAGATGAAAGACACAATGGAAGAGACAAAACAAAATATGGATTCCCTGAATGCTTGTGGGGACATCACAGAGGAGTGAATCAGCATAATTGAGGATGGACATGTTGAAATGTTCCAGATAGACAAGGAGAGAGAACTAAGACTAAAAAGAAATGAAGAAAGTCTCTGAGAAATATCTGACTCAATAAGGAAATGTAACATAAGAATTATAGGTATTCAGGAGGGAGAAGAGGAGAATGGAGCAGAAAGCTGGTTCAAAGAAATAATAGCAGAGAACTTCCAAAACCTGGGGAAGGAGATGGAAATCCATGCGGAAGAGGCTACCAGATCTCCTAAATATGTCAATGTAAAAAGACCTACTGCAAGGCATATAGTAGTGAAACTGGCATAAGTAAGTGACAAAGAAAAAATACTAAGGGCACCAAGGCAGAAGAAAATAACCTACAAAGGAGCCCCTATCAGGCTTTCAGTGGATTTCTTTGCAAAAACTTTACAGGCTAGGAGAGTCTGGAATGATGTATTCAAATCTTTGAAGGACAAAAGCTTACAGCCAAGAATACTCTTATCCAGCAAAAATATCCTTCAGACATGATGGAGAAACAGAAACTTTCCCAGATAAACAAAAGCTAAGGGTATTCATAGCCACGAGATGCCCCTCTAGAAGAAATCCTCCAGAAAGCCCTCATACCTGAAAAATGGGGTGGGGAGAGAAATGGGTTACAAAGCACAGAGCAAGGAGATAATTAGGTAGACAAAATCAGAAAATTGTAGCTATACATCAGAACAGGTTAGCAAATACTCAAGTATAGCATTAAAGATAAAGGTCTGGGGGCTGGCCCAGTGGCGCAGCAGTTAAGTTCGCACATTCTACTTCAGCAGCCTGGGTTCACCAGTTCAGATCCTGGGTGCAGACATGGCACCACTTGACAAGCCATGCTGTGGCAGGGGTCCCACATATAAAGTAGAGGAAGACGGGCAAGGATGTTAGTTCAGGGCCAGTCTTCCTCAGCAAAAAGAGGAGGATTGTCAGCAGATATTAGCTCAGGGCTAATCTTCCTCAAAATAAATAAATAAATAAATAAAAATAAAAAGATAAAGGTCAGGAAAACACCAAAACAAAGATAATCTTGTCATTTTAACCACAGACTCATGATACAAGATGGAATAAAATATGGGAAAAACAATTTAGGAGGGGAATAGGAAAGGGACTGAATTGGTTTAGTCTAAGGAAATAAGAGGCCACCAGAAAATGGACTATCTTATCTACAAGATTTTGAATACAGACCTCATGGTAACCACTAAACAATAAAGCAGAACAGAGGCACAAATGATAAATAAGCAGAAACACAACATAAAAAACTACATAACTCAATTGATAGACCAAAATACATAGGATGAGAAACAAAGGAAATGCAGGAGAACTGGAAAACAAGTGATAAAATGGCAGCATTAAGACCTCATATATCGATAATCACCCTAAATGTAAAAGGATTGATTTCTCCAATAAAAAGACACAGAGTGGCAAGATGGATTAAAGAACAAGACACAACAATATGCTGCCTCCAGGAAACACATCTCAGCTACAAGGACAAACACAGGCTCAGAATGAAGGGATGGAAGACGATACTCCAAGCTAATGGCAAACAAAAGAAAGCAGGTGTCGCAATACTTATATCAGACAAAGTAGACTTCAAGATAAGGCAGGTAAAGAGAGACAAAATGGGGCAGTATATATAATGATCAAAGGGGCACTCCAACAAGAAGACATAACACTTATAAATATCTATGCACCCAACACAGGAACACCAAAGTACATAAAGCAACTATTAAGAAACCTAAAAGAAGATATTAATAATAACACAATAATATTAGGGGACCTCAACACTCCACTCGCATCAATGGATAGATTATCCAGGCAGAAAAACAACAAGGGAACAGTGGAATTAAATGAAAAGCTAGACCAGTTGGACTTAATAGACATATATAGAACACTCCATCCCAAAACAGCAGAATAAACATTCTTCTCAAGTACACACAGAACTTTCCCAAGGATAGACCATATGTTGGGAAACAAGGCAAGCCTCAATAAATTTAAGAAAATTAAAATAATAACAAACATCTTTTCCAATCACAATGCTATGAAGCTAGAAAATAATTACAAGAAAAAAGCTGAGGAAGTTACGAATACATAGAGACTAAACAACGTGCTATTAAACAAGCAATGGATCATTGAAGAAATTAAAGGAGAAATCAAAAAATATTTGGAGACAAATGAAAATGAAAACATACCATACCAACTCATATGGGATGAAGCAAAAGCCATATTAAGAGGGAAATTCATCTCAATACAGGCTCACTTTAACAAACAAGAAATCCCAAATAAGCAATCTCAAACTACCCCAAACTAAATTAGAAAAAGAAGAACAAACAAAGCCCAAAGTCAGCAGAAGGAGAGAAATAATAAAAATCAGAGCAGAAATAAATGCTATTAAACAAAAAAGGGAGTAGAAAGGATCAAAGAAACAAAGAGCTAGTTCTTTGAGGAGATAAACAAAATTGACAAACTTAGCCAGAATTACAAAGCAGAAAAGAGAGAAAGCTCAGATAAATAAAATTAGAAATGAAAGAAGAGAAATAACAACAGATACACAGAAATACAAAGGACTATAAGAGAATACTTGGAAAGCTATATGTCAACAAAATGGACAATCTAGAGGAAATGGATAAATTCTTAGACTCTTACAACCTCCCAAAGCTGAATCAAGAAGAAATAGAGAATCTGAATAGACCAATCACAAGTAAAGAGATTGAAACAGTAATCAAAAGCATCCCCAAAAATAAAAGCCCAGGACCAGATGGCTTCCCCAGAGAATTCTACCAAACTTTCAGAGAGGATTTAATACCAATCCTTCTCAAGCTATTCCAACAAATTAGGGAAGATGGAATGCTTCCTAATGCATTCTATGAGGCCATATCACTCTGATACCAAAGCCTGACAAGGACAACACAAAAATGGAAAACTACAGGCCAATGTTGCTGATGAACATAGATGCAAAACTTCTCAACAAAATATTGGCAACTTGAAAACAGCAATACATCAAAAAGATCATACATCATGATGAAGTGGGATTTATACCAAGGACACAGGGATGGTTCAACATCCACAAATCAATCAATGTGATACACCACATTAACAAAATGAGGAATAAAAGCCACATGATCATCTCAATAGACGCAGAGAAAGCATTTTACAAGGTCCAACAGCAATTTATGATAAAAACTCTTAACAAAATGGGAATAGAAGGAAATTACCTCAAAATAATAAAGGCCATATATGACAAACCCACAGCCAACATCATACTCAATGGGGAAAAGCTGAACACCATCCCTCTGAGAACAGGAACAAGACAGGGATGCCTGCTATCACCACTCTTATTCAAGAGTACTGGAGGTTTTTGCTAGAGCAATTAGGCAAGAGAAAGGAATAAAAGGAATCCAAATAGGGAGTGAAGAAGTAAAACTCTCACTGTTTGCAGATGACATGATCTTATATATAGAAAACACTAAAGAATCCATCAGAAAACTATTAGAAATAATTAACAACTACAGTAAAGTTGCAGAGTACAAAATCAACTTACAAAAATCAGTTACATTTCTATACTCTAATAACAAACTTACAGAAAGAGGACTCAAGAGTACAATTCCATTTACAATCACAACAAAAAGAAAATATCTAGGAATAAATTTAACCAAGGAGGTGAAGGACTTATACAATGAAAACTATAAGACATTGTTGAAAGAAGTAGATGATGACATAAAGAGATGGAGAGAGATTCCATGCACATGGATTTGAAGAATAAACATAGTTATAATGTCCATACTACCCAAAGCAATCTACAGATTCAATGCAATCCCAATGATGTTCTTCACAGAAATAGAACAAAGAATCCTAAAATTCATATAGGGCAGCCAAAGAGCCCAAATTGCCAAAGCAATCCTGAGAAAAAAGAACAAAGCTGTAGGCAGCACGATCCGTGACTTCAAAATGTACTACAAAGCCATAGTAATCAAAACAGCATGGTACTGGTACAAAAACAGGCACACAGATCAATGGAACAGAACTGAAAGTCCAGAAATAAAACCACACATCTGTGGACAGCTAATCTTCAACAGAGATGCCAAGAACATACAAAGAAGAAAAGATAGGTCTCTTCAATAAATGGTGTTGGGAAATCTGGACAACCACTTGCAAGAGAATGAAAGTAGACCATTATCTCACACCATACACAAAAATAAACTCAAAATGGATCAAAGACTTGAAGATAAGTCCTGAACCCATAAAACTCCTGGAAGATAATATACGTAGTACTCTCTTTGACATCAAACTTAAAAGGACCTTTTCGAATACCATGTCTTCTCAGACAAGGGAAATAAAAGAAAAAATAAACAAGTGAGACTTCACCAACTAAAGAGCTTCTGCAAGGCAAAAGAAACCAGGATCAAAACAAAAAGACAACCCACCAATTGGGAGAAAATATTTGCAAATCATACATCCGACAAGGGATTAATCTCCATAATATATAAGGAATTCACACAACTGAACAACAAAAAAGACAAACAGGCCAATCAAAAAATGGGCAGAGGATGTGAACAGACATTTTTCCAAAGAAGATATACAGATGGCCAGTAAGCACATGAAAAGATGTTCAACATCCCTAATCATCAGGGAAATGCAAATTAAAACTACACTAAGATACCACTTAACACCCTTTAAAATGGCTATAATCACTAAGACTAAAAATAACAAATATTGGAGAGGGTTTGGCGAACACTCATACACTCCTGGTGGGAATGCAAACTGGTGCAGCCACTATGGAAAACAGTATGAAGATTCCTCAAAAAGCTAGAAATAGAACTACATATGACCTAGCTATCCCTCTACTGGGTATCTACCCAAACAACTTGAAATCAGCAATCCAAAGTAACATATGTACCCCTATGTTCATTGCAGCACTATTCACAATAGCCAAGACGTGGAAACAATCCAAGTGCCCATCGACTGATGATTGGGTAAAGAAGATGTTGTATATATATACAGTAGAGTACTACTCAGCCATAAAAAAGACAAAATCATCCCATTTGCAACAACATGGATGGACCTGCATGATATTATGCTAAGCAAAATAAGCCAGACTGTGAAAGACAACCACCAGATGATTTCCTTCATATGTGGAATATAAACAAACACATGGACAAAGAAAACAGTTCAGTGGTTACCAGACGAAGTATGGTGGGGAGTGGGCACAGGGAGTGAAGGGGAGCACTTTTGTGTGACAGACAAGAAATAATGTACAACTGAAATTTCACAATGATGTAAACTATTATGAACTCCAAAAAAAAAAAGTAACCCTTTTTCCTTTCAAGGAAGTAGTTCAGAGATGTAACTCTCTGCTTGTTTGGCTGCCTTTTGATAATAAACCTCTTTCCTTGCACACAGCAACCCCCCCCCCCCAACAAAACAGAAAAATAAGGTAGAACTGAAATACTGGACAATAATGTCATGTAAGAAGGGGGAAGAGTTTGCCTTAAGAGTCCTAAATTCCTTGTATTATTTGAGAGGAAGTTACATTTTAGATTTTCAGTGAGTTTTCTATAGTTAAAACTTAAGTATATCTATTAAAAATATAAAATTACATTGTGTGATTTCCAAATCAGTATAGAGAAAGATAAAAAGGCAGAGTAAAGAAATTTTAGGAGATGAATTTTATTTCTGGAATCCCACTAAAAATTATTTAAAATACTGAATAAAACTTTAAAAAATTTAATTCTATCCATAAGTTGGTAAGAAAGTAAGGGAAATTCAAGCCTAAAACTAAGAGAAAGCAAGAACCTAAGTCAAGTAAGAAAACACTGCAGCCAGCTCTCACCTTGAAGACTTTTGCTAAATTAGGTTGAACTTTGGGGTTTTTTTTTTTAACTTTTTATTTGGAAATAATAGGTACACTAGAAGTTACAAAAATAGTATAGAAAGGGTGCTGTGTACCCTTTTCCTCCCAACGGTAACATTTTACATTACCATAGTATGATATCAAAACCAAGAAATTGACAGTGATACAATCCACAGTTCTTATTCAGATTTCACCAGTTTTACATACATTCATTTGTATTTGTGTGTATATATACAGTTCTATGCACACATAGAATTTTATCACATGTAGATTTGTGCAACCACCACCACAATCAAGATACAGAACTGTTGCATCACCACAAAGATCCCTTGTATTATCCCTTTATAGTCACACTCATCTCCTGTCCCTGCCCGACCTCTGTCTTAACCTTTGGCAACCATTAATCTGTTCTCCATTTTAGTAATTTTGTCATTTCTAGAATCTTATATAAATGGAATCACAGTATGGAACACTTTGATATTGACTTTATTCCCTCAGTATGACTCCTTCGAGGTCCAGCTAATTTGTTGCATGTATCCATAGTTTGTTCCTTTTTATTGCTGAGTAGTATGGTAACCAATAGCTGAGATGCCTAACAGGAGCTAGTGAGGCAACCCGAAAATTAACAATAGCCAAAAGCTGTTACCACTCCCACTGGAGGAACAAAGGATTAGTGTTATCAGATCCCAGAGCCAGGGTCACCTGTAGGAGCTGGAATCATTGCCAGCCTCTCCTGTGGGAGCTGAACCTTTGGTTTTTATAAGTTCTCAAGGTATAAGGAACAGGAGTCAAAATCCAGGAACTGCCTAAGTAAATATCACCTTAAATCTGGGAACCCAAAGGAGTGTAACTGTAAGGAAGGTGCAAAGTGATTGGAATTAAAAGTTACATTCCCTGTAATCTTCGGAAAGAAGGATTGGATATTTAGATATTTATTAAGATGAAGAAGATATATATGCAGAAATGTATATGGAATTACTAAAAGAAAAATAACGGCAAGTAATGTATATATTTTAAAGTTTGAAGAACTATATAAATTTCACATAGACTTTAATGGAAAAGCTGTTTTAGAGATAAAGACAAGTTACTTCATAAGTATAAAAGTTTCAACTCACTAGAAGGATACAACATTTCTAAATGCACATAATAAGATCTAGAAATAAATAAAGTAAAAATTGATAGAACTGTAAGGAGAAATAGACAAATTCACCAACCTATTTTGGAAGTGCATAACATACATCTCTCAATTTTTGCAAGATTCACCTAATATTAATAAACTGATTACTATAATTAACCACACATTAAAACCAAGAGCTTGACATTCATTATGCATATTTTATAGATATTGTTTATTCTCTCAATATTTAATATGAAAAATTTTTAAATAAAAACACTATCAAGGTAAGACAAGGCAGAAAAAAACAAGGAAGTTCTAAGAAAGAGCAAAGTAAAAATATAGGTACAAGATAAGATAATAGAAATATACTCAAATAGTTTTCAGAAATGTAAAATACACTAATCTTATCAGATTAGAAAACAATATTGTCATATTTTTAAAAACTCACCTACCTTTTACTTATAAGAAGCCTACCTGACATATTAGGACACAGAGAGATTAGAAGTAAAAAGAGAGAAAGAAATATGTGAGGCAAACACTAATGAAAAGAAAGCTAATATAATATATTGATACCAGATCCAGTGTTCTTTGAGGCAAAATCTTTATTAGAGAAAAACAGGTTACTACAAATTGTAAAATGAAAAACTCCACAGAGGATGTATAAGAAAAACTTGAATGCACATATGAACAAAGCCACAAACTATATACAGCAGAAATTGACAGAATTACAAGAATAAAATGACAAATCTGCAATCATATGGGAGGTTTAATACCCTTCTCTAAATAATTGCTCAAGCATACAAATTATTAGTAAGGCTAGAAAAGATTTTAAAAAAACAATAGTGTGATCCAATAGATAGGTTAGCACAATGATTGCAAGAGTTAATGAATGCACTTTTCAAATAAATGTATAATATTTGTAAGAACTTACTGTATACTAGGGCACAAATCAAGTCTTAGTAAAAGCTAAAAAAATCAGTGTCACACTAACTGTATTCTCTAACCAACAAAATTAGAAATCAAAAACAAAAAGGTAATCCAAAATGTCCCTTAGCCTTGGAAATTTGAAAACACACTTCTAAACTTATGAGTCAGAAATAAAAATTTCAATATAAGTTTGAAAATATTTAGAATGGCACATTAATAAGAATATACTATTTCAAAATTTGTGCAATGAAGCTAAGGAGGTATTTAGAGGTAAAGTGATAGCTAAATATTTGACTTGAGAAAAAGAGTAAGCCAAAAGAAAGTAAAAAGAAGGAAATAAAGAGCAGAAATTGAAGAATTAGAAAGTAAAGAACGAATAAGAAGATTGTTCTTTGAAAAGACTAATAGACAAACATGAAGCAAAAATGATCAAGAAAAGAAAATATCCACAGATAATTAGGAATGAAAAGAGAATTGTAGCTATAGGTACATGAATATTTAAAACACAATGGGATACAATTGTGAGTCAAGGTTTACCTAGCTGTTTCCCTGGAAACTTGTTCCCTCTGTTCCCCTGGAGTTGCAAATAATAATCACAGCTGACTTTTTGGAACATGAGCTATGTTTATACCAGGCACCATTGCTTATGTTAAAAATGATGCTTTGGAGGCTGACCCATTGGCATAGTGGTTAAGTTCACATGCTCTACTTCAGTGGCCTGGGGTTCACAGATTCAAATCCCAGGTGTGGACCTAGCACTACTTGTCAAGCCACACTGTGGATGCATCCCACATAAAATAGAGGAAGATTGCCACAGATGTTAGCTCAGTGACAATCTTCCTCACACACACACAAAAAAAGACACTTGATGAATAAATCACATTGGCCTGGAAGGGCCATAAATAAGATAATAATACCTCGTTGGAAATATAGCTTTAAATTTCCCAGAGTGTGGCAACTTTAAGCTATGCCTGTAGAATTGTTGTAGGAAATGTCATTGACTCCTTCACCTACCCAATGTAATCTTATTCCCTCATATCTGAGATTAGCTCCTTTTCGGCTTGGTAGTCTGTTGTGATGACTACTCCTACTCAAGAAAAATACCTGACATTGCCCTACCAGTATGATGTGTATCCTGGCCTGTATTCTGCTAAAAGAACTTCTGCCAAGAATGGCCTATAATAGTTATGTTAATCTAATTGTTAGTTAAACTCAAAAAACTTCCCCTGGTGGGCATAAATTACCTTATGCCAATAAATTTGAAAACTTAGGTGAAATGGACAATTTCCCAGAAAAATAACTTTTTCAAATTGACTCAAAAGCAATTAGAAAACACAAATAGAACTAAAACTCTGTAAGAAATTAACATACATATAACTTTTTAAAAAATGAAAATTTTTTGTTCACTGGAAGAAATGATAAACAGTGCAAATACAATCCAGAGACTGAGAAATCATTTTGATAACATGTAATAAAGGCAAAAATGCTCATACACTATGGTAGAGCAAATCCACTTCTAGATATTACCCTAAGGAAACTCTCATCTATGTGCACAGAGACATGTACAATAATGTTCATTACATCATTGTAAGACTGAATAATTAGAAACAAACTAATCATCAAAAAGAAAATAGGTAAATCTCCCGTGATAGGTTAATGGAAAAGAATATTACATGGCCAGTTAATGAATGGACTCAAGCTCTTTGCATCAACATGAATAAATATGGTAAACAGTGTAGAACAAAGTAAGCCAAAATATAATGTGTACATTGGGATGTCATTAAAATAAAGTTTTAAAATGCAGAAATGCTTGTATATGTAAAAATATAAATAAAAGTATAAAAGCATGCATAGGAATTTAGGATAATGGTTACCTCTACCAGGGGAAAGGGGTGGGATTGAGAGAACAGTACAGAGTGCTTCAGTTCTATCTTTAATGTTTTATTTCTTCAGCTGGGTGCTGGTTAAATTTATCCTAACTTTTTTGAAAGCATTAAATATTTTATTAAAGAAAGATATATAAAGTGTAATACCAATTTTAAGGTACTTATATTACAACAAGGACTAAAAGATGATAAACCATTATATTTAAAGACATTACATAATCAGCATAAGAATAGTAAAAAGAGCAAAGTATCGTAAGATTTTAGATAAGTGAACAATGCCTTCTCTGTTAGAGTGATAAAAGAAAATTTCATGGAGAGGGAGGCATTTCATCTGGGTAAAATTCTGATAGACTTGTTTTTAGGGTTCTACTTTGTCCTTTTTCCTTCGTTATATATTTAGTGAAATCCCTATGGCATATTTCCAAAAAAACATGGTTGGCAAACGTGCGATGTGTTTTAAGTCAGGGCAAGTAGATTAATTTGAGAGGGGCAATGGATTTGTGAAGCCAATAGTGGCCAATAAGGATATAATGGTATTTAGGGGTAAGATTGCGATAGGTCTTGAATGTCTGGTGTAGAAATTTAGACCTTGTTTTTTAGGCCATTGTTTTTTAATTTTTTTCTTTTTAATCATGATTTACAGGATACATTTGCAATGTGACTCAAAACAATGGGGAAAAAGTTTCACAAAAGATTACGTACCCTTTGAAAACACCGTTCTAAGCAAATGGAAAGCAATTGAATACCTTCAAATAGCAAAGTGAGATGCAAAAAATAAAAACTAAATCAGACGTGTATCTGACCATAGTTTGCAGTCAATTTTAAAGTGAAAAGATTCTGGATATAGGGAGACCAGATAAGAAGCTGCTGTTTTAGGCTAGCTATAATGGTCTTATCAGTTGAAAAACAGTTGAGAGAATTGTGAAGCAAGAATTAGCAAAACTTGTTTCTTTTGGAGTGTGAAGGAGCCTTTGTTACCAAGAGCATTAGAATCTTTAACAAAAATGGAAGATTATGACATCTGGTCTTAGCCTGAGGGGTTTGAATTCTCATGACACATTGTAAAGGGATAGATTGTGACCCGTATTTGAGGTTGGTAGTCTGACTTTATGTTAAAGAAAATGCAAATGTTTCAAGAAAGGTACTGAAAGCATAGGGCGGGTACTAAGGTACTGGGGGTCCTAATATGAAGCTAAAGTTGGAAACAAGTAATTTGGGAATTGGTGGCATCATAGATGTGGATATTGAAAACTAGCAAGGTTAAATAGACTGCATGTAGACATTTGTTGGTCATTGGTGAAGTAAGGGCAAATAAAGCAGTAAATGTAAACTGGATGGGAATTGGGTTATGGTATTTAAAATAGCCTGGACTTGAGAGTGAAATACAGAGATAGAAGACGGTGACGCATTCTGCTAATTCAATATGAAAATAAAAGTTAAAAACAGAATTCTCAGAGAAAAGAGAGAATGACCCTGGTGTCATTTATAGAACTGGGACTGAAGCAGTTTGAAGGGAAGAAATTTTATAATAGCCAGCATGATGATGATTTTGTTTTTTAATATTACAGAAAAGGAGAGAGGAAAAAGGATATTACCTTTTAACACCAAAACTTTCACTTATAAGAGACAGGATAAAACACTTTTTTGTCAAAAAGGAAACTACAGTCAATTTTAAATTGACTGAATTTTATTTAGGGGTACCTTGGCATCTTTAAGATGACAGAGTTAGCTTCTAGCTTGGTTTTTGTATGTTTGTCTTTTTTACTTCTTACTTTCTATTCTCTTCCCCAAGCTGATTGCTTTTGCAAATCAATTTTTTTATTTTGAGGTAATTGTAGATTCACATGTAGTTGCAAGAAATAACATAAGACCCCATGGACCCTTTATTCAGTTTCCCTGAATTGTCATATCTTGCAAAACTATAGTACCACATCATAACCAGGATGTTGACGTTTGATACAGTCAAGAGACAACATTTCTATCTCAAGGATCGCTCATGCTGCCTTTTATAGCCACATCTACTTCCCTCCTGCCTCCAACTCTCCTTAGTCCTTGGCAACTACTAATCTGTTCTTTCTATAATTTTGTCATATCAAGAATGTTATACAAATGAAATATATGGTATGTAATCTTTTGGGATTGGCTTTTTTTTTTTCACTCAGCGTAATTCTCTGTAGATTCACCCAGGTTTTTGCGTATATTGATAGTTCTTTCCATTTTATTGCTGAGTAGTATTTAATGGTGTGGATGTACCACAGTTTGTTTAAACATTTTTACCCTTTGAAGAACATCTGGCTTATTTCATTTTGAGCTATTTATGAATAAAGCTACTTGTATTAGTTTCCTGTGGCTGCCATAACAAATTACCACAAACTTGGGCTTAGAACAACAGAAATTTATTCTCTCACAATTCTCTGAGGTCTGAAATCTGACAAGACCTCACTCCCCCTGATTGCTGTAGGGGAGAATCCTTTGCTTCTGCCAGCTTTGCTCACTTCCTCAGCTTGTGTCCACATCACTCCAGTCTCTGCCTCTGTCTTCACATCACCTTCTCTTCTGTCTGTCAAATGTCCCCTATGTGTCTCATAAAAGGATACATCTTTGGATTTAGGGCCCACCTGGATAATCCAGAATGATCTCTTCATGTCAGAATTCTTAATGACCTAGTCAAAAACCCTTTTTCCAAATAAGGTAACATTCATAGGTTCCAGGAATTAGGACATGAACATAACTTTTGGGGAGCTACCACTCAACCCACTACACTGCTCTAAACACTCATGTACCTATTTTTGTTTGAAAATACATCTTCATTTCATTGTGATAGATGCCCTGGATTGCAATTGCTGGGTTGTATGGTAATTGCACATTTAGTTGGGTTTTATTGTTTGTTTGTTTTTGCTGAGGAAGACTCACCCTGAGCTAACATCCGTTGCCACTCTTCCTCTTTTTTTTTTCTTTTTTATATGGGCTGCCATCACAGCATGGCCACTAACAAACAACTGGTGTAAGTCTGCGACCGGGATCCAAACCCAGGCTGCCAAAACGTGCCGAACTTAACCACTAGGCCACCGGGGCTGGCCCTGTTTAGATTTTTTTAGAAAATGCCAGACTATTTTCCAGAGTTGCTGTAGCATTTTACATTCCCACCAGTAATGTATGAGTGGTCCACTTTCTCTACATTCTGAGCAGCATTTGATGGTGTTGGCATTTTTTATTTCAGTCATTCTGGTAGGTATATAGGATGTCTTACTGTGTTTTTTTTTTTTTAAGGAAGATTAGCCCTGAGCTAACTACTGCCAATCCTCCTCTTTTTGCTGAGGAAGACTGGCCCTGAGCTAACATCCATGCCCATCTTACTCTGCTTTATATGTGGGATGCCTGCCACAGCATGGCTTTTGCCAAGTGGTGCCATGTCTGCACCCGGGATCCAAACTGGCGAACCCTGGGCTACCGAGAATCGTAACGTGCGCACTTAACCGCTGTGCCACTGGGTCAGCTTCCTTATTGTGGTTTTAATTTACATTTCCCTAATGGCTAATGATGCTGAACATCTTTTTGTGTATTTATTTGCCATATGTACATCTTTGGAGAAATGTCTTTTCATATCTGTTGCCCATGTTCTAATTGGATTGCTTTTTTCTTTTTTTTAATATTGGCACCTGAGCTAACAACTGTTGCCAATCTTCTTTTTTTTTTTCTTCTTTTTCTCCCCAAAGCCACCCAGTACATAGTTGTATATTTTTAGTTGTGGGTTCTTCTAGTTGTGGCATGTGGGATGCCACCTCAGCATGGCCTAATGAGCGGTGCCATATCGGCGCCCTGGATCCAAACCAGCCAAACCCCAGGCCACCGAAGTGGAGCGTGCGAACTTAAACACTTGGCCACCAAGCCAGCCCTGGATCGTTTGCTTTTTTTTTTTCACTGTTGAGTTTTAAGATTTCTTTATACAGTCTTAATACTAATCTTTTGTCACATATTTTTTCCCTCTCTGAAGCTTGCCTTCATCCTCTTAACAGGGTCTTTTGTAGACCAAACATTTTTAATTTTGATGGGATTCATATTAGCAATTTTTTCTTTCATGTATCATGCTTTTGGTGTCAAGTCTAGGAACTCTTTCCCTAGCCCTAGATCTGGAAGATTTCCCCCTATGTATTTTTCTAAAAAAAATGTGTAGTTTTACATTTTATGTTTAAATCTGCAATATATTTTGAATTGATTTTTATATAAGGTGTAAAACTTAGATTGAGGTTTGTTCTTTTGTCTATGGAGATCCAATTGAACCAAGCACTATTTGTTGAAAGGCTGTCTTTCCTCCATTGAATTGCCTTGTAACTTTGTCTAAAATCATTTGGGCGTATTGGTGTGGATCTAAGTCTAGATTCTCCATTCTGTTCCATTGATTATATGTCTATGTTTCCATGAATACTGCACAACCTAGATTACTGTAACTATAAAATAAATCTTGAAGCCAGATAGACTGATTCCTAACACTTCATTTTTTTTCAAAATTGTTTTAACTATTTTAGTTCTTTGCCTCTTCATATGAATTTTAGAATAATCTTGTCTATATAAAAACTCTTTGGGGATTTTTATAGTTAAACCTATATATTAATTTGGGGAGAACTGACATCTTTACTATATTGATTCTTCCAATCCATGAACACAGTATATTTCTCTATTTATTTCTATCTGCTTTGATTTTCTTTATCATCATTGTGTAGTTTTCCATACAAGTTCTGTACATGATTTCTTTAGATTTAATCCTAAATATTTAGCTTTTTGAACTCATTGTAAATCGTATTATATTTTTTTTATTTCAGTGCCATGTGTTCATTACTCACATATAGAAGAACAATTCATTCTTGTATCTTACTGAATTCAATAGTTTTTAGGAGTTTTTTGTAGATACTGTGAGATTTTCTACATAGATAATCATGTCATCTGTAAATAAGTACAGTTTTACTTTTTCCTTTCCAATGTGTATGCCATTTATTTCCTTTTCTCACCTTATTGCACTGGCTAGAACTTCCAGCACTATGTTAGATAAGCACACTGAGAGCAAACATCCTTGTCTTAGTCCCAGTCTTACAAGGAAAACACTGTCTTTGACCATTAAGTATAATATTAGCTGTAGGTTTTTTATAGATACTCCTTATGAAGTTAAGGAAGTTCCCCTCTATTCCTATTGTTAGGAGCATTTTATCATGAATAGATGTTAAATTTTGTCAAATGCTGGGGTTTTTTGCATCAGTTGATATGATCGTGTGATTTAGCCTGTTGAATTTTGAATATTTAACCAGCGTTGCATCCCTATAAGAAACCCCACTTGGTCATGGTATATAAATTTATTGTAGTTGCTAATCTTTTGTTAAGCATTTGTGCATTTATGTTAATGAGATATTGGTCTATAGTTTTTATTCCCTCCCCCTCACTCCCCACTTCCTTCTGTCCTTCCTTTCTTTTTGGTACTGTCTTTGTCTAGTTTTGGTGTCAAGGTAATGCTAGATTCATAAAATGAGCTGGAAAATGTCCCCTCCTCTTCTATTTTCTGGAGTAGATTGTGTAGAATTGGTGTTAATTCCTTCTTAAACATTTGGTAGAATTCTCCAGGGAAACTATCTGGGCCTGTGGATTTCTTCTTTGGTAGTTTTTCAATTACAAATTCAATTTCTTTAATACTTGTAGGTCTATTCAAATTATCTATTTCATATTGGCTGAGTTGTGGTAGTTTATGTTTTTTTGGGAATTGGTCCATTTCATCTAAGTTGTAAAATTTATGTGTGTAAAGTTGTCTGTAGCTTTTCCTTATTATCCTTTTGATATTTGCAGAGTCTGAAGTGGTATTCTCTGTTTCATCCCTGATATTAGTAATTACTAGAGGTTTGTCAATTTCGTTGGTGTTTTCAAAAACCAGCTCTTGGTTTCATTTATTTTCTCTATTTATTTTCAATGTCATTGATTTCTAATCTGCACTTTATTATTTCCTTTCTTCTGCTTGTTTTGAGTTTATTTTGCCCTACTCTTTCTAAGTTCTTGAGATTGAGTTTAGATTACTGATTTGAGACTCTTCATCTTTTCTACTGTATATAATTAGTGGTATAAATTTATTGCATTGTGTACCAAAATATATATATAATTTTTAAAATTCCATTTACAACAATAAAAACCATAAAATATAGAGGAATAAATCTATAGAAGGAGATAGAAAATCTTTACAGAGTCAATGATAAACCTTATTAAAAGTTTCAAAATCTAAATAAATGGTCAGAGAAGCTATGTTTATTAATAGGAAGACTCAGTATTATAAGATGACAGTTTCCTCCATATTAGCCTGAATCATTGCAATGGGATAAAAATACTGTGTAGCCTAAAAGAAAGATAAATATTTATTATAAATGCTATTTCATACTCATCAGATTGACAAAAAAATGAAATTAAAAATATTTATAAGCACAGACGTGGAGAAATAACCTCAAAAACTACAGGTGGTAGCAATAGATAGGTAAGTTACTTTGAAGAGCAGCTTGGCAATATCTAGAAAAGTTGAAGATGCTCGTATATACCTTTGCGAAACTCTCAGTATATCCACAAAGAAAGTTAAAATTAGTGTTCATTGCTGCATTGTTAATAATAATGAAAAATTGGGAAAGCCTAATTGTCCATCAATAAAAGAATGGATGAATAAATTTGGGGATATTCGTTCAATGACACACATATAGCAATTAAAATACGTGAACTAGAACTACATATATCATTAGGAACAAAACTCCAAAACATAATTCTGAGCATGAAAATATTATTGCAAAATATGAACAGTATGATATCATTAATGTAAACTTCTAAAACATGCGAAGCATGCGTGGGAATAATAGACATCAAATTCAGTGCGCAGGTTACGTCTACAGGGGCAAGAAGAGAGGGAAATGAGGTGAGGAAGGGTTCCCTATGAGACTTAGGTTGTAACTACAATCTTCTATTTCTTAACAAAAGAAAAATTAAGCAAATGTGGGAACGTTAAATTTGACAAAACTAGATGGTGGCTATACAGGTATTCAATGCCATTATTCTTTTTACTTTGTATGCTCGAATTATTTGATAATTTTTTTAAAAAGAAAATAAAAATAGAAAAAATATTTTGCTCATGGACCCAGGAACCACATACAGCTTATTTTAAGAACAGAAATCCCAAAAGAAAGAGAGGTAGTAAAAATGATCAAAGACCACTGTGAAAGAAAGTGATGCAGTCAGTGTATGTAAAATTAATCAGTGTGTAGCTGTGTAGCTGGCTAATAAATGTTCAGTTTAAACCCCTATATTTGAGGTACTGAGTACTTGTGGAGCCCACAGGCTGAGAGCCCTACAACTATTTCTTCTCTTTTGCTTTTTATCTCTCTTTATCTATGTTCCAATGCCTCTCTCTTCCCACTTTCCTAGATGTGATGCTAGTCTAATGTTTTGTTAATGAGAAGCAAGAAACATTTCTTTATTTCAATTGATCCCTTTTCTAAGTCAAAGGGCACACAGGAGAGACTTAAACCAAGTCTCTGTGCCTATAAAAACCCTCAAAGAGGTTTTTTTCAAAAAGTGGGAGATAACGTTTTCAGGATCCTCCTGTAGAAGTCAGTTCTCTTTTCTCTTTTATCTCTAGGCTTCCTCACATAGAAAGCTCTCTTTTTTGAAGTTCACTACCAGGACAGGTATTTGTATCAAGTGTTTGTTATCTATTGAAAGAGCAACTAATT
This sequence comes from Equus asinus, assembly GCF_041296235.1. Lineage (NCBI taxonomy): Eukaryota > Metazoa > Chordata > Mammalia > Perissodactyla > Equidae > Equus > Equus asinus. The sequence goes on from NC_091817.1 coordinate 36,303,923, forward strand.
TGACAATGCATAAGCCTTAAACATATACACAAAAGATCCTTTTTAATTCCTATAAGAAAAGATCAGACCCATTTGATGTAATATATTATATAGAATCTGATTCTATGAGGACTCTACCTGATTCACCTTAAAAATTGAAATACTATGTTAATAAATATCGTGGTTTTCCGAGCCTGCCCAATAAGGTAATAGGACAAATTTTCGATCAGCAATCACATTTGTTTAAGCCCTGTATATTCTGTTATCACCAACAGACAAGTCTGTGTTATTTATGTTAGGTGGTGATAAGTGCTATAGAGAAAAATAAAGGTAAAGGAGATAGACAGTGCCAAGGGCTGGGAGTGATTGCTCTTTTATAATGGGTGATCAGGAATGGCACCCAAAATAAGTAAGAGAGAGAGGCTTATGACTCTGGGAAAGAATATTTCAGCTAGAGGGAGCAGCAGTTACAGGGCACTGCAAGTGAGAGTGTACTTGACACATTCCAGGACCCACAAGGAGACCAGTGGAGGCTGGAGTAGAGGGAAAGAGATGAAGAACAGTATGAAAATGAGGTCAGAGGGGTGGGAGTGGGGGTGGTCAGATCAAGTAAGGCCTACTTGAGGTGAGTAGGGACTTTGGCTTTGCCTTTGAATGAGACAGGAAGCCGCCAAAGGATTTTGATCAAAGGAGAAACCTGACATATCTTATGTTTTAAACGGATCACTTTGGCTGTGGAGAAGAGAAGAGGCCTATTAGTGATTCTTCCTTTATAATTTGGAGAATCTTAGTGAAATACTAATGTAATATATTAATTGTATTTACACATAATAACATTAATAAATATTATACTATATTTTTAAAATATTTATTTCTTTAATTCTTACCAAAACACTATGAAATAGGGTCATAATTATCTACCATTTTACTAATGAGGAAAGTGAAACACAATGTGGTTCAGTAAATCACCCACAGCCACACACCCACCGAGTGGCAGAGCTTGGATTCGAAACCAGGCAATCTTACTTCATTGCTTCCACTCTTGGTTAACGGAAATGCCATACTGCCTCTTGTACTTCGGTGTGGTATTATGAGGAATGTGTGAGTATGTATATCTTAAAAATGTTAAAACCCACCAAGCTTATAAAACCAATGAAGTAATGGAAAGAATAGAATTGTAATAGAAATAAATTCTATAAGTAGATTTAGGGGTAGAGGACAGAATTTGTAGATCATTGACTTGAGGCAAAAATGGCTTATAAAAGATGTATAGTGTGTAAAGAGAATTTTATGTCAAAGAAAGAACATTTCTGTAAATATTTAATTAAAAGGCTAACTTAAAGGCTAGGAAAGGATTACAATCTAAGTGGTAATATTTAGGGTGGTGAGAATTGATTGCTACTGGATAAAATTAAATTTGAACAAGATCAGCAAATATCATAAAAACTAAAGAACTGAAAGTTTTTTGTCTTCTTATAGAAGACTGATCCTCTGACATGCCATAGTAGTTCTGAAAATACCTACGTCAGTAATTCTTTACCTATTTGCTGGACTGAACTGGGTTTCAAGATCAGTTGCATTTGAAAGGAAAATATTTCTAGCAGTGGTTTAAGACACTTTTTTCTTGTTTGGTATTTAAACTGAGTCATCCAATTTGAGACTATTGTGTCACATTTTCCACCTTTCATTCTCCTCAAGAGACAGGAGTCCGGAGAAAAACAAGTGATGAACATTAGTGGCAGAGTGTATGGTTACAAGAATCAATAAACCACAGGATGCTTCAGATTCTGAAACAGTAAAAAAAAGGTGAAGCCACTATGTGGAGTCCACAGAAAGAGTGATTCTCTAAAGCTGGTACTCAGAGTGCCCATAATTAAAGCTTCCCTATCGTATTATAACTCCTTCTTTTACATAGACATCCTGAGAGAACCCATAATCTTGACTGTATCTGAACCTTTTAGAATTAATGTTTTACAAAACGACAGTGCCGTTTAATAAAGAAACACATACTGTGTACTGCTTAAATGGTAACTGCTACAATGTTAAACAGTCTTGCATGCAGATTAAAGAAAGCCTCCAGGCTCAGATTTTAAACCTTAAATCAGTTCATTCTAATCTCTCCAGTTTCTTGTAATGACATAAAGCATCACAACCTCAAAAAAACTGTTTGGGATTGATATTTTGAACTTTTATTAAAATTCTTTCTTGCCCTCAGTCTGATTTTTTAAGTTTATTTTAATTTCTTCCATATTTAATTGCATAACTCAGACTGATACGCTTTTATTGCCAGCTCTTTAATTGAACACATATAGGCTGTACTCTGTGAGTTCTAGATTAGCCAAACAAGAGAAAACTAGGAAACCCCTGACAATGCTACCAATTTTAACATGTCCCTTATCTTCATTTCTTCAATTCCGGCTTTTATCCATTTACTTCGAGTGGTGTTAGCTTAGATAGAGACTCATAATAAAAGTAAGCTTTTAGAAATAAGTTTTAAAAGTGGAGGACTTTTTCATTACTTCAGGAAGAAGACACAGGATATATGGCAGTAGACAGAAGGCAGCAAGTATGAAAATGAACTAAGTTTAAAAAGACACAGTCGTCAGGATTGAAGAGAAGAGGTTGTTGACAGGGGATGATTGAAGGAGGTCTTTTAATATGAAAACAGGAAGTCTAGCTCTGTGTGTATATTTAAAATGGGCAGCCTTTACTTTGCCCATGAAAAACCGACACTGACTGAGCACCTACTGTGTGCCTAACACTACTTTACTTGTCTCAACTTATTCAATCCTTACAACAGCTATGTGAGGTCTTTACCATTATTTCTCCCATTTTACAGATGAGTAACTGAGGCACAGAGAATGTAAGTAACTTGACCAAGGTTATGTACTTTGTGAGTGATGGTTTTACACTCGGACAATCTAACACCACAGCCTCTGCCCTTAACCACTATTCTAAATCATCTCTAGGATAGCAGTCCTCTTCAGTGTTATTCAGCATATTTGAAAGTATTTTTTGCACAAGTCTTAATTTGTTGTGTATCAGAGATCAGGATAGTTTAAAGGTAGAGATGTGCCAAGATACAGGACCTACCAAGTGTGTAATAGAAGTTTTCTGAGTTGGGAACCATGATATAGTGTCATATCTGATTGGTTAAGAAAGAGAAAAGCATTTCATTTCACACATTCAAAAATTTTTCTAATCTTTATGTTTCTTTTGTAATGATACAAACTATAGAAGCTATTTTCTAAATTTATCTTAAAAATTTTGGGGGGGGAGAATCCTACATAAAATGGAAAGGTATGCACAGATGAAATTAATAGGAAATACCAGCTATGGAGGTATCTACTATAAAGAAAATATGAGAATGAACACATGGAAGATTATCTAATGTACAACAAAATCCAAATGTTAGTAATGGTTCTATTTGTTGGTGGAACTACAAGTGATTTTGTACCTTCTTTCTGCTTTCCTTTATTTTCAATTTTCCTTTCATTAGCTTGCTTTCCCCATTATAATAGAAGTCATTTTTTAAAAGCTTCATGAATTTGAATTAAGAAATTTAATTAAGGATGATTTCATTATTGATTTATAATTTTTAAAAGGGACTGATTTAGCTGTCTGCATTATAAACTCATTGAGGGCAAAGAATACATCTTCTACTTCTTATAACTTCCCACAATACCCATTCTTGCAGTTAGTGGCAGCCTAATAGGTAATCATTGACCAAAAAACAAACCCTTACTGTGGACTCTCAAATTCACCAGAGGAAGAAGTAAAATAAAATTTGGAAAATTTAGAAGAATCTTCAAAAGTTTGTATAGTAGAAGCAAGTACTGGGGAATAGTGAGCCTTGAAATTTAGGGAACTTAGTAGAGTGAGAAAAACCCATAAGTATCAGAGCTCCCTATGCCATTGTTATAAAGGTAGAACAGCTTCAATTTCCACTAAAACTTGCAATTCGACGAAATAACTCTGGTGATTTCACCAGGGACTTTTTAAAAATGCAAGGAAAGTGATATCACAAACAAACAAGGTTACTACAAGCAAAGAAAATTAAAAACTGATCTTTCTCACGAACAGATATAAAAATCCTAAGCAAAATGCCAGCCAATTGAATCCAGCAGTATATAGAAATTATTATAAATTATGACCAAGTGGAGTTTATTGCTGGAATGCATGGGTGGTTTAGTATTTCAGAAATATCAATGTAATTCTTCATATTAACAGAGAAGAAAAAAGAATCACATGATCATGATGGCAGATTTTTTGTCTTTGATAATATTTAATACCCATTCATAATAAAAACTAGGAATCAAAAGGAACTTTCTTAACCTGATTAAGAAGATCTATAGGGGCTGGCCCCGTGACTGAGTGGTTAAGTTCATGCGCTCTGCATTGGTGGCCCAGGGTTTCACCAGTTCGAATCCTGGGTGCAGACGTGGCACTGCTCTTCAAGCCACGCTGAGGCAGCATCCCACATGCCACAACTAGAAGGACCCACAACTAAAAATACACAACTATGTACTAGGGGGCTTTGGGAGAAAAAGGAAAAATAAAATCTTAAAAAAAAAAAAAGAGGATCTACAAAAATTTACAGCAGAAGTCAAAACAAGACAAAGATGCCCACTATCATCACTTCTATTCAACATTGTACTGGAGGTCCCAGCTATACAATAAGACGAGAAACCAAAATCAAGAGCGTAAACATTGGAAAGAATGAAATAAAACTGTCATTATTCACAAATTACATATTAATCTATATAAAAAATACAAATGAATGTACAATCTTCATATCTTTGAGACTCAGCCTTATTAGACATAAGGGAAATACATATCAAAACAACAAGAATAGCAAAATACCAAAAGCTGACAAGAAAAAGAGCAATTAGAATTCTTATGCACCACTGGTAGGAATGTAAATTGATAACAGGCACTATGGAAAACTGTTTGTCAACAACTACAAAAGTGAACAACATATGTATACCCTACACTCAGCAGTTCCACTGCTAGATGTGTATATGTTCACCAAAGACATGTTCTAGAATGTTTATAGCATATGTTTATATTAGCCCAATACCAGAAACAGCCCAAATATCTTTCAACAGTAGAATGGACAAATGTATTGTGGTATAGTCACACAGTGGAACACTTTACAGGAGAAGTCCGCAAACTTTTTCTGTAATAGTAATAAATATTCTAATAAATATTCAGATAGTAAATATTGTAGACTTTGTATGCCGAGAATTTCTACTGTAACTACTTAACTCTGTCATTGTAACATGAAAGCAGCCATAGACAATACTTAAACAAAAGAGTATGACTGTGTTTCCAAAAACCCATTATTTATAGACGCTGAAATTTGAATTTCATATAATTTTCATGTCATGAATATTATCTTTCTTTTGATTTTTTTTAACTATTTAAAAATGTAAAAATCTTCTTTAGCTCACAGACCATACAAAAACAGGCAATAGGCCAGATTTGGCTCACTTGCCATAGTTTACCTACCCCTGCTCTATAGCAATAAGAATGAACGAACACAACTACATACACCAATGTGAATTAATCTCACATAATTTTGAGTGAAAAGTCTAGATACAAAATAGTACATACTGGATGATTCCATTTATGTGAAGTTTACAAGTAGACAGAATTAATCTATGACGTGAGAAGTCAAGTTAGAGACTACTCTTGGGGTAGTTGTCAGAGACTGCACAAGGAGGGCTTCCGGGACACTAGGAAAACATTCCACTTCTTGGTCTGGATGCCGTTTACACAGTGTGTGCAGTTAGTGAAAATTCATGGAGTACATTTTTGATTTGTGCACTTTTCAGTGTGTATGCTACTTTAAAAAAAACTTTATTAAATTGAGGGGCTTTAGTTATATGGAATTGGAGAAGGGGGAAATGAGGTACATACAACAGTAATTCTCTACCAAGAGGAAAAAAATGACTAAAAAGGCACAATTGATGGTAGATTTTTTTTTAAAGAATCACTGAAAAAAATTCCAAAACAAAAGATGGTCTTTAAAGATGAAATGAAATATTATAAAATGGCTGAAGTGTTTAACTCCTTCAAACACTCTGTTTCTTAAGGAAAATAATATAGATGAACTTTATTGCTGAGGAAATCTCCAAAAGGAGAAAAATCAGAGGACCATTCGACATTTCATTAAACCTCTAGCCTTTTCAAGTATCTCTGAATATGGTCTGATTATTTCTCTTCTGATGTCTTTGGATCCTGCTAGTACTGTAGTTATAACTAGGTCATACTAAGTCCCAACCATGCAGCCTTGACAAAATATAGCCTTTCATTTTATGCTATAGACCTGAAATTTAATCTTCATTTTTTATACCCAAAGAATAAAATAATGTTTTATCCAAAAATATATGTATTTAAACTGATAGTGACTTAAGTTCCCAAGGGTTGATTCCATTGTTTCAGTGGTATCTGTGGGAGATTTAAGAACTTGTTTGGGGGTTTGCTGCAGCAGCCAAAAAGCAGCTTTAGCCACTGGATTCCATGAAATTTTAAAATAAATTTTCAAACTAAGAATATATAGAGGACAAAGCAAGCTGTTACATAATTAGAAACCAATAAAAAAATTTTTTACTTTTTGTCTGTTTGTCACTGAGCTTTGGAATAAGATAAATGTAGTTTTTTTAAAGCCAGAATTCTATACTTGCTGAACACTCTCTTTACAGCTCCTTGGAGTATCTACATAATGTAACATTAACTTATTTTCCATTACTTTTGCAATTCACCTTCTTTGCAACATTACTGATAATTTTTGTAGCCAAATTTCTTTTGTTTAAAACCTGCTTTATGTATATATATTCTATTCTCTTGAATTATCATCTTCATTTACAGACCAGAATGTATAAACCATTCCAGCCTGACTTCCAGAATTTTTAGAGTTAAAAAATAAAAATCCTGCTGCTTGTGCCTATGATACCTGGTATTATTTATGGGTTTTCATAAAAAAGAGGAGGGTGAGAAGAAAAAATACAGTACTCTCTGGCCTCGCTCTACCTTCTCCTCCTTCTATATTCCCCCTCTCCACAGAGGAGTTTAATTTTAAATGATAAATGTGGAAATTAGAGACCATCGAGAAAATCCAATTTGGTGAGGAGTTTTAAAAATCCCATAATAAACGCAGAGTGAAATGTATGATTTAATGCAGGGCGCCAATGGCTGCTATTATGGGCTATTAGCAAATCGGGGCTGAGAGTGAATCTTTATCACTTGGTGAGTGCGGGTTGGTCCTGCCTTTCCCTCTGCTATTGATTTGTAGCCGCTTGTCATAATGACACCGGGAAGCAATGAATGGAAGATGTGCTTTTGATAGGATTCAGGGGGGTCTTGGAGGGGGGAGAGAAAATTCAGCAAGTTTTCTATCTCTTCTCCCTGATTAGATTTTTTTCTTCTTTTAAGAGCTTTCACATTCCAATAAAAATGCTAAATCAGCTCTGTACCAGAATTGTTAAGGTGTAAATAGCTAGTCACATTTAAGGGAGGAAAAGATATAGAAATACCAACCAGACTATGCAATGTTAGATGAATTTGACTTTATAGGAATGGAGTTGTGCTTGTGTATGTGTGCGCGCACGTGTGTCTGAACACATGAGGAGCAGTGTAAAGGCGTGTCAAGGCATAATGCTATAAGTACTCTTACTATATAAAGATACACCTATATTTTGTAAGGATGTGATTGCTTGTATCTAATATATGATAGATGGTGATCTAGCTTTATATGAGTGTCCATTTTATGAAGAGAATACATTCTGTGTGTGTGTGTGTGTGTGTGTGTGTAATTCCATAGAGGACACATAGAAAGAGGTATACTTGTGCTGATGATTAAGAAAATTAGATTCCCTAAATCTGACTGGTCATAACAGAGCTTTACTCAAAATTTTCACATACGGAAAGCATACTGTTTGAGAACAAAGGCACTCGTAGGGTGATCCAATGGAAAAAAGATTTCTGTATAGAAAAATCTACATAAAATTTTCCTTGGAATGAGTTAGCTGTGGTTATGTGGAAATGGTGGGTTGGAGCCCCAGTATATTTCATTCTCTCCTTTTAAGAGGAAACAATTGCTTTCCTTCTAGGTTCTTTTATTCCAAGGTAATGCAAGGCATTTGGGTCCCTGTCTGTGCATGCATAAGTACATGCATGCAGGCAGTATGATATTAAAGCAGTGGATATGGCAAATGTGATCATGGTGGGGGGGGGTAGAGTCAATGAACATATTAGACCATTTTGTTAGTAATATTGTGTGATAAAACCCACCTTCTCACCTGCTTTATTTCTCAGGCAAATCTAGATGAGACTTTTAGTAAGAAGAACACAAATATTCCCCCTGTAGTAAGTAGAATACCACTGCTAGATATTTGTTAAATGCTTATGGCTTTATCTTTACTAGTTGAGGAAGAATAAAAAACATTAAAATACACTGTTGCACTTAAGCGGGAACCAGGTTTGGAAAACATACCATCTGAATCCTTAAGACAAACCTAAACACCACTACCAGCTTTTCTAGTCTATTGAAATACACCATGAAAAAATTAGATAGCCCTGGTTTATAGAATTTAATGCTAGGGAACCAAAAAGCAGCTTTGAAAAAAAATCAAAACTATTGATATAAGTGTATTTCTCACTTCTGTGAAGTAAAAAGGTCTGTGTCATACTTAGGGTATTATTTTACTAAAACTGTGTGCATGTGTATGTTTGTGTGTGTGTGTATGCTTGTGTGCGTGCATGATTTGAATGTTTATAGAGATAGATGTTTATAGAGATGTGGACCAAGAAGAGACAATTTATCTACATTTAGAACCTTGTGCTATATAGGGATGGCTTCCTGTTAGCCATACCACCTACCTGAAAGGACCTTCTGAGAGCATGCACCTTTTCAAACTTTGAAAACAATGCCCTTTAACAGAGAAGGTCTCACAGGCAATGTAAATAACTGTCAGAGTTCATTCACTCCCATCCCCCATTCAAGGACTATGCTTAAACTGTGATAAATTAGAATATTTCCATTTATTATGTATCATTTTTTTAAAAACTAATTAGGGACAGAGGGAGGCATTTCTCCATTTTTCAGGGGGGTTTTATTTTATGGTATATAGTAAGTGATTATTGTTTGGTCTATATATGACTGTTTCATACTACAATGAATTACCTGTATTAGAGTAATAATACCATATGTTCACATAGCCTTTGTTCTGATGTAAAAGCATAATTAATCATTCCAAGAGCACAATGAGGTAGTCGTTCCCATATTTTATATATAAGTGATTTCTACTGTTATCCAACCAAAAGTAAGAGTTAAAAATAGAAGAATTGTGAAACATTTTTATTTTTCTTACCCTAAGGTTGTATAAAATATAAATGCAAGACATCTCATTCTATAAATCGGGATAAATATATATTTCATAAGTTGGAAAATTTTCTGAAATATCTGTCTTATTATTTGCTAGGAAATCTATGAAAAATTATAATAAAGTTTATTGTTGATTTATTATGTCCAGTGATTATTTCCTCTTTCAAAGGGACAGGGTGAACATTTTCCTGCTATTGAACTTACCTGTTTGGGGCTTATAAGTAGGATATAAAAATTATCAATAATTTTCCTGATTGAAATTAACTTGACTAAATATATGAAATGAGATTATAGTTGTGACAAAGTACTTTCACATATATTAAGTGCTGGTATCATCGTTATGGTTGCTTTTTGTTATAGTTCAACAACATAGAAATAAGGGGTAGAAGAAAAATAGCCAAGTATTTACATATATAAACAGAATGAGGGAAGGAAGAAACTCTAGACAAGAATAAATCACTGTTTTGTGTAAATAGAAGACTAAAAGGCAAATAAGATAGAAGGGGAATTAGAAATTCCTGGACATAAAAATAGTAACAAATAACAGGTAATAAAAATAGTGCATTGAAGAGACCATCAAGCTAAATGGAAATTAAGATGTTGAGCAAAATTTAACCTAATGTTTTATATATCTATTATCTTCTTAAGCTTTTGTTGGGTAGCAAAAGAACATCATCTTTTCCGAAAGTGTTCACAGCACAGTAAAATTTCTCTAAGCTCTGTACGTTATCACACTAATCCTCGCATTATCAACACCCCTGTGCCGTTTCTGGCAAGAGTTACTGCCCCTGTTTGATGGAGAAGCTGAATCACAGTGAAGATTACTGACTTTGTCAAGGTCAATGGTGAGTCAGGGATGGAAATAGAACCCAGAGTTTTTTATACCCATTTCTCTCTCTACTGTTGTCATTGATTTGCTAAAGCCCCTCTTCTATTTGGACACCATTCAAGGATTTAAATAACACAAGTACTTGAAGGCCATATTTCAAGGATATTTCATCTCTAAACGTTGTCCTATTCTGGAAACATTAGGACATGTCACCTTTTATTTGTACCTCTTATATTTTTGGAGTGGTTTTAACATATTTTGTTTAATCACTTTTTCATGCATTGTTTAATGTGTACAATGCAGACTAATGTACCTCCCCCCACAAAAGAAAAACGAAACTAGAAAATAAAATAAAACTTAGATCCGTGAATTCTAATTCTTCTGTTAGTGTTCTTAGTTTCCTCATTTATCAGAACACAACTTCAAAGATCTTATATTTACCCATGTTCTGGGCCAAGTGTCTAACTGATCCTCACTTTAATTATTAAAGAGAATGACAGCAATATATAAACATGCATACATACACAAATATATCACACACACATATACATGCGTTAACATGCTTATTAGTCCTTTTTGAGGATTTGGCTTTTCCTAATCTTTCTCATGCTCTGGCTTTAATTCATTGTGCATAGGCTCTTTTAAAAGGGAAAAAATTACACCCAAGATAAAGTGGTAGTTTATGGAGTTACCGGTCTCGTGGTTCAAATTCCTTGGCGTATATTAAGCAATGAAAACATAATTTCCTTCACCCCTTTAAATTTCTTTGTGCTAGTGTCAAAACTGTTTAAGGGAATATATTACTAGTATTTAATGCTGCCTTTTGGAATATCTCATGTTTTCTTCTTCCTGGAATTTAAAACACACCTTATAGTCAGGTAATTTGTTTTTCTATGTTATCCCTTTTGGATTTTGATTAAGCATGAACAAAATTTTTACTATATGTTACCAGAAATAAAAAGTTCAACACAAATAAGTTTTTCAAAAATTTTCTTAGGATACCACCAGCCTGAGTGGATAATTTTCCAGAGATTGATAGATGAGAGAGGCGATTATTGTCACTGCTAACTTTTTCCTGAGAAAAAGAGTGCTGTTTTTCTAGGTACTAAGAAGCACACTAAAATTTTTCCAAATTATTTTCTTTAAAAACTAGCCTTTCAACAAAAGCATGTTATTTTAAAAATAGATGTACCTCATTTCATAAAAGTTAAAAAGAAAACTTCACTCTTTAATATATTGTGATAATCTTACTTAGATGGCATTACAAGCCAGAAAATTGTTCTAAAGCATCACTTATCTTTCTCTCTTGGCTAAGGTTCCAAAGGAAACCTCAAGTCCGGTATAAGCAAAACAATTCATGAACAAAATGGCTGTGAGCACATTTCATTTGCAAGACAGCACTAGAGGGCGCTCTTCAGCAGGTCTCAAGGTGAGGTCTTTCTTACTGGTGTCTGAGCCTGACTTGGTTAAAGGAGGTGTGAGGACCTGGGGGAAAAGGGGGAGAGTGGGACAGCATTGAACCTTTTAGGATCTGCTCCTCCAAAAGGACTAGAAAATCGCAATCAGTGCCAATAATACAATACTATGTCTCTTAAAACACATTCTTAGAATTTTCCATGAAGCATACCTTTTCCAGAAATGAATAATCTTGATTATGTTCAAGTGTCTTTCCTTTCCACATGAATTAAAGGTAACATGTATTATTTAAAATTAAACATTATAGGGTTCCCCTATGTTTCTCTTTATGTCAATATTCTTTTCTACAGTAGGTGAATAGAAAAAAAAATAACTATTGGTACTTCTTTTCTGAAAAAAGGAAATGTATTTTTCCCCTATTAAATTAAAAAAGATGAAATTGAACCTAAAGTAACATTTTTTATCCTCTCCAGTAAGCTTTTTTCCTGTCTTTTCCTCCACGATAGATCAAAACCTTTTATTTTTTTTCTTTGGAGTTCACTTTAAAGCAACCTCTTTGCATACTGTCCTAATCCCCATTTTTATTATATTATGCTAGTCCACAAAAGGGACATGATCTCTAAAACATATCTTATCTCTTATAATCTTTTGGTTTTTCCTTCTCTCTTTTCTTTCTCTTACATCTTCATTTTCCCTTTCTTAATGCACCATGCTATAAGGCTGCTGGCATGAAAGTAGTCTATTTAAAGCTTATTAACTCAGTTTTTCTAACAAGAATTCTGAATCTGTGTAAACTGTTGGCATTTAAATGTCTACCTATAGTAGAGATATAGTTGACTGATCACCAATGGCAAATGATTGTAATAAGTAAGGCAGCAAAGCAGAGCAATTAAGAAATTGGGCTTTGGAGTTAAAGAAAATTATTTAACATCTATAAGCTTTAGTTTCCCTATCTGTAAAAATGGTAATAATAATAGTAATGACAATTTAACTCAGAGTTAAGGACTAAAGGAGAATATAAATAAACAAATAAATGTATATTCATCAATCACACAATAACACTAAGAAAGTATTTGCAATTTGTTATCACTATTTAGATTTAGCTGTGATCTCTATTTATTAGTATTGTCCTACTTGTTTAATTTTTATCCAGTGCTTGTTTATTAAAAAGTCTTAAAATTATTTCCTTGATTTTTATTAACTTTTGAGCAACAACAACAAAACAATGTAAAACTAGCATTGCCTTGAATCTTGAAAGACTTTTAGAAATAAAAACCAGTGCCAGGACCAGGATGGGGATAACAAGGTGCCTATGTAGCAAAATTTAAGGAGGTATTTGCTCTTAGGTGCCAACCCTGTGCTTTCCTGACCTTGGTACTGAGTGCCTCCTTAAATTTTGGACCCTAGGTGTTTCTCTTGCCGCACTCCAGTCCTGGCCCTAATAAAAACCTCAGTTCTCACTTTGATTTTTGCCTTAAGTTCATAGAATCAATGCTTATCAAAAAAGATAATTTGCATGTGACCCCGTCTATATGCAGGGTCTGGACGTAAAAAAGTTTAAAGAACCTTATCCAAGACCTTCCAATCCATGGACTGACTTGAAGACTCAAAATGTCTTTGTCATTCAGATGGGTATTTAATTCATAATAATAAAATGCTTTATATATCTTGAATACTAAATATGATATAATAACCCTTCTTATTTTTATCAGGCATATTGCAACCTAAAAATCCAACTTTAGCCATTAATCCTTTAGGGAATTAAATTTATCTCTGACACAGCATGTTTTAGGGCATTCTAGTAAGGTTGCCTATCATCCTTAGAGCACACATGTCATTTCAGCTGCAAACAACTTAAGTAAAATAAGAATCACCAGTGTTATATCCATAAGCTATAATTACATGCAAGTTTAGACTCTAAATAGCTACATTGCAATTTACTAAAGTGACAGTGCTAGTGTTTGTTTCAGTCATATTGAGAGATACACATCTATATGGGAAGAAGGATCACCTTTTTGTGTTCTCATACCAGACTGAAAATTGCTATCTGATCAAAGAACCAGCATTCCTTCTCTTCAGAGATATTGTATCCTCCACATTCCACTCAATTCTAAAGTATTCCTTAAGCTAATAGTGGAAACACTTATTCTACTCATTACTTTCATTTTAAAATCCAACTTATTGGGGCTGGCCCCGTGGCCTAGAGGTTAAGTTTGGCAGGCTCCACTTTGGTGGCCCAGGTTTGATTCCCAGGCGTGGACCTAACACCACTCATCGGCAGCTGTAGCGGCAACCCACATACAAAATAGAGGAAGATTGGCAACAGGTGTTAGCTCAGGACAGATGTTCCTCAGCAGAAAAAAAAAATCTAACTCATTAAGTTCCTGTATTTGCCTAATTTGGCCCCATTCTCATACTTTCTAGGGATCTCAGTATGTCAACAATTGCAAATATACAAGCACATGTGTAACAAAAGGACTATTGGCATAAAACAAGATGTCTTGATTAAATGATAATACCCAAGGCTATCTACTTAGAACCTTTCCTGGATGCTCTTGATTTATAAATTTTTACCACTCAGTAAGCTTTCCTTCTTCTCTGACTGTGATCCTTGTTGAGTCTAGTAAACTGAGTTAGATTTTCATATAGCCCAAGAAAACTAAGTCTGTTGACATTGATGACTTTCTAGGAAGTGTTTTTTCCTGTGAGTCAAAACTGAAACCAATTCCTAAACATTACTGTTGGATGACATATTGCTGAAGATGATAATTTTTCACAGTTATATAACATGAAGCAATTTAAGATAACTGAGTAGGAGATTAATTTCTATGTCATTTGGACAAACCAGTAAACTCATATGATATTCCTAAAATCTTTGTTGTCCTCGTAGTTTATATCAGAGTAGAGCTGTCATCATTTGTTCCTACAGTATTACTATAAATATGCAATGTTTACTCTCTACACAATAAGACTTCAAAAGATTTTGACTGCTATAGTTGTTACTGTTACTGAGAGGGAGGTTTAGTATAAGATGTACTGAGAAAAACAGTCTAATAGAATGGTTAGGAGATCAGCCCTAGGTTTGAACTCTGGCTCCTGGATAAGTTAAATTACTTCTCAAAGCCTTAGCTTCCTCACATATATGTAACATGAGAATAATGGTAGTACCTATCCCATAAAGTGATTATGATAGTTAGTTAAGATAATACATTAAAATGCTGATTATTATTTGACATCAGAAGACTCATGAGAATTTGGTACAATAAATATGTTCTTTTCTGCAATATTAAAATTACTTGGTTTTTTATTTTTTATTTATTTATTCTTTGTTTCTTTTTTTGAGGAAGATTGGCCCTGAGGGAACATCTCTTGCCAGTCTTCCTCTTTTTTTTTTTTCTCCCCAAATCCCCAGTACATAGTTGTATATCCTAGTTGTAGGTCATTCTAGTTCTTCTGTTTTGGATGCCACCACAGCATGGCTTGATGAGCAGTGCGAAGGTCCATGCCCAGGATCTGAAATGGCGAACCGGGGGCCACTGAAGTGGAGCATGCCAACTTAACCACTCCGCTGTTGGCCGCACCTATTTTTTTGTTCTAAATAACTGAAGAATATTCTCTCTCGTAGGAGATCTCATCCATACTCAGGCTTCAATCATCTGCCTTTAATTCCTTGTTTTTATTTTTGCCTTTGATTCTTAAGTTTCTATCTCTAGTCCAGATTTCTGTTCTACTTGGTATCTTCCAAACATAGCCCCAAATCAGCATGTCTAAAACTATACATATGATCTTCAGCCCTCCCCCTTAAAAAATAAAAACAATCTGTTCTTTTGTCTTGCATTCCTTGTAACTGACTTCACTATCTATCCAACTGCAGAAACAGAAGAATCATTTTTTGTACCTCCCTCCCCATGCCCAATTCATCATCAAGTTGTGTTAACTTTACGAATATCTTTTAAATTCAACCACTTCTGTCCATACCTGCTGCTGCTGCCCTTAGCTAAGTTATATCATCTTTCACCTGCCCTACTGTAGGATCCTACTGTTTTTCCCACATCTATCTTTACTTCTGACAATCATTTCTCCATATCACAACCAAGATGATCTTTTTAAAACACACAAATCTGATTATTTCTCTCCTGTTCACGAAACTCTTCAAAGGCTTCCCATTTCTTCTAAGATGAAGACTTGACATTCCTAAGCTGAGCATGATCTGGACTTTGCCTGACTCTCCAACTTCATTATATCACATTCTTCCCTTTATTTTCTATTTCAGTCACATACCTATTATAAAATAGGATCTTTGCACAAATCTTTCCGTTTGTCTAGAATGATCTTTTTCCTCCTATCTAGATCCCTATAATATAATCTATACCACTTATGCAAGTTTTTACAATATACTTGTGTAATTATTTGATTAAAGTCTATAAACTATGGGAGTAGGATCTGTGTCTAGTATTGCCGTCAGTTGAATCACTTGTACCTACAAAGCTGGCTAGAACATAATAAATATTGTCACATGAGAGAGAGAAAGTAATCTCATTTGATAAAAGAACGGCAGTATTCTAGATCTTTAGATATCAAGAAAGCTTAGAAAGCATTTAATCTTATATATTTGTTTTGTAGATTAAGAAGCAATATCCTGAGATACATCTTTCTCTGATAGAAATTTTGTCTTGGGAAAAGCTTTGACCAGATCGTAGTGACAGAAATGAGAGGCTGGGCCAGTCTTTGGGTAAGCAGCCACAACCTATCAACTAACCAGTTGTATTTTTGTAATTTCTGTTAACGCTAAGGTGTTAATGTTAAGGTGTCATTGCAATTACTCTGTGTCCCATGTGGCTTCAGTAGTGAGTAATTTATTATCTATTCTTCAATTGCCCTATTTCTCCATTGCATCCAAAAGTAATTTTACATATATATATCTATATTATGTATGAATATATCTTCCTTCTCTTTTTCTCATTATCCTCATTCATCATAGACTCTATATGTTGAGATATACCATAAAAGATGACAGGCATAAGATGCAGACTAAAGTTTGAGAGGGACTATTATCTACCATAAAACAGAAATAAAGA
This sequence comes from Equus asinus, assembly GCF_041296235.1. Lineage (NCBI taxonomy): Eukaryota > Metazoa > Chordata > Mammalia > Perissodactyla > Equidae > Equus > Equus asinus. Next base: position 36,320,613 of record NC_091817.1, read on the forward strand.
AGACAGAATATCTGCAAGGAGAAGGTATCACTTAAGTGCTTTAATTACTTATAAGACAATGTAGAAAGCCAAAGGAACAACATCCCCATCCTAACAATAAGCAAAAGCCAGATATTCTACAAAATCATATCTTTCTTGAACCTATCAGAGTTGAGTTTGTGAGGCAACTAGGTAAACTGAATTCCACAGAGTGACAAGCTCTTGCAAAGAAATGGGACACACAAGTTGTTTCAATTTTTTCACAGTAAAGAAAGAAGACAGGGCCTCCATTAGAGTATATGAAAACAAAACTAATATTTTACCAAATTCTTAAAGGACTAGTGTGGATAAGTGTGACATTTTAGCACCCTTGAGAGTCCCAGACACAAACAGTATCTTTACTCACTTCCAAACTCTTTTCCATAGACTTCTACTACATGGTCATGAGAAAGATTGTGGGGGTTGGGGAGGGGCAGATCAGTAGAAGTGAGAGAGCTTCTCTTGGTTGCACTCCGATGAAATCCTGCGTACTTCCTGGACACTTTTCTCACACAAAACAAAAGTCTTAAGCCACTGTGGTGGGACAAGAAACTCTCCCCTGGAATTCAGCCAAAGATTCACTGCTTCTGGAGAAGCGGTAGACATGAAAGACATCATCCCCTATAGGATAGAAGCTATCGTTATAGAGGAATTGAGTCAATTTAGTTAGTAGATGAGGATAAATATTTTTACCTCAGTCTCTACTGCACTACACTCAATGTCCAGGATTCAATAAAAAATTACTAGACACACAACCTCAAGAGGAAACAGTTTCTAGAAGGAAAGCTGTTGACAGAACTAGACTCAGAGATGATACAGATGTTGGAAAATTTATACAGAGATTCTAATAAAACTATGATTAATAAGTTTAAGGATCTAGTGGAAAGGGTAGATGACATATGTGAACATGTAGGGAATTTCAGGAGAGATGAAAACCACAGAAAAGGATTCAATAGATATACTAGAAAAAAATATCACACATGAAGAATTCCTTTGATGGCTTATCAACAGATGGCACACACCTAAGGAAACAATCAGTGAACATGAAGATAGATCATTAGAAATTATCCAGAGTGAAAAACAGAGGACAAAAAAAGTGGAGTTAAAAAACCGAGCAGGGTATCCAAGAATTGTGGCACAATATGAAATGGTCCCATTTATGTGTAATTGGAGTCCTGGAAAGAGGAAGGAGAGTGAGAACTACAGAGAAGGAAATTTTGAAGATACAAAGTTGAATATGTTCCAAAGTTAAGACAAAAGACCTTAAATTCAAGAGGACAAATAGGATAAAACACAGACACGTGCCCAAGTGGACTTCATATTCAAACTGCTAAAAGACTAAGATAAAATCTTGAAGGCAGCCAGAGGGAAAAGAAATCTTGCAGAGAAACAAAGATCAAAATTACAGCAGACTTCTCATCAGAAACTGTACAAGTTGCAAGACAATGTACGAACATCTTTAAAATACTGAAATAAAGAGACTATCAACTCAGAATTCTATACCTAGAGAAAATTAAGGAGAAATAAAGATGTTTCAGTAAACACAAGTGAGAGAATTCTTTGCAAGCAGACCTGTGCTACAAGAACATTAAAGGAAGTTGTTTAGTCAGAGGCAGTATAATACCAGATGGAAATCTGGATCTACACGAAGAAATAAGGAACATCAAATATGGGGGAAATGTTGGTAAGTATAAAGAAACTTCTTTATTTTTAATCTGTCTCTATATATAATTGACTATGTAAAGCAAGGATCAACAAATTATAGTCCATCAGCTGAATTTGACCCATGGCCTGTTTATGTATAGCCTGTGAGTCGAACTGGTTTTTACATTTTTAAAGGATTGTAAAAAGAATATATGACAGAAACCATATGTGACCCAAAAAGCGTGAAATATTCACTAGCTGGTCTTTAAAAAAAAATGTTTGCCATCCTCTACTCTAAAAATAGTAGCAATATATTGTAACATTTAAACATATGTAGAAGTAAATCGTTATAACAGCACAAAGAATGGGGAGGATGAAATGGAACTATACTGTCGTAAATTTCTAACACTGTACATCCCAAGTGATATGATGTTTTTGGAGGAAAACTGTTATAAGCTAAGTATGTATATTATGAATTCTAAAGCAATCACTACATTTTTAAAAAGGCAAATTATTAAGCAAATAGTGGAAATAGAATGGAACCGTAAATGAATACTCAGTTAAATCAACAGAAAACTATAATATGAGGTGAGGGGAGAACAGACAAAGAAAACTAATTGCAAAATGGTAGATGTAAACCAACCTTAGTCACAGACAACATGATCATCTATGTAGAAAATCTCAAAGAATCTACAAAACTGAGTTCAGCAAATTCATAGGACAATATACAAAAACTAATTATGTTTCTATTTCTCCATAGTAGCAATGAAAAAATTTAAATTTTAAAAAATACCATCTACAGTAGCATCAAAAACCATGAAATCAGAGGGATAGATTTAACAAAACATGCTGGATTTTTACACTGAAAAATACAAGATATTGCTGAGGGAAATTAAAGAAGACCAAACCAAATATAGAGATATACTATATTTATTGATTGGAATATTAAATATTATTAAGATGTCAAATCTCCCCAGATTTACCTATAGATTTAGTGCAACTCCAATAGTTCCAGCAGACTATTTAAACATGGAAATTGACAAATTCATGTGGAAAGCAAGGGAAAAGAACAAAGCTGGAGGGCTTATACCAGTTGATTTCAAGACTCACTATAAAGCTGTAGTAAGCGAAACAGTTTGGTATTTGCATACAATTAGATCTGCAGATCAATGGAACAGAATAAAGTACAGGTCTCTTTCAATTGATAATTGACAAAGGTGCCAAGTTGATTCAAATGGGAAAAGGATAACTTTTCAACAAATTATGCTGAAACATCTGGGCACCCATATGCAAAAAAAAGCAAGGGAGGGAACGGAAGAAAAAAACATAAACCTTGACCCATACTTTGTACCTATACAAAAATTTTCTCAAAATGAATTAAGAGCTAACTATAAAATCTATAGAGAAATATATGAAAGAAAATCTTTGTGACCTTTATTAGGCAAAGATTTCCTTAAAAGGAAACAAAGACACTAGCCATCAAAGAAAAACAGTGATGACTTGGATTTTATCAAAGTTTTTAGAAACTTGCTCTTCAAAATGTTAAAAGAAAAAAGACAAATTATAAACTGAGAGAAAATCTTTCAAAACATGTAGCTGATGAAGGACTTCTATCCAGAGTGTATAAAATGTCTTACAACTCAATAATAAAAAGACAAAAAAAAACACCCAAATTTTAAAACGGGAGAAAGATTTGAACAGACATTTCATCAACATAGATATTCAGATGGCAAATAAGCATAGGAAAAGGTGTTCAACATTGTTAGTCCTTAGGGAACTGTCAATTAAAACCCTCAGTAAGCGCCACTGCTACATCTAATAAAATGTCTGACATATTTTTTCAAACCATGACGATCCTAACTGCTGGAAGGAGGCAGAAAATCTGAAACTGCGATACATTGCTGATGGAAATGTAAAATGGTACATCCATTTTGGAAAACAATTTGTTAGTTGTAAAGTTGAACACACATTTTAACAGATGACCTAGAAATCCCACTTCTCAGTATTTACACAAAAGATGTGAAAACCTGGAAAAGGCAAAACTATAGGGACAGAAATCAGATCAATGGTTGCCAGAAGCTGGAAGTGGGAGGAGGAGATTGTATACGGGCATGAGGAACTTTCAGGGGTGGTGGAAATATTCTTTACCGATCAATACATTTGTCAAAACTTGTGGAACTGTACACTTAAAAAGGGTGAATTTTATCTGCCTTAAAGAAGGCAGAAATCCTGCCATTTGTGATAACATGGATGAATCTGGAGGATATTATACTAAGTGAAATATGCCAGACACAAAAAGACGAATATTACATGATCCGACTTATATATGGAATCTTTAAAAAAAAGCCCCAAATGTCAAACTCGTAGTAACAGAGAGTAGAATAGTGGTTACCAGAGACTGAGGGTGTGGGGGAAAAGGGGAGATATTGATCAAAGGGTACAAACTTTCAATTATAAGATGAATGGAGACCTAATGTACAGCATGGTGACTATAGTTAATAATAATGTATTGTACACTTGAAATTTGCTGAAAGAGTAGATATCAAGTGTTCTCACCACACACACATACAAAAATGGTAACTATGGGAGGTGATGAATATGTTAGTTTGATTGTGGTAATCATTTCACAACATATACAGATATCAAAACATGTGCATGTTAAATATATACAGTTTTTGTCAAAAATAAAAATCAAAAAAAGGATGAATTTTACTGTATGCAAATTATTGTCTCGGCTGATTTTTTTTTTTTTTTTTTACTAAAAAGGGACAATATAACAGGATAGTGACATTTAGCTAAAAACTTGATATAAAAAATTGACTATTGAAATTTTGACTGTCATCATCAGAGTAAGAAAACATGCTGCATAATTTCTAATCTGTAAACTTGGGTACTGTTTTTCAACTCTGGCTTATAATATTCAGTGCTATCACCTCAAGTATTATAAAAGTATCATACATAGGTCTTGCTTTTGTAATTTCATATAGTCTGTATTATGATTGGAGATGCCTCTATCACTCGGTGATACTGCTATTTCCAGCCTCAGACATAGTGGGATCTCTCTTTTGATAGACTGTACTTCTTTAGGAATTTGTATCCCTGAACCACTGTTACAAGTGGCTCCTATTATGTCTATTTACGTAACAGGTTTCTTTTGCATTTTAAATGTTGATTAGCCATAATTAATTATATTTATAATACAGTAATAACAGCTAATATTTATTGACCATCTCTGTGTTTTAAGTGCTTTTTTGTTCTTCTATATCTTTGCTGACTTTCACTCTACTTCTTCTATTTATATGTTAGATAAGAGTGTGAAAATCATCAATTTATACTTATGGATTTGTCTGTTTCTCCTTTCAGGCCTATCAATTTTTCCATCCTGCATTTTGAGGCTCTGTTATTAGTACCTTTATATTTAGGATTTGTATGACTTCTTGATGAATTTGGTCTTTTGTCATTACGAAATGTCCCTCTATTTCTGGTGATGTTCTTTATTTTGGTGTCATTTTGTCTGATGATTAATATAGCCATGCCAGTTTTCTCATAATTCGTCTACCAGTGTCATATTTTTTCCAGCCCTTTACTTTTAACCTGTCTTTGTATTTAAATTGGATTTGTTGCATACAGCATATAATTCGATTTTGCTTTTGTACTCATTCTGAGAGTCTCTGACTTTTAATTGTTTAACCATTTACTTTTAATTTTGCATTTCATTTAATTTACATTATTAATGTAGATGGTTTAAATAAACTATCTTGTAATTTGTTTTCTCTTTGTATTGTCTGTTTTTTTCTCTTTTTTCCAGCATTGTTTGGGGCTACTTGAATATTTCTATTTTATTTCCTCTGTTGTCTCATTAGCCAAACTTGTATGTTTAATCTTTTTAGTGATGGCTCTAGGGCTACAATATGCAATAGACTGCTAGGAAATAATAGTTTGCCACTTCTGGTATAATAGAACTGTTCTGTAACAGTATACTTCTATTTCCCCTTTCTGACCGTTGTACTACCATTATCAAACATTGTACTTCTACATAGTTACAAACTCCACAATACAATGGTAGTATTTTCACTTTAAACTAGGGGTCAGAAAGCATTTGTATAAATGTCCAGATAGTAAATATTTTTGTCTTGGTGAGCCATATGGTTGCAACTCAGCCATCTGCCATATACAATATGTAAAAGAATGAGCTTAGCTATTTTCCAGTGAAACTTTATTTTCTAGAACAGGGGCAGATTTAACTTGGGCCATGCTTTGCTCTAAATAGTCAATTGTCTTCTGAAGAGGTAAAAAATAAGAAAAAAAAATGTATATTATCTACATTTTAAACTATTTTTTGTACTCTCCATTTTTTCCTGCAGATCCATGTTTCCATCTGCTATCATTTTTCTTCTTCTGAAGAACTTGTTTGAAGGATTTTTTTTTTACTTTAGATCTTCTGAGAATGGAATTCTTTAGCTTTAGTTTATCTGCAAATGTCTTTATTTCACTTTCATATTTAAAAGTTATTTTTTTAGGGGTGGGATAAGGAAGGGGTGGCCCTGAGTCAACATCTGTTGCCAATTTTCATCTCTTTGCCTAAGGAAGACTATCACCGAGCCTACATCTGTAGCAATCTTCCTCCATCCCGCATGTGGGACACTGTGACAGCATGGCCTGATGAGTGGTGCATAGATCAGCGCCCAGGATGTGAACCAGCAAACCCTGGGCCACCAAAGTATAGCATGCAAACTTAACCACTATGCCACTGGGCCAGCCCCTAAAGGTTATTTTTGCCAGATATATAAATCTAAATTTACAGGATTCTCCCTGCCCCAGCACATTAAAGATATTCCATTTTTTATAGTTTCATTGATTTTGAAGAGAATTGTTAGGAATTGTTACTGTCTTTATTTATTTGTCTATAATGTGTCTTCTCTTTCCTTTAGCTACTTTTTGGATTTTCTTATTATTGCTGTTTTCAACAACTTGATTATGTTTTGCCTTGATACGGTTTTCTTTGTTATCTTGCTTAGGTTTATTGAGCTTCTTGGATCTGTGGCTTTACGCTTTTCACCAACTATGGAAAATTTTCAGCTAATAGTCCTACAAGCATATTTTTATGCCCCTTTCCCTTTTCCAGGGATTCTAATTGCATGTATGTTGGATCAGTTGATATTGTCCAATTGTCATTGAGACACTCTTCATTTTTTCTCATTTCTTTTTTCTCCTTGTGCTTCAGTTTGGATAGTTTCTATTGCTGTCACTCTTCAGTCACTCTGCTTTTAAACCCATCTAGTGAATTTTTTATTTTTATTTATTTATTTATTCTATTTTTTTTTTTTTTTGAGGGAGATTAGCCCTGAGCTAACATCTGCCACCAATCCTCTTCTTTTTGCTGAGGAAGATTGGCCCTGAGCTAACATCTGTGCCCATCTTCCTCTGTTTTATATGTGGGACACCTGATACAGCATGGCTTGATAAGCGGTCCATAGATCCAAACCCAGGATCCGAACTGGTGAACCCTGGGCCACTGAAGTGAAGTGTGTGAACTTAACCGTTACACCACTGGGCTGGCCCTGTGAATTTTTTGTTTTGAATATTGTATTTTTCAACTCTAGAATTTCTATTTGGTTTCTTTTTATATCTTCCATTTCCCTCCTCATTATGTTCATGTTTCTTCTTTAAGTGTCTGAACACATTAATAATAGCTGTTTTAAAGTTCATGTATTGCCATCATCTCTGTTGTTTCTAGGTCTTTTTCTACTGACTGATTTTTCTCCAGGTGTTAATTCGCATTTTCCTGTTTCTTTGCGTATCTAGTTTTTTGTTTTTTGTTTCTTGAATTGGGTGAGTATTATACTATTGAGGCTGGATTTTGTTGCCTTCTGCTAAAGTGCATTAAACATGTGTTATCAGGCAGCTAAATTACTTATGGATCAGTTTGGTACTTTTGAGGCTTGTTTTCAAAAGCTATTTTGGTCAGTCTAAAGTAGGCTTTACTCAAGAGGTAAATTTAGCCCTAGTGCTATCTAAGGCATGATTCTTCTGAGCGCTTTACTGAATGTCCTTTATGGTCAACAAGTCTCTCCATGCTAGCTGGTTAGAATTTGGATATGTTCCAATCTTGTGTGAGCTCTGAGAATTGTTGAGTTTACAGTTTCCTGGTAGTTCTTTTCCTGATCCTATAAAGTTTCACCCTACACATATGCAGCTTAGTATTTGGCCAAAGACTCTAGGGCAAAAAATGTGGGCCAGTGCCGTGGGAGTCTTCAATATCTTTCGGAGTCTGTAAGTTTAAAACTACTTTATAATAATACCAGGACCCATGAGTTCAATTTTTATAATTATACTAATATGTTTTTTGCCTTTCTGCTCTCGTTCACTCAGTAGTGTACAGTAGAGTTTTCCAGAAGCTCTATGACATGTGATTTTGCAACAAATTGATCTCAGAAGCAGATATGACAATCTAAATGTCTTCTCTTAAGCCAGAAAATAAAGAGAATTACAAAAAAAGTAAAACAATGCTACTATTCTCACTATTTTTTATTTTCATAAAATATAGTTATTTTTCATAAAAAATGTTACATATGGCTTTAATGTTTAAATGAATTGATAAAAATATTACAAATACTTTAGAAATTTATTTTCTAATTTCTAATAAATCAAATATTGATAGATATAATGCACATAAATAAAGTCTCTTTGAAATCCTCAATTTTTAAGAGAGTAAAGGGATTCTGAGACCAAAAGGTTTGAGAACCTCTGCTCTAGGGAACCACTAGGCAGCTTTCTGGATTTCTTTCTCATTGGATCTCCCTCTTCTTGGGTACCCTGCATAAATTCCAGGCACTTTGGCTTCCCTACGCTTTTGTTTCTGTTTCCTCAACTACATGAAACTGCCATGCTCTGCTTACTTCCCACTCCCTAGGGTATGGTCTGGAAAGTGCCTCCAGACAGGAAGCTGGGGTGATTGTGGGGCTTGCCTTGTTTATTTCCTTCTTTTGGGGATCATAATCCTGTGCTGCCATTTGTCCAATGTCTAAAACCAGTTGTTTCATATATTTTGTCCTGTTTTTCCACAATCAGCCAGGTTATGGTAATGGTTATGGCAGGTTATGGTTAAGCCAGAATCTGAGCCCTGGCCATCTAAGTTCAGAGACTTAAAGTCTATAGTACAGTGTCTTCCATTGATTAAAATAATATCAATCGAGTGCATATTATATTCTAGGCACAGTCTAAACAGCAGGGAACACAGCAGTAAACAAAATAGACAAAATTCCTGTCCTCATGTAGTTGATATCCTAGTAAGGAGAGAAGAGAAATAAATTAGGTAAGTAAATCATATTTCTGTTAGATAAATACTCTAGAGAAAAAGAAAGCAAGAAAGAAGGGTGTGGAATAATGCTGAAATAGAGAGTATTGTCAATATAAACTAGAGTATGAAGGAAAGACTTCATTGAGAAGGTGACATGGAAGGAGGTGAAGAGTAAACCATTATAATATCTAATGGTATAACAAGAGGAGGGCATGACATATGCAAAGGCCATGAAGCAGGAGTGTGCCTGGCAAGTTTGAGGAAGCCAGCATGCAGGAGTAGAGTACGCAAGGGAGAGAGCAGTAGTAGTTGAGATCATTGAAGTAATGGAGGGCTTGAGTGTATAGAGCCCTGTAAAATCTTTGTTTTTCACTCTGAATGAGATGAAACCTCATTGGAGGTTTTTAAGCAGAAGAGTGACATGAACAGATTTCTTTGGCTATTAGGCTAAAAAATACACTGTAGAAAGGGAAAGGTGGGACCAGAGAGACCAGTTAGGTGGCTATTGCGCTAATCTAGGCAAACTCTGATAAAGGCAACGGAGATAGTGAAAAGTGGCTTGTTTTCTTCTTAATAACAGTAGCAATAATAATCATCTGTATGACAGTTACATTATTTTTGTTGTCATTTGTATTAAATTCTTTAAATTTTACTTCCCTTCTCATATATCATTTATCAATAATTAAGATAGTTTTTGAAATCCTTTATGTCATGTGTTCTCTCTTTCTTAATATTTTATAAATTTGGTGTATTTGAAAATAAATGGTCACACACAAACACTTAATCACATACTGGTGCTCACTTTATACATAGGCTATTTTGGCTGATACACTCACCCATGGAATCTATTGTTGATTGTTTGCAAATATTGCCTGAGGATCCATATATTTCTCTGAGGATTAACTATATAAAACACAGCTTTTCCTTTCTTACCATGTGTACATGGGAATTATCTGCCTTAAAGCAATAGCTTTCTCTGAGACCCTGTTGGAAATGAGACGGCTCCTTCTGTTTCATTTTACAGAGAGAAACCTGACATTGGTGGTCGTTCTTCAGAAACAATAGCTTTATCCTGATACCTAATTTTTTCTAGGAACAAACAAGCAAGTACAGCCTTGCCTTAAAGGGCAAAATGTAGAAAACAAAGAAAAAAGACATCTATGGTCTTCAGTTGTCTATGGACATTTGGCTTATCTAATTGTTAACAATTGACTTTGAGAGCTCACAGTAACAGCCCCCAGAATTCGTTTTAGTTTGAGCTTTTTATTTTCAGAGAAGTGAATTTATCTTTGTCAGATTGACTTGAAAACCCTTAAGACACAAGAAATTGATTCTCAAACCTACTAATTTACCGTTTTCATTAACACATCTCCTTTCATAATGGATCTTTATACCTTGAGTCCAAGATGTTAAAAGAGCTGGTTTTCAATCCTGTAACTCATCCTAGGTTTATTTTTTGAGACTACACACAAGTGAATATTAGTTGCCCTTGTGATTCGGAAATGTGGAAATACAGAAACTGAGTCCTAATAAATTCCTTCAGAACACTACCAAATAGCAACAACTTTTAGCTGTTACTTTCTGCAATAGACTTTTGATTTATAAGATTATTGATAGAGATCTTAACGTTGTGGTTTGTTACTGTTTGCGTCACAAAGTAACACCCTCCTAATCTTTGACCTTGATTTTTTTTAAATGCTGTTAGATTTGCCTTGTTAAATTTTGCATTGACTAAATGAACTTAATCATACTTACTCTTCCCCCCACTGAAAATTAAAGGAGACTACAAATAACATTTATAACAAAATACAATTGCCAGACTGAAAACATCCTAGGATTCTGACTCCTCGTAACAGAAGGATTGAAGAGTGCACTCTCTCGCTCTATGTTATCAATCAAGAAAATATCCCAGTTTCCCTTTAATAACATATTAGGAATCTAACATCCATTCATTTGTTTAGAGTGTTTCAAAACCTATTTATTTTTTTCTTGAAGTAACAATTTCTGAAACTTTGTTATGTCAAGTTATCCTCTGTTTGATTTCATCATATGTGTTCTAGGATTATCACTCCCAAGCTTCAAGAAATGCCCCTAATTCTAGTATTTGGTAAATCAGTCTCATCCCATCTGGAACCTTTATTATTGTCAGCTTCCCATACTGAAGCATCATAATCATTTCAAGTTTGTCTCCCCATTCCCTAACCCTATTTTGTGACCTTTAATGTTATTTTTATAAGGTTCCAGATCTATGCATAGAATATCAAGCATGAATGTACCATAGTTTATGTAAGAAGCCACTTTATGGATTTGTTCCTATTTATAGTGTGCCTTTTCAATGGTGCCAGCATTGTATTTTTCATTACAATTTTGGCTGCCGAGACCTACTGTGCCACACTCTTGAGGGAATGCTTAGTAACCACTTAAGAAGAAAAGCACTTATTAACATAATGGATCATTTTTTGGCCTCTAAAGGTCAAATCACCTTAGCTTTAGTTAATATTTCTTTAGTTTTGTTTCTGACGTTAATTTTTTATCTCCTCAGCCTCTATATTTCAGTTCTGACAGAAGTTTACTTTGAATTTTTAAATTTTTTACTTTATTTAACCAATTGAGCTAATTTTCCAGATAAGACATTTAAAATAGCATTGTAACTATATACATACTCATTCATACCTAAGGCACACAAAGTAAATTGAATTTCCTTGATGCACCCATCTTAGGAAAACTGTGGAAGAGAAAATTTCAGGGAACAGTGGCTTTTGTTGTTTTGCAAAGTGATGTGCCTTCATATATGGATAGCCTTATTTCTACCTGGAAGATAAAGTTATTCCCAACCATAAACCAAACACTGTTTTTAGTTATGTTCAATTACAATACCAACTAAGTGTTGACATTATCCTCTATATCATCCATTTCATTATACAGTGCTGAATTTTGAGATACAAGTAGCTGCTTTTCTGTATTAATGAGAATTGAGGAAATGAGGTAACTTATACACCAAAAATAGTTGAGTTATTCTCTCTTATGAAGAAGCCTCTGAATCATCCTCTACAAAGAAAGCATCTAATGTAATCAAGTGAATTTTCTCTGTGTGATACAATTTCATAGAAATTCAGGTATTACTATGTTTATTTTAAAAATGGTGTGGGGTTATGGGCAGGGACATCAGTGGTTCAATTTTTACAAGCTATCTAGTGCTTTAGAATCTATAGGCACAAAAGATTCCTGATCCATAATTTTATTTGACTCACCATGTATCTGATGTCTAATTTGCAAACAGCAAGTAGACCTTCAAACTCAATTACATAGAAACCAAATGACTGTTTAAATTTGAAGACAGAGAATAGAAAGAAATAGAATTCTAAATTAGTGTATCCAGAACATATAGACGCATGTGACTTTCACCAAGTCAAGAAGAGATGACTTCCTCTGATGTTTAAAATTATGAACACCTTTAGGTCTTGACCAGTCATTCTCATAAAAGATGAAAAATAATTCATCCTCCCAACTATTTAGTGCATGAAAGAATGCCATATTATCAATTTCTCCAAGAAAAAGCCAACATTTCATTAATGGCATCCTATTATCTCAAACTCTAGAATGACTTTGGATCGGCAGATTATATTCTCCATTTCTCTCAGAGAATATATAGACTAAAATTTTATCCACTTAAAGCTTTTCCTCTCTTCACAAAACCATTCCTGTCTTCACAAACTGGATTGAAATATAATTTTACGAGAGAAAAAATTCACAATTTCTAACTGAGAAATGATTTTATGGACAGAAAGAACTCAGAATTCTAATTTTAAACAGGGTTTGGGAAAAGAAGGTTGTGTTATGGAAAGAATATTGGCCTAAGAGATAAGAGGCTCAGTGTTAATTCTGATTCTGTTATTAACTAGCTGTGTGAACTTGGGTGAATCACTTACCCACGTTAAGTCTCAGTTGCCTTCTCTCTAAACTAAGGGGATTAGATTAGGTGATCTGATCTCTACTGTGTATAATTATGTAAGGAAAAGAGGGATATCTCTCTTCAAAATTTTATAGTTTTATTTATCTAGTAAGAAAAACGTCAGAAGAAAATGAGATGTTATGTGGGTTTCTAGAGCTACCATCTATTGAGAAGTGAGCATCTGTAAAGCCTTGCCCAGGAGTTCTGTGTGCCTTACAGACCCTTCCCCTATATTAGGTGGTGGTGGAAGGATCAGAGCAGAAGTAGACATTTTTTCCACTGAAGGCCTTGAGCATATACAACAACTTGAGTTGGTATGACATTGCTGGCTACAGTGTCCTATTTTGCTAGTCTGGAAATTCATAGCTAACTTAGGGATTTTATAAAGCATTTGCACTCTCCATTCTTTATCAATCACTGACAGACTCATTGTTTTATAATGTACTTCTCAGCAAGCTGTTTGCAACTCATCGCCTGCCTTGCTTTATAGTCTATAAATATTTAATTCTTTAATAAACTGCTTATATGTAATATAAAATGACTGATGCTATTCTCTCTTCCCTCTTTTAATAGTGCTACTATTTGCAAAACAATTCTTATTCTTTTTTTCTAAATAGCAATATGTTTCATAAATGTTTGACTTTCCTTTTTCTAAGTAGCAATTTATTCTGGGAGGTTGGTAGAATGACAGGCAGGAAAACAGCCCCTTGCTCCTGGGAGTACAATATAACTCCTCCCTCGCCCTCACCCCTACCAAGCTGCAAATTGATGAGGTAAAGTAGATGGACTTTGGAATTGTGGCAGAGAGCAATCACCTGTCTCTCTACAGACCCAGTGTGCAAAACAGCCTTTAAATCTGTAGACTAAATGTATGCTTACAGTGAGCAAATATGGTTCCCTGTTTGCTCTGACATCCTTTGTCTAGGGGAATCATAAAAGATAGTCAGGGATAATATACCAACACCTTAGTGTTCTTCTCGTCTTTATAACTGTGTACTTTATTTTTGAATGCTGGCTGATTTGCTTTCTGTGCCATGAAATGATTTCAATATTTAATGACTCATTCTTTAAATCTGGTAAGTCAGACATTTATTGAGTGCTTATTGTATGCCCTGCACAGCTGTTAGGATGTTTTCAAGCAAGCTACTATTATTTTTCTATGATATTGCAATATAATTTATGAACCCCTAAAAATCATGAACTCCCTAGGGGGAGGACAGGGAGGATGAATTGGGGAATGCCAGAACAAATAATGTTTCTTCAGTGCCTACCACTAATCAGGTACATGTATTATCCCATGGCACGAACTCAGTTCTGCATTTCTTTAACACACTGCCTTTAGCTTAGCGTGCATTCTAAATTTTCTACTAGAACCCAGTATATTTGATCTGGAAAAAGCACGAGGAGACTGGGGGTAGAAAATTTGTTTACAAGTTAAGAAATCTAAGATTTATATGCTACTTCCACCATGTATTAGCTATTACTTTAGGCTTATCACCTAGCCTTTCTTATCTATAATATGGGCCTAATAAAAATTATATAGTTTACATAAGCACCTATATAATGGGCCCTCAAATAATGTTAATTTTCTCTCTTAATGTTCCATTCTATCTAAAGAAGAACATCAAGACAAAACCAAAATGAGCAAATGTTGTTAATGCAAAGATGGTATTTTTTTTAAATTTTATGTAAATAAGACATATAATTCAGTTGTTTATATAACAGTAGTGATGGGTTACTTTTAGCAATAAATACTTTAAATTGAGGCCCTTTGTTTAACTGACAGCTCATATTTGTGAGGAGACTCATTAGGGTCTTTTATTCTGGAGCAGAGATATTTTTTTGAATGCAGAACTGTGTAGGTCAAGCATTGATCCTTGTTCTTATAATCCATATGACAAATCTAAGTGAGTTTATACAAGTCAAATTATTCTCTATCTCATGTTCCCTGCACCCCACCCAATTTTATATGATACTATTCCTTATTTCACAGATATCATTCCATTTTCTTCTTTCATTCAACATTCACATCACGAATGTGCTTCCATTTTCTTCTTCCTAAGAGAAAATTTCCTGTGATGCCCTCGTGTAACTTTCTACCTTATTTAAACATCATAAATTCAAACTTGCATAGGAGTAATCTCAGATTCCTTAACGAGTTCCATTTCCCCTGGTTGTACTGTCTAATTTACTTCTGAAACAGACTTTTACTTCTACCTCTCTTCCTGACTTGATCTGTGATATTTGACTAGTCATTGTCTCATAGCTAATTATTTCCTTTGCATATTAAGTTTTATTGAAATGTTATAGAGGTCAATGAGAATGATAATTTTAATAATAATAGTAACATTGTTATTATTATTATTATTATTATTATTATTATTATTATTGATTGAGTTCCTACTATATACTAGTTCCTACTATATACTATTGCTTTAGGATATATAAATTTTTTCTCTTAATTGTACTCTATTAGGTCAGAATTTCCAATTCAAAGATGAGGAAAATGAAGCATACACAGATTTTAGTAGCTTGCTTAAGGTCACATAGCTAGTAAATAAAACCAGGATTCCAGCCTAGTTCTTACTGACTCCAAAGCCTGTGCTTTGCAATATTGCCTTTTGAGAAGCTCACCAAAAAAAGTGCTGTTTTTATATTGTAAACTGATAGGCATAGTTTCTTTTTCCATTTTAAAAGTGCCTCTATTCATCAAAAAAAAATTAATATCAGTTCATATTCTTGTGAAGCCTTTCTTTGAAAAGAAACAGTGTATATGAAAGTGCTTTGTACATTGTAGAGTCCTAGACAGATGTAAGGTATAATAATAGTAGTGAATTCAAAGCATTTTTATTATAACCTTGTCAATAGTAATGGCAATTTTATCCCAAATATAGGTATATCTTGCTCTGTGTAATAAAAGGTTTTCTGAAAAGTTATAAGTAATTTTTTAAATTTCAAAAACATAATACTATTAAATGTCTGAAAGAGCCTAGTATTTGTAGGTGGAGCTTATAACAAAGTAAAGAATTAATTTGTAATGTGACAGATTGCCTAATTATCTGTTTTGAATCTTAAATATTTTAGCATTAAATTTTTAAAAGAGGACACTCTTAAATAATATTGACTGACACTACAATCTCATGAAATAATTGCCAAAAAGACAACAGGTGAAAGCTTCTAACTTATTTGTGAGGTCAGAAACCATCATAATTAGAGCTACACATTATGGAATTCCTGGGTTTATGTTAATAGAAAGTCTGAAGTATTATCCCTACACATTGATGTCCACTAAAATGTAGACAACCAGACACATTTCATTAGAAAAATATTTAAGTCTCCATCTATAAATCAGTTCATATATTTCACATATGCAGTGAACACAAATACATCCACAATACTCAAATTTGAAAGATATTATGAGAGGACATGTGATATTTCTGTATTATCTCTCATTCATTTTCAGACAACATAATATCTGATTCTATTAAAATAGTATTTTTCTATTTTTTTCTAAAAACTGAATAGAAACTTTTAAGTCTTCTTTGATACTTAATATAGGACATCCTTCACTTTATAAATCTAAATTCTTATGCTGCATTCATTAAGTGTATTATCCATTTATTTTAACCTTCTGGAAACCTATTTCTACTTCATGCAAAGTTATGAAATACATGGTATTATGTATGTGTTTATCTGCACACATAAAGAAGCACATATAAGCATTGTGATAGTGAGTTAAAAGACATGTTGTTAATCCCTAAGCCGGCCATTTGGTTACAGTCTCTTTCATGACCAAAAACTGCATTCCTGACTCTAGACATAGCACTCATGATTGACTATTATGTCAGTAGGGGCAGAATTGAGTGGAAACATGGTAGAAAACATCTGGGTAAAAATAGAGATCAGAAGTAATTGCTTAGGTAGTTATTCTACAATTTGCTTGGGGAAATAAAGAATATATACTGAGCAATCCTGATTCAGATCCTAAAAAATGAACAAAATCATGATATAATGATCATATAGAATCAGCTATTCAAATGCATACTCAAAGTCTCATTCTTCTAAAAGTAGAATTTCTGATAGGTTCATGGTTTGCTTTGCTAATAATTTGCATCCTCAGTAGATGGAAGAAATGATAGGAAAACTAATTATATGAATCTAATTTTGATTAGTAAGTGAGAACTTCTCAGAAAGGTAGAAAAAAATTAGAACCCTGGAAGAAAGTAGTCATTTAATCTTAGAGATTAAAATAGCCAGGAATGGTGAATATTGGGCATAATCAGACATATGCCCTATAGCTACCTGTCCAATAAGTTAGCTCCTTAAATTAAAATTAAATAAAATTGAAGATCCAGTTTTTCATTTGTACTAGCTAGTGGCTACCCTATTGGACATCACATGTCCATCATTGCAGAAAGTTTCTTTTGGACAATGTTATCCTAGACTTCAGAAAGACAGATTTTAAAATATTCAGATTAAGGATAAATATAAGTTTATAGGCATCATTTCTAAAAAGGTAGCTTGAGGAAAATAGAAGGCCCTCCAAAATAACACTGAAATTGCACCTAAGATATATCACATTGTATTGTAATTGGCTTATTGCCTATATTGCAGACAGTCTTTAAGGCAGGAGTGTGTCTGTCTGTTTCACTGTGTCTGGTACATAGTAAGTACATTGGTAGGAACTTAGTGACTAATTGATGAACAAAATAAACTGTCAGGGAAAAAAAGGAGGAAGAAGAACAATGTGATTTCATAGGGATGTTTGATTAAATTTAGATAATAAATGATTGTGTATAAAAGATATAAGGAAGGGCATGTAAGGGAGAGAATTTGGGGGTTATTTCTAGGGAAAAGTAAAGAGAAAGATTTTCTGCACAATTTTGCTGTTCTGTTAAGAAATTACTAGAGGAGAGAGTAGGATGGAGGGAGACAGAGAATGAATTATTCTTCAGATTCTTTTTCTCTATCTTCTCTGTGAATAAGAATGACCTTCAGATAAAAAAGGACAAGAATAATATTGTTAATGGTGATTATAACCCAAGATAAGCTAAAGAGATTAAAAAAGAACTAATTGTTGGAATGCAAGTCTCCTATCCCAGATTTATTACTTTCAAAGGTACTATAAGAATCTGCAGCTGAGCTTGAGGAATTACACATGTTTTTGAGAAAATATTCAGACTGGGAAAGGTGCCAAAAGCTTGAATAAAAGGAAAAATAATTCCCAACTTTCAAAAATGTCTTGTTGATTTTAAAAAGTTATTTAAAAGTTATTTTATCTAAGCACTTGGAAAAGGGAATTTTTGTCACTAGGGATAAATACAGGTTCACAGAGAACAAATGTCCTCACTTCCTTTTGTGATGGCATTATTTCAGAGGGATTCTATAGTCAGAGTATATCTTGAACTTTCAGTTTTCCTTGCCTCAGATAAGAGGCTAAGAAGCAGAGAAAGGTGTTGAAAGCCAAGTGGAGCTTTCAGCATTCTCACAGTGCGGGAAAAACAAAAATCAGAGTTCAGGTCTGTCAAGGAAATGGGATCTAGGAAATGAGGTGAACCAGATGTAATCTGAGCCTCACAAAGACTGCAATCTAGCTTTAAATCAATTTACTCTCTTATTGGATTGAGGTAAGCTGCCCTTGTTCTGCCCTACTACCTTTTAGATGATAGGGTACATTTTTTTCAGAGGAAGATAACACCATTCAGAGCCTCTAAAATTTTCACACACACTATCTGGCATCCATTCAGTGCTTTCAGGAATATCAAGAAATAGGACCAAAGAGAGAGAGAAAAAAAAGCAGACAGTAGAAACAGACCCACAGTGAACCACATATTGGAGTTATTAGCAATAGCTCTTTAACTCCAAAATGGTAATATTTTGGAGAACAAAAGAACTGCGACTCACAAAAAAGAATTAAATGAATATTCTAGAACTGAAAAATACAATAATTGAAATTAAGGCACCTACAAGTAGGTGTAACAGCAAACTGGAAACAGATGAAGAAAGGATTACTCTATGATAGATCATTAAAAAATATTCAAGTCTAAGTATGAAGAGATTAAAGAATGGAAAATAAACAGCATAAAATACATATGAGACATATTGAAAATATCTAACATATGAGTAATTGGAGTCCTACAAAGAAAAGAGAGATTGTAATAAAAGTAATATTCAAATGGATAACAATTAACAGTTTCCAAAAGGGAGGAAAGATACCAAACCACAGCTATATCCCAAGCAGGATAAACACAAAGCAGAGCACACCTAGGCATATCAGTAAAACTTCTGAAAATGAAGATGAAGAGAAAATCTTAAATGAAGGTAAACAAACACATACTATTTCATAGAAGCAACCATAAGACTGACAGCTAACTTTACAGCAGAAATGGTAGAGGCCAAAAGCCAATGGAACAACATCTTCAAAATGCTGAAAGAAAATAACTACCAATCCTAGAATTCTATACTCAGTGAAAATATCCTTCAAACTGAAGATGAAATAACTTTAGAGACAAACAAAAACTGAGAGAATGTAACAGCAGCAACCTTACCTAAAAGAAATGAGTTCTTAATGTAGAAGAAAAATGATCCCAGAAGGAAACATGGAAATGGAGGAAAGAACAAAGAGCAATGCACAAGGTATATATGCTGGTAAGTCTGAATGAATCTTGACTACACAATAAAGAATGAAAATATCTTGTGAGGTTTAAAATATATGAACAATAAAATGCATGTTAATAACATAAAAAGTGGGAGGGGGTAAACAAAATGAGACTAAGTTTCCAGTATTTGGGAAGTAGTAAAAGTATTAATTTGTAATAAATAGACTAGGAAGTCAGGGATGCATATTGTAATATTTAGAATAACACGTAATGGTAAAATTTATTAGTAAAAACTAATAGAAGAAAATGGAATAAGAAAAATACTTGATTAATCTCAAGAAATACAAAAAAGGAGTGAAAACATAAATCAGAACAAATAGGAAACAAATGATGTGATATGTATATAACTTAAAATACATCAGTGATTACATTAAATATGAATTGACTTAATTCTTCAGTTAAAAGAAAAAATTTGTCAGATTGGATAAAAGATAAAATCCACTAAAAAACAGAAAAATTGAAAGTAATAAGATAAAAAGTAGTCCAGGTAACTGTATTAATGTTAGACAAAGTAGATTTTAAGGCAAGAGATAAAAATGTATGTGGCATAGTTTTAAAGGGTCAGTCCAATAGAATATAATCATTCTTTGTCGTTGTTTTTTAAGATTGGCCCTGAGCTAACATCTGTTGCCAATCTTCCTCTTTTTTTTTTTCTCCCCAAAGCCTCCCAGTACATAGTTGCATATCCTAGTTGTATGTTCTTCTAGTTCCTCTGTGTGGGGCGCTGCCTCAGCATGGCTTGATGAGTGGTGCTAGGTCTGTGCCCAGGATCTGAACTGACTGAAGCAGAGCATAAACTTAACCACTTGGGCACAGGGCCGGCCCCGATAATCGCTCTTGATTTGTGTGCATTTACTAACATAGCTACAAAATATAAGAAGCAACAATTGACAAAACTAAAAAATTATGTACACAGATTCACATCATAGTATAAGATTTTACACACCTCTCTTCTGGTAACCAATAAAATAAGTACACAAGCAGATAAAAAAATCAGTAAGAATATAGGTGAACTAAACAACATAATTATCCGACGTAACTTATATATAAAACACTGCACCTAACAATGGAAGGATTCATTCTTTTCAAGTGGACATTTACCAAAACTGACCAGAAAACAAGTCTCAAAAACAGTCAAAAGATTTAAATCATTCAGAGTAGACTATGACGACAGAGATCTGGAAAGCAGTAACAAGAGACTAAAAATCATTAACAATAAGTTAATTTAAAAAATTTTTATCACAAATGAAAGAGGGGACATTACTAAAGTTTTGGCAGACAAAAATAGGATAATAACAGGATATTATGAACAACTTTGTTCCAATAAATTTGATAACTAAGATGAATGGACAAATTCCTTGAAAAACAGCTTACCAAAATTGATACAAGATATTGAAAATCTTAATAGTCCTAGATCATTTTCTTAAAAATAGAATTTATAATTGAAAAATTGCCCACAATTTTTAGGCTTGATAGCTTCACTGGGATATTCTATCCAACATTTAAGGACAAAATAATAACAATCTTACACAAACTTTTTCAGAGTATGGAGGGGGGGACACTCTCCAACTCATTCCATAAAGCCAGCAAGACCCCAATAACAATATCAAACATAGTCATTCAAGAAAAGAAAACTATAGACCAATATCTCTCATGAAAAAGGATTCAAAAATCCTTAACAAAATATTAGCAGGTCCAAATATTGCAATATATAAAAAGATAAATACATCATAACTAGGTGGGATTTGTCACCAGACTGCAAGATTGGTTTAAATATGAAAATCAGTCATTGCAATTCACCATGCCAACAACTTTGAGCTGTTACTTGTTTCACTAGAGGTAGAAAAGGCACTTAACAAAATTTAACAACCATTCATGATTTTAAAAAAATTCTTAGCAACTAGTTCTAGCTAGAAACCTCTTCTACTTGATAAAAGACATTTTCCTTAGGGATCAAAGACCGAATTCTTTCTCCGGTAAGTTCAGGAATAAGGCAGTGATGTTCCCTAAGATTGGAAGAAGGCAAGAATGTTCACTCTCACCACTCACCACTTCTATTCAACATTGTACTAGATGTCTTCACCAATGAAATAAGACAAGTTAAAGACAAAAATTAATGGATGTGTTTACTGGAAATGACGTTAAGCTATCTATTCACAGATGAAATTACTGCATTTGCAGAAAATTCTAAAGAATCTTTTTAAAAACTACCATTTGTGTAAAAAAATGGGAGGGGAAAATATATTAATATCTTATTAATATCTGGGTATATTAATATCTGGAAAGATAAACAAGAAACCAGTAACAATGATTACTGATTTGGAGATGAGGTTAGAATCTCGTGGCTAGAAGAAGGGCACGAGGGAGACTTTTTGCTTTTTACATTATTTAAATTATTGATATTTGAAAATAGTTAATAAATTACCTATTCAAAAATATAACTTTAAAAACAAAAAAAGACTGAAAGTTGGCATTGTCCTGTCAGTGTGGTAAATAATGAGCACCCCTCAGTTCCCATAGCCCTCCTCTCAGTTCACATAGCCCTCTATACCAACCATGATAGAACTCTCTTAGACTATAGATATCATGCAACATAATCATCATTTCAGAATTACACATACATTTTTAAAGGAACCCTTTCATGGGTCTATTATGAACTGCATTAATATGAGCTGTAGTTTGACTTTTTAGTATCCATAATTCACAATCTATCCACCATGGATACCTATTTAATGCTTTCTCACTAAACCTTTTACCTGCATTGCTATTTAGTAGTAGTAGTAAAGACTGAATGTTATTTCCTTTTCCTTATTTCTCTCAAATAATAACCAATACACTGAAATAATAATAATAATATACCAACAATAAATTGTAACATTATTTAGTGCTTGTTATGTGCAATTACTGTGCTAAATTCTTTACATGCATTCTTTAAATATTTAATAGCCATAATTCTGTCAACAGAGATGGAATAGATAAGAGGTTAAAGGCCTGATTCAGATTCAGATTAAATAGCAGTTCTCCATATAATGATTAATTCATTGTACTCTGTAGTTCGGTACACTGTCCAATTGAGAATCGTGTATCAGTTGAGAAGTAAGAGTGTGTGTGTGTGTGTTATAAAAGAGACTCATAAGTGAAAGCTTTGGAGATTAATGGGTAAAGAGCAGCAGAATTTAGAACATGCTTACATGCTTGTATATAGAAACCAGTTCCAGGTCAACATTATGCCATCAAGCAAAACTTTGTGCAGGCACACAGACCAGGGTAAACTGTCTTTGTCTTTAGGTAATTTAAACAGAGGTATAAAATTGTTTTAACCTGAATTATTAAAGTAACTTGAACTAGGTCCACCTGACCAAGCGAAGCAATGAAATCTCTTTTTTTCTGAATGCTGCTTCTTGCTTTGGTTTTCTTTATTAATCCTTTGAGGCCATTAGTAATATTCCAAATATTTTATCAGTTCTGAATCTATCCAATAGGCTCATTCACTATTTGTTCATCTCTGTTCATTGTAAACATGCACTAATTCACACTAGTAATTTCAACATTCTGAGAATATTAGAGAATCAGAGTAATCTTTACCCTGAAAATTAACCGGCATGAATATTATCAGGCCTGCTTAAGCACCCAGATGATTCCATCTGCTCTTTAGCACATATACTATGATAGCACCAAAAATTCCCTCTGTCACAAATACCTGGACAAGGAGGCACTCTACTGCATCCCCAGATTAGTAGCTGTGCTTTTGGCATCCAAGCTGTAAACAGCTGGCGGGGGACAGGCACCAAGCTGCCGCTGCTTTCCTCAGCCTCAGACCTAGAAAGGCCTGTCTCGGTGCTCATCTTGGTAAACCCTAATAGCTCCCTGCAACAGGAGCTCCCGTCTGGGACTAATGAAGCAAAGATCATTTCTGAAAATCTCCTGTACTATAAAATATTATGCTGTGGCTCTGAATATACTCCTCTTCGTATATTCTCTCTTCTCCCCCTCCCTTCCATATCCATGCCCTTGTTTAGTTCCAGTTTCCATTAGAAATGATATTTGGGCAGCAAATTTCACAGATTGGATCCATCTCGATGCTGCCATGCAAAGAAAACACATCTGTCTGACTCTTCATTTAAAATAAGGAAAAAATTGAAATAGCAAAATGCTGTAGTCGCTCTGAGCTATTTCCTAATGAACCAGTTTGTCCCATGAGCTGTAGTGAGGAGCTTCTTCTCCTCGGTAAGAACTCTTTATGCATATTAATAGTATGCATGTTTTCCATGTGACTCCTTCTGACTTGCCTTCACCCCATCCTTTGAATTCATTTAAATAAAAATAATTTATGTGGACATTCCTTCAGTCAAGATTTTCTCTCCCCCTTTCTTAAAGACATCCATAATATTTCGTCGATGCTTTGCATCCAAACCAAGTTGTTATGCTTTTGCATATCATTAAGGCTTTATAAAGAACAACAGCGACATCTGCATGTGCCGCAGCGCCAAGGAGATAGGAAAAATACCGAAAACAAACTCCGTGTTGGCCTGGAGGCTGTCAGGCTCTCTGTCTCCCCAGCAGTCCCTGGCACTACCATGGATAGGAGTAATTGTACAGTGTAATCACATCATGCCTCATCTGAATATTCATAGCAGAGACAAAGCTTTGGAGGATAAGGGAGGAGCGGGGATAATTTAAATACAAAACAGCATCTCATTTCCAAATCAAGTTGTGCCAGTTAGATTGTGCACCAGGATTTGATATTAAACCAACATTATTTTACAGTTTGGAAATTGGAAGTGAAGAAGAAGATGGAGGAGAGAAGAGACTCGATAAAGAAAGCGTGACATTATATTCTTCTTCTTGACTGAGGAAAAACAAAACAAGACAACAACAGCGACAGAATAAAAATACTTAAAGTGATATTTGAAGAGTCACCAACAGTGGCTAACCAGCTGCTGTTTTACCAGGAATGAAATAGCCTATTGAGGGAGCTTTAAAAGCTCTCAATTAATATGTTGTGCATGTATTAGATCTACAAAGAACTCACTGTATTCCTTCTCTTCCCACAAATCCCCCCAATACACACATATTCCCTAACCACCACCTCTTTTTCCTGTCGAGTGCAGAGGAAAAGATCAGAGCTACAAAATAATTGACTAATCGCTTCAAAATTGACAACATCCCTCTTCAAAAAGAAAGGACAAAAACAAACACGTACAAAAAGGTGACTGTTCATTAATGAAGGGATAAATTACCGATGGCTTCTTCATTCTCTTTAGTTCATTAACCCCCCAAAAGAAACAAATATAATCCACATGTTAATATTTCTTGTCTTCATTTTCTTTTGTTTTAATATGATGCTCTTTATTTATTTTTTTTAAGTGGTGGTATTTGTAGAAGGCTCTGCCACTGCATTCCCCAAAGAGCTACTAGTTTCAACCCACTGGAGTTTATATTCCTTTAATTGTCTAGTGCAGGAACATTTCTGCTGTTTTAAAAATATACCGCTCTGCAGGAATTAGAAGAATCCAAGGTTGTATCCAACTTCAAAGGTTTCCAAGTCATAATGATTTTAGCAAAAGTAGAAGACACATCATGGAACAAGTCCCTGTTTGAAGATAAGCATCATAGGGACCTTTTTTTCTTCCCTCTCTCCCCAACTTTGTACTTCTCCTGGCTCTGAATGCCCCTCGCTAACACGGTTTAATGATATGCAAATGAAATATGCATAAAACCATTCTACTGTATGATGATTAAACACTGGAGACATTAACAGCGGAGGCTTCACTCTTTGTAATAATCCTTCCCGACCATCCACTTTGATTGCGGAGTTATGGAAACCCATAGCGTTTGGCAGAGAGAGTGAAAGAGGGAGAGAAGGAAGGAAAGACGCAGGGTCACATCACCCATCTCGGTGCTTCTCCCACTCCAGGAGAGTTCCCCCCCTTTGTACTGCGTTCCTATTGCTGTCTTTTGTAATCCATCCATGCAGTCACACCAGAGCGATTAACGGAAAAAAACCTCTTTTCTCTTAATGTTTCAAAGCTCATTAGCCAAACGATTATTCCTCATTAACAGCGAAAGCTCATTCATTAAAAGGAAGAATATGCCCAAAAGATGCCAGCGCGGTTAATCCTGAGTCCCGTACTGGGCTGTAAATCCCATACTACTTGTATATTCCATGCGAAAGGGACACGCGCCAATCCACATTTTTTAAAAAAAGAAAGAAAGAAAAAGAAAACAGTTTATGTGTTTTGTAAAATCCACAAGAGCAGCAATTAATATTCCCATTGAATGACTTTATTTTTTTTTTGTCTCTCCCTTTTGTTTCCAGCGCCTGCCCTTGGCTCAGCGCCCGGTGCCAACAGAACACCTTTCAGGATCCACAGCAACGCAGACAACGTAAGTACCAGCCGTTTCCTGAAACCCTTTCAGATTTTTTTATAAACAACCACCTAAAACATAGAGAGAGACAAGCCTCCTTCCCCTTCTCCCCTGCATTATGCCACCAGGGCTTCCTAAGTAGCACCTTCCAAATCTCTCTGCCTTCAAGTTTGTGCATGTCTGTGTGGCATCCCTCCTCCTCCTTCACTCCCATAGTGGATCTTGTAAAAGGGCTTCAGATCGGCCCCATTCATCTCCCTGGTGATAGCAGTGAATGTAGATAAATCTCTGACTGCCTGCTTGCTGTTGGAGTATGATTTTTATTTTGTCTTCTCTGTATACCTGGGTCAAAAAGTGGGATGTATGCACACATATACATGCACATACACACATTTCCTTCTCTCTCCTCATGTCTTCCTCTCCTTTTTCCTCACACATGCATACATCCCACATATGTGTATATATGCATAAGCATATACACCTATGCACATACCCATACCTATAACACAAAAATATATACATATCTAAACGTTTAATTTGTCTGAAAATATGTGTATTTATATACACATACAAGCTTACACATGTGTCTATATGCAATCGATAGGTGCCTATCTTTTAATTTATACCCATCTATATCTCCATTTAAATATTCCCTCTCTTCTCCCAGCAGAAGCTGTGTGCAATTGCAATCCAGGATTATACAAGCAGTATTCTTTCCTTATGATTTCTATTTGTAGACCTCTATGCTCCCTTCTCTGCCTTCTTCCCAGCTGTAGAATTGGCATCATTCCCTGAGGTTTTCCGAATGGCAAGTGGCACCGGCTGTGGCATGCATTCATGCCGCTTCCTGTGGCATTTCTCTTCCGATGTCTGCTTTTTCTCTTTGTTTGTTGTTGACTAGGCTGAATGGTGTTTTTTTAAGTTAATTATAAACGAAGTTGAATAGCAAACAAGCCAATAGCTTGCCCAAAAAAAAAAAAAAATAGCCCCACACAAGCGCCTTCTGCTGCAACAGATGCCCAGATCACCCCTGGCACGGGCAAACGGGCGCACGATTTTGGTGGTTGTTAATTTTTTCTGTTTGTTGCTGTATTTGTTGTTTGTTTTCCTTGTTTCTTTTTGATTTTTCCAGGAGTCCAGGATCCCGGCCTCTGCTTGGAACGGAACAGTGTCATGGCGGAGACGACGGCCTTTGTCTTGCTGGGTGTGAAAGCATCCGCTTTGCAGGCTCCACTGCGGCAGAATCAAGTTTAAAGGAAAAAGTGATTAAAGTCAGCTTTGTGCCTCTTTGGTGTGGAAGACCCCCAAACCCCAAGTAGCCGAGTCCCTGGGTCCGAGGAAGGGCTCATAGTTGGAGCAGCCTAGGCTGTAATCCTGGCACTTGCGCCTTCGGTTGCTGCTTGCTGTTCGCTCCTGGGGGTCTGGATAATCTCCCTTGGCTTTACCGCACTGTCTGGCCCGCATACAGGGCCCCCGTAACATATACCCGCTGCTGCTATCGCACGAAACTGTGGCGTTGCCCCTGAATGGATGGCACTGTGCCAACTCTTCTGCCATCCGCCCTTGCAGCTTTTTTCTTTCCTGCCTCCCTCCCCTTCTTCTCCTCCTCCTCCCGTCGACTTGACGTTAATTAACACACGGGTTAATTGATTTTAAAAGCCGAAGAATTACAGTTAACTTTTCCCACAGGGTACAGACGCCAGCCGCTTGGCACACTCTGCCTTTCGCACTGGTGCAGGGGGGCAGGGAGAGCCCGCAGCAAACCTAGCAACTGCTGAGGGAACGTTGCCTGCTTATTGGAGTAGCGCCGATAGAAGTCGACGTGGCACTGCCTCGTCCTTACCGTATGGAGAGCCATTCTATATTTTGTTAAATAATCAAAGCACAACCCTGTCTTTCTTCTTCTCCTTTCCTCGTTCAAAACAGGAAAACCCTTCAGAAGTTCTTATGGGGAAAAAATATCCCTCCCCCAAACTATTTATCTCATCCATAATATGCTTTTTTTCCAATAAGAAGAAAATACGTGATGCCTGTTTTTTTTTAATTACAAGAAGGAAAGCTACTCTTTCCCTAAACATCACAGGCAAAGAAGATTTTTTTAAAGAAAAAGTTCCATAAAGTTTCTTTCTCTATATCTCAGTATTTTGTTTTGTTTCTATTCCCCTTGACTCAGATGGGTTATTTATGGTGAAAGATTTCAGTAAGAAAGTAGGTACATTGTAATTAAGAACAAAATTCATATGAAAGCTCTTTGTTTTTTTTGTTTATATGTGTGTAGATTTTTGCTTTCTGTCCCCTTCACCCCAATCCGCTGTAGAAAATGAAAGCAATTGATATTGTAGTTGGGAAGGAGACAGGCAAGGCTGGGAACTTGATGCTTTCACCTTTTCATGCTTTCATTTTATTTCATTTTGTTTTTTAAAAGCATGCAGCAAGTGAAGCGACAAGAGGAATCCATTATGCAAATCATGTCACTTTGCATAATGTCTCATGACTGGAATATGCAAATGAGCTGTATAATTTATGAGTGCCAGTGTCTGTCTAAAAGTGTTTCACATAATTTACAAAGTGAGCCTGAGAGACATGGGGAAGGCGGCTCTTCCAACTCCATTGCCAGGAAAGCTCTGTATTTTCTTACAAGTGACTCCCTAGTAATATTGTCAAGTGCTGTTTAAAAGGAATTAAGGTTCAAGTGCTGTTTAAAAGGAATTAAGGTTCCAAATGTTCATGAAAGAGGAAGATTTTCCTCTCACTCCTCACTCTAATTCTTTGCCTAAAAGTTTAAATGAAACTATTAGACTCTAAAGCATTAACTTTTAGATTCAATTTCAAAAAGAAAAGTTGAGCCAAACTTGCTTTTTGTATATGGATTTTCCTTTCTAAAGCAAGAAATCTTAGGAAAACAGACACCTTATCCATTTGTCTGGATTTATGAAGGCAAAAAAAATGGGATTTCTCACTTTAGCTGGTTTTGCATGCCATACTGTGTGCAATATTTTATAAATTATAGTCTCTTGGATGTATCGGATATGTAATATGGAAGACTGATGCATTCAATATTCTTCTGAACGTATAATTCTGCTTTCAGAGAAGTCTTCAAAAGAGAAATGCCATTCAATAAAAACCAAGTTTTAGTTAAGTCAGCTTAGTTGGCTATTCCATGTCTCAATTTGGTATCGAGTAAGTGATTCTGAACCTTTTGAGAAGTTATAACATCTTTGATAATCTGACCTAATCTAGCCTTTTATTTTTTATTTCAATCATAGTAAGTTCTGTGAAGGAGAGGTACAGGGTACCAAGAAAATGTGTACCATGAGAACCTGAAATTTGGAGAGCATGTCAGAAAAGGCTTCCTGAAGAGAGTTAATTCAAAGTCAATTCTGAAAGTTGAAGAGAAATTAGACAAAAAGAGAGAGAAACTATTTTCCATGTGGAGAGTATGTTCAGTAAATCCTGAGGCAAGAGACGATGATGGGTGCTTGGAAGAACCAAAGTAAAACCAGTGTGGCTATGTGTAGGCAATGGATCATTGGATCATACTGGGAACAGATTAGGAGGTAAGCATGTGAAGAGGTAGCTTATTCATTATCTGCATTTATTTGCTGGTGTTTGGTCTCTTATATCATTATTAATTGTATGTACATGTACTTCATTAAGTTCATATTGAGAACTACTTACTATTTTAATATTTCTTATAAAATAATTTTTGATTTTTCAAACTCATGCACTGGACCATCAGATTTCTGAAGCCAACTTTATGTGACATACTCCTTCTTTTTGTGAAGTTTTATTTTCAGAAAGTTAATAGCCATTTAAAAAAATAAAAATAAGAACAATGCTCCACCCACAAGAGCAGAATACAGATTCTTTTCAAGTACGCTTGGAATATTCACAAAGATAGACCACTTTATGGTCCATAAAACAAAACGAAACAAAAAACTCAACAAATTTAAAAGTGTTCAAGTCAGACAAAATATATTCTCTGACCACAAACAAACTGAACTAGAAATCAATAACAGAAAGATATCTGGAAAATCCCCAATTTTTTGAAATTAAACATATTTCTAAATAACGCAGGTCAAAGACACAGGGAAATTTAGAAAATATTTTTAATTGAATAAAAATGAAAACATATTACAAAGTTTGTAAGATGCAGCTAAAGAAGTGCTTTCAGAGAAATAAGCTTTAATGCCTTATTTTAGAAACCAAAAAAGTTTTGAATCAATAATCTAAGTGTCTTAAGAAAACAAATTAAACTCGAAACAAGAAGAAGGAAGGAAATAATAAAGAGCATAAACCAATGAAATCGAAAACCATAGAGAAAATCAATATACCCAAAAGATAGTTCTTTACAAAGAATACAAAAATTGATAAACATCTAGCCAGACTGAACAAGAAAAAAAGTGCAAAGACACAAATTATCACAACCAAGAATGAAAAGAGGGGACATTACTAAAGATCTGACAGATAGTAAATGGATAATAAGAGATAAGTAAATAACAACTTTGTCAATAAATTTGATAACCTAAAAGAAATGGAAAATTCTTTGAAAGACAAACTACCAAAATTCATTCAAGAAGAAATAACCTGAATAGTTATATTTCTCTTAAAGAAATTGAATTTGTAGTTAAAAACACCTTCCTATGAAGAAAACACCCAGCCCAGATAGCTTCACTGGCAAGTTCTACCAACGTTTAAGGAAGAAATCATGCCAATTCTAAACAATCTTTTTTGGGAAATAGAAAAGGAAGAAATGTTTTCCAACTCATTTTATGAGGTCAACATTACTTTCATGCCAAAACCAGGCAAAGAACAGGAACTACAGACCATAATTCTCATAAACATAAATACAAAAATCCTTAACAAAATGTTAGCAAATTGAGTTGAATAACAAGTAAAAAGAAAGATACATCATGACCAAGTCAGATTTATTCCAAGAAGGAAAGGTTGGTTCAGCATTCTAAAATCTATTTGATTCACCATACAACCAGATTTTGTTTTTAATTATCAATTCAACAGATGTAAAGAAAAAATGAGCCACAATAATCAAAACAGTGTGATAATGATGTAAGGATAGACTTAAAGATTAGCAGAATACAATAGAGAGCCCAGAAACAGACACACAATTTTTTGGCAAAAGATCAAAGACAATTCAATGGAGAGAGAATAATATTTTCAATACATATTCTGGAACCAAATAAATAAATACATTTACCCACACTTTACTATATATAAATACTAATTTTAAGTGGGTATTAAAACAAAAACCTAGCTCTGTAAAAGTTCTTGAAGAAAATATAAAATAAAATCTGCAACCTTGGGCTAGGCAAAACATTTTATAGATAGGGGAGAAAGAAACCTGAACCTGAACTTTAGCAAACTTGAAACCTTTTGCTGTTTGAACGACACTGCTAAATAAGTGAAAAAATAAGTGATAGATTGGGACAAAATATTTGCAACCCATTATGAGGAGAAAAACTAATCAATCCAAGCCAAACCAAAAATGACACAGAAGATAGAATTAGTAGATGAAGACATTAAAACAGCTTTCATAACTGAATTCCATATATCCAAGAAGTTAGAAGAAATCAGGAACATATTAGAGACATGAAAGATAAAAAATAAATACTCTGAATTTGTAGAGACTAGAACTACCATGTCTGAGATGAGGAATACTGCATCAGGAAGAGATTAACAGATTAGATATTTCAGAAGAAAAGATCAATCAACTTCAAGATGTAGAAATGGAAACTATCCAAAATGACACACAGAGAAAAAAGTAACAGAAAAATAATGAACAGAGCTTCAGTGAGTTGTGGTACAACTTCATGTGGCCTAATGGATGTGTAATTGAAGCCTTGAAGGACAGATAGAAGGGGGACAAAAAATATGTTCAAAGAAATAGCTGAATTTTTTTCAAATTTGGTGAAAACTATGAAGTAACAGGTCCAACCATCTCAATGAACTCCAAGCACAGAAACATGAACAAAACTACCCTAAGGCACATCCTAAATTGCTTAAAATCAGTAAAAAGCAGAATGTTTTGAAAGCAGGTGGAGAAAAGAAGACATTATGTACAGAGAAACAAAGATAAAAATGACAGCAGATTTCTCATTGGAATCAATGCAAGCCAGAAGACAGTGAAGAAACATCTTTAAAGTATTGAAAGAAAAAAAGGTAAACTGAAATTCTATAAACAGCAAAAATATCTTTCAAAAGCAAAGGCAAAATGCAAACTTTTTCAAATATACAAAAGCTGAAAGAATTCATCATTAGCAGACCTGCAGTACAAAACATGTTAAGGGAAACTCTTCAGACGTGTGGAAACTTATACCACAGGATGAAAAGCCTTGGAAATGGTAATTATGTTAGTAAAATTTTAAAACTTTTTTATTACTTAGATGTATTTAAAGAAAATTGACCACTGAAAGCAAAAATAATAACAATGTATTGTTTTTATATCCTATAAAAGTAAAATCTATGACAACAGTAGCACAAAAGCTATTGAAGAAAATGGAGAAATGAAGGAATTCTGTTATAAGGTTCTTATACAAAAAGTGGTATAATATCACTTGAAGGTAGACTATGATAAGTTGGAGTTGTACACTGTAAACCCTAAAAACATGAGCTAAAATGACACAGCAAAGAGTTATAGTTAATAAGCTAACAAAAGAGGGAAAATGGAATTATAAAAAATGCTCAATCCAAAACAAATAGCAAGGTAGACTTAAAAGTCATTTTCAATAATTACGTTAACTGTAAATGGTCTAAACACCCTAATTAAAAGACAGAGATTGTCAGATTGCATAGGAAACAGCAAAACCCAAAAATATATGCTGCCTACAACAAAACCACTTTAAAGGTAAAGAGTTTAAAAGTTAAAGGATGGGAATAGATATACCATATGAATACTAATCAAATGAAAGCTGAAGTGCATGTATTAATAGAAAACAGTATATTTCAAAGCTCCTAGAACCAGATCCAAGAAAGATGAAGTCAGCCACCTCTGTATTCTCTTGCTGTCTGTGGCCACAAATGGATCCCAGCTTCTCTTTCAATTGATGGATTCTGGATCTGAGAACTGTCTCTGGTCTGGAAACTGACCAAGGGATTATGACTTTTCATTGAAGTGACTGATGTCATCTTTCTGCTCATCCAATCTTGATCTCTTTTGAATATATGTTATATGTATAAAACACATTTGTTGGCTGCCCATCTATCTTGCCTCTAATAACATTAAGTTCTATGAGCCATCTCCATAAATCAGGCACCCTGGTTGCCACTTGAAACTTGTTGCCTATCATAGTACTTGTTTCTACCACTCCCCTGATAACTAGGTGCTGCCACCTAATGTCTGCTATTCCTGGATCACGTCATCCACATTTATAGAAGAGAGTCCATTTCTGTAACACCATCACCTTCAAGGTCCCCACCTACAGAGGACAGTCACTACTAACTACTCAGTGATGCTAGTAAATGAAGCATCTTCCAAATCCTTCCAGGGAACATAGTTAGCTGTTTTGGTCTTATATAACATGTCCACTCCAGCATATCCAGTTCTCTGAGATTTTTATTACTCCTGAATAGTTTATAATACGTTATCATATCTCTATTTAATGTGGACCATCACTCTTTTCAAGTTTCCAAGAACCACCCCATCAGCATATTAAAAACTGACTCCAAGGGCCATTGTCAGGGCATTAAGTCTGAGTCATGGAGAAGTTTTCCCGTCAAGAAGCTTTATATTCCACTTCTTTGGTCCAGCACCCTCAGGACATACTCCAGGCATATTCTGCGAGTTCCTAGAGTACTGATTAGCCAGGTGCTACCACTTCTGTTGGCATTAAATCTCTCTCCTCCCTTAGCAGGCCCAAGGTTTCTCCTGTGGGGCCATGCTGAGATTTGACACTAGTTATTGCTCTGGTGCCCAGAAGGTGACGTCAGGTTCTGAAAAAGAAAAGCATTATAAGGCATCTGCCTCATTTGAAGCCTCTGCATGGTCATCACGCAAGGTGGAGTCCCTATCCTCTGACAAGTGGAAGTGGATCCATTCCACAGAGCCACAGGATTGAGGGTAATCTGGGTGTCCAAAATTCTCAACTGCATCAACCCTAATATCTCCATCCCAAGGCTCCAGATCCCACTTCTCTAACAGGGCTCTGACTTTGGCATAGAATACTTGACTGGGATGAGAAATCAGCCTTCTCTTTAGCTCTGCCACTTTTATAATTAAGTCACATTCCTAATATTAAGTCATATTTGCCCTTTGATTTGTATTCTTTGTCTTAAATTGGTGCTTAGTTAACCTAAGTCTGTCGTTCTCTTTCTTCTGTAAATCAGTAGTGCTTAGCAATAACCACCCAGGTCCACAGTCCTAATACAGCCATGTACTACATAATGATGTTCTGGTCAATGACAGACCGCATATACTGTGGTGATCCCATAACATTATAACGGAGCTGAAAATTTCCTATTGCCTTGTGACATCATAGCCATCATGATGTCATAGCTGTTTTAACATAGCAAGAGAAAAGGGAACTGCAAAAGCAAAAAAAGAGCCCCCAGGAAAATTCACAGTGAAGGATTTAGCAGAAACTTTTGCAGACCTAAAAAAGTTCCTTAAAAAGTTTGAAAACCTGGACCCCCAGCACTGGAAGGTTTTCATTAATGGAGAGGAATGTTCATGGTGCATTATCTGCTTACAAGCAAATTTATGATGAAAAAATGAAACCAAGCAAACCAGACATATTTCTGAGAAGTGTGACATCTCCTCAAGAAGAGCCTCAGGCAGGTCCTTCAGAAGGTTTTCCAGAAGAAGACGTTGTTACCATAGGAGATAACTGCCCAATGAACGTTACTGCTCCTGAAGACCTTCCACTGGGATAAGATTTGGAGATGGAAGACGATGATAATTGATGATCCTGACACTTTGTAGGCCTATGCTAATGTGTGTTTGTGTCTTAGTTTTTAACAAAAAAGTTTTAAAAGTAAAAAAAAAAGAGAAAAATGCTTCTAGAATAAGGATATAAAGAAAGAAAATACTTTTTGTACGGCTATACAATGTGTTTGCTTTTTAAGCTAAGTGTTATTACAAAAGAGTCAAAGTTTTAAACAATTAAAAATTTTATAAAGTAAAAAAGTTACAGTAAGCTAAAGTTAGTTTATTATTGAATAAAGGAAAAAATATATTTTTATAAATTCAGCGTAGCCTAAGTATACAGTATTTATAAAGTCTATAGTAATGTACAGTAATGTCCTAGGCCTTCACATTCATTCACCACTCACACTGACTCACCCAGAGCAACTTCCAGTCCTGCAAGCTCCATTCATGGTAAGTGCCCTGTGCGAGTGCAACATTTTTTATTTTTTATACCATATTTTTACTATACATTTTCTATGTTTACATACACAAATACTTACCATTGTATTAGAATTGCCTACAGTATTCAGTACAGCAAATGCTGTTTACAGCCTAGGAGCAATAAGCTATACTGTAGAGTCTAGGTGTGTAGTAGGCTATATCATCTAGGTTTGTGTAGGTACCCTCTGTGATGTTCACTCAATGACAAAATCACCTAACGGTGCATTTCTCAGAACCGGTCATTAAGTGATGCATGACTGTACTTAATTCTCTTCATCATTGCTCTGAAATACCAGAGAAATTGTACAAGCTGGTACATTTTTTTTCCACCTGTATCATACGCCAATTCACCACAGGTGAAAGTCTTAACATTTGCACTATTACAGCCTGCCAGACTCTAGGACCTTTCCTAGACTATGCTTCTAACTATCAGTCCTGGTAGCAACTGTCCTACGTAGGGTTTCCTAAAGGCAGAGTACCAATAGCAATCTATAACAATAGCCAAGTAGCCAATAAACATACCAGTGTGTTTATGCTCGTTAGTTATGAAAATGGAAATTAAAAGCCAATGAGAAACCACATGTTGCATATACATTTGAAAAAAATGTTAGGTATAGGGTTCTAATAGGTCCACTTAACGGTTCACATCTGTATCTTCTCATTTGCTGTCGGCTTCTTCTATCAATTACTGAGGAAGAAGTGTTAAAATCTTCAATTATGAATAGTACTTTTTCATTTGCCTTTACTTCTGTCATTTTTGTTTTATGTACTTTGAAATTCTGTTAATAGATGCATACATACTTAGGACTGCAGTGCATTCTTAGTGAATTGAACTTTTTATTGTTACGAAATGTTTTTTTTTGTCTCTAGCAATACATTCATTCCTCAGTATCCGTGGGGATTGGTTCCAGGACCTCTGTGGATACCACGATTTGGAAATGCTCAAGTCTCTTATATGAAATGGCATAGTATTTGCGCTTAACCTACACACATCCTCATGTATACTTTAACTCATCTTTAGATTACTTATGATACCTAACACAATTTAAATGCTATGTAAGTGGTTGTTATACTCTATTGTTTAGAAAATAATGACAAGAAAAAGTCTGCATGTTCGGTACAGATGCAGCCGTTGTAGACCTTTCCATCCGTGGTTAGTTGAATCTGAGAATGCGGAACCCATGGATATGGAGAACCAACTGTTATCCTTATTTTGAAGTTTACTTTGTGTGATATTAATTGATTGATCATGTTTCCATAATATATCTTGTTTCACTAAAGTATACTTTTTAGTAATGCATATTTAGGTGGTAAATCTATTAGGAGGAGCAAGTAACTAGATAACCTAAAAATTAAAGCATTGATTATTTTGGGGGAGTAGAGGTTGAGCAGGTAAGATATAATTGGAACATAGCACTTGGGATGTTTTTCTGTTGCTAGCAAGATTCTATGTTTTTACCTACATAGTGGTAACACAAGTGTCTGCTTAATATTTACTAAGCATATAATTATATTTGGTGCATTTTGCATGTTTTATAGTTCATGTTTTATAGTTTATAGAAAAAATTCAAAAGCAAAAAAAGAATTTATTATGTCATGCATGCAAAGAATATTTACAGAAAATTAACCACAAGCCTTATTACAAAGGAAATCTCAAGAAATGTCAAAAAAGTGGTATTCAAGTTGTTTTCTCAGCAACACACAATCATATTCAAAATCAACCATAAAAAGTAACTTTTAAAACTCCAGTGGAATAGAATATATAATGCAACTAATTGATTATAACCCATAGCATTAAATAAATATCCATGAATCTACACTGATATAAAAAAATTAAATAAATTGGGGCAAAAGGACAATTCTTCCTTATAGTAAAATTCTAATAAATAAATGTAGAAAGGATAATGGAAATAGAAAATCACCATTTGGCAGATAGTACAGAAATAATTATTGCAGGCAATAATCATCCATGGATGCTAAAATTGCTGGATGGAAGTATAACAAGAAAGAGACTATCCTTTACTTACTTCTTTTATCCCATCTCTAAGAATCTCTCCTGCAAGATATGAATTAATTACAAAGGGAAAAATAATAACTTTAGCATGGGGAATCCTGGCAAACACCACCTTAACTAGTTTCCAGAGTTAATATCAACCAGTATTGGAACATCTTGACTTCAGGTACCTCCTGATATGATACACTCTCGCTGTCTCATCTTGGGCTTAGCATCACCCTAGCAAAAATGCATAATCTCAGTCTAATTATGAGATAATTTCAGACAAAGTCAAATTGAGGAACATTCGACAAAATAACTAATGAGCATTCTTCAGAAGTGTCAAGATTATGGAAAAACAGGGAAAGACTCAGAAACTGTCACAGACTGGTGAAGACTAAGAAGACATGACAAGTAAAGTCAACCCCTTCCTGCTATACAGAAACTTTAAAAGAAGATTTCTCCTTGCACTAAAGCCATGATCACTGCTTTTTATATCTAGTAGGAGATGCACTATAAATATACCAAAGGCTTCTCACATACACAAATGCTTTTCAACACTGTGGCAAACACTTCGTTTTTCTTAATCTATTACTGCCTGTTCATAGGCCATAAGTCTGTTGGCATGCCTTTTCCACTTAATCAGAGGTGGTAGTCAGCCAGCTCATTGAGGGGGACAACCTGCTGGAGTAACAGATGACACAGCTACAACAGAGGTACAAGAAATCCATGATGGGGGCTGGCCTGGTGGTGTACCGGTTAAGTTCGTGCGTTCCACTGTGGCAGCCCAGAATTTGCGGATTCGGATCCCAGGTGCAGACCTGCACACCACTCATCAAGCCATGCTGTGGCAGCATCCCACATACAAAACAGAGGAGAATTGGCACAGATGTTAGCTCAGAACCACTCTTCAAGAAAAGGCCCACTTTTTCAAGCAAAAAAGAGGAAGATTGGCCACAGGAAGATTGGCCCTGACCCATCCATGCAAAAAAAGAAAAAAAGAAACCCACGATGACCACCTATCACAAACAACTTAGTCCTTCAGCTATGAAATGTACACAAAGATCACTAGAATATGAGGAAAATCAGCAAAATGAATATGAAAAAGTAAAATGAGAAAAATGAATTATTGACCCCAGGGGAATGTAGAGGATACAAGAAACACAAAACTTTTAAAACTTTAATTTGAGTCCTTAGAGAGGTTCACCACAGGAGAGAAAGACAGGATAACAGGCTTCCATGCAAAGGAGAAATCAGAGTGGGAAAGAATTCTTAAAGATTAAAAGGCATGACAGTCAAAACAGAAAATTCAATAGAATCAATAAAATGACATGTCGCTGACTGAATTAGTAATGTGAAGGGAAGTTCCCCATAATATAGAACAAAAATACATAGAAACAGAGAAGAGTTGAGATGTAGTTATCAACATTTATCTCATTGTTAGTTTCCTTTATTTTAGAGCATTCCTTTAGGCTTTCTTAGTCATTTCAATTTGGAAAAGACAGCTCATACTGTTTTTCCACTATCACCTTAGAAGTCATAAATCTATAAACATTAACAGTTTCCAAAGTGTTTAAACTGATATATAAAGTAGATTTTTCTATAGCCGTCAATTGTTTGTTTACATTGTTCATACTGCCTTTTTCCAAAGCTGAATGTTTATTATTTACTTAAAAAGTAACAAATTATTGTTGTAAGATAATGAGCCTTATAGATATGTGAAAAGATAAAGTATGTCCCGTCTCTACCATCTTCACTGCCACTCTCCAGGGGTAACCATTGCCGACAGCTTTCATATATTCTTTAAGACTTTTCCTACGCATGCACAACTACGTACCCAAAATGTTGACCAAGAACGGGCCATATTTATTTTCCAGCATCTTTCATTTTTTACTCAATAATAAAGCCTTGGAATCTTTTGTCTATGTGTATGTATCTGTCTCATTTTAAACAACTGCATAGAATTCCACGCTATGAATACATCATAGTTTAAATAAGCATTTTTCACTTGAAGCTTGTGCACTATACCCAATAATTACAATTTTATCTTTGGGTTTGATTCACTTCAATCATCCATCTTTTGGTGTTACTTTAAATTGTTTTCTTCTTTTGATTTACTGTTTGTTTTTAGTACATTTATCCATCCTTCCTTCTCTCCTGCCTTTCAAAGTTGAGTTTTTGGTGTACCTAGTTACTCTTGCTTCTCTTCCTTCTTATTATCCTTCTCATGCAGATGTATTTCTTGTTACTTATTCTTTGAAATCTTATATTAAATTTGAAATTTAGCTAGACATCTGTAGGCTAACTAAAGACTAATATTTAACTAATAATATTAACTAATTAATTTTTAATAATATTAACTAATGACTAATTTTTTTTAGCAGATACATTTCAGTAGAATTTAAAGGGTGGTGGGGAAGTTTGTAATCTGAAGCATCCAGCATTGTGAGACTGAAGAGAAACAATCAAGATTAATAGAGTAGACCCTCTTAGCTAGTACACTTGGGACCTGTAATTGGTCAGTTAAGCAAAAAAGTTGGTTATAGCTGAGACTAATAAAAATCTTAATATTAAACATTTTACTTTCTTTGAAACATAAAACTGTGTTTATTCATCAAATCTTAGATGTAAAACTGCTAATGTCTTTTCTTTGAGTGTACATTATTGAATGGTGTTCTCAATGCTGTCACCAAAATCACACCTTTAATGAGTGATGTCTGATTTCTCATTTTGATTTCTTTGGAGATAGTAAAGACATTTTGAAACAATTTGAATACAGAATATTTCTAGATATTTACAATTGTTCTTCTAATCTTTTCCAGTGTCTCATCTACACCTAATTCAAGTTAATATCTAATATACCTCTTTATTGAGTCCTTTTACAGCATTCAACTTAGTTTGTTGCTTGCAGCAGCTAGAGTTTTCTTGTTGAGCTCATGTTTTATCAGCTTATATATAGTTAACTAGATAATGCAATAAAAGCAACAAGTGCAACAGGAATAAATAGTATTGTAAGCAAACACAAATGATCTTTAGTAAGCTTCTGCTTAACTGGAGGAAGCAGTACCTGGCCATACTAGAAAATAGCTTATTATCCATGGACCTTCAGCAAGGTGAGTATCAGTCGTGTTTTTATAGAGAGAAGAGTGCAGGGCAATACAGTGAATCAGCTAAGTGGAAGTTGGTTAAGATAATTTCCACTACACATTGGGATTAAAGATCAGCAATTGAACTAGCAGACTGGCAGAACTAGGTGACGACTAAGAGCAAGGGAAAGTTTATGGGCTTGTGTTTGCTTGGCTATTAACACTTAAGTTACTTTCAGGGGTATATTTCACATTTAACTATTTTTTGGTGTTGTTAAGGTTGTTGGAGGGCAAACCCATTTTAATCTACCAATATCTATATGCATTGTTGGAACATGGTTTGGATTTAGACTGAATTTAGCCATCCAAAATTGCTTTTTTTATGTGCTGAACTGTGAATACTAATGATAGATACCTTGCCTAAAACTAAGTAATATGTTTTCCTCCCTTTATAAAATAAACACCATTTAACTGAAACAGATCTTAAATCCATTTGCACTTCTAGAGTATTTTGAGAATTCAATTTGGAAGCAAAACTTCAACCAAGAAATAAATTTATACTGCTTTTTCTTAATATAGTAAATCACTTTTAACCTCTTCCTTCAGTGGTTGTGGGATATTGAGTAAAATGCTGAGATCACCTTGGTATGTTCCCCTAATACCCAGCTTCCTGGCCATGCCTAAGGATTCAATAAATAGGTTAATTCTTCCTTCAGGGTTGGCCTGAGGGTTAAAGTTCCTGATGAACCAAGTAGAACTTGCTTGTAGGAATAAGGTAGATAGATAAAGTGTACATGAATACTGGGGGAGAAAAATCACTCATGTGCAGCTGAGGTCACAAGATGATCTTTATTCTATTTCGTGTATTTCATCTATTTCTGGTTTCTTGTTGATTCTTTGTTTTTGGCTTATTTTACAGCCCTATTATAGCCAAACTTTCAACATCTGACAAATGGTTGTTATGAAAACATCTAGTATTATCATGCAGTTGTTTTAGTGGAAGTTTTAGATCTTATCCTTTTTTGCTTTTTCATCGATTCTAAACCTATTTCCTATTTTACCTTTTTATGAATAAGATGAATTAAGGAAAGGAAAATCATGATAACATGGAAAAGTTTGGTTTTACTTTTAAATATGTTCATGACATCTCTATTGGTAATAATAATGATGATCTCCATATATGCTAGTATTTTATATACTTTATATATTAGCCATTTTCCTCATTTTTAACAGACTTTACACTTTACCAGGGAAAAAACAAACTCCCTGAATTTAAGTAACTTGCTGAAAGTCATACAGGTAGTAAAGCAGCAGAATAAGAGTTAATAGCTAAGAAATAGACTCAAACTCAGCACTCTCTGGCTCCTAAGCCAAAGCTTTTTCCTGCATGCTAATATTTCTCAGTCTGGGAATCCTGAAAGGTTGGGTGTCCCCAGATGTCATCTTATGACAAGTTTTTCGTTCCTTCAACACATTTACTGAATCTTTATCATATGTTGGATGCTATTCTAGCTACTTGAGATACATTATAGAGGGAAAAAAAGAAAATGTTGCTGCCCTAATGAGCTTACATTCTTGTGGAGATGGGGAATATAGACAATAAACAAGAGGTAAAATATATAAAATGTTAGAAGGTGATAAACGCTATTTAAAAAAAAAGAAAATACTCGGGCAGTTTTAAATTGTGCTTCCATTTTGTTGATTGTAAATATTTAATATAATGATATCATGAATCGTCTTAATGACCTCCAATAACAAAGTACTGACTTGTGATTTCAGAACAATTATTTATTTTTGTGTTTTCCCTCACATTCTTGGCTAGTGAATGAAAAAAAATGTCACGGTTCAATCTAAAAATGAATGTGGCCATAGTGGTTCAAAGAGGATTGACTCATAACATCGCACGATAGTAAAGGCATCATAAACCCAAAAGAACATACACTGCAGCTTTTGGTTCCATACTGAATTTGAAACTGCCATTGTATTGCCCAGACCCCATCTTTGTATTTATGTCCTTGAAATAATTCTGTGGTGTTCAATACCCTGTTCTAAATCCCATCAATCAGATTACTAGTGCAGACTTAAATAATAAGAATATTTAAATGTATTTTCAAATAAAAGATAGCTCTACAATGTTAATAACAACACCTTATTGAAATAGACACTCAAAGATTATGAACTGGAATTGGTTAAGTATAAATCTGATAATAGTGTACTACCAACAAAGCCTTTAAATTGTGGGGGAAAATTTTAAATTAAGGTTTAACTTACATATATTAAAGTACAGAAATCTTTAGGTGCAGTTCAGTGAACATTAAGACCATTTTATACAGCATATTTCTATAAAGAGGCAGTGCCCACATTAATAAGATTAAAATTTAAAAAACGCAGAAACATGTTGTAGAACCAGACCTGAAGAAACATCACCCTATTATTTAACCCAACATTAGCAATTTAGTTTTAGTAAAACAAAATAATTTATCATTAAATTACTTTTATTTAAATATTATTGGTTTTTAATTGTTTTTCATTTGTAAATTTATTTTAGTTTATGGTTACAGGAAGTTAAGAAAAATGCATTATACCTAATTTTATCTTTATACATATTTTAGTAATATAACACTGAGATTCTGTGGGATTTCTTTTTAAAAGAATCTTTCTTAGATTTGAGAAACACTGTACTATGTATAGCATTGTTTCCTTCTAAATAAAAATTTATTTGACAAACAATGAGTTTACTTGAGTATCTTTAATGCATCAACCATAACTCTTCTTGTTTGATTGCCAAGTTACCATCTAGTTGGGTGTTGTCTTCTGTAGAAAATAGAATCTCTATCCGTCTAGTTTCCATTTGTAATGCTGTCAGCAAATAGTGGTCTTTCAGGTTGGTGATCAGA
The DNA here is from genome assembly GCF_041296235.1 of Equus asinus. Taxonomy (NCBI): domain Eukaryota; kingdom Metazoa; phylum Chordata; class Mammalia; order Perissodactyla; family Equidae; genus Equus; species Equus asinus. The sequence continues at coordinate 36,363,892 of NC_091817.1, forward strand.
TTTGAACTGTGTTGTCATTTCAAAAATTCCATTTTGGTTGGGAACTTTTTGTGCATATTAATTCTTTCTAGATAGGTCCTTAATCCTTTGCTGTGTTTTCGTGTGAACATTTTTACAATTCTAAATTTTTGAATTTAAATTATTAAGAGACTTGATTGAAGTAGAATTAATTTTGTAACCATAAATTATATTCAGTATGTAATCCATATTTCCCGAGCCAATTTTGGGGAAGATTTGAGGAGGTGAATTGATGTTTACATCATGGCAATGAAAACAACTTCAAATTCAATATTAGGCATCCCTATTCTTAAAAATGTCTTATACTACCCCACTCTGAATATAATTAAAACTACTGAATTGTATGCTTTAAATGGGAAAATTGTATGGTATGTGGATTATATCTCAATGAAACTTTTAAAAAAAAATTAGAACCTTGCAACAGTCTACTTCCACTTATCATCTTTCCCTTTGTGATACTATTTTCATCTACAGTACATCCATATACATTAACCCAGCAGTTCAGTGTTATTATATTTTCATTAAGTAGTTGTATCCTTTAAAAGATTAAGAAAAGTATATCCTCCTTTATATTTACCCAAGTATTCACTATTTCTGGTTCTCATCATTTCTTCCTATGTACCTAAGTTTCCATCTAAGTTTCCTCAGTCTGAAGAATTTCCTTCGGAATTTCTTGTAGTACAGCTCTGCTGACAATGGGTTCTCTCAGTTGTCTGAAAATGTATTTATATTACTTTCATTTTTTTAAGATAATTTTTTCCTGGATATGGATTTCTAATTTGACAGTTCCCATCCCCCAGCACTTTAAAGATTAGTTCTGTTCTCCTCTACCCTCCATTTCTTCTAATGAGAAATCAGTTACCATTTGTATCATTTTTCCCCCTCTTTGTAATGGGGCTATTTCCCCACTGGCTGCTTTTCTCTTTATCCTATGTTTTCAGCCATTTGATGAGGATGTACCTAAGTGGTTTTCTTTGTATTTATCTTAATTGGAGTTCATTGATCTTCTTGGATCTATAAGTTTTTGGTTTTTCACCAGTTTAGAAAAAATTTCGCCATTGTTTCCTCAAATATTTTTTCTGCCCCATTTTCTCTCTCCTCTCTGAGAATACAATTAAATATGATTTAAATCATTTAAATATGGTCCCACAGTTCACCAAGTCTTTGTTCTATTTTTTTAAATATTTTTCTCTATCATCTTCATATTAATTAATTAATATCTTTAAGTTCACTCTTTCCTTTATTTGACTATCTCTAAGTTACTATTGCTCCCATACAGTAAATTTTTCATTTCAGATATTGTATGTTTCATTTCTTAAATGTCTATTTGGTTCTTTTTATGATAGTTTGAATTTTTCTGCTGAGATTCTCCAACTGTTTACTAATTTTTACCATAATTTCCTTTAATTCCTTGAACATATTTATATTAGCTGTTTAGAAATACTTATCTTCTGGGGGCTGGCCCTGTGGCCAAGTGGTTAGGTTTGTGATCTCCACTTCAGCGGCCTGAGGTTGACTAGTTCAGGTCCTGAGCATGGACCTACACACCACTCATCAAGCCATGCTGTGGTGGCATCCCACATAGAAGAACTAGAATGACTTACAGCTAGGATACACAACTATGTACTGGGGTTTTGGGGAGGGGGTAAAAAAAGAGAAAGATTAGCAACAGATATTAGCTCAGAGCCAATCTTTCTCACCAAAACAAAAAAATTCTTCTAACATCTGGGTCATTTTAGGATTGGTTTCTGTTAACTGTTTTTTTCTCTTTAATATGGGCCACATTTTCTTCTTTCTTTACATATTTAGTAATTTTTAATTATACCCTTGTAGAGATTATGGGTAGCTTTATCTAAATAATGTTAATTTCATTCTAGCAAGCAATTCAAGTGGAGCTCAAACTCCAAACTCTCTGAGCTAAAATCTTTACTTACTTCTTTCAGCCTTCCAGCTGTTACTTTCGACGAGGCCCTCTGCACATACATTAATCGAGGTCAGCCAAGGATTTCAAGGAGTTTATGTATAGATTTGCTCCCCCAGCTCCTTAGCTTTCTCCTTTCTGAGATTTTCCCTTTATTTTCCAGCCATGCTGGCAGTCCCAAACTCTTCCCTCTGAATCTTCTCATCAATTAATAGTGCAGTTTTCTGGTTGAGTTCCAGCTGCTCCATGCAGTGCAGACTGGGAAGTGTCTTTCAGTGAAAAGCCACATACATGCAGAATCAGTGTGATTCCCCTCTTTCAAATGTCAGCTCCCTTCCTTTTTATACCTGCTTTTAAGTTGCTCTCAAGTGCCTGCAAATAGTGGCATATATTTTCCCCCAAAGGTTATTGTTATATGTTAGGAAGGTTAAGAAGGTTAACCTAATAAAAGGTACTCTACCATTACCAGAAGTATAACTTATGTGTCATATTTTTTAATTTGAGGAATAACTTTACACAGACAATGTTCCCTTTTTATAGTCTCTTGTTCTTGTCTCATGAGTGCAATCAAGATGTTTTCTTAGGAGGTCTCATCAAGATAGTAGCATAGGCAGATTCTGAACTCATCTCCTCCCATGAACACAACCAGGTTACAACTATGTTTGGAAAAATTACCCTAGATAGAAAACTGAAAACTGGATAAAAAGAACCCCCACAACAAGGGACAGTCCTGACTAAGGGAGAAGAGGCAGAAATTCCTTCTAGAGAAAAAGAAAAAACACCTTCAGGAGCAGTGGAGTTTCTCAGCTGGCCAGGGAGGAGCCACCCTAAGTTACACAGCGCTCACTGGAGGAATGAAGTCCTAAGCGGGGGCCCAATACTGCTACAGCATCCTTCAGATTCAGCACAAGTGAGATGAAGGTTTTACTATCTGGTTTTGCTGGCTATTAACTGCAGCAGGGAATACCCCTAGAAAAGCTATTGTGTGAAAGTTGAAAACACCCGGCTCTTGGCCTATGCCCAAACTCACCCGTCTTAGCAACCTAAAGTCACCAGAAAGAAGGCTGACAGTCCTTTGGTGAAAAGAAACTCACCTGGTAGGCTCTGGGAGCATCTCAGTGAGAGGCGAGACCTCTCCAGAGACTGAGACATTGGTGGTGGCCATTGTTACCTAGTCCAGGTGTGCTGACACAGACCCCAGCAGATGCTATTGAAGTTCTTCCCCTGGCCTGTTAGCCCAGGTGTCTACCACGCTCACTAGAGTGCAAATTTAATCTAGTTAAGCCAGGGCAGGCAGCCCAACCTAGGGACCAGCCCAGCCAACAGCAAGCCCTCAGGCTACTTGTCGGCCTGCATTTACTGGATACCTTGATCCTCTACAGGCAAGAGAGTGTGTCTGTCTCTGTGGGGCAGGGTCTATGTGAGGACCAGGTGAACTGTGGGGGGCATTGGTGGAGAGGTGGGGGCCTCTGCAGTGGGGCATCGGGGTATGCTACAAGGGGTTGGGAAGTGTACATGGACCAGGCCTGTGTTGACAGTGTGTGTGGACCTGTAGGGGGTGAGGCGTAGCAGCAGCAGAATATCTGTGCTTCACAAATAGCCATAAAAAGAATCAGCCCCACCTTCCAAACCGTGAAACAATTGAGTACTCCTAGGGCCAGCCCTACTCAGCTGCACTCCTAAGAGAACTGACAACAGCCTTGTAGGCCTGAGGCCTATAGCAACTGTAAGCCTGTGAGCCTAGCAACCAGCTACATTGGGTTCCTACCGAATTAACAGGAAAACTGCAATAGGAGTGTGCTGTTAGACCTTGTAGCAAATGGTGCTGAGGCTCCCCAAACCAGATTTAGAAACAGCTGGTCAGACATGGAAAGACTAGACTCCCTGGATACCTGCATTAGGAGCAACCCTAACCCACAGCAGAAGGACACTAGTAGCCCACAAAGGGGTCACTCCTGGATCATTTGGACTGGTGATGAGAGGGAAGCACACTGCTGGGCCTCAAAAGGCATCTCTTACATTAGGCCACTTCTCCAAGATCAGGAGCCATAGCCAACTCCCCTAATACATAGATATAAGCACAGAAAAGATAATGAAATTAAGAGGTGGTTTTTTGAAAGGAAACAAAATCAATAAAACTTTAGCTAAACTAACTAAGAAAAAGAGAAGATTCAAACAAATGAAGTCAGAAATGAAAGAGGAGACATTAGACTGATACTGCAGAAATACAAAGGATCATAAAAGACTACTATGAGCAATAATATGTTAACAAACTGGATAATCTAGAAGAAATGGATAATTCTTAGAAACATACAACCTTTCAAGACTGAATCATGAAGAAATAGAAAATCTAAACAGACCAATTACTAGTAAGGAGATTGAATCAGTAATCAAAAACCTTCCAACAAAGAAAATCCCAGGACCAGATGGCTTCACTGGTGAATTCTACCAAACATTTAAAGAGGAATTAACGCCAATCCTTCTCAAACTCTTCCCAAAAGATTGAAGAGGAGGGAACAATTTCAAACTCATTTTATGAGGCCAGCATTACTCTAATGCCAAAGCCACACAAGGGCAGTACAAGAAGAGAAAATTACAGGCTAATATTCCTGATGAACATAGATGCAAAAATCCTCAACAAAATAGTAGCAAACCAAATTCAAGAGCACATTAAAATAATCATACACCATAATCCAGTGGGATTTATCTCTGGAATGCAAGGATGTTTCAGCATATGCAAATCAGTAAATATGATACACCACTTTAACAGAATGAAGTGTAAAAGTCATATAATCATCTCAATAGATGCAGAAAAAGCATTTGAAAAAATTGAACGTTTCATGACAAAAACTCAACAAATTAAGTATAGAAGGAATGTGCCTCAACATAATAAAGGCCATATATGACAAGCCCACAGCTAATGTCATATTCAGTGGTGAAAAGCTGAAAGCTTTTCCTCTAAGATAAGAAACAAGACAAGGATGCCCGCTCCTGCCTCTTCTATTCCACATAGTGGAAATTCTAGCCAGAGCAATTAGGCAAGAAATGGAAAGAAAAGGTATCCAAATTGGAAAGGAAGAAGTCAAATTGTCTCCGTTTGCAGATGACATAATCTTAAAAATAGAAAACCCTAAAGACTCCAACAACAAACTTAAAACAAATTCAGTAGAGTTGCAGGATAGAAAAAATCAGCATGCAAAAATCAGTTGTGTTTCTATACACTAACAAGAAATTATCTGAAAGAGAAATAAGAAATTAATCTCATTTAAAATACCATTAAAAAGAATAAATACTGAAGAATAAACTTAACCAAGGAGGTAAAAGACCTATGCACTGAAAACTATAAGACATTGATGAAAGAAATTGAAGAAGACACAAATTAATGGAAAGATCACCCAAGTTCATAGATTGGAATAATTAATGTCATTAGAATGTCTATACTGCCCAAAGCAATCTACAGATTTAGTGCAATGCCTATCAAAATTTCAATGGCATTTTTCACAGAAGTATAAAAAACAATCCTAAAGTTTGTATGGAACCACAAAAGACACTGAATAGCCAAGAAATCTTGAGAAAGAAGAACAAAGTTGGAGGAATCACACTTCTTGATTTCAAACTATATTACAAAGCTGTAGTAATTAAAAGAGTATAGTACTAGCTTAAGAACAGGCACATAGTTCAGTGGAACAGAATACAGAACCCAGAAATTAACCCACACGTATACAGTTAACTAATCTCTGACAAGGTTGCCAAGGACACACAAGAGGAAAGGACAATCTCTTCGATAAATGGTAAACTAGATATCCACATGCAAAAGAATGAAATTGGACACTTACCTTACATCACACACAAAAATTAACTGGAAATGGATTAAGGACTTAAACATAAGATCTGAAAACATAAAGCTCCTAGAAGAAAACATAGAAAAAAGGCTCCTTGACATTGGTGTTGGCAATGATTTTTGGATATGATACAAAAAGCACAGCAACAAAAGCAAAAATAAACAAGTGGAATACATCAAACTAAAATGCTTCTGCACAGCAAAGGAAATAATTAGCAAAGTGAAAAGGCAATCTACAAAATGAGGAAAATATTTACATGTATCTGATAAGGGGCTAATACCTAAAATATATAAGGAACTCATGCAACTCATTCGCAAACAAACAGACAAATAATCTGATTAAATAATAGGTAAAGGACCTAAATAGTTTTCAGAGAAGACATACAAATGGCCAACAGTTACATGAAATACATGAAAAGGTGCTCAACATCACTAATCATCAGGGAGATGCAACTCAACACTGCAATGAGATATCACCTCGTACCTGTTAGACAAGAAATAAATATTGGCAAGGATGTGAAGAAAATGGAACACTTGTACACTTTTGATGGGAATATATATTGGTACAGCCATTCTGGGAAACAGTATGGAAGTTCCTCCAAAAATTAAAAATAGAACTACCAAATGATCCAGCAATCCTGCTTCTGGATATATATCCAAAGAAAACAAAAGATGGAAACAACTTAAGTGTCTGTTGACAGAAGAATGGATAAAGAAAATATTATATAAATATATATATACACACACACACAAACACACACAACTGAATATTATTCAGCCATAAAAAAGAAGAAAATCCTTTCATTTGCAATAACATGAATAAACATGAAGGACATTTATATTAAGTGAAATAGACAGAGAAAGGCAAATACTTTATGTCTCTGTCATATGCGGAATACACACACACACACACACACACACACAAAAGTCGAACTTACAGAAACAAAGAGTAGAATGGTGGTTGCCAGAGGCCAAGGAGTGGAAGTGGGGAGATGTTGGTTAAAGGGTACAAACTTTTAATTATAAGACAGGTAAGTTCTGGGCATTTAATGCATAGCATAGTGACTATAGTTAATAATACTGTATTGTATGCTTGAAATTTACTAGAAAATAGGTGTTAAGTGGTCTCACGACAACAAAAAAAATAACCATGTGAGGTAAAGGATGTGTTAATTAACTTGATTGTGGTAATCATTTCACAATGTATATATCAAATCATCACATTGTATACCTTAAATACATACAATGTTATGTGTTGGTTATACTTCAAAAGCTGGAAAAAAATACTTTGTTATCTGTAATGAGGTGCGGAATTCCAGATGCAAAGAATGGCATGAGCTAATAAAAAAGATGCTTAGAGTCAGAAAGTATAAGGTGTTTTCTAGGAGCAGCAAATACCTCTAGTTCTGTTAGATATAGGGGATTTGGTAAAATATGACAAAGTGTGATGGAGCAAGATAGTTATTGATCTTTAATGGCAAGCTCAACAGGAATTGATTTGTTAATCATGCTGTTTTTGAATTATAGCTTCAGAGACTACTACTAAACTAGGAAAGAAGTTCCGTTTGTCTAAGAGATTTGATGAAACTCTTCTTTTTATTGCCTCACGCTTTTCTCCAGCATATTTCCATGTAGGTCTAAGTAGTCAGAACTAATGAGAGGCTAGAAAAGGTAGAATTTGGTTTTTCCAGCCTTTTCAATGGAGATGGGCAAAGGATGTTGATTAGGAACTTGGTCAACCAAACAACAGTGTCTCTACAAGTACCTATCACAGTGGACACTATGCAAAGAGGAGAGAAGAAATTGATTTCTTGGTTCCTAACACTAGCTAGGTATATATGTCCCAAGGCAAGATTTTCCCTTGAAAGCCTTATTGTTTATCCTGGGGCAGAAAATGAAAGTGGTCTTTGGAACCAAGAGGGGACATTTCTTTTGCTCTTGAAGCAGATATGCAAAAACCACAGAAGAGAGAGTTTTTATTGGTCACAGTCATAGCTGAATCTGGAAATCTCTTCAAATTTATCTACTCTCGTACTACAGGCAGCCTTAGAAAAAATATTTGTGTCTATATGTGCATGCCAGCCTCTAAGATCTGAACCTAGTCTATTAGTACATGAAGACCTGACTGTGAGCCAAAGTCACAAGAAGCAAGGTCGGTAAGTGCAGCTGAGCTTCTTCCATGCATTGGGAGGTACTCAAGCAGGTTTGCACTGGGCAGGGTGGCCAGGTTTACAGCAGAGAGCCATGTCCCATTTATAGTGGCTCATCCAGTACTGAACAGGAGTGTGTCAGCAGAATTTTTTAGTAATTACAACAGAAACTGTGCTGGAGCTGCTGAGTTGTCTTTGTTTCAACAGGCACATCTTGTGCCTGTGACTTTAGAAAAAGCTGAAAAGAATTCATCTCCTTGGCTGACTAAGCAAAGGATAGTCACCAGAACTGACCTGGAAATCTGAATAATCATCCTAGAGGTCTTGGAGTTTTCAACAAAGCGCGCATCCTGAGGAGAGAAGAAAGGAATAGAAGCATTTAATTTGAAAATTAAAAGACATATGGCATTATTTTGTGTCCTAGGCTGATGATAAGTAATATGTACATACACATATAACAAACAGATGTACCGAAAAGTATGTGTGGAAAAGCACTTGATATAGTAATACTATATCAACAACCACATACCAAAAAATTCTAAATAAAGAGCACAGATACTGAGTAGATGGCATATTTTATCCAGGTGCAGTCAGTCCAGGAAGGATTCCTGAAGTTAAATTCTGAACTGGATTTTAAGAGGATGAAGCCTATGAATCTCTAAAGATGAAAGAAGGCAGTGGTATAAAATTAAATTCTAGGCTACCAAGCCAAAAGAAAATCCAGTTGAATTTCCTTTTTTTGATTGCAGAATAAATGATCATCTGCAGAAGTTTTTCCCTTCCTTTTGATGAGCTCCCACTCTCATCACATGAAGAATGTTCTTTTGGCAATATTATACCTATGGCAGACCTGAAAGCATAGAAGGCAAGAAAAGTCAAACTTGAGGATAGCAAACATGGTAGAGGAGTTAAAGTGAAATATCTTTTAAGGTGGTGAAGTTGTGATTAATAAAATCATAGTTCTAATGATGAAGTATGTCGAGTGATGACTAAGCTGTTACAAAATAAGGACTAGACAGCCTCTGTGGATACTTGAGCTGAAAAATAAATAATATTGTACAAATATTCTCAAAGTTTGGTTGGTGTGCAAAAAGGCAAAGATGAGGAGAATTACTAATAAGCAGTTATCATTCCTATAATTCCTAATAAGCAATAATTCACACATGCGATAGTTAAGGACAGAGAGCTGGGAAGTGGAGAAATTGGGAGCTGGGAGCATGGGTATGGGAGGACTGCGACATTGTTGGAAAAGTGAATCTCAAGGTAATTACAAAAGGATTAGCAGAATGTATGATTGTAAGTCAAAATAGAACTAGGGAAGAAAAATAAAAGGACACCCAGTTTACAAGCCTGGAAACACTGAAAGTGTTGTTAATAATTATCAGAAAATTTGTAAAGATAGCTTTTGTGGGGAGATGGACTTGTTTTCAGTATGTTTCAGAAGTTGTTGTGGCATTTAAATTAAACTGTTCTCTGAATAATAGTGGATAAGGAACTAGAAAGAAGGTAAGAAATGTATTTGTAGATGGATGTATGGTAGCCTAAACTTGGTAACATCTGAAGCCATAAGACTCATCTAGAACCTTCAGAAGGGGAGTGTCAAAGGAGTGAAAAGTTTGGAATTTAGCCTTGGGAAATTCCCAGAGTCATAGGAAATGAACTAGTGGTGGACACATCAGAGAGAGTTGGAAGGAATTGTTTAATCTCCCCTCATATAATCCACAATGCCATAAACTAACCTCTAAAAATGTACAAAAGTGGACCTCTAGTCTGCTGTTAAGAATCTGAAGACACAGTGTTTCATTTAAGCCAAAGCAAGAGAGTGGAGAAATAACAACTTTGATGATTATGTACAAGATTGCAGGATTGTACAGAGCTTGCCCAGACAGTGTCTTTACTTCCACAACAACTCAGTGTAATGATTGTTAATTGTCCTCTTTGTACTGAAGAGGAATGAAAGAAGGGCTAGTTGTCTAAATTTCTAAAAAAGTGAAAACAGAGTGGGGAAAAAATACTGAGTTTGGATAAGGAAGTCATTTGAGAGAACATTGAGTTTCTCCAATTTTACCTTGTGATTTGGGAAAAATTATTTCCACATAGGCCTTTTAAAGATAGGAACTTCTGCTCTTTTAAAAATCCTTGCTAATGGTGGAAAACTTCCTGTTGTTTATCACGAAATAGTCTCTCATATTGCAGAGCAGTAATAAACAAATGAAGGCATCTACTCTGTTCAAATTCTACCAAGTTTATTATAAAAAATTGATGAGTTCAGTGGTGAATACTTTATTCAAAATACATGTATCTGCTTAGCTAGAGACAGTTCATTGTGATAGGACTTTATACTTCCCATGCCTGCTATTCTTGAGGAACTTCTCTGTTTTTCTGTAAACTACTGATTTAAACTGTTGATAGGGACTGTTTATAGAAAATGCCAGAGAATATAAATTTATAAATATAATAGGGAAAATACAACTATCATCATTTTATTGTAGATTCAAAGAAGCACATACTAATCCTTAACCCCTCCTCTTCCTTCATCTAAACCATCCATAACATCATCCTCAATTCATTGTACTTCTCTTTCGTACTCTACAACACTTTTCTGTTCTCTCTCCCTCTATGTGTGCATGTGTTTCATTCATTTAAATCTTCCCAGAGTGGATCTATTTTCTTTGCATGATCTAGTCAATCAACAAGATATAACTAACCAATCTCCCCAGTATGTGGCCACAAGCAGTTTTCAAAGTGGGAAGATGGGACGTGAGCCAGAAGAGGATATTTTCTCAGTTAAATACAGCTTTTTACAGACCTAGCAATTAAAAATATTTTCCTTGTTATATGTACTGTTATATTTATATATGTGCATATCCACCCATTTCTTTTGTAGGATATTTAACGTAAACTTCATAATGTATTTGTGGACTCCTAGACAGTCATACCATTCACTGCTAACCTGCCCCAAATTAGTTGTAATCTTTGTAAATTCTTAAAATCTGCCTTTTTCTAGGTGTCTGTTATGTTTTCCATTAGTTAAGTGACTCTTGGAAACTACTTTTAAACATTGAGAATAAAATATACTCCCATATATCCTTTATCCTGATTTCTCAGTTGTTTCTTTTTCTATACCCAAAAGGTTCTAGGTCCGTGGATCCCAAACTTTGCACAAGGCACCCCTGGGCATTGCAGTCAACTAACAGGGGTGCTGGAGTGGAGGCTATTTTCAATTTTTGAGAGAAACACAGCGACATCTGTTGGGCATGACCTGAACTACTACGCTAAGTTGTTGAGACTCTTTTAACCTTGAGAGCCTTGAAAAAACTGCAACACTAAGGGTCCAATGAACTGAAAACGTTTGGGAACCTGCTCTAGGCATTAAAATTTATTTTGTATCAAATTAATAGTTCAATTATGTTTTGTACACAATTAATCAAAACAACTTAAATATATTATCCAAATTTTGATAAGTAGTTATTAAACAAAAAATTAAATTTTTATCAAAAACGTCAATTAATGAGATGCATGGGACATTTTTCCCCCAATTAGTTCATATGTCTGTATATGAATTTTACTGACTTGACTGAATCAATTTTTATTTATATTTTTGTTTTGCTGATGTAAATGTTGAGAAAACTTGTCTACATAAGTAAATACAAATGAGAAGAGATTTATTATAGCACTGTCATTATTCTTTGAACTCCTTCTGAGTTATATGCCAAATATATAAGCAAAGAGTTAGAAAACTACCATACTTGTAGAATTTGTTTTCTAGACCTGTGCTGACCGGTAGCCATTAGCCACATGTGGCTATTTATATTAAATAAATAAAATTTAAAATTCAGTTCCTCAATTGCACTAACCATATTTCAAGTTCTCAAAAGCCATGTGTAGCTAGTGGCTCCTGTATTGGACAGTGCAAATATAAAACATTTGCATCATTGCAGAAAGTTCTATTGGATAGCGCTGGTCTCTTTCTCAACACTTACACCAATATTTTAAATAATTTCTGTTTTTGGTACCCCAGAGGTTTTTCCACTCCAGGTAAATGCAGTATGGTTTTTTAAATATGCATGTTATCATACTGGTGTATTTTTTAGTGATTTCCCTCTTTTATTTAACTTTATATTTTTAAGGCTCAGTCACTGATTATGTAGCTTTTGTTATTTGCTTTGCTGTTGAATATTCCATTGTATGAATATACTTTCATTCATACATTGTATGAATCAACTTTCACACATATGTATAGTTTTTGTCCAGTTTCTTTGTCGTTAACACCAGTGCTGCTCTGAAATTCTTGTTTGTGTCTCCCAGGGCCCATGTGCAAACTTCTCTGGGATATACACCCAGGAGTAGAATTTCTGGGTCATAGGATATTTCCACCTTCAATTTTACTGGATAATGCAAATTGTTTTCCAAAATGGCTATACTAATCTCCCATTAGCAGTTCTGTCTTCTTCAAGTATTTATTTCAAATTCTTTGGCTGTGATTGACAAAAACAAACATAAATAACAGTGACTTAAACAAACAAACAAAAATGTATTTCCTTTCCTGTAGATAGGTTCAGAGGTAAGCATTTCAGTCCATTGTGACGGCTCCAGGATCATTAGGGTCCAAGTCTCCTTTCTTGTTGCTCGACTATCCTCAACATGTGGTTTTCACTTCCTGGTACAAGGAAGTTGCTTGATCTCTAGCCATTATGTTTTTTTCAACCCCTCAGAAGGAGGAAGAGAGAAAGAAGTTATGCTTCCCCTCCCAGACATTTGTAAGAACATTTCTTAGAATTTGAACAATCTATATCTGCTTATAACCTATTGGCCAGACCTTAATCACATAGTCACACCAAGCGACAAGAGTGACTGCAAGGTGGGGTCTTTATTCCAAGTGGTTATGTGCCCAGCCAAAAATCAGTGGTCTTTCGACCAAAGAAGATAAAGAATTCTGGGGGACAACAAGTGCTTTCTTCCACTTTCCATGCAGTTTCCTACACTTCCCTGATTACTGGAGACGACGAACATCCTTTTAAGTTTCTAGGCCATTTGAATTTCCAATTCTATGAAGCAACCGTTTATTTCTTTTGTTCTTTTTTTTCAGTTGTTTTATTTTCCTTATTAAGTTTTAGGAATTTATTAAATATCCTGAAATATTCCATATCTCTTTCTGTGGCCTTACATTTTAGGCATTTCCCTTGTAACCAGCATGTAACAGAATTTTAAAAACTCTTGTCTGAAATCTTCATCTTTTATCTGGTAGGTTTAGTCTGTTTATTGTGATTACTAATAGGTTTCTAATTCTTTCTGCCATCTTATTTTGTGTTATTCTACTTTTTCTGTTTTTTAAAGAATTTCTTAACTTACTTTGAATTGAGTCTTTTTCTTATTTCATTTTTTTTCCCCTACTGGTTTAACAGTTATCTGCTCTATTTCTACTATTTTAATGGTTACATTTTAAGTTCTAATATGCATGTACATATAAAATCTAAAAACAATCAGAACATTTACCCTCTTTCAGGACTATACAAGAATTTTAGAACATTTTATCTCCATCTTGTCTCCTGTTTATTTCCTGTTGTGCAATATCTTAGGTCCTGTCTTGTTTTTTAATCATAGAAATTAGACATTTTTGTAATATTTTATGTAATTTCAAACGCATAAAATTTGCAGAAATTGTACAAAGAATTCCCATATATACTCTACCCAGATTCTCCAGTTGTTTACATTTTGCTCTATTTGCTTTATTGTTCTCTCTCTCTCCCTCCTTCCTACCTCCTTCTTGCATTGAAGAGCAATTTGGAAAGTTGGCAATATTATTTCTCCTTTACCACTAAGTACTTCAATGCCTATTTCCTAAGAAAAAGACATTCTCTTTCATAACCAAAGTACAGTTTAAATCTAAAACATTAACATTATACAATACTATTATGCTACAGTCTATATTCATATTTGTCAGGTGTCCCAATAATGTCCTCATAGCCATCTCCCCACCTACCCAGTCCAAGATCCAATCCAGATTACATATTGCATTTAGTAGCCTATCTCTGTAGGCATATTTGATCTAGAACAGCTACTCAGACTTTCTTTGTCCTGTTTGACCTTGAAATTTTTGAAGGCTGGTTAAATTTATAGAATGCTCTTCAATTTGGGCTTGCATAAAGTTTGCTCATGATTAGCTTCAGATTAGGTATTTGGGGCAGAAATAGTGCAGAATTGATGGCGAATCCCTAGCAAATCATTTCAGAAGGCCCATGATATTGGTTTGCCCTGATATTGGTGATGATAAATTAGACCACTTGGCTAAAGTGGTGTCTGCCAGGTCTCTACACTGTATAAGTTACTGCTTTTCTCTTTAATTAATAAATAATATATGGATAGATACTTTGAGACTTTGTAAATATCCTATTCCTCATCAAACTTTCACCTATTAGTTTTAGCAACCATAGATGGTTATCTAACTCCACCATTGCTTTTCTATTTTTTGGTTGACGTTTTATGTAAGAAAGATCTTTCCTTTCACCTTCACCCTTATGTTTGTTTGTTTATGTCATTATGGCCTGCATGTTTGTGTTCACCTTCCCCCCACAAATTCATATATTTATACCTTAATTCCCAATAGGATGGCATTGGAGGTGAGGCCTTTGGGAGATAATTAGAACATGAGGGTGGAAGCCCAATTTTGGGATTGGTGAGTGTCTTTTTAAGGAAAGGAAGAAACCTAGGTTCTGCTCTCGGCCATGTGATGATACAAGAAGAAGATGGCCATCTGCAACTCAGGAAGCAGGCTCCTACAATACACCAGATCTGCCAGCACCTTGATCTTGGACTTCCCAGCCTCCAGAACTGTGAGAAATAAGTATCTGTTGTTTCAGCCTCCCAGTCTATGATAATTTGTTATAGCAGCATGAACTAAGTAAGACAAGAATGGACTCATTGACACTTATTTTATTCTATAGGTTATAATTCATTACTATCATTATTTATTTTCATATGCAAATTGTCCCAGATTTTTCAAGTAGGAGCCCTTTTAAGTGTTCCTGTGTCTTTTTGATATGTCCCCACCATTCTCTGAGCATTTCCCCACTTGCTGGAGCAAAATGTTCCAGGCTTCTCTTATACTTCCCTACTCCAATCTAAAATTAGCCTTTTCCCCATGGAGTTTAATTGATTTTAGGGGAGAATAGAATTTTGAAACCAAAATCTGTACACTAAGTGTGCTCATTGATACTGGTGTATCATTGCCTCTAAGGTCTCTCAACTGCTAGAGCAAGGAAATGTGTTTTAATATTTCTAAAACACATTTCCTTGCTGTATGCACATATGCACCTATATCTACATTTATTTTTCTATCAAAAATGTGTTTATCCTGATAATTCCAATTCCACTTCAACACCATATGCTATATTCTAGTCTTCCTCCTTTCCAAATTTGTAATTCCCTTCTTTAACAATGAGAAATCTGGCTTCCATTATCCTCAATATGTTTATTATTTGCTCTAGCCTAAATTCACAGAAGTTAGTTTCAAATTGCTAACTTGTATCATTGCAAAAAGCAAGACTACTAACTGGAATTTACATTTCATAGATTTTTTTAGCTAAAATTCATATAGAGTGAATGTATATGTCTTAAGTATACAATTTGATGAGGGTTTTTTTTCACTTGATAATTTTAACTTTCATATTTATGTCTATAAATAAATATATATATATATCTCCCAGAATTTATAATCATTATCTGTAGAAAGTTTTGCCTGCTATCATTTATTCCACTATTGCCTAAAGTAGAGACCTAATTTTGTCATTTTTATACAGCAGCGTTGATTTAGATATACCTATATCTCATATATCCCTTTTTCGATTGTTTTCTTTTGCTTACCATTTCTTCTTGTACCACATACCTTCTTCTTGGGATCATTTACCTTCTTCCTGAGGTATAGTCGTGAAGAATTCTTCAGTGAGGGTCAGTTGCTCATAAACTGTCAATTTTTATCTGAAATGTCTATTTTAGCCTTATCGGTTAAAGATAATTTCCTCAAAATACTATTTTAGGTTGCAAAATTATTTTCTCTCAGTAATTTAAATATATTCTATCCTTGGTTTCTAGTTTCCATTGTTACAGTTGAGAAGTCAGATATCAACATTGTTTCTTTCATGGTGAATTATCATTCACTTAAGATCTTCTCTTCATGTTTGGTGTTTTGCAGATTCATCTGGTGAGATAAAATGTATGTGTAGATTTCTTTATTTATCCTGCTCAGGATCGTTATACTTCCTGATTCTAAGGATTCATGTATTCCACAATTCTGGAAAATTCTAGGTAATTATCTCCTTGAATATCTTTCTTATCTTCTTTATTATCACACCTAAAGCTAGGAATACATGGTTATTAGACCTTCTCATTCTCCTCCAGCTATAATAATTTCTTTTTCATAATTTTTCCTCTCTGTCTCACTGTGCTTTACTCTGGCCAATTTCTTTAGTTTTATCTTCTAGTTCACTAATTCTCTCCTTGTCTGCGTCAAATCTGGTGTTTTAGCTGTCCATTGAATTTTAAATTTTAATTATTTTTTTCCATAAATAATCTAGTTGAATCTTTTAAAAAAATCTGTTTGGTCATATTTTGTATTCTCTTATATCTGGCTTATATTTCTACTCCTTCCTTTATTTCTTTACACATATTAAACATACTTATTTTATGTTCTGAATTAGGTAATTCCAATATTTGAAATACAGTATTTCTTCATCAGATTTTTCTCTCTGTTATTTTCATTGGCTCTTGTTCATAATCTTGTTTCCTCATGGGTTTTGTGATTTTTCTTTGTATTTTCCATCATAAGATCATGTAAAGTGGGACTTTTTCTGAGCAAATTTTATGAGGCCAGGATTGAGGATGCATTTTCCTAGAATGGATTTGCATTTTCTCCTGCTAGGTGCCTGGAAAGAACAATCAACTGAGGATTACTTTAACTTCTCAGCTTAGATTTTTTCCATCCCATATGAGCAATGTGATTTCAATCCTGATACTTACATGACAGCTAACTTGTGATTATGAATTAGGGTGCTCATACATTCTGGTGTGCTGAAGATAGTCCCAGTTAAAAATGACCTTTGTCTTGATTTAATTATTAATAATTACCTTCTTCCACTCTTAGAAGATTCCTTGCTTGTATTACAAATTATATGTCACCCTATTATGCATACTAAGGGGAGAGACTTTTTGTCCCTTCCAACCACAGCCAAGGCTGAACAGAGGTTTTGTTATTTCTCCTTTTACAGGGCAGAGTTTCCAGTTCACTCTTTCACTGATGGTGTATCTCCCAGAATCCTGATTTTAAGTTGGGGTTTCTATTCCAGTTTCTCAAATAAGAAGCTCTAGGTTTCTGGATTGGCAGATGCCCTCAGGGCAGCTGCTGGCTTTAGCATGTTTACCTCTCTGGATTCATGCTTCTGCTTAGTTTTTTGCCTCTAAGGATTTTCTTTACTTTATTGTGAGTGCAGCTATAATTTAAAAGGATGTTGTAAATCTTTCATCCAGAATATTTAGTTGTTTGGTTGCAGGAAGTTTTTTTCCTCCTAGAATAAAATCCCTGGGCTCCTCATAAATACTGACTTAACTACATGTGGTATTGGAAGAGTCAATTTTTCTAGTGTTGAGGTAGCCTAGAAACTTTGAAGAGCAGGTTTCCTTCTTGAGAGCTCTTACTTGTCCCACTTTGTTGAAAATAGGAGGACAATTTACATGAAGGGAAAAATGTCCAAAAAAATTATCTTTTAATGTTTTATATTCTCTAGACACAAACTGAAAGCATAAAGTAAAATCACTTTTGTTTTTCTAACAAAGGAAATAGACAAGTGCCAGCATGGAAGATTAAAGATACTATTGTTACATGTTTTTTATAGATGAAGAAAATGGGGGACAGAGAGGCTAAATTAACTTACCCATGGTCCATTATTAGTAAATGATGGAACTAATATTGGAACCCACAGCCAGCCTGTCTATAATACTCATGCCCTTAACCACTACCTCATATGCTCCTTGGCACAATTATATGCATTCCTCTATCTCATCACCATAAAATCTATGCTTATGGGAGAAAGTACTGATACGCTGATACATATTATAGCCTTTCCAGTATTTTGGATTTTGATAAATATCCAAAGGTCACTCAGTAAAGGATATAAAGGATACAAAAGGTTAGAAAAAAAAGAATATCAGCTCTGTTACAGATTATAAATACTCTGAGGAAACACTGACCTTTTAATCCTAAATCATAAGTGCTTTCCATGTCTCCGTCCCTTTTCTCATTCTGTTCCATCTCCCTGGAAGGCTCTTTTCTGTTTACCTGAAAAAATTTTGCTTATTCTCCTAATACAGCTCAAATATTATCTCCATTTTTTAAAATATCTCCTATGAATACCCTTCTTCATGTAGGCTTGCTCAGACAGAATTAATGATGTACTCGTAGCATTTTTACACATCTTTATAACAACACTTATCAATTGTATTATGTTAAACCATATTAAATCGTCATTTTTATAGGTCAAAAATGGTTGAATGTCAGCAACATCACACGGTTCAACCTAAATTAATTGTGTATATATATATATACTCCGTTAGATTTAGGGGTACAGACCATGTGTCATTTACCTTTGTCTCTTTAATTCAGTGCCTCAGCATACAGTTACAATATGATTATTGAATTGAATGAATGCCCATACATCAAGGCAATATTAAAAAATATTAATCACTGACATCTACTGCATGGCCATTGACCAATCAGAACAGATACTGGCATTAAACAATTGATAAAACTGTGCCCATTCTATCAGCTACATATCAGCCCAACTGATGCCAAGAATACATGCAGAATAAGACTTTTAGGATTATAATGAACCCTAAAATCAGGTTCTAACCAACTACATTCAATGCTTGAACCTTTTCTATAACAGTGCCACCAAATATTACTTCAACTTCTATTAACAGGGAACTAAAAACTTTTGTAGTAACCAGTTCTATCTTTGAGCACCTCTCATCCCTAGAAAATTCTTTCTTCCATTATATACTACAGTTTGTCTTTCTTTAACTTCCATCAACAGAGCCTAATTATAAGCTTAAAGGCTTCAGCACAAGTCTTATTCCTCTCATAGATGACAGCTTTTCAGATATATGAATATGACCATTATATCTGCCCTGAAGTCATTTCTTCTAAAGACAAAGTATTCTTGGTTTCTTAAACCAAGTGATCATTTTACATGGTTCATATTCCCTCAAAATGGTAGTAATCTTTGACCATTTTTGTCTACTTATGATGCCCAGAACTGAGCCCTGTATTCCAAGTAGGATATGACCAGAACAGAGGAAAGAAGGACTATCCCATCCTTCAACCCCATTTTGGACATGGTTTGACAGCATGTTGCATATGACAAGATGATACACGAAGGCAGTTCCTGCAGTCTAAACCAAGAGTATAAGCCCAGTCCTGAGAAGTCATGCTATAGGAAGGACAGTCTAGATAACTAAACTAGACCTGTGGTTCTTAATCTTGGCTGTATATCAGAACTGCCTGTAGAGCTTTAAAAAAAAAAACCATGTCTGAGCCCCACGCCAGATCTACTGAACATAACAATCTAGATATGGGACATTTTAAAAAGGTATGTAGGCAGTATAAAGTAGTCAAGAATGCACACCCTGCAGCAAGACTGCCTGAATTCAAATTCAGATTCATGTAATTTTGCAAATTGCTTAAACTCTCTCTACTTTCTCATCTCTAAAAATGTATAATGACCACAAAGGGCTGTTGCAAGAATTAAACAAGTTACTATAAGTAAAGAACCTAGAACAGTCCCTCACACTTAGTACGTGCTAAGTGAACATTGTCTATTATTATGATCTAGGTGTACTTAAATCTCTCCTGCTTGTTTAGCACTGGTATAGGACGTGCTGAGAAAGCACTGGTATAGAACATGGCCTGACATGATACTCCCCTCTGTCAGGAGGGGTAAAATACAGATGATCCTCCAACCTTTCTCAGGCAAGAATTCCTAATTCCCAATTCCCTCCTCTCCCGTCAGCTTGTCACCACAGCGACCCCACAGAAACTTCAGTTCTCGGGTAGTCATCACAGCATAGCTGCTGCTGAAACAATGCCTCTCCTTTCCCTCCACTACACTCACTGAGTGCTCTGGGCCAGTGCTTCACACACCTTTAGGTCTTACATGCTAGTTTAAAAAATGGGAACATAGATTTGCCAACCTTTTATATTACCAAGCAAGAATATTCAAAAATTATAATCACGTCTACTATCATCATAAAAAAAAAGGCACTGAAGCACTAAAGAAGTAGGAAGTTGTAATCTCAGGATAAATATTAAGGCTACCATAATTAAGTCAAACCTATGACCGACTCTCTTTGTCTGTGACTGTAGTTTGTTTAATTGCAGTAAACATCATCACTTTCTTTGCCTAACCCCTCACTTGTAATTATAATTACAGCATATGCATAGGGAGCCTTTAAATCTTGTAATTGCTGCCTGAATAGGAAAAAAAATACCGCTTGATTTACACCTAAGTTTTGGGACATTTATGTTTCTGTGGCTTTTATTTACTAAGTTGGGTTTGTCTTGATAGTCTCTTTTAGTATAAAATTTATGCAGCTGTATTTTGGAATGAAAAATAACATATATTTTCCTATACAAGTTTTTCTCATTTTAGCTAATGAAAATTCTGCCAATTAGGTACTGGGAAAGTATCTGTCAGTAGTTAATGCTAATAGAGACACCAGAGCATTCTTTCTGCTATTAATCTGTGGCTAATGGAAGGCCCATTTCTTAAGTACACACAGAAGAAAGAATAGAGAAAATACTGGCTATGACACCAAATGAATTGCCTTCCTCCCACAGTACTGTGCCCTTGTAACCTAGGGCATGTAGAGCAGGCTGGCAGCCATCGCATTACAGATTTAAAAGTGCTGGAATCTCTTGGTCCTGTAGCAGGTTGCCTGATGGATTGGTGAGTAATGTACTTGAAGAGTGCATTACTGAGCTCTAGACTAATGGCCACCTCTTGCCCATGGCCTTTATGGTAGATCATTCATTGTGCTGCCTCATCAGCTTCCTGCCAGTCTGTATCTGGCATGAGCTCTGGCTGTTCCAAAGCTGATTAATCCCTTAGGAATGAGTCCCACCGCAGATCTTAGTGTGGATTACACAATTGAGAATGTTCTGGTGCTATGGGGATAACGCAACTTTTCTTTGAATTCAGGAATCCTCATTTGAGAAGATGAAATTAGCTCACCAATTAGTATATTGCCATATATGGCAAATTCTATAAAAATTCAAGAAATTTCCAATAACATAAATGCTCTGATTGATAATTTCCAGGTTTTAAGTTCTAAAAGGATGAAAAAATCTTAGAGGGTAAATCTACAATGTAAACTTGCTAGCATATCAGTCATCTGAGGAGACATCATATCACAACATAACTGTATATTGCATTTTTACTTAGCTTTTCTCTTTCTCAGATGTTTTGCTGATTCCAGAATTTTTTTAAAAAAAGGTAAAAGGTCTCTACTTTCCACATATAAAGTAATGTATACTTTCCCCTGAAAGGCTACAATGTAATATTTGCTATAAAGAGTCACAAATGAAATTTGATGGTAGCATTTTATTCAGTGGAAATGTATAACATAACATTTGCTTTTGATTTAATACAGAAAATTATTTTGATTTCTCAACAGAAAAAAATCCTTAATTTATATATTGTCAAAGTAGAGGTGTGCACAAATTACAGATTTGCTAAATTGTTATTAATTATAATTAGCACTTTAAAGGAATAATAACACACATTAAATATCTTAGGTCTTTTGATGATTTAATCAGCACAAGGATATCATATTTCTTCAAATTCAATATCCTGAAATTGAGTGTGTGAAATAAGACAAAAAAAACAAAAGCAAATAATGGAAGACCACATATAACTCAGGACTAAGTACAGACTATAATTCTAGGAGAATTTGGAGGAGAGGGAAGTCAGTGATGACTTGAGGAATAAGAAACATCCTGAAGAAGATGAAGGTTAAGCTGACTCTTAAAGATTAGAACTAGGGTAGGCAATGGGAAGGGTGGGTATTCCAGGTCAGTAAAATAGCATGAGCAAAAGCACAGAAGTATTAAAGAACGTGACATATTGCTGGACTAGAAAGAGGAAAAGCCTGACCAAAGCAGGGGATATGGGTCTGGAAGTAGTAGAAAATAAATACAGGTTGAGAGGACTTCTGATTCTGGCAATGTGGTAGACTAGATCACCTAGAAACTGTCCTGCTATAATCATCTGGAAATGCTATAAAATAGAATCAATTTCCTTTGGAATATATAGCTTACTTCCCATAAAGATGATAAAAATGTAGAGGGTTCAGAAATAAGAAACTTGTAACCAGAGGGATAAATATGTGAACTAAGGCTGTAACTGCCCTGAGAAGCTTGATCTGGTGGGAGATGGAGGTTGTTGGTCTTAGAAATCTAGAAGCTTAAATTAACAACCCTGAATGGACTGAAGGTGAGAATTTGAGCCCACATAAGCCAAGGAGTTAGAACTAAAACACTATGTACTTTGTACCTCCCGTTTAAAAAGCCAGGACCCTTAAATTCTTAAATAATAAATTATTTTTGAAAGAATAGATTAGTAGGAAAATATGCCTGCTGCACAGGGAAATGACAAGGAAGCTTGTCAGTCTTGGGCTGAACTGAGTGTAAAAAGGTATATTCTTTGTTGAGAATAATAACAATGATCTGCCATGTATGAATTTGGGGAATACATTATTTATAATACCTGGATGGTCTGGTAATTCCCAAAGCCAGAAATTAGCATAAAAATTGGCCCTGGAACAGTAAAATTGCTGGGAAGAACTAACACAAAACTCTTTGGAAGTACATTTTATAAATAAAAGCCACTGAAGATTAACTCTTGATTCAATATTATATAACACCAAAAGAAATGATCTACAATATGTGGTAGATATTAAACATAATAAATAGCAGGTTTAAGCTCCCTAAGCAGTCAATAAGAGTTCTTTAGGGAGATATTAGAGCCAATGGAGAGAGGCAATAATCAGCGATAACGACTGAGAATTTTTCAGAACAGGTGAAAGGCATGAGTCTTCAGGTTCAGGTAGCATAACCAAGCCTGAGTTGATAACCCATTCCAAGATACTCCAGAGTGAAACTTCAGAATACCAAAGATAAAGAGTAAAATTTTTAAACAATTAGAGCATAAAAAAGATCACTGAAGCAAGAATAATAATAACAACAGAAGATTTTCCAGAAGATAGAGGGCAATGGAGTAATAGTTTCTTAATGCTGCAGGGGAAAAAAACTATCAATCTAGAATTCTATACTTTGATAAGTTTTCCATTCAAGAGTGAGAATTTTAAAAATGACATTTTTAGACAAATGAAAACGTTGGGAGTTATTATTTATATGATTTCACTGGAAAAAAATTAAAAAATTTTTTCAGGGGGAAGGAAATTAAACCCAGAAACAAGATGGGGAAGGGAAGAAGCAAAGCTGATCCAAAAGATGGCAAAAATGTAGGTAAATCTAAATAATCACTAACCGTATAAGGTAATAATAAAAATGATAAATATTTTGGAGGATAAAAAAAGAAGAACTAAAATACTAAAAAGTAATAACATGAAAAAAGAAAGAGTTGGGTCTTTTTATTTGCAAAGAGAGAGTGATTATTTACAGACTATTAATTCAAATGTGTGTGTTCAAAACATGAGAAAACAAGCAAACAAGTGAAAGGTATGGATTGGAAATAAATAAATACATAGCAAATGATATAATTGTTTGCATAGAAATGCCAAGCAAATCTGACAAAGTATTAAAGCTAGTAAGAGTGCAAATTACCAGATACACATTTAATAAGCAAAATGTCAATTATATTTTTATACATCAGCAATGAACCATTATAAAATGTAATTTTAGAAAAATATCAATTTACAATAACTGAAATTTCAGACACCTAGGAATAAATCTACTAAAATATTTGGAGAAACTTCAAGGAGAATATTATAAAACCTTATTGAGAAAACATTTTTTAAAAGACTTAAGTAATGCATAGGTATACACCATATTTGAAAATAGAAAGGTTTAATATAATGAAGATTTAAATTCTCCACAAATTAACCTATAAATTCAATGTAATTTGAATAAAAACCCAAATCATGAAAGTTGACAAACATCTTTGTACTAGATTTTAATACCTATAGGCTGAGTACTTATAATTTTTCACTGTCAGTGTTTTCGAGACTATTCTTGCATGATTTTTTTTCTCTGTGAAATTTAGTACTAACTTGTTTACTTACATATAATAGCTTGCTGATATTTTATTGTAATTTTATTTAATTTATAAATCAACTTAGGGAGAATTGTCATATCTGTAATGTTGGGTTGTGCTATCCAAGAACAGGTAATGTCTTTCCATTGGGTAAAGTCTCATTTTGGGCCTTTTGAGTGTTTTTAAAATTTTTTCCCATAAAATTTTACATACCTGTTGTTAAACTATGTACAGGTCCCTATAATCTATATTGATACTGTAAGTGAGGTTTTCTCCACTATTATGTCCTCTGATTATCATTTATGTATATGAAAGCTTATGATTTTTATATGTTAATTTTAAATCTTTCTAGCTCATGGAATTAGTGTTTCAGTTAGTTCTATCATTTATTTGTCTAGGATTGTCCAAGTAAGCTATCATATGATTTACAAATAGAGATAATTTTACTTCTTTATCTATTCCTATTTCTCATTTAATTTCATTGGCTAATACTTCTAGTACAATGTTGAATAGTAGTGAAGACAGTGGCCATCTTACTTTGTTCCCTTTCTTAGTGAAAATCTTTCTAGTGTTTCCTCATTATAAGACACTGACTTTATGATTAGGTAAATTTTATCATGGTAACAAAGTATTCCACAGTTCCTATTTCCTTGAGCATTTTTATCATGAATTGGTGTTGAATTCTGTCAAAGACTTCTTCAGGGTATATAGACATAATAGTATGATTTTTTTCCTTAGATTTATTAATTTGGTGTATGATATTAATGGAGTTTAAAATATTGAACCAACCTTGCATTCTTGGAATAAACCTACTGGTCATAGTGTATTATTTTTGTAATGTGGTCAGTGTGGTGTTGGATTCTATTTGCTAATATTTAGTTTAGAATTTTTTCAATAATATTCATTGGATATGGTTATTGGATCATAGTTCTCCTTCTTTGTATTGTCTTTATCTGGTTTATGTATCAGTGTTATAGTTTCCTCATAAAAGGAATTAGGAAGTTTTCCTTCCTTTTCAATGGTGTGGAACAATTTACAGAGCATTGGGACTATCTTGGTCTTTGGAAGACTAATAGAATTCCTTTGTGAAGACATCTGGGCCTAGTGCTTTTTTGCGGAGTCATTCTTTAATAACTTACACTATTTCTTCTAGGGTACTTGGTATGTTTAAGAGTTCTATCTCTACTAGGATTAATTTTGGTAATCTGTATATAAGATATTATCCATTTCATATAGATTTTCCAATTTATTTTTATAGAGGTCTGAAAAATTGTCTCATAAATTTTTATTTTAATTTCTTCTGTTTTAATGGTTATTTACTCATCTCATTTATTATTTTGTGTATTTGGGCTTTCTTTCTTCTTTGTGATGAGTTTAGTTTGTTATTTTCTCAGTATTGTTGTTTTTTCAAAAAACCAGCATTTTGATTCCTTAATCAAATGTAGTATTTTTCTATTCAAGTCTTCATTAATTTCTGCTTTTGTCTTTATTATTTCCTGCTTTGTATTTTTATTTTGCTTGACTTTGTTGTTCTTTTTCTTGTCTTATTGAGTAGGGAATTTGATTGATTTATTTTTAAATAGTTTTAAAGGCATTATTGCCATACATACAATAAATTACTCAAATGTAAGTGTACAGTGTGATTAGCTTTCACAAATGTATATACCTGGGACACCATTATTACAATCAAGATGATAAACATACCCATCACCCCAAAAGTTTATTTGTGCTCCTTTGTAGTCCCTTCATTCTACCCCTTTTCATCTCCAGGCAACTACTGATTTGCTTTCTGTCACTATAGATTAATTTTAATTTTTTAGAAATTTAATTTGCTAGAATTTTATATAAATGGAGTCATACAGGGGGCCAGCCCCATAGCTGAGTGGTTAAGTTCACATGCTCCACTTCAGTGGCCCAGGATTTCACCAGTTCGGATCCTGGGTATGGAACTAGCACCACTCATCAGGCCAGGCTGAGGTGGTGTCCCACGTAGCACAACCAGAAGGAACTACAACTAGAATATACAACTAGGTACTGGTGGTGCTTTGGAGAGAAGAAGAAGAAGAAAATAAAAAGATTGGCAACAGATGTTGGCTCAGGTGCCAATCTTAAAAAAAATGGAGTCATACAGTAAATATTGTTTTTTATCTGGCTTCTTTGACTCAACATAATTATTTTGAGATCCATCCATGTTGTTCCATATATCAATACTTCATTACTTTTTGCTTCCAAGTGGCATTCCATCTTAAGAAAAAGAGGAGCAAACATGACCCAACATAATGAGAAGATAATAGCTAATAAAGATCAGAGCAGAATTCAATAAAATAGATAAAAGAAAGAGAAAATGAAAAAGACCAAAAGCTGGTTCTTTAGAGAGATCAATAAAATTGATAAACCTCTACTCACACTGATGAGGAAGAAAGGAGAGAAGATACAAACTACAAAAATCAGGAATCAAAAAGGTGATATCACCACCTATTCCACACATATTTAAAAAATAGTAAAGGAATATTATTTTTAAAACTTTATAGTGATCAGTTCAATTTAAGTGTAAAAATTCCTTGAAAAATACAAACTAGCAAAGTTCGCTCAAGAAGAAAAGATAACTCAAAAAGCTCTATAAATATATATGTTATTTTCCCTTAAGTACTACTTTAGAGCTATCCCACAAATTGTGATATGTTGTGTTTTCATTTTCATTCAGTTGAAAATAATTTCAAACTTCCCTTTGGAGTTCTTCTTTAACCACAGGTGTTTTATATGTGTGTTAATTTCCAAATATTTGTGGATTTTCTAGTATCTTTCTGACATGAATATCTTAATTTAATTCCATTGAGATCACAGAGCATGCCTTGGATCGCTTGAATCCTTTTAAATTTATCAAGACTTGCTTTATGGCCTACAGTACAGTCTGTTGGTAAATGTTCTGTATGTACTTGTAAAGCATGTGTATTCTGCCATTCTTGGGTGCATTATTAGGTGCATAAATGTTTAGGATTATTACATCCTCTTAATGATTTGAATCTTTATCACTGTGAAATGACCTTATTTAACCCTGGTAATCTTATTTGCTCTGAAATATACTTTTTCTGATATTAATATAGCTACTTCAACTCTCTTGATTAGTGTCAGCATGGTATATTTTTTATATCCTTTTATTTTTAACTGATTTGTGCCTTTACATTTAAAATGCATTTCTGTAGGCAGCAAGTAGTTGGGTATTTTTTATCTAATATGACAGTCTCTGCTGTTTAAATAGGATGTTGGGCCATTTAAATTAAATCTATCATGCCAGTCACCATATACTTGTGCCCCTTTCCCCCTTGTGCCAACCTCCAACCCCCTTCCCCTCTGGTAACCACTAATCTGTTCTCTTTGTCCATGTTTAAGTTTATCTTCCATGTACGAGTGAAATCATATGGTGTTTGTCTTTGTCTGGCTTATTTCACTAAACCTAACACCCTCAAGGCCCATCCATGTTGTTGCAAATGGGACAATTTTGTCTTTTTTCTATGGCTGAGTAGTATTCCAATATATGTGTATACACCACATCTTCTGTATCCATTCGTCCCTCAATGGGCACTTGGGTTGCTTCCACATCTTGGCTATTGTGAATAATGCTGCAACAAACATAGGGATGCATAAGTGTCTTTGAATTGTTGATTTCAAGTTCTCTGGATAAATACCTGGTAGTGGGATAGCTGGTTTATGTGGTATTTCTATTTTTAATTTTTTGGAAAATCTCCATACTGTTTCCTATAGTGGCTGCACCAGTTTGCATTCCCACTAGCAGTGTATGCGGTTCCCTTTTCTCCACAACCTCTCCAACATTTCTTGTATTTTTTCTTGCCATTGTAATGGGAGTAAGATGATATCTCAGTGTAGTTTTGATTTGCAATTCCCTGATGATTAGTGATGTTGAACATCATTTCATGTGCCTATTGGCCATCTGTATGTCTTCTTTGGAAAAATATCTCTTCTGGTCCTCTGCCCATTTTTTGATTGGGTTGTTTGTTTTTTATTGTTGAGTTGTGTGAGTTCTTTATTTATTTTGGAGATTAACCCCTTGTTGGACATATGATTTGCAAATATTTTCTTCCATTTGGTGGGTTGTCTTTTCGTTTTGTTGATGGTTTCCCTTGCCCTGCAGAAGCTCTTTAGTCTGATGAAGTCCCATTTGTTTATTTTTTCTTTTGTTTCCCTTGCCCAAATAGACATGGTGTTTGAAAAGATCCTTCTAAGACCAATGTCAAAGAGTGTACTGCCTATATTTTCTTCTAGGAGTTTTATGAGTTCAGGTCTTTCCTTCAAGTCTTTGATCCATTTTGAGTTAATTTTTGTGTATGGTGAAAGATAATTGTCTACTTTCGCTCTTTAGCATGTGGCTGTACAGTTTTCCCAACACCATTTATTGGAGAGACTTTCCTTTCTCCACTGCATGTTCTTAGCTCATTTGTTGAAGATTAGCTGTCCATAGATTTGTGGTTTTATTTCTGGGCCTTCAATTCTGTTCCATTGATCTGTGTGTCTGTTTTTGTACCAGTACCATGTTGTTTTGATTACCATAGTGTTGTACTATATTTTGATGTCAGGTACCGTGATGCCTCCAGCTTTGCTCTTTTTGCTCAGGATTGCTTTTACTATTTGGGGTCTTTTGTTGCCCTGTATGAACTTTAGGATTCTTTGTTCTATTTCTGTGAAGAATGTCATTGGGATTTTGATTGGGACTGCACTGAATCTGTAGATTGCCTTAGGTAGTATGGACATTTTAACTATATTTATTCTTCCAATCCATGTGCATGGAATATCTTTCCATTTCTTTATGTCATCATTGATTTCTTTCAATAATGTCTTATAGTTTTCATTGTATAGGTCTTTACCATCTTTGGTTAAACTTTTCTTAGATATTTTATTCTTTTCTGATGGTTGTAAATGGGATTGTATGCTTGAGTTCTCTTTCTGTTAGTTTGTTATTAGAGTAGAGAAATACAACTAATTTTTGTAAGTTGATTTTGCACCCTGCAACTTTGCTATAGTTATTGATTATTTCTAATAATTTCTCAATGGATTCTTTACAGTTTTCTATATATAGAATCATGTTGTCTGCCAACAACAAGAGTTTCACTTCTTCCTTGCCAATTTGACTATCTTTTATTTCTTTTTCTTGCCTAATTGCTCTGGACAAAACCTTCAGTAGAATGTTGCATAAGAGTTGTGAGAGTGGGCACACTTGTTTTGTTCCTGTTCTCAGAGGGACGGCTTTCAGTTTTTCCCCATTGACTATGATGTTGGCTGTGGGTTTGTCATATATGGCCTTTATTATCTTGAAGTGCTTTCCTTCTATACCCATTTTATTGAGAGTTTTTATCACAAATGGATGTTGCATCTTGTCAAATGCTGTCTCTGAATCTATTGAGATGATCATGTGGTTTTTATTCCTCATTTTGTTACTGTAGCATATCACAATGATAGATTTGCAGATTTTGAACCATCTCTGCATCCCTGATATAAATCCCACTTGACCATGGTGTGTCATCCTTTTACTGTATTGCTGTGTTCAGTTTGCCAATATTTTGTTGAGGATTATTGCATCTATGTTCATCAGTGATATTGGCCTGTAATTTTCCTTCTTTGTGTTGTCCTTGTCTGGCTTTGGGGTCAGGGTGATCCTGGCCTCATAGAATGAGTTAGGAAGTGTTCCCTCTTCTTCAATTTTTTGGCATAGTTTGAGAAGGACAGGTATTAAATCTTTGAATGTTTGGTAGAATTCTCCTGAGAAGCTGTCTGGTACTGGACTTTTATTTTTGGGGAGGTTTTTGATTACTGTTTCAATCTCTTTACTTGTCCTTGGCCTATTTAGATTTTCTATTTCTTCCAGATTCAGTTTGGGGAGGTTTGTATGACTCTAACAGTTGATCCATTTCTTCTAGATAGTCCAGTTTGTTGACAAATAGTTTTTCACAGTATTCTCTTACAATCCTTTGTATTTCTGTGGTATCTATTGTAATTTCTCCTCTTTCATTTCTCATTTTATTTATTTGAGCCTTCTCTCTTTTTTTATTAGTGAGTCTGGTTAAGGATTTGTCAATTTTGTTTATCTTCTCAAAGAACCAGCTCTTAGTTTCATTGATACTTTCTACTGTTTTTTGTTTGTTTGTTTGTTTCAATTTCATTTATTTCTACTACAATTTTTATTATTTCCCTCCTTCTGCTGACTTTGGGCTTTGTTTGTTCTCATTTCCTAGTTCTGTTAGGTGTAGTTTAAGATTGCTTATTTGAGATTTCTCTTATTTGTTAAGGTGGGCCTGTATTGCTATGAATTTCCCTCCTAGGATCACTTTTGTAGCAGCCTATATGAGGTGATATGGTGTATTTTCACTTTCATTTGTCTCCAGGTATTGTTTGATTTCCCCTTTAATTTCTTCAATGATCCATTGGTTGTTCAGTAGCATGTTGTTTAGTCTCCACATATTTGTCACTTTCCCAGCTCTTTTTCTTGTAATTGATTTCTAGATTCATAGCATTATGGTCAGAAAAGATGTTTGATATGAATTCAGTCTTCTTAGATTTATTGAGGCTTGCCTTGTTTCCCAATATATGGTCTATCCTTGAGAATGTTCTATGTGCACTTGAGAAGAATGTGTATTCTGCTGGTTTTGGATGGAGGGTTCTATATATATCTATAAAGTCCATCTATTCTAGTTTTTCATTTAATGCCACTATTTCGTTGTTGACTTTCTGTATGGAAGATCTATCCATTGATATAACTGGGGTGTTAAGGCCCCCTACTACTATTGCATTGTTGTTAATATCTCCTTTTAGGGTTGTTCATAGTTGCTTTATGTACTTTGGTGCTCCTGTGTTGGGTGAGTATATATTTATAAACGTTATGTCCTCTTGGTGGAGTGTCCCTTTTATCATTATATACTGCCCCTCTTTGTCTCTCATTGCCTTTTTTATCTTGAAGTCTGCTTTGTCTGACATAAGTATGGCAATACTTGCTTTCTTTTGTTTGCCGTTATCTTAGAGAATCATCTTCCATCCCTTTACTCTGAGTCTGTGTTTGTCTTTAGAGCTGAGATGTGTTTCCTGGAGGCAGCATATTGTTGGGTCTTGTTTTTTTAATCCATCCAGCCACTCTGTGTCTTTTGATTGGAGCAATCAATCCATTTACATTTAGAGTGATTATTAATATATAAGGGCTTAATGATGCCATCTTGTCACTCATTATCCAGTTGTTCTGTTTTCCCTTGTTTCTTGTCCCTTGTATTTCAGACTGCCAATTCAGTTTGGTAGTTGTCTATGATGGTTCTCTGTTTTCTCTTTATTTATCATTTGTGTCTCTTCTCTGATTATTTGTTTAGTGATTACCATGAGGTTTGTATAATAAATATATATATGAGAATGTCCATTTTCTGATAGCCTCTTATTTTCTTAGTCTAAGCAAATTCCATCCCTCTCCTCTTCCCCTTCTAAGCAATTGTTGTCACAACTTATTCCGTTTTGTGTTGTGAGTTCTTGGTAAAAAGACAAGATTATAGTTATTTTTGATGTTTTTCTTCCCTTTATCTTTAATGTTATAATTAAGTGTTTACTAACCTGTTCTGATAGAGAACTGCAATTTTCTGATTTTGTCTGCCTATTTATCTCCTTGCTCAATGCTTTGTAAACATTTTCTGGGTTGTTTTTTTTTTCAGCTATGAGGGCCTTCTTGATCATTTCTTGTGGGGGGTGGTCTTGAGGTGATTCACTCCCTCAGCTTTTGTTTACCTGGGAAAGTTTGTATTTCTTCATCGTATCTGAAGGATACATTCACTGGATAGAGTATTCTTAGTTGAAAGATTTTGTCTTTCAGAATTTTGAAAATATCATTCCACTCTCTCCTAGCCTGTAAGATTTCTGCTGAGAAATCCACTGAAAGCCTGATAGGGGTTCCTTTATAAGTTATTTTCTTCTGCTTTGCTGGCCTTAATATTTTTTCTTTGTCATTGACTTTTACCAATTTTACTACTATATGCCTTCAAGAAGGTCTTTTTACATTGATGTAATTAGGAGTCATATTAGCTTCTTTTCTTGTAATTCTGCCTCCTTCCTCAGGTTTGGGAAGTTCTCAGCTATTATTTCTTTGAACAAGCTCTCTGCACCTTTCTCCCTCACTTCTCCCTCTGGAATACCTATAATCTTTATGTTGCATTTCCTAATTGAGTTGGATATTTCTCAGAGAATTTCTTCATATCTTTTTAGTTTTAGATCTCTCTCCTCGTCCATCTGAAGCATTTCTGTATTTTTGTCCTCCAAATTGCTAATTCTATCCTCCATAATATCAGCTCTGTTATCCAAGGACTCCAAATTTTTCTTTATCTCATTCATTGTGTTTTTCATCTCCCACATTTCTGATTGGTTTTTCTGTATAGTTTCAGTCTCTTTTGTGAAAAA
Organism: Equus asinus; assembly: GCF_041296235.1. Lineage (NCBI taxonomy): Eukaryota > Metazoa > Chordata > Mammalia > Perissodactyla > Equidae > Equus > Equus asinus. The sequence goes on from NC_091817.1 coordinate 36,396,580, forward strand.
TTCCCTCTGTTCATTAATTTTATTCTTGATTTCATTGAAATGCCTTTCTGAATTTTCTTGTAAATTGTTGAGGTGTTTTTTCCCTGCAGGTTAGTTTTATTTATTTATTTTTTAGTTATGTACAATTTTTTAAATTAATGAATTTATTTTTATTGCAGTAACATTGGATTATAACCTTATACAACTTTCAGATGTCCATCATAATATATTTTGAATTCTGTGTTGATTACATCATGTTCACCACCCAAAGACTAATTATAATCTGTCACCACACATGTGCCTAGTCACCCCTTTTGTCCTGCCCCTTGCCCCCTTTCCCCTCTGATAAGCACCAATCCAATATCTGTTGCTATATGTTTGTTTGTCTTTGTTATTACCTTCTACTTATGAGCAAGATCATATGGTATTTGACTTTCTCCCTCTGATTTATTTCACTTAGCATAATACCCTCAAGGTCCATCCATGTTGTCACAAATGGTCAGATTTCATCATTTCTTATGGCTGAGTAGTATTCCATACTGTATATATTCACTACATTTTCTTTATCCATTCGTCCCTTGATGGGCACCTAGGTTGCTTCAAAGTCTTGGCTATTGTGAATAAGGCTGTGATGAATATAGGGGTGCATGTATCTTTATGCATTCATGTTTTCAAGTTCTTTGGATAAATACCCAGCAGTGGAATAGCTGGATCATATGGTAGCTCTATTCTTAATTTTCTGAGGAAACTCCATACTGTTTTCCATAGTGGCTGCACCAGTTTACACTCCTACCAGCAGTGTACAAGGGTTCCCTTCTCTCCACATCCTCTCCAACACTTGTTTCCTGTCTTGTTAATTATAGCCATTCTGACTAAAGTGAGGTGATATCTCATTGTTTTGATTTGCATTTCCCTGATAGTAAATCATGTTGAACATGTTTTCATATGCCTATTGACCATTCATATATGTTCTTTGGGGAAATCTCTGTTCAGATTGTTGCCCATTATTTTTAATGGGTTGTTTTGTTGTTGTTGTTGAGATGTATGCATACTTTGTATATTTCAGGTATTAACTCCTTATCAGATATATGGTTTGCAAATATCTTCTCCCAATTGTTAAGTTGTCTTTTCATTTTGTTGATGGTTTCCTTTGATATGCAGTAGCATTTTAGTTTGATGTAGTCTCATTTGTTTATTTTTTTCTATTGTTTCCCTTGCCCAGTCAGACATGATATTTGAAAATATTCTGCTAAGACCAATGTCAAAGAGTGTACCTCCTATGTTTTCTTCTAGAAGTTTTATGGTTTCAGGTCTTAAATTCAGGTCTTTGATCCATTTTGAGTTAGTTTTTGCGTATGGTGTAAGATAATGGTCTACTTTCATTTTTTTGCATGTGGCTGTCTAGTTTTTCAAAAACCATTTATTGAAGAGACTTTCCTTTCTCCATTGTATGTTCTTGGCTCCCTTGTCAAAAATTAGCTGTCCGCAGATGTGTGGCTTTATTTCTGGGCTCTTGATTCTGTTCCATTGATCTGTGTTTCTGTTTCTGTGCCAGTACCATGTTTTTATTAATCCAGCTTTGTAGTATATTTTGAAGTCAGGGATTATGATGCCTCCAGCTTTGTTCTTTTTTCTCGGGAATCCATTGGCTATTAGGGGTCTTTTGTTGTTCCATATAAATTTTAGGATTTTTTTTTTCTATTTCTGTGAAAAATGTTTTTGGAAGTTTGATGGGGACTGTATTAAATCTGTAGATTGATTGCTTTAGGAAATATGACATTTTAACTATGTTAATTTTTCCAATCCAAGAGCATGGAATATCTTTCCATTTCTTTGTGTCTTCTTCAATTTCTTTCAACAACGTTTTATAGTTTTCAGTTTAAGATTTTTCTTCTCTTTGGTTAAATTTATTCCTAGGTATTTTATTCTTTTTGTTGCATTGTAAATGAGATTGTATTCTTAATTTATCGTTCTGCTACTTTGTTGTTAGTGTATAGGAATGCAACTGATTTTTATGTTGATTTTGTATCCTCCAACTTGACCATATTCATTTATTATTTCTAAAAGTTTTTAGTGGATTCTAGCGGGTTATCTGTATATAAAATCATGTCATCTGCAAATAATCACAGTTTCACTTCTTCCTTTCCAATTTGGATCCCTTTTATTTCTTTTCCTTGCCTGATTGCTGTGTCTACGACTTCCAATACTATGTTAAATAAGAGTAATGAAAGTGGGCATCCTTGTCTGGTTCCTGTTCTTAGAGGGATAGCTTTCAGTTTTTCTCTGTTGAGTATGATATTAGCCATGAATTTGTCATATATGGCCTTTATTATGTTGAGGCAGTTTCCTTCTATACCCATTTTATGCAGAGTTTTTATCATAAATGGATGCCGTATCTTGTCAACTGCTTTCTCTGTACCTAGTGAGATGATCATGTGATTTTTATTCTTCATTTTGTTAATGTGGTGTATCACGTTGATTGATTTTGACGTGTTGAACTATCCCTGCCTCCCTGGAATAAATCACACTTGATCATGGTGTATGATCTTTTTAATGTACTGTATTTGATTTGCTGGTATTTTGTTGAGGACTTCTGCATCAATGTTCATCAGTGATATTGGCCTGTAATTTTCTTTTTATATGTTGTGCTTGTCTGGTTTTGGTATCAGGGTAATGTTGGTCTTATAGAATGAGTTAGGGAGCTTCCCCTCCACTTCAATTTTTTGGAACAGTTTGAGGAGGATTGGTATTGTGTTCTTTGAATGTTTGGCAGAATTCACCAAGGAAGCTGTCTGGTCCTGGACTTTTATTTTGAGGGAGGTTTTTGATTACTGTTTTGATCTCCTTACTGGTGACTGGTCTATTCAAATTCTCAATTTCTTCTTATTTAGTTTTGGAAAGTTGAAAGATTCTAAGAATTTCTCCATTTCTTCTGGATTATCCAACTTGTTGGCATATAGCTTTTCATAGTATTCTCTTGCCGGAGTCCAGCTGCAGCCGGTAGGGTTTCTTGAGGGATGAACGGCGTCAGCGAAGAAAGAAGTTACGGTGAGACTGGAAGTGAGGTTTCCAAATCTGATTTATTCAAAGCATTTAAGCACTTATATAGGGTCCAGGTCACGCATTTATGATTTCATGGAATTGTCTCAGTACATAATTTTGGCAAACAAAATGGGTACATAAGCATATCTTGTTACAATATTAGCACAGTATGTCTGTGAGAAGTAAGCAACTTTTATTAAATATGGATATTGACCTTTTTTATATGTCTACTAGGTGTCTAGATGTTTAAGACTGATTGCAAAACGAGGTGTAACGTCTAGATTTAGTTCCTCATGGGTCGAATGGCCCTAAGCCTCTATCTTTATTCCTGTAATAATGAAAGCAGAACTATTGCAAAGTGTAAGGGGACCAAATATACACAGGCCCCCAGCTCCGTCTGACCAAAAGCCACACAGGTACAGTGCTTGGGGTTTCTCTTTTACCATTAACTATTTTATAGGGTTCCCAATCCTCATCATAATCCCAGTTCCTCTGTGTCAATATATTATGATATTTCTTTGCAACCCTATCAGGATCATGAGTTGTCTTAGGAAGGGGTAGTTTTTGTATGCCTCTGCTCCTGGGTGGGTGCCACCATTTACCTCCTGTCCTAACAGGCCTAGGATAATATCTACCTCCTAGAAGGACCTGAGGAGGGAATGTTCTCTTTTGAGGCTGATTATTAGAAGGCTTCCTCCTTGAGGGCTGTCCAAATTCCCTTACCGCCTCTCCAGGAGGGGGTCAGAACGTTTTTTCCCTTCAGGCTTTTGTTCCCCTGAACCTTCCCTGAAAGCCAGGTTACATCAGCTTCCTTCCCCTGCTTGGAGAGATTTTCCCCAAGATATCCCCATGTACAGAAAAAGAACAGCAAGAGCAATATTGCTAAGATTAGTAGCATGAGTAGGATCAGGAGCGGCCAACCGCCATCTTCTGAGGGTCCGCCGTACGTTCCCTCATCTCTCTCCCGGACCGTTGCCCTTGGGTAGAGGCTTAGCTGACTGGTGGGAAGCTCCCAGCATTCTCTTATAATCTTTTGTATTTCTGAGTTGTCGATTGTAATTTCTCCTCTTTCATTTCTGATTTTATTTATTTGAACCTTCTCTCTTTTTTTCTTGGTGAGTCTAGCTAATGGTTTGTCAATTTTGTTTCTCTTTTCCAAGAACGAGCTCTTAGTTTCATTGATTTTTCCATTTTTTTTTAGTCTCTATTTCATTTATTTCTGCTCTGATTTTTATTATTTCCTTCCTTCTGCTGATTTTTGGGCTTTGTTCTTCTTGTTCTTGTTCCTTTAGGTGCACTTAAATTTTTTATCTGAGATTTTTCTTGTTTGCTGAGGTAGGCCCATATTGTTGTAAACTTCACTCTTAGAACCCCTTTTATTCTATCCCATAAATTTTGACATGTCGTATTTTCATTTTCATTTGTCTCCAGGTATTTTTTTATTTCTCCTTTGATTTCTTCATTGACTCAGTTGTTGTTTAGTAGCATTGTGCTTAATCTCCACATATTTGAGGCTTTTCCAGTTTTCTTCCTGTAGTTGATTTCTAGTTTCATATGATTGTGGTCAGAAAAGAAGTTTGGTATTATTTCAGTCATCTTAAATTGACTGAGACTTATTTTGTGGCCTAATGTGTGATCTATTTTGGAGAATGTTCCATGTGAATTTGAAAAGAATGTGTATTCTGCTGTTTTTGCGTGGAATGTTCTGTATATATCTAGTAAGTCCACCTGGTCTAATGTGTCATTTAAGGCCAATGTTTCCTTATTGATCTTCTGTTTGGATGATCTATCCATTGATGTAAGTGGAGTGTTAAAGTCCTCTACTATTATTGTGTTACTGTCTATTTCTACTTTTATGTCTGTTAATAATTGCTTTATATATTTAGATGCTCCTTTGTTGGGTGCATAGATATTCATAAGTGTTATATCCTCTGGTTGGATTGTTCCCATTATTGTTATTAGTGCCCTTCTTTGTCTCTTGTTACAGTTTTGTTTTAAAATCTTGCTTTGTCTGATATTAGTATTGCTACCCCAGCTTTCTTTTCATTGCCGTTTGCATGGAGTATCTTTTTCCATCCCTTCACTTTCAGTTTGTGAGTGTCTTTAGGTCTGAAATGTGTCTCTTATATGCAGCATATATATGGGTCTTTTTAAAAATCCTGTCAGTCACTCTGTGTCTTTTGATTGGAGCATTTAGTCCATTGACACTTAAAGTAGTTATTGATGAGTGTGTACTTATTGCTATTTTGTTACTTTTTTTCTGGCTGTTTTAGTAGTTCTTCTCTGTTCCTTTCTTCTTTTGTTGCTCTCTTTCCTTGTGGTTTGATGGCTTTCTTTAGTATTATGTTCAGGTTCCTTTCTCTTCATTTTTTGTGTATTTATTACAGGTTTCTGGCTTGTGATTACTATGAGGTTCATATATAATAACCTACATATACAGCAATCTATATTAAGTTGAGTGTCTCTTAAGTTTAACCTCTTGGTAAAAGCTCTACTCTTTTACTCCTCTCTTCCCACATTTTATGTTTTTGATATCATATTTAACCTCTTTTTTGTGCATGTGTATCTGTTACCCTCTTATCATGGAAGTAGATAATTTTCGTACTTTTCTCTTTTGACCTTCATATTAACTTCAGAGGTGGTTGATCTGCTTTTACTGTATATTTGTTTTACCAGTGATTTTATTGTGAGTTTAAAAAAATATTTTCTTATTCCTATTTGTAGTTTTTTCTTTTCCACTTAAATAAGTCTCTTTAGCATTTCTTGTAAGGCTAGTTTATTGGTGATAAGCTCCTTTAGTTTTTGCTTGTATGGAAAACTCTTTGTCTCTCCTTCTATTCTGAATGATAACATTGCTGGGTAGAGTACTGTGGCTGTCGGTTTTTTCCTTTCAGCACTTTAAATATCTTGTGCCACTCCCTCCTAGCCTGTAAGATTTCTGCTGAGAAGTCAGTTGACAGCCTTATGGGGTTTCCTTTGTATGTAACTTGTTGCTTTTCTCTTGCTGCTTTTAAGATTCTCTCTTTGTTTTTAATACTTGACATTTTAATTATAATGTTTCTTGGTGTGGGCCTCTTTGGGTTCATCTTGTTTGGTGCCCTCTGTGCTTCCTGTATCTGGATGTCTGTTTCTTTCCTGAAGTTAGAAAAGTTTTCAGCTATTATTTCTTCGAATAGATTCTCTGCCCCTTTGTCTCTCTCTTCCTGTTCTGAGGCACCTATGATATGAATGTTAGTGTGCTTGATGTTGTGCGGAGGTCCCTTAGACTGTCCTCATTCTTTTCCATTCTTTTTTCTTTTTTCTGTTCAGCTTGGGTGATTTCCTCTAGTCTTTTGTCCAGCTTGCTGATCCATTCTTCTGTATCATCTACTCTGCTATTGATTCCCTCTAGTGAATTTTTCATTTCCATTATTGTATACTTCAGTTCTTGTTGGTTCTTTTTTATATTTTCCAATTCTTTGTCGAAGTTCTCAGTGTATTCATCTAGTCTTTTCCCAAGATCAGTGAGAATCCTTATGACTATTAGTTTTGTACATTTTATCAGATAAATTGCTTATCTCTGCTTCATTTAGTTTTTTCCGAAGATTTGTCCTGTTCCCTTATTTGGAACATATTCCTTTGTCTACTCATTTTGCCTATTTCTCTGTGCTTATATCTATGTATTAAGTAGATTGGCTACATCTCCCAATCTTGGAGAAGTGGCCTTATATAAAAGATGCTCTATGAGGCCCAGCAATGTGTTTCCCTCTCATCACCAGTTCCAAGTGTTCCAGGAGTGTCCCATGTGAGGGCTATTTCTGTCCTTCTGTTTTGGTGAGGTTGCTCCTGCTGCAGGTGCCTGGGGAGGTTAGGCTGTCCCCCTGGCCAGCTGGTTGTAATACTCAGCTGTGTGTGGCTGCTACAGTCCCTTCAGTCATTTTATTCAGTCTGGGGAGCCCCAGCAGAGTTGGCTGCAAAGTCTAATAGCATATTCCTGCTATAGTTTTTCTGTTAAGTGTGTAGGCCCCCAACATGGCTGGTTGATAGGCTCAGGGGCTCACAATTGCTGTAGGCCTCCAGCTTGCAAGGCTGTTGTCAGCTTTCTCAGTTGTGCAGCTGGGTGGGGCCAGCCCCAGGTGTGGCAGCACACAATTGTTTCAGGTGTTAGAAGGTGAGACCCCCTTTTGTGGCTATTGAGAAGCCCAAGTCTGCTACAGCTGATAAACCTCACTGCCCACAGGCCCACATAACCCATCAATGCAGTCCTGCCCCATGTGCACGCCCCAGCCCACTGAAGTGGACCCACTTGCCCTGCTGCAGAGGTCCCACACACCCCACCTATGTGGGCCCACAATTTGCCTGAGGGCTTGCTGGTGAGTGGGACCTGTCCCTAGGGCAGGCTACCTGCCCTGGCTGAGCTGGATTAAATCAGTACTCTAGTGGATAGGGCAAAGCCCTCCACTAATAGGCCAGGGGAAGAACTTTAATGGCATCTGCCAGCGTCTGTGTCTGCACACTTGTATCAGGTCACAATAATGGCTGCCGCCCATGTCTCAGTCCCCAACGAGGTGGTCCTGGCCACCTCCTGCCTCCCTGAGATGCTCCCAGAGCCTATCAAGTGAATCTCTTTTCACCAAAGGACTGTGCATTTTTCTTGTGATATTGTGTTGCTTTCCAAAATGGGTGAATTTGTCATGGGCCCTTTCAGAGCAGGCTTTTCTTTCTCTTATGTTTGACAGCTTTTCCAGGGGTATTCACTGTTGTTAATAGCCAGCAAGGCCAGATATTATGACACTCATCTCTGATGTGCTGAGTTCAAAAGCTGCTTATTGTGGCAAAGCTTTCTTGCTCAGATCCCCAGGAAAAGCTTTGTACCTTAAGATTGCCCCTGGATGTGAAGCGCTATGGCTAGAATGTGGCTTTTTCTTCTATAGAAAGATGTTTCTGCCTCTTCCACCTTGGTCAGCACTGTTCCTTGTTCTGGAGGTTCATTTTATTCAGCTTCCTATTCTCTCTCAGGTGTAATTCTTCCAAGGATAGTTGTAAATTTGTTGTGTCCATGGGAGGAGCTGAGTTCAGAGTCCTCCTATGCCACCATCTTCCCAGCAATCTCCTAATGAGATATTTCACATTCTTTTTTTCATGCTAAGTCTTCAAAACCTGGTGTGTATGTTAGGCTTACAGTACATCTCAGTTCAGAGCAGCCACATTTCTAGTGTGGCTATTAGCTACTATATTAGACAGTGCATGTCTAGAGACTTCATAGTTGTCTGAGATCTGCTTTTCTTCGAATCTGGAAATTACCCACTGATAAGATCATTTCTCACCCAGCAAGGTGTTCCCAGTACCTTCTTCCTTCTCTAGCCTCAACTTCATCAGCCTCACCACTAGAAACTACCTCAAGCAATGCTTCTCAAACTTTAACATACATAAAACTCACTTGAGGATCTTGCAAATTGTAGATTCTGATTCAGTAGGTATGGGACAGAGTCTGAGATTTTGCATTTCTAACTCCCAGGTGCCAATGTTACTGGTCCAAGGACCTTATTGTAAGTAGCTAGGATAGAAAAGACCACTCCGAAGAGGATAACCATAACTGGAGCTGTTGGTCTTCCTCCCCCTAAGAAGTTATCAGATCTAATCCCAGCATGCCTAACATCCCTGTTCAGGTCACCACCAGAAATGAAAGATTCTGAGGAAGCACTGTCCAACAGGAATATAATGTGAGTTACATATGTAATTTCTAGTAGCCACATTTAACTTTTTAAGAAGTGAAGTTAATTTTAATGATATTTTCTTTAACTCAATATGTCCAAAATATTATTTTAACATTTAATCAATATTAAAATATTAATAAGACTGAGATATTTTAAATTCTTTTTTTTTTTTTGGACTGAGTCTTCAAAATCCAGTGTGTGTTTTACACTTACTGCACATCTTAACTTTGAACAGGCACATTTCAAGTGCTCAACAGGCACATATGGCTAGTGGCTACTGCATTGGACAGTGCAGCTCTAAGGTCATCATCATGACCTGTATGCTTATTCCTATGTGGCTCTGTACATCCCAGAGCCTGACCCAGTTTCCCCTCCCTTCTTATTCCCACCAAACCCTCCTCCTGTATTTTCTGAATCTCATAGTATGGCATCTGAAAAAAGAATCTCCTGTATAATTAATCTCATCTAAAAACGTTCACTTCAACTTTTTGCCCTAACTAAAACCTGGTTATCCCTTAGAACCCTGCTTCTCCGCCTGCCTTGTCAAATGATGCCTGGTTTTTTTTAATATATATTCAGGCCTGAGGTGGGATAGATGTCCTTCTTCCTCCTCACTGCTCCGTTCAGGCCCTTTCCCTTCCTCTTTCTCTCAAAAACCCATTCTTTTGAATCAAATGCCAATAGATTATGTTATCTTCTATCTTTCCTTTTTTGTGGTCATTTGCTCAATTTCCTGGTTGAGTAATTTATGCAGTCAGCACTTGGCTCACTGTTTTCCTCTCCACCATCACACCTTTCAACATTCTTAATGACTTCAGCCTCCACATAGTTCTTTGATTTCCTCATTTCCACTGATCTTTCCTCTATCCCTTCTCAGATACCCACAATACCATTTCCAAAATCTAGATTTAAGAATCCCCCTTAAAAGAATGTTTCCAGCTCACTCAAACTTCAGTAACCATATGCCAACAATTCTTCAACCCATTGTACCCACCTATCAACCAATTCAGCCTCCTATTTACCTTCCTCATACCATTAACCCTCACGTCATCAATATTATGTTCCATGGCCCATTACTGTAATCATTCTGCTGTATACCCCCTTGTCCCTCTTTCACTTATTATACTATCTGGTAAACCCATATGTTGGTAAATCCAACGCAGCACCTACTGTCAACCCTTACCTGAACAACTAAATGTGGTTAGGGGTAAACACAATCATGCTGGCTGGTATCATTTAAAATTTTTTACTACAAATCTCAAACCATCCTTTGTATTACTCACTTTTAGTTGATAATTTCATGTCTTATTTCATTGAGGAATTGGAAACTGTTAGAAGAAAACTGGTTTCTCCCACAACCAAATCTACCACCTATAACCTCTAACTTCTCTCCTATTACAATGAGTAGCATGTCCCTGCTCCTTTCTAAGCCCGATGCCCTGGCTTGCGAATTGGATTCTATCCCTTCTTTAGTCAAAGCCATGGTTCCTGAACTTATACCCTGTCTCTTACACATCATCCTTTTCCTTTCTGTTAGGATCATTCTTGATGGTGTACAAACAGGCTATGGTTGCTCCCAACTTAAAACCTTTCTTCATCCCAATATAACCCTCCTAGTACCACTCCATTTCTCTGCTCTCCTTTCTGTGAAAACTCATCAGTAGAGTTGTCTATACTTGCTGACTCAGTTTTTTCACAACCATTTCCTATTTTGTCTGTAACTTACTTCAGTCAAGTTTTTGTCCTTATTACTCTATTGAAACTCCCTTGTCAAGGTGACTGATGACCTCTGTCTTCCAAAATCAAATATCCAATTCTCAGTTGTCTTTTTATACAAACTCTTGGTGGCATTTTATATAGTTGATTACTCCCTCCTTCTTCAAATGTCTTTTTGTGTTGGTGGTGGTCTTGGTTTCTGGCTATTCTCCTGTAACACTGGTTACAATCCTTTTCAGCCTCCTTTGATGCCTTCTTTTCATCTTCCTAACCTCTGTTTTTTGGAATGCCCCAAAGCCATCTTTGGGCCTTTTCTCTCTCTAAACTTACTCTTATGTTGATTTCATCCAGTTACATGACTTGAAATGATATCTATAAGTTTGTGATTACAAAATGTGTATCAGTCTTAATTCCAGACTTCTCTGCTGAGCCCCACCCTATCTACTCTTGGATATCTAAGGTCTTCTCAAATGTAACCTGGCCAAAATGAAGCTTTTTATTTCCTTCAATCTGTTCCCCTTTCAGTCTTCTGCCACTCAGTTAAAGACATCACCATTCATTCCCTCATCCAGTTCCTCAAGTCCTATAGCTCTACCTTCAAAATATTTCCTGAATCCCTCCACTTGTCACCACCTCCACTGCTATCACCTTAAGTCCTGGACATTGTAATAATTTCTTGTTTAGTCTTCTATGATAACCTTCTCTCTGGTTTCCTTGCTCTCATTCTGCTCCCCTATCTTCACCCTTGAGTCTGTTTTTTAAAAAAACAGCAGGAGTCATCTTAAAGCATAAATATGTAAACTTTGATTGCTTCCATCATGATTAGGATAAAATTCAGACTCCTTAATATGGCCTTTAAGAGTCTGCTCCTTCTGGCCACTGCTTATTTCTTCCACCACTTTTCCCCTGTTACTCCACTCCAGCCACATTGGCTGTATTTAATTTTTTTTTTTTTCTTTGGTGAGGAAGATTGACCCTGAGCTAACATCTGTTGCCAATCCTCTTTTTGCTGAGGAAGATTGTAGCTGAGCTAACATCTGTGCCAATCTTCCTCTGTTTTGTATGTGAGATGTCGCCACAGCATGGTTTGATGAGCAGTGTGTATGTTCTCCCCCAGGATCTGAATCTGTGAACCCCGGGCTGCCAAAGTGGAGTGCATGAACTTAATCACTGTGCCACCAGGCCAGCCCCTGAATTTTTTTTTTTTTTAAAGATTTTATTTTTTCCTTTTTCTCCCCAAAGCCCCCTGGTACATAGTTGTGTATTCTTCGTTGTGGGTTCTTCTAGTTGTGGCATGTGGGACGCTGCCTCAGCGTGGTCTGATGAGCAGTGCCATGTCCGCGCCCAGGATTCGAACCAACGAAACACTGGGCCGCCTGCAGCGGAGCACGCGAACTTAACCACTCGGCCACGGGGCCAGCCCCGAGCCCCTGAATTTTTTAAATATGCCAAACTTGTTCTAATCTCAAGGACTTTACATTCTCTCTGGAACACTCATCCTCAGGATCTTCAGAGGGCTTGATCTTTTACATCATTAATGTCTCAGCTTGAATGTTAACTCTTAAGTAATAGTTCACCCTATTTCAAATAATTCCCCTAAATACTCTCTATTCTTTTACATGGTTTCATTTTCCTTTGTGGCACTTATAACTACCCGAAGTCATATTTTTAATTGTCTGTTTATTGTCTATATTTTTACTTCTTCACTAGAAAGTAAGTTCTGCAAATGAAGGAATGTTGTCCTACTCACTGTGGTATCTCCTGCATCTAGAATAATACCTGGCACACAATGAGTACTGAGTAAATAAGTCTGAAAGACTTCAGGAGACAGGTCAAGTGTCTGACCAAATCAGAATTTGTTGCTTGTGTTGTCTTCTAATGCTGATCTGGGCCATATTAAACTAAAGAGCCTTTAAGAATGAAAAGTTAGTACAAAACTAATTCCATACCAGGGAGCTTGTTCCAATGCTTGTTAGTAGTTGAATGCAGGAATTCTCAATGATCCCTGCTAATCAGCTAATTTGCCTGTTTCTATCAATAGTTACTGGCTATTAGTTTCTCCTGCCCAGTCTCCACCCAACTTGCCTTACAAGAGCTTGCTTTTAAACCAGGATTTTTTTTCTTTTTTGCTTGCTTTGCCGTCTCCTTGCTTGGCTTTTCTTTCTTTAACAAGCACAACAGCATGCTGCTGCATCTTCAAAGAGTAAATTAATTCCGTCCGCAAAAGGGTCAAGTGCTAGAAAGTGCATAGCCATGCAGTTTGCATGGCAGGATACAGAAGATATGATGCTAATAAGATTCTAAGATGAGAACAGCAGACTGTCTCTGGGGATTCACATAAAGGGGTCTGTAAATTTTAAAAGAAATGGTCTCCGAAAACTAATGATGTCTGCTTTCCAATTCATTAATAATGTGGAGTGGGGAGATGGGAGTGAGATCCAGGCCATGCTTTGAAATATCAAAATGTAACGAGGAAGAAAACAGTGAGAGTGATCTCAATGGGGTCATAAAGCTGGGAGAAAGAGGCAAACTGTAAGAAGATGTGGTGGTGCTGTACGGAGGGAAGGGAATCAATCCACCCCATGTGTGTATATTTACGTGCATATAGTACCTTTATCTATATACGAGTAGATAAAAAGTTCTTCTGCTAGAAAAAAAAACACTGCAACATTGATAAGGCTTTTGCAATTTTCATATTTAAGGTGACTCAGAGAGAATATTTCCAGTATTGTAAAAATTACGTCTAAGCTGCCTGTCTTTCCATATTTACAAACTATGCCCTTCACCTCTTTGCATTGCATACAAGGAACTGAGTAACAAGAACCTCAACCTTGTTTGTAGTTAATAGTGGAAGAGAAAAAACCCTCAGGCAAAGCCTAATGAACCAAGAGCAATTCTGAGCTCTCCTCTGTAATATCTGCCGAGGCAGTGTCTTTCCAAGGGCTGCCTGGACATATCGTGTGACCTTGCTGCTTTACATCATTAAAATTTCCCATTACTGGAATAGTGTTTGCATGGAGGAGCCGTTGTGCAGATATTACGGCTGAGTTTCTCTCTGCTGCATTTGGAGTTTGTGCTAATAGAAAATACCTCTCTGCTTGAATAGTTCCCTCGAGCTGGGAGGTGTGCAGCAGCAGGAGAGTTTAGCTTTGGCTTTTATTTTGACAAAGCTATTACATTTTGCAGATTGAGGTTATGGTCTTTCCTCCTATCTCTGTATTTTATCTGCATGATATTTTCTGATCTCCCTTTTAAACCCCCATTAGTTACGATTGAGGCTCTGGGGTGGCAGCCTGCCATGGAGCCTGATATCGTCAGCTTTTCTTACAAGCCACTAAACAGACTGACTAATTCAGTAGTGTTCAGTCATGTGGAACCTTTCCAAGGGGGCTAGCCTCAGAAAGGAGACACTTGTGTGCCAGACAGACATTTTGTGTGTGTGTGTGTGTGTGTGTGTGTGTGTGTATGTGTGCTGCAACCCCCAAGGGACCAACAATCTTAAAAGCAAAAGTGCACCTCATTCTCCAGGGCCATAGGTTCTGTGGGCCACATCCTCCTTCTACTCTTCCTTCTTCTGCAGGTGGCTGGCTGTACTGTGAAGTTATGGAGGTTGACAGCACTGGTGGCATTTCCAAACCTCAGGCCCAACCAGAGCCTGCTTTACTACCCTCCTAAGAAGCCAATATTCTGGCTATTCTGTTCTCAATTTTGTTTCATCCCCAGTCACAGGTACACGTTCATGCAACTCTAGCCTTATGATTTTAACAGAAAGTTTCACAATAATGAATACTTTTGCCTAGAGGGGGTGGAAATATTTCAGAGTACTAGTTATACAGTCATAAACTGCTTAGAACCAACTAAAGGTGAGAGATTCCTTGGCCAGCCCTCCCAAGTCTCTAAGCAAACCATAGCCAATTGAGAGATTTTGAACTCAAAGCTAGTGTTCTAATTTCCAAAGCAAGATAGTGTGACCATTTCTTTCTCCGTGGCTTTCCTATTTTAAGTAATCACAGTGAATTCTTCGCAATAAACACTTCTGAAGCTGAGAGCATAGTACAGCCACGTGCCCCAAGCAATTCACTTTGTCCAGCTTCTCCTGAGTGTGTGGGATGTGGCAGTCTGGAGTGGGGAGTGTCACGGAGAGGAGGTTGTAGAGGTGAGGAATTTATTTCCCTGGGAAATCTCATTAGTGATGCAGTGCCTGTTTTTCATTGAGGTTTCTGCTCCTTGGCTTTGTTTTCGGCTGAGTAACCGAGCCTGAAAGCCGTCTGGTGACTCACAAAAGGTCACACTGAGAGTCGGGGGCACGGACCAGAGCATGCTGCCTACCTGTGATTGATGTGTATTAAAGCTGTCTTGAGCCACTCATAAACACAGCAAGAATCCTGTTCTCTTTTCATCAGTGCTCTTGACCAAGACTTGATTTACTGTTTTGAAATCAGCTGCTCCTTCAGTCCTCTACAATAGCTTCTTTAATAGCTTGTCATAACAGTTGATGACAATTTGGAAAAGCTCACATATTCAATAGATTTTTTAAATTGACTTTCTACTATTCCAGGTACCAAGGCTATATAAACAGTCTAATTGTTCCCTGAGTGTTTGCTGACCTAAAGGAAAGTGTTGATGAATCAGACCCTCCTTTTCTATCTATGAGGGTATTGAGATGTGTATTCAATATCGTAGCAAATCACTGCTGAAAATTGGTTCCATGTCCTCGAGGCTACTTACCTCAAAAGGGGAAACAGCAGAAGTACCTGCTAGAGAAGACTGACCAGCTCTGCTATTTCTTGATGAGATTGCTTTAAAATTTGTATTGAAAAGGGGTTGAAATTGGATCCAAGTGTTATAAGTGACAGTACAGTTCTGTTCTGGTAAAGAATAATAATCATCACCTATACTCATTGAGTGGGTTTGTCGGTTTGATGCATAGGCTATATGCTAATAAAGTTTAAGACTGATGTCAGTAAGACTGAGAGATTAGCTGTACAATCTTAGAAGACTTGTGTGCACTTTCCTTTAGGTGAGCTTTTCTAAATTGTCATCAACTGTTATGACAAGCTACTAAAGAAGCGTTTGCAGAGGACTGAAGGAGCAGCTGATTTCAGATTGGTGTGCTTAACTGAAACACACCAATAATTAAAAATAAATCTCTATTTCTGATGAATTTAATTGTTATTTTTTGATGGCCTGAGCAATTGAATTGCTCCCTGACCTTCCAATAGCCACTTCCATGTCTGTGTCCAGGAACCCCTGCTGGAGTGAGCTTCAGAATATCTAACAACCCATTTGGCAGATACAGTGACCATTCAGAATGGATTCACCAGGCACCAGAATAGATGCCAGTGCCACCATTCTGGAACATTCAACTGAACATCAACTCTGCTCCTTGTTCGTCTCCATATGTACAAATTCTACCCTTCAAGGTTTCACTTCTTACATGAAGCCTTTCTTGTTCTATACAGTTCTATTTCTTGATTCTGAATTCCTACAAAACTTACAGCCTGTGCCTCCCAATTTTCCCAAATCATGTGCTATCTTCTATTGTTATTCTATGTTTTTATATTCCCTATAGCACAGTGTTGTGCACATATAGACATTTCAAAAATATTTTTGAACATGGGATATTCTGGAGGAAATATCCAGAGATGATGTTTGAAATTTCTACCTTTGGTGTAGTGCTAATTTGAGTTTCCTTTGTGGACTTGAGCTTGGTATCCAAGTAGCCCATTTTCTTTTAAAGGAGCTACCTGAAAAAAAAATGCATTTCAGCAAAAAACGGTAGCATCAAGACACTGTCCCTAGTGCCTTTTCCCCTGTAAGTTTTCTTTTCTCATATACTCTACCCATTTTCCCGATGATGAGACACTTTGCTCCATTCTCTTTAATTTGGAGTAGAATTATGATCTGCTATAGCAATGGAAGAGTTCAGTTTTCACCAGAATCTAAGCAGAGTTGTGTGTAATACAGTTAATTCTCTATATATTAGGTCATAGTTTCAGATTTGAACAGCATATATAATTTCAGAACAAAAAAACTACATAGTCAGGTAAATTTATAGAAAGTCTGCAAGTATCTGGCCTTTTGGTGAAAGTTTAGTTTGATTATTTGGAACTGGAAACATATCACAGAAATGATATCATGAGAGTTAAGATTTCAAGCTAGCCCTACAGTGAGTCATTTTCAGAGCATTCAGCAAAGAAGGGGACCTGCATTCTGCCAAGCAGGTTTCAGGAAAGAAAGGTGGAAATGAATTCTTTGAGGAAAACTGTGAGGGTGACACCTCCAAGGCCATCCTTGGGTACTACCCCCAGGTGATGGCTAATGTATTTCTTTTGTAAAGCTACAGCAGGTATAGGGGATCTTATAAAGCAAGTGTGAATAACAGGGGAATTGCCAGTTGCTTCTGAAAACAGCTAGGATAAGCCATGTAAGACAGTAAAATGAACGTCAGAACAGAATGAGGAGAGCTAGTTCTAGTCCTGGCCCTGCTACAAACTCTCTGGTTGACCTTGAGCATGTCACTGCACCTCTCTGGACCTGTTTCTTCATCTATAGAACAAAGGGCTTCATTATACAAGGTTTATTTGAGCTAGGGCAAACCATGACAACCATCTTTCTTATAATGCCATCTCTACCCAAATCCCTGTTCTGTCCTCTTTGTGCCACCTCTGTATGTTCTTGTATTTATTTCATTCTGCTGAATCCAGCCACTCCTTCCCCTCAACACACTTCCTCTCACCTCCCATTCCCTCAGGCTAACGATAATAAAACAGAGAAGGGAAAATGTGCTTAAGCACCTACTAGTTACCATTACTATAAATATGTCCATGCTTATTCTGTCTTATGTGAAACCTCCTTGAGAACAAATACTATGTCTTCTTTTGTTTATTTCTGTAGTATGTTTTAAACACAAGATAGATTTGGAAAATATTTAATGAAGATAATTATGTTGACAAGTTGAATTTAAAGTAGTATTCCCCTGCAATTTTTCTTTTAAAAAGTATATTTGCAAAGCAAAAGGAACATGATGTGCTGCTAAAATCATTTAGACCAATGAGGCACTTGGGGAAAATGATTGGGATTTTGGGTGAGAAGGGATAAAAAACAAAAGCAGATTAGTTGGCTTCCTCACATTTGACTTCCACATGGCACTCTTCCAGATGAAAAACCTGAGGTTCCAGCTGGGGCATCTCAACTGGAATTTTGATTCACTCTTAAAATATTGTATTTGGGGACTACAAAGGGGAATGAGGAAACTTTCGTGGAGGTGGGAATGGGGTGGAAATATTTGATACCTTGATTCTGGTGGCAGCTATACAAACTTGATTCTGCTTTGCTAAAATTCACAGGGCTTTACACCTAAAAAAAGTGAATCTTATTGAATGTTAGTTTATGCTTTAATAAACCTGACTTTAAAAGACTATAAAAGATATCTATATCTATGCTAGAACAAAAATAATCAAGTAAAATGGTTTGTAGACTTTTTCACTCACTTATTTTAAACTTATAAGAGCAACCTACAAGAAAATATAAAGCATAATGTCTTAAAAATTAAATTGACTCAGGAAAAAATAGTATCCCTTTTGCTATTCTTTTCTTATTTCTGAATGCATGGAAGAATATTGCTACTTGTGCATACACTTGTCATTAACTCTGCTAGTTCTAGTGGATACAAACCAATGCTAATTACTTTTATGACACTGCCAATTAAAGCCACCTGTGACCATTAATTTGGTTTGAGTTATATATATGATTTCATAGTGAATCGCGACGTCACTCAGTTGTATGCCAGTTTGTATGTGTGATTATCAACCCTTACAGAAATATTGCTTCAAGTTGGCTGCTCAGACTTTCTGTTACTGCTTACTTGAATTTCATTGTTGTAGCTCATGTTTTGGTATTTTTGTCAGATAAGAGTACTGATAGTATCACCTAATATCTGGATGAATGTTTTCAAAGGCCAATTTTTTCCATATAAGATCCTTAAGGATTGAAGAACAACTTCCAAGTTTGTGCTTTCATGAGTAATTTGTGATCTTAACTGCTGTAGCATTGGATGTGGGAAGAGTTGCAAGTAATGTGCTAAAAACCTGTCTTCCAGATCTGTACTTTCCTTCCATAGTAATAGGGTTATAGACAATGGCATGGCTAGTCATGTTTTCCAACCTCCCTCAAAGATAATTTTGACTAAATGAGGAAGTCATCTTTAGTGATATGTGAGTGGGCATGACATATATCACTTATAGGCTGGAGCTTTTAAGAAAGCAGGTGTGCCTTCTCTGTGCTTTCTTTTTTCTTCTTCTGATTGGAGAGAAAGAGACTTGGTATATGTTTTGCTGCTTTAGTGAGCAGTAAAAAAAACCTTTCCCAGTATGCCTCCTAGAAGACTTCCTCTTATATTTGGAAGACATGGTCATAACCAGCTCCAAGAATATCTGGGAAATTGGATATCTAGCTATTTTAGCTTCTATAATTAGAAGTGGGCAAGGGATAATGGGGTTAGGAATGCATACCTAATAAACAATGTCTGAAATAATGACCTACATATACAATGAAAGAAGTCAGAAGAAAAATAAAACCCAATTTGGATGGAGAAAATTAAAAAGTTAAAAGCAGAAAATAATTAAGTAAGAAAAAAGCCTGAAAGGACTACTTAATAAAAACATTAACTGGTTCCTTAAAAGTCCAACATATTTGTGAAATCTCTGGCAATTCTGATCAAGAAAAAGTAGGAGAGACACAAACAACAGAACACAGGAGACATAAATATAGACACAGAATTTTTTTTTCAAGTGTAAAATAAACTAAGTATGAATTAGTGCCAACAAATTTGGAAATCTAAATCAAAAGGTTGATTTTTCTAGAATCACAAAAATTGACTCATTAAGAAATAGAATAGTACCATAGAAGAAATTTTAAAATTAGTCAAAGATATATCCCTTTAAAAGACCCCAGACCAAATGATATTATGGGTAAATTATATTAAAACTTAAAGAGATAATTCCTGCGTTGAATGAATTTTCCAGAATATAAAAAAATGGAAAACTTTTCCATTAACTCTATATGGCTAGCATAATCTTGATCATAAATCCATGAAAATAATAAATAACAACAGAATAAACCAATTCAACCTATGAATATATGTTTAAATCCTAAATAAATCAAACTTTGAACTATTTTAAAAGAAAATAATGTATTTCTGACAGATATAAGACTCAAGTTATTGATTGATTACATTTATTTCTGGAATGCAAGGATAGTTTAACGTTAGGAAACCTATTAATTTATTATCAGATTAAAGTAGAAAACCCATGTAATCATCTTAAAAGATGCCAAAGAACCTTTTAACACTTATCTCTGATTAAAAGTGATTTTTAAAAATCATTTAGTAAGCTGAGAAGAAGAAAAACAAACACATGAATCCAATAAGGCCATATATCAGACATCTCCAATAAACATCATAATTAAGGGCGTTTAGCAGAGTTGATTAGCTGTCCTATTATTAGTTCCCATCTTCTTCCTAAGTAATATAAACCCTGATTTTTAGCTAGGCTCAAGGTGACCTGGAAGAAAAACTATATTTCTCAGTTTTCCTGGCCACTAGATGTAGTCATGTGACTAGATTGGCTAAGTCTGGAACTGTCCTTGTCAACCAGGATGAATTTCAAAAGCCCACAATATCAAGTTACAAAAGGCTACATGTTATGACACCAACTATGTAAATGTTAAAAACACATAAGATAATACATGTAACTTAGAGATGCACAGAAAAATCATAAAAACATTAAAAATGTGTGTAAGAGTGAAATACACCAATATCAGGGTGAATGAGAAGGGAAGAGGGTGGAGCTTTAGCTGTATCTGTAATATTTTATTCCCTTGAAACTAATAAAAACAAAAGCAAAAGAGTTCTGAAACAAATATGACAAACGGTTAACAGCTATTAAACCAGGGTCATATTAAATGACCCAGCTATTAAATTAGGGTCATATTGTTTTATGTGCTTTTCTATGTGCATAAAATATTGCATAATTTAAATTTTTTGAGTTATATAAAATAAAGACTTGAAACAAAAGGAAGTCAAAATAAAACAGCAGGGGTGAATGTAGAAAGAGGGAGAAGTCCCAGCCACGTTGCTTTGTTCTTCTCAGATTCCAGGATGATTGAACATATATGAGCCTCAGGGCTTGGCCTAATTGCCTCCTCCCAGAGTAAATAAATGTCCCAAAGCAAAGGCTAAAGGTAATCTCTTTGATTTGTCATATCCCAGAGATGGTTCTGATGAGGGAATCAATTCAGATGTTCTATTCCTAGCAATAGATTATTAAATGACTACACTCAGAGTAAAACTACCCTTATACCTTTATTTATTGCAGGGTTGGGGGGGGGGGGTGTTTTGCTGAATTTATCTAATAAAGTTAAATCAAGATAGTAGAAAATAAAATGTAATACAGCCTACTCATAAACAGCAAGAGAAAGCACAAAATGCTGAATAATAAACCTAAGAAGAAATATGAAAGACCTATATGGAGCAAAACTGTAAAACTTCACTGAAAATTATGAAAGGAAATCTAAACAAATAGAAAGATATTCTATTTTCTAGATAAGAATACTCAATATTTTACAGATATTAATTCTCTCCAAGTTTATCTATAACTTTAAATGAAATCCCAAGAAAATGGACCTTGATCAGCTAATTCTCAGATTCATCTGAAATAGAATTTCCAGGAAAACTTTTAAAGACAGGTGATCCATACCAGATACTTAAATACATTATAAAGCTTTAATAATTGAAACAGTATGGTGTTTACAGGAAATAGAATAATAGAATAGAGGGTCCAGAAACAGATTAATATATATAACATTTTAATATAATAAGTGTATTTCAAATTAGAAGAGGGAGTAAAAAATAATATAAATATGCATATATTATATATATGATTATACCTTAACTGTGACATTCACAAATATAAACCCAAAATGGATTAAAGAGCTAAATATAATGAACAACAAATTTATAAAACTATCAGAAGAGAATATAGGAAAATATTTTTCTATTTTATGGTGGGGAGGGTCTCAAGCTAAAAGCAATACCCAGAAGTCATAATTGAAACATACAGGTTGGATTTCATAAAAGTTGAGGCAAATTGGGAAAAAATATTTGCAACATGTATGATTAAAAAAGGGTTAATAATCAGAATATATAAAGAGAGCCTAAAAATAAGAAAAAGCCAATACAAAATGGGAAAAAGACACAAAAATACAAATGTAGAATAAGAACTAAAATGGCCAATATACATGTGAAAATATTCTCCATCGCATTAGCAATCAGGCAGAATGCAATTTGAAAAAAGAAAGTGAGATTTGCTAGTAGATTGGCCAACACTTTAAAGATAAATAATTCTTCATATTGGAAGGAGTCTAAGGAGATGGATACTCTCATACATACATTCCGTCTCTCTTCTATTTTCTCCCATGCTCACTCAGTCCTGCTGCACTGGGCTTCTTGCCTTTCCTAGTACACACCAGCTATCTATCCACCTCAGTTACTTTCTCTTGCTCTCCCCTCTACCTCAAATCCTCTTCCCTCAGATATCTGTGAGGCTTATTCCAGTATTTTCTTCAGGCTCTTCTCTGAGATTACCTCTTTAGCAAGCTATCTGTACCACCTAATTTAAATATGCAACCCACCCCATCACATCTAAGACCTCTTGACCTGCTTTATTTTCCTTCAAGTGTCAGATAGATGGTAGATGGGTAGGTAAATAAGGAGCCACTGCATAAACCTTTTGAATGAATGAAAAAATATACCACTGGAAAGAGTGTAAATTGGTACAAATTTTTAGCACATTTCGCATTTAATTTAATGCTAAAATAGATAAAATGTGAGACTGATCCCGCATTTTCACTTCTAGGTATGTGTTCTTAAATATATTTGTGCACAAAGAGACATGTACGAGGATGAGCAAGTATGCTCAGTCCAATGTTGTTTTTAATAATAAAAAAGAACATAAATTCCACCAGTTGGGGAGAGAGTAAATAAAATATGGTATATTGATGCAACACAATACTATAGAGTTGTTATAAAGAATAAGATGGGTCTGTATTTACTCATATGGAAAGATATCCCAGTGTTATGATATTAAGTGGAATAAAGCTAGTCACTGAAAAATATCTAAAATATAATCTTATTTATGGAAAAATAATTCAGTATGTGTGGAGATAAACACATGCATACATATAAATATATAAATGCAAATTTAAGCTATAAAGGATATACACCAAATTCTTAATAATGTATTAACTTCTCTATGTGGAGAGGAGGAGTTTGAGTGTGGGAGAGCTGGTACAGAAGGATATTCTATATATTTCCATGTTGTTTTATCTTTTACAATGAGAATATGTTCATGTATTACATTTTTAATTAAAAAAATAAAATGTCTCCAAGGTTATCCTCTTCCAATGTCAGTCTCACTCATTTATATCCTGAAATGCTTTCTTGGGTGGCAGTGAATGAGATGAAGTAATGGCCAGTGTGCTGGGAATTGCGTTTAGAAGAGCATTGTGTTAGGGAACATTAGTCAGCCACGTGTGCCCCCATAGAAAAAAACGTTGAGAACTGTGTTCATGCCCCATTGTTTCATTTCCTCCAGCAGCATCTACAAACAAAAGAAGCCTCATGTTGCCTTTACTTTGGTCACAATGTGTCAAAAGTTCAGGATATATATACATTTTTTTTTTTTTTTGCAGTTTAGACACATTTCATACCTACAGAATAGCTCTCTGTGCTGTATTCTGAGTTATTTTAAATAAATAAATGCTTCCCTGCTAACATCAAATACAGTGAAATAAATTGCAGGGCTCAGGGTACATAAATGAGTATGCTGGCAGTCCCTTCTTATAACTCTCATGTGTGGATCAGAAAATAGAAAATAATACACAGCACTCTGACCTCACCTTTGCAGGAATTTAAAAATCTTTCCTTAAGTGCATTCATTCTCAGTTGTTCTGTTAGTTCTTTCCAATTTATATACAAGCCTGTTTGTGCTAACACATGATAATACACACACATGCATGTGTGTGCACACACACACACTCACTCACACAGCCAGAATTGCCTGTCTCAATCCCAGGCTTTTTTCTGGATAAGCATTCCTTGACCTTGTGTCTTTTCACCATCGACATCCTTTTAATGACTACGAGGGTTACAACTCACTGACCCATGGGCCAGTGACAACCTTCTGGGGCAGATCTGTTTAAATCAGATCCCCTTTTCTTCCTCCTTTTCTCCTTGATTTGACAGGATTGAATTGAGTTGATAGGGCCTGAGAGAGAGGAAAGTGATTTCCATTCAGATATATTAATAATAGTGGATATAACTAAAATAATGATAACAATGACTAATATTATTGAGCACTTGCTATTTGCCAAGCTCTATTCTAGGCACTTTATGGGTCTCATTTAATCTTCACAACAACTTGACAATCCAGACAATATCATTAGTATTACAATGCCCATTTTACAAATGAGGAAAATAAGGTGTACAGAGATTACATAACTTTGCTCAAAGGTCGCACAGCTAATCAGTGACCTATATCTGTATCTCCACACATACTGGGTTATTTTTCCATAAATAAGATTATATTTTAGATATTTTTCAGTGACTTTTTTTCCATTTAACATGATAATATCAGGATATCTTTCCTTATGTGTACATGCAGACCCGTCTTCTTCTTTATAACAGCTGCATAGTATTGGGTTGCATAAATATACCATATTTTATTTAACCTCTGGCCACATCCCTCCACTACGATCTCCCTGCTAAAATCAAGCTTAACAGCCTGGGTGTATCTTTCCATGCCTTTCTCCTTATTTACACCAACATAAAGGTATACATGCACTTACATAGGGATCTTTTTTGTGTGTATGTGTGTGTGTGTGTGTGTAGTGGTTACATTTACCAGAATTCATTCCCCACAATTCCTTTCCCTGTATGGTTCTGCCGTAGGATTGGCCACAGAGA
The DNA here is from genome assembly GCF_041296235.1 of Equus asinus. Taxonomy (NCBI): domain Eukaryota; kingdom Metazoa; phylum Chordata; class Mammalia; order Perissodactyla; family Equidae; genus Equus; species Equus asinus. The sequence continues at coordinate 36,421,036 of NC_091817.1, forward strand.
CATTTGCATGAGATTTGGAAGGCAAAAATGAAGCAGCAGGAATGATTAGATAGGAAATGTAGGTATAGGGGGGTACTGTAGCAGCTTATACACATTTTGTGGATTTACTGGCTCTCCTTGTTGGCATTAGGCAGCAGTCAGGCCCACAGATTCTCCAGCTCCCACAGGATATCCTCCTTCAGCTTCTCCTACTCTTGGGTCAGCTACCTGTTCCACTCCATGACCAAGGGCATCAGCTTGTCCTGCAGGTCACCCACATCATCCAAGTTGGAGGTTTGGAGGAAATGAAATTGCTACTTGGGTTCCAGCTTGTCCTCCTAGGTTCCAATTTATCCTTGGAACGGCATGCCAATTCATGTCCATCTTTCCCTTCCAACTGCCTGCCCTGAAAACCTCAGGCCCAACACTGGATGCAGAAGCAACAGGCATATACTAAAGATTCAGCCAGCTCCAAGCTTGACCTTGCATGAGGTCAAATCTCTATAATAAATTCCTTATCCTGTATGACTCCTAGAAGTTCTGCTTCTCTGATCGAACCCTAATACAGTGTGTCTGTTTGTTTTTATCTGAATGGAATCAAATTATACATGTTGATCTTCAACTTGCTTTCTTTGCTGATAGATCATAGAGATTTTTACAAGTCAGTACTTCTCTCCCTAACTCCAATTCATTTCTCCTTATATATTTATATGCAATCACACAAAAATATAAATATATATACATAGAATACATCATACATTCTAAGTTTGTTTAATGATTTATTTTTCTTTTTATCGTTTTCTTCTCCCCAACTCCTGCCTATGTCCCGCATCCACCCTCCAGACAACTTGCATTAAAAGCCATATGTATCCTTCTGAATTTTCCTTTATGCTCATAGATCAATATATAAACTAGTGCAAACACTATTGCTTCAGTAAAGTATACTTTCCCCCACCAAAATGAGCTATAAATTTCTCATATGTTAAATTCTCATATATATTATGATCTATTTCTGAATTTTCTATTCTGTCAATTGACTTATTTGTTTTTATACTGATACTATATTGATTTGATTACAAAAGCTGTGTGGTATGTTCTTATATATAGTAAAGGACCCCTCCAATACACACACACTCTTCTTTTTCATATCTTTCTAAATTATTCTAGGACATTTATTCTTACATATAAATTTAAAAATAATAATAATAACTATATTTTTAAATTTCTGTTAGGGTCCTAATTGGAAATGTACTTTCTTTTATATTAATTTGAAAGAATTACCATTTTATCATCTTTGATTTCCTACCCAAGAACATAAAATGCCTTTCCAATTGCTAAGATCTTTTTTTTTCTCTGCTCTATCTCCCCAAACCCCCCCTCCCTGTACACGGTTGTATATCTTAGTTGCACGTCATTCTAGTTGTGGGATTGCTAAGATCTTGTTTTATGGCTTCAGTAAGATTTTACAGTTTCCTTCAGATAATGCTGTGCCTTATGTCAATTTATAGATTAAAAATGGAGTGAGTTTATCATACGAGCCAGTCTGAGGACTATAGCCCAGGAGATCAATCTCCACCAGGGAAGAAAGCACGCTGGAGAAACGAGGGATATAGCATGGTTATATTACCATTTTGGAACAAGGAATATACATCAAACATAATAGAAATATATTTTTTCTTCTTTTACTACAGCGACAAGATATTTTGCTGCATACACAGCTGGTCAATCTGACCCTGGTTTTTAGGAAGGAATGCTTATCTTTAAAGAAATGCTGATATGGAAGAATGCTGATATCCCTACCTTTAAAGGCAGCATTCTTTGCTTTGGGATATTGTTTAATGTTTAAAGCAGATGTACAATGCATGCTAGGCATGTTTGACAGGTCACATCAGGCCATTCTGGAAAAACAAGTTCAGGCCGAATCAGTTTTAAACCAAAAGGTCTTTCTCATATATACCTCAATATATTAACTTTCCTTATTACTTTTCATTTATCCCATCAGTTTCTTTGTAATTTTATTCCTAGTTATTTTATAGTTTTTGTCACTGTTGTGAACAAAATACTGTTATTTTTCCATTTTTATTTCTAGGTCCATATTGCTAAAATACAGAAAATGTTTATTTTTAACATTTATCTTGTATCCAGCCCCCTTAACAGATCATTTTATTAATTCTATCAGTCAGAATTTAGTCAGAGAAGCAGAACAACTAGTATCATGAATCAACTAGTATCATTTAATTATAGAAACAAGACCTTATGTAATTGTGGGAGATGTCAGGAAGTAATGATCCCAAAGGGGAAGTTGAAGGATCAGAGAAAGTCACTACCCAGCTTTCTTAAATGTGTGTTCATGGAAATCTGGAAAGCTAGATGCATCCAGGTGCCAGAGAAGGAAGATGAAGAGGAATTGGCAGAATAGTTTCTGGAAAGCTGGTACCTCTGCACAGCTGCAACTCGATGGTTTTCAGTCAAGCATGTGGTGGAGGGTCTGGGGCTACTTTTGTCCACAGGTCTAGCAGCCAGGAAGTAGAGTTGGATGTGGAGTAGGGAAAAACAATGACAAACTGGAATTCACTTGGTACCTCCTCATCTGTCCTTCACCATACCTGACTCAGAAGATCTTCAGAGATAATGGCTACTACTCCACTGCTACCTCCCAAGTCTGATGTGACCTTCGATTTTGGCCAACTCTTGCACAAAATCACAAGAGGAAAGACTTCTGGAAAACATAGTCCCCTTTGTAATCTCATTAACATTAGAACAATCCAGCATACCTGTCTTCCAAAGCCTATGCATATTATGTACTTTTCCTGGCTCCTCCCAGTCACTAGAATCTCCAAGACAATGTTAAAATAATAATTACTATCAATGGACCTTCCTAAATAGTTCCTGATTTTAATTGAAATGGTTTGAGAGTTTTGTTATTTAGAATAACATTTTCTGTTGGTTTCTGGAAAATCACCTTCACAGTAGTTAAGTAGATTCCTTTTACTTATTATTGAATAGGATTGACTTTTGAATTGTATTAAATGCCTTTTCAACATCTACTGATAGAATAATTTTGTTTTTCCTTTTGGATTTGGTGATGTAATGAGTTATGTTGATAGGCTTCCTGATATCAATATACTCTTTTATTCCTGGAATAAACCCTTCTTGTCATACCATGATATTATTGTGATACACTGTAGGATCTCTTTTGTTACTACCTTATAAGTTTTGCTTATACATTAAAAAATGAGATTACGTTTTATAGATTCATCTGTGTGAATTGTAGAGTACTTTTCTGGGAGACTTTACAATGAAGACTCGATAATTTGAATAGGTCGTGTGAGGCATTAATAGGTGACCAGCAGGATAGGTAAAGAAGAGGAATTCAATGCTCACTGTCATGACAGCTTTCCCATTGGTTGACCTCTGGGTCCTGAGATAAATTACTCACTGCACAACTGATCTGCAGTCTCATATCTTTCTTTTCAGCATGTTTATTATTTCATTACGTACTCATTAATGGGAAGGACCATCTGCTATGACGTTTTCATATAATAGATTTAATTAGTCCTTCATTTGGTGCTGAGAAGATAGAGGAAGGGATTCAATATAAAATGCTCTTCTATTTTCTCTGAATTCAGTAGAAAATAAGCACTATTTTCTAGTCATTCTCTCAACAAAATTAATATTTACACAATGTTAAAAACATAACTTTGATTCCATAAAAACCTCACTAGGAATCCAAGCTTTTTCATATATGTCAACCACAGTGATTTCAATAAGTTTGTATCAAGTTCATTCCATGAGCCTGATGTTGTAATTCAATAAAAAATCCAATCTGCTACTTCACATGTCCTCTGAATATGTAGATTTCTTACTTGAATTACTAAAAGAAAGCAGGGATCTGTGCACATTTATAATTCGTACAGTCTGTTTGCTACGAGGGAAAAAGAAAAGGTTGCCTCAGTACTTCCTACTTGCCTTCCTATAGGAGACAAGCAGATATACGCTTATGGGGCTATCACCTCGCTCATGTTGGAAGAGCTCAGAAACAGAGCAAGGACTTTTAGGGGTCAAAGAATCCATAAAGGCAAATTGGTCTGTGCCTGCCTCAAGCTGTGGCGTTAATATTAGTAGACAGGATGCTGCAGAAATGTGAGGGAGAAAACTATAAAAAGTGATATTTAAATTGCTCTGAAGCTTGAATTTGAGCCCTTTTCCATTATTCCAGAATCATTACTAATATGAGAAAAGCAGAGAGACCCAAGCTCAATGAAAAGCCGTAGGAAACTACAGAACACATGAAATTCCCAGCTGGTGAATAAAATCTATCATGTTGACAAAACAGTGTGAGTGAAAATCTTTTAAACATGCATCAGCTGCAGGGGCTGAATGTTGAGAAATACAAGATTAAGACAATGCTAGGGAGAACTGGGGGTCACTCATGCTCACCCCTCCAAGAAAAGCCTGCCTGGGCTGTATTGAGTCACACACCATTAGGGTGATAAGGCAAGCTCAGCTGCTTGAGACACATCATTCCTATAATGTACAGATCAAAAAATGTGGCAGAGATGTTATGGCTCAGCTCTCTGAATCAAGAAATCTCTAAAATGAAGATTCGATATTAAATAGTTCTATTTCTTTATCATTAGAGTTATAACAATTCTAAGTGCTAAATTTCTTTAAATATATTGTCCTTCATACCAAGCTGGCAACACCATAAAGAGAATAACTGGGGCAGATTATTTAACAAATATTTATTGATCACCTACTATGTGCAAAACTGCAAAGATAAATCAGACATGGTCCTTGACTTCCAGGAGCAAAAGTTCATGTTCTAGTGAGGAAAGTAGACATACATAAATAACTTTAACACCAAGCCAACTGTAACAAAAATAATAATACAGGAGTAGAATTCTATCAGGGTGTGTGGAGGGAGGAGGAAGGATGAATAAAGACAATAGTTGGGAAAAGATAGCTTATAAAACATTCCAGTGTGGTCCAAGAGTTCTCATTCTGACTGGATTACTAACAAGTTGCATGACCCTCAGCAGGTCTCTGGGCTTTCATTTTCTCATCTGTAAAATGAAGAGGTTATTTTGTAATGATCTCTCAGGTCCCCCTTCAGAACAAAGTCTCTTTAATTTTATTATCCTAGTCACATAGAATGGCAAGAGTAAAACTTTTCTCAAAAAAAGGCTTACAAAAACATTTTGCTATAAGATAGTTTTAGTAGTAGAGCATCTTACATTTACTTTGTACTGTGTGTTTCTTCCTCTCCAAGTCTGTATCAAGGCATTGGGAAGTCAAAAGGGATCCTCTCTCAAAGGAGCATATAGACTCTGTGATAAGAAATGTTAAAATATAGAAAAGCACAAAGAATAATATAACAATCAACTATAGTCCACATTAAAAAATAAAATAAAATATTAATCAAAAAGCCGAAGTCCCCATAACCACCATCCCTCTGTCCAGTTCTCTTCTTCTCACTCTTCAAAGCAACAACTATAATTTGCTTTAAATCTGTGCTCCAAATTCATTTTTCATACCTTAACATACATTTGTATGCACAAATTCATCAGCAATACATAGATTATTCGGTATGTTTAAAAATATTCTGTATATAATATACTCCATTATTTTGCTTCTTTTACTGCTCAGTTTTGGTTTTGGACCTACATTTAACAGTTTATTCTTTTTCATTGCAATATAAAGTTCTATCATATAATTTTCCCTTTTTTAATGGATTTTTGGATTATTTTCAAATGTCTAACAATCAATGCTGCAGTGAACATATATACATGTCTCCTTCCGCACGTATATGAAAGTTTCTCTTGGACATATATCCTGAAATAGAATGGACTGTTATGGGGATGTACATTTCCAAATTTTATTAAGTATTGCCTTATGCATTCCAAAGTGGTTGTACCAATTTACACTCCCACCAGAGATGCATGAAGTCTCCACATTCTTACCAACATTTGATGTTGTCTGACATTTAAATTTCTGACAGTCTGGATGAAAATGGTATCACATTATTGTTTTATTAGTGAAACCATTTTTTGGAGTGTGCTTATTGGTGAAGCAGGTTTACTCTTCCGTGAGCTCCTGTTTCACTCCTTTTGCCATTCTGCTATTGGGTTTTTTCCTACTCATTAATGTATAGGAGTTATATATACATCTATATATACTCTAGTACCAAGCCTTTACTTTTTTATTTAGGGTGCAAATATCTTCTTGTCTAGATCTAGTCACAGATGTAGTAACTTTAAAATTTTTTTGTTGTATAGAAGTTTTGATTTTCAAGTGTTATGTTTTGACCTTATTTAAGAAAGCCTTCCTTATATTGAAGTTACTCTAGTAGTTTGAGTTTATTTCCCTTTAGGTCTTTAGTCCATCTGGAAAATATTTTGTGTAGGCATTGAGGTAAGGAATCTATTTTTATTTTTTTCCATATGAATAGGCAGTTGTCCAAAACCATTTATTGAATAACCTATTCTTTCACTCAAAGATTTGTGAAGTTACTTCCTTCAAATACCAAGTTTTTCATGTTTGGGTCTGTCTCTGGGCTCTTTATACTGATCTGTTATTCTAGCTGACTCAATTATATTTTTTTGATTCATTAAGTAATTGATTATATTTAGTAAAAGGAAACTAGTTTAATGAATATGTTCATTTCTAATATCTCAGTCCAAGGGTTTTTCCTCCACTCTGCTCTTCTGGGTATCCAAAGGGTTCCAGAGACTACCAGGGAGAGATGTCCTCACGAAGTAGGCAAATGATAGCACAGCAAAGACTGTAGCAGAGGTGGGGCATTAGGCTCACTCTCAACATGGCTAGGTGGCCGGTCGGCAAGTTCAAACTGGAGAGTGGACAATTTGAGGACAAGATTCTGATCTAAAGGAATTCTGGGCATTTCCAGTGTGCCACTGTGGGATTCTTCTTGGGCTTTTCCCTGGCAGCTCCTGGTCAGTGGACCAACCTCAAACCACTCTCCTGGTTAGGCATCTTCAGGATGACCTCTCTTTCTACCTTCTTTTTAGTCTACACTACTTCCTTATCATATTACCCTTTTATCCTCTCTCCACAAGTCCTACTCTCTTGTTCTCGTTTGCAGTAGTCCTCGATGGACAGTTAGAAGGAAAGTCAGAAATAGAGCTTCGAATAACCAAATCTCTACAACAACAAAGCTGTTTTCCTCTTCTTTGAGGACAAGGAAGAACTTTCCAGGAACAAAACTGCCTGATCACCACTCCCTGGGGAGGAGGCAAGTTTTCCTGGGGAAAATACGTGTGATAGAAAACATAGAGTGGCCATCTTGTTGTCTGGTGGAAATTTTTCTTTGTGATAAATGTGTTCCCGTTGTGCTAGAATTGAGGCAGTATTATAACTTTGTTTCACTCACCATTTCTTACAGCATTCTTGAATCTACCCTATCTTCTACCTTCTTTTTCTCCACATTGTCTTAATTGGCTTTGTAGAATATTTCTTCTGATGAAGCAATTTGAGCTCAACAGCATACACAAACACATAAAAAGTCACTTCAAACAATTAGAGAAAAAGCACTTTAAGACCTCTTGATAGTTTTTTCAAAACATACTTGTTTTGTTTTGTTTTCCATGTTTGATTTCTAACCCAAATTCAAATTTGTTCATTAATTCAATAAACACTTATTGAATTCTTGTTCAGGACAGTTTGCTAAGCACTGTGGGAGATATTAAATAAACAAGTTGCAGTCTCTACCTTTGTAGAATTTACCACTTATTGGGGAGGTAAAATTCTGGCTTCCATTATTTGTGTCTTAGGGACCTAAGAGAAGCACAAACCAAGGAAGTTAAAAAAAAAATACAAAACTTTGAATTGGAAAAATAAGTGAAAGTTTAATTTAAACTGGATGTTGGGGGATTTCAAAAAGCAGAAATGATGGAGGAAGAAATGGGATGAGCAAAGATATTGGCAGAGTAGAAGTGAAGGTGTTCAGGAAACAGAGAATATGGCAATTTGGAGGATTGAGTTCTGAAGAGCAATAAAAGTTTAGGCCATTGGGTGGAAATCCTTGAATCCTTGTATTTAATTTGGAGCCAAGTGTAAATCCACAGAAATTGTAAGCAGGGAATGACAGGTTGGAACTGTGTTTTGGGAAGATTGATTGGAAGTGGTGCATTAAATGGTATGGAGGCAATTTGGGAAACTTCTTTTAGGGAAGTTTACAATGTTCTGTGTTTGAGATAATGAGGGTTAGCCAAATGATAACATAAGAACAGGGAAGAGAGGAGACAAGACTGAATGGGGACCTGTGCCATGGTGGCAGAAGTAATAAAGCATGATCCAATTAGCTGGTGGGCAAAAATCTTGGATTATAGTCCCAATTTGGTTATAATCTTTAGTTTATGAGTTTTCCTGGGGTCTACTCTGAACAAAGTGTGGTAGAAGACATAGTAGCCACCTTGTTGTCTGATAGAAATTTTTCTCCATGATGAGACTGAGGAGTGTTAAAGAATCTTTAATAAAAGGAAACATGTTAGAGGGATTGAGAAACTTGGAATAAGAACTGCTTTGGATCCTAATCTAAAGCAAGATACATAACTTCTCTGACTCTTTGTTCTCTTGTCTGTGAAACAGGAATAATAATACCTACTTCATAAATTCTTTGCAAGGGTTCAAGGTCTAATGACATCCTGCATATGAAGTATCAACACAGTAAGAGGCATATAGTAAGTGCTGAGTAGTGTTAATCACCCTTTCCTTTCCCTGGCTGCTATTTCCAACCTTTGGCAAAACTGATTTTTATTAGAATAACTTAAAGACTTGTACATGTATTCTCTGAGGTTATTAACATAGATTGGTCTTTTCTACCTTTCTTATTTTCACTCCATACTTCATTAGTTATTTTTATAAAGCATTACTTGGATGATTTAGAAAAGATACTTCAGTTGAAAAAATTTTTTCCTTCCAAATAAAAAACTTCAAGTTGATGTGAGTAAAATAAATGTAAGAATGGGCTGCCCTGGTGACACAGTGGTTAAGTTTGCATGCCCCACTTCAGCAGTCTAGGGTTTGTGGGTTCGGATCCCAGGTGTGGACCTACACACCGCTCATCAAGCTGTGCTGTGGTGGCGTCCCACATACAAAATGGAGGAGGATTGGCACAGATGTTAGCACAGGGACAATCTTCTTCAAGCAAAAAGAGAAAGATTGGCAATAGATGTTAGCTCAGGGCCAGACTTCCTTACCACAAAATAAATAAATAAATATAAGAATGATCAAATTTTGAAAATAAAGTACATACCTCACTTTATACAATAAGCAAAATTTCTAAAATTCTAGATTAACTCAAATTTTCTAAGTTTAATTCTCAATTTCATCCTCATATTGATTTAAATCATAATTTCACATTTATTTAATCAATCTTCTGTTGACCATGTCCCCTAATATATTAATTTCAGTTTAACCTTCCTATTATATAATTAATACTCTGTGTAAACAAATTTGAATGTATTTTAAAGAAAATCTGCTGTTTTATGTGTTTTATGAAACATATTTTACAAAAACTGTAAAAATAATTACAAAAAATTATTTTGTAAATTTTATGATGAAATTTGTATGATGTATTAGGTTCACCCATAGGAATGAAAAAATTAAGATACACAAAGCAATGTGAAGGAAAATCATTTTGAAGCAATAATTGTGTAATCAAGAAAATAAAAATTAACGTGAGTGGGCAAAATAGCCATTTGTCAAAAGACAGATTTTATTACCCAAAGACTCTCTATGAAATAATTATTCAAAGGACATACAGTAGCAAAACAAAATGAATATAAGAATGAGGAAGTCATGGAATACAAGAGACTTGTGGGCAAAAAGTTATTCAGACTCAGCCGTAAGTCCAATTTATTTCCTTATTCACAAGTAATTAATAAATCTTTTATCAGAGTAGGAGATTTTTTTAACACCTCTCTCAGAAGTCTATAGATAACATAGACAAAAACAAGTAAAAATAGAGAGGTTTGAATAACTCGACCCAATAGAATTCTCAAGATGACAGCTTTGTGGCTAGCCCAGATTAGAGCAAAAAGGCCAGATTAGAGCAAAAAGGCCAGAGGGCTCCAGAAGAGATGGCCCCTCAGAATGGAGCAGATTGGTCGGTTGACATATTTGGCCCATTTCAGAGGAGAATTACAGTTCTGACCAAGTTTGAAAGAAGAATAAATTATTGAAAACTAAGCAGGTGAAAAATCATGTAATTAGTGACCCTAGGGAAAACAAAAAGTTATAGAAAGAAGGAAATATAACCAGAGTATCCTATATGACTCAACCATGGATAATATTCCCATAGTTATAATAGTGTAAGCACTGAATAATGTTTTAGCAAGAAATTGTTCCATAACCATATTGAGAGGATGAGTAAAGGGAACTCATATGTATAAGGAGGTGTGTGTGCATGCACACCATGTAGGACAAGTATAAGAGAACTAAATCCTCGTCTTCTACTCTACAAATTCGGGATGTCATGCCTAAAATAGAAAACAACCAAGATATTGCAAATACCAGCATGCGTTATTTGGAAATACAGATACAAATACCAGAAGAAACAGCTAAAATATTTCAAAGTAATTAATTCTGAGGAGTGGAACTTGGAGGTAAGGGAAGAAGGAATAGGGAGGGTGGTCCTGTTTTCTATTATAATTTATAGAATATTTTGACTTTCAAAAAGCACCTACTTAAAAATGCTGTTGGGGGGGGCGGCCCAGTGGCACATGGTTAAGTTTGCACATTCCACTTCTGTCGGTGGCCCAGTGTTCGCCGGTTCGGATCCCGGGTGTGGACCTATGCACCTTGTCAAGCCAGGCTGTGGTAGGCATCCCACGTGTAAAGTAGAGGAAGATGGGCATGGATGTTAGCTCAGGGCCAGTCTTCCTCAGCAAAAAAGACGAGGATTGGGGGCAGATGTTAGCTCAGGGCTAATCTTCCTCAAAAAAAACACAACAAACAACAAAAAACAAAACAAAACAAAAAAGTGTTGTTAGGAACAAAAATTTAATTAATCAATTAATTAATTAAATCACTTTGAATCTGAAAAAGCAATTGACTAGTGACACCTAATCATCATAGAAAATGGTGTGTGATCAAATTAACTGAAGATCAAGGATGTACAAAGGACTCAGCACACAAAAGTGTAATGAGGAGCTAAAGATCCATAAAGCAGCAAGTTTGTCTAACTGGACATGCCCATGATGTTTTTCTGTTACACCAAATATTTTTTAAATGTCTTCTTGCTGTGAATTAAAAATTATAAATTGTCAATGAAATGCTATTGCCAGTTAATAAATTCTGATTGTATGTTAACTTCTCTAAGTCTTAGTTTCTCATAAAATGAGAATAATGATTTTCCCTTTCTATAAGGTTGTTGTGAGGATTAAATCAGATGATGCATGTGCAGTCTATTACTCTGCCTAGCACTCAGAAAGGGCTTGATGAATATTAGCTATTATCATTGTTTAATTGTAATAATATTGTTTTAATATTATAAGACTGTGTTTTCAATATAAAATACATTTTTATATTTTCAACAAACAAAAGTGATTTTTTGAATTTACGTCGTTACTTTGGACAATGTCTGCAATTGTTTGTTGACTTCACTTGCAGTTACTAATATTGACTAGTATAATTCAATCATTATGGGTGATGTTGGTGCCAAAGTAGTAATTCTAGGTGTTTTGATTAGATAATTGATCTAATCATGTGAGCAACACTGATAAGTGACTTACCATTATGAGTACTGTCTGGATATTCTAACCTGTACTTAATCATGGATAAATAATTTCTGCTTCCCTCTTGTATGTGAGGCCTCTTATCTGTGCTTTCTAGGTTCTAGAAAGGATGCAAAGACTTTGAAGCTATAGGAGACTCTCATAGACATTCACAATGGCATCTCCCTAAAGGATTTGGAGGCTCTGCATCACCCAAAGAAAAAGCATGAGTGAGACTCAGGATGCAATTCCAGACAGGTGCCTCTCCTTATTCAAAATGTGTCAAGTTCAGGTGCCTATGATATGTTCAGATCTGTGCCAGCAACCAGGAGGACAGGGAGACTGGAAGGAAGAAACACAACAGTGGAGTGAGTACAAGTGTTGTCAGATAAGCCATAACGTTTAATCCTGATAATAACTGTTAGGCAAGGTCTGTTAGGTCCAATAAATGGCAGAAATATGGGTCAAATCCGGGTGCAAAGTTGATATTCTTTCCGCCATGGGTACTGCCTCTCATAACAGGCCTACCAATAAGTGCCTTCCTGGAGGGTATTGCTGCTATATACCTATTCTCCTAGGCTTGTCAAATTTTCATCTATATGCATGTTATTCCCACCAAAATAAACATAATTTACCAAAAACTGAGCCTAAGTGATTTTGCTCAGTTACTCTATTGCAAGGGTTGGCAAACTTTTTCTGTAAAGGGACAGACAGTCAATATTTTAAACTCGGGAAACAAATGGACTTACATCAAACTAAAAATCTTCTGCACAGCAAAGGAAACCATTGACAAAATGAAAAGACACCCTAACAATTGGGAGAAGATATTTACAAACCATATATCTTATAAGAGGTTAATATCCAAAATATATAAAGAACTCATACATCTCAACAACAAAACTAACGGCCCAATTAAAAAATAGGCAAAAGATCTGAACAGACATTTCTCCAAAGAAGATATACAGATGGCCAACAGGCATATGAAAGGATGTTCAACATCATTAACTATCAGGTAACTGCAAATCAAAACTACAATAAGATATCACCTCATTCCCATCAGAATGACTATAATTAACAAGACAGGAGACAAGTGTTGGAGAGGATATGGAGAAAAGGGAACTCTCATACACTGCTGGTGGGAGTGCAAACTGGTGGAGGCACTACGGAAAACAGTATAGAAATTCCTCAAAAAATTAAGAATAGAATTACCATATGATCCAGCTATTCCACTGCTGGGTATTTATCCAAAGAACATGAAAACATGAATGCATAAAGATACATGCACCACTATGTTCATTGCAGCATTATTTACAATAGCCAAGACTTGGAAGCAACCTAGGTGCCCATCAAGGGACAAATGGATAAAGAAGATGTAGTATATATACACGATGAGATACCTCTCAGCCATAAGAAATGATGACATATGGCCATTTGTGACAACATGGATGGACCTTGAGGGTCTTAGGCTAAGAGAAATGTCAGGAGAAAGTCAAATACCGTATGATCTCACTCATAAGTAGAAGATAAAAACAACAACAAACAATCACAGAGATTGGATTGCTGGTTACCAGAGGGGAAGGGGGAGGGAAGAGGGTGAAAATGGTGATTAGGTGCATATGTATGGTGATGGATTGTAATTAGTCTTTGAGTGGCGAACATGATGTAATCTACACAGGAATCAAATATAATGATGTACACCTGAAACTTATATAATGTTATAAACCAATGTTACCACAATAAAAAAAAAGACTGATGTCAAAAAATAAAAAAACGAAAATAAACTTGGGGATCATACAATCTCTGTTGCAACCACTCACTGTGACAGCCATAGACAGTATGTAAATGAATGGGTGGGCATGGCTACATTCCAATAAAACTTTATTTACAAAAACTGACAGAGGCCATCCAGTGGCATAGGGGGTAAGTTTGTGTGCTCTGCTTGGGCAGCCCAGGGATTGTGGCTTCAGATACCAGGCACAAACCTACACCCTGCTCATCAAGCCATGTGTACACACCATTCATCAAGCCATGCTGTGGCAGCATCCCACTTACAAAATAGAGGAAGATTGGTGCAGATGTTAGCTCAGCAACAATCTTCCTCACCAAAAAAACCCCAACAAACAAAATAACTAACAGTACACCAGATTTGGCCAACAGGCTGTAGTTTGGCCAAAGATAGTCATTGTTGACATAATTCTGCCTATATAGTTTCAGAGTGTTCAATCTCCTGCAATTCTCAAAATCTCCTTAGTTCTGCCTCAATAGTGATTCTCTAGTGTCCTTCACTGTGGAATCCCTCATGTTTTATTATGATTCAGCCTTGGAGAGAAGAGTTTGTGGCAAGGACGCAAGCCTGTGCCTATTACAGTGAAATATGTGTCCTTAGGAGAATATTTATAAAGGGCCTTAGAGAAGTCAGAGTTGGTGCCCCACTGCCTGTATCAGAGCCAGCCCCATGGTAGGAAATCTCATACAGAGGGTGGGCTTTAATTCCAGAGGATAAGAATCTGGCCTCCCATGGAGGTCTCTGTTGGAACTATTGATTACACAGTAGAACAAAATGAGATTGACAGCACTTGAGCCACCAGAATCCAAATTCTGTACAGGAAATTTTGTGCCAGTCAACTACACTGATATACCCTGCCACGCTAGCATGTTTCTTGGTTTTAAAGCCCCCACAACTCTACCAATTATTCATGTTGGCCTGATTTTTCCACCATTCCTCGTTTTCTAGCATTTTTTGTTTTATGTGTATGTGTAGCTGCTTTAGTGATATTCTTCTATGTTTCTGACTTGGCTTGATCAGGGGGAGTAGACAAGGTGTGGTTGGAATCTTAATGACCTGTCAAAACAGAGCATTTAAATCCTGTTCATGTTATTTTCTTTCCTTCCCATGGAACACATACAGCCAGAAAGACAAATAGGAGAAGCCCCTTGGTATTTTTCCCTTGTTTGTGTGATCCTAAGGGTTTTGATGAACTGGCCTTTGCAAGTTACGTTGAAGCTGTTCAAGCCAGCTTCAGCTGGATGTGACTTGTTTAATGATTTGGCAAGGATCCAAGCATCGGAAATCAAAACAAAACAAAAAAGAAAAAAACCTCAGATCAGATCAGCATACATCATAACAATATAATCATTCAGCTTCTTATCTGGTTACTTATTATAGGCTGTGCAGTGATAGAAATGGAAATAACTTACTCTGGCTACTCTGTCTTACTGTTAAATCATTTATGTGCTGTGAAAGGAATTGCAAGCTGTTGAGACTCAGAGATCCCCTAACTGCATTCTCCCGAGGAGTTCTCCACGACCATCCCTGGTTCTATTTCATATTCAAACATTTTCTTAGAGTGTGAGCTTTTATTATCCATGTTCAAATTCAGCAAGCCTTACTTGTCCAGATAGATCAGCCACCAAGAAATACAGTAATGTAAAATAAGGGTACTGCTGACATTTTTATGGTATATGATATATGATATACTATATTAAGCTCTTTATAATAATTTTTAATTTTTGAAATAGCTGATTCTTTAGGGACCATTTAATACATAATTCCATAGATTTTAGTGTTATCAGGTACCTTTCAAGTACCATTTTAACTGAGTTCTGATGCTTTTTGTCTCTGTCAACTGTGAATCAAACAGGAGCCTGTCAAATCCTGTTAGGTGACAATCATAGGCCAAGGAAAAATTGTTTCACAAGTCATGCACAAAGAAATAAGATTCCATCCCTGTCTTCAAGAAGCATATGGTTTAATAGGGAAAGAGAAAGTATGCAGAAAACTACAAACAAAGTAAAAATTTTATAAGTTTAGTAACAGATAAAATGTCATAGGAGTTTGAGAGAGAGAGAATGGGTAATGATAATTATTACAGCAGCTACGTTTACTGAGCTACATTTACTATGTGCTAAGCACTGTTGGTTTTTTTTTATTTCATTGAGGTCGCATTGATTTATAACAAGCACTATTTTTTATACTTATATCTAAAAAAAAAAACCTTTGAGATACAATTCATTGTAGAGATGAGGAAAAGAGGCCCAAAGAAGTTGAATAACTTAGATAAGGTTTATAGCTATTAGGTGGTAAACCTGGGTTCAATAAACAAAACAATGAAATGTTGAAAGTTCATCTCAATACTGGAAAGATTGGACTGGGAAAGATTTAAACAGGAAGTCTAGTTAATGAAATATTGAAACAATCCATGAGAAATTGAGAGAGACTGGACCAGAGCAGTGGCAGTGGGGACAGCAAGGAGTAGAGGATAGAGGAGGGTGGGATTTCTATGAGATTTTTGGAAGAAAGAATCATAAATAGGATTTGGTTACTAATTTCATAATATGGAACATAGGAAAAGTGAGTCAAAGATGACTGTAGTGTTTTAAGCTAAAATGAATAGAAGTAAAGGGGAGGGATCTTAGCATGTTGATCTTAGCACACCCAGGGCACGCTGAGCACATTTCTCTTTTCCCAGCCCTCATCATATTTTATCTGTAACTATTTCTTTATGGGTCTCTCTCCTCCGTTAATTCTGAATTACTTACGCCTCATGATATATATAGGCCCAGCACCCAGGACAGTGCCCTAGATGTAGTTAAGTGTTCCGTAAACATTCCTTTTGAATAAACTTCTAACATATTATATAGAAGTCCTCACTGAATAGCCAAATACAACTGTTTAGTGGGCAATTGGAAATACACAATAAACATTTTACAATGTTGTCAGGACTGTAGAAGCAGATTTTGACTATCAGAAAGAAAGAATATTTAAAACCCTGAAAACAGGCTAATACTTTGAAGGAGAATATGAAAGAGAGCAAACTGAGTAGAACTGAAGGTTAAAGAAAACAATAGGCAGCAAGAGGAAGAAAGGAATAGAAACATGATTCAAAACATGAGATCTTGGGGCTGGCCTGGTGGAGTAATTGAACAATATTAGAGTCCAAATGGAAGTAATGGACATATACAGAATATCCAACAGCAGCTCAGTACACATTCTTCTCAAGCACATATGAAACATTCTCCAGGATAGATCACATGTTAGGTCACAAAACAAGGCTTAACAAATTTTAAAAGATTGAAATCATACCATCTTCTCAGACCACAGTGTAATGAAGATAGAAATCAGTAACAGAAAGAAAACAGGAAAATTCACAAACATGTAAACTAAACACACTCTTGAACAACCATTAAAAGAAGAAATCAGAAGGGAATTTAAAAAATAGCTTGAGACAGATGAAAATACAACTTACCAGAACTTATGGGACACAGCAAAAGCAGTCCTAAGAGGGAAGTCTATAGCAATAAATGCTTGTATTTAAAAAGAAGAAAGATCTCAATTAAACAACCTAAATTTACAACTCAAGGACCTACGAAAAAATGCAAAAATTAGCAGAAGGAAGGAAATAATAGATTAGAGTAGAAATAAATTAGAATAGAAAAAAATTGAAAAAACTAAGAGTTGTATTTTTTGAAAAGACAGACAAAATTGACAAGCCCTTAGCAGACTAATGATAAAAGAGAAAAGGCTCAAATAAATAAAATGAGAAATGAAAGAGGAGACATTACAATGAACAACAAAGAAATAAAAAGGGTCATATAAGGAGTTATTATGAACAATTACACACAAATAAATTGAGTAATCTAGAAGAAATGTATAAATTCCTAGAGACATACAACCTACCAAGACTGAATCAAGAAAAAATACAAAGCCTGGGCACGTAACAAATAAGTAGATTGACTCAGTAATCAAAAACTTCCAACAAAGAAAAGCCCAGAAGTAGATGGCTTCATAGGTGGATTCTACCAAATATTCAAAGAAGAACTAATACCAACCCTTCTTAAACCCTTCCAAAAAATAGAATAAGAAGAAACACTCCCAAACTTATTTTATGAGTCCAGCATCACCCTGATTAGAAAGCCAGACAAAGACAAGAAAAGAAAACTACAGGCCCATGTCTCCGAGGAACATAGATGCAAAAATCCTCAACAAAATACTAGCAAACTGAATTTGACAGCACAGTAAAAGGATCATAAACCACCACCAAGTGGGATTTATCCATGGGATGCAAAGATGGCTCAAAATACAAAAATCAAACAATATAATGCACCTCATTGACAGAATGAAAGACAAAATCCCATATGATCATCTCAATAGATGCAGAAAAAGCATTTGACAAAATTCAACATCCTTTCATGATAAAAACTCTCAACAAAATAGTTATAGAAGGAACATACCTCAACGCAACAATGTCCATATGTGAAAAACTCACAGCTAACATCATAATTAATGGAGAAAAACTGAAAGCTTTTCCTCCAAGATCCAGAACAAGGCAAGGATGCCCACTCTTGCCACTGCTATTCAACATAGTACTGAAAGTCCTAGCCAGAGTAATTAGGCAAGAAAAAGAAATAAAGGCCATTCAAATCAGAAGAGAAAAAGTGAAATTATCTTTGTTTTCAGATGTGACATGATTGTATACACATAATACCCTAAAGACTCCACCAAAAGATTGTTATATGTGATTAATGAATTCAGTAAAGTTGCAGCATACAAAATCAACATACAAAAATCAGTGGTGTTGTTATACACTAACAACAAACCATCCAAAAGGGAAAATAAGAACAATCCCATTCACATTAGCAACAAAAACAATAAAATACTTAAGAATTAATTTAACCAAAGAGGTGAAAGACTTGCACTGAAAATTATAAAACATTGATGAAGAAAATTTAAAAAGACACAAACAAATGGAAAGACATCTTATGTTCATAGATTGGAAAAATTAATAATTTGCAATGTCCATCCTACCCAAGGCAATCTACAGATTCAGTGCAATCCCTATCAAGATCCCAATGACATTTTTTACAGAAATGGAAAAAACAATTCTAAAATTCATATGAAACCACAAAAGACCCCAAACAACCGAAGCAATCTTGTGAAAGAAGAACAAAGCTGGAAACATCACACTACCTGACTTCAAATTATATTACAAAGCTATAGTAATCAAAACAGTATGCCCCTGGTATAAAAACAGACACATAGACCAATGGCACAGAATAGAGAATCCAGAAATGAATGCATGAAGCTGATCTTTGACAATGTTGCCAAGAAAATACAATGGGGAAAGGACAGTCTCTTCAACAAATGGTGCTGGGAAAACTGAATATCTACATACAAAAGAATGAAATTAGACCCTTATATCACACCCAAACACAAAAATCAACTCAAAATGGGTTAAAGACTTAACCATAAGAAACCATAAAACTCATAAAAGAAAACATAAGGAAAGGCTCCTTGATAAAGATCATGGCAAAGATTTTTTTGATATGACACCAAAAGCACAGGCAGCAAAAGCAAAAATAGACAAGTAGTACTACATCAAACTTGAAAACTTCTGCACAGCAAAGGAAACAACCAACAAAATGAAAAGGCAAGCTATGTAATGCGAAAAATATTTGCAAACCGTATATCCTATGAGGGGTTAATATCCAAAATATATAAGGAACTCATACAACTCGTTACTCAAAATACAAATAACCCAATTAAATAATGGGCAAAGGACCTAAATAGATACTTCTCAAAAGAAGAAATTCAAATGACTAACAGGTACATGAAAAGGTGCTCAACATCTCTAATTGACAGGGAAGTGCAAATCAAAATCACAATGAGATATTATCTTACACCTGTCAGAATGGCTATTCTCAAAAACACAAAGGATAACAAGTGTTAGCAAGGATGTGGAGGAAAGGCAACCTTTGTACACTGCTGGTGGGAATGTAAATTAGTACAGCCATTATGAAACACAGTATGGAGGTTCCTCAGAAAATTAAAACTAGAACTACCATATGATCCAGCAATCCCACTTCTGGGTATATATCCTAAGGAAGTGAAATCAGTACCTCGAAGAGATATGTGCACTCCCATGTTCATTGCAGCATTATTCACAATAACCAAGATATGGAAACAAACTAAGTGTCCTTTGACGGATGAATGCATACAGAAAATGTAACATATACATATATAATGGTGTAAATATTACCCTTAGAAAGGAAGGAAATCCCGCCATTTGCAACCACTTGGATGGGACTAGAGGAAATTATGTTAAGTAAAATAAGCAAGACACAGAAAGAGAAGTTCTGCATGATCTCACTTGTATGTAGAATCTAAAATAGGCAAACTCATAGAAGCAGGGAATGGAATGGTCGCTGCCAGGGGCTGGAGGAAGGAGAAATGGGGTGATATTGGTGAAAGAGTACAAAGTTGCAGTTATGAAAAATGAATAAATTCTGGAGACCTAATGTACAGCATGGTGATAATAACTAACAATACTGTATTCTAAACTTGAAATTTGCAGAGGATAGATCTTAAATCTTCTCCACGTGCACATACATACAATAGCAACTATATGGAGGTGATGGATATGTTGATTGTGGTGATCTTTTCACAATGTGTACACATATCAAAACATGAAGTTATACACCCTAAATATACATACTTTTTTGTGTCAAAGCTCTTAAAAAAAGAAACTCACAAATAAAATAAAATAGAATGAAACAGAATATCAGACCCATTGACCCAGGAAATCTACTTCTAAAATTTCTCCTTAGAAAATAGATAGGAACAAGAATATTTATTTTAGTCTTATTTCAATAGCAAATTTTAAAAGGAGAGGGAGAGAATAACCCAAATGCCCAATAGCAGGAAACTAATTAAATAAATTACAAGACATTTAATAATAAAAAAAAAAAAAGAACTTAACTGGGCAACTTTCAAGAACCAGTCTCTCTGGCCCTGATAACTACAGAAGCCATAGTTCAAATTCTCTAAAAACTGCCTCTTCTCTACTCCTTCTCAAGGCAGCATCAAGCCTGAGAGGGTCTTCACTCAGCAAGCGCACAGGTAAGATGCCTGTGAAATGTCAAGTTCCCCTCCAGCAAGCACCTCACCCTCATTCTTATCTTCACTGGGTTTGAGGGATGGGGTAGGGAGGACACAGTTCTTTCTCCTGCCCGGCCAATTGCTCTCTTCTAACACATTCTTCTCTCTCTCTTTTTCCCCTCACCCTCTCTCTCCCCTTCTCCTCTTCCTCACTCCTTCCCATCTCTCTTTTTCTCTCAAACTTTCTTATAAATATGCTGGAGAAAGATAATGGATAACTACAGAATGAGTTTTTTGCCTTTTGGTTTTTGTGGGGTTTTGTGTGTGTGCAGAACTAGTTTTGCCATGTCTAAGCAAGTCTTACAGATAAGTCTAGCTTGTTTCTTTATTATGTGAGTACTCTTCACCCACTGCCCCTGGTTGCAATTATTTTTTTTTTTAATTTTTATTTTTTTCGGATGTATATCATATTTCAAATTCTGGATACATTACATCATGTTCACCACCTGAACACTAATTATAGTGCATCCCCTCACATGTGACCCTAATCACCCCTTTTGCCCTCCCCCATCCCCCTTCCCCAATGGTAACCACCAGTCCAATCTCCAATGCTATGTGGTTTTTTTTTTTTGTCGTTTTTATCTTCTACTTATGAGTGAGATCATATGGTATTTGACTTTCTCCCTCTGACTTATTTCACTCAGCATAATACCCTCAAGTTCCATCCATGTTGTCACAAATGGCTGGATTTCGTCATTTCTTATGGCTGAGTAGTAGTCCATTGTGTATAAATACCACATCTTCTTTATCCATTCGTCCCTTGATGGGCACCTAGGTTGCTTCCAAGTCTTGGCTATTGTGTATAATGCCTCAATGAACATAGGGGTGCAAGTATCTTTATGCCTTTGTGTTTTCAAGTTCTTTGGATAAATACCCAGCAGTGGAATAGCTGGATCATATGGTAGATTTATCCTTAATTTTCTGAGGATGTTCCAAACTGCTTTCCATAGTGGCTGCACCAGTTTGCACTGCCACCAGCAGTGAACAAGGGTTCCCTTCTCTCCATACCCTCTCCAACATTGGTTGTTTCCTGTCTTGTTAATTATAGCCATTCTGACCGGAGTGAGGTGATACCTCATTGTAGTTTTGATTTGCATTTCCCTGATAGCTAATGATGTTGAGCATCTTTTCATATGCCTGTTGGCCATCTGTATATCTTCTTTGGAGAAATCTCTGTTCAGATCTTTTGCCCATTTTCTAATTGGATTGTTGGGTTTTTTTGTTGTTGAGCTGTATGAATTCTTTGTATATCTTGGATATTAACCCCTTATCTGATACGTGGTTTGCAAATATCAAAGTTCAAACAACATTTTTTACAGAAATAGAACAAAGAATCCTAAAATTTATATGGAACAACAAAAGACCCCGAATAGCCAAAGGATTCCTGAGAAAAAAGAACAAAGCTGGAGGTATCACACTCCCTGATTTCAAATTATACTACAAAGCCATAGTAACCAAAACAGCATGGTACTGGCACAAAAACAGACACACAGGTCAATGGAACAAAACTGAGAGCCCAGAAGTAAACCCACACGTTTATGGACAGCTAATATTAGACAAGGGAGCCAAGAGCATACGATGGAGAAAGGAGAGTCTCTTCAATAAATGGTTTTGGGAAAATTGGACAGCCACATGCAAAAGAATGAAAGTAGACCATTCCCTTACACCATGCACAAAAATCAACTCAAAATGGATTAAAGACTTGAATGTAAGACCCGAAACCATGAGACTTCTAGAAGAAAACATAGGCAGTACGCTCTATGACGTTGGTCTGAGCAGCATATTTTCAAGTCCCATATCTGACCTGGCAAGGGAAACAAAAGAAAAAATGAACAAATGGGACTACATCAAACTAAAAAGTTTCTGCACAACAAAGGAAACCATCAACAAAACGAAAAGACAACCTGGTTGCAATTCTGAGGTGGAAAAACTTTTAGTTAATATCTTACTACAAACGTAAATGAATTTATTCACATTTTTAAGAATAGAGACAATCGGTTCAGATAAAATAGCAAAATCCTGCTATTTACTGATCACAAAGTACATATCTAAGACAAAAATGCATAGAAATATTGAGGATAAAGGAGTAATTAGGATATACTAAGTTAACGTTAAAAATTGGTTTTGAAGCATTAATAGCAAAGGAAATATAATTTTAGGTAAAGGGCCTTGAGGGGGACAAAGCACAATAATGCAGGAAACAATATTCAGAAAAATATAAAAATTATGATTTTGAAATAAGTAAAGAAAAATTGCTGAATAGCAAGGAGAATTTGACAAAACTACAATGATAGTGGGAGATTTCAACAGATCTCTGTCACAAACTAGTACTGCAGAGAGACAAAACATGGAAAAGAAATGGGAAACTTAACAAAATTAATAAGCTTGATCTAGTTGGAAAATGTAGATGCCTGTATCTCCATACAGAGAGTGTGCATTCTTTTCAAGTACACATAAAAAAATTACAAAATTTGAGCCTGTATTATTAGGTCACAAAGTAAACCACAACAAAGTCCATGCAATTTTTTTTCTGTCTACATGGACATCAAGTTAGAAATCAACAATTACAAATAATAATGAAAAAGGCTCATATGTTTAGAAATCTAAGGATTTACTCCTTAATAATTTATGATTGAAAGTAAAACCATAAAGAAAATTTAAATATATTTAGAAATAAGTGAAAATTAAAGTACTGTAAATTAAAATTTACATACTGTAGTCAAACAGTAGTCTACATAAATATATAGCTTTAAATTCATTTGTGAATGATTAGAACTAAATGACTTGTGTTCAACTCATGAAGCTAGAAGAATAGAATAAACTGAAAGAAAGTAGAAGGAAATATATAATAGAGATAAGAGCAGAAAATAATAAAATTAAAAACAAAGAAATAATGGAGAGGATCAACAAACCAAAAACAAGTCTTTGAAAAGACTAAAATAGAAAAATCTGTAGCGAGAGTAATCAAGAAACAAATATGAAAAAGCATAGATTAGTAAAATTAGGATAAAAATAGAACAGAAGTATAGACATGTAGAGAATTTTTAAATCACATATGAATTATTTTATGTCAGTAAGTTTGAAAACTTTGAAATGGACATTTTTCTAGAAAATATAAATTATAAAAATGATCCAAGAAGAAAAAAAATCTGAATGAAGCAATAATCATTAAGGAAATTGAATTAGTAATCAAAGAATCTACCTATAAAGACACCAGATCCTGTCAGTTTTACTAAACTTTAGGAACAGTTAATTCATATTTTATACAAACTTGTCTAGAAAATAGTCAAAAAGTAAGGTACACCAAATTCATCTGATGAAGCTAGAATAATTTTGGTGCTACTATGAAAGGGCTATGTAAGAAAAGAAACTGTTAGACCAATTGCATTTATGAATATGGATCCAAATCCTAAATAAAACACAAATAAATCAAATTAGGATAGGCAAAGTAGGGTTTATACCAGGGATACAAGAATTGTTTAATATTTGAAAATGGTAGTGTTGTTTCTCATGTAAACAAAATAAAGGATAAAAGCCATCCAGTCATCACAATAGATGCAGACAAAGCATTAAACAAAAGTAAAACCTATTCAAATTTTTTTAAGTTAGAAACTAGGAATTAAAGGAAATGTCTTTAACCTGCTAAAGAGTATCTATCAAAACTGGCAACCAATCACCACATGAAACACATCCCCTCCCCCAAAAAAACTCATCTCAGAAACTTAGGAATAGAGGGAATCTCCTCAAACTAATAAAGGGCATCAACTAAAACCTACAGCTAACATCATACTTAGTGGTGAAAACTGAATGCTTTCCTCTTAAGATCAGTAACAAGGCAAGATTTTCCTTCAACATAGTACAGGAGGTACTAGCCAGTGCAATAAGGCAAGAACAAGAAATAACATGTATACAGATTGTAAAAGAAGAACTAAATTTGTCTTTATTCATAGATAGAATAATAATCTTTAAGGAAAATTCCAAAGAATCTTCACGAAAGCTTCTAAAACTAAGTGAATTTAGCAAGGTCTCATGATACAAGGTCACTATACAAAAATCAATTGCGTTTCCAAATAGCAGCAGTAAACAATTGGAAAATGAAACATAAAAACAATAGCATCAGAAATCATAAAATACTCAGGGGTAATTCTAAAATAATATATATATCATGTGTATGCTGAAAATTATAAAGCATTGCTGAGAGAAATTAAAAAAAATATAACTTCATAGAGAAATATATCATATTCATGGATAAGAAGACTCAATATGATAAAAAGTCAATTCTCAAATTGGTCTATAGACATAATGCAACTCCAACCTTAATCCTAGCAGGTTTTTTACACCTAGAAATTAATAGGTTGTTTCTAAAATTTATATAGAAAAACAGAAGACCAAAAGTAAACAAAATACTTCTGAAAAAAATACAATTAGAAGACTCACACTACCTGATTTTAAGACTTAATATACAGCTACAGTAATTAAGACAATACAACATTGAAAAGATTTATAAGTCAGTGGAACCGAATAGAGTCCAAAATGGATCTGCACAGTAATGTCAATTTGATTTTCAACAAAGGTGCTAAGGTCATTCGGTGGAGAAAGGATAGTCTTTTCAACGAATAGTATTGGAACAATTAGATATCATATGCATTAAAAAAAAGCCCTCAGTCCTTACTTCATACGTACACAAAAATTCTTGTATTAGGGAAAGATTTTTAGATAAACATAGAAAAATGAGTCATAAAAGAAGAAATTTACACACTGACTTTATCAAAAATTTCAAAATTTTGCTCTTTGAAAGTCATTGTTGAAAAATGAAAAGACAAGCCACAGGCTAGGAGGAAATATTTGAAAAAGTGTATATCTGATAAAGGGCTTATAACCAGAACATATAAAGAACTTTCTAAATTCTGTAATTTAAAAATAAAATAAAAACAGGAAAGATTTGGACAGACACTTCTCCAAAGAAAATATACAGCTAGTGAATAAGCACAGGAAAAGATGCTGAATATCATTAGTCATTAGAGATATGCTAATTAAAACCACAATGAGATACCACTATACGCCTATGGAAATATCTAAAATAAAAAATACTGGTTATACCAAGTGTTGGTGAGGATGTGGGGCAACTTGAACTCTCACAAACTATTGGCAGAAATATCAAATGCAACAACCACTTTGGAAGACAATCTGACAGTTTGTTAAAAGTTAAACATATACCTACCATATAACCCAAGCATTTTAGTCTTATGTATTTATCCAAGAAAAATGGAAGCATGTATCAATATAAAGACTTGTACATGAATGGTGATAGCAGCTTTATTCATAATAGCCAAAAACTGGAAACAACTTGAGAGTCCATCAACAAATGAATGGATTAACAGACTGTGTATCTAAAAAATATTGTGTATCTACACAGTAGAATACTACTCAAAAATAAAAAGAAATGAATTATTGAAATGTGAAAACATGGATGAATCTCAAAATAATTATGCTAAATGAAAGAAGCCAGACAATAAAGAGTACACACTATATAATTCTATTTGTACAAAATTCTAAAAATTGAAACTAATCTATAGTGGTAGAAAGCAGAGCAGTGGTTGCCAGGAGTTGGGAGTAGGGAGAAGGAATTCACTACAAAAGGTCATAAGAGAACTTTTTTGAGCCATGGAAATATTCTATATTTGATTGTAGTGGTGTTTATGCTACCGTATGCACTCGGCAAAATTTGTTGAATTGTACACTTAAAATGGTGAATTTTACTATATTAGAATTCTATCTCAGTGAATCTGATTTAGAAAAAAACTGTTGCAGGCCAGCCCTGTGGCCGAGTGAAGTTCGCACGCTCCACTTCGGCAGCCCAGGGTTCGGATCCTGGGCGTGGACGTGGCACTGCTCTCTAGGCCATGTTGAGGAGGCATCCCACATGCCACAACTAGAAGGACCCATAACTAAAATATACAACTATGTACAGGGGGGATTTGGGGAGAAAAAAAAAAGCAGAAAAAAGAAAAAAGAAAAAAACTGTTGCAGATATACTGAATGGTTAAAGTTTAGAAGCAATCCTATTGTTTCTTTTAAAGATTGGCCCTGAGCTAACATATGTTGCCAATCTTTTTTCTTCTTCTTCTTTTCCCTAAAGCCCCCAGTACATAGTTGCATATTCTAGTTGTAGATCCTTCTAGTTCTACCGTGTGGGATGCCGCCTCAGCATGGCTTGATGAGTGGTCCTAGGTCTGCACCCAGGATCCAAGCCAGTGAAACCCTGGGCTGCCAAAGTGGAGCACACAAACTTAACCACTCGGCCATGGGGCCAGCCCCAGAAGCAATCCTATTAAAATTAATTTTTCTAAAGAGATACCCACTATCACTTCTCATATTCAAAATTTACTCACACCAGGACTTATAAAGGAATAAGACTACCAATGGGAGAGAGAAAAAGAAAAGAAACAGAACAAAAAAGACAAAAAAAGAACCCTCTATTTGAAAATGGTATAATTATTTAAAAGATCTCAGAAAATTTACAGACAAAAATACTGAAACTAAAAATAAAATTCAAGTTGAGTGACATCAGCAACATGGCAGAGTGAGTGATTCCCTTTGTCTCTCCCCCTTTGAACTATAACTAAATGGACATTCATTGATCAATGGAGGATACCCACACAGCACCTCAGGATGCCTGAGAGAACTGTGTGGCTATACATCAGAAGGTGAATGTACTATGCCCAGGGAGGTGGTAGAGATAGGTGAGAACTCTCCAGCCCCCAGACAGCCCAGTACCTGCGAGAAACTGCTATTCTGGCTGAAGCACTCACAGCACTGCCACAGCACCAAGGGTGGCTGTGGACCTCAGCATGACTGTGAAGACAGGTGACAGCTGCCCTGAGCCCCCTGATTGCTCTTTGGTCCAGTGGGAAATCCCACAGTCCCACTACAACCCCAGGGAGTGACTTGGGCTCCTTCCCAGTGGGGAGGCCCCACCCACCAAACACAAATGCTGGTGCAACCTAGGAGCAGACTGTGGCATATCTGCAGCCCAGGTGAAAGTGCCGCCAACTCCCACAAATGTCCACAGTGTCACAGCATCCCCAAAGGGGCAGTATGACTGGCGGGACTGTTAGAGCAGGCAGCAGCAGCCCTGAGCCCCTGTATGATCAATCTCTCAATGGATAGGAGAGTCTGCAATTGCACCACGGTCCCAGGGAGCAGCGCTGCCTCAGACCCAGCAGTGAGGCCCCACCCACCAAGCACAACAGCTGGTGCAACCTAGGACTAGACAATAGAGCTGCAAATCTGGGTGAACAAGCTTGCGGCTGCCTCAAAAGCCCATAACACTGCTGCGGTCCTGAAGTGGGGAGCATATCTGGGCAGATCTGTGGGAGCAGGCAGCAGCAGCAAGATCCCCTATGTGATTGTTCCCACAGTTGGTAGGAGACCCCACAGGGCTGCTGCAATCCCAAAGAGTGGTCCAGGATCAGACAGGCACAGTTGATGGGGATCCTGGTGGGCACAGATTACACAGCTCCTGCTCCGTCCCCCCAGTGGCAGCAAATGGAAGCTGCAACCAAATTCTATCTCTATGTGGAGGCACAAATCCACACTGTCAAGCAGTAAAGAAAAAATATATTAGATCTCCAGGACAGAGGAAAATGACAAGTACCCGGAAATCAATCCTGAAGACATGGAAATCTATAACCTAAAGAACAAAGAATTCAAAATAGCTATCATTAAAAAACTCAATGGGGGCCAGCCCTGTGGCCGAATGGTTAAGTTCACACGCTCCACTTTGGCAGCCCAGGGTTTTGCCAGTTCGGATCCTTGGTGCAGACATGGCACCACTCATCAGGCCACACTGAGATGGCATCCCACATGCCACAACTAGAAGGGCCTGCAACTAAATATATATAACTATGTACCAGGGGGCTTTGGGGAGAGAAAGGAAAAAAAAATCTTAAAAACTCAATGAGTTAAACAGAATACAGATAGACAATTCAATGAGTTCAGGAGTTACTTCACAAAAGAGCTTGAAACTATAAAGAAGAACCAATCAGAAATGTTGGAGATGGAAAACACAATGAATGAGATAAAGAAAAATATGGATTCCTAAAACAGTAGAGCTGATATTATGGAGGACAGAATTAGCAGTCTGGAAGGCAGGAATATAGAAATGCTTCAGATAGAGGAGGAGTGAGAACTAATACTAAAAAGAAAGGAAGAAATTCTCTGAGAAATATCCGACTTAATGAGGAAATGCAACATAAGTATTATAGGTATCCCAGAGGGAGAAAAGAAGGAAAACGGAGCAGAAAGCTTGTTCAAAGAAATAATAGTTGAGAACTTCCCAAACCCGAGGAAGGAACTGGAAAGCCATGGGACAGGAGCCAATAGAACTCCAAACTTTATCAATGTAAAAAGACCAACTCCAAAGCATATAGTAGTAAAGCTGGCAAAAGTCAATGACAAAGAAAAAAATATTAAGGGCAGGAAGACAGAAGAAAATAACTGACAAAGGAACTCCTATCAGGCTGTCAGCAGATATCTCAGCAGAAATATTGCAGGCTGGGGGAGAGTGGAATGATATATTCAAAATTCTGACAAAAACTGTCTACCAAGAATATTCTATCCAGTTAAAATATTCTTCAGATATGATGGAGAAATAAAAACCGTATGACCCAGCTACCCCACTACTGGATATCTATCCAAAGAACTTGAAATCAACAATTCAAAGAGACTTATGCACCCCCATGTTCATTTCAGCATTATTCACAATAGCCAAGAAGTGGAAGTAACCCAAGTGCCCATCAACTGATGATTGGATAAAGAAGATGTGGTATATATATACAATGGAATACTACTAAGCCATAAAAAATGACAAAATTCTCCCATTTGCAACAACATGGATGGACCTTGAGGATATTATGTTAAGCAAAACAAGCCAGACAGAGAAAGACAAACACTGTATGATCTCACTCATATGTGGAAGATAAACAAACACATGGAAAGGGAACTATTTAGTGGTTACCAGGGGGAAGGGGAGTGGGGGGTGGGCACAACAGTTCAAGGGGCACACCTATATGGTGACTGACAAATAATAATGTACAACTGAAATTTCACAATGTTGGAAACTATCGTAACCTCAATAAAAGATAAATAAATAATAAAATTCAACAAGGTTGCTGATTACATGTACACACAAAAGTTAATTACATTCTTTCTCCAATATTAGCCAGCTTAAGAAGTTAAATTGAAAATTAAAGTACTATTTTATCAAATAGAATCAAAATAGAAACCCATACTATAAGGTGCCTGTGAACAATCCTAGAAAGAAATCTCAAAACCTTTACTTACAAAAATGGCAAGACATTATTGAAGGACGTGAAAAGACCTGGATACATGAAAGATATATCATATTTATGGATGGAAATTCCCACTATTGTAAAAGTTAAATTGTTCTCCATATTAGTGTTTGCATTTGATATAATTCCAAACCAATTCCCAAAAGACCTTTTTGTGAAACTTGACAAGCTGAACTTAAAATCTGTACGGAAGAATAGAGAGTCAAGAATAGATAACACTGTTCTGAAGAACAAACTTGAAAGATTCTTGTCCTAACAGATATCAGAAATTATTATAAAGCCATATTAATCAACCCAGTGTAGTATTTGCACAGGATCATGGGAACAGAATAGAAAGTCTTAAAACAGATCTATCCATACATGGAGACTTGCTATACAGGAATAGGGTATTAAAAACCAGTGGGAAAATCATAGACATAAATTAATGGTGCTGGAGTAATTGGTAATTTACGTGGAAAATAAAATTTAATCCCTACCTCATATGACCAAAAAGAAAAATTCCAGAAAGATTAACGACCTACATATGGGAGGTGGAATAAGCAAAAGCATTAAACTTTTTGAAGAAAATATCGAAGAGTGTGGTAAGGAATAACTTATTAACCAAAACACAAAAAGCACAAACGAGAAAAGAAGTTAATAAACTCATTTACATTGAAACTTTTTAAAAGTCCTGTTCAACAAAAGATACCACAAACAATATTCAAAGAGAAGACACAGATGAGGCAAGATGTCTACAATGTATACCATTGATGTATAGTGACAATATACACAAAAGGATTCGTAACCACAACATATCCAATATGTAATGAACTCATTCTTTTAAACAAATAAGAAAAAGACAAATAACTGAACAGAAAAGTAAACAAAGCATCGGAATAGACGTTTCACAGAAGACTAAACTCAAATGGCCGCATGAAAACATGTTTAGCCCCAACAAGCAACCCCGGAAATGCAAGTTAAGGCAATAATGAGCCTATTTAATTTTTATTTGATTTGCAAAAAAAATCATAAAGTTTGATAATCTTAAGTATTGACAAGGATGTGAAATTAACAAGAAATGGTTAGGTTATAAATTGGTTAAACTAAGTGGAAGAGCCATCTGGCAATATCTAACAAAGATGAGGGTTGCATACCCTCTGACACAGTTTTGTCACATGTGGGGATATATTTAGAGTAGTGTTTCCAGTAATGGACTTATTTGCATTTGGGATGGAACAATTCTTTATGTGTTACCACCCAACACACTGAAGGACACTGAGCATCTCTGGTCTCCAGCACCAAAGCAGGTAATACTCCTTCCATTAATTTGACAACCCATAAGGTTCCTACACATTTCCAAGCACTTTCTGGGATGTGAGAGGTACGGTATCCCACTGAAGCTGAGTCACTGCTCCATAGAAACTCTTTCTTACATACAGAAGGGAACATTTACAAGACCGCATTAGCACTGTTTATAATGGTAAAAACTGATGAATCAATTAATTAAATGACAAGAGAATAGATAGAAGGTGTGGTTTATTCATATAATTTAAAACTTTACAGGTGTAAGTATCCATATGGATAAATATCAAAAACATCACGATGCATGAAAAAAGCAAGTTGTGAAATTGTCTATCTACTGTTATTCCATTTATTTAAAATTTATAAAATTCATAACAGCCTTGTGTGTCATTTGTGTATATGTACACATATGTGAAATACATATATGAAGTATAAAAACATACATTGAATGATGCACACCAGGGACTTTAGTGGTCACCAGTGGAGAGGGAGGAGGAGATGAATGAGATCATGGAAGGGTATACAGAAGGCTTCAACAGTATCTGTAATGTGTATTTATGTGAAAGAAAAGAAGGAATGAAATATGACAAAATGTTAAGGTTTGTTAAAGCTGACTGCGGAGTGGGCTACAATTTCCCTCCACTGCCCCGTTTCGTTCAGGAGGTCTTTTTCCATAAACACACCTCACTTTTAACCACACCCTTTGTTCTCCCTCAGAAGTGGAGAAAATTACCCGATTGGTGTGTTTGGAGAGGAATGGGGCATTCCCAACTTAGCCACACCCTCCTTTTTCTGGGATCCTCTCATCTGCAGACACCTTGTGCTCTCATCTGCTGTTGGCTACAGGGTTGAAAACATTGAAAACCAGGGAAAACTGTGTCCAGGTTGGTAGAGGTGCCTAAGCCAACTGTTGCTCCTCATCCAAGCCATGTTTTCAAACTTACCAGAAATACACTGCTATTCAAAGCCTGTCTGCCTGTCTTTGTCTCTTATTTGGGTTTTAGAACTTGAGAGGTAAGATGTGTTGTATATTGCTGCTCAGACCTAGGCCATATCCTCCAACAGAGACTTTACTGGTTACACAGCAGATTTTATTTCCGTTTGCCTGACTTCTTTGTCTCTGTCAATTGAGTCAGAACTTGGTTAGGGAGGATGAAGGCAGTAATTTATGGGCCGCCTCAGACTTCAACAAAAAGTACAGATGTTTGTTATATTATTCTCTATATTTTTTCCTAATGAACAATACTTTAAATATGTGTGTATATCAGAGTTCTAAATAATTGTGGAAATGTATATGTATGTGTGCACACACGCCTCTAAATAGTTGACTTTTTCAAATAAATTTCTCAGAAGTAGTAATAGTTAATGAATTGGGAGGACCTGGCTGAACAAGTACCATATTTAAAGCAAAATCAGAAATTATGTGCTGGAGAAATAAGCAACTTCTGTTTTTCTACCCACATGAATCAAAGGAAAGGAACGCTGTGGTAGCAAAGGCATCCAAGCAAACAAGGATTTGTTTTGAGCCAACAAGGAGTATCTTTGTACCATCTCTATTGGGAAAATATAAATGACACAGAAGGTGAGTTTTATAGATGATGATTTTAGAGTTTTGCATATCAGAATCACGGAGTGTAAGAAATTAGTAAAACAGGTATCAAAAGAGATGCCTGGTTAGTATAACTTATGCTGGTTAAATTCACCAAACTTGTAATTCCTTCAAGTTTCCTATCTCCTTCCTTTCAATTCTCCTACTTTGTTGTTTTCCTTTTGACCACATTTCTATACTGTCAGGGCAAGGGCTTGCTCTGCAGAAAAGAAAAAGCTTAGCTGAAATTAGAAGGTTTAGTCAAAGCTTTTCCAGACAGCATGAACAATCAGCAAACATTGAACTGGGCAAAATGGAATGCCATTCAAATGGAAACAGCTAGAGCTTGCAGATTTCCCCAACAAAGAATGCGATTCCAATACTCACTCCCCTTCCACATACTTTTCTAGCGGTGGTTGTGATAAAATTTGGGTTGTGGTGGGAAGGGGGTTGTGAGGGATGGGGGCTGAGGAGGGAAGAGTGACACAACATTGCTTCCTGGTAGCTGCACAGAATGCAAGTCATTGTTTTTCAGCGGCAGTATCCAGAGACTATTTGAATTTGTACAGGTGCCGCTCTCTGTGTCTTTTTTTTGTTTTTTTTGGCAAAGGTTTCCAGTTCCTAGAAATTGGCTCATACTTCAGCCTGTAGACACTTCCCAATGTGTCGTTTTTAACCTCTATGGGAGAGACAAAACTTGCTTCTGACTTTAGAAAGGAGGTCAGAGAAGAAAGAGCATATGTCAGAAGGACCTCTACATCTAGATAAAAAAATTAGTGCAAACTGGTTTCTTTCTCAGCAGGCTGCTGTTTTGTGTCATATTCTCAGCACTGTGGATTTATTAATTATGACTCATGGATAGGCATTTTGTCAATTACAAATGCTAACATATGATCAACTAAGCTGGCCCAATTATATTGCTTCCAGAATGGACTACTTTCAAAATAGCTCCCCAAATTTTATAGCCACCAATTGGAAATGCAACAAGAATGTAAGAGATGTCAGATTATTTCAATAGTAAATCCACTAATTCTTCTTTCAGAGCTGAATTCAGAGGAATACATCCAAATCCTTCCTCCTGGCCTGTAATGTCCAAATGCTCATGAAAACAGAAAATAACCTTTATCCTAAAAAAGGTAGGAAATTGTGTTTTTGAGGGTTTTTTTTTTTTTTTTTTTTTTTTGCTTAAATGAACTCAACATATTAGCTTATTTCTCAGTCAATATCTTTCACACTTACCATCTTTATCAAGTACAGCAGGACAGGAGTTTATCTAAAAATAATGTAATGAATGGACTAGATATAGAGATGTGGGCAGGGTTAAAGGAAGCAATAAGGAGTGGTGAGGTACTCAGAGACCAGTTATAGTGGAAGCCATTACCACCCACCCCTGAACCAGAAGGGAAGAAGGGGGTGGGGGATGGAGTTTACTGGAGCCCCTTGAGAGCTAAGCATAAAAGGTGGCTGTTAGATGGGAGCTTTAGCCATGAGTGACCTAGCTCCTGCCAGAGCCAGAACAATGGCAAACAGGGATGGAATGGGAGAAATAAATACCCAGATCTCCTCCCATCTCCTGCTGGTGCCTTCACTGCACAAGGAAGTCCAGATGATGTGGTCAGTAGAGGTCAGCTTCTCAGACACAGAGGTAGAGAAGAGCAAAGGATGAATCTGGGAGTAACCAGAATAATCAGTACACCATCCTTAGGCAGTTGTGTTCCATCTATATATTCACACTTCAGTTCGTACCAGAGATCATCTCCAATATTATATAAGAACATAATAAACATACATCTCATTTCTCATTCATTCTAAACATGAGACTTCAGCCACATGGTACATCCCATCATCATACTTTCCAGCCTCAAACTACCCTTCCAATATCACCCCTGCTAACAATTTTGAACTTTATTCTCTAGGTAATAGACAATTGAAGTCTTTAAAGAGATTTAGGGTTGTTTGTTTGGGAAATAAATCTGGAAACAGTTGAAAGATGAACTTGAGTGGAAAGAGTTTGGTGGCAGAGAGAGTGTAGCTGATGCTCAGGCAGGAGAGATGATGAATTCTTAAACTAAAGTGAGGTCAGAGAGGAGGGGTGGATTCAAGAGTTGCTTTTGAAACAGTCTATAGGATTTGGTAACAAATTTGAAATGATGAAGGAGTGAGACGGAAGAATTGAGAGTGATGATGTTTCTAATTGTGGAGGCCAGGTCAATTGTTATGCCATTCAACAAGATAAAATAAATATAGAGGAGCAGATTTTGGTGAGAGAAGATAATGAACTTAGTCATAGACATGCAAATTTGAGATGCCTGAAGGAAATCTCTGAAGCGAAGTTCAGTGGGGAGAGTTCTTGTCAAGAAGGCTCTACAGGTTTACATTTTGAGCAACTCTCCCACCCCCACTCCACACAAAAGCAACAATTAGACATAAAAAGAAAATTTAAGAAATATGTTTGCATTCATAAATGAGGTAACTACCCCTAAGGCCAAGAAATGAAACAAAAACTCAAATTAGTGAGTGGTGAGAAGAGTTGAATCCATGGATCAACAGCTCTGGGTAAATGAGGACTGGGAGGCCAACCCCTAAGGGTAATGAGGACTACACTAGTTGCTCCTTGTGAGGAAGAGGATGAAAAACAGGAGCCAACCTGGATTTCTGAAGTCAGGGACTAAGCCACAGCCCAAAGGGTGGCTGAAGGAAGAGCTGCTGCCAATTCTTGCCAGGGGCTTCAGGAGAGAGCAATCTCAATCCCAGAAAGGAAAACGATCTTCTCACTGGCTCAGTGACTGACACGGTGATGTTCCCTACATCACTGTGGTACAAGGGTCCTCAAATCCAAATTTAAGTCTTGGTTTTGGACTTGGGGCCCTGAGGAGTTGCCTGAAGTCAACTGTAAACCTTTAGACAGGAAGGAAGGTGGAGAGAGAGAAGAAAAGAAACAATTAAAAACTCTCACCCTCAGAAGACCTGGCAAACAAAAATTCAAAAACACAAATCTATGCTAAGAAAAATGGAAATAAAAACTTAATCAGGACACAAATTAATTCTAAATAATATTGATTTAAAATAGCCTGGTTGGTTAAAGATTTTAAAATCTCCCTACATGTACTTATGTAGATTTTCCCCTGTGGGAAAATGTCCTTTATTGCATGATATGAAACGTTCAGTCTTTCTCTGCTTAGGAATAAAAGGGTCTCCCTTTCTCAGGGGTCTGAAGTCTGTTCAGCCTAGTGACCTGAGAAGGGGAGAGAGGCACGTCTTGGCGGAAGGGCCCCTTGGAAGGGTATAAGGGGGGTCCTGGACTGTCTTATATGTGTCATAGTCATTGAGCCCCTCAGGAAGAGGAGGCTGCTTGTTCATCTGTTGGTCTTTCCACCTCTGTTCCTGGCAAAGGAGCTCTTGGG
Source organism: Equus asinus (assembly GCF_041296235.1). Taxonomy (NCBI): domain Eukaryota; kingdom Metazoa; phylum Chordata; class Mammalia; order Perissodactyla; family Equidae; genus Equus; species Equus asinus. The sequence goes on from NC_091817.1 coordinate 36,457,314, forward strand.
TCTCCAACATCACCCTAGCATTGAAACAATGCTCACCCAGGTAGCCATTGCTGGAAGCTTGGTAGCTAGAGAAACTGGGATTCTCTTTGGCACTCTGGGAAGCCTTCTCCAGGAGAGTAGTTCTGCTCCCCAGAATCTTGGGAGACAGAGCTGGCATTTTTCCTGCATTGCTGAGCAGGAAAATAGGTAAATGGATAAATCCTCTTAGCCATTTATGGACTGTGTGGCCTTGGACAAGTTACTTAATCTCTCTGATAAGCCAGTTTTCTTAACTCTAAAATGAGAATACTACTGCTTAACCATGGCTACTGCCCACTGGCACATGGTAGGTTTTTCATTAGAGCCTGCATCACATTTTTAAATTTCATCAATGTTGAGTTTTTCTTCTTTGAGGGAGAATGTGGGGTTTTTTTTTTTGTTTTTTGGGGGTTTTTTTTGGTAAAATCCATTCATAGAGAAGTCATAGTCTTATAGCATGGTGAATGATTAAAGTGAGTAATACTGTCTAGGATTTTTAAAAATGAGGTGTCAAGAGGCTTGTTTTCTCATATATCTTGTGTACTGACACTGAGAGCAATTCTGTAAGAGAAATTTCAAAAATACTTGAGCAGCGATTAGTGCTGGTGGAGTTAGTGTATAATCTCCCAAGGTGACAATTTCGCCATGTGGTGTGTAAATTCTGACTTCTTGTTCTACATCCTATATTTCACCGCATTTGTATATACCCTATAAGCATATGCATACCCGCTTCTTTCTTTCTCTAACCAAATACTTTCCCTAATGGATTTTCATTTGAGGTTGTACCTTTTTTTTCCAGCCTAGAAAAGCCTCTATACCACTAAACCCAGGAGACGGGGATAGAGCAGCTGTGTGCTCCAAGACTCAGATTCGAAAAGTGTGGGTGGAGGAAGGGAAGGTCAGAAAATAGGTTGTTATTTCCATTGCTGGCAATTTAGATTCAGAGGCATTTCATCTGCAGTCCCCTCAAGTGTTGAATTGAATGAAAGTAGTAGCAGAAACAGTGGAAAGCGCGGTTGGGGGAGGGGCTGTGAACACTTCCAGCTAAACGCAAAGAGACAGGCAGCTTGTAAGCATGCATACTCAGCTTGGAATAAAAGCCACAAGAAGCCTGAGAGCCAGCCTTTATTGAAACAAGATGCTGCCAGAATGAAACAAAACACAGACTGAAATCCATCTACACTGGCAGACTAGTGTGATATTGAGTATGTGCTCCTGCAACCAGGAGGGGCTGTGTAGACAACTGTGTGAATGAGAAGAAGAATAAAGCACTGCAGCATTTACATCTTGCCTAACATGTGACTGATTTAGGAACAGACACATTTCACATGCACCTTTACTAAGAATGATGTATCTATAAAGATTTACTCCTTATTTTACGTTTGATTCAAACAGCACTCACATTTGCATTGGGCTAGACACTATGAAATACAGGTTATGTGCAGGAAGCTTGCTGTTTACAAAGATGTGATAGCTCAAATTCCATTTTTAAGCCATTTTTCCTTAGAAATATTGTTACAGATAGTAGGAAGCAATATAAGATAACCCTCAAAGGTGTTTTAAAGAAATAATATACCTACAGTGTAAGAATAATACAAGGAAAATGAATAAAAAATAATGCTGAAAAAAACTAGATATTTAAATAGGAAAAAATAATTGGATATTGATTTATTTTTATTGTTTGTTTGTAATCCTGAAAAAATGCCTTAATTAGGAAAATGAAGAAAAAGATGAAGACTTGTAAGTTTATAAAGTACATTTTGATGTGCTTCAAGGATTGTAGAATTTCATAACTGACCCTTTATTATACTTAATTTATCTCAAAAATATGACTTTCCTTTTCCTTAATATAGATTCCAGAGTTATATAATAGATATTTATTAAGCTTATTCTATGCAAAAGGACTGCATTATATGCTGCAAGAGATACAAGAATCGTTCAAGACAGAGAACACTTTATCAAGGTGCTGACAATTTAGTTGGGGAGATAAAACATACAGGGTAAAAAAAATGTGTATATAATCAAGTCTATGTACAGAAATACAGGCTAACATGGAGCTGTAACATGGAGAAGTGGGAGAATCATGAACTTCAAAGTCATACAGCCTTGGTTTTTAATAGAGTCCACTGCCTCCAGCTAAATAATCATGAGCAAAGTTCTTAATTTCTTAGAGCCTTGATTTTCTTACCTACAAAACGGGGGTAATAATATCTACCTTATGAAATGATTGTGAAAATTAAATGAGATAATACAAGTTACATGCCTAATAAAGGCACAAGGTAGGTGTTTAACTGGTGTCAGTTCTCATCCTTTCCTATAGTTAACAGGAGGGGTGAAGAGAATCGCTCTACCTCTGCCTGGCAGGTTAGCTAGGAGTAAATATTTGAACAGGATTTTAAAAACGTGGTAGAAGTACAGTTTATTTTATATTTACTTTATTTTTTAACTGCCCAGCACCTAAACTCCCTTCTGATTAACTGGACCATTCCCTTCCTTATGAGTATTGTAGAAAAAGACACACACTCATTTTCCAATCTTCTTCCCAGACTTGGTCAATCAGCCATTGTAATGATCAACAATATTCTTGTGCTTCTGTCTTGATGTTTCAACCCTAGGTGATACTGAACAGATTCCATGCAACCCTAGGTGAGACCTAATAGATTCCAGGCTGAGGTTCTTTTTCCACTCCCACCACTTTCCACCTATACACCTCCTTCCCCACCCACAATTTCTTTAGATATATATCTTAAATTTTTCTGGGAGTTGCCTTTATCATTTTAAATGATATATTTTTAAAAACACATTCCTTGATTTATTATCCTATGAAAATGTTTTAAAAAGATTATGAAAATACTGCATCTACCCCTCCTTCCATTGCTTCTGCCCATTGTCCTACCAAATTTTTGGTAGTTGTATTATTTTATTTTGTCAATGTTTATAACATTTATAATCTTTTCTATAACTATTATTAAGTTTTATGTGCATGGTAAATAGGGTGATTCTAAAGACTCAATTTAAAATGCATTTTTTACGCTATGATTGTATGGTCACAGTAGAACCATGTAGAAGATAGAACCAATAGAGAAGAAAGTATAATCCTAGATCATTGAAAGGTTGCCATTTGAAGGAGAATGTTCCAAGCGCCAAGATCTCTACTCAGCTCTCTTTAAATATCTTTTTAGCTTCCTTGACTTCTTCAGTGTCATACTTGGTTACCACTGGTTTTGGGGTTTTTATTCTATATAATCCTCTTCTTTGGGTTCCTTTGTCATTTACTCAAAATAATCCACTTCAGTAATTTTAAAATATAGGATATGTGGGTGGTAAACTTTCTGAGTGCTTGTATGTCCAAAAATTTAATTCCACACTCATTTAATTCATAATTTGATTTTTTTTCCTCCTAAGAACTTTGAAGGAACTGCTTCAAGGTCTACTAACATTCAGTGTTCCTAATAAGAAGTTTGATATCAGTCTGCTCTTCATTCTGTTATAGATAAACTTCCCCCTTCACTGAAAGCTATTAGAATTTTCTCTTAATTCTTGAAGTTCTGAAATTTTACAAGCATATGTCTAGGTGTGAATTATTATTCCCTTGATCTCTTTGGTATTCAGTAGTCCCTTCCAATCCAAAGATTTACGTCTTTTTCAGCACAGGGAAAATTTTATTATAGTCCATAATTTTTATGATTGTTTACTCTTCTCCATTATATTTATTTTCTCCTTCTGGAATTTCTGTTAAACATATGGTGGAGCTCCTTGTTCTGTCCTTTATGTATTTTAACTTTCATTTCACATTTTCTCTCTTTTTGTCTTTTTGTTCTATATTCTGGGAGTTTTCCTTGACTTTAAGTTTCAGTTCGCCAATGTAATATTCAGCTATGTAGGTCTATTTCGTTAGTCCACTACAAAGTTCTTTATTTTTGAAATTATGTTTTTAATTTTGAAGAATTCTTTTTTCTTTCATTTTTCCTTTCTTATGGTGTCTTGTCCTATTTAATAAATACAATAGCTTCTCAGATCTATCTGAGGATATGAATTAGGATTTGTATAAAGTTCTTTTCTGATTTTTCAAATAGCTCTGTTTCCCCCAGAAAAAGTTGTTCTGTTTCTATGTTTGGGAATTTCTCCTTCATTTTGTTGATTTCTTCAAATAACTATTGTCTCTTTATTTCATCATTGTGAATCAGGATCATAGTTTCCTCTGTGGTCGGCATTCTCTTTGCCCAGTAGCTCTCACCAATGAAAAGAAGGGCCAATTTCCAGTTCCATGTAAATGACTGAGTAGGTTTTGACCAACAGGCAGTGGGCAGGAAGGCTGGTTAGAGACTCTAGTGATCGTAAAAGGCAGGGTGCCCTTCCTCTGGAGGTAAGGCATTTAAGGGATGTACCATTCTCGGGTGAAACTGTCTTTCCTTTTTGTTTCTCTCCTCCAGGTCTTGCTTGATGGTATAGTGGGGCTCAGTCTCTGCTCTTAGACCCCGGTGCCCTCCGAGGAACTGTCCCTGAGCAGATCAATTACTTTCTTCAGAGAGCAGATCTCAAGCTTTGACCAGAGACCAAATGCTTCCGCTAAAAAATGCTCAATTTACACAGAGAAAAGAGAAAGGGCCACACCAGGCTCAGAATGCTGTTTTTTAGTAAATTATCCAACTCCTGCTATTTTAACTGTTCAAAAGAACCCCACTTATCTCTGGGGCTGTGGTACTTTTTTTTAATCTACCTACATATCTATTTATTTTCTATCTACCTACCTACCTACCTACCTACCTACCTATGTATGTGTATATATATGTATATATATTCTATAACTATTAGCTTTTAGTATCTTTTTATTGTGAAATAAAGCACAGATACAGAAAACTATGTGGAACAAATGTATAGCTTAGTGAATTATTATAAAGAAAACACCCTTATAACCACCACCTGTATCAAGAAATAGTGCTTTTCCAGCCACCCAGATGTCCCTTCACACTCCCCATCACAGTTGTAGCCTCCTTCCTCTCTCCTGATTGCAATATTAGACATTTGCATTTCTTTATGTTTTTATCATCCAAGTATACAGCTCTAGACACTATAGTTTAGTCTCCTCCATTTTTTTTTTTACATTGATATGCCATTGAAGTCTCTATAGTTTCCCCCTCCATTCATCTCCTTTCCTTACCTTCCTTAGCCTGTCAAAGAATCCAGGCTATTTGACCCATAAAATTTCCTCTTAGCCTGGATTTTGCTAATTGCAGACTTACTGTGCAGACCAACATGTTCCTCTGTCCTCTTTATTTTCTGCAACTTGGCACTGAATCCAGAGGCTGACCTCTGGAGGTTCAAACCTTTTGACAAGAATTGTGTTCTTACGTCAGTAGACATGTAATGGTTATTTTTTTTGTTTTCATTTTTAAATGTTAACAGCTGTTAATGCTGAATGCCTAGATTTGTTAATCCATTGAATATTTCCAAATGGTGATATGCTCTATCTATTTTGTTTTCATATATTAATTAGAACAATTTTATAAAGAGGTGTTTCCCTCATCTATTATTTGGCTACCTAGCAGAACAATTCATAGGAAAAGGGAAAAATAAATGCTTGATACTTTTAATCATACATCAGGATCAGGTGGGATTCATACCAGGGACACAGGGATGGTTCAACATCCACAAATCAATCAACGTGATACACCACATCAACAAACTGAGGAATAAAAACCACATGATCATCTCAATAGATGCAGAGAAGGCATTTGACAAGATCCAACAGCCATTTATGATAAAAACTCTGGACAAAATGGGCATAGAAGGAAACTGCCTCAACATAATAAAGGCCATATACGACAAACCCATAGCCAACATCATACTCAATGGGCAAAAACTGAAAGCCATCCCCCTGAAAACAGGAACGCGACAAGGATGCCCTCTATCACCACTCTTATTTAATATAGTACTGGAGGTCCTGGCCAGAGCAATCAGGCAAGAAAAAGGAATAAGGAGGGAGGGAAGAAGTGAAACTCTCGCTGTTTGCAGACGACATGATCTTATATATAGAAAACCCCAAAGAATCCATTGGAAAACTGTTAGAAGTAATCAGTAACTACAGCAAAGTTGCAGGGTATAAAATCAACATACATAAATCAGTAGCATTTCTATACTCCAGTAATGAACCAACAGAAAAAGAACTCAAGAATACAATACCATTCACAATTGCAACGAAAAGAATAAAATACCTTGGGGTAAATTTAACTAAGGAAGTGAAGGACCTATACAATGAAAATTACAAGGCCTTTCTGAGAGAATTGGATGATGACATAAGGAGATGGAAAGACATTCCATGTACATGGATTGGAAGAATAAACATAGTTAAAATGTCCGTTCTACCTAAAGCAATCTACAGATTCAACACCATCCCAATTAGAATCCCAATGACATTCTTTACAGAATTAGAACAAAGAATCCTAAAATTCATATGGGGCAACAAAAGACCCCAAATTTCTAAAGCAATCCTGAGAAAAAAGAACAAAACGGGAGGCATCACAATCCCTGACTTCAAAACATACTACAAAGCTACAGTAATCAAAACAGCATGGTACTGGTACAAAAACAGGTGCACAGATCAGAGGAACAGAATTGAAAGCCCAGAAATAAAACCACACATCTATGGACAGCTTATCTTTGACAAGAGAGCTGAGGGCATACAATGGAGAAAAGAAAGTCTTTTCAACAAATGGTGCTGGGAAAACTGGAAAGCCACATGTAAAAGAATGAAAATTGACCATTCTTTTTCACCATTCACCAAAATAAACTCAAAATGGATCAAAGACCTAAAGGTGAGACCTGAAACCATAAGGCTTCTGGAAGAAAACGTAGGCAGTACACTCTTTGACATCAGTATTAAAAGGATCTTTTCAGACACCATGCCTTCTCAGAGAAGGGAAACAATAGAAAGAATAAACAAATGGGACTTCATCAGATTAAAGAGCTTCTTCAAGGCAAATGAAAACAGGATTGAAACAAAAAAACAACCCACTAATTGGGAAAAAATATTTGCAAGTCATATATCTGACAAAGGCTTAATATCCTTAATATATAAAGATCTCTCACAACTCAACCACAAAACATCAAACAACCCAATCAAAAAATGGGCTGGAGACATGAACAGACATTTCTCCAAAGAAGATATACTGATGGCCAATAGGCACATGAAAAGATGGTCATCATCGCTGATCATCAGGGAAATGCAAATCAAAACTACACTAAGATATCACCTTACACCCGTTAGAATGACAAAAATATCTAAAACTAATAGCAACAAATGTTGGAGAGGTTGCGGAGTAAAAGGAACCCTCATACACTGCTGGTGGGAATGCAAACTGGTGCAGCCACTATGGAAAACAGTATGGAGATTCCTCAAAAAATTAAAAATAGAACTACCATACGATCCAGCCATCCCACTACTGGGTATTTATCCAAAGAGCTTGAAGTCAGCAATCCCAAAAGTCCTATGCACCCCAATGTTTATTGCAGCACTGTTTACAATAGCCAAGATGTGGAAGCAACCTAAGTGTCCAGCAACAGATGAATGGATAAAGAAGATGTGGTACATATATACAATGGAATACTACTCAGCTGCAAAACAGAACAAAATCATTCCATTTGCAATAACATGGATGGACCTTGAGAGAATTATGTTAAGTGAAATAAGTCAGCGAGAGAAGGATAATCTGTGTATGACTCCACTCATATGAGGAATTTAAAATTATGGACTAAGAATAGTTTAGTGGATACCAGGGGAAATGTGGGGTGGGGGGTGGGCACAAAGGGTGAAGTGGTGCACCTACAACATGACTGACAAACATTAATGTACAACTGAAATTTCACAAGATTGTAACCTATCAATAACTCAATAAAAAAATAAATAAAAAAATAAAAAAATGCTTGATACTTTTTGTTATCTACTTTGTTGTCAAGAAAATGAATTCGTTCCCTGTTATCCTCAAAATGACCTATTGTTTTTTTAAAAAATATAATTATTAATTCATGGATTTAGATATATTTCACAGATTTTAATTCACTGCAATTCTTACTATTATTCAAGCTGAAAATACTCCCTCTTTGCCTATGAGACAGTCTCTTCAAGTTAGTTTCTAAGTGTTTTGACATGACCCTAGTAGTCTTTGATAGCTTCTGTGCTACTAGTATGTTAAGATATTCCAGCTCATCTTGCATATTTCCTGCCACACACCCGGAATCAACTATTTCTCTAAGAGACTCTGGATTCTTTTTTTTTTAATGTAACATGGTATTTTAAGATCACGATCTGGGCCCTAACGATTATTAATGCTACTGGGTTGGTCCTTGTTTCTAGGTCTTTTCAATGGATTGAGCTAGGAAATATATATGTATGTATATAGTATGTATGCATATAAATATAGGAAATATAGCATATATTTCCTATCTTTGTATGTATGTATATTTCACTACATATATTTATATTATTTGATTATATTATACATATATAGAGCCTATATTTATTTATATATAGGGAAAAAATACCTAATGAGTTCTTATCAGTATCTCCAATTCAAATTCAGGAGTATAGGGTTAATTTATATCTTCTGTATTACACCTACATCTTTTTTCTTCCACACCAAAAATTCTGGTTCTGAAGGACGTATGGGAGGACAGAATTAGAATATCCCATTATTACTCATTTCCCTTATCCCATATTTCATATATGAGTTTCAAAATTATCCTTATACTACCACCATCATTTTTGATTACTCAGAATAGTTAAACATTTTTTGCATATGTTACCCTCATTTCTCTTCGTCCCTACACCTATCTTTTAATAGTTGTACTATATTTACTTTTCAGATCATATAGCTATTGTATACTATGAGCTCTCTTTTTAACCCCCCACTTAGTCTTGGTTCTACAAGTAACTGTATGTTTAATGCTCAGTGTCGCTCTAGTCATTTTAGTGATCTAAAATGTTTGTTCTCATAGATTCCTTGGGAAGGGCTCATGGCAACAATTTTTTTGAGATCTTACATGCTTATAACAATTTGTCTCTGCTCCTCTATACTTGAAGGTCAATTTTGCTGGATATAAAATCTTTAGTTCACATTTTCTTTCCTTGAATATATTACATGTGTTGCTCTCTTTTCTTGTGGCATAAAACACTGCTGTGAGAAGTCTGATGGTAGATAATCTTGAGTCCTTTTTGTCTCTCTTTTTTTTTTTCTTTTTTAAAGATTGGCACCTGGGCTAACAACTGTTGCCAATCTTTTTTTTTTTTTCTGCTTTATCTCCCCAAATCCCCCTGTACACAGTTGTATATCTTAGTTGCCAGTCCTTCTAGTTGTGGGATGTGGGACGCCGCCTCAACGTGGCCTGACGAGTGGTGCCATGTCCGCGCCCAGGATCCGAACCCTGGGCGGCTGCAGCGGAGCGTGAACTTCACCACTCGGCCACGGAGCCGGCCCCTCTCATTTTTCTTTTTTAATTTACCTCCTTTTAACTTTCTATTTCTCTCAAGACATTATTTGTTGTGTTTATTTGTGTAAATATTGTATTAATTTAACAAATGTTTTATTGAGTCTCCCCTATGAGTCAGAAACCAGGAGTACAATGATAGGCACCCTCGCCTCCAAAGTCCCTGCAGTAATAGAACTGATATAACATAGAGGATCAGTCTTCAATCAGAGCATATGTCTCAGTAGTGGCACAATTGACATTTTGGACTGTATCATTCTTTGTTGTGGGGGGCTGCCCTACACATTGTAACATGTTTAGTAGCATCCCTGACCTCTACCTACTAGATGCCAGAACACTTGTTATGGGCTGATTGTTTGTGTCCCCTCCAAAATTCATATGTTCAAGTCCTACCCCACAATGTGATCATGTTTGGAGGTGAAGCCATTGGAAGATAATTAGGTTTATATTAAGTCATGAAGGTGGGACCCTCATGACGGAATTAATACCCTTATAGGAAGAAGAAGAAAGAAATCTCTCTATCTTCATGAGCGCTCATCAAGGACAAGTCATGTGAGCACACAACAAGAAGGTGGCTATTTACAAGCCAGGAAACAGGTCCTCATCAGACACCAAATCTGCTGGCACCTTGATCTTGGGCTTCCCAACCTCCAGAACTGTGAGACATAAATTTATGTTGTTTAAGCTACCCAGTCTACAGTATTTTATTATAGCAGACTGAGCAGACTAAGAAAGCACTGCTTTCCCAATTGTGACAACCAAAAATGTCTCCAGACATTGTCAAATGTCCCTTGGGGCACAAAATCACCCCCAGTTGAGAACCACTGAATCAAAGTATCACACAAATTGTTGTCAAATTATAAGTGTAATAAGTACTCCCTACCTTAGTAAATGGCACTACCCAATGGCTGGGACGAAAAATCGTGGAGTCATCCTTGACTCCTTTCATTCATACCCTCAACTAATTTATCAGCAAGTCCTGATTCACCAAGAAAATGTATCCTGATCCTGATTCTTCCTACCACCTCCACTGCTACCATCCTAGTTCAAGCTAGTTCATTTCTCACCTGAATACTGTAATACCTTCCTAACTGGCATCTCTGTTTCTACTTTTTCCTCCCTTATGCTCTTTTCCCCACACAGAAGCTAGAATTGGCCTTTTATAATGTAGATTAGATAATGTAATTCTTGTTCAAAATCCTCCAATGATTCCCCATCACTCTTGGAATAAAATATAAGTCCTTACATAGCCCACATGGCTCTACATGGCCCAACATGATATCGCCCCTGGCTACCTCTCTGAACTCATTTTCTACTGCTCTTCTCCTTACTCACTGCACTTCAGCTGCACTAAATTCCTTGCTGTTTCTTAAACATGCCAAGCATACCCCCATCTTTGAGCTTTGTGAGTGCTGTTCTTTTAGCCAAGAATTTTTCCTGCGAGCTGTCTGGTCATGCACTTCGCCTATTTTTCTATTGGTTTGGTGGTATTTTTCTTCTGAGTTATTCTATTTTGATGGAAACTGTTATTTCTAAAAAATTGTGAGAGGTCTGCTGATAACCCATACTCTGGTGTGTTTCACTTCTAACACTGGTAGAGAAAGGAGACAGTGGAAGGACAGGTACTCAAAGTAGATGAAGGTGTAGTGGAGGAATAGAAGAGATCTCTGATTGTGATATCTTCTGGGATTTTTTTTTTTTTTTTGGCATCACTTTGTTTTTCCTCATCCTGATCATTCTTTCAAAACATTTTTCCTCCCAATTCTAAAATGCTTTGAATTTGTTCAACAACCGTTATGTAAATACCACTAGGACTTGATGCTTCTCTGACCTCATCTTGTACCATCTCTCTCTTGCTCTCCCACTTCAGTCACCTGCCCTCCTTCTGCTCCATGAACAGAATGGTCCTACCACAAAATATTATGCATTTGCTGTTTCCTTTGCCTGGAATGCTTGTCTCCTGACTATCCACATGGCTCTTCTCCATTTAGTCATCTTCTCAGTGACATCTTCCCTGACCACTCTACCTAAAATTTCAATAATTCCCCGGCAAAGTTTTCTATTCTTTCTTGATTTATTTGTTTTTTCCTTAGCCCTTATCATTATCTAACATACTAAAATTTTTGGTTGCTTATCTTTATATCATTTGTCACCTCCTTTAAAGTGTAAACTCCAAGAGTATAGGAATTTTTGTCTGTTGTACTCACTGCTCTATTCCTGAAGCTAAGAACAGTGCCTGGTGCATTGTTAGTAAAAAAAAAAAAAAAAAAAAAAAACTCTTTATTGAATTAATTAATAAATCTAGAAGTGAAAGATGGAATCTCTTTGAGCTTATAGTCTCACTAGAGAGAACAAATGCAAATATCCATACATAAAGCAACTAAAGATACAGGTGTCTAGTGATGATAGAATCGAGGGCCTAGAGTATCATATGAAGAGACTGGTAATTTTGCTTTGAAATTAGATAATGAGAAGGAGGTGACTCCTGAGTTGGATCATAAGATTTTAATAAACCTGAATTGGAAGAGAGAAATATGAAGACTTTCTAGAAAGAAAGAGTAATATGAGTTGGGTAAGATACACAACCAATCAGGCTGTTCTGATTGAAACAGAGGGACCAGGTAGAAAATAGTAAGAATTAAGTTTAGATAAGTACCTGAGTATATCAGTTAGGGTCCCAGCAAAAAAGGACTGTCACATTCAGAGTAAGAATTCAAGGAGAGAATACTAAAGCAACCACTGATAAAGGTTTAGTCAGGGAAATAGCAAGAGTGGTGCAGTCTCCAGGGGCTAGTAACAGGATGGGGAGCTGTTACTACCCCTAGGCTTGCAGGTGAGAAAGGAGAGAGTTGTGCAGAGAGGACATCTCGGGAGGAGCTGTGACTTTTAATCAAAGAAAACAACTGACCTCAAGGGACCTAGAGAGAGGGAGCAGACCTTCCCACAGTCGCTGATCCTCTTTAGCTAAACCAGTTGGAAGCCAGAGGCAAGAGGGAGAGTGGATACAATCAATAGAGGTCAGCTTCCTTAACAGAGCAAGATGGCAGAGTGGAAGGATGCAGAGTAGATCTAGAGGGGCAAATGGAAAATATCCTGCACACTGAGGTTAAGATAACTTGAAAACTGTTGCCAGAAAACCTTGAGTAGCGCTCATGGAGGCCATCAACTACATGGTTGAGAAATGTTGCATAGAAGCTTTTTTTCCTGACTCTATACAAAATCATTTTTATGAGACTGTTTTAACCACATCATCATAATGAAAACATTGCTCAATCTGGCATTTGATTAGTGCAACACATAACACAAAATTACAAAGTTTCAAAGCAGCTAAAGAAATGTTTTTTAAAAAAGGAATCAAAGCACCAGCCAGAAAATAGGTGACTCAATGACCAGGGAAAATCAATGAGGCATAGCCATTATTTAAAAAATGAGTAATAGCCTCAGTAAAAATGAACTATATTATCTTTTTGAGTCCTGTTGTCCACATTCTACCACTTTCTTTTAACACTCTCTATTCCAGTAGTCAACTCTGCCTTTTCTTGCTTTACTTTTATTTCCTCATTTCATCGCCTATGTTAGGAATTAATATTTATCTATTTCTACCTGTATATCTATAGTGACATAAAATAAGTATTGATTATGTGGTGTGAAGGAGAAATAGACTTTAGCTTTACCAAAAGAGAGAGACCAGACACCTGTAGTTCCTTCCAGCCTTTACCTAGAGTGGAATTCTATGAGAGTTCTTAGTGACCCTTGAGAAAACATTTTGTCACAACCTCACTGTCAGGGGACAGAGAGAAGAAAACTAGACACACGCACAACCACTGTCTAACTATAGACCTTGAGCACTTGGCACAGGGTCTGTTTTCCAGCTGCATCTCTATTCTGACTTACGCAGTTGTACAAAATTTATCTGTATTGAAAACTTAATTAAGTTGTTTACAGTAGCAGCTGTAAACCATCTCATTATTTAGTGATTCTGAAATTGGCTTAATTTTTGTTTTTAGCTTTTTAACTTCTGCAGTATTATTTTATTCCTACAATAGTGCAGATTAGCCTCAAATAACTCAGGGTCGTGATTCACACCATACAGTTATATAATATTCCAAATTCTTTCCAAATTCTGGCTCTATCCAGGACAGTACTCTGAACGTTCTCGTAGATACAGATAATTCAAGTGACCTTCAGCTCCTTTTTGAGTTAAGCCATTTGCTATAATTATTTAATTCAAATTAATTCAAAGATATTTACTGATGCCTCCTTATGCACGCAATAGAATGGATCCATTTATGAGCTGTACCCACTCCTTACCCTTAAGGAGCTTAGAGTCTAATAGCCAGAAAAATATCTTTAATACAAATAGTAAATTAGTCTAGTCAGAGCTGAAAAACAATGAGGTGGAATTTCAAAAGTGGAAGCGATCATGTGATTCAGGATTAGATATGAAAGCTGGGTAGGATTTTAACAGGTAGAGACCAGCTATTGGGCAAGAAAATGTAACTGCTTTAAGCTCCTGTTTGTTCATCCATAAAACGAAAATAATATTATTTACCTCATTGTGTTTGTGTGAGGATTATATAAAAAAAATGAATATAAAGCACTTTGCAAAGCTGGTGAAAAGAGGACAGTAAATGTTAGCTTTGAAAATACCCCTGGTAAAGTTCTAGCAGCAGGAATGGGCTGGTGACATTGGGGAGTTGACAGTAGACTGGAGCGTAGGGTTGGTGAAGTGGAGAAGGAGAAATAAGGCACCAGGAAAAGGTTGGGTGAGAGCTCTTGTTCAGCAAACTTTTATTAAATACATTTCACTTCCTGGAAAAACAGGAGGAAATGGTGTTAGAAACTAATGCTGACTCTGGCAGGGAAGGACTCTGTTTCCCACTGTGTCCCCAGTGCCTATAAAACAGCCAGGCACACAGTTGATGTGTAATAACTATTTGTGGAATGACCCTACCTTGGTGGAGAGGTGATGAGGAGATATTCCATAATCCTTGGCATGAGGAAATCCATCTCTGCAGTGACAAGTAGAGGAAAAAGAAAGAAATTAGTAAAATTTCAAAGCCCCTGCTAGGTGTTCGTGTGTGTGCGTGTGTGTGTGCATACATAAGTACATTTCTAAAGGACACTGGATATGCACATTGGGTATGCAGAGGCAGGCTTTAGTAGTGGATCAGGTAGGGAACTCTACTTCTTTCTATAATGAAATGAGCACAGCTGAGTTGCTGAGGGAAGAGTCTGAGAGAAGGGGCTGCAGAAAAGAAAGGCAGAGAGCTGGAAAACTGAGAAAGGACCAAGAATATAGTGATATAAAATCTCTATGCCCCCCAAATTTGAGGTGTTCACACAAACCTCCTGTGGGTGTGGGTGGTTAATACAAACTAAGTGCCAAGTACTTATGTAGTACCAAGTACCACACCAGGATTGGTACAGACTAGAGGGAAGGGACAGGCCAGAGGAAGTTCAATGCCAATGACATCAAATGTACAGTAGAAGCTGGCCTTCAAGCCACTTGAATCCAGGAATTTACAAAAGTCTGGAGAAAGGCATCGGACTTCCCACTGAATAAGGGTTAGGAAGATCAAATCACTTGAAAAAGTAATTTCAAATGTAAGGTGACTTTGGCTGCTTTGGGCACTGTAACTGATATCCTGCTGGCAAATTCTGGCCTCGGAATCATCTCCTCCAGAACAGGATCCTATGTCACTTCCTCGCCTCTCAGATAGGTTTTGTGCCCCTCTTGGGTATTCTCCTACCGCCTTTATCATGGCCTTTATCCTGTATTATAATTATCTGTTTATGTTTCTGCCTCCCTAGTTAGACTGAACATTCAAGGCTGAGCAGAGTCCAAACTCATCAGTATCCGTACAGCAGGGAGGCTGCAGCTGGAGATACAGATGTTTGTAAAGAGGCACTGAGAGCCATTAGAGAAGGGAGTCAGAAATACTAAATCCAAACCCAGAGTCTGGTTAAATACCAGAACAAGCAAAACAAACGAAAAACATGAGAGTCATCATTAGGGGTTCAGTTGTAATGTTTTGGCATTTTTGCGAGGCCTTCCATATAGCCACATTTATCTCCAAACCTCTAAAATAAGGTGCTTTGGAATCTTTTTTGGTTTGTGCTTGGTTGTCTACCACCACCATTTTCTGAAATTTTCAGAATTTTTTTTTTTAATTTCAACAATCACAACAGTGCAAAAGCTATCTAAATTCCTTTTTCTGAAAAGCTCTGTTTATTCTTAGCTGTCCTAGAAAGGATAGACATGTGCTTCACACACACAGTCTTAACTACTTAATCCACAAAAAGAAAAAGGGAAATTTCTAGTGGTTGTAGCACAAAGCCAGGTGTCTGCAGTGTGTCTTTGTTGTGATGACGGTTTGTGAGGGTATTTTTACCCTGTCTTTACTCTCTTGCCTTCAAAGGGGGAACCAATTAGCCCAAATAATAATATTTAAAATCTGACAGGCCTCAGGATCCTGAAATGAAAGCCTAAATCTGCCACGTGGATGCTTTAGAGCCTGGGTTCTACGCGTGACCAGGGACTCGCCCCAGCCCGAAGCTGCACACACTCTGATGTCTCCACAAAGGGAGCTAAACAGAGAGAAAGCTCGAATTCTCTACCTCTGAATGTCGCTCCTTATATTTGTTGATGCAAGTTAGAATCCCTCTTCATGTTGTATGAGAACAAAAGCAGCATAGCCTAGAACACAGTGAATAGCGTCGAATACTCAACTTGTCCTTGTAACTGCCTATACAAAGCAAAACGGAGCTAAGAGGGATTCTAACGTGTGAAGTGTTTGTGCAGAGACCTAACGCTTCTGTGACTGTGTGTACTGAAGAATTAAATGAAGAAAAACAATTTGAAGAATTAGTAGATTTTGTTGCTTTGACTTCTCCCTGTCCTTTTTTTTTTTAATTTAATTTTAGCTATCTCTTATGGTAAGGAGATAAAAACTGTTGTCTTTTACAAAGGAAGACAAAAACAGAGTTTTTAATATAGGGCACACACTATGCATTGCTTTTATTGAGTTAAACAGAGAATGCAGTGTTTTTCTTTGTGTCACAGGCAGCTCTGTGTACATGCACATGCATCAGGACTAAGGGACCTGTGAATGTTTTCCTGCATTGCCATTATGTGTGTTTGTGTCCTAGCACAGCCATGTGTGAAAGTTTGTGTGTGTCTAAGTGTGGCTGTGTGCAAAGGAAAGGGACTCCTGCTCCATTATTCCAGGCAATTAAACTCCGACAGCACTAGGATGAAGGGGAGATTCTGATTTTCTTTTCCTTTGCAGTAATTGCCTCAGCAATCATCTTTGATCAGGGAAGAGCAGAGGAGGATAATCCTGAAAGTTGACATCCTTGGTATAAATATATACATTTACATACACAGGGGCAGCGCAGCTCTGCGGCTTTTTACTGACATCTCTGACCTGAAACCATTGTAGCTCCATTGACACTTCATTTAATTGAATCCTTCCCTAGCAATGCAGGAGCCAGAGGACTTGCAAGGGGGAGGGGAGTGGAAGGATGGGTAATCAAGGCAGACTCTTCTGCCTGAATGTCTAGAAATGACAGGGAAGTAATTGCTTTTGAAAAGCAAAAAAACAGAAATAGCAAAATTTGTTCTATTTAGCAAATGCTAAAAGGGGATAAAGATTATGGTGATTTTGCCCCAAACGTACCAAAATCCCTACCCCGAGAATAAAACTGATTTGGATTTCTGTGTAAATAGGAATAATGGTTTGTTTTTTTTAAAAAAAAAAAAAAAAAAAAAGAGGAAGAAGAAGAAGAAGAAAGAAAATACAATCCTAAGAAAGAAAAATCCAGAGACTTTCTTGGTTCAAAATGGCCAGAGACAACAGTAAGATCATTCTGAGCCCAGAGCCACGGCACAGCCCCTTTTGTCAGCTTCAAATCAGCCAGCCACAGGGTCGAATCAGTTTAACCTGCCTCTGTGACACATCACCCACCCGCCTGACCCTGGAGTGGCCTCATTTTTATGGATGCAGAAGCTCACGGTGTAATTCATTCCCCGGCACACCCCGCTCGTTCAGTCGCATGCTTTTGCCACAAAGGTACACTGCATATTCTCTGCCGGCTGAACCGATGAGATATCAGTCTGCTTCCAGCTTAATGCAGGAGTTACCCTGCCTTACAGCTGAAGAGTAATGGGCCCCCTTACCCAGCATCATTCTTGGGACCTAGATCAGCCATGCAAATTAGCACATGTCCACAAATTCAGGGTCTTAAAGAAATCAATCTGGACCCGGAGGAATCAGGCAGCAGGTTTAGGAAAAATAAAATCTAAAGGATGTTTAATAACCTGTGCCTCCTTTGTCATCAGCTCTCTGTATTTGCTTTTTTGTTTACATGTTAATGAGAGCATGTGCACATCAGGCAGATACTTTGCCCTTTGATTTCGTACATGGTACAATGGAAAATGAACAAATAAACAAAAAAACCCTGGCATAATAACAATGCATTACTAGTATATAGCACCTTTGCAAAGCACACTCACATACCTTGTTGGATTTATTTAGACCTTTCAACAATCATGTGTAATAGCAGTAGCATCAGCTTTAGACCCCTTATTCAGATCAGGAAACTGAGGCTCATATAGTTTAAAGAATTTGCACAAGTTTTCACTGCTGACAAGCAGCAGAGGAAGGAATCAAGAGGTGCAGCAACTTAGAGGGCTCTGTTCTGGCCCCACTGTGGCTGTGTCTCATCCCTTTCCATTGCTTGAGGAGTCCATGAGATGAAGGGAGGGTATCCACTCACCACTTACCAGCCTTCCCCACCTCTAGACCACACTCTACTACTCAGGACTCTGGAATTTCAAGTACACTTCCAAGAACTGTACAAGACCCTTCCCTAAGGCATCCATTTTGGTCAGCACCGCTAGGCCCAAGGGGTGTCCCAAAGGTGACTGCCTACAGGAGCGGGAAATGCATGTTGGATGTGCAAGCAGAATGTTCACAGATTTCTGCATGGACTCATTCATAGTCAGAGACAAAGCCAAGGTGGAAAGAGAAGGGAAATGGGTTGGAGTCTTGGGGCTGTAAGCTAACTCCCCACCCAGCCATGGTCTAAAGTCCAAGCACTTCTCACTAGACATTGGCCTTCTAGGGTGTTATGAAGCTATACATTTGTCAAAGTAGGAAGATAGAGCATGTTTTATGCAACCATTTAGTATGTAACTTTAAAATATTTAGACATATGGTATGTAGACCTCCATTTAAGCTCTCACTCCAGGTTCTGCAAATGTTAGAGCTGACTGGTTGAAGTGGCATTAGAGTACATGGTAGAGATGAATGAAAGTTTGGAAGAGATTATATAATCTATATTGGCATAAATTTTCATTAGCTCTATTTAGGGGCCAGATGATTTATTGGCCTTCATAATTCCAGCAGTTTTCCCAACAGTTCATTAAAGGCTGAAGTGTCAATGTCTCTAATAGTTAAGGGTGCTAATGATGGATCTTATGACAATTAAATAGGATTTTATGTTTTATAAGTATTTTAACACAAGCTGTGGGTTAATTACTTTGCCAAGTTCCTAAATAATATTATATTGGCCCAAAAATGTTAATACCCTGGATAAAAGTGAAATATTTCCTCCAGGCAATTTTAACTCCTCTTCATCAGCAAGAGCAGGGTTAAAACTTTGCCCAAGTTCATGACTAAGTTGATCAGCTGTCCGTTTTCAGCAAGAGAATCTGTTCCGAGAGAAGGCAGCCCAAAGCAGATAAGAAAATGCACCTATTTGTCTCCCTTTGGAAGCTCACATCTGGTTTCTATAGAGATCCTCCTGCTAACCTAAGGGACATGTCAAATCTCACCTCTTCCGTGAAGTTCTCTCTCCCAACACTGAACTTCTGTAGCACTTTGTATTTCTAGAGGGTGAGTATTATACTTTTTCTTCATTAGTCATTTATATACCTCTTATCTCTCCTTATAGATTGTACAAGTCTGGAACACTGAAACTTCCACTTTAAATCCTCAAAATGTGCAGCACACATAATAGGCATTCAATGAATATTTAGTGAATGCGTAGACAAATGATTCCTGTTTTGGGGGTTTTGGGGTACACTTTGTATTTTTGCCACATTTTTATGTGCTGTGCAATCTCTGTGGTAATTCCATGATTTTCGCCAAACCCTGAAAAATGCCATTAAAAACATAAACAATGCTTTTCTTTTACCTTGAGCATATTCATAGACTAAAGATATTTCTATATATGAACAGAGGAATTTTCTAGTTTCTATCTGTGGTATATGGACTGAATATTTGTGTCCCTTCCCCTAAATTCATAAATTGAAATCCTAACCCCCAAAGTGATGGTATTTGGAGATGGGACCTTTGGGAGGTAATTGGGGTTAGATGAGGTCATGAGGATGGCATCCTCATAATGAGATTTGTGCCCTTATAAGGAGAGACACAAGAGAGCTTGTTCTCTCTGGCTCCACACACACAGAGGAAAGACCATGTGAGGATACAGTGAGAAGGCAGCCATCTGAAAGCCGGGAAGAGAGTCCTCACCAGAAACAGGCCCTGCTGGACTTTGATCTGGGACTTCTACCCCCTAGAACTGTGAGAAAATAAATTTCTCTCGTTCAAAGTTACCAGTCTACGATTTTGTTATGGCCCCCAAGTGCATGAAAACAGTGGGGAATGCGTTTGGAGCAAATAACAGAAAACTCAACTTCTATTAGTTGAGTATGTAATGAAGACATTTAATCTCATATACTAAGACGATGTCAGGAGGTAGATAGTTCCAAAGATTCAACAATATTAGTACAAACTCAAACCTTTTTGTCATTCTGTTCTGCATCTTCAGTATGTTGGCTTTTGCCCCTGTCTTGTTACTTTATGCCAGTGACTGATAAAGTATCCAGTCAGGAAAGGAAATGAGAATAGGTGGCACATATGAGCCAAATTTCTTTTTTAGAAAGCCATCTATTTCCCAGCAGCCCCTTAGTAGACTTACATATAAATATCATTGGCTGTGACTCTGTCTTATGGCCACCTTAGCTTCAGAGGCTGGGAAGGTAAGTCCCAAACAAAGGAGAATGGGATTGCCAAATAGGCTTAGGCCAATCATGATCCATCCCCTGAGGATGGGCACATTGCCACTGAACAGAATCTGGACTTTGTTAACAAGGAAGAAGAGCTGTAATGGTCGTTGAATGGCCAACGAATGGTGTCTGCCATCACTTCTCTGTTGTTTCGTATTATCAACGGATTATCTTGCCCTGTTTTTCCCAAACAGCCCATATTGAGATTATTCTAAATGGAAAGTTCCCATTTCAGTTGTACTCCTGCTGTACTGTGTAAGCCATATAGTGATGACAAAACACCTAAATTTGTCATATATAAAACCCATGAATTCAAGAAAAAATAAAAGCATCAGCGAAAATATATAATTAGGAATTTATAAAACGTGATAGATTCTGAAAGTCTTGCCTAGTGGTTCTATACATTGGAATTTCATATGGAATTTTTACACAACACTGATGCTCCAAACCAGACCAGCTAAGTCAGAATCTCTAACTAGTGGAGCCCTGGCATTGGTAAAGTTTCCCATGTGATGCTAATGTGCAGCCAGAGTTGAGAACTATTCCAAGAAAGATGTATAGGAAGCAAAGATACAAATCATCTCTACTTTTAGCTTCTCTGGAAATGTGTTCCTAGCCCATGAGGAATTTTTTCATTGTTTCTCAGTATCCATATTTATTTATTCATTAAGATAGTACTTATGTGTCTACTATGTGCATATAGCTCTGTGTGCAAGGCTGTGGATATTATTTAAAAATTTTTAAAGAGCCTACACTTCAAGAATTTTCTGTTCTTTTGGAATAAATCAGTGAAAGATTTCCATTTAAACAAGATCATATTTGTTAAGTACCAAAATGAGGGGTACAGATATTATGGGCTTCAGGAGGTCAGGTGAGGGACAAATTAATGTGGACTGGAATGGCCAATAAAGCCCTCATACAGGTATTAGGAAAATTTGGATAGGCAATGGTGAGAGAGAGGCCATATTTGTTGGGGATCACAATATGCTAACTCTGATATATTTGGAATCCAGCGAAATCAATTGGTTCTCTTAGGGAGTGGAAGACTAGAAGCATTGAAGAACTGATGTTTTGATGGGTTGGATGTCACAGATGATGAGGACAGAGCAGTCAAAATCCTAAATATGCAGAAAAAAATTCAGAAAGGGGCTCAGTTGGGGCTGGGGAATAAGTTGGAAATGTCCAGTAGGTAGTTGGAAATAAAGGAGTATGCATGGGACACAGGTGTATTTGAAGCATAGAGATGTTTGTGGAAGTTGTGAAGATGGACACAGAGGTAGAAAACTAGAAACCAGGCACTCAAACATGTCAAGTTATTCAAACAGAACCCCTCCTGGATCTCTCCCTCCTTGGAGCCAACATTGTGCCTTGTATATACCATAATTTCAGCATTTGACACAACTCTAATACAATTATTCATCAGTCAGCAAATATTTATCAGTCACCTAAGATGACCCAGGTGATATAGCAGCAAATGATATAAACAGGAGCTAAAGTTTAGGAGAGAATTTAAGAAAATAAGCACATAAGATAATTTCAGGAAAGGATAAGTTCAAAGAAGAAAATAAATTGGAATAATGTGAAAGCGACTGGGGTTCCGTGGGTCTCTGTTAGCTAGAGTGGTCAGGAGGACCTGAACGATGAGAAGGAGGCAGCCATGCAAAGATATGGAGGATGAACATCCCAAGTAGAAAAACCAGCAAGCGCAAAGGCCTGAGAAAGGATTGAGTTGGCATATTCCAGGTGCAGAACAAAGGCTGGAACATAGAGGCCAACAAGAGAACAGAGTGATATTCACACATTTCTTTCTTTCTTTATTTCACGAGTGTTTAGTAAGGGCCTACTCTGCTGGAGTGAAGCAGAAAACAGGCAGAATTTTTCCCACACAAGATTACGTGAGGTCATATGTTTACGCAGAATCTTGAAGCCTCTGGAAAGGAATTTGGATTTCCTTCTGGTTGCAATGGTGAGTTCCTGGGGGCGATTTTCATTATTGGAAAGATGTTATCCAGTTTACATTTTATTTATTTCCCCATCTACCTTTTTTTGCCAAACCATGAGACCCTTCAAGGGAGAAATTGTCTTATTCACCTTCAAATCTTTCAGAGTCTGAGTGAAGGGCCTGTCCCTTAGTAGGCATTTAATAAATGTTTGCTGAATGAATGAGCCTGTAATAAATGTCTGCACCCTGAGCCTAAGCAAACTGTTTAAAAAAGAGACACAAAAAGTTCTTCAAAAAAGTAGACATAGAATTACCATCTGACCCACCAATCCCACTCCTAGGAGTATATACAAAAGAACTGAAAACAGATTTTCACACAAATACGTGTACACAAATGTTCCTAGCAGAATTATTCACAATAGCCAGAAGGTGGAGACAACCCAAATGTCCAACAATGAATGAACGGATAAACAAAACGTGGTGTATCTGCACAACGGACTGTTAATTCAGCCGTAAAAAGAAATGAATCACTTGTATGTGCTACAACATGGACGAACCTCAAAAAAATTGTGCTAAGTAAAAGAAGCCAGATACCAAAGGTTACATAGGTCACATTCCATTTATATGAAATATCCAGGGTAGTTAAATCCATAGAGACATAAAGATAGAAAATGGTTGCTAGGCACTGAGGGGAGGAGGGAATGGGGAGCGACTGCTTAATGGGTAGGGGGTCTGCTTTGAAGGAGATGAAAGTATCCTAAAACTAGATAGAGGTGATAGTTGGACAATATTATGAATGCAGTAAATGCCACTAAATTGTACACTTTAAATGGTTAATTTTATGTAATGTGAATTTCACCTTAATAACATAGACAGAGAGACAGACAGAAGTGTCAGGCACTTTAAATCATGGGAGAGGTAGGTATAAACCCCACATTTAAGAAATTTGACAGGTAAAGGGAAGAGAGAAATAGGAGGATGGCTAGATGAACTGTTGGCTCAAGAGAAGATTTTCTGGATAACAGGAAGACTTTTGTGTATTTTAAGGCAAAGAGGAAAAGGGTCAGACTGAGATGCGGGGGAACTCTCTGGAGTCTTCCCAGGTCTGGGAAGCTGGAGACTTAGACATAACCCCATAGTAAAGAGCTTGATCATACACTCTGGTAAAGAATGTTGCAATTATGGTACTTCAAGAAGAACTGCAACTGGAAGGAGCATTAGAAATGATATAGTCCATGTTCCCTATTTACTAATGCGGCCACCACCTCTCCCAGTTTACATGACTTTACCAAGCTCACAGCCGGGTAGTGAAACCAAGTCTCCAGACTTACTGGATATAACAACCATGTTTATTTTTACTTTATTAATAGTTGGGATTATCCACAAAGGCCATTTGCTGTTTAACCTTTAGTTTATCCTTCCTTTTTTTATTTTTTCCTTCAAAAATGTGCATAGTAAGTGCTAGGAATTCAGGAGACAGACATTTTTGGCTCATGAGTTCCACTTACCATAATTATAACAATGTGTATCATTAACTCTCAAGGCCCAGTAGTTTCGTGGTGTTGTCAAGAACCCAGCACGCTAGGGATTTACTTATATTTCTAGGTCTAAGTTTTGGTAGCAAATGAAATTTGATTTGTGTGTGGTTATGGGTTTGTCTATCTGTGAGACATATTTTGAATTAATTAATTATCTTATTAAATAGGGAATACATTCTTAGACTTCAAAAGGTACAAAAGGTACACAGTGAAAATTCTTTCTCTGTCTCTCCCACCTATCCAGTCCCTTGCCCAATGGCCATCCACATTTTCCAGTTTTTACGTGTCCTTTTAGAGATATTTTATGCATATACAAGCAAATACATATATCCATACAATCCCCTCCCCAGTTTTACACAAATAGCATGCTGTACATCCTGCTCTGTGCTTTTAAAAAAATATATTTTTATAGATATTTATGGTTTTTCTGGACCTCTCCTGTCATCTATTTCATTTTCCTGCAACAGTTACGGAGAAGGAATTTCTGTGTAGGAGAGTTCTCAGTCATTTCTACAGCTTCATGATATCTCACTGTTGGATAACCATTATTTATTTAACCAGTCTCCTACTGATAGACATTTAAGTGGCTTCTAATCTTTCACTATTACAAAACTACAATGCATAGCATTTAACATGTGCCATTTCACATGTGTGTGGGTATATCTGTAGGATAAATTCACTGAACTGGACTTGCTAGGTCAAAGGGTATGTGAATGGAATTTTAAGGGATTTGGGAAAATTGCATCCCATAGAAATTATGCCCATTTCCACTCCCACCAGCAACGTGTGAAAAAACTTGTTTTGCCACATATTCACCAGTACATAGTATAATCAATGATTTCAGAGTTTTGCCAATATATTAAGTATAAAATGGTATCTCAGTGAGGATTTAATTTGCATTTCTCTTACTTTGAGTGAGATTGCTTGTTTTCATATATTTAAAAGTCATTTTATTTCTTTTCCTTTGAAGTATTTGCTGTTTTCCATTAGGTTATTGGATGTTTATACGTTGATTTATGGGAGCTTTTTATATATTATAGAAATTAGCAATTTGTGATATGAATTATACAATTTTCTAGTCTGTCATCTCTCTTTTTACTTTCATTATAATGATTTTTGCCAAACATAAATTTGTTTTATTTTTATTATGATGAAGTTATGAATCCTTG
This sequence comes from Equus asinus, assembly GCF_041296235.1. Classification (NCBI taxonomy): domain Eukaryota; kingdom Metazoa; phylum Chordata; class Mammalia; order Perissodactyla; family Equidae; genus Equus; species Equus asinus. Next base: position 36,482,541 of record NC_091817.1, read on the forward strand.
TCTTATGACGTCCAGGCTTTGTGTCATGTTTAGAAAGGACTGCTCTCACTTCAATATTACTTTTAATAATTCTCTCATTGTATCTTCCAGAAATTTTGTGGTTTTATTTGTACATTTTTAGTTCATCTGGCATTCATTTTGGTGCATTTGGTGCATTGTCAGGTGTTGTCTCAAGACCATTTTTCCCTCACTGAGTGAATGTCATTTGTATTTATTTCTCCAGTACAACTTGAATCAAAATTTTGCTTTGAATTTCCAAGTGAAATCAATGTTGATTGAATTCCTACTATGTACAAGGCATAATTTCATAGTGTTTTCTTTCTAATTTTCCCTTCAAGAAGAAATCAAGACAGGATTTTAAGGCCTGAGATCCAGAAACCTTCCTTTAGTAGGCAAAAGAAAAACCTTTAACAATAGAGTCTCTTGCTATCAGTAGGAACTAACTTTAACCGTATTCAGTGAAACAGTGAGTTAGTTCAAGCTGCAAGCAAAGAAAACATAAATGGTCCATGTAGGTATGAGTCCTCCTTGATAACCAGGGCAGGAAAATGAAATAGATGGCAGGAGAGATCTTTAAATACCACAATATCTATGAACATGAGATGCTACTATATACAGACAGTGGTGATAGACACTATGCAAACATTCACTTGAAATAGGGCTTATGGGCTCAAAATGGACAAGTACTAAGAGAAGCTAAAATACGATGTTGTCTTTGAAGCTTACTTTCCTTTAGTATGAGAAAGAACACCATAAATACTGTAAACCTCAAATCCTGTATTGAAACAATCCTAGTTATATAACTGTTGATAGTAACTCTACAATTTGTTACAGTTACTAATGAACTGTTCCCCCAGCCTTCCTTTACTACAGTCTGGAAGCACTGGCTATTTACTCTTTGATCTAATAGCCATTGTGCTCCTAGTCTGAATCTGCTAATTATCTGACTTTGGGAACCTCATTAGGATCCATAACCTAGAAAAGGTTCTAATAGAAACCAAGTAGTATTGTACATTGCACGGATTCATAATGTGCACTTTTGTGTGTGATTTATCTGCAGAAGAATGTTAAGGAAAGATTCCTGATGGAGGAAGAGACAAGAATAAGAGTCAGTGGGTGTGACTCACAGGCATGGAAGAGAACAAAATGCAAGGAGCAAATATAGGAATCCCCACTCCTCTAAGTAAAGTACAGAAACTGAAGGTGAACAGGATAAAGAGGCATTTACAGCTTAATACAGTGCATCTATAGCGGGTTGCAGAGTGACCTTCCAAAATTCATGTCAACCCAGAATCTCAGAATGTGACCTTATTTGGAAATAGAGTCTTTGCAGATGTGATTAGTTAGGTTAAGATGAGGTCATACTCTATTAGCCTGGGCCCTACACCCAATGACTGATGTCGTTATAAGGAGAGGAGAGGACACACACACTGAGAGGGAAGAAGGTCATCTGAAGACAGGCAGATATTTGAGCAATGCTGCTACAAGCCAAGGAATGCCAAGGACTGCCAGGAGCCACCAGAAGCTAAGAAGCAGCAAGGAAGGATCTTCCCTTAGAGCCTTCAGAGAGAGTGTGGCCTTGCCAACACCTTGAATTTGGACTTCTAGCCTCCTGAATTGTGAAAGAACAGATTTCTGTTGTTTGAACAGTTTGTGGTAATTTGTCACAATAGCGCTAGGGAACAAACACACCACTCTATAGGAACTTAACACACCACCTAAACAAAGGTTTTTCCTCTGTGTAGCCTGCTTGTCCTTTTGGCAAGTATGCTATAAATGAAAATATTCTCTTAAGGTGGATCTTTGGGTTTTCAGGCTTGTCAAACCATGTTGTGATCTGATATTCACTAGTTATAACGCCTTTAGCAATTTTCTTGTCTGTAAAATGCAGAGAATAATACCTGTCTCCTTCATAAAGTTGTTATAAAAAAAGATGAGTTACTATGTGCAAAAGTGCTGTTTATACTAGAAAATACCATATCAATGTATACTTAGTTATTATTACCACAACTTTGTAAATAGTAAGTCCAAATAGTTGCTAGCCCAGAAATCTATTTTTATCAGGCTAATTTTGCTCTCGGCAAAAGTACTACTAATTTTTAAAAAATATTTCTTCTCATTTCCCAACATAAGTTGTCTACCTTGAAAAAATTGGCAAAAGACTTTCTTTCCAAGGCTGATGTTAATAATAACTTTTCTTAGTCATCCAGTATCTCATTTCCTCATCTTAGAAGGTCATGGGTGTCAATGAAGATAGGAAACTCATTTACTCATTCTTGTAAATATTACTGAAAGTCCATGTGCCAGGCATTGTGCTTGGTAATTGCGATTCAGTGTTTAAAAACCAGATAATCAAGCAGGGTAAGGTGATGGGGAGGAGCCTCTGAGGTGGGCGGTGTCTGAGAAGATGCTGTTTGAGCCAACACCTAAAGGATTGGAGGAGCGACCATGTGAACATCTGGGGACAGAGCATTCTAGGCGAAGAGAGTACTGAGTGCCCAACACACAGGTGTGGTTGCAGAGTTTCTGGATCACAAAAGTGGCCCAGTGACTCCAGTAGAGAAAACCAAGGGGAGAAGTGTGAAAGGCCAGATCCTGTAGAGTGGGGCAGATTTGGCAAAGAGGTGGGGGTTTTGTCAACATGCAATTAGAAGCCCTTGGAGGGCTTTAAGAAAGGGAGTAGCACTACCTGATTTAATTTGTGAAAGACTGTCCTGGCTGCTGTGGGGAGAACTGATCCGAAGGTGGAAGAGTGGGGGCAGGCAAGACCATTAGAAGGTTTCTGGGGATAATATGATAGTAGCTTGGACCAGGATGGTCTTGGGACAGTGGTGTAGGCATGCAAGGACACATCTGAAGGGACAACCAGCAAGCCTTGTGGATAGATGGGATGTTAGAGCAAGGAAGAAAGAAAAGGCTCAGATAACCTGACTCTTTTCAGCATAAACAGCCCTGATTGAAAGCAGCCCTACTAGTACACCAAATTCTGTAAATGATTGTTGTTCAGATATCTCTCTCCTACTGCGGCAAATCTCCACTCACTACTGGAAGAGAGACAAATGAGTTGAACTCAGTTGTCACATTTTGGCTGCTCAGAACACAACCTTCTTTGAAGGCACACAAAGAAAGAAGTTATCAGCCCCTGTTCCTCTCAGGGCTATGAATGGCTTTGCCTCTAGCTAAACCTGGTAAGCAAGGTTAAGGGCATTTATCCCACGCCCGGTTCTAACATAAGATGAGACAATGAAATGATTCATTCATTCTCATTTCATTTTTCTGTATCTGTCATCCGAGAAATGGGGATATTAATGCCCACTCTGCAGGGGTTTTCTGATGATAAAATGAAACGACAAGTGGTCTGGCAGACAGCTGAACTTCAGTAACAGGTGATGGTGATCAGTGTCTCACAAGACATAGGGCTATGAAATTGACCTAATTCCATCAGCTTGGAGTCTCTAGTTCCAGCTAAGTGTTTCCACTACCAAAACCCCTTACTCTAACTGGAGCCTGGGTCAATAAAGTAATATCTTGCGATTTGTGAAGCAATCTTGGTTAGCCCAGAGCACCAGTTCAGTCTAACCATGCAACCTCTTGATGTTACTATGTTACTTATTCCTAGTTCTTTTGTGGAGTTTCAGAATAATTTTTGAAACAGTAGCAAGAAAAAAAAGCTTCTGATAAAATAATGAGCCTTTCTTATTTTGAGATTTCCTTTGATGCTTGCTACCTCCCGCCCATCATGGCTCTTTGTCCACCACTGAAAAGGCCAGTGTCCTCAATTTGTGCCCAGCTGGAAAGAGGACACTGAGCTGAACAGTGCAAAGAAGCAAAGAAATCACACTGAGATGATATTTTTCCTTATGAGACGTTTCAACAATCATAACAGAGAGAATGTCTTATGAGCTGACCATCAGCTTTAAATATGGAAAGCGTTTCCTGGCTTTGGGACAGTCATTATGCCCTTATATATTAGATGTCACCAACAAAGCGAGTGGGAGGTTTGTCCTAGATAAATAACATATTTAACATGAGGAGAGAAAAGAAAAAGATAAAAATGACTGCTTCCTAAATCCTAATAGGTACCAAGAGTCCTGCACATTTGGTAAGAGAGATGCATTCTTGGTCCTGATGTATTACGCTTATCCCTCCCCAGTTCATTCTCTTCTTTTCATCATACCTTGCTGTTTTGTATGATGTTGATACCTTCTTTTATGCCTTTAATCACGTTAAGCATACTTATTTTGCAGTCTTACTGGACTGTTCTAGCACCTGAAGTTCTCAGAGATCTAAATTTGCTGTTTTCTTGGTCTACTTCTCTCACTCATGGTTTTTAGTTTTGTAATGTGTGGGTACATCTTCAGCAGGATTTTATCTGCAGGAATCCTGGGTCACCTATATGAAGCTGTGGCCCTCCAGAGCATTTTTTTTTAAGATTTTTTTTTCCTTTTTCTCCCCAAAGTCCCCCGGTACATAGTTGTATATGCTTAGTTGTGAGTCCTTCTAGTTGTGGCATGTGGGACGCTGCCTCAGCGTGGTTTGATGAGCAGTGCCATGTCCGCGCCCAGGATTTGAACCAATGAAACACTGGGCCGTCTGCAGCGGAGTGCGCGAACTTAACCACTCGGCCACGGGGCCAGCCCCTCCTCCAGAGTATTTGGGAGTTTGCTTCTGCCAAATGCCACGTGGATATTACTAGCCTGAGACCAAGTTTGACTTTAATTTTTTAGCTTAGAGGTTTCTGAACTTGTGGGTAGTAAATATAAATCCCCAAACCTGTAAGGCATAGTCACAAATTATCAGGGAAGACCTTTTTCCCACCATGGGCCAGGAAAAGACAAGCATCCTTGTGACCGCGGATGGAAGTTTTTCCCTAGGCCATCCTTTTAAGAGTCCTAGTTTCGCTTGAGGAAATCAGCTCCAACGTCCTGACTTTCAAGGGCCCTTGTTTCCATATGAGTGTTAAACCCAAACCCTGCAGTCGCTGAGACTGGCAGTGCTCCTCAAGGCAAATACACGTTCCATGACTCGCTGCTGTTATTTCAGTTCCATCTTTGTACCTGGCACTTGGGGAGTTCTGTATTTGCAAGCTTAGCCATTTATTTAAAAGAATGTGTGTTCTATTTTATTCGAAATATTTTTAAAGTTTTCGGTGGAAAGGTTTTAGGTTATGTGGTCCATCATATGGCTGGAAATGGAACTATCAATTCATTCTTCATACTGCAGCCAGAAAGAACTTTTCAAAATACAAATAAGATTTCGTTATCCATCTTGCTTAAAACAGTGGAGTGATTTCTCAATGATCTTAGTATGGAAACTAAAATCCATAACCTACAAGGCCCTGGATGAACCTTACCTACTTCCCCATTTTCATGTTGCACTATATCCCTTCTCATTCTCTGCATCCTACTCACAGTGGAGTTCTTTTGATTTCTAGAATGTACTTCTCTCCTTATTACCACAACAAATTTGCATGTTCTGTTCCCTCTTTCTGGAATACCCTCATGCTCCCCCGGTTGGCTTGTCTTCCAGATCTCAGCGTAATTGTGCAACCACAGTGTCTAGCGAGTTTCCTCTGATATATGTGTGTATTGGCTCAGATACGCTCTCTTTTAATATACTTATCATGGTTGCGCTTTTACATTTATTTTTGTAATTATTTCTTTAATATATCTCTCACCCACTGGACTGCAAGCTCTATGGAGGCAGGTGCCATGTCTATCCTTGTTCACTATTTTTATTAGTCAATACAAGTAAAACTAGCTGCTACATTTTCATTAACATAAAAAACCCTAAAATCTCAGTAATTTAACACCATAAAAATTTATTCCTCATGCCATCATCCAATGCAGGTCAAGCAACTCTTCTTCAACTGGATCCCAGAGACCCAGATTGCACCACCGTCTTCAATATGTTGCTATCAAGGTCTCAGTGGAAGGTAAAGAGGACAAAGGATCATGCGGGAGGTTTTTATGAGCCAGGCCAGGCATGCATCACCTCCATGCACATTCCACTGGCCAGAACCTATTGCAAAAAAGCTGGAAAACATAGATTACCTGTGTGCCTGGGTAGAAGAGGAGAAAAATGGTTATTAGCGAGCACTCAAGTCTGTGCCAAACAACTGTATTTTTAGCAAAGAGCAGTTACTGGTAATAGGAAGTTCTCAATAGGCAAGGACTGAATGAATCAACAAATGGATGGATGGATGAATGGGGGATGGATGGAGGATGGAAGATGGATGGATGGTTTTGTTGTGAATGGGTGCTCACTGATTCAGCTAGTCTGTAAGTTCTTTGAGGATAGAGACCCTATCTTTATTGTTCATCATGATAAAGAAGTTTGGGAACATAGTAGAAGCTCACACAAGAATAAATTATCACCACTAGATGAAGCTTCCATGGAGGGGATGGACTGCTGGTGAATCTTTAAAGAAGGGTATGGTAAGAAATTGGAAAAGCAATTTAAGAGTGAATATGTGAAGGCAAGGAACGGGTAGGGGGAAAAGTAGAAGAAAAGATGAAGAAAGGTTAGTACGTGTATGGTTGAGAGTAACAAGGGAAGCAATCAGTGGGGAATGGAGAACTTTACAGGGCTCATGCATCACCTGGCTAGTGTCATCTAAACACTATGTCTGCCAAGTCTTAGACTCCATCATTTTCTCTGCTGAGGTAATAGAGCCTTACACCTAGGCAGGAGGGTGCCTCTTTAGTGAAATAGAACATTTCCCCCTCCCATTTTGACCTTTAGTGTTTATAATGAGTAAAATGTGCCCAAGAAGCATGTATTTGGATTGGCCAGAAGTTGGTACTACAGAAGGCATTTTGCTGCTGACCATGCAGAATGGTAAACCACACTAGTTCCAGCCCCAGCTGTCAGGCCAGGATTTCGTCCTAACCCTTCTCCAATCAATACAGAGAACTGCCTAGTGCCATCGGGAAGGAGCTGCATTTAAAAAATTGAATGAAGTAGGACAGCCAAAATCTTTCCATTCTTTATGCACTTCTCTGCAGCTTTCTGCCCACAGATGGAGACCATCCTAAGAGCTGCAGATGAGCAGTATAAGGGTGCCCACCCTCCCCTGCTCCAAGAAGGGGGTCAGGGCTACAAAAGTAGCCAGCCCTACATTACAGGCTTCTGAAACGCACTGTCTGAGTTAGTGACAGGGGAGCCGCTCTACCTCTGGGGCTACAGCAGTGCAGTGAGCTTTAGTGGATCAATACTTTAGTCTTGTCATGCTAATTGCTCATTGGTTGACATTCATGATCCTTCCTTGCTCCCTCCCTATGTAAACTCTTTACAGCTGGAACAGCGAGATGCAAAAATCCTGAGCATTCAAAGCCAGCTCCTGCAGAAGAGAAAGGGCCTGGCAGCTGAGGTATGGTGCTCCCCCATTTTCTTGCCCCCCCTTAATAAAGCTTCATGTGTGTCTGCATGTGGTGGTGTGATAGAGAGATGCAGGAAGAAATGCCTGGGATGACTCTCCTGCAACATGTAAATGGTATCACCTTTTCAGAACAGAACAATATCTCCTCCCCTTGCACTCCTCCCCCAACCCCCCCCCAAAAAAAACCGGGAAATAGTAAAATACCCACCCCTTCTATGAGTTTGATTGCAGCCTTTCTTCTGTTTTGGTGAATGTGTTGCCCTCCACCAGCTCACAATGAACATGGACCTGCACTCTCCTATTTGCTCCCAGACGAGGGCATGTCAGACTGAGCTGGCACGCGCGCGTGTGTTTGTGTGTGTGTGTGTGTGTGTGTATGTATGTGATCACGCCTACCATATTGGCTTCCTGTCCCTGGCACATCAGCTTTTCTAGCTGGCTAAGCCTGTCCCCACAACCACTGTTGCCACTGAGACCACCCCAACTCCTTCCCTGTAAGCTTCAGGCCTGTGCTATGCGGGGTTTTGTTAAGCTGTTTAGTATTAATTGATTTTTTTTTCCATTTTTTTCTTTCTTTCCCTGGGCGGGTCAATAGCTGGATGCTTCAGGAGCAGAGGATCTATCAACTGCAGACCAAGCATAGGGAGACGCAGGCAGACCTGGAACGGAAACCCCAGCCAGCTCCAGCCGCTCCGACAGTACTTGGTGGCTGGACGTTCAGCAGCAGGAAGCATGCCACGGGCCAGGAAATGACCCAAACCCTGAGGTCTGGTAAGTTTCCTCACTTTTGGAAAGTGAGGCAAATGATAACCAAGTCTTTCTTTCCTTACTCAAAAGAGTCAGCAGCATTTCTGCTGATTTCAGTTAATGAACTACAGATCAAAATCGGATGCCCCCAGCAGAACTGGGAGGATAGAGGGGTTGTGAGGAGGATTGGGAGTTTGCGGGATAGATGAGAGCTAACCAAACTCTGATTCTAAGGTGAGCCACTGCAGCCAAGCAGATGTCCTGGGTATCGATCTCTGCATCCTGTTATTGATTGCCTCTTGGGGCCAAGAATGGGGTGGACCTACAGAGGAAGAGGAGAACCAACACCGTCCCAGAGGGCCATACAGCCCTAATCGGTGATAACAGTGTTAAGTGGTCAGCCTGGAGATGAGGTTTGCTCAGATCTATTGATCTGTGCTCCCCTGGGATATAAATCCTTCTGAATTTGCTTCTGTGGATATAAATATTTATAGTTAAAATAGCCTAGGAGCCTCTTACAGGCACAGGGAGAGTGGCCCATCCCAGAGTAACATTTGATATTGCTCTCTTCCATCTCCCTACTCTGTATGCTCTTCTCACTCTCTTGCATCTGTTTATCCATCTCTGTTCTCTCTTTTGAACCCCATTTTGCTCACCCTCTGAGTGACAGGCACAATGTCTCAGACTATCAGAAGCTGAGAAAAATCCATTCTTTCTGAATGCAGCCTCCAGCTGAGGAGGGAGTGCCGCTCCCTCCAATCAAGGCTACACAGTTTCATGTGCATTCAGGAGCCTGGACTCCGAAAGGAACGGGCTATTTTGGGAGGAGTGAGGGGAAGACCCCTTTAGTTGTTGCTTTGTTCTTGCTTTCAGTGGAGCATCAGATTGGATCCTGTAACAAACAGCCTTGTAGCACTAATGTGTTAACTTACGCCAAGACCCTGTGTTGGCTGCTTGCCATGTTAAATCTAGGAGAACAATTTGTTCCCAAAACTCCTGTTTCTCAGATCTCATAAATCTAAGCTCATATGAAGTGAACAGAGCATCCTTTACCCAAGAGAATGGAAAAATAAAGGATGCTGAGGACTTTTTTGAGGGTAGAACCCTTGAAGCCAGCAGCAAGACCAAGACCGTTGACCAAAGCTTTCTCCACTGCAAGGACAACTTTATAAAGGATTGGAACCATTCAACTTTAATTTTTAGAATTGGAGCGGTAGGGAGAATGGCCTTTGAAATAATCTGCTGTGCTTTCTAAACATATCATCTTCTTTGGTGTCTAGGATACAAATCTCTTCACCCTGAATCCATCATCTGCTCTGGTGTCCAGGATACAATCTTTTCAGTTTTGGAGATTCTGACTAGTTTTATCAGGTGTCTGCCTTACTTCAATGCTTATATCTTGAACTGTGTGTCTTTGTGTGTCTGCCCTCAGAAGGTTTCATTAATTTGTAATTGATGCCTACAAAATTGCTTAAGGACTCCTGGGTCTTGCGCTTGTCAAGGGTGTGTGTTAGTGGATGTGTATGCACTGTCTAGGATGTGGGAAAAATTCACTGGGTTTTGCTTTTCCTCATTTTAGAATGTTTAGCCACTCCAGTCCATTTGGGTGAGTTAATAAATGTATGTTTGTGTATCTCTGTGCAGGTGTCTGTACTTGGAGGCAATGAACACAAGCAGGTTAGAGCAGTGCCCCAAGTTTCTCTACCATTTGCATTAACTGTGTCTTTCCCAGATGCATATTAAGCTTTGCTTTCTTCCCCTTTTTACTCAGAAGTGGTAGTTTCAGAACTCAAAGCTAGCTCATTTATCTCTTTCAGTAAATGATTGGGGGTTAGGGACTCTTCCAATTGGCAGTCAAGGGTCAGTATTTTGTACTCCATTTGGCTTAGATAATTTATATAGCATAAAAGTCTAACATATAATCACATTAGCCTTGGCTTAAGAATGTTTCTAAGCATACTTGAGGTTGAAAAACACTTCAAGCTAAAAATGGGAGAAGGTTCTGGTTAGTAACTTGTATGTGTCTGTGGTAATGGAAGGAATTGGAATGCAGTTCTCTTTGTTTGGTTTATATGGCAACACCCAGAATGTGAAAGGTGTGTTTTACAGTAGAAATAAACTTTCAACATTGACAAAGAGAATAGAAGACCCAGGTTGGTACTTAAATCCTTCTCTGCTAGGTTATCATAAAAAGCATAATTAGTAAGAATAAATTTTGCTTAGAAACAAAAATCTTGAGATTGGTGTCTTTCACCCAGTGTTTGCAATATTTGTCAACATGTACTTGCATGATTCCTCTGAAGAACAAGCTTATTTGGAGAAAGTGATCTGAATTTTAGAACTGATTGCAGTCCACTAATTAAATGTGTTTTCTTGCCATCTTAGTGCCACTAAATCTAAATAGTACATACATAAATTCATTGCTGTCTTGTGCTACTGTTCCTACAGGTCATATTTGAAAGCTTGTTGCCAGCCATAGGGAAATGATTTTATTATGGAATCATCTAGTGGCTTAGGATAACAAGCTTCAATTTCTTCAGTCATATAAGAATTTAACTCCTATATTATGTACATATTCATATGCTACATTTGCCTTTTATATTTAATACATATAAATACATTTTTCAATCTCAGTTGTCTGAAAGTTTTTACATTGAATATATTTTATAATGCAAGGATAGAAGTAATTTACTGTTATTTCTATATTCATAGCATAAAATATAATGATATTGATATTTCACTATTTCTATATTAATTATATGTGTTATGTTTCAAGCCTTTCTGAGAATCTTGATGTACTCATTTGATCCTTAGAGCAAACTTATGAGATAAGTTAGAGCAAGAGTCATTTTCTCCATTTAACCAGTAATAAACATGTACAAGGTGACACAGATGTTAGTGTCAGACTTAGACCTATTATCTTAGGCTGTGGACTCCTGGTCAAGTGCTCTTTCCTAAGCTACAGCTGCCTCTGTTAATGTTTGATAAAATTTTAGCATATCCTGTATTTCTAGCACCTATTGCAACTACTGAAATACACAAAAGGCAAATGTTAGCTGATCTTAAATAATCACTAGCATTCTACTCAGGCAAGAAAGTAGCAATTAAGTATATCAGGCACCTTTCTTTGGCCTTTTTCACACCACAACTGGCTGCAGAATCTGATGTCATGACAGAAGTTTTTTGTTAGGCTCAGAAATTCTGTGAGTTATCAATATGCCTAATCAATAGACATGCTCTCCAGGAACATGTCCGCGTGAAAACATAGTGAGCGAATGTTGCCATATTTTACAGAATTGTTGTGCATGGATTTAGTCTTCATATCTACCAACATTTGCTTTGAAAGAAACATTATGTACAATTTGAAGCATCAAGGTGAAGTGCTTAAAGTTGAGCATAAACTTCCTGAAACCACTACTTCCCCTTCCCATAACCTTCTCACCAGTTCAGGGATATTAACCTTGTCTGTGCCATGAACTCCATTGCCAGACTACCATAGATCTGAAGCCTATGGGCCTCTTCTCAGAATAATGCTTTTAAATGTATGAAATAAAATATATAAAATTACAAAGGGAACCAGTTTATATTGAAATTCAGTTATGAAAAGATTAAAATCAATTAAATATTAAAACCAATGTCTGATATGATAATATGTGTACTTTTTTTTTTAAAGATTTTATTTTTTCCTTTTTCTCCCCAAAGCCCCCCAGTACATAGTTGTATATTCTTCGTTGTGGATCCTTCTAGTTGTGGCATGTGGGACGCTGCCTCAGCGTGGTCTGATGAGCAGTGCCATGTCCGCGCCCAGGATTCAAACTAATGAAACACTGGGCCGCCTGCAGCGGAGCGCGCAAACTTAACCACTCGGCCACGGGGCCAGCCCCTAATATGTGTACTTTTTATTAACATGTTGATAAGATCCAGTGGTGGATCTACTACTGTGGTAGTAATGGGCATAAAGAATATTTTGAGATTACTTACAACATGTGGTATGGATGTGATGTGAAAAAGGCTGTCATTTCTATCAATGACATTGTCACTGGTACTGTTAATATTACTGTGGTTCGTTTCCTACAGTCATAAATGAGGAAAATTCTAAGTTGTACTTCAATATAAGTGAAAATAAAGGGGTGATTTTTTTCCCATCCAAGTTCACAGAACCACTGTACTCTTCCCATGGATGCCTTAGGAATCAGTGAATGGCAGGTTAAGAACCTCTACTCTAGCTAATTCCCACTCATTTTTCAAAACTCAACTGAAGCATCATCTGTTCTAAAGAACTTCACTAATCTTCCCCCAGGTGGAATAAACTGAACTCTTCTGTGCCCTAAGAGGAGCCACAACTTCTCTAACCTAACACCTAGCACACCACAGGGTCTGCATCAATTTACTCGTCTGTCCCTACTAAAGAGGACACATTCCTGAAGGGCATGGATCAGGGCTTATAGTACCACCACCTAACACAATGCCTGGCACATAGGAGAGGTTCACTAGATATTGAAAAGGAGAAGGTAGGAAAAGACAAAGGAGCCATATATCATGGAAAATTGAAATTAACAGGAAATTAAAGTCAGTAGATTGAATGTTTGCTTGAGTCAGATTTTCTATCAATGGCACCTTCATATCCCAGGCAGTAAAGAGGTCATGTGGACCCTATTCTACTTCCCTTTTAGAGTAACTCAATTTGTAGCCTCCTGAAAGATATTAAGGACTTAACAATAATAACATCCCAATTTCAGACCTATTCCTTCTTTTTTTTTTGTAGGTTCTCATTAGCACAGACAAGGGAAAGAATGAGCAGGTGCATGGAGATAGAGGGCTTTCTTCACATCTTGAGCTTTTAGGGCTTTATCAGTCAAATAAAAAAATCCAGGGAAAATGTTTTTGATTTTAAGGCACGTACGCAAATGTGTAAATTCTCTCTAAAACTCTGTGCACTTGAAAATGATTATTAATATTTCCTTGAAAAATAGAACTAATAATAAAAGCCTCTTAAATCCTCATCACAAATGCTTTGTGTAAAATAAGCATTGATGCCTATACACAGGAAGGTACACTTTCAGACATGCCCTCAACTTCTTAATATTAATGTCCCATAAAAATCAGCATTTGTTCATGCATATTGACTTAATTTTGTATGTACCTCTTCTTTCCCAGTAATAAATACTTGCCGTTCCAACCCAAATGAATGAGTATTCACATATCAATGTGGGGCTGCATATTTCTTGAGTTCAGGTTGATTTTGATCTACGATGGACTTGTCTATTACAGGAGAAAGAGGATAGAGATCAAAATGGAGATAAAATTGGGAAAAATTTATAGCCATTTTTATTGTCTAGTAGCTGTTTTCCATTCTCTGTTCTTGTGCATGAGCACATGTTGAACCTGAGTCTTTGATTAGCTGTTCAATGGCTTTTGATACACCTCTATAGAATATCTTATTGAAACAGACTAGTCAACCACAAATTTAGATTACAAAATTGAATCTGGTTTAATATAAAGTCCTAAGATCTTGACTTAGATAAAGCTCATTTCACCCCATCATTTGATAAGACACTGACCCACGTGCACTGCCTGTATCTGACAAACGGTATCTTGTCAGGGTCATTGGTGAACGTCCACGGAGCAGATGCCTAAATATCCGTGTGGACTTGAGCCTTATTTCAGTATTCACTTTTACCCACTGAAGCAGAAAGTTGAAAAAGCAGTATTCTGAGTCTTCCATTCCTAAATGGAGTGTTGGTGGAGCAAAGAAGAAAGATTGGACAATGATTATGATAGATAGGGAGAAGTAGCTTGCATTGGTACTACAGGTCAAAGAATTGATCTCAAAGCATCAATCCATATTTGAACCTCTTCACCTTTTGGAAGGAAGTCCCATAGACTTAACTGATATTCTTGTCTCTAAGTTTCTAAAGGTCCATTGCTTAGTGCACGCTCTTTTGCCTGTTACATACCTGCTTCTCCCTGATTTTATTCTTCTTCTCTTTCATTATTATTCCTCTTATTCCTGCTCTCCTTACTCTTTTGAAACATCTTATTTTGAATTAACTGTTACCCTAAATTTACTGATTTGGCATGTAACCTTTGAGCTCTTCCGGAGAAAATTCTACCTAAATCTAAAAGGCGAGAAATGTTTTCAGCGGGCAGGTAAACTGATCTAGATACACATAGAGAAACATTTGCTAAGACTTGATTTGCAAATAAATATAGGCATTCATAGTTGATATGATTACATTAGAGTTACAGCAAGAATTTGATATTTATAATCACCCTTAATTTATGCAATACAATACATATCTTTTCCAGGCAGAAAGGAAAATATGGCTCTGGAAACACAATTCAAATAAGCAGAACAAAAAAGACAGCTTAAATAATATACCATACTTTATAACAAAAGCTTATTTTAAAAGAAACCAAGAAAGACCTGGGCAAATAGATTATGTACAGAATCATAGCTTAAAATGAAGAGATTGCATAAAGAAATTTGCTTATGAATTTAACAGTAAATAGAAATTATTATCAATAATCCACATTTTAAAGATTATTTGAAAATTGTAAATATTTTCAAAACAGAAAAAACATTTTCCAAACAGAAAATTGGAATATTTTTAAAACTGTTCTCAGTAATTATCATCTATTAAAATGTAACCTCTGTGCCTAATAATACAATGAATCACATGTGGAGAGAGAAAACTGAGAGAATGTAGAGGATAGTGGAGCCAAGAGCAAGAGGCAGCTTTGGGGATGGATAAAGGACAAATCATTCCAGACAAATGTGATCACTCTTTTAAATCGCATTATGAGATTAATGGATGAAGGGAATGCACTAGAGGTAATATATATGGATTTTACTAAAGCGTTTGATACACTGCTCCATGAATTTCCACTTGCAAAATTAATTCAAATTGGGTAGAATATGTGCATGGTCACATAGATTGAAAATTGGCTGAAGGACCATAAACAAAGAGTAATGACAAATGGTGGTCCCTCACATTTAGGTGGGAGACAGTGTCCAGCACATCCCTGAGGACAAGTGCCCACTTTGGTATCATATAATCATCTCACTAATGATCTGGGGAAGGGGTAGGAAATTACAGAATTCACAGAGTTTGACATAGGGGGTGTCACAAATCAAGATACAATTAGAGCACAAAAAAGAGTTAAAATAAAAGTAGGGAGTAAAATTAAACATAAGTGATACTTAACCTCTTTTCACAACTAAAAGAAGAACAAAAGATTACTAGGAACATCGTTATATACAACTTTCATTTTAATTGTTAAAATGCTGATTGGGGAAAGTGCATTTAAAACCATATTGTCATTAAATAGGGTGGTTCTTTATTCAGTTAGAATCTGAAATGTTATGCTCCTGTGTGCTCCAAACTTGAATTCATATAGAGAATTCACAGACATGCTGAAGGGGCAAACAAGATTGATTTATAAAGAAAGAATTTAATTATGTCCACTTAAGGGCATAACTGCTGGAATATCAGTAATTTCCCCAAATACGTGATAAGTTCAGGGCAAGTAATTACCTTGAATGGACTTTGGCTTATTATAAAAATCTTTCTGATACAGATGTCCCCAAATCTCAATAACTGCCAGGACAACCTCACTATTGTTTCTGATATTGTTGTTGGAATTGTTGAAACCATATAAAATTTCATTCTTTAGAAGCAAAATAAATTCTTAAAAAGTGGACTGGATAAAATTTGATTTTCCTTTTACAGAGAGCAGGATCTAATTTATAGTCAAGCCCTTTCACATTCACCATCTCATCAAATCCTTTAGGTCAACCTAGGAAGGTGATATTATCATCCCCAAATTACAGATGTGGAAACTGAGGCTCAGAGAGGATAAATGACTTGCCCAAGACTACACCATTAATAAATGACAGAGTACTAAAGCCCAAACTTTATGGACACATAATCTTGGGATCTTTCCACCAAACAACACTATTTCCCATGTGTATACCATGAAAGAGAGAGTCTCAGAAGCCAAATACTAGGGCCTTACCTTGACTTTGACTGTTCATCCTGTACTGAGTTAGATAACATAATGGAAAGCACCTAGCATGGAATCTGGGACCTGGAAGACACTTAATAATGTTTAGTTCCTTTTCTTTCTTTTTGACACTATTTACAATTTCTTCATTCAGCAAACAGTTCTCAAACATCTAATGGGTGCTGGGCACTGTCCAGCTGTGCATATCTTAGTTTTTCTTCTTGGTCATCTTAGTTCTTCCTCCTAAGCTCAGGTCTCCCAAGCTCACCGGAAGCTCCATGAAAGAAAACTTTGTGTCTGCTTGTTCACTGCAGTGTCCCCACCACCTAGTACATACTCAGATAGACTTCCTGAGTAAGAGAGACAACATCCAGCCTCGCTCCTCTAAGGATCCCCTGAGCTTTGGCCAGGCCCATGTGCCTGCTTAATTCCTTCACACGGTGGCAAATGAAAAGGCCTACAATCCCCTGCACACAGTGAGAAAGTGGAAGAAAAGTCCTGAACAGGGGCCTGAGGAAGCCAGATAATGAATGTACTTGTCAAGTTGTTTTTACTTCTCTTCCACTAAATCACCCCAAGGGCCTGTGTAGCCATGACTGACAGCAAGGAAACAACCATGCTAAAGGACTTGGCTACCAGGAGAAGCAGAAATTATGCTTCTCCTATGCCCATCGCCCAGCCTCTCCACAGAAAGCCCCGTAGAGGAGTAGCAAGAGCCCACTGCTTTGCAGCATCTAGACAATGTGCTTTCCTGCAAATCTGGGAAGAAATAGAATATGGAAAGCCCAGATTATCAAAAAAGGGTGCCATTTAAACTTGGCACTCCTTTGGTGGATAGGCCAAGCCTAAGGACATGTCAAGGGGCATGTAGCTCAGGTAGTGATGCATAACGTGGACACCTCCAGGCATAAGACTGTGGCCAGGGTAAGGACCTAACCAGGGCCACCCTCTCCTGCCATGTCCACAGCTAGTTCACATCCCCACTAAACAAAGGCAAAGCATGCACATCCGCTCAATTCCTGCCCTTAACCCAACCCTGCCTGGGAATGTATTCTATCACAGATATTTCCACCCACAATCGAATTAGTTATATTATTTTCAGAAAGAATACCTTTGTCATTTCCAACCCTCTTCTGCATTAGGCTTATTGCAGTTGGGTGAGTGCACCTGAAGTCTTCAGTGAAGTGTCAGGTGTAATTTAGCACTGGGAGATGAATTATGGGATTGCCCTTTAGGAAAAGGCTGGGAGCTCAGCCCTGCCTGTCAAATAGGTCCCTGCCTTATAGCGAACTCTGCAGGTGAATGAATCAGTATTTGGCATATCAGCATTTCATAGAGCCTCCATGCTAATGTCTTTTTGAAATGAAACCGAGAAAGCTGTTAACCTCAGCTAGCCGAGTGTCCCCTCTGTGACCGGGATAAATCATCAATGTAGAGGCAGAGAACTCTGTTCTGACTGCTTTGGGGAGTGAGAGCCAGGGCTGTGGAGAAGATGATGGAAGGGGCCTCCAAATCTCAGAAAACTAAATAAGGATTTTTATCTCCTTAAAAGGATAAATAAACATTACTTCCCCTTACCTCCTGATTTAGCTGTTCTAAAAGGATTTTGAATAATTTAATTCAATTACATAGCATATCCTTACTTATCCTTTGTTCCCAGTCTTTGATCTCTTCTGCAGTGAGCCTTTCAAAATATTTATAATTACACTATAGTATATATGTATACAGTATACATATATGTATATAAATAAATGAATAGTATAATATGTATTATTTTATATCAATGTATAATAATATATGTTCTCTATTTCCTACTACTTCTTGAATATTTTTCCATGGTTCAGATTCAAACAACATCCATGCAAAATCCTCTCATCAACCTCGTGAGGCAGGAGTCATTTCTGTTTTTACATTTGAAGAAACTAGGATACAGAGATGTTAAGGGAGTGGCAAAGCTTAGGATCAAACCCAGAACTTTTGTCATCTGTTCCTCAGTCAGTAGCTGCTGTGCAACCATCAGTGGCCAGATGCGGTCCCAGAATTATTTCCCCTAACAAACCAGGACAAACAAAAGTTCTATGACCGAGCCTTGCAGGCTCCTTTTGGCCCTGAAGGCTCTTGACTGTTGCTTCCTCCAGTTGTCCCGAAGGAAAGCTATTTGATTACCACATACGTCTTCAGCCCTTGATATTTACAATCGACTGTACAATTGCTTTATTAGTTCCAGTGTGCATGTTATTCCCCTTTTCACTCCACCTGTCTGAGCTATCTGAACTAGAAGAGGGTGGGATGACTGAAGTTAAGACCCATGATATTGAGTGTTCAAGAGGAGCATGGAGCCAGATGCTAGAAGGATTCTCAATCAGCAGGAAAATAAAATAGGTTAAGTGAGCTGCAAGGTTTTTAGAACACTTATGGATTCATGATAAAATTTACTCCCCAAAATTTCTTACAACCCAGAAAAAAAATTTTAAAATATAAGTTATACAAATGGCAATAGAATGCCCATAAGAATTTAAGTGTTATGCTTGAAAAAGAGGCTTTCTTGCTTGCTCCTACCAGTCTTTGGTTGGAGGCAGGAGGGATCAGAGTGGGAAGGAAACTGGCTTATCTCGAAGAGTTCAATCAGTAATGGGATACAAGATAAAAAGTTTGAGGACCACCATAGGGTACAACTACATCATTTTATGTAAGTGAAAACTGAGGCTCTGAAGGGTTAACCAATTTGCCCATGTAACAAAGCTTGTTAAGTTGAAGAATTAGGACTTGTACACAGGTCTTCTGGTGGGAAGTCAGCATTCTTTATGACATCTGAGATGGTCTAGTGGAGTATCCCTTTCCTGTTGAAAGTATCACGTGACAGTCCCAAAGGAAAGACAAGACAATGACCACCCAGTGTTACTCTTTCTTGAAAGAAGGCAGCCTTTATTTCCAGGCCTGTTTTCCACTTCTGTTTATCCATGCCCAAGCCCCACCCACCCACTACCATGAAATCATACCCTCCCTTAGCCTTCCCTGACCTTCCCAGATAAACTTAACCATGCCTTTCCCCCCCGCTATGTCTGTAACTTTGAATGTACCTCTGTAGTTGCATAGATCTCTCAGATTATAATTTATTTGTTCAGGGTCTCTTTACCCTACAGGCTGTGAATTTCATGAAAATCCATTCACCTCAGCATTTCCCCACACCTATCATTGTAGATAGAAAATGACAGGGAACTCATAAATGTTAGTTAAATTGAATATCATTTGCTGTCAAGCAAACTGAAGTAATCAGGTAATTTCTGTCTTAGTTTCACATAACCTGGCAACGACAAAGATCGATTTTCTTGGGTCTCATGTTGAAATTTGAAGGTTCATAAGAGCTTCTTCTCATCCCCTTGGCCTCTGTTTAAAGATTCACCATGATAGAAAATAATTTACATGTCTGTTTTTGTACTTATGACTAACTAAGTAGTATTTCCAGTGTTTTAGAGACCCCCCCAAGTGTGTTTTATCCTCATGAATTCACTAGAATTGGGATTACATTAGTCTTATTTCTTATCCTTAAATACAGCGAATCAGAGCTTCACAGCACCTGTGCACACTTTTTGCATTTCCAGGAGCAGAAATATACAGAACCAGAAATCACTCTCCAAATGGCAGAAACAGAGATGTAAGGAATGAAGCTGTTTGATTTCACCCTTAAAGGAGTTACATTGATTGTGGGAGATGGTTTGCTTTTGAACCAACCCAAAGGAAAATTCTGGGTTTTTTCAACTTGAACATCAGAATTAAATTCAGGAGAAAGTAAGCAATGTTTTCCATGCCCAAATGTTAAGTTGACTCTCAGTATGTTAGTGAGAGGGGCTCCTCGGCTCAGAAGTGTCTGTCAATTGAACATTATAAAAATGCATTCACGATACGTGAAAATTTTTGAAATTGGCACTGTCTTCCTCTGTTCCATATCAGAGAAAGAAACTTGGACTACAGTTGATTCATGATTTCACCTCCAACAGGGAACTAATGAAGCATTCCATGGAAAGAGGAAATAGGGATAGCATAATAACTTAAATCCATGAATAATCCTCAAATCCAATTTCAGCTGATAATTCCAACTCCTACTTGGCTTCCCCTTGTCAGAAATGCCTTAACAAAGAGTGGAGTTGAGAGATTGAGCTGTATCTCCTTGAGTTTCCTTGGCATCACTTGAAGATGAAAGGACCAGGGGAAAGAGGGAAAATAAGAGAAAATTCACAATTTATGTAGAATCTGAATTGCTGGGAGTTGATTATATTCACAAGATTAGTAACTATCAAGGATCTCTCACCATCATCACTGATGGAGAGAAGTGGAAGTTTTCCTACCCTGCATCCTTTATCTTATGAGAAAACCTATGTGGAGGGGAAATTCTCAAGCCATTCTCTTCACTCTCCACACAATGTCTGCTGGGGAAACATTTCTCCCAAAGGAACTCTACATTGTTTTTAGCAGAGGGACTGCTCTCAGTCTTTTCTAAGGATCCCTCAGGTGAAAAGGGCACAAAGGAAAAGAAAATTGAATAACCCTGTTGGAGTTAGATGGAGGCTGGGAACCTGCAGGAAGTTGGAACTGTCTTCACTTTCTCGGTTGGGCTTTACTAACATCAGAGATCAGCAAACTATGGCACGTGGGCCAACCATCTTTTTTGTAAATAAAGTTTTATTGAAGCCCAGCCATACTCATTCATTTACATATTGTCTGTGGCCTCTTTCACTATACAATGGCAGAGTCGAATAGTTGTGACAGAGACTATCTGGCCAGTAAAGTCTAAAATATTTACTATTTTATCCTTTACCAAAAAATTCTGTTGGCCCCTGCTAAGATTGTCAACCCTGAGCAGAGAAAAGAGATGAGAAATTTAAATGAAAGCACAATCTGAATGAAGAGTTGGTTATAAATTGCATCTAAAGCCAGTAATTATAATAGAGTTAAACGACCAGTCGAGACTGTTCAGCTGCAAATAATAGAAACAATAGTGGCCTAAAGAAATAGAAATTTCCCTCACATAAGAAGTCTAGGTGGTTGCTGGCATTGATTCAGCACTCAAAGGTATCATCAAAGAATCAGGCCTTTTCTAGCTGTGACATCAGAACCAAAGATGCTAAGATTCTTGGCTGTTCTTCATATTGGTTACAAGATGAGTGCTATGGCATCAACAATCATGTCCATCTTCAAAGAGGAAAGAAGAGGGAAGACGGAAGATGGATCATGCTCTCTGCCTATTCCTTTCTACCTAGACACAGAGGCTTTTCCAGAAGCCCCCCTTCTACTCCTTCAATAGATATCTGCTTCCTTCTCACAGCCAGACAAATCACACAGCCACCCCTACTGCCTGGGAGGCTGGGGAAGCAAGTATTTACCACTCCAGCCTCTATGTGAAGATGTTGCAAGAGACAAGAGGGTTGAGAATGGCTTCAGGGTAGTCAATCAATGGTGTCTTCCACAGACAGTTTTTCTCATTTTAGGTCTCTAGGCACAGAGGGGATGAGCAATGAATATTTATTAAGTGACCAAATATACAGATAGTTAAATTGATTATTTCCTTTCCTCCATATCAAAGGAGTTATATCCAGACAGAAACTGCAAAGCCTTATCTAAAGCTACTTCCAAGGATCTCTCAAGATAACATGATTGAGAAAAGAGCTGAGGACAGGGCAGGTGGATGCTATGGGTAAATGACTGAGCAAGGATGCTTCAAACACAAATGACACCAGTCTTGTTCGCTCACCACATGGTTCCAACTGGGCAAATTTATGGCTCATCTTAGGGACAGACTTTACCTTGGAATTTGTGTTGAGGTTAAAAGTGTTTGCCCCATTTCTTATAGTAGTGTGAACACACTTGCTTGTTGATAAACATTAAACTAGTCCCTTTAAGTAGACCAATAAAATAATGAGATAGAGTCATAATCTTTAGGTTGAGTTAGTTTGATCTTCCATGAAATTATAAAGAAAGCTTCCTTCTTTTTTACCTTACTGCTTACAAAACTATGTATTTTTTGTGCATATTCAAATTTTATTTATAATAGAGAACTTCAAGGGTAGAAGAGTTGTGAATTTGAAACACATGTGTCAGTACTATCTTAGAGGCTTAATACCATTGTTACATCAACATGATCTTCCCTTCTTCATCTGTAAACTTACTGGGTGTGGCCAGATCTCACCTCCTACTCAAACAACCAGAAGACAGAAAATAATCATAGCTCTATAGGGATTGAGTTTTACCAAGAGAGTTTTCCCATGATTCTATTAGGACAATAATAAAAAGACAAAACAGGGGCCAGCCCTGATGGCCTAGTGGTCAAGTTCAGCACACTTCACTTTGGTGGCCCATGTTTGGTTCCTGGGTGCAGACCGACACTGCTCTGTTAGCAGCCATGCTGTGCTGGTGGCCCACATACTAAAAAATAGAGGAGATTGGCATGGATGTTAGCTCAGGGTGAATCTTCCTCAGCAAAAAAAAAAAAAAAAAAAAGACAAAACAGGTTGCCTGCTCTTTCAGGGTCTAACCAGGAAAAATGAAGTGCTTCAAGTATTTACAACAGAAGGAATCTAGTGCAGGGAATTACATGGGGGAGCTGAGAAGCCAGTGGGGTGGTGAAGTTAACCATAGTAGGAAGCCACTCCCTCCTTATGCCACAGAAACAAAAGTAGGATGTGGTGTTACCAGTCTAGGGAGCAGGGTCACCTCGTGGAAACTGGAATCATGGCAGGCCTGTGGGGGTGGAGCTGGTGCTGCAGAGGAGACACAGCTGCTGTTGGAGTCCCATCCCAAAGCAGAGGATGAGGGAGAGATATGCCTGGTTTCTCCCTCCTACACTCCATTCTCCTTCCAGCTCCTCCCGTGGGCCAACCTACCTGGAAGCCAGTTGACTTTAGAGCCTAGACATGCAGCTGGCAGAGGTGCAGCTCCCAGCCATACAGAGCAGAACAGGGGAAGAGTGAGGAATGGACTTGAAAGCAAACAGGCCCAGAAACAGCAGAGAAGTCTCCCCATAGTTGAAGACCTACGCTTTGGTCTCTAGTAATTATTAAATTATGCCTCTCAGCAATCTAGCTTGCGTTCTTTCCAGTGTTGGCTATGATGGTTATGTCAGTACCTTAACAATCTTTATTGCATACCAATGGATGATAAACATTGCTAGACTGTGTAGAAAATGTAAATAAATAGAAGATAGCATCCCTGACTATACGTAATTTATCCTTACATTTATAGTTAGTCAGAGAAGACTTCCTAAAAGAGGTAAATCTTAGAAGAGGAGGGAAAAGGTTTCCCAGAGAGGAGGTAGGAAGAGTGTTTTAGATAGAGGGACTAGCCTAAGAAGTTGGCCTCGCTGACAGAGAAGTAAGTGGAAAACTTTGGAGAACTAACAGAGCACTTTAAATTTGACCAGTACAGAGCACAGTAAACCTTCCATGTGAAAAATGGTGTTGTGTTCAGCTGATGCCAGAAAGAGTACTAGGAAGCTGTCGGCAGAATCTAGTCACAAGGCAGAGAACCAAGTGGTTGGCTGTGAAGAGGCATCAGTGTGGGGGCTAGAAGCGCAGGGGCTGGAGCAAGACTCCCTGGGTCCAAATCTCAGTTTGACCACTTACTAACTCCTTCTCTGCAAGACAAAGATAGTAATAGCACTTCCTCGTAGGATTCCAAGCATCAGTTTTGTGCCTGACACATGATAAATGTTGGCTATTATTGAAATCATATTAGAGGGTGAGCTTACCAAGGAAGGAAGGGAGAAAGAAAAATGCCCTTCAGGCAGCTCCAACGTATATTTGGAACCGTTTGTAATCTAAATTGTAGTTGAAATCACTATGAATGCATAAACTCACTGCACAAATGAGCCCAGAGGAAGGAAAAACAGAGGGTCCAGGACAGACAGAGGAGACAATAGAAAAAGCAGTCAGAGAAATAATAAGAGAATTCTGTGGGCCAACATATTAAAACCTCTGAGAATAATAAAGCCTTACAAAACCATGGTCGTGCGGCAGGATATTGGAAACCCTGGATGGATGTCTTCTATCCAGTTTGCTGAGTTGGTTCTCTGCTTGTTTTGGCCTAGGTATTACAATCATTTTTGCACATTGCAGCATTTTAAATGGCATTACTGGAGTAAGAGCCAATCACAATGTTGTATAAGTGCCTGTCATCAATGAGCATTAGAAAACTAAGTGATACATTTTTCATCCACAGGAAGCTGAGTGTACATCTCTAAATCTTCTAAGGGGGATAATTTGGCAATGATAAGAGCATATTTTTTCCATAGGGTACCAGATCCACGTTGGCTGGTACCAATTTCCTTTCTTCCCTATGGAGGCTGAAGACGATAAGGAGAGGAAGCTCAGGAGGTAAAGCCATTACCAACAGCCACAAAACAGCCAGCATTGCTACAGATGGTCTGGCATCAGCCTGATACTAGCTCAGGTTGAGGCTGCACATCTATATGACACGTGGTTATTATGGCCAAGGTTTGGAGTAAATGGTGGTGTGCTGGCCTTCAGGTGGAGATAGGGAAAGGAGATAAGGAGGAGAGAGATGGGAGGACAAATTCTCTCTAGGGTTTTTTGTGTTGAGTTTCCATTACTGCTTAAAGAACGGATGTGCAGAACTCCATTTGGTAGCAGCTTGGAAAATGCACCTTTCTGTGTTTCTCCTTTAACTGGAAGCAGTAGGGTTAAAGTGCTCAGAGGGACAGAGGCTGCTAGGGATGGGGAAGGGGCTGTGATCTTACCAAGGGGATTGAAGAAACTGGCCTTGCAGGTCTTGAGGCTGTGTATCCCAGCAAGGGGGAGCCATTTCATTTATTCTGTGTAAACAGCTTACAGTTCTTTGTCTCTAGTCATCACATGAGCCAACAATTAATTGTTTGAAGAAGGGCCTGGCAATTGTTTAGTCTCATAATTAGGGTGACCATGTAATTTATCCTCCAAACCTTCTATTGAAAGTAGATACAGTGAATACTTTCACTGGGACAACAGGCATAAAGTGGGTCTGTCCCAGACTGATTGGAATACGTAACCATCCTACTTACAACCCGTTTCAAAATCTTTTTGTTCATATGCAGAGTGGTTAAGGGCAGAGACTCCAGAGCCAGACTCACTAAATTCAAATCTCAGCTCTTCTGGCAGCCAGCTGTGTGACCTTAACGAGTCACTTAACTTCTCTGCAGCTCAATATCCTCATTGGTGAAATGAGGCATAATTATTGTTCCTACATCCAAGGATTAAAGTACTAAGTGAGTTAATATGTAGACAGGCACTTAGGGTAGTTCCTGGTAGACAATGTACACTAAGTGTTTACTGTTCTTGATATTTCAGACTCTCAAAGATAAAGAACCTTATCTTACAGACCTGACACCTGCCTTTTTGCCCCATGCCTTGACACGGAGAGGCATTCAGCAAGGGTTTGTTGAATGAATAAATTAGAAGAAAAAAAGAATGAATAAAGGAAGAAAGGAACACAATTTTTATCCTTTATCTTCTTTTTTTTTTTTAATTCTTTATTCCTTCACTATTTTTAGGTTACTTGGAAGAACAAGGACAGTGATACCCACTCAAAAAGTCTTTCATATGCCAGTTCTAACCTAGCCTTTACTATCCCCTGGGATCCCTTGGTTTTCAGCTTTCTTGTCCTTACCTGGCCTGTAACCAACACCAGCCTCTCCTCACCATCTGCTTTTCTACCTGCCTGCCTCTTCCAAGCTGTTAGAGCTTGCTGGAGAAAGTTACATCTTGTCAGTTAAAATTAATTTTGTCAATTAACACCGTTGCTACCACCTCAACTAGGCCCGTTAGCAATCTTTTAATTCACTTTATCATATTCCCCAAAGATATCATCTTTCCCTTCCCTTAAGCTCACAACCCACTCAGCCACACCTCTCTCTCAGGAGTTGACCTGCTTTCTGCTTTATTGAGATGAGACTCTCTATCATGAACTCCTTCAACTTCCTCCTTCCACATCCAAGTGATTTATAACCCCTCCTGTTATCTTTTTGCCCTTCTCTGAGGGAAAAGTGCCCCATCTCCTTTCCAATGCTAATTCTCTCTGTGTCTTGATCCAAATTCATCTCTCTTCCTTCCAGAGGTCTATTCCATCAGTTATCCCACTCTGTTTTGGCTTTTACAATTCTCTCAAATCCTTGATTCCTTCCCTTTTACATATTAATATGCTCTTGTATTTTTCTACCTTAAAACAGCAACAACAACAAAAATCTTCTCGTCTCTCTCCTTCCATTCATTCCCAAACCTGTCAAAAGTATAATCCAAATATATTAGCCTCTTTCACCACTTAGTCATTCCTAAACCCTTCACAATGACCTCTAATTTGAAATTGTCCTCTCTTAAGTTACTACTGATTTTTTTTTTTCTTGAGGAAGATTATCCCTGAGCTAACATCCATGCCAATCCTCCTCTATTTTGTATGTGAATCACCACCACAGCATGGCAACTGACAGATGGTGTAGCTTCACACCTGGGAACTGAACTCAGGCCACTGAAGCAGAGTGTGTGGAATTCAATCACTAGGCCTTGGGGCCAGCCCGCTACTGACATTTTAATCTCTATATCCAATGACTTCTTCTTAGTCCCTGTCTTCCTCAGTCTCCCTGCAGTATTTTATGTCATTGATCAATCTCTTTTTCATGAAACACATCCCTTGGCTTCTTTGACTTGGGTTGAGCTTGGTTACCCCCTTGCCCTTCTCCTTGGTCTTTGCCTCTTCCCTCTCCCACCCCTTAATCAGAGGCACTCCCCCAATGTTCAACTCTTCCCTTTATGCTCACTCAACTTCTTTGGTGATCTCAACCATTTCCAGGCCCTTGACTATCTCCTCAGCACAGATGGCCCCAGATCTACATTCCTCGCCCAAAAAATCTCCCATGCTACAAGTCTACATTTCCAGCCTTCTGCTCCATTTACTAAAAGTTAGACTCTTCTCAACACATTTTCCCAAACCAATTCTACCTCCTGGGTTTCCTGTCTCTAATAAGCATGTCCGTCCTCCCATCCCATCCCTCAGACTTCTAAGTTCAAAATATTTTTATGCCTCCTTCACCTAATTAGTCTCCAAATTCCATCATTTCTACCTCTACCTCTTTCAAATCCATCGCTTCCTTTCCATAACCACTGCTCCTATACAGGATGTCACTTCTCATCTCAAATATCACAGCAGCCACTAACTACTCCCATTTTTTCCAGTCTATTCTACCAACTTATCCTGAATCTTTCATCATTCTCTTTCCTAATAATACTTTATAGACTTTAGATAAAGGCCCAAACTCAACAATCTGAGCCCTCTTATTTTTCCTGATGTAATTTCTATTGTTGATCTTTATACACACTGCTCTCCAGCCAATCCAAACTTTATCTTTCAGAACAAGTCCCACACTTCCCACCTCTAAGCCACGTCTTCTTTCTTCTTGTATTAGTTTTCTAGAGCTGCCATAACAAAGCACCACAAGTGCATGGTTTAAAACAATAGGCATTTATTGTCTCACAGTTCTGGAGGCTAGATGTCTGAAATTAAGATGTCGGCAGGGCTGTGTTCTCTCTGAAAGCTGTAAGAGAAGAATCCTTTGTTGCCTCTTCTAACGTCTGAGCGTTGCTGGCAAGTTTGGTGTTCCTTTAGTTTGTAACTGCATCATTCCAATCTCTGCGTCCATCTTCACATGGCCTTCTGCCCTACCCAGGAGAGGGTCCAAATTTCCCTACCCAATCTGTGTCCAAATTTCCTCCTTTTTATAAGGACATCAGTCATTGAATTAAGGCCAGCCCTACTCCAGTTTAACCTCATCTTAATTACATCTGGAAACCCTATTTCCAAATGAGGTCATGCTCACGGCTTCTGGTCATTCGAACTTCAACATATCTCTTTGAGGGACACAATTCAACCCATAGCACTTCTCTGCAGAGATAGGTTTCTCCCTCCATCCAACTCCACCTGTCAAAATCCTTCTGCTGCTTCAGAATCTGCTTGGTTTTCACCTCTGTCATGAAGTTTCTCGTAATTCCCCCTCACACCCTACCTCAAAGTAACATAGTATTTTGTCTTTTTTATAACATAGCTATTTCTTCACATCTTCTCTTTGCGGCTAAATTCTCAACGTTTCAAGGCATAGGACACATACATTGTTCATCTTTGTGTCCCTCTAAAGGCCTAGCAGAGTGCCTTTGCTGATGAACTCACTTAGTTAAATCAAATTAAGAATAATTTTCCTGGTAGATATGAAATTTTGACCATTCTATATGTTTGCCGCTTAAAGCAATTTTTCACTTTCTTCATTAAATCTAAATGTTGGCCAGCTCCAAAGAATTTCAATCTAGACTTACTTTTGCATTGAAATGCTTCAACATTAATAGCATCTCTCTCTTTTTTTAATTCCATAAATTGCTTTCTATAGGTCATTTTTCTATGCATTGATTTCTTCCTTGGATTATTTTGAAGTTAATACTGCAGGTGCCCTGAATTCTGTTGGAATCTAATTATCTGGCATTCGGAAGACATATCAGAGAGTGACCCGGGGAGCCTGATTTGAAACTTCAACCTTATAGGCAGTACATTGAGAAGTGAATCATCATAGTCGAACACAGGTCCTTCTGGCCAAGTTTTCATGTTTTAAGTATGTAAATAATTCATTATTGTAAGGTTGTTATAGCTAATATGGTATTCCCATTCCCACATTAATTTATTTTTGACTCCTGCAGATTTTAACTTGGAAAAAGATGGAATAACTCATGAGGATTCTTATATCTTAATTATAGTAGGCACCTATTCTAATTTTTCATCTAGAGTTGCTGCATATATATATATTCATGTATGTGTGTATATATTCATGGCATGGCTGAAATCTGATTAATCTCCTAAATAGATTGAGCACATGTACAGCAAGAGCATTCAGACTCTGGGCTTTTAGTCCAGGATATGGTTCTCTTTTTAATGCATATTTGGGACTGACAGACAGAATTACTAAGGATCAGCAGTCACAGAGAGAAAAGAAAAAACAAGTGAAATGGTATATTGAAATGGTGTTTAAGGGCCAGTTTCTCTGTATGCGCTTGCTCTACAAAAGGAGTCCTAGGAGCTGTGGGGGAATAGGCGGCCTCCGGGCTGTGAGCTAATGTGGCACCGCTGCTGTTTGCATAGCTGCACAGCCCTAGGAGAGACCTGGGAAATCTAGCTTGAATTCCAATGAATATTTACAATTATACTGCTCCGGAGCCGAATGCAATCACAGCGCTCCAGTCTACAGGTTTTATGCATCAAAAGAAAATGAGAGGAGAGCAGCAAAAAATGGAGTCGCCTTTGGAGAGACTTATAAACACAGATCTCACCGCTTGTGGCAGAAATAAAATGCTTTATTTCTGATAGGAGCAAATTATTCTTCGGGCACCTTCCTTGATAGCAAAAAGCACCTGACTCGGTTTTGAAGTGAGAAAGTCTTCAGTAGATGATTTTTAATTCCGAGCAAGAGAAAAGCATGGAATGAATTGTATTGCATAACTTTGATTTTGTTTTCTAACAGAAGACCCTAGAGAAGGGTAAGAAAATCCCTAAACCAGTCACAAACTCCCTCTTCTTTCAGCTTGTGTTGTTATCCTGTTCTCATAGATTGTCCTTTCTTCATAGGGCAGCCCTGGGAAAAGCTGCCACCATTTTGTGTCCCCAGTTTAAAGTCTTTGGGTAATTGATTGCCAATAATACATGCAACTCCCTGGTTCATTTCTTCTCATGAGTTGTTGATCCACACCAAAGATCTGGAGAGAACTGGATGGGAAAAATTAGTCAGAGCCACTTGGACCCAGGGAGGCAATTTTTAACTTTCAGAGGTGCCAGAGTGGATGAAATTGAATGTTTTAAAAGGACTCCATCAGAACCTGGTTTTGTGGTTCAGCTGACTAATCTCTTGGACTATTAAGATTTATATTGGAGTACTATTTTCAGCCTGGGTTGCTGCACTAAGCAGAAGTCCTGTCTACACCCCATCCATATTTTACCCACTCATCTGTCCATTTTCTCCCACAAAGATGCTACTGTCTCCCATCCATTTACATGCTTGCTTACTTCTCCTACTACTAATCCACACATCCTTTCACATATCTATCCATCCACTTGCTTATATGTACCCAAGTTTGGAGTAAATGGGTGGAAGAGTCATGTGCCTATATTTGTGTGACTGGCCATTGGTAAATGTGAGAAAGCATGTTTCCTTCGCAGATTATAGTTCCTCAGATTCTCAGTTGGTTATAGACACAGTGGAAGTGCCAAACCACTGGGAAAAAGGAGAAGCTTCAGGTCCCCATGACCTCCATCAGCCTTCCCCTATTGTTTGCTGTAGATGAATCATACTTTGTCAATCATGTGTAGGTGCTATATAAACACAGCTTCAGGGCACTCCTCCTTCCAACTACATTGCTGCCTCTAAACTCTTCCTTCAAGGAAATTCTGTAGCCATTATAACTTAAGTATAATTATTTAGGAAGTCCCTAATGTATACAAAGCAGCATATGGTCTATGAATGTGTAATACATGTGTAAATATTTGTTGTAAAAACCCACGGATGTAGTATCGCTAAGTGTAAGACAAAGAATCACTTTGAATTAATGTGACTGAGTCTTTACTCTTAGGGTCAAAAAAGCATTATACTTCCGCTTAGCGACCCCAGGAGGGCATGCGTTTGTTCCAACAGTGCTACTATTGCTCAAAACATTCGAGTCTCCTCTTCTGGAAGTGCCCATTACAAATTTTAAAGTAGGCAGATAACTTGAATAGATGTTTTTCCAAAGATATACAAATGGCCGACAAGCACATGAAAGTCTTTAGGGAAATGCAAATCAAAACAACAATGAGATACCACCTCATGCCCACTAGGATGGCCACAATTTTTCAAAAAGTGGAAAATAATAAGTATCGGCAAAGATATGGAGAAATTAAAACTCTCATACATCGCTGGTGGGAATTTAAAATAGTGTAGATGCTGTGGAAAACAGTTTGGTGGTTCCTCAAAAAGTTAAACATAGAATTATCATAAGGCCCAGCAATTCTACTTTTAAGTATATGCACAAAAGAATTGAAAACAGGTGTTTGAACAAAAACTTGTATATAAATGTTCATATAAACACTATTCACAACAGCCAAAAAATAGAAACAACCCGAATATCCATCAACAGATGAATGAATAACAAAATGTGGTATATCTATACAATGGAATATTACTCATCTGTAAAAAGGAATGATACATGCTACAACATAGATGAACCTTGAAAATATTATGTTAAGAAGCCAGTCACGAAGACCACATGTTATATTATTCCATTTATATGAAGTGTCCAGAATAGGCAAGTCTATGATGAGGTTGTACATATCTGTGCATGTACCAAAAATCATTGAATTGTACATTTTAAATGAGTAAATTTTATGGTATGTGAATTATTTCCCAATAAATCTATTTTATAAAAAAAGAAAAGCCATGTATAAGCCATACTAAAAAAAGTATTAACCCATTATTTTATGGTCCTACTCAACATTTTTAGATAAAAAATAGTGTTATCCAGCTTGTTGACTTACTTAATTCAGAAGTTTGGTTCTAACTGACTTTTAACTATTTTTAGAAATGCAATCTACTGTCAAGGGGTGAATATTTGCTGACAACGATAATACCCAAAATAATGACCAAAGTTCACGAGAGAACTTCCCAAAGGAGAATTCTCAAAATTTTTACTTGCATCTGTGAAATAAATGGATTTTCTCATTAGATGACTTCAGAAAGGGCAACTCTCATTTGGAGCTATAAATTCTGGAGTGTATGTGTTTAAAAAACAATCATATGTCTCATATAAATGTATATATTGGTATATACGTATAATTTAGAATAGGTACATATATAATGTGTGTGTGTGTGTGTGTGTGTGTGTGTGTGCTTGTGTTCAATCTTTGATTTGTAATAGGACAGGTAGAAGGAAACAGAAGTGATTTTTTTTCTACTCATTCATTCAACAGACATTTATTTGGCTTCTAATATATGGTACAAAAATTATAACGTAAATTTTTCAGGAAAATCCCTTGTCTGATTAAGTGTGGATAATCCAAATTTTTTGTAAACTCCAGAATCCACATCAGAGGATAGAAACCAAATAATACATTAGTACTTAAGAGAGAACTTCGTAGGATAGTCAAAAGTGACTAGTGTTCTCCTGGAGAAGTTCTTTGGCAAATATTTCTTGAAACTCCTAAAAGTGCCTTTGACCAGCATAATATCAAGGCAGTATAATTAATTGTCTTGGCAAAAACTTACATACAGTTGCTATTTACCTCTAAAGAGGAATCCATCCTCAGTTCTTCCCATAGTTTCAGGTCCTCCAACATTAAGCACTCTGTAACTTTTATAAAATGGTTCCTTTTGGCCCTATTAATGATGAGAGCTGTGTAATAATGCAACAGGAGAGGATGTTATAAGTGTGAGTGGCTTCTTTGAAATTCTGTCCACTGTGCTAATGATCTATGGGTAAAAGAAGTCACTTGTATATTTCTATAGAATTATTTTAGGGTTTTGTCATTTTTCCTTCTGCTAAAAACGTACTAAGTAAGTAAAGTCATAATAACTAGCTAACTAATTGCCTCCCCCACTGATGTCCAACTTCAATAGCAACTGGGTTCGAGTGGAAACTTAGCCAGAAAATGATTTCTGTGAACTCAAGTGAAACTCTAATGATACCACCACATAAGAGAAAAGCTGCCACCATCATATAAAAGTTAACGCAAAGCAGATTGATATCTAAGAGAGTCCCTTTCAACCCTGCAGGCAATGGTGTTTTCAAAAGTTGGCAAGCCAACTATTTTATCTGGTATTGTTTGAATGTTCAGATGTCCCCCAGAAGGACCGATAGCATTTTTTTTTAACTTTGAAATAGACACTCGATGGAAATGGGAAATAATGAGATTTGCCTGTACATTTCTGCTAATATATCAGTCCTCACTAATGGCTGAGACATCCGAGATTTAGTTCCTTGGTCAACTCAAATCCCCAACACACCTTTCAAAACTATCAGTTTGTGTTGGTGGTAGTGCAGCTTTCATTGTTTTGGGAAAATTTTATTTACAAAGTTAAAGTCTACTCGGATTCCTACCTCTCAGTAACTATTGGTCAATTACATCACCCTTTTATGTTTTTGTGTGCATTTATAAAAAAGATATAAAATATACCAAACGATACCCAGAAGAATGAAAGAATCAACATTTGTTGCAAACATACCACATGCCAGATATTTTGCTTGATATTTGATTTTAATCCTCAAAATAACTGTGTACAGTCAATGAGATTCCTATTTTGTAGACAAGGAAATGGAAGTTCAGAGTCACTCAACCTTTGATGAATGTTGGTTCAAGGACTTAAACCAAAGTGGAAAACCAAAATCCTTATAATGTTCTAGGTCCTGCATGTACACCCCCTCCTCACCCCTTACATCTCAGATCTCATTTTCTATCTCTCTCCCTCACTCTCCTCCAACCCTGCAAGGCTGCTCCCACCTCAGGGCCTTTGCACTGGCTGTTCCTTCAGCCTGAAATCCCCTCCCACCATATCTAAATGCTTCCTTTCCTCACCTTCTCACATCTTGACTCAAATGTCACCTTCTCAGTTAGGCTTCTCCTGATCACAAGCCACTCCCTGTTCCCCACTCCCAGTCTTTCTTACCCTGCTGTTTTCTTTTCCTGGAGCATTTTTCACCCTCTAATGTTGTCTTTATTGTGTTCTCCCCTTGTTAGAGTGTATGCTCCACTAAACTATGCCTAGCATGTATTAGGGGCTCATTAAGTATTTGTTGACTGAATAAATGAAAGACTTGATGACCCAAAATCTAGTGCTCTTTCTTCAATGGCCCCAGTAATGAACATCTGGAGAATTTTAAAATATTATTAGTCTAAATCTCTCTTTCTGCTCCCCAGTTTCCCTTATTTCACCAAACATTGTGGAGTAAACACTTCCCTAAACTATCTGGCGTCCGTCTATGTGGTTGGGGGTGGGAGGAGCAGGACATTATTTGCTGCAAACCCTTGGGCATTTCTGTTGTGTGTGGGGCTGTGGGAAGATGACTGGGGCTCTGTGTGTGTGTAAAGGGCTAGAACTGCCATCCTTCTAATTTCCCAGGAAGAGGAGTGATATCTCTCACTGCTAGCCACCCCGCAAGCTTGGTGAGTGAGCCATGGTGCTGGGTGAGCCTGGACACTGAAGACTCAGGGGGAAGGAAAGGAGCTCTGTCCTCCTCTGCCCGCTTGTAGCCTCCTAGGCCCAAAGAAGGCGTCCATGCTCTAGTTAGCATTTGCCGTCTTGAGGGATGAAAACTAAATCTGAGCTTGGATTACATTTCTAGATGGTTAAAATTCAGAATTTCATAATGAACAGTCACAAGGCTTAATGGATTTTGTGCTTTGCTCTCACAGTTGGATATTTGTTGAAATTCAGCGTGGAACTAATTCATCTTTGAAAACCATCTTAAACTTTCTAATAACCCATAAGCCTGTTGGAAGAAAGGCAATGACAGAAAAAAGGTTCTTATCATTTCATTGG
This sequence comes from Equus asinus, assembly GCF_041296235.1. Lineage (NCBI taxonomy): Eukaryota > Metazoa > Chordata > Mammalia > Perissodactyla > Equidae > Equus > Equus asinus. The sequence continues at coordinate 36,517,253 of NC_091817.1, forward strand.
TTTAGTTCTCTGTAGGTCTGAAATGAATTTACATTTTTCACTTTATTAAAAAAAATATTTTTGGCTGACAGTATATAAGAGAAATTAGCTTATAAAAACTCTGTAAATAGTGAAAGAAAGAAAGAGAAAGAGAGAGAAAGCAAGAAAGATAGACAGAAAAGGACAGAAAGAAAGAAAGAAAGAGCGAGCTAGCTATCTCCCTCCAGACTTTTTTCACAAAAATGTGTTTTGTGTGTATGTACTTGTGTGTGTGTATGCATAAATACTAGAAAGAGATTAGGTAAGTTGTTATTTCTGAATTGTAAGATTCAGGGTGATTTTTATTTTACTTGATATGTCTTCATATTTTTCAAAATTTCTACCATAAGGACGTATTATTTTTATAGCCATAAGAGCAATTAATTTTAGCAGTAATGTTTAGAAATTTTACCATATTTTCTTTGAAGATCTATAGAATACATTCCCTCTGTATATTCATTATGTTGCTTTGGATCTATTTGCTTTTTCTTAAGCCCTGCCATGATATTAAAAGCAATAAAAGTGTTTTACTAACTAAAAGACACTAAGATTTTTCCATGCTAGAAAATAAATATATTTTTAAAACCACAAAACCATTTATTCAGTGATTTTTCTTTCCTCCAAGAGCTAATGAAAACACACACTCACACATACAAAATGCATTTTTTTTTAACTTTGGAGAATGGATCCATAACAAATACTCCTTACTTCCCATCTCCCGCCTCCCCATACATTCATCTACTTCATAATTTTTTATGTCTTAATGTATGTACCAAAGGTCTGAAAGTGACATCTAAACTACTTGTCTCCTGGACTTACAGATGGAGAAAACAAAGACTCAGCTGGGAGAGGCACCTGCTTTCTGAAATGGAATCACCTACTTTCAAGCCCAGGCTTTCAGAGAGGTAAACCAAATACCTAATCCTTGCTGGTAGATTCCAGAAAGAACATGGATGAATCTTCTCTTCATCTTTTTTTTTTCCTTACACAAATTTAACACTTAGAACCAAAAAGCAGTATTTAAAGAAACAACACAGGTCACTTTTATTATATACAGTGCAGTTAGCAAGGCACTACGTTGAGTAGCTATTTAAAGGAATCACACTTCAAAAGGTAATTGACCTAAATTCTCCTTCCTGCTCTGTACACTAGTGAGCCTTGCCCATGTGCAGCCCTCCCATGCATCTCACGCATGGAAGAAATACAGTAGGGTCCTGCAGAGGATGAGAATCTAGGCCACTGTGATTAAAACTAATTCAAACAGTATTTTAATGCCTGTGTGTAGTTTGCTAAAAATTCTCAACTTCACTGGGCACCTAAGGGCTGACAGCTCCTCTCTGGAGTGAATCAGAAGTTGACTTATAGAGAAGAACACTTTAAAGTGATTACACCTGCTCTGGTCCCATCTGGTTGGAGTATGATGAAATGGAGTTCTATGCTTTCAAAGCATTTGTTATGGTTTGAATCATGAACAAAATTACAAATAACACACATATCTAAAAGAAGAAACTACCATGAGTAGCCTAATGTTACCTAACTTTTTTTTTGTTAATCTCATAAAGAACACCAGTGTAAGAAATTTTTTTGGCAGATGTTCACTATTTCAGTCACATTATCTGGCAATGTTCACGTTCCAGGTCCATTTCATTGCTTTGCCCCAGTGATGTATTTTAACTTGTAAATTTAAATGATATCTGCTGGTAATATTCTTAGGATAATTGTGCAATTGATTAAAGTTCTTTAGAACCTACGGGAACACCAATTTGAAGTTTTAAATATCCAGCACATTTACTGGTTGTAGAAATCCTGTCAGCGTCAACTAATCTTTGTTCCAAACATCTTTGGAACAAAATGGAATCAACAAATATCTTTGGTATATGATCTTCCTGGGGTGCTTTTGTGCCTTTCTCCCATTATTTTGGAAAATAATATTGATGCTATCATTTTAGAACACTTCCAGAAGCAGAGTTGACATTGAAGTTCTGACTCATTTATAAAGCCATATGTTGCAAATCGCAGCTTTCTGTTCCATACACGATGGAGCAAGGCAGATGTTAAGTTGGGAGATTTTTGTGTTACCTGAGGTTGTGTGCTAGCACAGAAAGGCATCGGAACCAAATTTCTAACTTATATTTCTGATGTGTGTCACTGTGTTAGCAAGTGTTCTCATCGTGTGTTCCTCAAACAAAACCGTAGCTATTGCTCTTTAAAGTATAAAATTAAACAGAATAAAAAATAAAAAGAGATATACACTAAACCTCTAACACATAAAAAGTGGAGAAGGCAAAAAGAAGATGAAATAGGCAAATGGCTGCGTGAAGGAAACAAAATCAAGCTCCTTGGAGCCTAAGATTATATGAATATGAGCAAAAACTCACATGAAGTCACTTAGTAATGAGGTCAAGAATGTTGAATAATTTAGCATACCCTTGGAACTTGATGTGTGATTGTCCAAAACTATCTTTCACAAGCCACATTGCACCTTGTCACAGAGTCCTATTTCTCCCTCAAGATAATGCCCAAATATTAACTGACCCAATTTGGTGGAAATTACCTAATTGGCTGCAGTCACTTCAACTTGAACGTGACATTTTCGACTGTTCTGTAGTCACAGGGATAAGATAGAAGCTTGAGCAGCAGACTTGCTCTTTGTGATAATTGTAGCTGAAGCTTGTGTTATCACCGAAGCTTATTATTTTGCAAATTGTACACTCAGCTTTTTGTAAAAATTGTACTGTAAGGAAAAACCCCTGAGGAAGCTTCTTTTCTCTGCTGGTTCTTCTAACACCCCCAGATGAGGATGACCGAACAGAACGCCATGTGATTGTGCCAAAGTGCACTTAACTGCAATGTCACTGAAAAAATATCTTAGTGCCATGAATTAAACAGTGCCTTAAGTCTCTGTAATCTTTAGGTGTTGTGCTTATTCAGCTAACCAAATTACCCCTAGTGAATGACATCAGTTAAGGGCACCCTTTCTGTCTTGGGAAAATTGTTTGCCTGCCTCTTCGTCAGGCAGGTAAAAGAGGAATAAGAAGTCTGCTTCCTGCTAGCATTGTCCTTGGCTTCCATTTTGTGCCTGAGCGTGAAAACAGTAAACTCCTTCCTGCACAGTATGAGGGCATCAAACAGTGGACCTCTTTTGCTTGTTAGCAATTCTTCGCATTTCCAGGAGGATATCTTCCCTCCCTCCCTCTCTTCCTTCCTACCTTCTATATTCACTGAGTAAATAAAATGATTCAGTCCTGTGCTGGGCACTGAAGATACGAAGATAAATGAAATATAGTCTCTGCCCTCAAGGAGCTCCCTGGTTAAGAAGGGGAGAAAGAGGAATAACTACTTAATTATAGCCCCGTGCAATGAGTACTCTGTGTGTACTACCGAAAACGCCGAGACATCAGGAGGCTTCACAGAGAAAGTAACTTTGGGGCCAGATCTTGAAAGATGAACAGGTGTTTACAACTGGAGAAGAGAGAGTGATTAGAGGGAATTGGGGAAGTGATTGCCTCAAGCGGATGTGAGGATGTCAAGGTGTGAAATATGTGGCTCAAATGGCAGGAGAGGCCAGATCAGAAAGGACCATATGTGCCTTTGTAAAAAAATTAAAAATATGTATATTGGTCTCTGCCCCTGGTTTCTGCCACAGAGCTCCAAAATCCCTTGGAATTTTATGGGTGATAAGAATGTGTTTTATTCTAATGAGATGACTCTTGGTGGGCTCTTGGATAGCTTCAGGATGGGGGCTTCCTCTGGGAAGGGGAGAGGGGCTGGAGATTGAGTTAATGATCACTCGATCATGCTTATGTGATGAAGCCTCCAAAAAAATCACAAAAGTATGGAGTTCAAAGAGCTTCTTGTTGGGTGAACATATCTATGTGCTGGGAGGGTGGTGCACCCCAACTCAATGGGAGCAGAAACTCCTGTGCTCAGCACCTTTCCAGACCTCACTGTATGTATCTCTTCAACTGACTATTCATCTGTATCCTTATCATATCCCTTATTATATAATAAACCAGTAAATGTAAGTGTTTCCCTGAGTTCTGTGATTTGTTCTAGCAAACGATTAAACCTGAGGAGGGGGTCGTGGGAATATTCAATTTGTAGTCAAGTCACACAGAAGTTGTGGGTAACCTGGGGACCCCCTACTTGTGATTGGTGTGTGAAGTGGGGAGCAGTCTTATGGGAATGAACTTTTAACCTGTGTGGTCTGTGCTGACTCTAGTTACTGTCAGAATTGAATTGAATTGTAGGACACCCAGCTGGTGTTGGAGAATTGTTTGGTGTGGAAAGCCCACACATCTCGTGTCAGAAGTGTTTGAGAAGTGTTGTGAGTGTGAGTAAAGGAAAACACAGGAGAGTTTTCCTAGGCAGCCTTGTCCAGGTGTCTGGACAAGTCACCAAGCTTCTTTGAGCTTAGGATATGCATAGCCTATTTAACACTTCTCCATGCAGCAATAATTTGATATTAATGCTATTGTTCTTTCATCAACAGTCCATTACCATATACCGTTAATTTTTTTTTTTTCAGGCAGTAGGTGCTATTGGCCAACAAAAGCTAATGTCTCCTCTCTCAACCAATGAGCATCAGTGTACCACGCTGCAACCAGTCTTAGCCAATAAGTGCTCTACCGTGCTAAGTATCTTTTGCAGTGGTAGTGTTTGTTCTGCCATGATCCCTCTTTCTGCAATTTATTTTTGCCCTGAGAAGGGGCTTTGATCTATATAAGTAACAAAAGGTGTTCTGGAACAAAGAATAAAGAGTATGATGCTGGATGTTCAAATACGAGTGTAATAGAAGCTCAAGTGATTTCAAGGAAATGGTGGAAGAGAGTGAGAGAGTAACATTAGCAGACAATTAGAGACTGGTGGCAGTCTGACTTTGGGAAGGGCACCATATAGAGCAGGGCATCTTGGAAGGACTGCACACCACCTGCGCAAAACTTGGCTGGAGGGACCTGGTGATCTCAGGGAACCTGGAGGGAAAAGGGGGTCAGTGTCAACCATCGCCATGATACTGGGAACATGTCTCTGTAGGATCTATGCTTTCAGGACCATGTGCAGCACTAATTCGGGTAGAACATCCCTTTCCTGAGTAGACACCCTGTGCAAAAGAGAGTGAACGGGAAGTTCATGGCTTATAAGAGTACACCTCTGCAGCCATCTGAATTTGAAGTCCAGCTCCACCAGTTACCAGCTATATCACCTTGGATATTGACCTCACCACACCACAGTTTCCCTATCTGTAAAATGGGAGCAACAATCCTACCTACCAAATGAGGTTGTTGTGAAAATAGAATGGTACTTGTAAAGAGCTTAGAATAGTGCCTGGCATATATTAAATGCTTGAAGATATTAGCTATTATTATTATGACCACTGTTATTGCTATTTAGTTTTCTGTCTGTAAAATGAGGAAAATTGACTAAATGATCCCTGAAGTCGCTCGCAGTTCTAACATTACCTGAATTCGCTAATCCTTTCTATCCTGGGAGAAAACTGTAACTTGAGGGTTTGATTGCCCCCATCTAGTTTACATGGGGAGTAAGAAGTAAGATGCAAAACCAGAATTGGAACCTAGGTCTGCCAGCAGGTGCCCTTTGTGCCCTTTCTTGTGCCAAAAACTGACCAAAGCAACACCCAGCTGGGCCCCCTGCTCCTTAACCTCCTGCATCTTTGCAGTCACGGAGCGTCAGGCCACTCATTTGTTTTTGATTTTGTTGCTGATGAAGATTCACCCTGAGCTAACATCCATGCCAATCTTCCTCTGCTTTGTATGTGTGTCACCTGCCACAGCATGGTCACCAAACAGTGGTGTAGGTCCACGCCCAGGAATTGAATCTAGGCTGCCAAAGCAGAGTGCCTCAAACTTAACCACTAGGCCATGGGGTTGACCTCTTTGTTTTTGATTTATTAACCCCATCCATTCTTTTGCAAATGAGGAAGGGAAGTGGCAAGCCTGGTAAGCAAAAGGGGATTTTTTGCATTGAAGGAAATAAAACTTATCATAACACTAAATAACCTAAAGAATATGCCTCCCAGCATTTACAGCTCAGGCACTTGCGTTGGTCCTGATACCATTAGGAGATTGATCATCTTTGCAGGGCAAGTGGCCTGCTTTCCTCCAACACTACAATCAGTTTGCAGAAAAGCCAAATCTTTGGATGTAGCCCTTTGTCTTAACTACCCTTTGCTCTTGTTTTATGTAGCTGGAATCCTAGGCATACTTGTTCCCCTTCTGGAGCAGTGATGGCAATTCTGCAAGGGCTCAGTAAACACAGAAGGGAGCAGTCAGAGGGAAGGAGGGGAAGGTGGAAGGGGAGGTGGAGAGGGGACATATTCTCAGCAAACTGACCCATCCTCTAGAGTTAATTTTGATAAATTTTGCTCCTGTATTCTTTCCTACACATTTATGTGTAGCAGGGACTCTGGTCTGGTCTCTGACTCCTGGGAATGAAGCTTTCCCCTTTTGTTTATTATCTCTTTTTTTCTTGTCTCTGTCCATTTAAATATTAGGATAATCATTACCCTTTTAACAGCTAAAATATCCGTGAAGGTTTTTTTAAAATAAGTATTTTGCGTTTGACTGACCTGATTTTATCAGAGGAGGTTAATGTGATCATCTGAATTTGCAAAATTTCTTCCTCTTTTTATTTCTTCCCCATTCGATTTTGAACACACATTTAATAATTTCTGATGGTTTGCGTTTCAGCATCAGCTGGACATGCAGAATAGGCTCTCGACAGTCTCAGAATTTGATTATGACCAAGGAACCACTATTCTATAAACACTGAAAATTGGAAATTATCTCTGGAGCTGTTTGTTAACGAAGCCGAAGGCTAACCTTTAGGGCTCATTAAAATTCCACTGATGAAAACTCTCGCGCTGGTCTCTTTTTTCCTGGATCCATCCCTGTGTTACCGAGAGCTGGTGTGTGGAAATTGGTCTAGGCCCTCCCCTTTCGCCCTCCCCTTTAATCTCTTGGTCAGGTTTAGGCAGAGATTTTTAAAGCTTATAGATTTCTCTTTCTCCCTCTCAGAGTATGTGTTGTGAATCCAGACAAACACGAATGGGTCTCTGAATGTGTAACTGTTACTGAGCCACTCTGACCCAGCAGTCCTGCTGAATCTGTCTTCCTCCGTCAATAAAGGAATGAAGTCATTTAGGGAGAATTAAAAGGGGCAGAAAGAGGGATGTGCTTTCTGTACCTGACGGTAGAAATAAATATGGAGACAAGGGAGAGAAATGACAAACCTCCAAGTATAAGGCAAAATTGGTGGAATGCAATGAGTTGTTTTAATGAATCTATTTGCTAAATAACAATCAGTTAAAATACAGCCATTTTTATCCAGAGATCCCTGCATGGTGACGGCAGCCACTCTCCTGTCCTGCTGGTGGATAAGACCTTCCAAATCCTCCCAAAGAGCTGCAGCATTCAGGTGCCGAAGAGCATCTGAATTCACTTGGTCTATCTTTGTAAAAGGATTCCATTGATGGCACATAGCTTCATTATTACTATTGCTAAACAGATGGAAAATAATTGTTTATGGAATTTGTGTTTTAATCGCATTAATGTATTTGGCAGGGAGATCTATCTAAGTACACAATTCAAAGCCTGCTTTTGATCTGGGCCCCTTCAGGGCATTTTCCGTGACTGATAAACTGCTCCTCTGAGTTCATAGGCAAATGATGAAAATGATAAAAAGAAAAGAAGAAGAAGAAGAAAGCCAGGCACCAACCTCCCATTTGGGTATTTTGTCCCCTTGGAGAATCAGACAAGTTAGCCAGGCTTGCAGTCCTGCTGACGACTCAGCATACATCTCACCCAGTTATACACCCACACAGGGCTCCCTGCGAATGCCCTCATCTCTCGCCTCCCTCCTTCTCCAGTTCCCTCCTCCCCTTTGCACACAAACACACACACATGCTCGATGCAAGAATTCATATGCTCTATCTTTTCAAAGATTCCTATTGCCTTTTCATATGGGCCAGTTTAGATGATTTTAAAGTATTTATCAATAATAGCCCTCACATATTTTCCCCTTTCACCCATCACACATTTCTTGGTTAGCATTAAAATGTGACATGATAGAAATCAGAAGCTCTGCTTTTAATGAAAATGAATGTTCTAATTGTGAAATATCTTGTCCTCTAAATATTCTGCTGTAAATCAGGCTGAGTGCAGCCAGAGGCAAGAGCAAGCCCTGTTAACTTGCCAATTTCCCTCTTACTGAGACCCAAAGAACAGAATCTGTAGGAAATTTGATAGCCGCTGAAAGAAAGGGTCCTATAGATTCCCATTTCTGAAGCACAGTCCCCATCTTTCCTCCTCTTGAGATGGTTGATCGGACATTTCCCTCCCTTCTTAGAAGAACAAGATTTGAGGAGATTTTAAATTCTTGGATGGATTTGTTTGTTTGTTTGTTTGGTGGATTTCTCCTTCTCATTCTTTCTCCTCTGCAGAACACAACTAGCAAATGATTGGATCTTTGACAGAACAAAGGTATTTTTGATGGCCTCTGTAATCTAGTGCGCTAATGCGCCCAGTCCCCTCATTGTCTTGCTGTCTGATCCCATCCCTTCTGCCAGACAGTCACTGCGGGATGAGTCACTTTTAATGTCTGATAATCAAGGTGAATTTTCAAAAAGCTGCCATTTTGGAATTATGCACTATATCACAGTGTCAGGGACGAGTGGAGGAGGAACGAGGAAGGAAAGGCTAAGATAGACACCTACTGCACATTTGGAGAACTGCAGGACACAGCAACACCGTGCCAGCTGAGATGTGTCTGGAGGGTCTAAGTCGATCGAGGCGTCCATAATGAGAAGAAGACTATGTTAATTATAAATTAAAAATAACTTCTATGATAATGAAGATTATATGCACAGGAGGAAACGTCTTAGTTAAAACAGGCTGGAGGGATGGAATTAAGCACCAGCCATTTGGGGGTATGGATTCTGTACCTACTGAATATATTGTGATTCATTAAATAACCTAATACAAACTTACATGAGAGAAAGAATAGAAGTGAATTATGGCTGTCTCCGTGGATGCTGCATTGTCTGCCATCCTTATTGAAGCAACATCACCTACGGGAGGTTACCTAGCAGAGGAATACAACCTCCCTTCAGCCAGGGAGACTGGATATTTTTGGAACCATTTAAAGGACTGAAACCTTTTTCCCCCTGTGAAATAGCGAGGGAGATATTTAGAAACCCCAGGTAAACAAAGGCCAATCAAATATTCTTGCAAGACTGCAACTATTCAAATATACATTGGTCAGTGTCTTCTCCAAGGTAATTAACTAAACCAACTGTTAAGTATGGTGGCTCTGGAATTTTTTAAAAAATCGTTAGCATTGTATTAAATAGTAGAGTTGTTGAAGAAAAATGATATAAGAATAGCCTGCTACTTCTGTTTAATGTTCAGATAAGTGAATGCCTATAAATAGAACCAGGATGTTTTGACTAGGGAAATGCTGTCCTCATTACAGCTGGGAGATGCTGGGGTGGTTTAAAGCTGAAGCTTCAAAGCCTTGTCCTGCTGTATAAAAGCGCGAGGGTTTTCATGGATGTTCAGTGGCTGGTCGGAGTCTGCAGGTGCTTTATCTGTCCTGGGGTAGGGAGGCAATGACATTTCTGATAACACTATTTTGTAACCATAATTAATACTTATATATTTCCTCTAAGAGAGGGCTTTAAACACCTGCATATCTTCTTCAACACAAGTTATGTTTACAGATTATTACACCTTGTTATTGTCTACTGAGGTTAACTAGTCCATTCTCTCCCCATTCTCCACCCCCATCTTCACCACTATCACACGCACACACACACGCGCGCGCACTATGCTTAACAGATGGTTGCAAAATAAGCAGAGAAAGAAGGAAATATTTAGCTACCATGCTACTGTTCTCATGTATACAAAAGATTAGAAAATATTCTCTCATACAGAGAATATTTGAGATGAAAGTGACCCCTTAGAGATCTTTCGCTACAACCAAATTGTACTAAAACAACTAGAGAAGTGACTTGTCCTAGGACTCTCAGTCAGAGAATGGCAGATGCCAGGCTAGCCTCCAGGCGTCTAACTGCAACCTGACATGCTTTCCACGCAATGTGCTCTCTTCCCATTAAAAGAAGCAGGTCTCTGCTGCTGAGCTAAATAGTGATTAATGCACAGATGTCACAACGAAAGAAAGAAAAACCTGAGGAAGAGAGAAGAATCATACATATTTGCAACCATGATACAAAGGAATCAAATGGAAAATAGTATGAAATAAAGAAGAGCAAAATGTCAATAGAACATCTATCTAACTAAACGATCTGCCTAGTCAGGAATACTGTTAGAAGGCAGAATTGTCCTTTCTTAAGGAAAGTGGGGGAGACATTTGGAACTAGACAAGAAAGCAAACACTGCTTGCAAAAGTCACACTGCTTTATTTCTCTCTATGTATTTTCAACTGAAATATTAGAATAATGCAGTCATTTTCAAGCATAGATTCTTTCTGTAGTTCTTGAGATCCTGCCTAGGCTCTGTAAATTAGTGACACAGCTGACTAGGACTGAACCAGCATTTCTTTTTCTTCTTCTAGAATCTAGATCCTTAGAAGGTACAGCCTGCCTTGCTCTCTGAGGAAAGGTCTACGTGATATGACCTGGCAGGTGCTTCTGCATCTATGATTTCCCTTTCACTGTGTTCTGCCTCGTGTTGGACTAATCTCTCTCTCTGAAGTGTTTTACACATTTTTATTAAAATATCTCCCTATGCTTTGAGGACTCTGAGATCCTCAACATGAAACCCCTGCACCCTCAAGTATTTCCCCTGTTTTAGTGTGAAACCTGATGGATTTTCTTCACAAACACCTAATGACAATAGAAACATTCTTGAAGGCACTAGATGATAATAATGATTAACCAGACATTATTACAAGCCAGAGCAGGACCTGCCAGTAGCTCTGCTTTTCCTTCTAAGAGAACCTAAAGAAACGCCTCCACTAAGAATTAAAAAGAAGAAATAAAATCCATATCAATAGAGAATGTGTTTTAGTATGATAGAGAATCTTTGGCAGATAAAGGAAGGGATCAGAAGATTATGTATTATGTAAGAAATCCTAACAAGTAAGATGAAGGATGGAGATGTGGTAGTCGATAGACACTGAAGGGGTTAAAAAAAACAAATTGTGATTCCTTCAAGTATCAAAACAAATAGGCTTTCATATTCTCTCTGATCCAACTTTTTGCTTCTGGGGAGGAAAAAAATTGAAGAACATACATCTGGCTGGTGGGGTAAACACAGAAACATGTTATCTGGTTTTGCTCTGGAGAGCTATCAAGAGACTTAATGGGACTTCTGTTTCAATGGTACTGTTAGGAATAGAATTTCTCAACCTCAGCACTGTTAAGGTTTTCGAATAGATAATTCTTTGTTGGAGAGAAGGAGAAAAGCCAGGAAGGTGGGTGTCCTGTGCATTTTAGAAGGTTCAGCACCATCCCTGGCCTCTACCCAGTATGCCAGTAATACCCCCAAGTTGTGACAACTAAAATGTCTTCACACATTGCCAAACCTCCCGTCCCCTGAGGAGCAAAGTCACCTTTGGTTGTAAACCACTGGACTAGAGGGAACGGTTCTCATTTTGGAAAATAGGCTCAGTTGTTCTATGTTTTGGAGACGATTATTCTTTATACAATAAGGCCTATGTTTCTGACAATGCGTTCAAAACACAGCAGGCACTTCATGGTGCCTGATGTTGCCCATGGATTGACTGATGACTGGTTCTCCCACAGAACTCAGAGTTCAAAATACCTGTAATCGAGTCTAGAGGGAGGCATGTCTCAAAAAGAATTAAGCAATTAGTTATTGACATATGGGGTTGACCAGGATCAAATAGATGCAAAGCGAACTACATTTTTGAAAGATATATGATATCAACAAAACATTTTGAAAGAAATTAAAGACCTAAATAAATGGAAAGATATCCATGGTCAAGAATTGGAAACTTTAACATTGTTAGGATTGCAGCACTTCCCAAAGAGACACCACCCTAGGTTGTTTTCTTTTTTTAATATGACTATTTGAGACAAAAATGAACTTGAAGCCCCCAATGTTCTATAGCAAGCAGGTTGAGCAGCAATGGAGAGCATATTTTTCAATATCCCTTTCAAATGTGGCCAAGGAGGATAATGGAGGGGAAGGGACCTCCCAAGGCCATGGAGAACAATGACCTGGGAAGCTCCCCCAGGGAGCAGAACAAGAGCCCAGTCAAAGAACAGTCCCTACCCCTAGAGGACTTTACCGTGTCATCCCACAGAGATTTCAGAATTGCTGTGAATCAGTGACTGCTGTATGATTGCCATAATTTCCCTTTCTAAATGGAAGTATTTATTATAGTTACCCTGTCTCTCTTCCACCACTATATGTGGGGCATGTGCGGGCAAGTAACTCGGCTTGTAAGTTCATAAGTATCTGGATCAAGAGGAGCCATATGAGAGCCAGCGCTTTGAGTTTGAAATGTGATTGGATAAGAGTTTGGGGTGTCTTCTTTAAAGAAGAGGTGGCAATATTTTGCATGTAAAAGTGGGGGGAAAGGGGCCAGCCCCGTGGCCGAGCGGTTAAGTTTGCACGCTCTGCTTCAGCAGCCCAGGGTTTCGCCAGTTCGGATCCTAGGTGCAGACATGGCACCGCTCATCAGACCATGCTGAGGCGGCGTCCCACACAGCACAACCAGAGGCACTCACAACTAGAATATACAACTATACTGGGGAGCTTTGGGGAGAAGAAGAAAAAAAAAAAAGTTTGGCAACCGATATTAGCTCAGGTACCAATCTTTAAAAAAGAAAAAAAAGGGTCGGGAGGGGATATTTGTTACCAAAAAAACAGGCTGTGGCAGGTTTTTTTACTCTTTTCAATTATTTGCTGCCGTTCCCTGTGAAATGATTATCCATACCACTCATTTTCATTTGATTCACACTTATCCATATGGGCGACTGTCTCTTTGATGTTAGGCTTGGTCATACAGCTTTGTTTTGCCAATGAATGTGGGTAGAAGTGATATATACAACTTCCCAGCAGACACTTAGCATGTTATGGTTTAATCATCAGTTCTTTCCCTCTGTTGCTGTCTCCAGCTGAAAGCATTTAATGGGCACCACCAAATCAATTCAGAGATTTCAGCAGAAGGTATGATGGACATGATCTTGATTTAGTCTCGGGTGTGAAGCTTTTTAAAAATCAGCCTTATTACTCAAAGCATTTCTCAGTTTTATCTTTTGTTGGTTGGAAGTGAAAAATAGTTGCATTTTTCAATCCCATTTTCAAACCAGCAAGCTCTTTCTCGAGCTCTCTCTTCTTGTATTACATTGTTAAATGTAGCCAATAGAAACTAAAGCACACCAGGAGCTTTCTGTTTCTTATCCACCTCCCTACATCCACAAGCTATTTAGGCACATGATCTGCCTTCCTGGAAAAGCCAGATTTAAGCAATGCAATTTTTTTATTCAAAAACAGAAGAAAATCAGAAAAAGCATTTGAGAAAATCTATCACCCTTTCATGACTTAAAAAAATTGCTCAATACTAGGACTAAAAGGAAAATTCCTCAGTCTGAAAAAGGGCATCTACAAAACCCCAAAGCTAAGATCATACTTAGGGTAAAAGACTAAATGCCTTCCCACTAAGTTCAGGAACTAGACAAGATATCCACACTCACCACTTCTACTCAACATTGTACTGGAGGTTTTGCTAGTGCAATCAGGGAAGAAAAAGAAATAAAAGGATCTAGGTTGGAAAGGAAAAAGTAAAACTATCTCTGTTTTCAGATGATATGATCTTGGTATATAGAAAATCTTAAGCCATCCACAAAAAAAGCAATGATTACAACTAATAAACAAGTTCAACAGTGTTTGCAGGATACAAGATCAATATACAAAAGTCAATTGTATTGCTATACACTAGCAATGAAAAATCCATACATGAAATTAAGAAAAAAATTCCATTTATAATAGTATTAAAAAGAATAAAATACTTGAGAATAAACTTCTGAAGGTTCAAGCCAAATAGCGGTCATTCTTTTCATCCTTTGTCATTTGCCTTTTTGTGGCTCCCTCCAGGGCTCACTCAAAGTGGTTCTATTTGAATAAGAGTTTTGCTGGGTGGTTTGGTTCAGGGACAGGAGTGTTGGTACGTGTATGTGTAATTTTTGGTGGAGGGCAATTATCCTAGTGAAGAATTTTTAACTTATATCTTTACAAGTCGGGGGTTATGTGCATACTTGACTTAAGGTGAATTAGACCTTAGGTTTCCCTTTAGAATCTTGTAGAAATGATTTACCTTAACATTTTGGGAGTCATTTTACCAATATAAATTGCCTTGTAACTTTATATATTTTCTTACGTCAATTCTGCCTGATAATCACTCTGTCTTCTGTACATCTGTACCTTGTACAAATTCCTATTTCTGCATGTTTCCCACCATTTTGTAATTATTTGTGTACATGTCTGCCTCTGACACCAGACCATGAAAACAAAGAGAGCATTTTATTAACTTTGCATCCCCAATGCTTAGAACATGTTCAATGCATGTTTGCCATCCTGAATTCCAGTTTCCGTGGGACTTCTGTTTTCCACCTGCTTGAGGGCTATCTTCCTAAAGTCTTCTCGCCTCCAAAGTTTGCATGTCAGTCCCCTCAAATTATAGGTTGATATATAAATTAATACGTCTCCTCTCCATGCATTATATCAATTTCCTTATTTCTAAAGTTACCACTAACCGTCATTTCACCATTGGCCATAGTGAGAAACAGCCCATGAGAGTCATGTTAAATGTGCCTTGTAATGGGGTTTCAAGGCACAGTATGAGAACAGCTTATCTGTGAACAAGATTTTAAACATAAGAAAAAAAATCTCTGTCCATTCTTTCTTTTCTCTATCTCTTCTTCATCGATATTTCTTAGCCCTTTTAACCTAAAACAATAGTGGATCTGAGAAGCTGAGATCCTCTGTCTGCCATTTAAGCACAGACTATGCATGTCTTTTCAGAGACAGACAGCTGCCCTTGTATTTAGAATAAGGACAGCAAGAAGCCCACATATAGTTCATGCTTGATGGATATTTATTGTTCAATACAGGCCAAAGGAACCTGCCCTATCACTACTGTTTCTATCACTGTGACTATCAGCCTATCAAATCAGACATCATGATAATTGATTGAGATCTGGGTGGAATGGAGGGACATACTTAATGGTTGATTGACTGAAAAATCCATCACTAAACAATACAGTCAACATTATAGTCACAGATTATATATTCTGTGCTGAGAGTTTTTAATCCACATAGCCATTGTTTTTCCAGAAGTTGACTTGAGGCTCACTGGTTTAATAGGTATTTTCTCATAGAGATGGTCTCAACTTGACCTGACCAGAGACGGAAGTTTACCAAGACCCAAACAACCAAAATGTTTCAGTCTTTGAAAGAAAGATACATGAACATTAACTAACAGATTAGTGTCTTCCCAAGAGTTTATCTTTGTGCGAAAAGTCTTTGCCATTTATCTTGAATAAATGGTGCTATTCAAACCGTGGTCTGTGGACCAGTGCTGGTCTGTGAACTGTTCGTTTCTGGTTCATGATGAGACAAATACAAAGATTAAAAATGAGCATTTAGAAAATTTTACAGCAGCTTGACAGTACTTTTATGTCTGGGTAATCTAGTCATAAAAAAATAGGTCTGGTATTTTGTATTTCTCTTACATTGCATTTTTCTAGTATTAATTTTTTCATGTTTTATAAAAATATTTGTTTATTGGTATGGATTTTTTTAAAAAACTGGTCTTTACCACAGATTATTTGGAAAACATAATTAAAGTACCATGTCTCATCTCTACTTGTTTGCTAGTTTTATTTGCTTTACTCCAATCTCCAGACTTCGTTCCATTTTATACTCACCACCATTTTCTCTGAACATGCTGAACTGGATCATTTTCCTCTCCTTAACCTGCAGGCAGTAGATGTGTTAAAGGCTTGAGGCACTGGTAGCGGCTTCGTTGAAAGCCCCTGGTGTTTAGGGGTTCATTGTGGTCATGAAGCTGATAAAGTCCCCTTCTGGGCACTTCAACAATGTATTTCTCATTTTGGGGGTAGAAAAGTTTGTTCCTGTTCGTTGTGACTTTGACTTCTAGAATTATCAAGCTCTAATAGGCTTCAGTAAACGATCCTTTCCCTGCCACTTTCAAAAAGACCATGTGGCCCTTACAATGCTGGAGAAGTTCATCTTAATCCACCATGCCCTTCCAGCCTTACTAACCTCCACATCATCTCCGCACAATCCAATAAATGTCGGTTCTCCACGAGTATTATTTCAAGTGAACTGATATATCGTTCATTGTTATATTTCATTTGATTCTTGTGCTGAGCAGTCAACCTGTCTCCAGGAGAACTATGTTTAACTGATTATGTCTTAACCTATGACATCATATTTTTTAAAGAAGGTGATTTGAAGACATTGATATCTATTGCCGTTTACAGCTCCTTTTCATCCAGATTGATTATATGCTCATGACGGGGATGTGAGTGATGGAATGGAGAGAGCTAGACCAGAGTCGGGGAGACCAGTTGAGAGGTTACTGCAGTAATCCAGGCAAGAAATAATGTGAGACCGATCCAGGATAGTGACAGTGGTGTTGGAGAAGAAAGGATGAGCATGAGAAATATTTAGGCTTTAGAGCAACAGGATTTGGTGCCTAATTAGATGTGGAGGTTGAGAATGAGGAAAAGTTGAAAATGACCCAAATTTTTGGTTTGATGTAACTAAGTGGATGGTGATAAGACAGGCAGATAGGAGGAATAACAAGTTTGCAGAAATATGGGGAGAGAGGAGGTGATGGATTCAGCTTTGAACATACCAAGTTCACCAGCATGACATCCTGGCAGTTGGATATATGAGTCTGAAACTCAGGAGAAAATTCTGGGCTACAGATTTGGATTTTCTTAAGTCGTGGGTATATAAGGCATTAAAATCATAGAATTGAATGAGAACATGGAGATGTGTAATATTTTAAAATGTCTTAGAACCATTTCAATTTATTCAACTTCCCCTTAAAATTTAAGGTTTTTGATAGTTATGGTTTCTTTATCTTCCATGTGATAAAATAGGATACTCTAGTTGTATCCTAACAGTTTACACATAGGCACTATGGGATTCTATGAAAAGTGAAGCAGATCAGAGAGATTGGCTGTAATGTTTCCTAAACTTGGAACTCTGTCTTCTAGTGTAGCCCAGATTATCCAACTCCCCCTCATCCAGCTCTCCTCATTAACAGTTACTAAAAACATGCAAATGTATATATTAGGATTGTATGTGTGTCAGCCCATTTCGTTCAGTTCAATCATCACATGACCCTCTAAGAGATATTAATAAACTCATTTACAGTTGAGAAAATGAACTCAGAGCTATTACATGGATGGAAAGTGACTAAAGTCACCATCCATTAGCATTGTGAATCTCCAGCCATCTGGTAACATGTGCTATTGGACAGCAACATATTTAGGGCCCCACTCTGTACTGGTCACCCCAAGTGCTCATACCTCTGTCTGCCTTAACCAAATCAGACACCAACAAATAGCCAATTTTTGTGGTTCAAAAATGTTTTATGATAAGTCTTATCAAGAATGCACCAAGAGGCATGGAAATGTTCATCCTTTTTCACCCAGCAATCTTGCTTCTATGAAACTACCCTAAGGAAATATTCAAAGGGGCACCCCAAAATTTATTCATAAGTTGATTTATTTAACAAATATTTTTAGTGAGCATCTACCAGTCTCAGGCACTATGCTGGGAACTGGGAATACAATTGTCAATTAGACACAGTCTCTGCCCTCTAAGAACTCCCAGTCCAGAGTATCAGGGGGATGTGGTACCCACAATGACAGAGCACTTGACTGGGTATCCTGGAATAGGAAAGAGGAGGCTCTCACCAGTCTGGGCAGGGAGTCTTCCTGGAGGAAATGATGCACAGACTGAATTGGTTGTAGGTGTTAGTCTTGGGAAGATGGGAAGTAAGAACATTCCAGACAGAAGCAACAACATAAGCAAAATGAAAGGAAAAGAAACTACATTAGGGTCTTTCAAGAATGGACAGTTTGGAGACGTACACCATGTTCTGGAGCCTCACTTTTACTCTGTAGGTCAGAGGTACTCCCACTGTACTCAGAGCAGCTCTACTGTTTCTCAGAGAAGCTTTAGGGGCCTTTGTCAACAGGGAGGTGGGGTGGGGCTGGGAATTGGTCCAGGATCTGAACCCACCCCTGCCATAAACCAAGTTCTCTGGGAAATTTTACTTAAGATATTTAAAAGAAGGGTTCCACTGCTGAAGAGAAAGTTTAAATATCTTTCATGGGGAGCAATGGGAGATCTTTAAGCTAGCGAGTGACCAGAACAGGCATACATTTCAAGTAGATTACACTGGTGGCTATGGGGAGGATACTGCACACAGTATTTAATTATAACTAGAAACAATGCAAATATCCAATAATAAGTATGATAAAATAATAATAATAAATAGCTACCATTTATCAAATGCTTACTGTATACAAGCACAGTGCTAAGTACATATATACTCCACATCATTTAACCTTGATGGAAACCACATAAGTATTATCAAGATTTTGCAAATTTGAGAACTGAGGCTTAATGAGGATCAGTAGCTGGTTTTGCATCATCCAGCTATCAAGAGGTGGGCTGGAATTCCATCCCAAATCTGTCTGGCTGCCATTCTGACATGCCATTCTGACTCCTGAGCTATGATAAATCCACACAGAGGAATGTTATTCAACCTTTTGAAATTGTGTTGTCAAAGACTATTTAATGATATGGGAGAAATGTCTATAGAAAGTCAAATGAAAAAAATTTACAAAAAACATATAGAATCATTCCAACTTGATTAAATATATTAAAATGTTAAAAATATTTATCACTGAGTGGTAGGACTGTGGGTAATTTTAACTTTTGTTCTTGTGTTTTTCTTCCAAATTTTCTAGAATGAGCATATGTTCCTTCAATCATTGGAAGCATAACAAAAAGTTATATATAAAAAAAATATTCAAGGTGAAATGTTTTCATCAGTCATTCTCACTCTAGACCCAAGAGGAAGGATTAGTTCTTCAACAAGTCTTTCAGAACAACAGTGCAAACTAGCACGTGTGCAGGATGTAAGGGAAATTGCTCTGTGCTAACTACTAATCTTATAACCTTAAAGTTAAATTCTCTGGATCTCAGTTTCTTTGCCTGGGAAATGAGGAAGTTAAGATAAATAGTCTTTACAATTCCTAAAAACACTAAATTTTATAGGTTTGATTTTTTTTTTTTAGTTCAAATGAAATCAAGCAGGGGACATAAAAGAAATATTAGGGGCTGGCCCGGTGGCGCAGCGGTTAAGTTCATACATTCCACTTCGGCGGCCCAGGGTTCACCAGTTCGGATCCTGGGTGTGGACCTATGCACTGCTTGACAAGCCATGCTGTGGCAGATGTTCCACATATAAAGTAGAGGAAGATGGGCATAGGTGTTAGCTCAGGACCAGTCTTCCTCAGCAAAAAATAGGATTGGCAGCAGATGTTAACTCAGGGCTAATCTTCCTCCAAAAAAAGAAAGAAAGGAAGAAATATATTAAACTCTTCTTGCTTTAGTTACATTTTCACAGGCATTTAGGGAGGGTTCTTTGATGAGGTTTTGGCTATCTGGTAATACGATATATGCTCAGCCACATTCAACATCTGAGCACCACTCAATCCTTTCACAAAAATTTTTCTCATTTCGTCTTCACTAAAACCTTTCGAGGTGAGCATTATTATCCCTGTTTTTGCTGACGTAGATCAAGGAGTTAAGGAATTCACTAGGGGTCTCTCATGATATGCTATAGCCAGGTTTCAGCCCAAATGCTTCTTTGTGAATTCCTGGAATACTGTTAGTTCAGATGTGGAAGTGTTTGCTTATTTGTTTTATCATTTCAATTACCTCCTATATTGGTTGTAAAAAACACAGTTCCTATCCTCAAATATTTTGTATTGTAAAAGAAAGATCATGTTCTTTTAAAGAAACAATTCTGAAATTAAAATTAAGAATGATATGTAACGGGGACAAATGGAGGCTTTCTGTGATGTCTCTGTATCCTTTAGTGAGAGACGAACAAAAGGACATTATTATAAAATTGCAAATGGGGGCAGAAACAGTCACTTGTCATTAGTGTCAGAGTCATTTTAATGAAAATTAACCCCAGAAATGCTTGACTAAGCAGTGGAAACCTAGGCATCATTTGGACCCTGACAGAACCAGGGCAGTTAAATCTTTCCTACCTGCATATGAGCTTAAGAGAATCAATCAGTCCAAAGCCACTGGCCATCCTAATTGCTCTAATTATTGTCTCAGGAAACACTAGATAATACCTATGAGGTACACAAGATAGCCACAGCCCAGAATAATCTTGTAACCAAAGAATTCCCGGAGGAATATGCAGACAGCGCTCACAAAGCCTGGACCAGCCCAGTTGGATAATAAAGCATTAAAATATGTAGTTTGACAGAGAGGATGGATTCCATAGCAGAGGGTGTAGTCTCCCGCTGGGGATGACCCTGTTCTGTGGAAGCACAGCACTGAAGAAATCAGGCAGGTCATCTCCGAGAGTCATATTGGTAGCTTAGAGACACTTCAGCCCCTGAAGATAGCTACCCAGTGTGTGTGTACCCATGTGCACGCGTGCACATGCGGCCTTCAGGTAAAAGAACCAAATGTGATGATTTGTTCACTGTGCCCAGACTTATTTCTTGAATGTAACTACTCACCTAGCATTTATGGGCTCTGTGAAGAGGATTATGTCTAAGTAGGAGCTTCTAGGATTTTGTGAGTGACTATCGACTTCTTAAATTCCCTGCTGTCCTGAGATGAAAGAGTGACCCAAGGGGTAAGCTTGATCTCAGAGAATAAGTGTAAACAAGGTGTTTTGTGCCTGATTAGCACTGATTTACCATGTGTACATCATTTGGGACATGGCGGAGGGTGCATGGTTTATCTTGCTCAGACATTGCTTCTCCAGTAGGTTATCTTCTTCAAGGTAGTTACGGAAGTAACTGTTTTGAAGTGCTCTGGTTCTCTGAGGAATGTTGATGTGTGGATAAAGGATGATGCATCAAACAGCCCTGGACCAGAAGTTGGGGACGCGGTCTCAGCTCTGCCACTGCGTCTCACAAGTAAAGTAACTTACAGGTGCCATTAATTCTTCATCATCAAGAGCAGAACTATATGTTTACTTATATAAGTAACCCAGAACAAATGAAATAATACGTCAAAGCACTTAAATCTCACTGTATGTAAAGTATAACAAAAGTTAAGGGCCCCTTACTGCATTGCAAGGTACAGGTTCTGTAGGACATACAAATAAGATACGTTTCATATCTTTAGGGAGCTTGGAATGTAGTGAGGTGACAGACCAATGCATGTTTGCAACCACTTGAGGTGTAACAGACATTGCAATAATTGCTATGAGAAAATTTATTCAGTCATTCAACAAGTACTGGCAGACACTGTGCAAACTCTAAAAGCAATTACTTTGAGGTGTGGGGAGGCAAAGTCATGAAGCTTTATAGAAATGAGCATTTGGACAGGGCTTTGAGGAAGAGGTAAAATTTGTTAGGCAGAGATAAATTGAGGCAGGTGTGACAAAGGTAATGGAAGAGTAAAAGGCATGGGAATCTTACAGGGTGTGCTTGGGAAAGAGTGAGCAGTCTGGTTGGGCAAAAGTCAAAAATGTTAATTAGAAAAGGAGGAGGTAGTAAGAGAGATGCCTGAAAAGATCTCTTGTGGCCAGATTCAAGGTGGCCAAGTTGAGAAGTTTGAGCTTTATTCTGTAGAGATCAAAGACTTGGGGCAGAGGAGTGACATGATTACATCTGTGCTATAGGACAGTAAGTCTGTCGATGGAGTAAAGGAGGGGAGGAAACTCAGTAGAAGTTTTTTTCAAGAGTCCAGCCAAGAGACTACCAAACTCGGGCAGAGAGGTAGAAAAGAGAAGTGGATGCAGAAGATATGGGGGATGTAGAATCCAGAGAACATGACATCTATTTGGACACGGGCCAAGGAGAGGATGGAGTTGAAGATGATGCTTCTCAAGTGTAACTATCAGCAACCCAGCCTTTGGCAAATTCTTGAAATGAGTAGGCTTTATTTTTGCAGCTTCGGACAGCTCAGCGCAGTACCCCTTCTTCAGCTGTCAGAACCATGTGCACTCCCTTCCTTTCCACTGTCAAAGTCTGTCATCTGGAAAGGGTGTGAAATTCATCCCGTCTGGAAAGAGCTTACAATGTTACCCTTTCCAGGTATTTGCCCTTCAACAGATTTCTGAGCTTTGAGGTAGAGATCGAAACCTTTAAAAAGGAAACTTCTAATGTTAGCTAATAATTTTCCAATGTGTTTCTCTTTATGTATCCTTTCAGGATGAGCCTTGAAGTGTTAGAAGGTACCTCTGTCACCCCATCCTCCGAGGGTTTCCTATAGGCTCTGATCACCAGGCAGGCCTCCCTTGGCATGTATGTAGTAGGTCTACTATTTTCAGTTCTTTTTTTTGTCCAGGGCACTCACCAGGTCCTGTTTCTTGGCCCTCACTTGTGATTTGGGCAGGTGACCTACTAACTAGGAAGTATTTTATTCTCAAGTTTCATATATTTCAAACTTTGCTTTGGTCCAGTCTTATTTATTGGCAGGGGTGATATTCAAAATACTAAATAACTCCTTACAGCACAGTCACTGACTTGTCCTAAGGAACACCAACTGCAAACAACCAATGGGGCCGTATCAGAACATCCAGCTGAGTATCAGCTTGGATATTGGCATCTCTCAATTATTACAGCCGTATAAGTAAGGGTGAATCAACAGATCCATAGTCAAGAATTACATTCAGTCTTTTGAAAATTAGATTAAAACAGAATGAAAAGTAAACTATAATCCACTGCACTGTCACTGAATTTCCAAAGGCTCCTGATGCTGGTCCGTTAACTACTGATCCATAGCTGTTTTCTAGGCAAGGTAGGAATGAGTTGTGAAAATTCTGTGATGTGATACACCTCCTCAACCTTAATCTTTCTCCCTTGTGCACAGGGTTTTCTCCCCAGTGCCTTTGAGATGCTCTGGAGGAGAGGAAGCGAAGCTGCCACCTGCTCCTTGCCTTGCTGCATTCTCCTCTCATTCACAGCCCCTAGTAGCAGATCCCTGGCCCAGGCTGTGTGTCACAACAGGCTGGCCTGCCTCTTATTATCCACTCAAGATTATTCACTCCTCCTTTTGTTCAAAAGACCCAAATAATTTTAGATACCACCCATAAGGCAGCAGCTGCCTCCAGAAGTGGCGTTCTGATTAAATTCCTCCTGCCCCTTTAACAGCCAACTTAAATGTCACCTCTAAATAATAACTGCTGACATTTACTCAGTGTTTACTCTGAGCCAGGCACCTGGCGAAGGGCTTCTAATAGATTTTCTCATTTCATCCACAAAATAAACCTCTGAGGTAAGTATCAGTATTATCCCCATTCTACAGATGTGGAAACTGAGAGGTTAAATAACTTACCCAAGGCCTCATAGCTAGTAAGTAGGAGAGCCAGCAGTCCAACGTCCGGGTCCTCAGTGCTGGTACATAGTAGGCACTCAATAAATTACCCGAATGATGAACAGTCCCTGCTTCCCTTTGCACTGCGTTCTTGGCATGTCCTTTACAGCAGCCCTCCCATCTGCAGTGGCTTATTCAGTGCCTGTCTTTTCAAACTCAACAAGGCCACTATTATATGCCCCCGGACCTGGTACCATGCCTGACATACTGTGGTTGTGCAATAAATATTTGTGGAAGGAGAAGACAGAAGGAGGAAGGAAGGGAAAAACAAAAAGACTTTCTAGTTTGAGGTTTGAAAACCACAATGACCCAATATGTACTTTTGAATGAAAAGAAGCTGCGTCACCGAAGACTGTGCTGGTCTTAGATTTGAAACACCAGAGTTGCAATCCCAGCTCTGTCATTTCCTGGCCGAGTAACTCCCATATCAGTTTACTTTGAGCCTCAGTTTCCACATCTCGTAAAATGATTTTCTTCTTTAGAGAGATGACAATTAAACGATATCACGTACATGAATGAGGCCAGCCAAGTGCCTGCTACTGAATAATCGTTGGTTGTGTTGTTGAGTAAGAGATACATGGAAGGGGTGACGTATTTCACATCACATAGAGGAGCACGTAGTCATCACTGATACATAACACATTGCAAGAGACCAATAACTGTTTTGAGCGATTAGGCCAAATGACTGTATGTCTAAACATTAAAATATGAAACATGCAAGTATCATCAGGAATAGCTATTTTACATCTCAATGCCATCTTTACTGAGATGTGGAGCTGTTTGCATTTATAACACAAGTGCATTGTGCTTTTCCTGGTCAGAATAGTTCAAACGTCTGTTCTTTCCTCTCCCCCACCCTTCCTGCCTCCGGAGTGAGCGAGCAAGTGAGTGAGCTTGTATTCCTTCCCCACGCTTTTCCTCCAACACCCTTCATCTGCCTGTCACTTTTCAAAGACAAGCTCCTCAGAATGAAATCCCTGCTTTCTTTGTTTTCCTGGTTTCCATTTTGTATCCTAAAATATTCACTTCAAGTTCCGCTTGACAGACGTCCCTAATCTAATCTCCACGTCTGCTTTCTAATTTTCACAGTCAGGATAAAACAAATAGGTTGGAGTTAATTGCCGGAGCAGCGGCCGGAGCTCTGAGCTGTGATTTATGAGCTGAGTGCAGGCGCTCTGCAACACATTTTTCTTAATTTATTTTTAATGAGTCTCTCAATTAATTTTCTTGGAAACATCTTAATGATGTTGGAGGCGGGTGTTAATGAGGTCTGCACCAGCTCCTAATTTTGCATATTTTAAAGTGCTTAATGTCATCTTGCACCCTTTCTTCCCGTTTTAAGAAGAGTTGATGGAGGGGGGAGATTGTTGTTGAATGGAGAATTTTCACTCTTCATGCCTCAGTCTTTGCTTAACCTTTCAGACTTTATGGGCTTATGGTGCGTCTCAGAGCGATCGTGTGCTTCCTGCTCCCTCCCGTACCTGCTCTGAGCTCCTGAGTCTGCTGAGCTGCTACAGGAAAAGGAGAAAAGACACAATCCCCAGGAAACTGTGAGTCCTGGGGAACAGTCAGTAGCCCTGAGTGAAGAAGATGTCCAGAGGGTACTTTTGCTAGGTGATTTAACCTTTCCCAAAGCAGACAGTGAATAGGGGAAAATACCAGTGGAAGAAACAACCCAAGGGGTGTCTTACAAGCATCTGGCCATTTGTTCAGGGACCCTGGTCCCCCAAATGCCTTCACAGAGCTTGGGGCACCTGATCGACCTCTGCATCCTGCAAGGCCCAGAGCAAAGGGTGCTGGTACTGTATCTGAGCCCTCTCTGATACCTTTCAGCTCTGAAGACAGTCTCCACTAAATCCTCGACAGTCTTCATTCTATATTTTCTAGTTAGAGCTTATTTTTCTAAATAAATAGTCGTTAAAGGCTTATGATAGAAAATTTGGGAAATGTGAAGAATGGATCACACAAGGAAAAATCAAGTTTTAGTGTGTAGAAAAACAGCCACTATTAAAATTACGGTGTTTCCTTCTAGACATTGTTCTTTTCCTATTCATGGGTTTTGGTTTTATTTTATGCAATTGTGAAGATACCAAATATCATTTTTTCCCATTTAACATTATAACATAAGTAACAAACTTCTTTCAAATGTTGTTTTTAATGGCTGTTTAAATTCTATCTAGCAGATTTGTCAAAATTTACTAAACCATTCCACTGTAACTGGGCATCTAAGCTAATTCTCAAACTATTATCACAAATATTATGGTGAAGAACGTCTTTGTACAGAAAGCCTTTTTTTTTTAAATTAGGGATTGTTTCCTTTGGAATAGCCTGAGGAACTACTGATTTAAAGAGTATAATCCTTTTTAAGTTTCTTGATATACATTTCCAAATTACTTTCCAAAGGGGTATGTCAGTTTACTTCCAACAGTAATACACGTGTGTCTATTTCTTCAATTTTGCAATAGCATGGAGTATTACAATTGTAAAACATCTTAACTAATCTGGCAGATTTAAATACATTTCTTTAATTTCTCCACTAAGTCTTCTGTTTGGGTAATGTTTCAGTTAAACTGAAGGCTGCTTTTGCTGGAGAACTTCCTGGATGGTGAACTCCCATGTGGCCAAGACCCACATTCTTCTCTTAGCATGTAGCAGAAACTCAACAAATGTGTATTAAATTGACTCATCCACAAAATGGAAAGTTGAGGATGTGTCTCTGATTGCCCTCTGTCATCTGAATCTGTCCAGTGGCCTCTCGAGCTCAGTGTTTCCAAAACCGAATGCCTGTCTCCTCGCTCACCTTTTCCATCTTGCATAAAGGTGCCCCCATTAATCAGCTCCCAGACTAAGTAGGTTCCAGAGATGGGAGTCTTCAGTCATGCAGCCCTGTTCTCACAGCCCCCCCAACACATGCACATTCAGTCAGTCAGCAAGTCCTGTGGATATACCTCCCCATATCTTCAGGCTGCCTCTTCCTTTCCATTCCCACATCCTGCTCAGACCCCTGTGGCTCACCTGGAGCAGTGCAAAAGCTTCCCAACAGCCTTCTGCCCACAGTCCTCCCCTGTACGTTCTAGCCCTTTACAGGGCTAGAGTGCTGTCTCTCTAACACAAGGGAAACCCTCTCGTGATTCCCTCCTGGTATGCAGAACATAGTCCAAAGTCCTCAGTATGTCAGTAGGGGCTTTCCCACAATTCAACCCCTAGTACATTACCCATTTCTCAGATATGCCATGTACTTTGTTCAGCCCATTTGCTAAGCCTGGGATGCCCTTTTTCCCACTCCCCATATAGCAATTCCATGCCACCTCCTCCATGAAGGCTTATTCACCACTATAGCTTCTGCCTGGTGCATACCGTGCACACGGTAGATGCCTATGAATGTCTGGAGAATGAATGTAGGAATAAGGCATCTGTAGAAATGTGTTTCCTTCACAGCTGTTACACTGGACTTTCTGGACTGCTTTACACTCTAGCTTTAGATGTTTACATTTGAAATTTTAAAGAACCCTTCGACCTGGGGGCTAGATGTTTATATTTAAAATGTTAAGAACCCTTCAGCCTGGGAAAAAGTAGTTTCTCAAGTCATTTCCATTTTCTGGTAGTCTCCACTGATTTATGGCTGGACTTTCTTAATTTCCATTAAAGTATCTTTTGAGTGCTTTTCCCACTGATTCCTCGTGCTTAGTGTAAGTATTGTCAGAATATTCCGAGAAAAGACCACAGATTCTAGCTTTTGGGGATAATTGGTGCAGATAAGATTCTGTACCCAGATGTAGACCTTAATATCTAGTGGTCTTACTGTTAAAACAGGATCTTTCAAGCATTATCCTAAAGATGAAGGATTTTTTTTAAGCCTTCTGACCAACAGCAACAATTTACTTACAACTATAAGATTCTGATCTTTCACCCCAAATATTTGTTAAATAAATTAACAAACTATAAGTAAAGCTCTGACATCAGAGGCATTGTTTGTGAGATACTTTTAAGCCCTGGATTTACACAGGGAAAGAACAGTGGATGAAAGCCAAGCTGAGCAGGCAAGGGTAATATCAGTGGTTTTAGACATGATCTTGAAGATGGCTGGCATTGAATATGTTACATAACCTTACTATTGTTTCTAATATTGACCACTGTATTTTTTTTCTTTTTTTTTTTTTTTTATTAATGTTATGATAGATTACAACCTTGTGAGATTTCAGTTGTACATTTTTGTTAGTCATGTTGTGGGTACACCACTTCCCCCTCCGTACCCTCCCCCCACCCCCCCTTTTCCCTGGTAACCCCCGATCAGATCTCCTTCTCAATATACTAATTTCCACCTATGAGTGGAGTCATATAGAGTTCGTCTTTCTCTGACTGACTTATTTCGCTTAACATAATGCCCTCGAGGTCCATCCACGTTGTTGTGAATGGGCCAATTTCATCTTTTTTCCTGGCTGAGTAGTATTCCATTGTGTATATATACCACATCTTCTTTATCCAATCATCAGTTTCTGGGCATGTAGGCTGGTTCCACGTCTTGGCTATTGTAAATAATGCTGCGATGAACATAGGGGTGCAACGGACTCTTGAGATATCTGATATCAGGTTCTTAGGATAGATACCCAGTAATGGGATGGCTGGGTCATAGGGTATTTCTATTTTTAACTTTTTGAGAAATCTCCATACTGTTTTCCATAGTGGCTGTATCAGTTTGCATTCCCACCAACAGTGTATGAGGGTTCCTCTTTCTCCACAACCTCTCCAACATTTGTCGTTCTTGGTTTTGGATGTTTTTGCCAATCTAACGGGGGTAAGGTGATATCTTAGTGTAGTTTTGATTTGCATTTCCCTGATGATTAGCGATGATGAACATCTTTTCATGTGTCTATTGGCCATATTCATATCTTCTTTTGAGAATTGTCTGTTCATGTCCTCTGCCCATTTTTTGATCGGGTTGTTTGTTTTTTTGTTGTTAAGCAGTGTGAGTTCTTTGTATATTATGGAGATTAACCCTTTGTCGGATAAGTGGCTTGTAAATATTTTTTCCCAATTAGTGAGCTGTTTTTTTGTTTCAATTCTGTTTTCCCTTGCCTTGAAGAAGCTCTTTAGTCTGATGAAGTCCCATTTATTTATTCTTTCTATTGTTTCCCTCAACTGAGGAGTTACAGTGTCCGAAAAGATTCTTTTGAAACTGATGTCAAAGAGTGTACTGCCTATATTCTCTTCCAAAAGACTTATTGTCTCAGGCCTAATCTTTAGGTCTTTGATCCATTTTGAGTTTATTTTGGTGTGTGGTGAAAAAGAATGGTCAATTTTCAATCTTTTGCATGTGGCTGACCAGTTTTCCCAGCACCATTTGTTGAAGAGACTTTCTTTTCTCCATTGTAGGCCCTCTGCTCCTTTGTCGAAGATTAGCTGTCCATAGTTGACCACTGTATTTTAAAGATATTTTAACACTATAATTACATAAATCCCTCATTTTATTTTTAATATACATAGGCAGTACACTCTCTGACATCGGTCTTAAAATTTTTTAACAAAGTATATTAGTCATGATAGGTTTTGCTATAACAAACAACCTTAAATTTCAAAGACTTGCCACAAAAAAATTTATATTTTGCTCACATGAAGCTTAAGATAGATATTTTTAGTAGGATGGCACTTCTGGGCATCTCCCTAGTGACTTTTGGGTCCAGGCTCTGTTGTCTCTTAGGGCATTCTTAGAGTCTTCCACTGGGTCCTCTGCATTGGGCTGGCCAGTGAGTGAAGAGATGGTATGTGAAGGGTTATGCTGCACATTTTAGAGGTCAGATGTGTAAGTGGCATACCTCATCTCAGCAGTGTGCTGGAGCCAGCTCACTACAGCTCGCAAGAACCACCTATTAAATTTTCAGGCATTTTGCAAACTGATTGTTAAACACAGACATTATTAAAAATTAAATTATATAAACATACAATTAAGTTTAAAAAACAAATTAAACAGGGGCTAGCCCAGTGGCATAGTGGTTAAGTTTGCACATTCTGCTTTGGCAGCTTGGGGTTCACGGGTTCAGATCCTGGGCAAGCACCTACATGCTGCTCATCAAGCCATGCTGTGACAGCATCCCACATACAAAATAGAGGAAGATTGGCACAGATGTTAGCTCAGAGGCAATGTTTCTCAAGCAAAAAACAGGAGGGTTGGCAACAGATGTTAGCTCAGGGCCAATCTCCCTCACCAAAAATAAATAAATAAATAAATTAAAAACAAAAGTAATAATTATTGAAACTTCCTATTTTACTACATTTTACTATTATCTCTGCTTGAGATTATTTATGTCTCTTGTTTCTATAGTGGGAAATACTGTAGAATGATGGCTACTGTGCCTCTCTTCCTGACTCTATTCGGTGACATCCTGTTGGTTGTTTAAAATAGGCGATGGCAAGGGTATATACACCATGGAAATTGGCAAACACTATAAATAAGGGTTTGATATATTGTTTTGTTGATTGTCTAGAGACTTTCAAAAGTTTTAGAGAAAATATTAAAAATCTAGATTAATTAAAATTATGTTGTAGCTGTAGCCATTACATTGTGAATAGCACAAAATACCAAGGAAATATCCTTCTGGCATTTGATAACTGTTAACTGATTCAGCAAAGAAGTTGCCCACATTACCGATGAATGAGTAAATTCTGACATATGTCTTCATTATTTCACTTACTCAATAATGTAAAAGAAACTATCAACCAATATTCATGCTGGAACTATACTCATTCATCAGTTGTAACAATAGGTTGACTATAATACAAGAGTTTAGTAAACATCAACAAGCGCATTCTGAGAGAATCAGTTGGCTATAAGGAAATTACAACAGAGAGTATTGCATACTTTTAAGTGAGATTGTTGTATTATTAATTGTAAATATGTGCTACACCTCCTTTATATCAGTAAATTTATAATAAACTTAAGTACATATGTATATATTGTTTTCTGGAGAGCCCATTGCTAAACGTTTACCAGCATACCACTGCCTCTACCTGTGCTCTATTGGCCAGAACTCAATCCCATGGTTTCACATAGGTGCAAGAATTGCAGAGTAATTAGTGTAGCCATATGTCCAAGAAGGAGAGAACTGGATAGTCATGAGCACTGGCAGTCTCTTTCACAGTCTATCCTTCTGCTCACCAAGTATAAGTTTCTTTCTTCTTCCTACATGTAGAACACACTCACCTCTCCCCAGGTGGAAAGGTTCCACCCAGTAACTCATTCTAGCTCAAAGCCCAGGATCTCTGGATGATGAGCAGGTTTCTCTATCAGGTCAGATGTAACTCTTCTTGGCATGGCAACCAATGAACTAAAAGAAGAAATTATCTTCTCACCCCACACCACCTATATACTATAGTGAACAGGGGCAAGAACTACAATTAAAAATTCCCTATCAGAAAAGCAATGAAAGGGAGCTACACTGCAGTCACTCATTCTTAGCGAAGCCTGGAATCCAATGGGGCTGGCATTGTGAAGGCCTCCTACGCTGACAAGGACCTAATTCTGCTCTCTAGGAAGACATCCCATTGCCTATAGCTCATGTCAGAAATGGGTGTTGAGAAATTTACTCTCCTTGGGGAGCCATAAAGATTTAACAGCCTGGGGTCTGCTTAAGCTGGGGAGCCTAAAGGTGTTTTCTGTCTCAAGCAGTCAAAGGCTTCTTTAATCCAGACTCACGGTTTCTTCAGCAATGCAGTTCTCTCAAAAACTAGTATAGGCGTCTGGTCTATTTGCTTCCCAGTCAGTTCCATGAGCCGATATTACAACCAACATTATTTCCTAGATATGATTTTCAACCCTGCCTAGTTTCTCTGCTTCCTTGCCCTTATGCCAATCTCTTTCAATTTAATGGTGGCTGGCTTGAGGCCATCTGGAACCATCGATGGGAAGGTCATACCTTCAGTCTGCTCTTGGCCACAGGCTGGGTTGCACTGTTCCCCTGAGAGGTTTCATCTGGCCTCTGTCATGTATCCTCTACTGTTTGGGGTCTAGAAGCTGTGAGCTTTTTCAACCCTTTGACTTTGCAAATGTCTGGACTCTTTCTATTCCCATTTCTTTCTGCTTACAGACCTGCTAATTCTCTCTGAGTCATCTCCATCTTCTAGTAATAGCTCAGCAAAGGCAGCCAATGATAATCAACATACATTACAAATAGTCTGTTATCTAGACTCTTCTTCTAAGAAGCTGCCAGCTTAAGAGGAGAACTTATGATGACTAATTACCACAGGTGACAGTGTTATCCTGTTTTACCACTGCGTACCATGAGTTTAATCTTTCTAGTCACCAGTAATAGTGTCCTTGCCACTCACTGCCTGACCACTAAGACGGTGCCACATATTTTAGGTTTTTATTAGGGCAGCACCTCACTTCAAGGTACCAATTTCTGTATTAGTCAAAATAGGATAGGCTAAGCCATAGTGATAAAGAAATCCTAGCAGCTTAACACAATAAAGTCGTTTCTGCCTAATGGAAAGGTCATGCAGATTTTTGTGAGAGGGCAACTCTCCTCCAGGTACTGCCTCTGGGGTACTGATTCTTCAACCTGGTGGCTCCACATCCCCTGGCGTTTCTGGGGTTCCCCAGCACTGGATCCTCTGCATTTAGCTGACAGAGAAGCAAAGAAAGTATGGAGGACCATATGGGGTATTTTAGGGGCCAGGCCTGCAAGGGGTGTGTATCACTTCCACCTTCCTCCATACCAGTGGCCAGGACTCAGTCACATGGTCCCACCTAGATGCAAGGGAACTTGTGTGCTTTAGTTGTATACCCAGCAAGAAGAGAAAAAACAGATACTGGTGAAAATCGCATCTATATCACACAAAGAGGATAAAGTTCATTATTATTTTTATCCCCTTCCTGACCAAAACAATGATCTTAAGATGCCTTAACTTCCTTCCTAATTTCTTCCAAACATCTCCCCTGTTAGGATTTTCTAGTATTTTAGTTTCACCACCTTTTTTAAAAAGCCAAATGAGATTTTCATTGGTTTGTTGGTTTTTATTCATTTGTTTGTTTTTACACTTAGTACTTATTTAGTTTACCAACATATTTCATCTATTTTTGCTCACTGTTGCTTCCTACGGCCTCTTCTCTTCTGGCTTAATTTAGTTTCTTGAATTCCTCTATTTGTTCTTCCAGCGAAGGTTTAAAACAAATAAACTTTTAATCTTTATCTGTCTGGAAATATCTTTATATCCCTTCACTTTTTGAATGATAATTAGTTGGGTAGAAAATTCAAAATTGTCCATTATTTTCCCTAAGCATTTTGAAGGTTGTTCTATTATCTTCAATTTTTTGGCTGTTTCTTCTGATAGTTACCCCCATACTTATAAATAAAGTATTTAACTGCTATTTTTTATTTCCAATGTTAAAAATTATCCACTGACTTCATATTATGATAAACAAAAATTTAGTTCTTTTATTTCACCTTGTATCACTCCCATTTTGAATTATATATTCAATATTTACAACAGTATGATTATGTTCACACTGTTCACTGTTGAGCCAAGTAGTGATCTATGATTGTATTTAAACTGAACTATGATTCAAGTTCCAGTGCAACTTTAGGATCTTCTGGAGATTTCTTTTTGCTCTTTATTTATGTGCAAAGTTTGCTACCCACTTATCCTTGATCTTTTCCCTCAAATGCTCCATCACGTTAGGTTTTCATTCAACTTCCTTGTATTAGTTACCTATGGCTGTGTAACAAATCACCCTAAAATTTTGTAGCTTAAAACAACAAGCATTTATTATCTCAAAATTTCTGTCGGAAAGGAGACAGACTTGAATTAATTGGGTCCTCTGGCTCAGGATCTCTCGCAAGGCTGCGATTATGGTGTCAGCCAGGGCTGTAGTCATCTCAAGGTTCAACCAGGAGAGGATCTGTTTCCGAGCTCATTCAAGTGGCTATTAGCTGGATTCAGTCCCTCCTGGTCTTTGGCCAGAGCCATCCCTCAGTTTCTTGCCAGATGGGCCTCTCCACAGGGCAGCTCACAACTTGGCAGCTAGCTGTCATCAGAGCAAGAGATAGCAGATAAGACGGAAGCCAGAATCTTTTCATACCCTCAACATGAAGTAAAAGCACATCACTTTTCCATATTCCATGGATTAGAAGCAGGTCCCTAGGTCCAGTCCATACTCAACAGGAGGGGTTATACAAGGGCATGACTACCAGGAGTCTGAGATCATTAGAAATCATTTTAGAAGCTACCTTCCACACACTTTTATTTTTTCTTGGAGTTCTCTTTCCCTCTGTTGCTCTCATCTGGACCAGTTAATCTCTAGTCCTGCTCTCAGCTGACATCCTGAGAGTTCCTATTGCCATTTTCCTGCACTGGAGTCTCTGTTTCCTGGATCCCATGATCTCCTTTCTTGCTTTACTCTCTTATTTTAGGACAGCATATTGGCAACTATTGCTCCCTAACAAAGGTACTGGGGAGGTAAATTTTCTAAATCTGTTCATGTCTGAAATGTCTGTGTATTAATTATTCCTAATATTTGGCCTGGTATAGAATTCAAGGTTAAAATTTCTTTCAGAATTCTTAAGGCCTTACTCCGTTTTCCTCCAGCATCAGG
This sequence comes from Equus asinus, assembly GCF_041296235.1. Classification (NCBI taxonomy): domain Eukaryota; kingdom Metazoa; phylum Chordata; class Mammalia; order Perissodactyla; family Equidae; genus Equus; species Equus asinus. Next base: position 36,551,495 of record NC_091817.1, read on the forward strand.
TAGAGCTGTGAAGTCTGGTCTCTCATTCCTTTGTAAGTGACCTGTTTTCCCACCCTCTTGGGAAACTCTCAGGATCTTTTCTTTACCCTAGATGTTCTGAAATTTCACAGTGATATTCCGTGGTATAGGCTTGTCTTTGCTTATTGTTCTGGATACTCCATGCACCTTTTCAGCCTGAGACTCACGTCCTTAAGTTTTGGGAGTTGTCCTTGTATAATTTCTTTGATGATTCCCTCTTTCCATGTTATCTCTTCTCTTTCCGGAATTCCTATTGTTGGATGTTGGGCCTTCTAGATCAGGGGTCAGCAAATGTTTTTTGTAAATGATCACATAGTAAACATTTTAGGCTTTGGGGGCCATATATGGCCTCTGTTACATATTCTTTTTTTTATGTACAACACTTCACAAATTTAAAAAGCATTCTTAGCTTAAGGGACATAGAAAAACAGGTCGTTACTTGGGCCATTAATTGCCAACCTCTTCTAGATAGATATATCCTATATCTCTTATCTGTTCTCTCATATTTTCTATTGCATCTTGTAAATTTCTGGGATTTTTTTTTTTACATTATATTTCAACTCTTCCACCACATTTTTTTATTTCAGGAATTCTATTTTGAAATTCTGAGAACTCTTTCTTATTTTCCAAGTGCTCCCTTGTATAACATCTTCTCAAATATCTCTAAAGATATGAACTAGAGGTTGCTTCTTTTTAAAAAAATTTTTTTCTCTTCCCTACATTATCTTTATTTCCTTTATGTTCATTCTTTCTGTTTGTATATTCTTGTTTCTTTCTCTCACTTTAGGAGTTTTCCTCAAAAATCCTTGCTTCTCACTCCTATTTAAATCTGAGATTCTAAACAGGGTGGGAGTAGGGCTTTCCAACTAATGGGCTTGCTTTAGGGTTACTGAGTAGAGAATGCTAGTGTGAGGAAGTCTAGTCCCTAAAGCCATTTAGTTTATCCAGAGAATAAATTTCTGATCTCTTGCCTGGAGAATAGATGTGCTGCCGCTGGTGTTCTGTGCATTGAGACTAGGAGCTGGGAGGAAGGCCAATCGTTCTGGTCACTGATTTTTATCCAGTACCTGTGCCTAAATCTCAAGTTTTTATTCATATCACCCTCTAAATTAACTCTAGGCTGTGGCTTGTTCGATTTGCTAAATGAGTCATCCCATTTAATCATCTGCTTTCTAACTTCCAAAAATTCTGGAACTATCTTATCTGTTGGGTCACCTCCTTCACTCTTTCTATAGTGGGTTTAGACCTTTTAAAAAATCCCGGTACAATTGTTTCAATACATCTCTGATGTAAGCAGAGATAAACACATGTAGTTAATCCAACATATTTAATCAAGAGTCTTATATGTCTTATTTCAGGATTTTAAGATCACCTTGAATGAATGGAATGTCATTTATGAAACGTGGAAGCCTGAGAACTCTAGAGTGAGTGATCTGAGTGAGGATATTCACTAAGTAAAAGCAATTCATCCCTTCCAGGCAAAACCTTCACCACAGTGAGTGACACAATCTGGAACATTTTTCACTTAACTCTTGGACTGTCATGAGAGGAAAAACTGACTGTGACCTAACTATTCTACTTTACACTTGAATCTTCTTTGATCCACCTCTGTCATGTAGTTTGATATTCACAAGTACTTTTGGTACCACCCTTAATATTAGAGTGAGTAAATATTTCTTCGCTGAGTTTGTTTTGCAGTGAGATTTACTTTCAATATTGCTACCATTTTCATAAAGCACAGTTTTTAGAAGATTGGATATTTAGATATCTCATGGTAGCCTCTATACAAAAACTTTTGCGAGAATCAAGATATTTAACACTTCAGCTTTTTCAAAGGAAATTCCGACACATGCTACAACATGGATGGACCTTGAGGACATTACACTAAGTGAAATAAGCTAGTTGCAAAAAGACAAATGCTATATGATTCCACTTACATGAGGTACTTAGAGTAGTCAAAATCATAGAGACAGGAAGTAGAATGGTGGTTGCCAGGGGCTGGAGAGAAGGAGAATGGGGAGTTATTGTTCAATGAGTATAGAGTTTCAGTTTTACAAAATGAAAAGTGTTCTGGAGATGGATGGTGGGATGGTAGCACAACATTATGGATTTTTTTAATACCACTTAACTGTACACCTAAAATAGTGAAGAAGGTAAATTTTATGTTATATGTATTCTACTGCAACAAAAAAAAACTGGAAAAAATATTTAACACTGAGTTTTATATCATATCATTATTAAATTTATTCAGCAAACACTGATTACCTCCTATGTACCAGGCACTGTTGTAGGCATTGAGGAATCAACAGTAGGCAAAACAGACACAACCTCTTCCCTCTTGGAGCTTATATTCTAGTTGGAAAAGGTAGATAATAAGCTGATAAGTATATAAAATAAATCAAGGTAAAGGAAGATGAGCGACAGGGTGCTATTTTTTAGGGCGATCATGGAAATCCTCTCTGATTATGTGGCACGTGAGCAAAGACCTGAATGATTTTCATTTCTTATGCCATTTACAGAAATAATTTGTAATTGTGAGTTAACCAAACACCCCACACACACTAAACATAATTTGGTAAAGCTTTTAAATTTCAGTTAATCATTGTCCTTATGGTTGGTATTATCACTATTTGACTATTCATCAACACATTCTCTTCAGCTTTTAGCTCATATGATTTCATTGTTTCTGTTCATGTTAATAATTGCTATTTCCTGACATAGACTGAACTTTTCATCCAAAAAAATTAATTGCTTAAATTGATTATCACTCACCTATGGGGATTAAGCATTATTTTCATTTTATGTATGAGGAAACTGAGGCACAGAGACCCAAAAGCAAACGAGAAGTTTCTGGTGAAGTCACACACAAACTTAAGCCCTCTGGCTCCAAGTCTAGATTGTCTCATAAGACCTAAGTCAACATGTTGCTGTGGGGATTGAATAAGGCAACTTCTCGGAGAGGCACTACCACACCCTTAAGCGCATTGTAGAAATTCTCTTTCCTTTGGCGTCCTTTTAGTAATAACTTGCCCCTAGGTGATGAACCCACTCCTTGCCACCCTTCCTACCTGGAGAGGGACTCAGCAAAGGATCCACTTGGTGGGCATTTTTCTTTCTTCTTTGATTCTTTCTAGCCCCTTCCAGCATATGGTAGTAGCTATCTCAGTAATTTGGGGCGCTGAGAAGAGTTGGCTACTGGGTCATTTTAGTGACAGTGGCCATGAGAAAAATTAGCTGTGTTCTTAATGTGTCCTTTGTCCTGTGAACTCCTGGATAGCATTGCTTCTACTGAAGTAGGAAACAGTTGACCTCCTCAACACTGTTTGCTTTGCTATGGGTCAACCATTCAGAGACTCATTAGCCATGGAGTGAAATTGCCCCTGGTTTCCTCGCAGCCTGATTTCCTTAAATTGGAGGAGGCTGAAGGATGGATTCTTTTTTGTCCAAATGTGGCAGCTGTGTAATATCAATTAGCAAAACCTTAAAACAAGTATCATGGCAGGAGTAATTAAAGCAAGAAGGGTTCCTTGCTCACCTCCACTCTTCCTCCTGATTGAGGATCTGCGGTGTCCCCCAGCAGGGTTGTGAAGATTGGGTTCTGGGGAATTCTGGTGCCTGGGACTTTGATGTAGCTCTCTTCTCAAACAAGTGACAGTTCAGGAAGCATGAGCCTCCAGGAAGAATTCATTTAACTTTTTAAAGTCTAAAAATTAGCTGTACAAATCGGATTTATCTACACCCAAATGCCAACTTGCTCACTTCAAGCCCTTGCTTTTTCTTCTCTGTAAGTAGTCTGTCTGCTGAAAAAGCTCCTCCTCCTCTCCTGCTGGGAAAGGCCAACCCTCTTCTCCTCTACAAAACAAGTATTTGTTCTGGTTGACAAGTTAGAATCTCTGCCAAGAAGCAAAGCAACCCCCTCCCTGCAACTTCTTAAGTTCCACTGTATCAGTCAGGGTACCAGCTGGAAGCAGAATTCACTCCCAAAGGCACAGGTGAAGAGAATTTAAGGAAGGGGCTACTCACAGAGGAGGAGATAGGATTAAGTGGCCTGACAAGGAAAGCTGAGGCGTCCAGAGACTAGCAAAGGCAGGAAGCTGTTACCAGACCTAGGGTGGAAGGAACAAGGGAAGGACGTAGTGTTACCAGAGCCACTAAGAACTGGGAAAGTGGCCCAACAGAAACTGAAGTCATGGAAGGATGTGACTTTCCCAGAGAAGCTGAAGCAGGGAAGAAACGCTCTCTTGCCTCCCAGTCTCCTGCATCTGCCTCCATGGCCAACCCAGGCAAGGTGGTTAGCTATCGCTTCTTCTGTTTGGGTTTTGTTTCCCCAGTTTGTGTGTAGTCAACCTGAGGGCCAATACTATGTCTTCAGTTTATTCTGTATCCCACAAATCTTAGCCTAATACTGACCGCATAGGTGCTCAATAATGCTCTCGGTAGATTATTTGAGTATAATTATTACAGTGTAAAATATATATAATTGAAAAAAGAGATACCTCTAGGTATTACAGGCACACCTCATTTTATTGCACTTTGCTTTATTGTACTTTGCAGGTATGCATTTTTTACAGCTTGAAGGTTTGGGCCAACCCTGTGTCAAGCAAGTCTATGGGTACCATTTTTCCAACAGCATTTGCTCACTTCATGTCTCTGCATCACATTTTGGTAATTCTCACAATATTTCAAAATTTTTCATTATTACTATATCTTTTATGGTGATCTGTGATCAGTGATCTTTGATGTTGCTATTGTAACTGTTGTGGGGTGCCACAAACTGTGCCTATACAAGACAGCAAACTTAACTGATAAATGCTGCATGTATTCTGACTGCTCCACTGACCAGCCATTTTCTCCCTCTCCTCAGCCTCCCTATTTACTGAGACACAACAATACAATACTAAAATTAGGCCAATGAATAACCCTACAATGGCCTCTAAGTGTTCAAGTGAAAGGAAGAGTCGCACATCTCTCACTTTAAATCAAAAGCTACAAATGATTAAGCTTAGTGAGGAAGGCCTGTTGAAAGCTGAGACAGGCTGAAAGCTAGGCCTCTTGTGCCAGTTAGCCAAGTTGTGAATGCGAAGGAAAAGTTCTTGAAGGAAATTAAAAGTCCTACTCCAGTGAACACACGAATGATAAGAAAGCAAAATAGCTCTGTTGCTGATCTGGAGAAAGTTTGAGTGGTCTGGATAGAAGATCAAACCAGCCACAACATTCCCTTAAGCTGAAGGCTAATCCAGAGTAAGGCCCTAACTCTCTTCAGTTCTGTGAAGACTGAGAGAGGTGAGGAAGCTGCAGAAGAAATGTTTGAATCTAACCGATGTTGGTTCACGCAATTTAAGGAAAGAAGTGGTTTCCCTAACATAATAGTGCAGGTATAGCAGCAGGTGCTGATGGAGAAGGTGCAGCAAGTTATCCAGAAGATCTACCTAAGATAATTAATGGAGGAGGCCACGCCAAACAACAGATTTTCAATGCAGACAAAACAGACTTACATTAGTTGAAGATGCCATCGAGGACTTTCATAGCTAGAGAGGAGAAATCAATGCCTGGCTTCAAAGCTACAAAGGATAGCCTGACTCTCTTGTTAGGGGCTAATGCAGATGGTGACTTTAAGTTGAAGTAGATTCTCATTACCATTCTGAAAATCCTAGGGCCCTTAAGAATTATGCTAAATGTACTCTACCTTTGTTCTATAAATGGAACAACAAAGCTTATATGACACTATTACATCTGGTTACAATGTGATTTACTGAATATTTTAAGCCCACTGTTGAGACCTACTGCTCTGAAAAAAAGATTCCTTTCAAAATATTACTGCTCATTGACAATGCACCTAGTTACCCAGGAGCTCTGATGGAGGTGTACAATGAGATTAATGTTGTTTTCATGCCTGTTTAATCAACATTCACTCTGCAGCCCTTGCATCAATGAGTAATTTTGACTTTCCCAGTCTTATTATCTAAGAAATACATTTTGTAAGCCTATAGCCGTAGATAGCAATCCCTCTGATGGATCTGGGCAAAGTAAATTGAAAACCTTCTGGAAAGCATTCAAAATTCTAGATATCACTAAGAACATTCATGATTCATGGGAAGAGGTCAAAATATCAACAATAACAAGAGTTTAGAAGAAGTTGATTCCAACCCTCAAGGATGACTGAGGGGTTCAAGCCTTTGGTGGAGGAAGTAACTGCAGACGTGGTGGAAATAGCAAGAGAACTAGAATTAGAAGTGGAGCCTGAAGATGTGACTGAACTGCTCCAATCTCACAATAAAACTTTAATGGATGAGGAGTTGCTTCTTGTGGATGGGCAAAGAAAGTGGTTTCTTAAGATGGAATTTACTCCTGATGAAGATGCTATGAAGATTGTTGAAATGACAGCAAAGGATGTAGAGTATTACATAAACTTAGTTGATAGAGCAGCAGCAGGGTTTAAGAGAACTGACTCCAATTTTGAAAGAAGTTTTACTGTAGGTAAAATGCTATCAAACAGCATTGCCTGCTACAGAAAAATCATTAGTGAAAGGAAGAGCAATTGATGTGGCAAACTTCATTGTTGTCTTATTTTAAGAAACTGCCACAGCCACCCCACCCTTCAGCACCCATCACCCTGATCAGCCAGCAGCCATTCACATCGAGGCAAGACCCTCCACCAGCAAAAAGAAAGCTGAAGGCTCAGGTGATGGTTAGCACTTTTTAGCAATAAGTATTTTTTAATTAAGGTATGTACCCTTTTGTTAGACATATTGTATTACACACAATAGACTACAGTATAGTGTAAACATTTATGTGCACTGGGAAACCAAAAAGTTTGTGTGACTCGCTTTATTGTGATATTTGCTTTATTGCAGTGGTCTGGAGCTGAACCCACCATATCTTCAAGGTATGCCTGTATTATCATATCATATATGAAATATATGATATCTCTTCTTTTGGAATTATATATATTTTGTTATTGAGATATAATTGATAGGTAACATTGTGTGAGTTTCAGGTACAGAATGCATCTATTTGATGCATTTATATGTTGCAGTATGTTTACCACTGTAGTATTAGCAACACCTCCACCATGCCCCATAGTTATCATGTCTTTCTAGTTGGTGAGAACATTTAAGATCTAGTTTCTTAGCAACTTTGAGACATGTAATACAGTATTGTTAACTATAATCTCTTTTCTTCAATTATATTTTTTACACTATAATAACTAATTATAGTGAGGTAATCTAACAAGAGCATTTATTGAGCTCCTATCTAATAGTAGAGAGTGATAACTCTGGAAATATATGTGGGAGTCTCGTTGTACAGTTGGCCCTTTGTGTCGACAGGTTTCTCATCTACAGATTCAACCAACCACAGAATCAAAGGCCTACAATGGATGCATCTGTACTGAACATGTACAGACTATTTTCCTTGTCATTACTCCCTAAACTGCACAGTGTAACAACTACTTACACAGCATTTACATTGTATTAGGGATTATAAGTAATCTAGGGATGATTTAAAGTATACAGGAGGATGTGTGTAGGTTATCTGCAGTTATTACACCATTTCATATAAGAGACTTGAGCATCTGAAGACATTGGTATCTGCAGGGGTCCTGGAGCCAATCCTCCATGGATATCAAGGGATGACTAAATCAATGAGTGGGTCTCAACCAGAAATACAGAGAGGACCCTCTGTTAAATAAAAGTGGAAGAAACAGCAGAATCAGTGAGAAATCACAGTGAATGGGCGTGTTTGGCCAGGTACACTATGCACATGAGTTTCTGGACTTCCGTGCCATTTGAGAAGCATTGGTATGGTCTTTTTTAAGGAGTTACGTGACGAGAGTAGATAAAAGCACCTTCCAGAAAGAAGGCCTCCCAAGGCTGAGTGTCCAGGCCCATCTGGCTTTGTAGGATCTATTTAGGTGCAGAGATGTGTGGGAGAAAGGGACAGCAGTGGTGGAACTCAGAACTAGGATTCTAGCAAATGATCTGCAAGCTCAAAAAGGATTTTGTGACTATTTACCTGTAAGGTCTTGCAGAGTCTGGTTTCCCCATTGTGAGCATTGCTCTCTCTCTTGCTGGAGCATTGATTAGATAAGGACCAGTGCAAGGACACATCACTGTGCCACAGCTGACTCACCACTTGGCCATGGTGATCTAACTGTAAGTTCCTTTGCTCCTTCTGATCTTTCTGGCTCCAATACTGGAAAGGGGCATTTCCCTGTATGTAAGTAAACACTGAGGCAGTTGACACACCAGTAAGAAACAGAACCATTCTGCATCAATGACAAAAAAACACAAATAACAGAACAATTAGTTTTGATTATCTCTGTAAGCAATGTGCCCCTTTATCCACAACACATTTTCAATCATGAGCTAAATTTTTCATCTTGAGATGAAAAGATGATTTCTGATCATTTCTGAGCTACCTACTTCTGCCAATAGTTGGCATGCCAAAAATGCAAACCAACTTAAACTTATCTTTGGGCAAATATAGTTAGAATGGAAAATTGTACATTCAATTTAATAACCTTCTAGGGGGAAAAAAATGAAAGAATGAATGCCTCTATGGATTAATGAAGAAAAATCAAGTCCAAAGGTCTCTTCCATCATTTAAAGAAATCTTGGTTGACCTGCTGCCCCTTCAGCTTAGTATGTGATTTTTCTCCTTCTTTCACCTGCCAACATTCTCAAGTAGGTGGTTTATGTCTTTCTGCCTCTTTTTCCCCACACACATTCCTTATTTAGCCCCCAAAAAGCTGATTCTGTGACACTTGTGATGGTTAATTTTATGTGTCAATGTGACTAGGCCCAGAGATTTGATCAAACATTATTCCGGGTGTGTCTGGGAGGATGTTTCTGGATGAGATTAGCATTTGAATCCGTAAACTGAGTAAAGCAGATTGCCCTCCATAAGGGGGGGGGGAGGGGTCTCATCCAATCAATTGAAAATCTGAATAGAATAAAAGTCTGAGAAAGAGGAAACCTTCTGCCTGACTGCTGAGCTGGGACATTGGTCTTTTCCAGCTTTCAGACTTGGGCTGAAACATCTGCTCTTCTTGAGTCATGAGCCTGCTGGCTTTCAAATTGGGGCTTATACCACTGGCTCTCCTGAGTCTCAGGTCTTTGGACTTGGACTGGAGCTACACATCAGTTCTTCTGGGTCTCCAGCTTGCCAGCTGCAGATCTTGGGACTTCTCAGCCTTCATAATTGTGTGAGCCAATTCTTTATAAAAAAATCAGTCTCTCTCTTTCTCTCTCTCCATGCATGTATATAATTGGTTCTGTTTCTCTGGAGAACGCTAATACAGCACTATTGAAACTATACTCTTGAATGTCACCAGTGGTCTTCCTGTCAGGTTCTAGGGGCTGATCTCCACCTTTACCCTCGTTGATGCTGAAAATCACTACTCCGCCCGCCCCCTCAGGGGCTCCTCCTTCCTCTCCCCATCTCTTGGTCCTCAGTCCTCCTCTCACAACTTTCTCCAGTTCTCTCCACTGAAATTCTCATTTCTCTACTAAATCATAACCCTGGGTTATTCTCCACCTTCCAGCACAGTATGTCCTCCCACCTGTTAACCATTGCTTCTCAGTGCTCCCATCTCGCCTAAAATTCAGTACGCCGATCTTTCTCTCAAAATCGTCTCTTCCTCCTCTTCATTCTCTTACCATGGCTGAAAACATCTGTGTCTGCTTCTCCCACCCCAGGATCCAATTAATCACCAAATCCCGTTGGTTTTTCCTTCCATTTCCAGACTCCCCCTTGTTCATCCCCTCTGCTCCAACCTAGCCTGCCCTCATCCCCACGTGCAACAGCCTCCTCGCTGGCCTCCCTGCTTCAGCCTCTCTTCTCCTTCACCGTGCACACCACTGCCAGAGTCACTGTGGCAGAACATCATTTCATCACATCTGTCCCCTCCTCAATCACCTCCAGTGACTCAAGGCAAAGCCTAGATTTCTTTGCTGAGCCTCTAAGCCTCTCTGCCATCTGACTCACCATTCCAGGCTGGCTATCAAGACAAAATAGAGCTCCAGGTAATTAGAGCCATGCTGCATAGGACTGCCTTCCTGACACACCTTGTATTCCCTTCAGCACTGAAAAATACAGAAAAATAAAGAACTCATATTTTCCAATTCAAAATGCCCTTCCTACATAATTTTTTTAAAAATTTTGAGATCACATGCATTCTGGGTAAAAACATGATTCACGTGAAGCTCACTATGAAACTTTTAGGGAGCTGAACATTTCCTAGTCTGCTTTGCTTATTGCTGTTATTAGCTGCAGTCATCACCCCGTGTTGAGTTAGCTGAGAGCAGGGCTTTGGGAGGCAGTGGTTAACAGTGTGGATTCTCAAACCTACTCTGCGGGTTTGGATTCCAGGTGTACCACATACAGGCTGTGTGGACTTGAGCAAATATCTTAACCTCTTGAAGCCTCAGTTTTGTCATCTACCAGATGGAAATAATAATAGTCGCACCCATAGGACTGTTGTAAGGCTTATCAAAAAGTGGTTAGACCGGTGTAAATGCTCATAATAAAGGCTCTCTGAGTTTTAGCTGTTATTGCATTGTTACTGATGGTGAGCTGCCAGTGCAGTATTGGAATTACCCCATGGAGCTGCCCTCCCGGAATGCCGATATCACAGCCATGAGTGCGTGGGCATCCTGATGCTCGTCCCCTTCCCACACCCCCAACCCCCAGCCCCACCTTGGCTCACCTTCAAAAGCTGTAAATAGGTGCAAGTCATAGAGGTCCCCTACTTGGCGATGCCTCTGGTTCTATCTGTCTGATGCTCTGTAAGGATTGTTACATGCATTATCTCATTTCAACCTCTCAACAAGCCAAACAATGAACCGGAGGCTCTGAGAGACTAAGTAATTTGCCTGAGGCTACACAGCTAGAATTTGAGCTCAGATTTAACTGTTTTCTTGTGTCTCTCTGGTTTTGTCCTATCTCTGCCATACCCTTCAAGTCACTCTCACAAACTGCCCTCTCAAAATGTAATAGGTACCAGTTTTTACTTACACAAAAAATGGTGGACGCGCTATTTAAAAGTTGAAGACGGGGCTGGCCCCATGGCCGAGTGGTTAAGTTCGCGCACTCCACTGCAGGTGGCCCAGTGTTTCGTTAGTTCGAATCCTGGGCACGGACATGGCGCTGCTCATCAGACCACACTGAGGCGGCGTCCCACGTGCCACAACTAGAAGAACCCACAACGAAGAATACACAACTATGTACTGGGGGGCTTTGGGGAGAAAAAGGAAAAAATAAAATCTTAAAAAAAAAAAAGTTTAAGACAATAAGAAATTTCCATGAATTTTGTTAGGCATGACAATAATATATTTTAAGTTCTTGTCTGTTAGCAATAATTACTGAAGTATTTGTAGGAGAAATGATCTGATGACTTAGATTTCTTTTTAAAAAATCTCAAGCAAAAAATGTGGATGGAAGATGGATGAAACAAGAATGGCAAACTATTGATCTTGTTGAAGTGGATGATTCGTTATATTTTTCTCTTGACCTTTGTATATATTTGATATTTTCCATAATAAAACGTTAATTCTTTCCCTTTATTCTAAGGGGAGATGTGTGAGAGGCTCATCACAGCACATTATCTACTTCCTGATTAAAGTCGGATGTGCTCTGGGTGAGAGAAGTCTCCTGTGGTCAGTCAGCCAGGAGGAGAAGGAGAGAGATGGAGATTTGGGACAAGGAAGAAAATAGAGTTATCGGAGGAGGAGGAGAAGGAGAGAGATTGTCAGTTCTCCTCGTCCTCGCTTCCCTCCAGGTGAACCCCACAGAAGCTCCTACTTTCAAGGGTGGAATTGCACCTGGGCTTGAAAGACTGTGCACAGCAAGGGAGGGTGCCTGACAGGGGTAGAGAGAGAGGAGCAGGGTGGGCAGGGAGAAGGAGGGAGGAGAGGTTTCCAACTGAGTGTGAAGCACCTTTCTTGGTGAAGTCACTGAGCATGACAGTAAAGCACTTGGGCTTCACGTTCATAATTCCAGCTTCAGCTCCCTCCCTCGGCCAAGCAGGCAGGCTTATCTTCCCAGTGGTCCACTCAAAATTGTTTAGAGATCAACCAGGATCAAGCCAATATTTACATGATTACCCTAGTGCCACTAAATTCTAGATTCACAAGTTGTGACCATGGATGTACAACTCGTGTCTGCATGTAAATCTATGTGCCCAGCAGAAAAAAGAAATTGTATATGTGGGAAAATTCAGAAACAGAAAACTCTGATTTTTAGGTAAGAATATGAGCGCTTAGCAGAGTGAACCCAAGTGCGGTAGGTGATTATATATCCTCTTCTGGCAAGTTCATTGCAGAATGACTCAATCCAAGGACTATCTTCTCTTAGCATCTGAAACACTGATCTCCAAGAATTCTCTGAAAGAGGTCACTATAAATAAAAGGGCCCTGCATGTTTCATTCTCCTTCATGGAAGGAGGCAACTCTGCAGCCAGGTGACCGCATGTGTACCAAGCGAGTGTACTGCACTCTGTATTTGCATCGCTGATCCCAATCCTGTCCTTGCATGTGTGTAGGACATGGATCCCAGGACAGGATCCCAGTCCTGTCCTCTTTGTGTGTGTAGCAAGAGCCGGCAAAGTGGCCAAGACTAGGATGTGTAGGGGTCAACCTACCCATAGCAATCCAGGACACCCCCAGGAGTTTGTTTTCATCCTTGACATTCAGCTGCAATTGGACACACACTTGAGGTTGCTGTAGGAGATGCTACAAAGGGGGGAAAAGGTCTTGATAAGAAACCAATTACCCTTTCCACAAGGAGTCACCTGTTCAATGCTGATCCATGACAGGAGACCCATTCAACATGTGGCCAAATGATTCTAGCAGCGACTTTCTGCCTCTGTGCTCTCACAGACCTGAACTTCAGTGGTACAAGAAGCAGGAAATGTCCTTCATTTCTAAAAAGTCAGATCACTTTTAAAAATTAGGGAAAATTCCTCTGTTTGTAAAGTCCCTCCCCATGAAGCCACCACTTCTCTATTTCTGCTGAGCTTTAAGGCCCTGGTCCTGGGCCAGAAAGGCAAACTCTTAGCCCATAAACACTGAGAATAACATCTAGAGTGTCCTGGCCTGCTGTGACAGAAAGCAGTTAATACAGAGGGGCCCGTGTGCCAGTCAAAATAGTATGTACTCTGATGTTGCACCCTCCAATATGGTAGCCACAAGCTACTGTGACTCCTTAAATTTAAATTAGTTAAAATTAAACAAAATTTTAAAATTCAGGGGCTGGCCTGGTGGCACAGCGGTTAAGTTCGCACGTTCTGCTTTGGTGGCCCAGGGTTTGCTGGTTTGGATCCCGGGTGTGGACATGGCACCACTTGCCAGGCCATGCTCTGGTAGGCGTCCCACATACAAAGTAGAGGAAGAGGGGCATGGATGTTAGCTCAGAGCCAGTCTTCCTCAGCAAAAAAGAGGAGGGCTGGCGTCAGATGTTAGCTCAGGGCTAGTCTTCCTCAAAAAAAAAAATTTTTCTTTAATTCAGTTTTTCAGTCACACTAGCCACATTTCAAGCATTCAATAATCACCTGTGCTAGGGGCTACCACACTAGACAGTGCAAATCTAGAACATTTCCATCATCATAGAAAGTTCTACTGGGCAGCGCTGCTGCTCTGACATCATCATTTAAACTGGCATGAGGTCTTTGAAAAGGCTTCCAAATTCCCGTGAAGGCAAATGATGGAAAATGGGAGATCGGGCCCTAGCCCAGGAGCACAGCTACACGACGTCCTCTCCTCCGATTTTTCGTTCCTGTCTCAAATGTTATCATGTGGCTATACGTACAAGGCACTCTCAGGTGTTGGGACTCTCAGGATCTGCCAAAAAGAGTCAGACTTTGCTCCTGCTCTTAAAGAACTGACAATTTGGTTCAGGAGATAAGAAATGTACATAAGTAATGAAGATATGAGTAGAAAGTGATCATTTGTAAGAGAAGAGTACTGTGTGCTCATGGAGTTGAGAGAAAAACATGTTGAGAGTTGAGAGCAAAAATAGCTTCCAGCTCAGGAAAAGGAGTGGCTCTCAAAGGAGGAGGTATGTGGAGGTGGAAGAAAGACTGTCCCAAGCAGGTGGAAGGGCCAGCGTGGAGGCACAGAGGCAGACAGTTTCTTCCCCCGGGGAACAGTGGTCCTCCCCTCTCCCAGCCTCCAGGTTCCATGTGGGACCCCTGCCAGCAGGCTGATTACCTCAGTGCACCCTGCCAAGATGAATGTCTAGCCCAGTTGCCCTCTGGTTTGATTAAGGGTCAGTTGTAGAGATGAGAATTCACTCTAGCAAGTTAAAGCAGTGTATTAAATAACTTACAAAACTCAAGAAAGCTAAAGACACAGATGCTAGGTGGAGCTTTCAGGAGTGACTCTGAGCACCAGACCACCAAGCAAACTGCTGCCTAGTTTGTGATCAGGAAGCTGCCAAGATCAGGAAGTGGCCACCGTTGGAAATCCTGACACAGCCACGATGGTGCTGCCAGAGAAACAGTGGCCCCGCCCCACTGTCACCAACCACATTTCTCACAGGTACATCTAACTGGCAGAACTTAAATCACACCCAGAACTCTGGATGCAAAAGCTTCCAGTAAATAAAAGAGAGTATGGAGAATAATGGTCGCTAGATTTCCAGGCTTCAAAGTATAGGAAGGAATGCTGGAAGAAGTGAGAATCCATTCTGCCTCCAACCTGCCACACCCTCATCCCCCCAGTGATGGGAGTGGATGGCCAGTCATACTCCAGGGTGGTTGGAGCGAATTTCAAAGATTAGAACCTGAGACCTGTGGGAAGACTGCTACAAACAGAAAGCAGGAGATAATACTCATATAATCACATTAACAAGAAAGAAAAATCTGGAAACTATTTTAAAGCGCCCAGATGTCCTTTATAAATCAAGAGTTCCAGCACTGTGCAACCTGCTTGGTTGGATGCAACCACTGCAATTCCAGGTTTCTGCAGAGAACAGCAGAACCGGTCGGGTGGTACTGCATCCCACCCAGCCACGTACTGATGAAGACTGAGGGAGGCTATTTGTAGGGTGAATTTCCGAGTCTGAGAAATGCTAGGAGGAAGTTGGCACCCAGCTCCCAGTTTTGTTTGTCACATCAGTCCCTGCTGAGGAAAGCAAACAGCAGGTAACTGTAGAACACACCTGTCTGTAGCAGCTGTATGATGCTGGCAGGCTTTGATTGTCAACCAAGCAATTTGCTTAGGATTTGGAAACAGAGGAAGGAGATTGTCAAGAGCTGGAGGAGCAGGTGACATGTGGCGTGCCTATGTGCTCCCAGCAGTCAGGAGGAGAATACAGGAGCAAGAGATTGCCACCAGAGGTGGTGCACTTTGGGGAAGTGACAGCCTCCTACGGGGAAGTAATGGGATCGCTGCAATAAAATGCCAACTCGCTATCCCGAGAAAGCCTTGATGTGGCTGAAGACCACGCTACTAGGAAATAATTCTAACGAGCGGCAGAGTGGGACCTAAGGAAGGAAAAATGCATGGTTCTTAGCATGGTTAGAGAAAAACGTCAGTAAGGATTCCAGAAGCATGCTAGCCAGAATGGTTTGAAATTTATGGTGACTGATTTATTACTGAGGAATGTCTGAACCTGCCTGTCTTTCAAGATCCAGCTCAAATCCCATATCAGCTCATTCACTCATTCACTCATTCATTCATTCATTCATTCATTCAAGGGTATGTACTCAGTCTGCTCTATCTTCTGGGTACAAGATTTACAACACACCATGCTAGTCAGGGTGTCCATAGGGAGATGAGTGAAAGAGACAATCTTCTCTGAAGTGACTTCTTTCTAATAGAGAGAGAAGACACTAATAAATAACTCTAGTACAAGGTAACAGGCGAAATAAAGTGATGTGAAAATTCACGGGTGGGAGAGTTAACTTCAGTTTGGTGAAGGGAAATAAGGACAAGGATCTGGAAGACCTTCCTGGAGGAAACAACTACTGGGAAAGCCTTCATGAGCACCCCATCCTTGGGTGTTAGGTCCCTCTGAATAACCAGGGTATTCCGCCACTTGACCAGCATCTACCTTGTAGAGTTAGTGGCCTTTCAATATGTCTAGTCTTCCAGTTTATATCTGACCTAAATGATGAGTTTTAAAAGTATTTTTTAATGAATCGAGATAATATATATAAAGAAGAGTGTTTACCTATTTGGTTGGTAATTAATAAATATTAGTCCTTTTCTGGGTTGGAACTGGGCAGGGAGGGAAAAGTAAATGTTGTGGTTGAATATAAGCTGGAAAGGCAGGAGAATCCCTTGACCAACTTCAATGTTAAAGGATTGTTATTGGCAGCTTTGCTTGAATTCTTTATTATTATTTATTTTAGTTCCAGTCCCTTCTGTATTCTGGAAAATTGTTCACTATCATGTTGGGGAGAATTACTCTGAAAATTGCTGCTTGTTTCTAACTATGATATTCAGAGGAAGCGTGCATGATTCTAACTGAATTAAAAACCAAATGTAATGTGGAAAGTGTTAAAGATCTTTCTAACAACTACTGGGAATGAGGAGTATCTATAATGAAAATATGGACGTAGTTCCTATAACTTTTATACCTCTCAAACTCCAATTTAAATTTAAATCCAGAATGCATTGTTCTAAGTGTAATGGTTCAGCATAAAATTATGAACTCAAATTAGCACCTCATCACTCTCACAAGGGAAAGCCTGAGAACTCAGGACACACAGCCAAATGGTAACTTTCCCATCAGACACCTCCAGGTCAGTGTTGAAGCATTGCTGGGAAAGAGCTGGAAAAGCAATGATGTGCTCACAAATTAGGATTCTATGACAACCTGGGGAGCTCTGCAAATCTGTCCCACAGTTGGGGCGGGGACAAGGAGTTACACTGTGAAACAATAACCAGAAGAGCAATAAGTGGAAAGATGTCTAGACAGAGGGTCCTAATCCGGCTAAAGCACCCAGAGACCCCATCGAGGACAGTCTCTATGTTTGTCACTGGCATCATGCAGAAGTGGACCCACAGGTTACTCCTCTTTTCCACAGGCAGCCCACCATCCCCCAAGGTCTGATAGAGAATGCACAACTAAGATGTGAGCTGTTTCCTTCAAGCAGAGCCCATCACTAAGCGAGTTGTTGCCTTGCTTCCTCGATACAGGGGAGGTGGGGAGGAGAACACCAACATCATGGTAAATTCTGGATGTTTACCCAACCTTTATAGGTGTTCCACTGAAGCCAAAACCCTGTGCTGCCAGAGTACAAGAGGGTGTAGCTCAGGGGAAGCTCCCACACACTGCTGAAGCCAAGACCCTTCTAACACTACACGCTTTAAAATTCCCACTTATTTTCATCAATTCAGTAAGTCTTCTCATTTGGCAATGCCTGTCAAGTATAGAAACATTTGTATCACAGGAGACTGTAAAACTCCTTAATCCTCGAAAGGGATATTTTGTCGGGGCGGGGGGGGGTTTCCCTGAGCTTATTGATGAGGCCAATGAATTGGCTTACAGAAAGGAAAATGATGCCGTGGTCAGGCCTTATAGCAGAGAAAGTCAGGGGCTCTGGGAGCACATGGCCTGAGCTCAAACGCTGGCTCTGCCACTTAATAGTGTGTGACCTTGGACAAGTTTCTTAGTCTCTCTGTGCCTCAGTTTCCTCATCTGTAGGATAAGGTTGTGCCTAGTTCATAGGGTAATAGTGAGGATTAAATGAGTTAAAATTTATAAAATGTTTAGAATGGTGCCTGGCAACTAGTAAGCACCAGAGAAGAGTTAAATATTACTATGACTACTTCTGTTGTTGCTGCTGTCGTCCTTGTCTGATTCCTATAGGCAATTGAGTTTGCAACCCTTGGCCTGGAACCGTGGGGACAGTTTTGCCCACCAGGAGGCATTTGGCAATGTCTGGAGACATTTTTAGCTGTCATGACTGGGAAAGGGGGTGCTACTGGCTTCTAATGGGTAGAGGCAAGGAACACTGCTGAACATCTGACAATGCACAGGACAGCCCCCACAACAAAGAATCATCTGGCCCAAACGTCAACTGCGCAAGACTGAGAAACTCTGGGCTAGATGCATCATACGTGCACGTCACTCTGAGGTCTTGCTCCTCACTTGGACGTATTATCAGGTCTCAGGGAGCAAGTCTCCTCTGCAGTCAGGGCTCCCAGACTTTTCTCTATGCCTCTCCTCCCCCTCTTCCCCTCTTCCCGTTTACACTCTTCCCAACTTTGGGGGAACCCTTCTGCCTTCATGTTTCTTCAAAACACTGGGCCTGTACTCCCAAATCCCCTCTCCCAAATTGAGGGGGAGGCCACCGTAGGCATTTAGGGTAGGACATCCCCTGCCCATTCATTGTTTGATGTTTAGCATCTCCAGCTCCTAGAGAACAAAATGCCATTAGTATTTGAACTACCAATAAAACCCATAGCGTACATTTCCAAAGCCCATTTTAAGGCTCCTAATACCCCATCGGAACCACTGCCCTAAAAACTTAAGCTTTAGTAATACAGAAGCCAGAAAGACCTTTGCCCTGCCTTGCTACTTATAGGAAGAGAAAGAAAAGAGAAAAATAGAGAAAGAAAAAATAGATTGATATATCAAAATAATATCCAGCCACAAGGATCCATAGAAACTTGGAGCAGCACAGTGATTTATTTTTCCATCAGCCAAGTAATCATCAAGCTGGATGTTTTCATGGGGCCATTTCCTTGAAGCCTCATCCCAACAGCCAGTGTTAAAACTGTTTTTTTATTGCTGGGTAATGTATCTACCAGACATCCCTTACTCTCAACTCATCGCTGACCCCATCCCTGTACCACTAAGGACAGGCAGGAAAGAGAGTGTAATGGGGGAGGAAGAGGAAGAGGAAAAGTGTCTGTTTCTTTCATTAGTCAGTAGCTGAAGATGCAGTGGTTTGTATTTTGGCAGAGATGACGTGACTACATCAAAACTTCAAATGCCAGCTTCACAGAGTCCCACTGCTCCTTAGGCAGATTTGCAGGCTTCTTGCAAAGGACTAGACCTGCCTTCTCATGTGCCAACAGGACTCCCACTTCCCAGAAGAGAAGATTGAATTGGGCTGTGTTGGTTCCATTCGATCTGAAAAACTCTAGAGAGCAGAATCCACACCATACTTGTTCAGAAGCAATTGTCCCCTTCACGCTCAACCCCCAGATGTTTGATCTCTGCTCAGGCCCCAATCCCCATCCATTCCCCCGTGGGCTGGTTCTTTCCAAACATAGGACTAAAGCATACTGCTCAGGGAGGAGCCTCTTTGGGCCATTTCCCTCAGAAAGGGCAGGCACACTGGCCCTCGGCCTGTCCAACATGCCACAGGTAGTGGAAAGATCACAGCATCAGATGTCCTAAGATCTACATCTCACCCTTACTCCTAACCCCAACTTTTCTACATCCTGATTTCTCATCTGTAAGATGTGCCCCGCCTCCATCACAGGGTTGCTGTGCAGTTCAGATAAGGTAATAGTTATGAAAGTACTTTGAAAAGATATAAGAACTGTAATAATGTTATTCCTTGACTATAGATTAACGAACATAATAAAATTGCTATTGCAGGTATTAGCATAATAGCACAGATTGCCCTTCCCTTTAATGAAATTCATCAGGGATAAAATGTTCAGGCTTTTTCCTGACATTCCCTCACTATCTTTCTTCAGTAGGGGGACAAGAGGCTCAGTGATCGCCAGCCACATATCACGGTAAGGATAAAGTTTCCAGAAGGCCACTCTGCCTAGAGGGACATTGCTTTGATGTGGATTAGACATCCTCCTGGAACCTTCCAAGGCTCTAATTGCCTGAACAGCTCCAGCAAGAGGGTCAGCAAGTATTTTAAATTAGTAATTGTGTAAATGATGCTCCAGTAGAAAATCAAACCAGTTTTGATTAGAAAACATGTTGAATTTTGTGACCAGCTGGACAATTTGCCAGTTATGAGGACAGTGCTCTCCCTTCCTAGCTAGGAGCTTCAGCTGGTTTAAAGTCCCTGACACAGACTGAAGGCTGGCTCTATCTGAGGACACCCTGCTCCTCTGTTTTGCAGACAGGCAGGTGTGGGGCGAAGCTGTTTGGCAAACGCCCTCCAGAGGCTCAGTTGCAGTAGGGTGGGCATAGAGCCACGCGTGCCATCAGTAGTTTGGCATGTGGCTCTCTCTCATTCAGATCCAAATAGCACACTGCTGATATAAAATTCATTGCGATGCTTTTCTTCATTTCCTCTCTGGCTGCTTCCTCTCGCAGGCTCTATGAAGATTTCTCTAGTTGCCAAGCTCTCTGAGTAGTCAGGAACAACCACCAGCAGCCTGTCCTAATTCCCTGCTGCCATCCCTTCTCTTCTCAGCTTCTGTTCATGTTCCCTATCCCCGCGCAGCATGAGAACAATGGCCTGGTCTGAGCTGAGTAAGTGATTTGCAGCTACGTTTTCCCCCTTGTTAGAGGAACCTACCTGCTCAAGGAAGCCACTGCAGAACCTACCCTTTTTTTTTTTCTCGAAAGACCTTTCCCACAGTCTCCCTATGTTTCTAAGTTTCCTTTTGCTCGACCTTCCCCATGGACTTTCTGAGGGCTGGACTCTGCCTTGTGTACATTTAGCTATTAAAGCAGGTTTTACGTCTTTTTTAAAGTGACATTCATAAAGAGGGGAGGACATTGGAAGGCTAGGGCCATGCAAAGACTGTTAGCCAGGAAAGACGCTGCCTCCTGTTCAGAACACAGGCAGACTTCTGACAACACCTGAACCAACTGGGAGAGGTGACCTTGGGTTGGAAACAAAGGGCTGGCCCCAGAAGCGTGCCTCTGAGTTCCTGCAACAACACAGCAACTCACCCTGGGAAGAGCAAGAGCACAGAAAACAAAGGCTCATTTGGCATCTCTGATATCATCTTTGGAAGTGAATAAGACAAATAACTTAAAAGGGGCAGGGGAGATCGATGACGCTACTAACTCGAGACTGTCCATATAAGAGACTCTGATTTATCAGCCTTCATAAGAGCGGATAAGCTCCTGAAAGGAGTGTTCTCTGATCGGCGGCTGTACCTCCTGCTAATCTGTGTTGCTCTCCTGGTTGGGGGATGTATGTGTGGAGAGGAGAGGTGACTGTGACAGGGACTGAAAATACACACTTTGATTCCATTATGCACCACCCCACAGGTTTGCCTTCTTCTGATGGGGCTGTTAATTGTGGCATTTCAAGGTACAACCCAAAGCCAGTGGGAATTATATTTCAGAACACTTTTGGGTGGGGGAAGAAAATATATTGCTGACAGTGAAGCTTTGTCATTTTTTTACTGGTTTATTATGAAAGCTGCATTCCTTGTATTAGCAGAATGAAGTCAGAGAAACCGTGCAGCCATTCGGAAAGGAGGAGGGTCGTTATTCCCAGGGCAAGGGGACATGCGGGATCCAGTAGGGGGAGGGAAGCAATTATTAAAAATAAGAATAAGAAAATAGAGCTGTAAAGTGGGCAAGTAACCGGGCTGAATATTGGTGCTGAACAGTGTCTGAGCACTGGCTGGGGCTGCCTGAGTAAGATTAAAATCTGCAGGGAAATTTTGTTCCTTAGCACTGGCAGAAATTAGGAATAAATTCAATTGCATTCTGCACAATAGCTGGAAGCGATTGAGGTTAAGTGGCCTCGCTCTCTGATGTGTTAGTATTACTGAGCACTCTCTGCCCATGTGACTCGGTGCAATCTGCTCTTGGAACACGTCGCCATGGCAACTGATGATTTCTATTACAGTACATTCAAGTTCACATTCTAGGCCTGTCATACGCTTGGAAATTTCCAGTTAAAATATTTATTTATGAAAAAGGAAAAAAAAAAAGCCACCCCCCAGACTCTTTCAGGAATAGAAAACAAAAAGATGCCCCGATGCAGGATGACTTATCGGCAGATGAGAAGAGATTGTTGCATTTTCACTTAGCTGTTGCCACCAAACAAAAAATTCCCCACGGGGTGGCTAACTTTGTTGGGAAGGGGCAAGTTGGAATCTTCCCTACTGTGGTTTGTGTGCAGGTGTGATGTCGATCTGAGGGCAGAGTGACAGAAGTGGCCTCAAAAACCTGCAGATCAGAGTTTCCGCTTGGCTCTCTGAAGCACATGGTTCCAATTTCAGCTTCCCACTGAGGTTCTGCACTGCTCTATCTTAGTCAACCCTCAGCTGGAGAAGAGTGGCCTCACCCCTCAGCCATGAGGTAGGGGTGGAAGGATCTCTCATTGGGTGGGGTCAGCATTCTGGCGTCCCCAGGGATTCTCAAACTGACCCCAATAAAGGAGGAGGGCAGTTTGGGACATAACATGGCAGACTGCTCTCTCACAGACGCCATCACCATGTTCCATGACAGAGGTCTCTGTGGCTTTCTGTACACCTCCCAGGCATTGCCCACAGGGGCCCAGGGACCACCAGCCATTTCAGGAAACCTGCTTTTTAGGCTCGTTTATGCCCACTGGCTTCTCCCTGGAGAAAGACAGTCAAGGTTTAAACTAAACCTTTCCTGAGAAAGAAAGCCCTGTTCCTCAGCCATGTTACACAGGGAGGGATTGCTGACAAGGCCTATTGACTTCATCTACTTTTTCTCCTTAGTCAAGAGTATTAAATATGTTAATAAAAGATTCCCCAATGCTTTCTCTATCAGAAGCTTCCAGGTGGCTGCGATGACCCTAGGTGCCCAACTACCTGGTGAGAGCATCCCATGACTCACAGATGGTTCTCTCTCTAGCTATTAAAATCTCTAGGATCTTCTTTTGCCTTGTGGCTTCTGCCATGTCTGATTGGAATCGCATCCTGGTTCATAGCTAGAACGCAATTTGTTTACTGGGGCTAAACAAACTGTTTTCTGAATTTCCCGGAGCATAAGAGTCACTGGGCTGCTTGTCTAAAATACATATTCCCAAGTGTACCTCAGACCTACTGAGTCAGTCTCCAGGGGAGAGGCCTGGGAATCTGAGTTCTTATAATCAAGCTAATCTGAGTGGCACTGCTCTTGGATTGTGAAGCCTATTAACAATATTAGGACTATCTTTCAAAAATTAACCCACTGACATACTCCTAATGTCTCTACATAAGGCACTGAGCCAGAAGTCTTCTGGGAAATTCCTAACCATTATTGGTATAAAATGTGACCAAAAAAAAAAAGATTGAGCAATATTAAAGAAACATAAAGAGTGGATGGATGGTTGTGGTTCTGGATATTCCCCAGTGAAGACATGAGTGAATTCAGTCCTGTAAATATGCAAGTATTTCCTATGCCACCAAATAGTCATCCCATGTGTAAGAAAATAACTTTTTAAAACTCAGATTAACCAATACACCAACCCAGCAGCTCCAAGAAAGGAGTATTGTGCATGCAGAACAGATAGGACTATTTGGGGCTGGGGAGTGAATTGCAGGGTTAAATTTTTAGTTCCACTCAGCAGCTTTGTCTATGAGGATTTACAAGACAGGTGTGATGTTTACAGATTGCTGACTGCCCATGTAAGAAGGTAGGGAAGGCAGCAGAAAAGGTGGTAGCGCGAAAGCCAGAAGCCTGGCCAGGGAGCTGCGCGTTCTGTACTCAGCAGAGAAGACACCAAGTGTAGAAGCAGCTCCTGCACCCTAGATACCTTGTCTCCCTATACTCCTAACACAAGTGAGTGGTGCCTGGACATGCGGCTCTGTTGAGGGACTGTAGATAAAGACTTTGGTATCAATACCACTCAGATTGATCATTCTCCCGTATCTGGGGCAGGGTGTGGGGATTGCTGAACTTTCCATTGTTCTCTTGATCCAAAGGATGAGTAGTCATATAAGGGGAACTGGTGGGCACTCAGAGAAATTAGAGCAGCCATGGTTAGTTCTTGAATCGAGTCAAGAGTTCCAGAGAACTCCTTCACACACACGCGCGCACACACACACACACACACACACACACAAAATTCTGTAACCTCAGAGAGAAAGAGAGATTGATTGATTGATTGAACATGCTCTTCTAGAGCCTGGACTCATGGATCTGGAAGTTACTTTTTCATATTTTGGAGTGGGTTACAGACCTGTAGGCCCTATCCAGCCAAGGTAACAGCAGGACCCCTCCCAGACCAGAAGGGCTCTGGCCAAGCCTAGCTCAAGCTGTTGCCTTTGTGTGGGGCAGCAGCGTCACCTAGTGATCCTGTGGTTTAAGTACAAGCTCTTTTCCTGGGAACTGTCCAATATGATCAAACTGTAGTGAGATCAATTATCCATATTAATGAATGAGAATAGTAGTATATATAATCCCAGGCTGGAAATGACCGCCAATTCTGTTTTTATTGAACCTGGAATGCATTCCATGACTATGTAGCATTTGGATTTTCCATCAAGTAACATAAAAGAGAGTATGGCTGAGTTTATGCCAAGCAGGATGGATAGGGGAGGCAGGAAGAGTTAGCAAGGCTAAAAGGGAATTGGGCGCTTGTGTCAGTTCAGGTCCTCCAAGAAGCAGATGCTGAGATGGAGTTAGAAGTGTGAGAAATTCAGTGGGTTATCACCTGTGAAGGATAAAGAGAAGAGAGAGCAGGAGAAGGCAGGGAGAGCCTTCAGACCTCTGAAAGATGGGATAGGAAGAGCCTCAGATGGCAATGCAGCTCAGAGAAGTCCAGCCCAACATGGCAATTTGGTGCAAAGATCCAGAAAACGTGGGCTCTGCACCCACCACTGTGCCCTGTCATTGACAGAGAGCTGCCTTGGAGACATTCACATCTGGAGGCTACCAGCTAACTACACTCCTTGGGGTAGCTTCTCTCTTGAAGGGAGCATGACTCTGAGCAGCATGATAGTATGGCTGCCACAGACTGGAATGGAAACTGTCCCAAGATCACATATTTGTCAGCATAGCCCCATGTCCACACACAGACACCATCAAAAACAGGAGATGAAGGAATGCTGTGGACTGATGCATCTAAATTAATGAGTGTAAACTCTAGCACCTGTGCTCCTTCTGTTAACTAATGTAAACTAGAAAGTGGACTCCAGAGCAGCATTTACTAATCTCGCCTTTCTAAACAGCAAGCTGCCTGCCATTTGTGGTGTGTCCTCTGCCCAGGAAACCAAATTCAATGTCAACAACTTGAAACACCAACGGCACTTTAGCTTCTTTGTCGAGGATGGATTTGGGTCTGAAAATGTCTATATCCTGCCCAAGGCATGAACAGTGACCTCGCATCTGTGCTGATTCTCTCCTTCCTGTAAATGGTCTTTGATGCTGTTGACCATGAGACACCACTGCCCTGGTGATATGACATGATCTCGGTATTTAAAAACATTAAGGAATTCACACAAGTTCAAGGATTTTCAGAAATCCAATTTGGGTGAATTAAGAAACCCAGATAGCACTACAGGCAAGGGTACAAAGTTTTCAAATCACAGTTAAGCCACAAAGGCACAGGATGCCTTGAATAAAAAATGGAAGAAGCTGCTTGACAAAGAACCTTGAAAAGATCTAAGGGTGGAAGAAAGCCTACTGTGGAAATAGAAAAAAGATGAGGAACAGACACACACACACACACACACACACACACACACACACACAAAATGAACTCACAAACTCTTTCTAAGGCTTGTCAAGGAAAGAAAGACAAGAGCAGCAGAGAAGGCAGAATGAGCTAACACCGCCGAAGAGGTTAGAGGCAGGGAAACCAGGCTGGGGAGGAGGAAGCCTGGGCAATAAACTGGCTGGACTAATAAATGAGAGGGGGAGTGAAATTAATGATGTCTCTGAGTGCCAGAGATACCGAGCTGCTCTTTTAAATTGGTCTTTAACAAGAAAAATAAAGGAAGAGAGCATAGATAATTAGGAAGTAATGAAGACCTTTAAATATAGATGTTGAAATAAACCAGGTAAGGAAATAGTTGAAAACATGGTACAATATGTAAATCAGCAGGTCCAGATAATGCACATTCCCCAACCTTAAGGGAATTAGTTAATGAACTTGCTGAACTACTGGCCATTATTTTCAAAGGCTCCAAGAGACCAGAGATTATAAAATGAAAATATTTGACCAGTCTTTTACCAAATAAAAAAAAGTGGCCTAGATGATTACTATACCTGCCACTATATACTCTCCCCACCTCAGGGGGATGTTGTAATAACAAGTGGAATTAGAAATATTAACCACTCAGAGGAAAACATGGGAGAGAGGGGGTAGCTGATGGTGGTGTGTACAATCCATGCTGATAGACAGGAGCTGGGACATACAATCAAGAGTAATACAGATATTTGACTTTTTGTTCAATGGAATACATTTGGAGGTTATATAATTATATATTTTAGGCTGGTATAAAATCAGTTTACATCCCCAGAGAACAAGGAAAAGGAAGTTTTCACAGTAGGTGCCAATCTATGATGTTAAATTTTCTGAGGATAATCCACAGATTATCCTTAATGGGGTGTAAGCAGTATCAGAAATCTCTGAGCTTTCTTTTTAATAAATAGACTGTAACAAATTATTCTTTATTTTAATCAAAATAAGTGATACATTATTCTTGAAGAAAAAACAAAAAATACAGTTAAGCAGTTAAAATAGTCACCTAAAATCCTGCCACTGCTTATAAAATTTGATGTATTTGCATCCGTAATTTTTCCCATAAAAATAAAATATAGAAATTATTTTTATAAAAATTGGATGGTCCCCCATAGGCACAGGAACTGGATTTAATAAGTTTGTTAATCCTTCAATTTGGTAACATTATAAACATCATATAACAGTTGAATTTGGATCATTAGATAGAAGAAAACACCTGAGGAAATTTATGTATTTTCTATACTGGCCTTAAACTCTTTGGGGGGAATTCTCTTTTCTCTTTTCCTTTTCTCCCTTTCTCTACCTCTTTTCTTTCTTTCCTTCCTTTCTTCCTGCCTGCCTGCCTTTTTTTTTCAATCATAGCTGCATTGACATATTTTTCATTAAGCTGAGTAAGAAATTTAAATGGCACTATTGACAATAACAGCCTGGCCCTATCTCATAAAGTTAAACGTTCACAAGTCTCTGAATCAGACATACACATTGGAGAAACACTTGCATAAGAGCATAAGATTGCCCAAGAATGCACACAGCAGCCCCGTCCATCACAGCTAAGGAACCGCCAACAACCCAGCTGTACATCTGCAGGAAAATGGATGAGTAAACAGTGCCGTACTCCCACATTGGGCTATTGTACAGCAGCGAAATGGACGGACCACAGCAAAATGCGAACACGTGGATGAATCTTGGAAACAATATTGAATGAAAATAGCAAGTTGCAGAAGAGTAAGTACAGTATGATACAACGTTTATAAAACTCAAAAGCAAGCAAACTTAATAGCATATTGCTTAAGGGTACATACATATGTGATAAAAGCATTTTTTGATCAGATAAATAATAAACACAAAATTCAGGACAGTGGTTACCTCTGAGGGAGAGACCGGGTCAGAGGAATGAAACAGAGGGAACTCTTAGATCCCACATCAAGAATGTTTCAGCTCCCAAAGGGATCAAACATACTCATTTTATTGTTCTGTTTCGTAACTTACATACGTGTTAGAAGCATCTAATGTATCAGCTACAGAGAGGTGATTATGTATTGCACACTCAGTAGTTAGTAAATTTCATTTGCTAATACACCAAATAGTGCTCGAATGTCCACAAAGAGCGTAAGCAGTTTTTCACCACTACACCCAGGCCCCATTCTTTACTAGCTGGGTGCCTGACATAGAGAATATAGTACAGAGCCTCTCCAGAGGATTCCACAGTCCCCCAGAGAAGTGACTGTGCCCTCACACCTCAAGTGGAGAATTCTCCACTCTGGAGAATCAGGAATGGAGAAAAATGAACGAGAATGTACAACGGACACCACTTCTTGAGGAATTCCCTAAGGACTGTGACCTTACCCATTCTCGTGTACTTTTCTAAAAATAGATCCCCAATTCTGGTAAATGGTTAGAGGAAAATAGCCTATTTTTAAAGGAGAGGTCCTAAATAGTGAAATCATTTTGCTTAAGCAATGAGCCAAGTCGCTTCTAATGAGGTTGTGGCATTACTGGAAATAAGAGATATATTTAAATAAATAGTCCATACCTTACCCCAATAAATCACTTGAAAAATATTCTCGAATGTACTAAATGTATTTTTAGTGGCATATGCCTGACCTTTCTGGAAGAAGAAAGATAATGCTGGAACATTTTGAGAATAAACATTTATCCAAATTAGTAGTCAAGACACTAGTAAAATTGTTTTTACATTTTCTTAACACCTTTAACGATACCCTGTGCTTCAGAAACAATTTACTTTTCCTACCTTTAATAAAATACAGAATAAGTCTGTAAAGTAGCAGGAATATGAGAGCAGAAACTTTTTGATGACCCAGTAAGTAACCCTATAACGGTCCTATTACTGCAAGGCCTCGGTAAAATGGGTACATGCGTGCAACATTTCATTAAATGACTTGCGGTCCTTAAAATGTTAGTCTTTTTGTGACTGTGTTTCCGAGTGTTTTAAAATTAGTGCCATATTCTTTTTTTCAATAATAGTCACAATAAAAATGTAAATAAGACCCATTTATTCATTCAACAAACATTCTGAGAACCTGCTCTGCCTGGTACGCTACTAGGGACACAGAAGTCTTCTCTTAAAGTCCTCACAGCCGAGGATGTCTTATCAACGAGCCTCCTGTATTAAATCTGCACCTGAACCTTTTTCTGTTATGTTCCACTGCCTGAAAAATAACGCTAATAATTACATTGTTCTGCGGAGAGTGCTTCAGGCTGAGGTTTGGCGGAGGGAGTTCCGTACCTCCATCTTACCCATCTCCGAAGCTTCCCCCACCCCTCCTCTCTCTCACTCCCTCACTCTCTGCTTCTCCCTCTTCTCTGATCCCTAGCTAAGCTCTCTGTATTCCCTTCTGTTCCCTCCCTTCCCTTTCCTCTCTCTCCCCTCTTCCCTTTAATGTAAAACTTCCAGAAAAACATTCACACCACTCTCTCCTCCCAGAAACTCCACATCAACTACAGCACAATTGCAGCTCTCTGTTCTGCCCACCCTCTACTCACTAAGGTCAGGGGTGGCCTCCTGATCTCTACAACAATGACCTGATTTTCCCCTTCTCTCTTGAACTTCTGCAGCAGCTGCCACTGTGGACCCTGCCATCATTTCTCTGCCTTCACTCCTTTGGAGAGGTCCCTCTGCTACTTTTCCTTCTGTGGGCTCCTTTGCAGCCCTCCTTGCCAGCTCCCCTTTCTCTGCCCATCCCTCCAGGATTGGCACTCACACCCTAAACCACACCCCCTCGTACCTGCTACTCTGCCCACTGAGGGTTCTCCTCGTGTGCCACATGCAGTCACACGTCAGTGGTCTTGAACAAGCTTGCCCATCTGCCTGGAATGTTGAGCCTGAAATCCTCCTCTCACCCATTCCTCTTCTCTCCATCTGCCCAAATCCCACTCATCTTCCAGGGACTGGCTCGAAGGGAAGGCAGCATGTAGTGGCTGAGGGCATGGCCTCTCAAGCCAGAAGGTAGCGGGTCAAATCCTCTGCATTGATGAGCCATGTGGCCTTGGGCAAGTTGCTTAACCTCTCTGTGCTTTTATTTCCTCAACTACAGAATGAAAATAATAATAGTATCTGCCTCCAAAGATTGTTATGAAAATAATGAGTTAATATTGGTAACGTCCTTCGAGTGGTGCCTGAAACATTGCAAGTACCATGTGCGTTTGGTTAAGAAAAATAAAAAGTCAACACCAGAAGAATTTTCCAAAGCCCAAGCTTTTTGCTAGCCCACTAACCACCATTTGGTAAGAACCATCTCCATTAGGTTCTTTAAGTAAGTGTTTCCCCAGTATTCTCTGCTCCCTCGGTCAGGGACCCTATCCCAGTCACTTCTTTACTCTAGCCTGGCACAAGTCAGGTCTCCACAAATATTTGTTGATGAGTGGATTATAGATCGAAAGGGATGGATTTTTCCATAGCTGCCAATCTTCTTGGTAAATCAGACAGCATGAGCCTAAACTTTCCTTGGGAGGTATTTTGGCAGCGAGTGAGATTGGGGTATTGTTAGGCACCAGTACTTTCCACTCCTGCAATTTTTTCAGCCCGGTAAACTGATCAGGTGACAGGAACCATAATAGTGCCAAGACCAATTAATCCAAACCAGAATGGCATGCGCTGTACCTTTCTGGAGCACATCAGTTGAATTTTATTTTCCATCCTTCATACCTGTTTCCTTCTCTGTGTGTAGTTAATGAGCTTTACATTTAAACCTGAAACACCAATAAAACATGAAAATCACAAATCAACAGTACTGTATTTAAGAATATCCTATTTAATCAAGAAACTTTCCCAAGTAATGCACTCAATTCAGCCACCAGGTGCCAGGTGGCAATGGGTGCTTAGGGGGAAGGCTAGGGAGAATGTAAGAGGGAAAAGCTGGGCTCCTTCCCCATGGCGGAGCTCACGATGCCATCTATGATTAGATTTTACCATCCCTCTCCTAGGCAAGCATCTTTAGAAATCAAAGATGTTCCCATAACCAGCTAAGCATCTGTACCTTTAATTAGCCCAACTGAGCATATAACTCGGTAAAATCTCTCACCTTTTTTTCTCCTTTCAACTAATTTCTGAACATTTCATTTTCTAGTAAGCTTTCACTGCATAACAAGCAGTTATGAAATGACCAATATTAACCCATTGTTAGATTAAACAAAGTACATCATTGGTTGATAGCATTCTATATTACTGGAGTTTGAAATGGGTCCTCTCTTATGATGAAAACATTTGGTATTTGCCTAATGAGACCATTCTTGTACCTACAAAGGAAGAAAGACATTGTATTAAAACATTTCGTGTTAACGATGGCATGTTCAGCACTTTCCGCTCACAGCCACATCTGTGGGTGAGGCAGGTTTCTCGATATTAAATGCTGCAGTTGGGCCTATATTCTTAGCGAGATGTCTGATTGGCTACTCCCCAAATATAACTTAAATTGGCTTAAAATAGAACAATCACATGCTAACCCGGTAGCATTAGCAACTCTATTAACAGCCAATTTCACATCCACACCAGAGGGAGTAAAAGGTAATTTGCTCATTATCAACACCCTCTGGCAGTGGAAGGAAATGACTGTTCATCAAAAAGTATTTTCCACCATAACAATAGCAGGGCCCATATGTAACCACCTCACTGTCCCTTCCCTCCTCGACTTGATCACTGGAGAACAGCTACAGAAAAAAAGACTGAAATATAAATGGATTTGACGTAAGTCGTCTACCTGCCTTCCTCCCTTCCAAAATCAGCCCCACCTTCATCTCGCCTCGACAACCTTCATCTCGCTTTAGGGGTACAAATGACTTGTTGGGCAAATAACCTACAGGGTATGCGGCGGATCCCACTACAACAGAAATTATTTAGATCAAAAAGATTTCCCAACTACTTGACTGGTACCTCAGACTACTTTAACCCAACCAGTTGCATGTAGACAGTTCTTGGAGCCCACTGTAACCAGATCTAATCCGTAGACTCATCTAGTGATTGAAGAAAATGATCCATTCAGAAATACACTATTGTCCTGATGGGGCAATTTTAAATCTCCTCCGCCACTAGTATTCCCTTAGTAAATACAGCATTTCTTCAGAAGTGAAGTTCTTTTGTCTGTTAGCTTTTAATCAGTATTCAATATACCTGTGTTTATGTATTTGAATATAATATTATACTATTACGGTGACAAATTGAAGAAGGAGATTTCTTACTTATCTGTTCCACTCTTCTCAACTGTCTGCTTTTATCTGAGAATAGTCATCTCCCGTCTCCTAACCTGTCCAGTTATATGGGCCTTCTCTACTTCCTACCTCTGCCTACCCTGTCTTCTACCCACAGAGGCCAGGCTAATCTGCCTGAAGCAAATTTTGAGGTATCACTCCCCGACTCATAAACTTTCAGTGGCTCCCTATTGTCTCTAGATAAATTCCAGACTCCGCATCCTAGCTTCTGAAGTTTTTCACAACCTACCTCTCCCACTCTTCCGTCTCTAGTTGGAAATTCTCATTTCTCCCCAGTATCCTAGAAAACAGCCCATCTTTCCCAACAGAATCGAAGGCAAAATCAAACGCAATGATTTCCATAAAATCTTTCTTGATTGCTCCAATGGAAAGTGATCCACTGCGCTTCTGAACTGCGGTAACCCTTTGGGATCCTCTACCACTTCATAGTGGGTTACAGAGGGGTTTGCCCAGAACTTGAACATAAGAGAAAGATTGATCTGGGAGAGCTGAGCCATATCTAGAATCACCTTAATGAGACAGAATAGTTCTTAGATCTGCAAAACCTGACTGTAAGAGTAGCCTATTTAAGGAAAGAGCTTATCAATCTCATGATACAGAGTGGGGTAAACATAGCCACAGCAGGAAGGATGTCTGGAATCCTCCAGCGATGTCCAGGAGGTAGGGAGCCTTGGCTAACAACAGACTCATAGTACCAACCTCATTGATGAGACCTTTGCTGTCCCAGATAGTTGCATGATGCTCTCCTAGCCAGTTGCCATTCAACATTTGGACTCTTTAAATGTCCCTTAGTTCTGATTCTGTCACCCAAAAACTTCTTTGGTTTCTCATGTTGGCCTACCTACAGAAAAAGAGTGTGCAGGTCCTATGGACTAAGAGTATTCCAGCCCCCTTGACAGCGATTTATCACTGTAAATTAGTTAATTGGCTCTTCATTCTTTCAGTTAATATTACTGAGCACCTACTATGTGCCAGGTACTTGTATCCTCACTTGAGATAAGATGGTGAACAAGAAAAATACAATCCCTTAATCTATGGAGTTTACAGTCTAGAGGGAGATACAGACAAATATGTCCACAGTTCTAATATAGTATGATGACTGCCTTGTTAGGGATGTTCAGATGATTAGGGTGGGAGCATGTGCTTGGAAGAATTCAGGCTTAGGGAGCCAGAGAAGGCTTTGTAGAGGAAATGATATTTACCCTGAGTCCTGAGGCGTCAACTGGACTTAGCCCAAAGATGATGGAAGAAGGGAACTGAAATGATACACGTAGCACAAGCAGCATGGGCAAAAGATTCATGATATGTCTGAGAAACTGAACATAGTTTAGTAGAGCTATGGTGGGGAATGTGAAGAAGGGCAGGGAGGAGGGTCAGAAAGCAGGACACAGATCAAGGAGGGTCTTATAAACCATTTTAAGAGTCTGTACTCTATCATGAGAACAGTGCAGAATTATTGAAAGGTTTTAAGCAAGTAAATGACATGATCATATCTCTAGTTGCTGTAGGAATGGACAGTGTCATTGGGGATGAAGAGAAGAGAGCCAATGGAAGATTTATTTAGAAGATACAATAGGCAAGACTTGGTGAGTGATGGGACGAAGGGATAGGGAGTTGAAGTGAGTGAGAGAGAGAGAGAAGAATCAAGATGGTGCTCGCATTTCTGGGTTTGAACAAATGGAGGGGGTGGTGGTGCCTTTCGCTGAACATAATAGTGGTTAAGAGCACAAACTCCAAAGTTGGGCTACCTGCATTTGAATCCCTGCTATAGCACTTACTACTATGTAGTCTTGGGCAAGTTACTTAATCTTTCTGTGCCTCATTTTCTCATTTATAATGAAGACAACCAGAGTACCCGTATCATAGAGTCGATATGCACATTACATGAGTTAATAGTGGCATGCTCAGAATAGTGTCTGGCACATAATAAATGTTATATGTGTTAGTTAAATAAATAAAATGGGTGACAGGAGGAGTAGCAGGTTTGGAGTAGAAGATTATGAATTTAGTTTTGGAGACGTTGAGTTGCAAAGATGTGAAGCAATCAAGAATAGCTGTCACGGGGCCGGCCCCTGGCCGAGTGCTTAAGTTTGCGCACTCCACTTCAGCAGCCCGGGTTTCTCCAGTTCAGATCCTGGGTGCAGACATGGCACCACTCATCAGGCCATGCTGAGGCGGCATCACACATGCCACAACTAGAAGGACCCACAAATAAAAATATACAAATATGTACCAGGGGGCTTTGGGGAGAAAAAGAAAAAATAAAATCTTAAAAAAAAAAAAAAAGAATAGCTGTCAAGAAGGTAGTTGCATATATAGATGTGGAGCTCCAAATGGAGATCAGTGCTGGAGATTTTTTCTGTGAGCAATCCTCATATGAATGATAACCAAAATCAGGACAAGGGATGGAACAGACCAAAGAGGATGTAGAATGAGACAGGGAGGACAAGACAAGAGAGAACCTTGGGGACCATTTCAGAAATGGGTAGAAGGAAAGGTACTTGCCAGGGAAAGTTGAGGAGCAGGAGGAAAACCAAGAGAGGTTCTCAGAAACCAAGGACAGAAAGTGACTCCAGAAGGAAGAAGCAGCCACTGATGTCAAGTTTGCAAAATACAATAAGGACCAAAAAGAACCCATTGGATCTGATGACAAAAGTTTGATCTTGGCCAATCAGAATGATTGCCACCAGTGTTGAGGTGGTGAGGTGGGAGTGGGAGGAGGGTGGTGGAGGAAATATAGAGACAGCAAATGCAGACCATTCATGAAGAGTGGGGAGGAGGGAGCAGACAATAGATGGAGGTCAGGAGGAGCTTTTTTCTTCTTGGTATAATAGAAGATAGTTGAGCACATTTAAGTGCTGTTATGGGTTGAACTGTGCCCCCTAAAATTCATATGTTGAATTCCTAACTGAGAATGTGATCTTATTTGGAGATAGAGTCGTTGAAGATGTAATTAGTTACAATGAGGTCATGCTGGAGTGGGATGTGACTGGTGTCCTTATAAAAGGGAAATTTGGAAACAGACACGCACACAGGGAGAATGCCATGTGAACACGAAGGCAGAGATGGGGGGCAGGGAGGGGCAAACCCCCAGAAGCTAGGTGGGAGGCATGGAACAGATTTTCCCTCACAGCCCTCAGAAAGAACCAACCCTGCCCACAACTTGATCTCAAATTGATAGCCTCAGAACTATGAGACAATGAATTTCTGTTGTTCAAGCCACCCAGTTTGTAGTACTTTGTTATGGCAGCCCTGGGAAACTAATGCAACTGCCAATGGTAAATGCCCCCATTTACCATATTAATCAGGGTCTCGGCAGGTAGTAGATGGCATGCTCAGCTAAGTAATTCGTGGAGTGTTTCCTAAAGGAACAGGTGTAAAGGTGTGGGCAGGGCGTAAGGAAGCTACAAGGTATTGTGCAGTGCCAAGTAGAGTAATAATGGGCCTTGACCCTCCCCAGACCTCAAAGGCCAGGGTACGGAGCAGACCTACTTGAAATGGGTGACAGAGCAGCTGCTTGGAAGGGCGCCCAACAGGAGTGTGACACAAGCCTCTGTCACTCATGGGGACCTGCTGATGCTCCACATTGGCCAAACCAACCAGAGGCCAGAGGGCAAGGGAGCTGGTTGGTGCAGCACACATAGGTCCACCTCTTGGGGCACAGAGGAATCAGGGTAGAAAGTAGAAGTGAGGGACAAACAGAAACCCAGCCCAAAGCCTTTTCACGTTTTGGAACCACTTGACTACATTATATATTCAAATGTTTAAACTTTTAAAATGCTAACAAGAATCATTAGGGAGGGAGAGGCTGCAGTTACAAGGATGTTCTCTGCGTGAGGCCCCCTGCAGGAGGGAAGTGGGCTATTTTACAGTGCCGGAATTCTCGTATTGTGTTTGGCATTGTACATTTCTGCTTCACTTAATGCATACTGGGCTCTCAGAACTTTTTAATTACTGAATAAATTAATATTTGTAGTCTCTATTTCTCTTCTTTCATCTTTGGAAATATCCATTGAGAGGACTTTTTCTATTATCCTCTGACCTCTTGACTATTTAAAGTGACTGAGATGCATTTCTCTTCTCCTAGGATACCTTTGGGATACGCCAGTGACCATACAGAGAACAGATCTGGTTTAAAGTATGGGCGCATAAGAAGCAAAAAGTGACTCCAAGAGAAGCTGCTGTTTATAGCACAATTGGTAAGAATCATTTCTTTTGTTTATGACTATAAACGTTTGTTTAATGAAATCTACTACAAAAGACTTGATTATCTAAGCTGTTGACATATAAACATGTTGGCATGCTCTCATTTTTATATACTTCTATACTAGATTTAGCTAATGCTTTATTTCACATGGAATCTTAATTCATTACAGAAGTTAGCATGATAATCATTGATAAGAATAATATCTTTTGTAACGAAGGCTGATGTTCACATGTTCATAACAGTTTGCTTTGGGGTTTTGCAGCCTGAATAATTTTTTAATCCTACAAAGTAGCACCAACTATGTGATAGTCTTTTGAGTCCTTGGGTTGGCTTTTCCAGGTAAAATTAAGAAATTGTTCTGTGACAATCCACCTCATAAGTCTTCGGCTTCTCATGCCATAATTAGGGCTGCGATTCATTGGTTCCCTGCTTCTTGGAACAGAAAGACCAAATTTGAAAGTCAGTCTAATGACTAGCATATCCATGCGAATATCTGCTCACGGTGTTATTTATCTCTGGTGGAAAAAAAGGATGTAATAAAATACAGAAATTTTCATAATGGAAGGAGAAGATTGCTCATGGGTAAAGCATTTGAGGAAAATCAGAATTGAGCTTCAACCCAACTTCTCTCTCACCTGAATAATGGGATTAAGAGAAGGAGAGAGAACAGGCCTCAGAGAACATCAGTGATGGCAAATGAGGAAATCAGGTGGGTCAGATAGACACTATGCTGGGCTGACAGGTAACCTAGAAAGGTAGCACTCAGAATCTTCCTAGGGGGAGAAGATGTCTGAGAGCTGGACAGCATTATGAGAAAAAAACTGGTGAGGCAATGAGGAAAAGCCATAGAGAGCTAAGAATTTTGATTTAAAAAATTAAAATAAAAAAAGCAAAAGACAAAATGGAAAGGAAGTGTGGAGTATCGTATGGCCCAAGCTATTTTCCAATAAAATGCACCTCCAGGAATGGTCAGCAATCCTCACTATTTCTAATTTTTTAAGAAGTCATGCCCACAAGCTGCAACGCATAAGAATCTTTTCATTTCTTCCATTCATTTTGGGGGCAGAAATTCCCTTTGAAGCCTCCTTGTTATCAGAACCGTGGGAGCCGGGGTTGACCCGGGCCTGGCGGCCTTCCTCCCTGGTCACCACTTGCGCGGTGGATGCGCGCTTAGTTACAAAGCGCCAGACTGTAGCTGCCTTCAGTCAATCCGTTTAGCCGAAGGCCTCTGATTTGTTCACGTTTACTACAACACATACAGAGGGCTGGAGGATTTTTTTTTTTTTTTTTTTTTTTTTTTTTTTACTATTGATCTGGTGCTTTAAGAGGGGAAAAAATCTCCTCGGCTGTCTAAACACTATTGATCCCTGCTTGGGAGTCGCAGCAGAAGTGTAGAAAGGGCGTGGATGAATTGAAATTTCATTTCCGACAACTTGTTCCTGTTATTTTTACCCTTTTGGACGAGGAGAAACATGTTGCTGAGGCTTCAGTCAATGTGGTCGATAGCTCCGCTGAGAAACTCAACACGGCTTCCGCCAGAGGTTCGGCAAGGAGACATGATGTTGGATTTAGAGTGTATGAAACTGAAGGATGCTGGTGAAAAGCAAGAGGTCTTAATGCCAACCGGAGGCAGAGCCAATGGCTTTGGGCTCACTGTGACCTACTGGAGCAGTGACTTGGGAGAAAACGATTACGGAGACTAACAACACTCCCGTTTGCGAAAGGCCCTGAGTGGTCACACGAGAAGCTTCACGGGGTTACAGGTGTCCTGCTTCTGACTCTTGGCTGCTTTCTGTAGCAAGCAAAGGAGAGATCCTCTCTACTCAAAGCTAAATTTCAGGCCTCAAAGAAGAGCATTATGTTGAGCTATTACAGGAGGTTGCGCATCACTGTCAGGAAAAGGACCAATGCGGAAACCAGAAGTGCCGGCCCACAGGGAACTGGTGGATGACGCTGGGCATGTAAGGGCACACATCTGCAGCCAGCAGCCTCAGGAACACTCCCACCCCTTCAGCACGCTCAGGAGATGTGGTTTGGTGCCAACAGAACCAGCTTTGTTCTTATTTTTATTAGCTGTTCAAAGGATACAGGAGAGAACCAGGCTCCTTCTTCCTAATGGCAACATCTGGCATTTATGCAGCCGTGCACCTTTGATCCGTAAGGATCCCAAAGCACTTTACAACTTGCTGTAATGCTAATGGCCATGGCAAGGATCTTACAGTAAATGTGGCCAAACAGACTCCATACCAGTTTCCTCTTCTCCATTTTGCAGTGTACAGAACAGTTCTCCATTCTGGAAAGAAAGACTCCAGTTTGGATCCCAAACACCTTTTTTATTTGTCATTTTTTGCAAAGTTTATTCAGTCCTACCCCCACCCTTTTTTTTAACTAAAAGTAATTCATAACCATTTGTAATAAACAGTACTTCATTTACATTTCCAATTATTTTATAGGCCCATTTCTGTCCCCATCCCCATCCCTCCCATTCCAGAGAAAGATGAAAATGTTCTCTCCTGGGAGCCAAGAATCTGCATTGCGGATGAGGTTGCAAATTCAGACACAATAAACAAAATTAAGAAAAACTGAGCTAGCATTTGACAGAAATTGTAAAATGACACTCAGAAATGTTGCTCTTGTGGAAATTACTGATATTAAAATATAAATCAGTGTCTTGTGTTTCCCTTAGCACCAGGGGCTCTATTAGGTTATGCAGTTTGATTGCTGAGCTGAACCTAAGAGATTTGGCAGTTCAGTGCTAAAGTTATCCCAAAGTATTTAACCCCTCTCCTGCTGGAGAGCAGGCACCTAGGCAAATGCCAGTTGATCATATCGCCTCCAAAAGCCTTTTGTTTTTTCATTGACCCTTTGAAACATGGAAGAAGGTGGAGGGGGCTAATGTGGGAAGAGAAGGTAAAGGAATTTGGAAAATCCTTTCTCAAACAAGAGTCTTATTGCATAGTACCAGAAAGAAGGCAGCCAAGGGCAACTCAAGAAGCATCTATTAATTTTTTTATTAATTATAATGGGAAAAATAGTAACTTAGTAGCCACTAGCATAACCAAGTAACCAAGGTTAATATCATGAGTGATAAGACATTGACATTATGTAGGATGCTGACATTGACATTATGTAGGATGCTAACACTGGGGAAGCTGGAGAAAGGATATATAGGAACTCTCTGTACTATTTTTACAACTTTTCTGGACATACACAATTATTTCAGAAATATCTGTATATTTCTGTTCTTTTGCAGAGTAGACCACTACTACCTTTGTGGAGAGACAAAGCAAATCACAAATAATCTTAATAAAGGCAGATTGTGTTGTGTTAAAACGAGAATAGATAAAATGTTGTAGGAATGCAAGGGGTTACCTACCTGGCAAGGCTGCTGTGGGGATTAACTCAGTTATTTTACGTTTAGAACAGTGCCTGACATATGGTAGCTGCCACAAAAATGTTAATATCACATGTGATTGCAGGGAAGATGATAGAAATGGCTATTGAGTTGGGTCTTGAAGGTGTATGATTTTTAGACAGGCAGAAAGAAAATATCTAATAACAAAATAAAGACATTGAACAATCAGGTGGAAGAGTTTTCGCCACGTCAGTCAGTCAATGCCAACCAAGATTAGATGGACTGTGTACTTCAAAAGAGGACATTTTACCAAACGGCATGGGAATAATGGTGGTGGCATAGGAGGACTGAGTATGTCACTCTCTTCCCAACCCTCCTACTCCATACATCAAGTGGAGAAAGAAAGAATGAAAGCAAAGAGTTGATATATCAAGAGAAGACCAAGTCAAGTCAAGGAAGGGAAAGGGCATTTGAGAAAAATGTCTGTGAAGTTGAAGAGTTGGTCCACAATGAAACAGGAGTTCCAAAATGTATAGTAGAAGCAGCTAGTGGAGGTGCTAGAAATGGAGAATGAGTTGTAGAGAGAGCTCTCCTTTCTACATAAATAAGGGTACTTTGTCAATTTGAATTAGATTCAGCTGCATGAAACAGAAAAATCCAAAATAACAGTGACTTAAGATAGAAATTATTCTTTCTTTCCAGGGCTGGAATGGTTCCACACCATCAGGGACTTAGGCTCCTTCTGTCTCTATGAACATTTCCTCATGTTCCAAATGGTTGCTGGAGTACCAGCCATTAAGTTGGTATTTTAAACAATCAGGAAGGAGGAAAGAAGAAAGAGCTGTGCACTACTTTAAGATTTCCTGGAAGTTCTCACAATAGTTCCTCTTACATCTCATTAGCCAAAACTTAGCCATGTAGTCATACCTAGCTGCAAGAGAGGCTGGGATAGGTAGTCTTTTAGATGAGTACATGACACCTCAATAAAATTAGATTTCTGTTAATAAGGAAGATAAACAGTATGGATATTGAAATAGGCAACTGACAGCCTCTGTGAAAAGTACCAAAGGAGATAGCCATGAGGAGAGATTTTCACCTGTGGCAGTAGCAAGTCTGATAAATCCTGGGACCCCTCCTCTTGTTCCTCCTGGACTCTTATTTCTTCTGCCACCCCAAAGTCTCCTTCTGGGAAGACCCAGTTAGCCCTACTTCCTCTCCAGAAGAGCCTCACTCCTGGGGTTGGACTCTGACCCAATCGGGGGTCTTGGTGTCAGGTTCCTGTTCACTAAGTTATGGTGTAGAACCTCAAGCTATAGAAAAACCATCTTCAACTTCATCTCCTCCTACCACCTCTCCCCATCAGATATGGCCTCACATGACTAGGGATTTCCTCTTTTAGAACTGGGTTTGGATACAAAGAGATAGATTCTGTTCACGTCAGGCCTGTGCACACTATGGCTCCATACGTGCATTCTGGGCAAGAATAATTTATTGTACAAGGAGGATCCCAGTCCATTCATGGTGCTCACATATTTTCTAAAATAGAGGAAACTTTGAACATTCTCTCATCATTTCAATAATTAAGAGTCCTAAGATTCATCACAACTTTTGCATTGGTAGGAGGTGGGACATTGGAGAAAAATCTAAAACCCAACAAGAGTAAAGGAGAGACTTATGGCTGAGTATAGGTAAACCTGTTAGTTTGATTGACCCCTGAGGATAGCTTTAACTTTAAACCGAATAGCATCTCTCTCCATGAAAACCTGGAAACATGTTTTAGATGAGAAAAATAGACCCTTGATATTCTTCCATCCAGATCATGAAGGAAAAGGAACAGATAGGGATGCTCCAAGGCCAGTTGTTCATGTATAAACCCAGTCAGTTGTGAGTTCCTTGGGGAGAGATCCAGTGTCAGCAATCTGTGATTATGGCATTTGTGCAACCTAATGTGGGTAGATGGTGTGTGAAGTACTAACGTGTTCCCCATCCTACCCTGCTCGACCTATGTTTCATTGAGCTTGTTCATTTGTACCCTTCTTCCTTCCTCACCTCAAAAGTAAACAAAGACTCCCTGAGTTAGGAAAGAAGAAAGAGAGGGGAATTTGAGCATAAGCAAGAGACTTAGACCCTGGTGAGATCGATGAGAAGAAAGTGCGGAAACAACAGACCCCCAGATAGGTTTAGCAATCCAGGGGCAGAAAGGACTTTTGATCAATCCCAGGAACGGAGAGCAGGAAAGTGAGAAAGATCTCAGGATCCTATCCTCTTCTTCTCAACACCTTTCCAGGCAACACATAGAATGATAGTAGGGCAGGTCTAAGAAGAGAGGGCCTGAGATCAATCTCACATGTGTGTGTGTGTCTCTCTGCATTAGGAACATCTTTGAAGGAGGAAATAGGGCCAGCAGACCAAAAGCCCACAGTATGAGGAAGATGCAGTATATGTGGCCTGATGACCAGGACACAGACATGTCAGTATCCTCTAGCTGGAAGAGATGCCCACGACTATGGACCAGAAGCCACCACTGATGCCAGGATCCAACCTAGAACTTAGGCACACTCTGGAGAGACCTTGAAGAGGTGAAAGGAATCATGAACTGATTCACTTTTAACCTAAAAATGATAGCGCTTTATCAGAAATAACTAAGATTCTGTTTTCTGCCATTTGGTGGAAATGGAGTTTAATAAGGAGGTTGAGTAATAGAAAAATGGTTACCTTTTCTTTGCACATCTGAGTTCATACCTACTACATTAGTCACCCATGTGAGATGCAGTGTTGGTGTTTCCCAGGGATCTGTAAGGTGTTCTGAGTGTGGGCTCAGGCCAATTTAAGAGGCACAAAACATCGCTAGATGCTCTGACCACATTTTTGTTTTTACTACAGTTGTTTTAAGTTGTTTTTCTGGGCACAGTTGCCACCAAAGGAGGGCCTGCTGGAAAAAGAGACGGCAGGACTTTCAAATACACGAAAGCAGCTCCCTGGGAAGATGCAGCAGAATCAGATACCAATGGAGGAGATGAGGCATGAGGACGAAGTGAAGGTCTCAAAAGAGATGCAAGAGACAGAGCACAGAAGACGTAGAATAGGGTTTGAGAAGAGAAGACATTCAAGTCCTGGGCCCAGAGATCAGTACCCATAGATGAGGTAAGGAGCCCCTACCTCTGTGATGAGTTCTCTCCTCTACAAAATATTTGTCCAGCCACACTCCTGAGAGAGCATTGTGAAGGTTCACATGACCATTTTATAAAGCATTTGAGACTCCCTCAAAGCACTCTTCCTGATCCATCTGGCAAACATTACTGTCAAATTCTTTGAAAATTTATCGTATAACCCTTCCATTTTTTTCATCACAAGCACTTCCAAATTGCCCATTGCTGTTGTTAATGACTCACAGGATCCCCATGTCTCCTTCAGGGAACACAATTCAGCTCTCTATTTTTCCTCTGACTTATTTTACTTAGCAAAGTCCAATATATTTTCATGCAAATATGAGAGCCTATGCCTTCCACTTTTTCTTCCAAATGCTCTTGGCCCTTGCAACTACAGCTATGTAACTCCATCATAGATGAAACCATCACAATCTAGAAAATCATTTTCCTGTTTTTGGACAAGATTTCATTTAAGAATCATCTCCGAAATCTGCCTGTAAAGGAATATTGTTCTAAAAGATATGTTTGTTCCATTCCAACTTTTATGTGATGCTTGAGCTGAGTTTGTGGTTCCTACAAAAGAAAGATGTCCATGAAGGTAGAACATTGAATCAGTAACCCTTAGAGCTAGGAAGGATTTAACAGACACTTAGTACAATCCCCCAGTTTACAGAGGCAGAAACAAAGGCTGGGAGAGATGAGTACCTTTCCAGAGACCACTCCTTGAATTAGATGCTGAACCAGGTTTAGAAGTTTGGTGGCCTAGAGCCCTGTTTATTGTTCTTTTATGCCACACTATTTTTAATCTTCTCACCTGCCTAGTGCTGTGGATTAAATGTTTGTGTCCCCCACAAAATTCATGTGTTCAAAATTCTAACCCCCGAAGTGAAGGCATTTGGGGGTGGGGCCTTTAGGAGGTGATTAGATCATGAAGGTGGAGCCCTCATGAATAGGATTAGTGCTCTTATAAAAGAGACCCCACAGAGGACCCTCGCCTCTTCTGCCATATGAAGTTACAGCAAAAAAACAGCCATCTCTGAAACAGATTCTCACAAACACCTAATCTGCCAGTGCCTTGACGTTGAACTTCTCGGCCTCTAGAACTTAAAAGAAATTTCTGTGGTTTATAAGCTACCCAGCCTGTGATATTTTGTTATAGCAACCTGACCAACTAAGACACCTAGTGTGGAAGTCATTTGTGACATTCACCAATGTTTCCTTTGGGGGATGAAGGAAGAAGCTAGGCACGGTCATGTGACTTATTTTGGCCAATGAAATGTGAGCAGAAGTGAGGTGTGTCACTTCCACTTTAAGAACCTGTATGTGATTCACCAAGTTCCCTTTCTGCTGTCATGGCAACAGGCAACTACTAGATGACAGAAGTTCTACCAGCTGAGGACAATGAAGAGCGGAGCCCCAGCTGACTCATCAAGGACTTGTATCAGGAGTGAAAAATAAACCTTCAAAGTTTTAAGTCACTGAAATCTGGGGGTTATCACTGCAACATCACCTAGCCTCTGCCTACTGGGTAAGCTTGAGCTACGTCACCATTCCCATGATGCATCTCTGTGCATGAGGACTTAAGAGAGTAAACAATGCAACACATCAGAATACAACCCCATAAAACATTCCAAATTCCGTGTCTCACCAGCGTTCTTTCTTCCTCTTGGCTTATATTAGGGGTGGGGGATGTGGTTCGTTACAAAGAATGAGTATTTTGATAGCTTATCATTCTTGGAACTATTCTGCAGGTAAGTGCCTGGTGGAAATTCCCTTTAGAGTTAAAAACATAATGATTTAGATTATTTTAATAAGCTCAGTGCATTATGACCTCAAATGCATCACCCCGTACTTACACACATATGCAAAAATCTTTGATTTTCATCGAGGCTTTTTATCTAGATAATTCTCAGCACTTTATAAGTGTTCTAACTTTACAGGCACCAACACTACAGTAACTTGATGCTTCAAAAAAATCACATTATCAGATATTTCCAAATTAATAGTTACAAATTAACGGAAGCTCTTCACAGTGTAGTAAGAGAGCCTGTGTGACCTTGAGTGAGTCACTTAGCCTCTCTGGGCTTCAGTTTCCTCCTCTGTAAAATGGGGATAGTAATAGTATTTACCTCCCAGGGTTATTGTGAGAATACAGTGGGTTATGTACATTCTGTCTGG
This sequence comes from Equus asinus, assembly GCF_041296235.1. Classification (NCBI taxonomy): domain Eukaryota; kingdom Metazoa; phylum Chordata; class Mammalia; order Perissodactyla; family Equidae; genus Equus; species Equus asinus. The sequence continues at coordinate 36,596,161 of NC_091817.1, forward strand.
TTCATAATTAGTGCATAAATTTAACCATATTTGAGCCATAGAATACTTAGAAATCTAGAAAGTAAGATAGTTTCAGAACTTTTGCTTTCCAGCAAGGATAAATTCAGAAACCAGCCCATTGAGTAGTGGTTGTTTTGGAAAAGCTGTAAAACCATGGTCCTGTCTTCCTGGTGAAGGTTTTAACACACTCTTGAAAACACAAACAGATGGGTAGGCAAGTAGGTCTTGCTAACGGGAAATTTTTCCAAACTCCCTGCTGAGAGCACACATCCAGATGGGAAAATCTATAAAGGCCTGGATTCATTTACACTTTTTCCATCTTAAATTCTTGGGCTTTTTCAGGTTTATAACAAAGCTCAGAAAATGCTAAAGCTTAAAGGTGAATTGAGAGGCGCCAAGGAAATGAAAGATGAGGTAAGGCTCCTGACTCCTATGCATACATGGAGTTGAACCTTTGATACAAGGACTTTTTTTCAAGTTTTGTGATTCAAAATTCCAGTAATAAGCTCCCAAAAATATCACAGACAGAGGTGGGCAGCAGAGCATAGCATTTAAGAGCCCAGACGTGAGCTGGGTGGGTCTGGGTCTGTCTTAATAGCAGTATGATGTTGGGCATGTTACCTCCCCTCTGAGCTTCCTTTGCCTTACCTAGAGGATATGTATAATGAGCACCTATTTCAAAGGCTTGCTGTGAGGATTAAGTAAGATACTGCATGTAAAACACTAGCACTTGGCACATAGGAAGCACTTAATAAATATTAACTATTATTGCCAACATTCTCTCTTTATCTGGAACAACATGGAAATGGAGTGTTCTGGTTAGTCTAATATTGTGGTCAGACTGTGTTTATGTATTCCCTGACTTGTTCCAGAAAGGATTTAAGGGGTGTGTCTTGGTTAGTATAAGGTTATCCCACATGACATATGCTTTTCAACAGACCACCTACCAAGAGGTAAGCAGCTTCTAAGAGAGGTGTTTCAGCTCCTTTCCTGCTGGGTTACTGAGGGGAGCCATACTCACTGCAAGTTCCGCAGGGAACAAGGATCTAGAATGGATTTTCTAGAATGCCATTTCTTTATTCAACCAACATCTTTGGAGCAGCTTCAGTGTGCCAGGCATTGTTCTAGGGTCTAGGAATAAAGTGGTGAACCAAATAGATGACAATCTCTGTTCTCATGGAGCTTATCTTCTACTGGAACAATTTCTCCAGGAATATGATAGAGAAAAGTATGCAGCCACAGCCCAAGTGCCAGTAAAAATTGGCCAATCTTCCATAGGTGGCTGACTTCTGCCATATGTCATGTGTATCCTAAACCATATACTTATACAGTGTTCCAACTTCTAAAGAATTTAGAACACAGTAAAATATACTCATCTTCACTATATGAACATAACTGGTTCCAAAATTTTTGCTCACAGGCAAAACTTTGTATAAGTGCCCATTAATTCCCGTCATAAGTAATCAAAAACTGCAATGTCTCTATAGATAGACAAGTAAACGCAGGAATCAAGTTAGTAATATTAATAATAGTGTTTGAAATTACTGCAGATAACTGCAAACTCTATTATTACATAAGTAAAATGTAAAATTCCTGAAGCAACCTTAATTTTTAAGATTTCACTTTTTTAAAGCATGACTCTCGCTATAAATTGATATTTGTTGAATGGTTGTGATAGTAGGGGTGGTTAAAAGTGATTCTCCATTGTTGAAGATTTGTTCTTATCCTCAAAGAAGATAATTTCCCAGAGTTGATGACTTTTATGGTGGTGTTAGTTGACTCCAAACTTACTCTGGAAACTGCCACCCAAGCTTTCTTGTTCAAGTGCAGAATCTCTGGGGATGCTGCCATTTTGAATCTATGTGATGCTCTTGGGATCTGAGAGTGCTACTGAATCGCAAGCTTCAGTTTAACATCAGCTTCCCCCAAGAAAAAGCTTGAGACTATCTGTCAATACTTTGAAGCCTAGAGCAAAATTTCTTCCCCTCTTGTGAAACATATTTTCAAGACGTCATGCTCTTTGAAAAAAAGACTCATTTAATCAATACAGAAAATTTGCTTCAGTAAATAACCTATTTTCCACTATCATGAGGATGAGGCAGCTGCAGTATCAGCACTTGACATTTTGCCTGTGGGTTGGTAGCTACTGATGATGTCACATGCCTTCAAGCAGGCTGGCTGCGTTCCAACCTCATATAAACAAAACTGGGTATCTTGAGTGCCCGCCTTATGTAAGTGAAAACTCACCTAGCAGCGAAGGCTTGTGATTTCAGCCATCATTAATGACTTCAGATCTAGGGCAGGATCAGATGGTGCCCGAGGGTCAGCATTAAGACTCTCAGTTCATCTCATGCCCCAGTACCAGCACAGAGCTTTGATTGATGAAATGTCGGATTAAATCAATTCCTACTGCATATTGATACTCAAAAGGCATCTGCCTGGAATTTAGCCTTCATAAAGTAGATAGGATTAGAAATAGTTTACGGTGACCTCTGTGCAAGATATTAGCAAGAAATTAGGTTTACTGGAACCTCAGAAACACTTGTCTTGCTGGAGTTCTGAAGTGAACACAGCCTTTTCTTACAACTACCTTCAGTAAAAAATAATATGTAGTTCATGGAAATCACCTCATTGCTCTCCCAGCATTTTTACCCCCGTTCTGATGAATAAAAACCCCTGTATGATTTGGTCTTTAGGGGTGAATGGTTAGGGTTTGATTTCAAAAGCAAATTTCATTTGACATCCAGTAAAACACACTTGTCATTCAACTGGTTTAGGGAATCCTCAAAGAAAGGATTATTTATTCCAAAACTTTTTGTTTTATGAACTAAGAAATTGCCTCAGAGGCTCTGAGTCAATGCTAATGTCCAAATTAGATGAGATCATCTACATTAAAGATCCGATTCTGAAGTCCTGGGGGTACAGCAGAATTGGGCTACAGGCCTTCTGCTCAGAGGACATCTAAAACTAGAGGGGGGGGGTTGTTTATTAGCCTGAGAGAGAGGGCATTTAGCTTTTAACTTGGAGAGGCTCAAGTTGTATATCATTGGTACTTTGTTAATGAGTCCACGCGGTGCCAGGCTCCATATGGAACAATCTGGTGACATGGTCTTCACCTTAAGACACATATATTCAGCACCAAGACAAAAGTAGAGGGCATTTGGCGCGTCCACAGAGCAGGCATTTTTTTTGTCACTTAATCTGTTCATAGATACCAAAGAAGGATAGTCCTATGGCAAGAATGGAAGGGATTCCTATGGTCCCACTCCCCAACGATCCTTCAGAGCCTATTCCCAGTGTGGCAGCAATGAGAAAGGGGATTTAAAGCACGAGAATCAAACTGCTGCTCCTCGTTGAGTGAAGGATTTTGTTTCTTAGCTGGAAAAGTGTCTACGCCATTGTTTTAGCCGCTCTACCGTAGTCTCTTAAGAGAGTCTCTGGTAATTGTCTTAATGGTAATTACATGCTTGGGGCAGTTGACATCCACTGTTATTTTTCTGAAAGTGAGGAACAAGGGACGGGAGCAAGAAAGGAAAAGGGAGAGTTTTGAGATAATGAAATCCTTTTAATGACAGAGCCAGGCCGTTAACCTAATTAAACTGTAAAGTGGTAAAAAAAAAAAAAAAAAATCCAGGTACTAAATGGAAATGAAGAAATAAATCAGCTGAGACAGCAGCACTTCTGGGAAACCTTCTGAGTTCCGAATAGTCTGACATTGCAGTGTCCGATCCTCGTGCTTCTCCTCTGGCCCCCTTGGCCTCGTGCAGAGGTCTCTTAAACTGACCTGTCCAGTAAGGTTTGATTTACGATGTCCATATCAGGTCTCCAGCTCCCCTGGGAATGTGTGTTATGTAGCTCATATATTTAAGAAGCCAGAGCAATCAGTGGGATATTGTGGCAGAGCACCGGCTACAGGGTCAGGAGAGCAGAACCCTCCTCATTCTGCTGCTAACCAGCTATGGGACCTTGGGCACTGTCACTTGGATCACTACCATTTCTGTGCATCCATGGCTGCTTTGTGCTTTTGCACCTGCAACTGTCTTTGAGTAATTGTCATTGGGCTATTGGGGTCACTTTACTCATAAGAGGAGAATGGCAAAAGTCCCTGGGAGCCTACATCCCATGGGGCAGCCCTTAGCCATTGACTGGCTGGCGCTGAGTCTGATAACCCAGCTTTCATGGCATCTAATCAGGACAGACTCTGAGGTGTAACTTACACTCCAGAGTTCCCTTTGGGATCGGGCTGAAGCTGCCACCCACAGCACTTTGTCTGAAATCGTGCCCTTGCCTGGCTTCTTCCCCTTCCCTGTCCTGCTTCCTCCACTCCCTTGCTGATTTCTCTTGGGAGTGTTTCTTTAATTGATGCCATGAATCCCTGCCTAAGATCCTGCTCTGGGTAATTCTAACATAAGACACTCACCTACCATAAAAGCACCACCCTCAGTCCCAACATCTAACACTCGGAGGTGGTAGTGCCTGTCCTCATGAGTGTTGTGAAAAGTTTGCACAGTGATAGGACTGAAGCACTGCACGCGTTCACAGTGGGATTCTTCCCAATTTCTTTTCACACGGTTGCCACCTACAACACTGGGAGTGGAGAGCGGCATCTAGTGTGATGGAGCACCCACCCTTTTACCGCGGCTCCACATCCCCAACCCCACCCGAACTGCTATGCTGCACATTCGCTATTTTGATCTCAATTGCTAATTTACATTCTGACCTAGCAATAACTAGGTAATCTTTTTCATTTGTAATCAAAAACAAGGATCTTATGCAATCAGCCCAGGAATTTTACGTTTATTCCCATCGGGGTATGTCTCCAAAGAAAAGCACTAGGTTTACAGGTGACGGAGGTCTTTTGGTTTAGTGGGTAGAAGAGAAAGCTGAGACTTCAGAATCCACATCGACTCCATCACTGATTCAGTATAGTCTTGAAATGTTCATTTGACATCTCACTATGTTCATTTCATCAGTGGCAGAACCATTAATATTTATAGACAGTCCACTAGGTGCCTGGAATCGTTCTGGGCACTGACTTCCTCTTGAAAAACAGGGGAAGTGTCTGTGATGTACCCACAGAGTAAGTGAAGATTAATTAATGTAAATAAGTAATTGTCTGAATAATGTAGAGCACTCAGACACCTTGCAAGTGGATACTGTGTAAATGTCACACAGGATGAGTAAGAACAGCTACGGGTTGATGGACAAATTTCCAGCAAATTTAAAGTCTCTGTCAACCAGTTAAGTGAAAGAAAGTAAGCATTTTTTTTGATCGTTTATAATTGATGCTTTTGTTTTTCTCACTGCCTAGGTGGGGGAGAGAGACAGAGACATGAGCAGCCTGAACAACAAGCTCCTGAGCTTGCAGGTAGACATCAAGAATCTACATGACGTCTGCAAGAGACAGGGGAAGACCTTGCAGGAGAATCAGCTCTGTGTGGAGGAGGCGATGATGAACAGCGGCCACGTAAGGGATCAGCAGCTGCTACCCACCTCTGCTCCTTCAACTTCTACCTCTACTCCTCGGGCGGGAATAATAATAGAAAGTTCTTCTATTGATCATTCCAGAGCATTTGTTGACCAGGGAACGAGAGAGAATTAAACACACACACACATGAACACTATTGCTGCCCTCAGGATTTCTCAGTCTAGCTCTTTCCAGATTCATCTACATTTGAGGCTTTGTATTTTCTTTATCTGGCTTTCACACCTGGATTTGCAGTGCCTGAGGCCTATTGCCCTGAAAACAACAGATTATAGTTATATAAGGAGAGTAGCATCTCCTAATGGATTTTAGGCAAATTTCTAAGTCAACCATGAAAATAACAACTGTCTCCCTTACTCTGAGGTGTCACTGCTCATCACTTCAGCAGGTGCCCTTTGTTGCCACACCTGCGGCTCTCTGCCTATGAGCTTTTCTTCTGGATGCAGGAACCCAATCATAGGACAAGCCGAAGTGCAGAAGAGTTAATGCCCCTAGAAGCAGCCTTCAGCCAATGACTGATGGGCAGATGGTTGATTAAATAACCTTGCTCCTCAGTCAGAGATGACTCAAGGCAAGCTCTTTGCTCTGTTCTGGAGTTCCTCAGTGGGACCTAGCACCAGTTGCCCGCAGTGGTAACTAGCTTGATAACACATTCTTTCGCAGCTTCCTTCCCTTCCTTTTCTCACTTCCCTGCTCTGCTACCAGAGTTTCCTAAGATCACCTCCCACATAAACTACTACTTGACACTCAGTTCCTTGTCACAGGGCTTGCTCCCCAAGTCTCAAGCCAAGACATTCAGAAATACTTGTCCTACGCACGTGTGAACAGGAAGACCTTGTGGCATGATCATCTCTTGAGACCATGATTTTGAACTGATACTTATCTGTAGTCTAGGCAGTTCATCAGCTGAAACAACTTCATTCTAGCCTGAGGTTTTCTCTCTTTGGAAACTCTAGTGCTAAGTTCTTTCAACCAGTCTCTAAATTTATCCACCTAAGCTGGGGAGCCAGCTGGGAGATATTCTCCCATAGCTCTCTAAATATTTCAGGTTTCCAAGAATTACTTGCGGTCTTGACTTCCGTTCATGGACTTAAGTTCTTGGCGAAGATAAAGCAGACACTGATTGCACAGATCTGTTGTTGGACCCCCAAGTCAGCCTCTTAGCTGCTATATAACGCAATCACCCTGTTCTTTAAAATTGTGGTCAAGGATCTGGTCTCTCTTAATTGTGTCTGTTAGAGTTCTCCCAGGACTTACTACCTCCTTATAGAAACCACAAATTGTTCTTCTGCAATGCCCTGAAAATGCTGCCAAAAAGCGTTTTCTTCCTGCTTTTTCTATCTTATCTTGCTGAGTATTGCTGTCCTTTCTCCAGGAAGTCACAAAACATAGAAAAATCCATTGGTTTTCCTAAATGGATCTCAGGAAGAATATTATCATAATTTACTTCTTTCTAAATATTAATGTTTTAGGAGATTTTCAACCATTGCTGTCGCAAGTTTATTTATTCACCCAGTCAGGGAAAGCCATATGGCTTATAAATGTATCTGGCAACCTGGAAGAAGAAAGGTATTAAATCGCAGTTTATTATTCTAATTGACCAGAAGAAGGTCTAACAGCTTGAAACAGGCTTTAAAACAGGCTCTTTTTTTCCTAGCACTTAGTGAAAAATTTAAATTGCAGACTACACACACAAATATACAATGAGGTGTAGACATATACTCCTCCACTCAGAAAATCCGTGCAAGATCTGCCTTTCACAAAGAAATGTAACATGGGAACAAAGGGGAAATCCAAGACTTCCTGAAATTTTGACTAATATCTAACAAGGAGCTAGGGAAATAAGCAGGACAGCGGTTATGCCAGAAAATTAAAATATTACATCAGATGTTATGTGTAACTAGAGGAGTGGCAGGCAGCGGGTGGGTGATGAGGAAAGAAAATGACGATGTTGTAATTCAAGAATACGTTACGCTCCAAAACACAGGAACAGAGCTGGGACCGGGGCAAAGCAAGTGAGGTGCCTGGGGTACAAAATTTGTGGGGCACTCATTCTTCAGGTGCCAACCCTGTGCTTGCCCAAGCCTGAGGCTGAGTGCCTCCTTAGAATTTGTACCTCACTTGCCTCACTCTAATGACGCTGCCCAGGAATCAAAAGAGAGCCTCAATTAAAGCAAAAGGAGAATAGATCAACAGAGTTATCATAATAAAATGATGATCAAACCAGGAAAGGAAAAGTCTTTTTGAGCAATTTCCCAGGCTCCTTTGGCCCTGGTGGTAGCATGGGGAGAGTAGCCTCTGATATTCAGTAGAGTTCCGATAGTCAAACTCACCTTTGAAGTGTATGGAGGACATTATTTTTAGCAGAAAATTGTGTAAGCAATTTGATTTCTGCAGATAAAAGTAATTAGTTGAATATGTAAAGATTAATAGATTCTTGATGGAAATTATCACACAGAGATATCACTTTGAATCAATGGGAATGAAAAAAAAATTTTTTAAGTGAATCTGCTAAATACAATGTGGGATCCGGGATCGGATCCTGAAACAGAAAAAAACACATTAGTGGCAAAACTGGTAAAATCTAAATAAAGTATGTAGTTTAGATGACAGTAATCTACCAATGTTAATTTCTCAGTTTGAACAGATGTACTGTGGTTGTATAAAATGTTAACATTATAGGAAGCTGGGTAAAGAGTATATAAGAACTGTCTGTACTACGTTAGCAATTTCCTGGAAATCTAAAATTATTCCAAAATAATTTATTGTTTTTTAAAAAGTGCATCTCTGGTAAGCAGAGATGAGTGACAAGAAGAATGCCTAAACCACAAGGATGCATCCAAAAGAAATGCATGTCATTTAAACCCTCAGTTCTAAGCTCTACCAGTCAAGAAAGTACACGAAGTGCAATTTGTAGAAGATATGGAAAGCAACAGATAAACCTATCTAGTAAAATAAGGCTAAACCAGAGTTACAAGGAAAATATCTCACTTAATACCTCAAAGATAAGGAAAGAAGTTCATGACAATGACTGCAAAAAGATGAGACTTTCAGTTCTTAAATGAAGGAAAAAAAAATCAGCAGGGCTCCAGTTTATCAGAGCAATGCCAACCTGAGACAGAAGAGAGTCAGTGCAAACTAGAATAGGGAATAAAACAGTTAAAAAGTATTTCAAAAAGCCGGCTTTAGGCAAATCAGCAGGGCCTGATGACATACCTCGAGGAGTACTTAAGGAATTGGCAGGTGTTATTACATAGCTGCTAGTGATTATTTTTGAGAACTCAAGAGGATAAAGAAAGTCCCTGTAGACTGAAAAAGGGTAAATGAAGTGCTCATCTTTTTAAAAAGGGAAAAAGGACAATCCTGGTAATTATAGGCCTGTCAGCTTAACTTCAATATCAGGGAAAATATAGAACTTAACATCAATCAATTAGCATCAACTTGAAAAGCACGAAGTATTGGGTGGAAACCAACATGACTTTTCAAAAGGCAAATCACGCCAGGCTAATTAATTTCCTTCTGTGATCAAGTGGCCACGTAGGCAAGGAGGGAGGAATAGCTATAATCTCTTTGACCGTAAGGAGGGCTGAAAGGTTGACTAAATTTGGGAACAGGTTCGTATGGGACAGCTGTAGGTCTGGATAGACCTTTTAAGATAGCTGAGGTCTGGATAGAAATCCATCTGAAAAACATGGTGGACCAGATGGCCTCTGGAATCACGTCCAACTCGGGATAGTCTTTCTAAGAACTAATCTTCCGTAAAATCATTTCCAACTTGCTCATTTTCTCCAGATCCCAGTTTAAAGGTTGAAGAAGAATCTAATAAAATATCTATATCTTCACTAAAAAGAAAACTTTAATAAAAGAAGACAGAGAGGCCGGCCCGGTGGCATAGTGGTTGAGTTCGTGCATTCTGCTTCAGCAGCCCATGATTCATGGGTTCGGATCCCAGGCACAGACCTAGCACCGCTCCTCGGGCCATGCTGTTGAGGCGTCCCACATAAAATAGAGGAAGATTGGCACAGATCTTGGCTCAGTGACAATCTTCCTCAAGCGAAAAGAGGAAGATTGGCAACAGATGTTAGCTCAGGGCCACTCTTCCTCACACACACACACACACAAAAAAGACGGAGAAGCAATAGGAAATGCATTGATGCCTTTATGATGCTGCTCTTTGGCACATAGATAAGTGAAATGTAGGCTTAATCCATAATATGTCATTTTCTCTTCATTTAGAATTAAGAAAAATAATCTTTTGAGTACTTAAGGATAGATAAGTAGAAGTTTAATAGGTCTCAAATAAGTCTAAGCATTTCTCCAAGTCTTTGAAATTTGATTCCTCTAAACCCATAGGTATCTACAGTGTGCAAATGTTTAAAATTCTCATCCAAGAAAATTCGAGTTTCTGTGCAGATTTGAGTGGTTTGGGATCTTTATAACCAGACAAATTAGGTCAGTTGCTGTCTTTGCCCTGTACTGGAAGATGTGAATGAACTCACCACCCGGTTGGTCCATCATATTACCTCGAACCAAAATTAAACCCGGGAGATTCAGTGTGACCTCTGGGGAAGAGAAATAATTAACAGTTCACCAGTCTCACTGGCAGGCTGCTAAGCTTTATTCACATAGGAAAAGACATTCTTTACCCACAAGAGGCGATAAAGCCAAAGAACTGTTATGAACACGCAGAAGTATAGATGACATACCACATACTAGAAGGGGAAGCCCTGAAGAAACAGTTTGACTTCTTCTAAAAGAAGAGCACTTCTCCCGTTCTTTTGGGTAAGGAGGAGAAAATGCGGACGTGGAAATAAGAAGAAGAGAAGAAAGAATACACAGTGCGGAGACCGCGGTTCGTTTTCAACTGGGTCATACGTATCTAGCAGCAGAGAGGCGGGTCCAAATCAACAGTTACACCAGAGCGCTAGAAGAACCAAGAACCTAATTTCTTAATTCTCAGACATCAGGTTACTTCAACAAAGTCAAGAGAAACAGGATTTGGGCAAAATTTGATGAGGATTTCATCGGGTACTTGCATCACTAAAATAAGCCCTTCTGGATTAAGCCTAGCCCAGAACGTTCGCTCCTCTGCTTCAGTTCCACCCGCATGAAGTGCTTCTTCGTGAGCATGGTTTTTTCAAGCAGCTCCCCATCCCCCAGCTTACCTGTGTAGACAGAGGACTTGGGCTCTTGAGAACCTCCCTCTACACACACACACACACACACACACACACACACACACACTGCTCCTAAATCTCTTCTCTCCAAACCTCATTCACAGACAAGTTGTGAGAACAGCACATTCTTATCTTGAAAAGAATGAAAGCACTTAACCACAAACATTTAATATAAATGTTGGCAATTATGGCCACACAAAGTAAATACAAAATTCAACTTTGTTTGGCTCAGGAAAAAAGTCTTGTCAACTTCCCTCTGTCCACATACACTGGATATTCAAGCCAGGAGGTCAGCTGGTCTTTGCCTAGGCTTTCTTTTGCCTGGTGACTGTACTGGTCCATTTTCTCCATCTTCTCTGTTCGGAGGCATTTAGGGTGAAATAAACTTGCAAGAGAGTTGGAAAGAGTAATCACATCGAACTGGCACAGTCAGCTGTGGTCTTTCTGGGCTGAGCTGGGCTGAGCCTCCCTCATCTGTGCTGCCCCCACCCATTCTCACTAGAGAAGATTTTCTCTCTTTTGGGTCTCAGCTGTTATCGAATTAATCTCATTAAAACCCCATCTCTCCAGTTACTCAGACCAAAACCTTGGAGTCATCCTGCCTTAGAGGACCATCATCTCCCACCAGCCACATCTAACACAGCAGCAAATCCTTTGAGCTCTACTTTCAAAATATATCTAAACTCCGACCACTTCTCCCAACTTCCATCTTGGTCCGCGCCACTGTCCTTTCTCGCCTGCATCCTTGCAGTAGCCTGCTCGCTGGTCTCCCTGTTTCTGCCTCCCTACAGTTGATTTTCAATAGAGGAGCCAGTGTGTCCTTTGTAACACCTAAAGGAGACCATGTCACTCCTCTGTTCAGTACCCTCCAGTGGCCTTTTATTTCCCTAAAAGCAAAAGTCACAGTCTTTAGAATGGCGTGTATGGCCTTAAAGAACCTGACCACCCTTTCCTTTCTCACCTCATCTGGTACCACTCTCCCTCTCACTCTCTCTCCTCCAGCCAGGACAAAGTGGCTCCTCAGGCACCTCCCACCTCCAGGCCTTACCCCTTGTTATCTCTCACCAGAGTGTTCCTGCTGGAGATTCCCACCAGGGTCCTTCCCTCACCGCCTTCAAGTCTTAACTCAAATGTCCCTTCTCAGTGTGGTCCTCCATGAAGACACTTGATTCAGAATTACAGCTGCCTCCATCCTGGCATTCCTCATCTCCCTCCCCCGCTTTACCTTCCTCCCAGGCACTTTTTCCTTTTAATATACTACATTATTTACCTGTTTAATTTGGTGTCTCTCTCTCTTCCTCTTTCTCTCCCTTCCTCCTTCACTCTACATATATTAGATGCAAACTCCATGATGACAGGAATTCTGTCTGTTTTATACATTTCTGTATCCCCATGACCTAGTATAGTGCTTGACATGTAGTAGGTGCACCATAATATTTGCTGAATGAATTAATTAAATGAAAATGTCATATCCACACAAAGGTTGGTATGTTAATGTTCATAGCAGCATTATTCGTAATAGCCAAAACCCAAAGCAATCCAAATATCCATCAACTGGTAAACAGAAAAATAGAACTATTCAGCAATAAAAAGGAACAGAATACTGATTCTTGCTATAATCTGGATAAACCTCCAAAACATTATGCTAAGTGAAAGAAATCAGACACAAAAGATGGCATATTATACAACTCCATTATATGAAATGCCTGGAAAGGGAAAATCCATAGAGGCAGGAAGCAGATTAGTGGTTGCCTGGAGCTGGGGGTAGGAACAGGAGAGACAAATGGGCATGAGAGAATATTTTGAGGCGATGGAAATGTTCTAAAACTGGATTGTAATCATGATTGCACAACTCTGTAAATTTGCTACAAATCATTGAATTGTACACTTGCAATGGTTGAATTTTATGATAAATAAAGTATACCTCAATAAAACTGTAAAACAAAGAGAGAGAGATAATTTTAAAGAGTTTGAAAGTATGCTGTAATGAGGCCAAGGCCACAAGCTCAAATTCTTGGGAACCAGTAAGATTGCTTATTCTGTATTTTATTTCCTTCTTTCCTTCAATACCTAGCTGTGTATACATCTCTAATGCAGGCCCTAAAGAAGCAGACATGGCCTTGCCCTCCAGGAGTTTATATCCTAATTAGGAGGTCAGATGCACAGAGATCATTGCAATGCAAGGCAGAATGTGAAATGCCATATGAGGACGTGCCAGTTAAGTCTATGGTGCAAAGACAGCTTTGCAGGGAAAACAGGAAGGAAAGCAGGATTTGGACAGGGTTTTAAAGAATGAGAAGGAGGATAATTAGCAGAGACAGATATTAAGGAATGCCCACAGGCCACGCTCTTCATCCACCTCTTTCACACGCCATCAGGGATGTTGGGTAAGAAAATATAGATGCAACCATGCAAAGACTCAATTGTACTAGAATAAACAACTCAAGGATATGTCCTACCGCAGAATACCTGATACAAAGTAGGTGTTCGGCATATGTTTACTGAAGGAATGTAGATTGGCAGGGAAAGATCACACATACACACACACACACACACACACACACACACTCAGCATCTGCAGGATCACATCTGCCTTTGGGAGGGAAACAGAGTCAGTGCCCGGATGTGCTTGACCAAGACCTCTGCCATTCCCCAGCATTCCAGAAAGCTGTTTCCCCAAGAGTTTACCTTCTTACCTGGGTGTTTTTAATAATCAAATTTAGTCCAAGAACCATGACCAGAGATCCATTACCTTCCAGGTCAGTTGTGCTGTTTCTATGTGAAGACAAAGCATAAGCGTATTATCATGTGTATCTTTATACTACTCTCTGGGTCCTTTATGTGCGTATTTTTTCTTCTGACCTAAATAATAGGAATGGTAGATCTAAAGAGTAGGAAAGAACTATAGGGCTTTTCTCTTCTTTTAAATCCTTCTTACAGAGTAGGACCACAAAGTGAGGTTTCGTTGTGAATAGAATGAAATTTTTAATAAGTGTTCTGTAGACAAAGATAAAAGGATGGATAGATGCATATGAATGGTTGAACAAATGAGAAAAATCAAAGAATGAATGCGTGCTTAGTGACAATCTAAACCCTTTTCTGTACATTCAATCTCTGTTGCAGAATAAGAAGCAAGTGTTAGCATTTGAGGCATTTCAACCCAGTAAACAGTGTCGTCTGAGACAACTCCAACAACTGAAGAAAAAATTGCTGGCCCTTCAGCAGGAACTGGAGTTTCGCACAGAGGAGTTGCAGACTTCTTACTGCTCCCTCCTGCAGTATCAGTCCGTCCTGGAGAAGCAGACTTCCGACCTGGCTCTTCTTCACCATCACTGCAAACTGAAGGAAGATGAGGTAGAGATAGAATAACTATGGAAATGTCCCATATGCCCAAGTACCTACAGAAATCAGACCATGACTGCTAGAAAGCAAACACCGGACTTACAGAGGAGAGCTTCGCCACACCTTGAGCAGGGTTTATCAACTTTCCCTCTTTAATTCTTGATCTTTTTGAAGCTAAGCAGAGGGAACTAAATAGAACGGCATAATTGGGTGAGAGCTCCAGTATTAACGCATGTGAGGTATGTGGTATGTGTGTGTGCAGGGTGCATGTGTGTGCTTGTGCATGTGAGTGTGTGTATGGTGTGTGTGTAGGTCCATCATCTCCATTCTATTACCATTGCAATTTAAATGCAAAAGACTCTAGGTCTCTGAGTGTTATAAAGGAGGTATAAGGCCATTAAATCAACCATTTTTAGAAAAATCAGGTTTTGATAATATATAAATTCCTAGCACTTACACAGTTGATAAGATAACCAGACATTGAGCCTGAGTCAATCATTGAGTTATTTTTTCAGATTGGAGTTTTGGGTCATATAAACTTAGCTCAAGTATATTCTGGACATTCATTTCTATTCATGTTCCAGGGTAGTATTTTTTAAACCAGAGAGTAACATCCTTGTGGAATCCCAAGTAAGTTCCAAAGACCAAAGCTACAGAACTTAGACAACTTGAGCAGTAGTAGCACTAGCAGCAATAGAACCGTGTGTTCTAAGCAACGGGACAGGCAGCCTCCCCTGGCATTTTCTTCCTTTGCCTTTAAAGATAAAATTCCAAGGATTGTGTTGGACAGTGCTGTTGCTTAAGGAGTAACTCCAGGGGCTTTATGAGGGACCTTAAAGAACATAGAAACTTTTTTTGAATCTAACTATCTTTATTAAAATGACAGAACCTAATTATGTGGCTTATGAATGGGCACATATGGGCTTTGGAATTCCAACTATCCAGAAATTCTTTTTTTTTTAATTGTGATCATAATAGCTTATCACATAGTGAGATTTCAGTTGTACCTTATTATTTGTCATATATCATATAAGTATGCCCCTTCACCCCTTGTGCCCATCCTCCACTCCCCTTCCCCCAGTAACCACTAATTTGTTCTCGTCTGTAAGTTTGCTATATTCCACATATGAGTGAAATCATGTGGTGTTTGTCTTTGTCTGGCTTATTTCGCTTAACATGATGCCCTCAAATTCTATCCATGTGGTTGCAAATGGGACGATTTCGTCTTTTTTTATGGGTGAGTAGTATTCCATTGTATATATATATGTATGTATATATATAGCACATCTTCTTTATCCAATCATCAGTTGATAGGCACTTGAGTTGCTTCCACATCTTGGTTATTGTGAATAATGCTGCAATGAACATAGGGGTGCATAAGTCTCTTTGCATTGTTGATTTCAAGTTCTTTGGGTAAATACCCAGGAGTGAGATAGCTGGGTCATAGGGTATTTCTATTTTTAATTTTTTGAGAAATCTCTGTACTGTTTTCCATAATGGCTGCACCAGTTTGTATTCCCACCAGCAGTGGATGAGGGTTCCATTTTCTCCACATCCCCTCCAACATTTGTTGTTTTTTGTCTTGGTGATTATAGCTATTCTAATGGGCATAAGATGATATCTAAGTGTAGTTTTGATTTGCATTTCCCTGATGATCAGTGATGTTAGGCATCTTTTCATGTGCCTATTGTCCATCTGTATATCTTCTTTGGAAAAATGTCTGTTCATATCTTCTGCTCACTTTTTGATCGGGTTGTTTGGTTTTTTGTAGTTCATTTATGTGAACTCCATAATCTCAAGATTATGGAGATTAACCCCTTATCGGATAAATGATTTGCAAATATTTTCTTCCCTGTTGTTGGGTTGTTTTTTCATTTTGATCTTTGTTTCCTTTGCCTTCCAGAAACTCTTTAGTCTGATGAAGTCCCACTTGTTATTTTTTTTCTTTTGTTTCCCTTGTCTGAGTAGACATGATATTCGGAAAGATCCTTTTAAGTCTGATGTCAAAGAGTGTACTGCTTATGTTCTCTTCCAGAAATTTTATGGTTTCAGGTCTTACTTTCAAGTCCTTGGTCCATTTTGAGTCTATTTTTGTTCTTGTGGAAAGATAATGGTCTACTTTCATTCTTTTGCATGTGGCTGTCCAGTTTTCCCAGCACCATTTACTGAAGAGACTTTCCTTTCTCCATTGTATGTTCTTGGTTCCTTTGTCGAAGATTAGCTGTCTGTATAGATGTGTAGTTTTATTTCTGGGCTTTCAATTCTGTTGCCTTGATCTGTGTCTGTTCTTGTACCAGTACCATGCTGTTTTGATTACTATAGCTTTGTAATATATTTTGAAGTCAGGGATTGCGATGCCACCAGCTTTGTTCTTATTTCCTGGGATTGCTTTGGCTATTTGGGGTCTTTTGTTGCCTCATATGAATTTTAAGATTCTTTGTTCTATTTCTGTGAAGAATGTCATTGGGATTCTGATTGGGATTGCGTTGAATCTGTAGATTGCTTTAGGTGGTATGGACATTTTACCTATGTTTATTCTTCCAATCCACGTGCATGGAATATCTTTCCATTTCTTTACGTCATTATCAATTTCTTTCAGTAACATCTTATAGTTTTCTTTGTATAGGTCTTTCACCTCCTTGGTTAAATATCGTCCTAGATATTTTATTCCTTTTGTTGCGGGATTGTATAAATAAATACAATGGGATAAATGGGATTGTATTCTTGAGTTTTTAAAAAAATAGAGTCTTTTAAAAGGGAATATTATAGCCAATGAGAATTTGCTGAAAAGCATTAGGAGGGAAAGGAACAGAGAAAGGTCATCCTATAAAATATACAGTGGGACAAAGCCTGTGACCATAAGCCATAGTTTAATAAGGTTAATGCAGGACTGTGTTAAAACTGGCTGGTTCATGACAACTTAAACACAAGTCCAGCCTGGATAAAGTGACCATGAATTAGTTGGGATTCTATTTGGTTGCATATAAAAGAAAACTCCAAAGTAATAGAGTTTATTTCTAAGACGTATACAAGAAGGTTGGAGGTAAGTGGTCTAGAACTGTTATGGTCACCGTATGTGTCATCAGGTACCTAGGGTCCTTTCTTTGGGCTCCACTATCATCAGCTCAAGACTTCCATTCTCTAGGTCACCTAAGATGGCTGCTGGAGCTCCAACAATCACATCCTTGTTCCAAATAATCAGGACGGGGGCAAGGGTGGGAGGGTGGGGAAAGAAAGGCACACGCTTCCCTTTTAAGGACACTTTCCAGAAGCCCCACACAACACTTTCACTTACATATCATTGGCTAGAGCTAGTCACATGGCTACAGCTAGTTCCTAGGAAGCCTAGGAAATGTAGTGTTTTAGTGAGGTACACTGCTGTCCCAAATAAAGTCAAAGTCCTATCACTAAGGAGGAGGGGGAGAATTGATGTGGAATTCAGCAAGTAGCAGTCACTGACACAGATCTCAAACTGGGAAAGCACTGGAAAATTTACTTTAGGCATTCTGCCAAGTTCCCCCAATACTTTGTTACACAGAATCATTAAACTTCCGTCTAAGGTTGGGTTGCCCAACAGCAGACCCTAAGACAAGGAGCTGAATACAAGTAGTTAATTGAGGAAGTGATCCCAGGAAGCAAGGTGAGAGAGCGGGGAAGTGAGTCAAAGAAGCGCAGGAGGCCCATAAAGAAAAACACTATTAAGCAGATTATTGCTGTGGGCAACTGAGTTTCAATCTCTCTGGAGAACTCTGGGAGATAGTGTAGAACAGCCTCAGAGCGATCCCAGCCAACCTACCCGGTCA
Organism: Equus asinus; assembly: GCF_041296235.1. Classification (NCBI taxonomy): domain Eukaryota; kingdom Metazoa; phylum Chordata; class Mammalia; order Perissodactyla; family Equidae; genus Equus; species Equus asinus. The sequence continues at coordinate 36,613,968 of NC_091817.1, forward strand.
TGGGTTGAGGGCTGCACCTGAGGATCTCAACTCCCCAGTGTCTGTGACCTGCTTGTCTTGCTCCTCCACTTGAGTGGGCTCCTGGGGCCAGGGCAGCCCACAGGCCAAGAGTTGAAGATGTTTGTAGTTGGAATGAGTTTGGTGTGCAAAGGAATGGTGAGTGCCAAGGGGATATGAGAAGGCCACTGACAGCTTCTGTTATAAACATTTGAATATAAAATATTCCTTTCCTCTTCTCATCTAACAAACACCCCAAATGAAATGGTTCTTTCCTAAAACGAATCTCAAATCGCAGGCAGCAAGTATAATTAGCTTAGACCAATAGACTGTGTTCTATCTGAACTCTACATTGGACTATTTGAACCAAAAGGAAGCCTTCCTCGATGACCTTCCTACTCTTAACTCCTTCAGGACATACAATTCAATACGTATAATACAGTGCGGCACACTCACCCATATGCAGTTGTTTGCTAATCTTAAATCGTACCTACCCCAAACTGTCGGAGTCTGTAAATTCTTTGAGGGAGGAACCTGTGTCGTATACATATATATCCCCTCAGCACCCAAGACATTGTTGATGAGCATTGAATGAATATCTGTCAGTTGGTTGGCTAATTCATTGATAGAAAAGGAATCTAAATTAGGATCATATAAATCCCAGAGAAACCTTGGGTCATGTTCCCCCACTGTCTCTAGGGAACTTTGCCCAGATGGACCTGTGTGCAAGAGGGCTCTCCATTCCCTAAATCAGACCCTCTAGCAAATACCAAGGAAAGAAAGAATACTAGCATTTCAAGCCCTTAAAAAAATGGAGCTATATAAATTCATTCCTATTAATCAACTGACAAGTCTTGATTGAGTTCTTACTCCATGCCATGCAGAATGGGAAATAGACATGGTCCCTGCCTTTAAGGAGCTCACCACCTACGTAGGACAATCTTTTTTCACTTCTAATCATTAACATTCTGACATGACAAATTTTAGCTTTTAGATCTGTGCTGGGCCTATTCCATGCATCTGGGCCTATCTGTGCATGTGCTCCCATGAGTTCAATGTGGTTTCATTCCTACACCAACAGGTGACCCTCTATGAGGAGGAAATGGGAAATCATAGTGAGAACATGGGGAAGAAGCTCCATTTTGCAAAGAAGCAACTTGCCTTGGCTGGGGACAAGATCGTCTCCCTGGAAAGGAGCTTAAACCTCTACAGGGACAAATACCAGACTTCCCTGAGCAACATCGAGTTACTGGAGTGCCAAGTGAAGATGTTGGAGGGGGAGCTCAGCGGGATCGTCAGTCAGGTAGGACTTAAACCAGACCACTCACACCAGGAGCTCCAGGAAGTGGACATCAAGCTCCCAGCTGATCCCTTATAACAGTCCCAGCCTCCCCTGCCAGAAACCCAAACCTTCACCCACATGTCAGTTCCTTCCCTTGAATTTTGTTGCCCTCAGTTTTTGAACTTCTCACCTTCACATCTCCTGTAAGATTACTCCTTAGCAATTTTGAGGCCCTTAATCATTGTAAATAGCCACCACATCAAATAAGGCAGGAAGAGGATTAGCAGATGAGCTCTCAGATCTGCCGTGTTCTCATGGGGGTCTGGTGGAGGGCTCATCTACCTCACAGGACTCATGCAAATCATGACTTCAGGATCAAACGGGAGGAGAAAGCCCTGAAATATAGCAAAGCAGAGCCAAAATGCCTGAATTTGGATTTTTTTCCTTTTAATTGCTGTTTTTAATTACGCAAGTAATACAACAATATAGGCTCTCTAGACAGAATTATGGAAGTTAAAGGTAAATGTCCACGTTCAGCCTCCTCCACCTGACTCTCCTCCCCTTAGGCGATCATTTGAATGATGTGCTAGGAATCTTCCCCAGCCTTTTGCTCTACAGTTAGTTATATAAATGGTTAGGGTTTTCTTTTTACATAAATGGGTCACTTTATAAATGTGGTTCTACACCTTGCTTTTTCAGTGTATATCGTGACTATTTATTTTAGTTAGTACCTTGTATTCTATAGTATGACTCTACCATCTACTCTCTTGTTTGTCTATTATAAACAAGCTGAAGTGAACATCCTTATGTCTACAGAGTAGTTTATTGAAGTGGGATTGCTGGATCAAAGGATATGCTTATTTTTAATGTTTAAAGATACTTCTTAATTGAATATCAGAAAGGTTCTACCATTTGACACTTTTACCAACAATAGTTGAGAGAGTTTATTTCCCCACACTCTATATCTTCAATCTTTTTAAGTTGTGCTAAACTGATAGATGAAAACAAGTTTTCTTACTACAATTTTCATTTCCTTTAATTCTAGTAGTTGTGGGCTGGGTTCTCCAGAAAGCAGCTCTGAGACAGATTAGTATGAAGCACATTTTTAGAGGGAGCTCTTGGTATCAACTACTGTGAAAGGAAGGGGAAGGAAGCAGGGTTGGGCAGAGGGGGGAGGATGAGTTGTGATGCAGTCCCGACAAAGGTCTCAGCCAACCCCATGGGGCGCTCTGGGGCTGCATGGACCTTCAGAGCAGTCCCAGATTGGGGGGAAGGGAGCTGCCCTTATATCTCCGTGTTGATCAGTTATTGGATGTGAGCTGTCCCTAGGGAGAGGCATGAGCTTGGGCAAAAGTTTTCTTCAGCCCAGACACTCCCCAAAAAGAGCTGACAGTGGAGGGCTCTCTTCAGGCAGCACTTCCTGAGCTAGGGGAGTAAGTCCTATAGTGCTGAAGAGGGTCCGGGAGGCACATCACAGTGCCCAGACTAACGAAGTATTGAGCGCTGTTCATAAGCGTATTGGCATGTGGATTTCTGTTTAATTAATCACATGTTTAAATCCTTAACCTACTTTTTATTGGGTTGTTAGTCTTTTTTGTATTGACTTATAGGAGCTTCTTAATTTATTACAGGTAATAATGCTTCATTACATATGTTACAAATCTTTTTGCCAAGTTTGTGACTTTTGGTTTCATTTTATTAATGATATTTTTCACAACACAGGAATTTTTAATTTTTATGGAGTTGAATCTCTCGGTCCTTCTTTATAGATTCTAAGGTGTTATGTCTTGCTTAGGAGGGCTTTCTCCACCCCTGATATTATAAAAGTTTATCTTATATTTTCTTTTATAATTTTGTATTTTTATGTTTTTACTTTTAGCCAGTCTGTTTTTAGCCTTAGTCCATCTACGAAATAACTATCTTTAGTTTATATGTAGTTAATGAAATAAGGCTGTAATTTTATGTTTGTCAAGATAGATCTGCAGTTGTCTCAATTCCGCTCATTGAGCATCCCATCTTTTCCTCGTTGATGTGAAGCTCCAACTCAGCAAATGCACTGATTCCTCTGTACACACTGTACGCTCTCTCTGGACTCTGTTCTTTTGATCTACTTGCTGGTTCCTACACAAGGATCAGAGTTTTTTAGTCACTTTAACTGATATTATGTTTTGATAACTCCTTTTAGGGCAGGTCCTCTGCTATTTCTACTTTCAAATATTTCTTGGCCATTTTTTGTACATCTTTTCTTGGTTAAATTAAGATTTATGTTGATTTGCTTTCAAACTACATATTAAATTAGAGGAAATTAGCATTCCTTATGGAACATGACATGCTTCTACTTTTCTTCAAGTCTTCTTATGCGTCCTTCAGTAAGATTTTACACTTTTCTTTATAGATCTCACATATTTCTAACTAAGCTTATTCCTAGATATATCACAGTTTTATTGGTTTTATAAATGAGATCTTTCATACATTGAATTTTATTAATTATTTCTGATATAGAGGAAATCTCTTATCCTCTCACCTTATTGAGCTCTTTTATTAGATTTTCAGCTGGCCATCTTGGATTTGTCTAAATTACTTTCCTTTTCAACTTTTATACAACTTATTTACCATCTTACTGCATTGACCAGAACCTCCAAAACAATGTAGAATCGTAACATCCTTGATTTGCTCCTCACTCTACAGGAAATATTTCTAGTATTTCACCATTAAGTGTAATGTCTGTTCTTGGCTGCTTATTGATATCCTTTTTCAAGTTGAAGATGTAATTGTCTATATGTAGTTGACCAAGAATTTTTTTTTTCTAAAGATTAGCACCTGAGCTAACATCTGTTGCCAATCTTTTTCTTCTTCTTCTTCTTTCTCTCCCCAAAGCCCCCAGTACATAGTTGTGTATTCTAGTTGTAAGCCCTCTGGTTGTGCTATGTGGGATACCACCTCAGCATGGCTTGATGAGCGCTGCCATGTCCGTGCCTGGATCCAAACCAATGAAACCCTGGGCCACCACAACAGAGTGAGCACACTTAACCGTTCAGCCCCAGGGCTGACCCCTGATCAAGAGTTTTTATCAGGAATGAATGTTGAATTTTATGAGATATTTTTGTTAGCATCTATCAAAGTAATCATAGAATTTTTTTCCTTTAATGAAGTGGATTTCATTAATAGATTTTCATTTATAAAACAATCTTTATGTTCCCAGAATAAATCCTACTTGATCATGACATATTATTATTGTTAAAATTATAATACACTGCTATACTAAATTTGCTGCACTAAATTATAATAAACTTCCATACTAAACTTGTTAAAATTTTATTTTTGCATCTATTTTCAGAAATGAGATTGGTTTGATGGCCTCAATTGTTGAGCTCTCATCTCATATTGGTGTCTGGATTATGTTACCCTAATAAAAATGAGCTGAAAAACTTTTCATCTTTTTTTTTAATCTCTACATATAAACATATAAAATTTATATTTAAGATTACAAATAAAACCAACTTTTACTCATTACTCAGCAGTGTTCTCTACTCTTCAACATTCTTGGATTTTTCCTTTTGCTGTAATAATTCCTTTTAAATCTTTCAGAAACAATTGTGGGTGGTAAAATTTCTCAGTATTTCCATGTCTGAACAAGGTTTATTTTGCCATGATTCTTGAGTACTAGTTGGGCTGGGTGTGCAAACTTTCAAATAACCTTTCTTTAAGTCTTTAGAGATATTGCTGCATTGTCTTATACCACGCAGTACTGAAGGGGAATTGTTGCATCTCAGTCTGTTTCTCATTTTTTGCAAGTCGTCTGTTTTATCTCTTTAAACTTTGGAGGTTCTTAGGCTCAGAGTTTTTTAATTTATTTCTTATTAAACCTCTCAACACTTAACTGACTCTTTGAATGTGAGGTCTACATTTTCTTCAATTCAGGGAGTTTTTCTTCTATCACTTTTAAATTAATTTCTATTTTTCATCCTGTAGTAATAAGAAAGTATGGGAACCTGTAGATATCATCTTTCTGTTTCTTAAATTTTGTATTGTTTTCCACTCCTATACCTATTTATACACTAAATTATTTATAAGAACATTATTTGTGGTCACTTTTAGACCTCTGACTGACCCTTCTGCAGCTTGCTCATAGGCAGCTTTAATGATCAGTGATCATGAACTATTTCCAGCTTTACCTGAAAAATTCCAATTAGAGAGACAAGTTTAATGGGGAAAGATCTACATCCAAACTAGAATTCTTTGCTCTTTTATGACTATCTGCCTCAGTTCACCCCAATATTAGTGCCATGGAGCAATGGAATTCATGCATGATTTCAGATGATCTAGGGAAAGACATTTTTAAGAAAACAGTTCTGGGAAAACAGGCATACTCATGTTGATGAGAGCATCAACCAGTACAATTTCTCTGAAGGACAATTATGTAACTTCTATCAAAGTTTTAAATAAGTCCCAGCTGTCCTATTCCTGTGAATTTAATCTACACGTATCCCAGAATAGGGATTCAAAGATTTATGTGCAAAAATATTCATTTCAGCTTCATTTTAGAAAATAACTTGGAAAAAACCTATATTTCCATTAGTAGGAGACTAGATAAACATATTTAAAAGCAATTTAAAAGAACAAGATGGAAGCACATATATTAACATGGATAAATTTCTAAGATATCTTGTTGAGTGAAAAAAATCAATTTTTATCTTTTAAAAAGACAACATAATATCATCTGTGTTCTACAGATTCATTTACACATACGTAAAGGTATAGATAAAGTTCTAGAAGGATACGCACAAACTGTCATGTCTGGAGAATGCAGTAAGTATGGGATGATGGCCAAAGAGAAATGTAGACTTGCTAGTAATGTTACAGTGTTGTAGAAGGATAATATATATAAGTATAACTTGTGCCATTTAAAACTAATTTTAAAAGAAGAGTAAGATAGATCTACAGGTAATAATATGGAAAGTATCCTAAATAAATTGTCAAGCAAAAACACAATGCTTAGAATAGTGTGTAGAAGACTTTCATTTGTGAAGAGAAAAAAATAGGGAGTTTGATAGATATGCAAATATGCATAAAACATCCCTGGAAGGATGATACCCAAAACACTAGTAACCCAGACTGTCATGGAGGAGGAGATCTGAGTCACAGAGGGTCAAGATGGAGGAAGATTGACTTTTCAGTGTATTCTCTTGTGAACCTGTTTGAACTTTTTACCAAGTGTATGCACTTAAGTTTTTTCCTTTTGTTAAGGAAGCTATGATTCATATATATGAACATAAACTTTTAGAACATAGAGCTACAGATTTTTCATGCTCATGGCATTCTGAATTTAACTCAAAAATTAGGAACAAAATCAACCCATTATTTTTAAATACCCCAGGAGCCCGAGAACAAAGGTGATGATTCAAAGACGCGTATATGCACTTCTGTCTGCGAGAGTCAAGAGCATCAGGAGACCCTGAAACGACTATCTGAAGTCTGGCAAAAGGTCTCTGAACAGGATGATCTAATCCAGGAACTTCGAAATAAGCTAGCCTGTAGTAACGCTTTGGTAAGTGCTTTGTTCTAGAACATTCTTCTGAGAGACCAAAATAAAGCCATGAGGAAAGAAAGGAGGGAAAAAAGTCACCTAAAGTAATCTCTTTCACCAAGACTCCTCAAATGTCTTAAATATACTTGCCTCTGCCTTTTGTTCATATTCTCCATCGTATGCATCCGCCCAACCCACACTAAGTTCAAGGTTGTAAAGAGACTTAAAATCTCTCACACAACAACCTAAGTGCCTTTCAGTATGGAAATGGTTAAAGAGATTAAGAGAAATGGTTAAAGAGATATCCAAACTGTGGAATAAAAGGCAGCCAATAAAAAGGATTAAGCAGATCTGCAAGGACGGCATGGAAGGATGTTAGAGATATATCACTGAGAGTAAGTTGCAGAATCCTATGTATAGTTCAATTCCACTTTTGTTTTTTAAGTCTTTGATCATAATATAGAAGTGTATACCAGAAATTGCCACTGGTGCCCCTTCTCAGAGAGAGAAGAGACTAGATGGAGAGGAGATTTTCATTTCTTATTTTCAATGCTTGGGTTTTATTTGGATTATTTTCAAAACAAGCAAGAACAAAAACTTCATGTTTTTTATAATTTTCAACACACATTCTCCCACTCCATAAGAAACATCCTTCTTTGATTCTCGAACTTTGAATCCTGGCCTCTGATAGATTAGGTACAACTTTCCCTCACAGCCTCCAAAGAGCTTTCTTCTACCTCATAAACTGGACCACACAAAGAGGTTCAGAATGGAGTCCAAAATGTGGCCACTGACAAACTCAAGACAAATCCCTGTCTTTGCCTTAGTGAACCTTGACGTAAGATTGAGAACATAATCCCTACTCCCTACCAACCCCACAGGAAGTGCGTGATGAATTATACAACACTACAACAAACTTAGGCTGGAAAAAAGAACACCCTACAAAAACAGTAATAGTAACAAGCACCTCGCATTGATCATTCAGCATAACTGACCTGTGCTTGTTTGCAGGTTCTGGAGCGTGAAGAGGCTTTGATAAAATTACAAGCAGACTTTGTTTCCTACACAGCCACCCACAGGCATCCTCCTAGCTCCTCAGAAGATTGTGAAGACATCAAAAAGGTGGGAGAGCTTTTTCTTATTTGTGCCTGGTGAGGTCAGGCCAAGTTGGCTCTGATTCTGGTTCTTCCTGCTTATTTTTTATTTTTATATTATATTTTAATTTATACTTATGTGATCTTGGTTGACCCTGCCACAAGAATACTGTAGATAATGTATGCCAGGCCCCAGTGAGTGTGTCTGGCAGCATTAGATTTTGAGACTGAATTTTGGAATTGCGTGCCTCTCTTGACCCACTTCTAACAGTACACCTCAACAAGACAAGAGACTCCTGTTGGCTCACTAGATTCGAAAAAACCATCCAGCTTTCTAGTTTCTGGCTGGAGTTGAAAAGTAGCAAATTTAGGGAAGATTATTAATTCAAATTTACTCCCTTTTTTGAAAACTCGATGTTTTCATATTCAAAGCCATCTCAAAAGTTGATTCTAGCAGTAAGCATTTAAACCATATAAATGAATAGCGAGATGTGACGAACCAGTAGTCAAAACAAGCTTAGGTGCCTTCCTAGGCGAGGTCTTATCTTAAGTCAGTCATGCCTGATCTTGAGCTACAAGGCAAAGCCAGGCGCATGAGGCCATGCTGTGGGCAGGTGATGGCAGGCCTGCTGAAGGGGAAATAGCAGCAAAGCGGGGTGGCCGAGAGACTAGACGACACAGATAAGCTCCCCAAGGGGTCCTCTAGTTGGGGAGTGGAGACTTTTCTCTTTCCAGGACTTTCTGATGCCAGAAAGTTTGAATGAATAAGGGATCAATACTGAACTTTGGAGTTCCTCCTTGGACATCTGTCAATGTTTCTTTTAAAGGTCAGTTCCGTGTTATTCACATTCTGACCTACAGCACTCTCTCATAACATTCTCTCTTTTTTTGGTCTAAAAAATGTCTCTATTTCTCCCGTACTCTTTTATTTTTTTATAGTGGTAAAAAACTCATAACGTTAAATTTACCATCTTAACCACAGCTCTGTTAAGTATCTCCACATTGCTATGCAACAGATCTCTAGAACTTTTTCATCTTGCAAAACTGAAACTTTATATCCACTAAACATTAATTCCTCTTTAACACTCCATTTTTTAAAATGATAGACTTCCCCCAAGAAACAGAATACACGTTTTCCTGCCGTTTTATATGTCCTATCCAAAGCCTTCATGTTACCTGGGTATTCTCTTAGGAATGGAAATATCCACATCACAGTTAATGTCAGCAGGCCTCTGCCCACTCAGCTGGCCTGGCGTAGAGTGGGTCCTGGAAGCCCTGCAGTGCCCACCCCTGGGTCATAGGGTGATTGCCCTGTGTTTCTCCAACTGTCCCCTCCACCCCCTCCCCCGTCTTCATGCTGCAGTCCTTCCTCACTGTCAGCTCTGAAATCACGTAACTCTCTCTCCCCAGCAGCCCTTAATGCCCAGACAACTAATTGCTCCTCATCGGCCGCATGTTCCTGCCTTCTCTTAGTGACAGCCTGTTCCCCTTTCCTTTAGGGTAGAAGCCCAAGTTCCTGCCCAGAGACTGCAAGCCCCACGTGATGTGATCACCCACCAACCACCTCACCTCATCTCTTTCTGCTCTCTCCACCACTGGTTCCCTCTGACCACATAGCCTCCTCCGTGTTCTCTCCCCAGGGCCCTCTCACTGCCGAGTCCTGCTGTCTACAAAGCTCAGAACCCTACAACATGGCTCACTGCCTCACCTCCAGCAAGTCCCTGCTTGGAGGCCACCTTCTCAGTGAGGCCAATCCCTGCATCCTATTTAAAAATTGCCACCAGCCCCCGCCACCCCATACACCTCCATTCCCCTTTTGCTATTCTGTTTCTCCCATAGCACCCATCAACTTTAAAGGTTTTCCGTAAGTCACTCTTGCTGTGCTCTTTGTCTGTCTCACCTCACTAGAAGGTCAGCTTCAGGGGGGCCAGGATTTGTGTCTGTGTGGTTTGCTCCACCATAGCCAGCACTAGGACAGTGTCTGGCACACAGTAGGTGCTTCATAAATACCATCGATTGTTTCAGGGAGGAAGGAGTGGCTTCTGTTGTGCACATTCTATGTGAGCCTGAGAAGTCTGCCACACCCTGTTTTTAATTCTCTTAATTTTTTAAATTGAAATATAATAGACATACCATAAAATTCACCATTTAAAGTGTACAATTTAGTGGTTTTTAGGATATTCACAAACTTGAGCAAGCACCACCACTAATCTCAGAACATTTTCATCACTCGAAAAAGAAATCCTGTACCCGTGAGCAGGCAATCCCTCCCCTCCCTCCCCAGCCCCTGGCAACCACAACTCTACTTTCTCTCTCTGGGGCTTTGCCTCTTCTTGACATTCGGCATTTTAGAAAGCCTTCCTCCCCCATGTCCCCAGCCTGTCTTGCTCTTCTGTCTGCCCAGATCCTGAACCACCTGCAGGAGCAGAAAGACAGCCAGTGCCTGCACGTGGAGGAGTACCAGAACCTGCTGAAGGACTTGCGCATGGAGCTAGAAGCCGTGTCGGAACAGAAGAAACACATCTTGAAGGGTAAACCATGGGCTGGCGGGCTGTGGTGGGGGAGCCAGAAGGAAGCCAGGACCATCCTCTGAGCAAGAAGCACTCTGTCTCACCCTGCTGTAGACATGATGAAGCTGGAGCTGGACCTGCACGGGCTGCGGGAGGAGACATCTGCCCACATGGAGATGAAGGACAAGGAGGTCACCATCCTGCAACGGCGGCTGCAGGAGCTACAGATACAGTTCACTGAGACCCAAAAGCTCAGTTTGCACAAAGACAGGGTAAGGCAAGGAGCTCTCTGGTTGGAGCTGCTGACAGGGCAGGTGTGAGGCCTGGGCTGGAGCAGGTTGTGCAGTTCCACACCCACTGTGATCACTCGGGAAACACCAACACCCACACCATGAGACTGCAGGCTCTTCAGACCCAGAGGGGATTCTGCGCACTTCTCTGATATTTCTTATAGCACGCAGTAAGTATATAAAATATCATTATCCAGGGACCGTAATAGAGATATCGGCCCTATAAGAAAGAGGTTCTTTCTCAACCCTTCAAGGACAAGAGTTTGGGACACACTTGTGTTGTTCCCTTATGCTTCTGTTTATGTTGGATTGTGGAAAGAAATGCCATAAAAGAATGTGTGGCCTTATTAAGAATTTCAAGTGAATTTCAGTTTTTAAAATTATGAATATCTTATGAATATGCAAGTCAGACAGTTTGAAAATATTAGTGGAGCTGTGCCCTAGAAGAACTGTAGTTGCCAACACAAAGCAAGCTCCCGGAAAAGCCAAATGGATCTAGGGACAGAAAACTTGTGAAACCAATGCAAACTTTTGTAGTTAGTGCTATTCCAACTCTAAGCTTTTATCTGAGCTAGTAGAAATAATCCAACTGATTGACTGGTTGATCATTTCAAGGTCCAGAGGTGATCCACCGGTCAAAATGGACATGTTTGGAGAGCTGATGACGAGAAGCAAGGAGTCTGGATAAACAGCTTTGAATCATTCATAGATTCATTCAACAAATATTTTTGATCTCCTATGATATGCCAAGCACTATTCTAGGCATTAAGAATATAATAAAACGTGTAACATCCCTACTCTCCTGGAGTTCACATTCTAGTGTAGAGAGACAATAAACAAATAACAGAACTAACATATAATATAATGTCAGGTAATGATAAATTCCTAGAACAGCTTAGTGGCTGTTTTACACAGGGTGGTCAGGAAGGTCTGTTTGATAAGGTGACATTTGGGCAGAGATTTGAATGAAGTGAGGGAGCCACCCAGGCAAAGGTCTTGAGGCAGAATATTCTAGGCAGAGGGACTAGCAAGTGCGAGAGCCCTTGGGTGGGAGTCTGCTCAAGTGTTCCAGAAGACCAGCTCAAGCAGGGAGGGGTGAGGGTGGCAAGATGTGAGGTCAGATCAGATCCTGAGCATCCTGGGAGGTCACTGTAAGGACTTTGGCCTTTTTCTAAGTGAGATGGAGCCAGTGGAGTGTTTTGAGCAGAGGCATAGCAAGATCTGACTTGCCTTTATAGAGGCCCCCCCCTGTGGCTACTGCATAGAGAATAGCCTAAGGAGAGGCAGGGAGCGCAGGTAGGAGGTCATTGCAATATCCAGACGGGAGAAGATGGTGACTGGACGAGGACTCAAGACGATCTCTAACTGACCTCACCACTGCCCAGGCCTTTATAAGCATTAACACTTTGCTCTCCCCCAGCTCCTCCAAGAGAAAGATGAAATGGTGCATGAGCTAGAGAAGGAACTGGCACAGGTTCAGAGCACCCTCATAAAAAAGGAGAAGGAGTTGGAGAAGCAGCAACGAATGACAACAGAACTCGAAATGGCCATCCAGGAGGCGAAGCAGAATAAGAGCAAAGTGGATTCTGGGGCCCTGCGAGCTGAGATCCAGAAGCTGAGGGATTGTCTCGAAGACGCCAAACAGCAGCAGAAGCTGGCTGGTGAGGCCTCCCCCAGGCACCGTTCCCACCACATTTCCAACCCGTGGGGTAGAGCAGCTCCTCCTTTCTCTGAACGGCTCTCCTTCTCCACTGTCTTCCTCCAAACCCTCTTGTGATCTCATCTCAACTGCTGTCTCTCACAGCAGTGATGACAGCCCTTCTGAACTCCTTCACTCACACCCAACCTCACCTTCTTCCTGAAGCCTCCACCACGTAGCAGGTGCTCAGTGTGGGAGAGTGAACTGCGGACTCCCACGCCCACCGATTTCGCAGCAGCTCACATGGACAGCCTTTCCTTTCCTCGCCACGGGGAGGACCAGGCTCTGTACTTGGCTTCCTGGCACCATGTTCCTCTCCATCTTCTCCAAGGCAGTCATCACACAATGCACCTCTTCCTTCCCTGCTTTTTAATGCTCTCTCTCCTTTTTGCCTCCAAACACATTCTCTTCTCAGAGATCACCAGTAACTTCTTGCCTTGGATATGGGGTTTCTTTTAGGGTGATGAAAATGTTCTGGAATTAGATGTTAATGTTGGTTGCACCTTGTGAGTATACCAAAAACCACTGAACTTTATACTTTAAAAGGGTAAATTTTGTTATGTGAATGATATATCAATTAGGAAAAAAAAAGTCCAAAGCATGGTTTCCTTCCTCACCCTGCTCTAACTCTGTCTGTCGATGCTGTTGGCCTTCACGCCTCAACCATTGTTTCTTAGCTTTGGAGACACAGCAGGTCCCTTGTTCTTCCATATATCTCACCACTGTTTCTTCTTTTCCCTCCTGCTCTGACATCAGTCATAACCTAAGACTCTGCTCGCCTCCCTTTCTCCTCTCCCTCTACACTCATTCTTTGGTGAGTGCCTCTCCTCCTGCATTTGTCTACATTTCTCTGCAGACAACTCCAGAACCTAGAGCCCCAGCCCTGACTTCACACCTGCAGTCAGTCTTGTCTTTAGGGACTCGCTCCACCTGGGCAACCAACTTCTCCTCCAACTCAACATTCCCAAAACTGAACCTATTCTCTTCCTTGCTTTAAAAGAAAAAAAAAAAATCCTCCTCCTCTTTTCCAATGTGTGTAATTATTTCTCTAGTGACTCCATCTTTCTTCTAGTATCCCAGACTGAAAACATGGAGAGGAGAGTGATGTTTAAAGTAGAAACAATAGTAGAAACTATAGGATGTGGGAGCCTATTTGGCCTAGAAAAACTCCAGCAAGCAACTTATTTGAGTGTTTTTCCCTTCATACCCAGTGGAGGCAAGGATGTGGGCTAAATGATATTGTAGGAAGTCTTTCTCCATTCTAATCCATTCCAATTTTCCTAAAGCACTCTTTACTTTATGTCAGTCCCTGCTCAAGAGCCCACCAAACCAAGTCTAAACATTTCTCTCAGGCTTTCGGCGTCCTCCAAAGCCCCCTCTAGTCCCTGCACTTACTCACCTCTGTCTCCCAGCACTCCTTCCCACTTTCCTTTCAATCAAACCAGTCTCTTCCCATGTGCCTTCCCCATCCCGTCACCAGGTGCTTATTCTAACCGTCCCTCACCTGCAACTCCTTTCCTCCCACTTCTTCTAAGGCCTAGCTCAACCTCTGTTCCTCTGTAAGTCCATCTCCACTGTTCTTACCCACGCTGATCTCGCTTCCTGAGTTCACATCAGTGCGAGCTTTTTACTGTGTTCTCTACGTCAGGTGAGCCGGCTATGTCTCCCTCACTAGACGCTAAACTCCATGAGGGTCAGGTTCTGTCCCTAATAACATGTTGAGTCACACAAGAGATACTGAGCAATTTCTACCAATTTGTTTAATTGTAGTCAACGAGGGGGCCACGACTGGGAGGTAGTCAAAGACAGATAATTTAACAGAGCTCCTTAAGAGTAAAAATGAAATGGAGAGAAATGAGGATAGATTGGAAATTGAAGTAGGTCCCAAAATGAAAGAACAGACTTTTTAACTGATTTTGTTTGAGAGTCTGTTCTTCACGCTTACTGCCTTCTCTCATGGACATGCCCCCTGCTTGTCTTCTGTCTTCTGTAGCTCAGCAAGCAGCTCAATACAAGGAAGAGGCCATTCTGGCAAAGGATAACCTGGAGGATGCCCAGAGGAAACTGGAGAGCTCCCTTTTGCTGGATAAACAGAAGTCAGAGACCATACAGGAGCTACAGAGAGAACTTCAGAAGCTGCAGAAAGATTCCTCGGTGGCTAAAGAGGAACTCAGGTGCAGCAGGTACCACAGGTTCACCTCCAGAAAGAGACTCTGTCTCTCGTGAGCCAGTCAGGACACTGTGGGCAGCTGTTCAAAAGTGCAATAGCAAGCCAGCTCACAGTCGGCCAATGCAGACTCTGAAGTCCATCCTCCCATTCTTGCCACTTTGCTTTAGGAAACGGATAGAGCAGCTGACATCAGAACTCTCAGAGGCCGTGAGGAATCTTGAAAATTCAGACAAGGAAAAGAGGCAGCTTCAGAAGACAGTGGCTGAGCAGGATACGAAACTGAATGACATGCTAGATCATATAAAAGTCCTTCAACACCAGGTATGAAGGGCAAGTAAGCAGCCAGCTCAAGCATTTACTCTGTTTAGGATTAAGTATATTGGTCTTTATTTGGGAAGATTCCACCACCAATTCTTTGCAGACTGATTTTCCAGAATTTGTGTTAGAATGCTAAGCCAGCCAGTCAGCTCCAGTTCCCACGACCAGTAATAAGCATTTTCAAGGGTTAAGCTTAAAAACAAAGGACAATGTTTTTTTCCCTCTAGGATTCAAAATCTATCCTTGTCAGTCAATTTAAAGTCTTTGATCTCTGAATTTTTCCTTTTGTGCTTTTCTAAGATTTTTTTTAAAACTTTATTCACAGAGATTTTTTTGTGGAAAGATTTGATGAGTAAGTAGATGCATGGGAAATTAATCTATAAATAAAATTAGTTGCTATATCTAATTGAACGAAGAAAAGATGTTGCTGAACATCAGGGAAAACTTTAGTATACATGCTAAATAACCAAGGTGTTGTCCTCATATTTATTTCAGCCATTCCCTGTGTACAGTTGTCTGGGGTGTTTTTTGGGTGTTTTTTCCCCCAAAAAAACTATACAGTCTAAGACTATCTTTCAGGCCAGTCTTTATTTTCTCAGCTCAGGGAGCAAACCTCTACCAAAGACAATCTAGAAGAGGAGCTTAAGGAGGTGAGAAAGTTACTGGAGGAGAAACGGGAGCAGTTGAAAAAGAGCAAAGAACAGGCGAAGCAGCTGGAGGAAGAGTTTGAGGCATTCCGACAGGAAGCAAAAAGGACAGAAAAGATGGTGAGAAGGAAAATCTGGGAAGAGTCCAGATCATGAATCCAGGGCTGGACATGAACCCAGCCAGGCCTGGCAGGTTACAGAGGCCGTGGGTGCTCAGACTTCAGGAGAGAAGGGAGGGAAGAGGGGAACAGCAAGTGGGGCGGAATTCTGTATTCCACAGGGCGCGGGATGGAGCTGTGGTGAGGGAAGGAAGAGTGGGCTTTTGTAGAAGTTTGAAGTAACGCCTCTTTTCTGGGCTTTATTCGTTAATGGGGGAGCAGTCAAAGGAGAAAATGAGGAATTTGGAGGAGGACAATGAGAATATCAAGGCACAGTTAATGCAGTGTTCTACCCAACTGGATTCCTGTCTCAGCAAATACAACACCTCCCAGCAAGTCATCCAAGAGCTGAATAATGAGGTGAGTAGACAGAAACCCCAAAGGGGTGAGAAACTTGAACCATGTGATGAGCTGAAATCAGTACCTAGCTCTTCTCCAGAACAGAAATGCTACTAACTGCCTGGCCCATGCGCATCCTGTGGAGCCTGCAGCTCCACCTCCCTCCTTGAAGTGGAGTAACCCTTCTGCGCCCAGGTGCTCAACCAAAGAGACGTTTCTTCCACGTGTGGAAGGTCTTACTAATATCGGGTGGAGCTCCCAAACTATCAAGTCATCCAATGCTGTATTTTAGACCAGAGCTGAGTGAATCCATTGTTTGGGGCAATTTGCTAGGGAAGACTTCCAAAAATAGTCCCAAAGTACAAAAAAGGGATGCAAGAGGAGACGATTATTTTTCATTGCACAAATAAAGATGGCAGAAAGGAATAAATGGCATCTAATATATGCAAGGCACTATGTTTGAAATCAGTCATCATCTATTGACTGTCTACTTAAATCCATTGTGTGCCATCCATCTGCTTTACTCCCAACAAGACATACATTACTATGATCCTCCGGTTATGGAGGAAAGAAAGGCTGAGGCTCAAAGTGACTACACAGTAAGTGATGGGATGGACCAGTGTTTGAACCTGGATCATCTGGCTCTAACACCTAATCTCTTTCCCCTTCATCATGAATGGTGATGTTTTCCCCAACTGAATACATTCCATCTTTCTGGGCAAGAAACAAATACAGCATCCTGATAGGTGCATTGATAGGTGGTCTCTTGGTTTACAAATAAGAGACCAAGCAGCTCTGATTCCTTCATAATATAAAAAAATTAGTCTTAAAATACTATGACTATTTTAAGCTTAAGAACAGCACTGCCCAATGGAACTTTCTGCGATGATGGAAAAGTTCTGTATTAGAGCTGTCTAATACTATATCCACTAGCCACAGGTGGCTATTGAGTGCTTGGAATATGGCTTAATATGACTATGGAACTGAATTTTTAATTTTAATATTAATTAATTTTGGTTTTATTTAAATGTAAATAAGCTTATGTGGCTAGTATCTACCACATTAGACAGCACAGACACTGATGTTTCTGGAGTTTTGTCCTCCAGAGATATAAATCTCTCCTTTGGTGTGATCCAGACTTGAGGTCTTAGTCACTCAGACTCCCCAGGAACCTCTCTGAATATAAGGGATACGACCTAAATATTTAATATGAGCCTATTTTCATGTTTGTCACAAGAAAGATAGCCATGTAAATGTGAAAGTAAAAGCACTAATTTCAAAATTCTTTCGGTGGAAATCAGGGAGCATAGAGTTTTATGTGTGTGTAAGCATGTTCAACTTTTTTAAAGCATACCCCAAGTGTGGTAGACTTATTGAATCAATCAAAACAGCTATTAGAAAGATGTTTAGTTTTGCATTCTAAAATTCATTTCCCATCAATATTCTCTATCTCAGTTTTAAAATTTTCCATCTGAAGTCATAGCAATATAGCGTGGGATCCTTTCCATCTCTTTGATTCTAGGACATTTTTCTACTGTATTTTATAATTAATTACTGTTAATAATGAGAAAGCTAATTTAGTTTTATATATTTATTCTGTATTTGGACATCTTATTTAACTCACTTATAAGCAGTAATAATTTTTCAGTTGCTTCTCATGGATTTTCTAGGCAGATAGTTACATCATTTGCAAGCAACAACAATTTTCTAAACCTTTGCAACATTTATTCCTATTTCATTTGTCTTGCCTTTTGGCATTGGACAGTACCTACAGTATGGTGTTCAACAGTAGCATCCTTTTCTTGCTTTTAATGTGAATGGAATCCATCTCTTTCAGTATGATGTTCCCTGTAATGTGGTGGATAAAATTAATTAATTGATCCTAATTTTGGCCCACCCTTATACTCCTAGTATGAGTCCTGACTGTGTGTCATGTATTATTCTTTTGATACAACATTTGGAATGTTCTAAGAAGTGAAATAAGGCCAGTCTGACTGGAGTGTAGTAATCAAAGAGGATATTGGTATAGGATGAGAGTAGAAAGATAGGTAGGGGCAGACATTGTGGTGTCTGTTAAGAAATTTGAGATTTTATTCTAAGAGCAATGCAAAGACATTGATGAGATTTCTTCAAAAGTGCAGGGGAGGTGATTTGATCTGATTTAAGCTTTCAAAATATAGCTCTGACTAATGTGTGGAAATGGATTTTGGAGAGGGGTAGGTGTGGAAGTAAGCAAACAAGTTAGGAGGCTATTGCCATCAAAGCTAGAGTGGTGTCAGTGAAGACAGAAGTTAGCAAATTCAGGATGTGTTTTGGCAGCAGAGCTAACCCAGCTAACTGATGGAATGAATTCGAGAGAACGCGAGGAATCAAGGATGACTTAATGGGACTCACCCATAAAACCGTCTAGGCCTAATGCCTTTGGCAAGGGCAGAGTAGAGCCTTATGAGAACTTTTATTAAAACTCCTTGATTCTGTAATTTACATATGTTTATATGCAGGTTTTTAGTATCTTTCTCCAAGCTAAAACACTCACGTTAAAGGAATTTAAAATGGAGCTTCCATTTTAGCTTCTAGCATCATCATGATCTTTTTCATCACCCTTCTTTTTAATATCTCACCTCTTGGTGACATTTCTCAATTGGGCCACCAATTATCAAGAGCTTTTAGTGAATTGTAGTTTCTCCAGTGACTGCCCTTGTTTACCAGGCAGACCCAGTTGACTCCATGCTTTTCAGATGCACCCAGTAAAGGGGCCAGCCCAGTGGTGCAGTGGTTAAGTTTGCACACTACACTTCAGCGGCCCAGGGTTCGCAGGTTTGGATCCCAGGCCTGGACCTAGCACTGCTCATCAGGCCACGTTGTGGCAACATCCCACATAAAGTAGAGGAAGATTCGCACAGATGTTAGCTCAGGGCCAATCTTCCTCACACACACAAAAAAGAAGAAGTACCCAGAAAAGATGTACTTCTATTTCCAAAAGACCAAATTATTCCATCTTTAGGAATAGTTTCACCCCCAGGGCATGATAATATAGGGTCAGAAGTACAATCTAACACTCCTCATCTCACTAATTGCTAGGGTCAAAGGTACTAAAAATTCCATCTGGCAAAAATAAAAAACTTCAAGCACTGAACAGCTACTGAAGAAAAAAGAGTGTGTTTATGTGTGTATGGCCACATGGAGGATGCAAGTGTACTAACTACCAGAGAACAGAAGTCAGGCATGTGAATTCCTAAGATCCCTCCTGCTTCCAGACTTAGAAGTTGATCTCTGTCCTGTACTTAAAGTATATAACAAGATGGCTAATTTCTTAGCATATTCATGATCATAACTCATAGCTATATAGGGACTTGTACCTTACAGAGCCCTTTTACAGACATAATCTCATTTGATCATCACAAATCAAATGTCAGGGGTCCTCTGGGGTCAGCGTGGCAAACGGGTGTCCCCCTCCTCACGTTGCACTCCTGAGCAGGCACACGCCTTTGACAAGAGGCTGGAGGAGATGAGCTGCCAAGTGCTGCAGTGGCAGAAGCAGCACCAGAGTGACCTCAAGATGCTGGCCGCTAAAGAGGAGCAGCTCAGGGCCTTCCAGGAGGAAATGGCTGCCCTGAAAGAGAGCCTCCTTATGACAGAGTTGAAAGTATCCCAGTTTGCAGAAGAGGGTACTGAGGCTCAAAGAGATTAAGTAAATGACAGAACCAAGACCTCAACCCAGGTCCTTTAACTCCAGATCTCAATTCCTTTTAACTATATCATGAATATTCATTACTAAGTTTAAGACACAGACTTCAATGTTTAAACACACTTCTGCCACTTCTTTTTAAACTGCGTGTTCAATGCTTTCCTCCTCCCAAACATTGCCCAGTGAAATATTTCATTCAGTCCAAAAAAAATCATTTAGTATTTACTGAGCACCTGTTAGGTGCCACGCCCTGAGCTGTAGGTAGTGGGGATACGGTGATGAAGAAAACACACAAGTCCTGCCTTCGTGGTGCATCAAGTCTGGCGAATTCATCAGGAACTAAGTGAGGAACAATGCACACAACTGAAATGTCTCAGGTCTCCTATCCTGGACTTGGATTCCACGTCCATATCAAAGGCTCCAGAGTCTGTGAAAGGGAGTTTTTGTGTACTTGACACATCATGACTCAGTGCTGCCAGTACTCTTTGTAGTCAGGGGGACATACTAACTAGAAGGAGAAGTGTGGGGAGAGGAGTGCAGAAGAGCTGGGAAAGGCAGCTCTTCTTCTGACAACAGTGAAGTGGGGATGTGGCCATTAGACTGCTCCACAGGTCAGGGCCGAAAGGAGAGCCCAGAGCGTGTCCATTTCCTGTAGACACAGAGAATGCCTCTGTAGCCATGAACCCTGACGGTGAGGTTCCCCCTCCCTAAAGGTAGCCCAGCAGAAAGAGGCCTTAGCGAGTCTGCAGGCCCAGCTGGACAAGGCTCTGCAGAGAGAGAAGCAGTGTCTCCAGACCATGGTCAGTAAAGAAGTCTACGAGGAATTATCTCGGAAGTCAGCCACCTGCCAAGATGACCTGACACAAGCCCTCGAGAAGGTGAGGCCACACCCTCTCATCTTCAGGGCTTTTTATGGGCAAAGAAATATCTGAGTAGCATGAGGGGCTCAGGAGTCAGTCCCCTGCAGACTGGCTCCCACCAGGGCCCCCTACAAACCGTTGCATGGCTGGGATATCCATCCAGAGAAGGCCTGCTTCCTCTTAGTGAGGCTTTTCAGGGTAGGGGGGAGGCCAAATCTAACAAGTTTTTCTGCCATGGGGGACCCAGGGGCAGGGTTTTCCCAAAACCTGAATTGTTGGGGAAATTTGTGCCCCATCCCTTTGCTGATCTTGCCTGGCTGATCAGTTCATAGGATTGGAAAGAGAGGTAAAGGGGGGGGGGGGGATGACGCAATGCAGAAAACCAACCACTGTCACTCCCCACCCATCTCTGGGGCACCAGGCAAGGCGACCAGGTGTCTGAGCCACCCTGGAGAGATGACGAGGAGGGGATGGAAGGCTTCTCCATTCAGGACTCAGCAGAGAGGGCCAAAGGCCTCTGACGGCCACCCTCACCCTCTTTGTCTTTACCCCAAGCTCAATCGTGCCACCTCAGAGACAAAGAGCCTGCAGCGAAGCTTGACACAAGCCCAAGATAGGAAAGTTCAGCTGGAAGATGAAATCATTGCTTATGAGGAGAGGATGAAAAAGCTCAACGTGGAATTAAAAAAACTGCAGGGCTTCCACCAGGAGAGTGAGCTAGAGGTGAGGAGCAGCCAGGGGCTGGGGCTGCCTTCCTGTTCCGGGTCCCCAAGGTCGCCTCTTTCACCCAGAACCATTTAGCACTGAGCCATTCCCTTTGGCTAACAGATTCTGTCCCTCCCTGGGCTTCAGGCTGAAGCGGCAAAGATCAGAGCAGGGGCGCCCTCTGCTGGTCGCTGGAAATTAAACTACCCTCTAAAGAGTCTCCCCAGAGCCAAGAGAGCACCCTTCCTTGTGCCTTGTCAGGGGTCTTCTGGGGTCAGCGTGGCAAACGGGTGTCCCGCTCCTCACGTTGCACTCCTGAGCAGGTGCACGCCTTTGACAAGAGGCTGGAGGAGATGAGCTGCCAAGTGCTGCAGTGGCAGAAGCAGCACCAGAGTGACCTCAAGATGCTGGCCGCTAAAGAGGAGCAGCTCAGGGCCTTCCAGGAGGAAATGGCTGCCCTGAAAGAGAGCCTCCTTGCAGACGAGAAGGAGGTGGGCGCTCCTCAGCTTCTAGTCACTTTCTCCCAGTCCCTCCGAGCACATCCCACAACAGATGCCAGACAGCCCTTGGTGGGGGTGAGGCTGCCTGGGAGCAAGGAAAAGACACCCTACTCCATTCAGTACAAAGCAGGGGCTGGGTGCTCTGGGCTCACAGAAACTTTCTCAACCCAACCATCTTCCTGTGGCTTTATTGATAGAGATATTGAGCGAACAAAGGCCCTATTCCAGACAAGAGAGAGGGCCATCTCCCCGTCAGATACACCAGCCGTCCCCGACTTAGATAATCCACTGGGCAGTCCCCCTCTAGAGCTCATCTTGACACTTTCACTCACCCTGCGGTAGAATGGGCTAAGAGATCTTTGGGCATGCCTCATGCCCAGACCCCTGGGCAGTGAGGTTCACGGCAGGAAACCTCAGGACATCTTGGGGTGGCCACAGGGCCTTTGCTCAAACTGGGAAAAAGACACTCCTCCTCAAGATGTTTTCTCTTCCATCTGTTAAAAAATTGGCTTAATACATATTACTTTTTTAGAACAAGTCACTTTCACGCCTTTGGCCTGAAAATCATTATTATAAGTGTACAGATCTACTTTGTCTCTCCTATAAATGGTGCCTGCTCAAAGATGTCCCCTTTGCCTGGGTGCAGCCTGCACCGCTGGAGGTAAAGCGCTGCTGTGGCAGTTCCAACTCTGGCCTCAGCTCAGGGTTGGACAGCAGAGTCGACGCTACTTCTCCCAGGAGGAGAGAAGAGCCCGATTTGGGCGTAGGGAGGGGATGGCCTATGTTCCCGCCCCTTATCATCTCTTTTCCTTCTTCTACCAAAGCCCTGTTGCCTGCCCCAGCGGTCTGTGCCCAAAGACACCTGTAGGCTACGCCGAGAGAATGATCAGATTATGTGCAACATGGAGCAATGGGCAAAAGAGCAGAAGTAAGAAAGGAAGAAAAAAGTAAGGCAGGGTCCCATGGCCTGGGCTGAACTGAGGAACCACACATGTGCCAAAGAATAATGTCACACTCACACACAACACACTCTGCCCTCCTGGGAGACAGCTGCAGTCTCAGCCCACACCCTAGGGCTGGGAGTAAGATGGAGGGGGCTCAGCTCTTCATTCAGGTTCGGAAAGCCCTGCTGGCTCAGAAATGGAGCAGCTCCAAGACAGAGAGATGCTTCACTGTGGGTCACAATCCTCTTCCCAGCCTGGAATCCGGCTTCACTGCCTGGATCCGTGAACTCATCTGGGATCAGTGACTTTGCATAGGAGTTGACTGTGGAGCATCCTCCTGATTTCCAGGTGCTAGGAAGGCTCTAACTCTGGGGACTGGGTAATGAGCGGGGGCCTGGGGCCTAGCAAAAGCCTTGCTAAGAACACCAGTGTCCTGTTCAACCAGCCTGTGCTCTTGTTCACGGGGGTCTGGGGAACTCTTTTCTCTCGTGGATTTTATTACAGGATCGCCAATGAGAAACTAGGAAACAAGCTCCGT
This sequence comes from Equus asinus, assembly GCF_041296235.1. NCBI lineage: Eukaryota > Metazoa > Chordata > Mammalia > Perissodactyla > Equidae > Equus > Equus asinus. The sequence goes on from NC_091817.1 coordinate 36,637,234, forward strand.
GAACAGGTCAAATACATCGCCAAGCTGACTGGTGAAAAGGAGTAAGTTATCCCACTTCACTCTAGCTGCGTTTTGGGCGCTAAGGAGAAGGGTCAGCCAGGAACCAGGCTGGCTTTCTTATTGGAAATGTAAGTCCGACCCCAGGAGAAGCCCGGGACTTTGGAAAGAACTTGAGTCCTGAATCTGCAACTGTATGACCCCGGGCACATCACTTTATCTCTTTGGGCCTTAGTTCCCTCACCAACAACACAAATGGGGGTTATTATCTCTATACCCCTTCCCACTGTCACCTTCTATGACTCTCAGAGGCAAAAGTGACAAGAAGGAAATAGGCACTGAAAGCAGACTGTATCACTTAGGGAGAGGTGAGCTGCTGAAACAGAGAGCTCTCCAAATGCAGGAACCTAGAACATAGAAGGAACAGCTCTAAGAGGTGAGCTGTCCAGGTCGGTGGGTTCCTCTGCCCCACATCATCATTTGGGGACCTAGGTTCCTTCTACTTGTTGCTCCACCGTCCCCTGTGACCTTGGTTCACCTTTATGGTCAAGCTGGGTCAGCAGAGAGTGTGGTACGGGAGGAGCATTGGAAGTTCAGGAACAGGACGTCTACAACTGAGATTTCAGAGGTGGCATGCAAACAGATAATGATAAGCTCTAGGGCAGTGCTTCCCACCCCATCATCAGAGAACACTTAGGAAATGACCACATTTGTTTGGCACGCTGGGAGGATTTGAGGTGGGCTTGCTTATGACAAAGTTGACTGACCAATGTCTATTCCAAACCCTGACCCAAGGGCCAAGGGCGTCAGTGCCTCACACACCAGGAACCAGTTTGTGCAGCCCAAGTTGGAAAACTCTGTTCTGAGTTTTGATCTTAGGAGGGTGGCTGAGTTTAAGGAGAGGACAAGATCACTGGAATAAAGAGGTCAAGGAATGGAGAGGCCAGGACTTGGATAGAAAGTACACGATGTTGAAGGCATCAGGGCTACTGAGACGAGTGGACCAGAGAGAGTGGCAGAGAGCCAGGGAATGAGGCCATGGTGAGGACCCCACCTCCAGGCCCAGTGGCATGTGGAGCATGGCAATGACATGAGGGGCTACAAGGGAAGGAGTGCCTTCAGCGCCAGCCAGGTCTACAGAGAGCAAGAGGGCAGAGCATGTGCCCAGAGAAGTTGAGGATGAATTCTTTATTTGATTTCCTCTAGAAGAGACCACGAAATTTTTCACTAGGACAAAACCCATTTTCTGAAAGGGATTAAACAGAGGAGAAATTGTCAGAGTCTGAAGGTAACAGAGAACTTCAGGCCTTTTCTTACATTGTGCCAAGTTCCAGGAAGCTGTGTTCCACAAAGAACTCATTCTTGAGCCTGTTGGAAGGAAAATCATCTTTCAATAATAATAGCTCAACTAATATTTATTGCTTACAGGTGTGAAGCACTGTTCTAAGTGCTTTACATGTCCTAACTTAATTCATCTTCGTAAGACCTCACGAGCTCAGTGCAGTTATAATTCCCACTTACGGGTGAGAAAAGGGAAGAACTGAGAGGCTATGTAACTTGCCCGTGGTCTCTTGAATAGTAAGGGGCAGAGTCAGAATTCCAGCTGGGGAAGTCTGGTTCCAGAGCCCACTGTCACCCACTGCCCTCACCATTGGTTTGGAGAAACACGAGTGTCGATATGAACAGTTGCCATTTATTGAGCCACCAGAGATATGCTAAATTCCCTTTCCCCTCACCTACGTCACAGCCACCATTTCCTCATCTGTAAAATAGGCATGAGTAACTTGCCCAAGCTCTCAGTAGAGCTGGGATCCCCTGTGCTCTCAACCTTTCAGCAAAGGGGGCGAAAGAACTTGGGCTTTGGCATCAGAACTTGGTGAGAGAGTTTCTGAGGCATAGCCAGGAGAAATCAAGGACACGTGAGCAGAGCCTTCTCAACAGCCTTCTGGCTCTTCAAATTAAATTTCTGTCATTTGTTAAACCAGATCTTTACATGAACCCCAGAAGACAGATCAGACTTGATTGTCCCCATCTAACAGATAAGGAAACAGGCCCAGGGCTGACATGACACAGTGGGTCAGGAGTCCCCGTTCTTGGTCCACCCTGACCCCAGGCCTGGGCTTCTTCCAGGGGACACACATAGACCTCCATTTCCACAGAGCATGTGTGAGAGCACCAGCTCTGGCAGGAACTGGGCATCCATGGAGCTGAGGCAGAGCACACACCCACCTGTCCTTCCCTCTGCTTCCCAGCCACCTCCACAATGTAATGGTTCATCTGCAGCAGGAAAACAAGAAGCTGAAGAATGAAATAGAGGAGAAGAAGCTGAAAGCCAGGCACCCAGGGGTGTATACTAAAGCCCTGGGCCCAAGCAAAACAGAGCCTGTACCAAGGGGGAAAGTGTGTGGCACCTTGGGCTGGAAGGGAATGACCCAGGACGGGAGCCAAAGAACGGACATCACCAAGTATATGGGGATACCCCATTGCTCAGGTATGTCTCCTAGGTTTCTTTTGCTGCATACTGTGATGTTGTCTTTCCTAATCCCATGGATAAAAAATTATAATAATAACAGCAGCCTGATATTATTTTTCAAGAGATCACTGGATTGGGAATTCAGATAGGGAAAGAAAACAGATCTTTGTCTTAGTTACTCTGGACCAGAGATCCTTGTTTCTTCATCTGTAAAGGGAGGAGGAGAATGAATTAAGGCTTGTTCTGATCTAAGAATCTTTGATGATACCCAAATGCCTCATATTCAGACTTACCCCTTCCCCTGACCCAGTCCCTTTTGGGAAGTGTGGGGACAAGAGTGGAGCAGGCAGAACAGGCATCTTCCTCCTGTAATGTGTTCTGAAAACCCCCACAGAAGCACCCTGGTCCCCTGCACAGCCTGTGTCTGTGGCTACCTTTTCTGCCACCTGTAGACTCCATGTTACCCTGGAGGGAAGAAGTCACCTGCAACAGAGCTCCCTGGGCATGAGGCCAGTCCTTGAGGTGTCACCTCATTAATTTCTTCTCAAATCAAGACTGTTTTTCCTTCCTGTTCTCTCAGGTTCCTCACTTTCCTAGAATCAGCGCCTTGCCCTGAGCATCATTTCCACACACATTTTTCAGAGGACAGACTTCCCATCCCTCTCTCTTGACCTGGATCAGCTTTTACAGGAATATATCAAGATCTCAGTCTATTTCGCAAGATGCTAACGTTTTATTGAGTTTTGTCCACTTCCTGCAGTGGAGTGCGCCTTGGAACCATACTACCATCGCCAGGCCCAAACTCTAAAATAAAGACATGAGCACAGCGGTCTCGGTGAGCTCTTGGTGTCTTGCAGACATCTCTGTCCTTCTTAAGCCCCCAGCAACATGTTCATCCCTGTTTTCTCTGGATTCTAAAAGATACTGGTCTCTTTCACGTTTACAGGGGAGCTATAATTCCCAAAGCAAGCTTTTGGATTATCTGGATTCGTTTTTAAACCAAGAGATAATTAGCTCCCTTTTTATTCTTTCCATCTCTGTCTGGAATTTAAGAGGAAAAAAAAAATCTAAAAACCTCAAAAAGGAAAGTAATCCTAAGACTGAAAAGAAAGGAAGAGAAGTAAGTGATGCATTTTCCAAAGGAGAAGGGAGAGATAGCCATCTGCTTTCTCCCCGGCCGCCATATTGCATTCCTCCTTGTAACAATTTTTATTCTTCTCCCCAGCCAGCTCAATACAAGTAAAATTCCATTATAACAAACTCCAAGGACAGCTAACCTATTTTATTGTGGTAGAATTTTGTTAAACTGAGTACATGTCTAGAATTCATATTACTAGTCTGTCAGAAATTGAGAGAAATGGCTACTAAGGTAAAGTAAGAAAAAGAAATGAAAGAGCTTGCATTTTGGGGGATGGGGGGATAGAGGGCAGGAAAAGAGAAGGAAGAAACCCACTAGTTGGTAATGATTCTTAAATATTCTTGCCTCCCTCCCTAACCAAACAAAAGCCAAGGAAATTCACTGCTAATAGCAATACGTTACATAGGATGCCCCTTCCAAGACTTGGAGGGCAAATTCCAGAATTGCAGTGTGAGTGGGGGCTACAGGCATCTCTGGTAGTTTTTGTTGTGATGTTTATTGTCTGTTTATATTCTTCTGATTACATTCCCCCATTTGGTTTAGAGGAAGGATGTATTTTTTAAAGAAAAAAAAGACTGAAGAATTTGGTACTAACGAAATGGCTTCCTAGTTCTAGGCTGTGACTCATTTGTTCAAATAAAAGTTCAATGACATTAAAGTCCCCAGCACAGTCTACTAAAGAGGGCTTTTGTCTCTAAAACGTACAAAAAGGTTTCGTAGACGTTGGCCAAATTGACCATATCTGGATACTTTGAATGTTGTATATTTTTTCAGAGTTGTCTTTCACTTCCTGTGAGGTGTTGCACCAGAGCAAAGCAGGCAGTGAGTTATGGGGAGCACAGAGGCAGCAGAGCCAGAAAAACATTGATATGTCACCCAGCCATCTGGCCCTGCAAGCCCAGCCATGCAGGCGACCTCACTGAAAGGAGGGTTTGGACTTAGAGAAATGTGGTTTCCCTAAAGACAGGAGAAAGGGCAGGGAAGCTGAGTATTGCCTGCCTGTAATTCCTTAAGAAATAGCCAAAGAAGTGGGTTCCTAAAAAGTAGTTTGAACAACTGATATTAGAAGGAAATGGTCTCTATGATACTACAATGGCAGATGCATGTCATTATATACTTGTCCCAATCCATAGAGTGTACGACACCAAGAGTCACCCTAATGTAACTATGGACTTTGGGTGATAGTGATGTGTCAGTGTAGGTCCATCGATTGTAACAAATGAACCACTATGGTGGGGGATGTTGATGGTGGGAGAAGCTGTACATGTGCTGGGCCAGGGGTATATGGGAAATCTCTGTACCTCCTGCTCAATTTTGCTATGTACCTGAAACTGCTCTAAAAAAAATAGAAAAGAAAGAGATGGTTACAAAACCCATCACTTAGCAAAGGGGATTATAAATAAAATAAGAGGTTTGGCCACTGAGTGAGAAGATGTCACTCACATTCTGATACCTGGGGCCCGAAGAATCCTTTTAGTGGCAGATCCTCTTCTACCCACTTGGGGTATAGTTCTCCCCCTGAGCTGAAGGATCCCAGAGCAAACATCAGCCACCTCAGCCCACCTCTTTACTAAAGAGAAGGGGGACTTCCCCAGAATCACCATGTTGCCACATATGCACTTGCCTTTTGAGCCTTCTCTATGCAGCCCAGCTGAGGAGGAAGCTGACAGAGCCTGGCAAGCAAGCTCTGGGGCCCCCAGAATGAGCCCCCTCTCTCAGTCTGAGACCCTCACCTAATGACGTTTCTAATGTGTCTAAAGTACCCTGTCACCATCAACGAGACATTAAAGGATAGATGCACGTGACTGAGAAGGCAGGGGACCCCTGTAAAGATGTCCAGTTCAACAGCCTTCCTGGCCCCTCACACCCAGAAGCCTGAAAGCCAGTCTCAGGAACCGACTTCAGGGCCATTGTCACAGAAACGCATCTCTGGAAAAAGAATGAGTTATCATCCGAGGAAAAGATGGTGAGAATCAGAGTATAAAGGCTGGGGGGAAACCTTAAGGTGGACGTGAATGGAAAGGGTCCCTTATTAAAAAGAAAACACTGGAGACACAGGAGCAGACAGACTCATAGGCAGAAGTCCCAACAGCAAAATAGATTCCGGTAGAGCCGCTGTGGGCAGGGAGCCTCCCCACTCATCTTGTGGCACCTCTGTGTGCAAGTGTCCCTTCCCGGGTGTGTCTTGCTTTTAAACTAGAAGAGTGGAGTGGACCCATGGTTTTCATAACCTCTCTGGCCTCATTTTTCTTATCTAAGGGACTTGAAGGTGAGTTTGTGACCACAGTCTCAGCCTGTTAGTAGTAAAACCATTAACTGGAACCCCCATCTTTTTTCCTATTCTGTTGCACCCCAAGCCCCAGGCTATAAACAGATCACATACCCAGCTCACTTCTCTCCACAGAGCAGGTGGACACCTTCTCCCAGCCCTTCAGGGCAGGGCCAAGATTAGAAAAGAAGCCTTCCCAGGCAGGCAGCTGGAAGCCCTCTCTCCACCCCAGAGCCGTGAGAAGTCAGTTTCCACCTGCGTCCCCAATAAAGGTGGTGAGAGGCAAAAAGAATGGAAGTACAGCCGGTACTTGGTGCCGGGGGGCAAAGCCTGGCTTCCAAACTTACCCATAAATTGACTTCCATTTTAACTTATGTTGAGTTACAATGGACGGAAATTCAAATCCCAGGAGAGAAAGGGAGGGGAACTAACCTCGGCGTGAGCCAGGCACCAGGAGCTCACACCGAGTGCTGGCCTGTCTCAACACTTTTGAGCCCCGAGTCTGTCGGTGACTCAGCCCCAACACAGAACCTCTGAACCAGCACACCTGGCAGAAGCCCAAGGCTAGAGGAATAAAACACAGACCACGGGTGATGCAAAGGGCCAAATACCCAAAAGGCCACCTCAGCGGACTTAAGAGGCCACTTAAGAAAAGACTAGTGATTCCAGCATAAGGATCATCTTTTACCTGAAAATTAGTAAGCAACATTTTACACTATTTTTCCATCAATACACAGCCCTTACACATACAGAGTAGAGACTTCTGCCATTCTGAGCAACAGAGCAGCCAACCCACCCCTGGGGAAGGGCAGAGGACATGCAGTTGCTCACTTCCCTCTCATTTCCTGGCCACCACAGCCAACCTTGCCACTGCCCAGCAGCCTTAGGAGGAGCTGAGTGCCTGAGAGTGTGGCCTGCCCAGTGCTGGTGCCCTAGCCCATTCTCCTTCCCTGCCAGCTGTGTCCCACCCTGCCAACCCCTCCTCTAAGAGGCACCGCTTGGAGAACAGAAACAAGTCAAGCCAAGTTGCTAGGAGAAAGTCAGGTCCGGGTCCTGCCCATCTTCTCTTTCTTGGGTGATTTAGGGCAGTGTAGGGGGAAAGGAACAGAAATACAATAACACTTTACAAATAATAAATTTATTTCCAAATCTTGAATTATAACCAAATTACAATCCCCTCTAGGTTTATTTTGCTGCTTTACACAAGAATTTTAAAAAACACAGTCACAGCCAAGTCATTTATACACCAAGCGTCCTCGGGATGGCTTATCTGGATACGATGGGTCCAGCCACCTCTCACGGCCCTGGCAGCTTCACAGCTGCTCTGCAGCCCTGCACCTGTGCTGAGGAACTCCTCCTTCCTCCCTGGCAGAGCCTAGCCTCAGCAGGAGCTTCCCCCAGGGGCTGAGAGGCACACAGATGCAAACACACAGGAAGGCCCCGTGTGCTCCAGACACAGGGCTCAGGACTCAATTCCTGGCTCCCACCTTCTGCAGCGACAGCCTCAGCTCACAGCCCAAAGCGGGCTGGCGTGCGGCGAGGGGTCATGGGTTCCCCTTGCTCTTTCCGACCTGGAGTGTAGATCTTCGTAGACCTGAAGACAGAGAAAGAGGGCTTAGGAATCACACTGCAGGCTTTGGGACTGAAGGGTCTTCTCTCCCAGCACATTTCCACTCCCCTGCCTTCCCCATTTGTGAGTGGGAGCAGAATAAAGTATCACCTCGTTCCGATATCCACTAAGGAATGTTCTAAGATAGAGTTTTTGAGACTCCTTTCATCTCCCCTAGGTGAGCTATGGAGGTAGCCTCCATTCACCTCACCAGGCTGCCACTCCAGCTGTATAATAAAGAATCTGGCTGGCCTTTGTCCTCAGTTCCTAGGAGATAATCTCTGAACCCTTGGAATTTCCAAGGAGTGGAGTGTGTCTGTTATCCACGATGGGCCCTCGGACCACATCTGATAATTTATGCTAACAAGATGACTCAGAATGGGGGCTGCCGGGTCAGAAAGACCAACAGTGTGACTGGAGAGCTGTGCTTTGAGCCTCATGTCAGTCCATCCTCTGGGGAGGGAGGTCTGGAGACTGAGTCAGCCACATGAGTACCGATTCAATTTACATGCCTACATAATGAAAGCCCTATAAAATTGGCCCCCAAGCTCGGGTGAGCTTCCCTGGTCAGCAATATTCTGTGCATACTGTCACACACACTGATATGGGAGGGTGATGCAGCCCTGAGGACAATGGAAGCTTCGCATCTGGGACCCTCCAGACCTCACTCTATACATCTCTCCCTTTGGCTGGTTCTGATTTGTATCCTTTTGCTATAATAAAACTGTAATCATAAATGTAGTACTTTTCTGAATTCTGCCAGTTGTTCTAGCAAATTCTCAAACCTGAGGGAGTCCAGGGGTAGCCCCAAATTTGTAACGGCTGGTCCGAAGGGAGGGTGACCTGGGTGAGGGCAGTCTTGTGGAAGACTGTGCCCTTCACCTGTAAAGTCTGACCTAACTCTGGGCACCAGCACAGACACCGAAGCCCAAGGCTCCCTTCTCCCTTCCCCACTGTGGTTTCCAAGCCCTTGCTTGTCAGTAGAGCTGTGACCTACCCTGCTACTCCAGCCCACCTCAGGCCCTCAATCCAACACCACCAACAAGGACCGGGAGCTGCCGGTGTATCGCCGCCCCTTGAAAGCATGTTCAGAACAGCTCCCATGTCTCCACATGTGACCATAGTCAATTTCTATCACCAATTCACCTCCACACATTCAACTTCTCTTAACTCATGACCCTGCGTCGGGGCCTGGTCGGTCCATCAGGCTGGTCCCTGGAGCCTCCCAAGGCTGAAGCTCACCTGACACTGCCCAGGGGGCTGCGCTTTTCCTGCTCCTGCCGCCGGGCTCGCAGCTGCTCCTCAGCCAGCGCCATCTCCTCTTCCATGGCAGAGGCCTCCTCTTTGGCCCGTCGGCGGTTCTCCTGGAGAAAGAAGACAAAGGTACTGGGGCCACTGAGGACTGGCAGGTGAGCAGGCCTCGTCTGCACCCATCTCCCTGCTGTAAGCCTGGTGCTGTGTAGACCGTGCCAACTCTCAGGGGCAGGGCCATGCGGCTCCCTGCCCCAGCACCAAGGCCACCTCTCCTTTTGAGGCCAAGGCTGGCTTTTCTCATTGATTCAAGATAGACAGTGGATGATTCAGTCCTAACCCTGTCATGCCTCAGCACTCAATTCAGCAACTGCTTACATTTTCTTATGAGGTTCGTGACCATGGCAGGATGTACTAGAAGTAGGGAAGACATGACCATCTGGCTGGAAAGAACAGACTTAAGGAAGACGTGTGCAGGCCAGGTTTGGGGAGGACTATGCTGCGGGTAAAGGGAGCAAAAGCCCGGCAACATTCTGCACCCCTAAATAATGGAGCTAATGGATGGGCACGAAGACTGCGAGGAGATGGAGCAGGACGCAGAGAATTTCTAACAGGGGGATCAGGCGGAACCACACATCAATCTTAGCATCACCAAAACAGGGACCAGCAGACCTTATGTGCCTCCTGATAGGATCTAAAACCAAGTTCACAGCACCATGTGCATTCATGCATCCTTGCCCAAAATACCTGAACTTGAATCTAACCAAGGCTTTAAACTAATTACTAGTTTACAGAAAATACACAGGATACAGGCACAAGATAAATAACACCATGGGGAAGCAATCGGCCCAATACAGACCATGGAACATTCTACAAGATAAATGACCTGGTTTCTCTAATAAATCAATGTCTTCATTAAAAAAAGGGTGGGGACAGAGCCTGTTCTAGAATAAAAGACTTAATACATATTATAGTGAATTTCAATGTTTGGATCCTAATTCAAGCAAATCAATCATAAAAAATTCTTTGAGATAAAAGGAGAAATATGAATAAGGACTGGAGACTTAATTAAGGATTAATTCTGTTGAGTGATAATGGCACAGAGGTTACATTTTAATTAAAAAAAAGTCCTTTTAGAGATGCATATGCAAGTATTTACGGGTGAAAAAACATAAAGTCTGAGCTATGATTTAAAATATTCCAGGAAGAGGGCTGGCTCCGTGGCCGAGTGGTTAAGTTCACGCACACCGCTGCGGCGGCCCAGGGTTCGGGTCCTGGGCGCAAACATGGCATCACTCGTCAGGCCACATTGAGGTAGCATCCCACATCCCACAACTAGAAGGACGTGCAACTAAGATATACAACTGTGTACGGGGCGGGTTTGGGGATTGGCCACAGTTGTTAGCCCAGGTGCCAATCTTTGAAAAAAAAAAAAGGAAGATTGGCCACAGTTGTTAGCCCAGGTGCCAATCTTTAAAAAAAAATAAAATAAAATAAAAAAATAAAATAAAATAAAATATTCCAGGAAAAAAACGGGCAGGTATGCAGAGGGAGCAAGTGAAAGAAGTCTGGCAAAATGTTGATGATTATAGAGCTACATGATGAATTCATGGCAGCTCCTTATACTGTTTTTTCCACTTTTACAAATATATGGACTTTTAAATAAGTTTTTCTTTTTAAAAAAGCTCAACAGACCAAGCAACTGGAGTGAGTGGGGGAATCAGACAGACCAGCCTGGCTGGATCACAATGTTTACGTCTGAGAGAGAAGTAAGAGGGGGTCAGATGGCCAGGCTGAGGGAAAAATGGATCCCACAGGCCAACAGAACGCCCAGGACCGTGCAGGACCCTTACCTGCCGAGACTTTCCTGCCTGTTTCACGCTGTAGAACATGGGGCCCAGCTCCGCCAGCCACTCCCCGTCCACAGCGGTCACACACTGCATGTACTCCTGCAGGCGGAAGGGCCACAAAGCTGTGGTCACAGAAGGGCCAGTGCTTCAGGCTGTCCCTCCCAGAGCGGTTCCACGATCAGGAGCTGGGTGAGACGGGCCCTACCCCTGGGCCTGTGCGGCTGACGAGGGCAGGGAAAAGCCCCAGACACTGGAATCTGAATCCCTCCTCCCATCCAAATTCCTCATGCTGGAGAAAACGCCCCCTAGTATCCGAGAGAAAAGGCCCAGCCACTCAGAAAACCTTTCCAACGACACCAAAGGGGGTTGCTCGTCCCAGGCAACAAGTAGGAAACCATACTGCCGGCAGTCGAGGCCACAGTAATCTGGAGGCTGACGTCCCCAAACCCCTGACCTCAAAGCAACACATGTGGCCTCAAGGTTCCCAAGCTCAAAGCCCATGCCAGAAGGCAGTGAAGGGTTACAAAGCCTGGCCCAGCCAGGCAGGCCTACGTCACGCAAGCCCGCCTTAGAAAAGACTCACCTTGGTGGTCATGACCAACTCATGATACACTATGTAGTCTGGGGTGTAGCCCATTCCAAAGAGGGAGCTGGTGGGGTGCAAGTGGCAGGGCATCCCTGTCCGGATATTCACATACTCTCCGATTCCCTGAGGAAGAGACACAGCAGGCAGCCCCATTAGGAAAACACTGCTCGTTTGGGCAGCTACCTTGTCCCTTAACAGTATTGACACAGACTTTGGGGGGAAGCCCAGATCTGTAGAACTACAGAGTGACAAAGGGAAGAACTGTGCCCTCACAGAAGTCTCAGGCCAGGAAGGGGCCACATTTTCACTGGGCTCCTCTGGGCTCACCTTGAGCTTGGCTGCCTGATGGAAATAGGCAGCACAGATACACTTCCTAACAATGTCCCAGTCGGTGCCACATGAGGCCAGGCTCATCCGCTGCTGCACCATGATGTCCTTGAGCTGAGCCCGCACCTCCCGGACCTAGAGCAGGACACAGGCAGGCCGGGATGGAGACCTCCTTCCGCTGCCTCCCACCCCTCACCCCAACAGCCTATCTGGGCCACTGCCCCCACCTTCCGCATGGCTTTGGCATGGATGAAATGATCATTACACCAGATGGTAGAGTAATTATTATTCTTCCACTGCAGGTAGACATTCAGGTAGGTCAAATGATCACTCTCGGGGACAGCAAACTTCTCCCGGATTTGATCACTCTCCTCCTCTCGCCCCTAGGAAGGGAAAAAGGACTTTAAGCACGGGGGAGTCTATGTGAAGTCCGCTGTGAAGAGCCAGGAGGTCCTCACACTCTCACCTACCCGCACTCACAACTTCAAACCCATCAGTACAATGCCCCAACGATACAGGAAAAATAAAGTCGTTTATATTTATTCTAAAATGTGAGAGCTCAAGTACAACCACGCTAGAAGATAAAAATCTGCTCCTGCAAATTTCCAAAACACTCCCTGAGAACCACTGAGGTAGCTTGTCCTTTCCCCAGCCCAACCTGCTTAAAAGAAAACAGCAAAATCATTCTGTGGAAACTTTGCTCCCTCCCCCTCCAGTCCACGTTACTGATACTGAGAGAAACTATTCCCCTCTCTAATCCCATAACTCCCCCTGAGGCTTCTGGGAGGAGAAGAGCTGGACACCACCTGCCCACCTTGGGCCTGTAGAAGATGGCTGGGACGGAGAGCATGGAGACAATGAGCAGGATCTCAGAGCTGCAGCCCATGTCACAGGACACAATGAGCATCTTGGACAGGGCTGGGTCCAACGGGAACTCCACCATCAGCCGCCCAGTCGAGGTCAGACCGCCTAAGAGAGAGAAGCAAATCCAGATATTCAACAAACACAGTGTAGTGAAGAGGGAGAGAACCCAGGCGCCAGAGCCCATGAGGCCCTGCCCGGCTCCCGGGGCCGCAGCACCTGTGTTGTCCAGGGCCCCAAGGATCCAGAGCTGATACATGGAGTTGAGCATGTTGTCCTCCGGGGGCGGGTCCATGAAGTGGAACTGCAGCAGGTCCTGCACCCCAAGGGACTTGAGCAGCAGCACCACGTTGGCCAGGTTGGTCCTCTGGATCTCGGGCACTGTAGTGGTCAGGAGCTCATTCTTATAGGCACTCTGGGTGTACAGCCTGCCAGGGAGAAGGCCGAGTCCTGCTGCACCTACCACCACGCAGCCGGCTCAGCTTCTCACACGCGCCTGGCTGCCTACGCAGGGATCACTGAGGTGGAAGACCAGCACGCCCTCAGCCTCTCACTGCATGTGTGCCCAGCACAGCCAGCACGGCTGAAAGCCATGGCAGGGAGTAGTGCTCATCCCTTCCCCCCACCACCCCCTTTCTCTTTGTATTACAAACTCCACATATTCAAACTCAATCCTCCCAATTCACTTTTCTGCTGGAGTCTCCTACATGTTTGTTTCATTTCTGGAATCAATGAGCCTGGGACCAGAATTATGGCTGGGTTTTCGTTATAGTTTTCTGTATTTCCTAAATTTCTATAGTGAATACATTATTTTTAAAAATCAGAACCAAAAAAAAAGAGAATAATTGGGAAGTCAAAAAGAACCAATGATGGAATTTGTCCAGATCTACCCTTGAAGGGAGGCGTGCTGTAATTACTGGTCTTCACTGCAGGTACATTCAATGTAGGTCTGCCCCCAACCCGAAGCCGCTCAGACCTCAGAGCTGCCTGCAAAGGCTACTTCTTCCACTCAGCAGCATATGATGAGAAG